>NC_135416.1:4745000-6052500 GCF_051991245.1 Festucalex cinctus | reverse complement strand
TGACTCTCCCGTGTGACCGATAAGAGCACGGCAGGGTTCCTGCAAAGAGGGTTAAACCCCAACTATAATAATAATAATGGAAAAAAAAAAATCAAGCAAATAGCAGAAAAAATATCTTTCCTGCTTGGTGCCCCGAAAGTTCTCCGCGGCGGCGCAAGGCTATTACCCTGATAGAAATTCTCCTCGCCGCTCGGCCCCGAGCGCTCGCCACATCTCAAGCTAATTTACAAAGATCCCGAATTATTCTCTTATCTCGGGCTTTAAAGGTTGTAAGGTTGATTAACAAGGCTCCCCGTCCTGTTTATCAGTTCGGGTCCGGGCGCGGAAAATAGCCGGCGATAAGTGCACAGGCCATTAAACATTCTATTTCCCCTAATATTTGTCGGCATCCATCTGCTTAACTGATCTGCCTTCACTTTAATTAAAAGGGATTCCCGTCTTGTCGGGGTCATTATGCAGCGGCGGATGCCAGCCGAGGAGTTTGTGATGAGTTCAGCGTTCCCTCCGTCCCAGGGTTGCCAAAGGGCTTTTTTCATTTCTGCCGCCTGGACTGCTCCTCTCTCGCTTAACCCCTTCCGTTCGCGCCGCGTCGCATTTTCCCCTCGTGAAGCTGAGGTAAAGCTTTATCAAACGGAAGTGAGAAATAACAATAACAATCTCTAATCTCTAATCTCTCTCTCTTTAAGCCTCCTTAAAACTGCCTATTAACTCATTCACTGCCAGCCCAGTAAAATTTCATCTTTGACGTCTATAGCCGTCAATGGCAGTGAATGAGTTAAAAGAGAAGTCAAGTCAAAAATGTACTTTACAGTAATATTATTTGCGGCGACACGAGTCTAAACATTGACAATGTGAATTAAGCAGAAAAAATCCACCCGTTTTTATCCATCTCAGGGGGCGGCCATTTTGCCACTTTCTCCCGACTGAAAATGACATCACAGTTTGTGAATGTCACATGATCAAACCCAGGATACAGGTGAGCCGCGATTGGTCGTTACTGGAGCCCGTAAGGCACTGTGTAGTCATTTTTAGTTGACAAAGAAACAAAATGGCCGCCCTTTGAGAAGGATAAAAGCAGGTGGATTTTGGTGTGTAATTCACATTCCACAAGCACAATAATAATCAGAATAATGTGTTTAGACTAGCGGGAGTGCATAGAATTTTTATGAGGAACATTTTGAGTTCAAAAGTGGGAATTTACTGAATTTTTTTGTTACGGCACAGTTACAGACTGGTTTCACAGGTAGGCTACTATCAGGGACTAGATGGTGATTGGGTGAAAGATTTAGAGAACAACAGTCTCGTCGTCTCCCCTTGTTGTGTTGAAAGCAAATAAGTAACATCAAAGTCCACCTGTATTTTTCATACGCTATGTTATGATACACGTCTGTTCAATAAAGCTAAGTTTTAGGTAGAATCTCTTTCCAGAATTATTCATCGGTAAAATTTGTTTTCTGGCGTTACTTACAGTTATCGTTAGCATACTTGTGTTTATGTTTACGTTTTTAAGGTTGCAGTAATTTCCTGGGTGGTTGGTAACACACGAAGAAAGGGGAAATTTTGAGCGTATTTATTCTTTCATCTAAACAAAGCATTAAAAAAAGAGACCAATAAAAAAGAAAACTAACAATCCAGGTAAAAAAAAAATAATTACAATGAACAGAATTTGAAACCTAAAAACTAATTTTAATGAATAATTTTTTATTTTTTTTAGAAAAACAAACAAACTGAAGCTACATTTTACATTTACAAAACTAAAACTAACATATATGATTATACCGATAATGTGCTTTGTTTTCATCTTGGTCAAATAATTTTATAAAATTTTAAATCTTGCACACAAGAAATAACCTATATAAAAAAACTAAACTAATATCAAAGCTGATAAATTAAACTAAAATGAAATATTTTCTAAAAAATGAATGAATAAATAAATAAATAAATAAATACAGATAAAATGAACCCTGCACTGCAGCTAATTAATTTGAAATACAAAAGAGAAAATTGGATCAAAATGAACTATAACGACAAATCCAAAACTATTATAACCCTGATCAGTGCGGGTCTCAACTGGTCTTGACAGAAAATCCTGAGTCTGGCTAATCTGAGACCAAGTCAAGTCCAAGTTTAAAACCGAGACCTTCAAATTGTGGTCTTCACTTTATTGACAGCACATTTTGTGACATGTTTTGTTTGTGAGATTATTCAAAGGCAAAACGTGCTCATTCAAGGTCAGCATCGTCATCCGACATCATCTTCTGACACGGACGCCAATCGGGCCTCCAAACGGTCGGACTTGCTTTTCAAATATGTTTCTCAGTCGTATGTTTCCGGCAAACTTTTCGCTGCTCACTGGAGCGCGTCTGGGCCAGCTCCTCCAGCGGGCGCGAGACGTTGCCGGGCTCCTAATGGTTTGATTTGCCCGACACTAGTTGGATCGATGCGGCTGTTTACAGTTTCTCCCTCTCCTCATCCCTTTTGTCTTTTTTCTAATTTAGTGTTCCCAAACCATGGACAGGGGTGTGAGTGTTGCGTGCTGCGCTTGCATCTTCGCCCTCCTCCCCGCTCTCCATCACTGTCCATTGATGTTCCATCCGCCCCCCCCCTCCTCCTCGATCTTCCCCGCTTTCTTCGTCTTCCTCGCTCTTCTTTGCCTTGGAAGGAGAGCTGCAAGCCTCCACACTTCTGGACAAGACTGATGGCTCGTCAATAGCATTAGCCAGCATTGCAGACCTCACTGGTGTAGAACTAAATCAATGACACCCATGGGGGGTGGAAAAAAAAAGAAAAAAGATTTGGGGGCGTATTAGGCAGGAGAAAATGATCTTAAAGTTTACTTTTAGTCGTCTTGTGGATTTTAAAGATGGAAATGTTCATTCACAAGGAATATTACGGGGATTAAATCTGTGACGTTTATTCATATTTGTAATTCGTTCTTTGTCATCTAATTTTCATCAGTTACAATCAATTAGTCCGGGATGGAAATTGATTGCCACTCAATGCAGTCACTGGCTTGCCACGGCGTGTGTGTCTGTGCACACTGGATTAAATGTCGCTAATTTGTAAATTGCTATTCATAACAAAAGTGCAACAACATTTGATTTAATTGAGAATGGGACTGTTTTTTTTATATTTTATTTTTTCTGCAGCGGCAGATTATTGTAGTTTTTAGATGCGTGTTTCTAAACAAATAAAAAATATATAATTGCAAAGTATTGATCACTTTGGGTCATTATTGTCAGTTGAAATTTATTTTGAATATTATATTGACATTTATTTTGAATATTAAAGATTATTGTGTATATATATATATATATATATATATATATATATATATATATATATATATATATATATATATATATTAGGGGTGGGGTGATATGAGTAAACCACGATTCAATACTGTGACGACATTTGGCTCATGATATCGATAATATCATGATACACGATATCTATGATTTTTTATATATTGTCAAAAAATAAATAAATCAATATATCAATATACCGGATGGTTAGTGTTTATACAGAATTAAATGGCACAATTGTTAACATAAATTAATGTTAACCCTAACTCATAAAATATATTTTGTTAAAATTCAAAATTATGTGACTTTGAAGCAATTAATGTTATTGCATTTTTCTTGCCAGATTATATTACAAAAATGTAAAGCTTGTCTACTCCGAGCTAGCTGCAATTCAAATTTTCAATTGCCAGCGCATGACATTGCAGCTGATCAAAAATGTACACCAAAATAAAATAAGGTTCTGCATTTTAAGCCTAAGTGACATATGTCTTTCTTGACAAACGCACCATGATTTTGTGGTTCAGTAAAAAAAATAAGTTAGAGTCAAAGTCCAGATCAATTTGACAAACTGCTCGACTGTAAATGAATATTACCAACTTAGCTTCCCTAATTGCGTAAAAAAAAGTGCCATTTTTATTTACATAATGTATACAAACGATTACAGACTCTTAACAGTTTTATTAAAGTTATTCTTTGCTATTTCCCTCCTCCAATGTCCATCCTGCTAATTTGCAAACACCGGCAGCGGCGTTGCCTCATGCTGCTTAGCCTTTTATTAACTCTTTTAATCTAATCGTCCACTAATTGGTCAAGATAGCTCGTTCCCCGAGGACTTTTATCTTTCGCTAATTAAAGGGCCTTAGAAAACCTGCTGAAATATCACACTCTGATTGACACCTTCGCGTGTGCGCGTTTTGTGCGGCAAATGAAATGCGGGCGACAAAATGCCAGTGACTGATAAATCTTTAATATAAAAATTGTACAAGAATTCTGATACAAATTACAAGAGGTATTTGGACAAAATATGAATAAAATTCCATTTACATCCCAAAACCCTTATGCATTTTATGCAAAGAAAAAACAAAACAAAACAAAAAACTAAACATGGACAGTTATGATACAGAAACAAACAAAAAAAGAGAATTATTTTTTGGAACGAATGAGGACCACTTTTCCCCCCTCTTGTCTGCAAAACAAAACAAAACAGGAAACACCTTTTTAGGTAACTTTTGCAGTGTTGACGAGGCTTCTAAAAAAAAAAAAAAAAAAAAAAAATCACCATTTTCTTCCCGGCAAAGCACATACAACAGTAATACATCCTGCTTTGCGTTGCCACGTCGCCGTAACTCTTTTGAAGACGTAAACGCAGGTCCTCAAGTGTACGACCTAAAAACGCAAAAGTATGATTGGCACAAAACATCAGCAATATGAATGTACAACATTTTTTTATTATTATTATTATTTCTAAAGACTGTTGACATTTTCACAGGTTCCAGTTCAAATTAAGACGGGTTTAAAAGAAAAAAAAAAAAGGAGGAAGCAAGCATCTATACAAAACCGACTTAGTGTGTCTAATTTGCGTTCCTGCGTGAGCTACATTAGCACTCGCTCAGTGACGTGAAAACAAGCGATGAGTGTCCTCTGTTTGTAGAATTTACAGACTAAATGGTAATAATTTAATCTAAAGGATTCATTTGGACCGGCAGTGTGGTTACTGTCAGCATAGTTAAGCCACATTTACGCTAAGTTCCGTTCGGTTCGCTACGCTATAAATTGTCCACTGGAACCTCGATTCAATGGACAGAAAATAGTTTCCCCAGATAAAAAAAGACTTACAGTACACTAGAGCAGGTTAAAATGTGTCAATGTGGCGGCCATGTTGGCAGTGGCGACTGTTCCATCAAAAGCAATAGAAAGCATGGACATTAGCGTAGCATCCCCGTAAGATTAGCGTGTCATTTCCACCTATTCATATCTACTGCTGAGTCATGTACACATCTCTCAGTCATGTTATTTTTGGTAGAGTACACAGTTGTTGTTGTTGTTTTTTTCTTGTAAAGCCCTTATCTACGGTATCGAATTATAACAAAGGTGGAAAAAGGAAGCGCTAACATTGTGGCTCATAAACGCAGCCAGATGCAAGTCATTCTCCTCCCGTTAAGCGCCAAACACGGTAAACTTTTCAAACAGTTATTTACAATAATTTGGCACTCGACTGAGCATTTTTAGGTTATGAAACAAGTACAAAACAATTTTGTACTGTATTAAGTGTGTTTTTAGGTCACGAAAAGAAGTGCTTTGATGTAACGGACCATTAGCTCGAACGGGGAAAAACTTTCCACATTTAAACCAAGGTTCCAGTTTACGTTGTTTTAAAATGGCTTTCTTTTCTTCACTGTGTGTCAGTTGTGGAGGTTAGGTTAATTGACTGATTGATACATGACGATAATGATTACGTGATGATAATGACGTGTTTGGCTCATCTGTACCCTAACAAACCTAATGAAAGAAAGTTGAACAAAACAGGATGGTTTGATTTGTAGATTTTCAGTAAATGGGATTCATATTAAACAGTAAATTGTGAATTGGTGCCTACAGGCTGACTTTTGCGCTAGGTTCTAGCTCACCATCGCCACCCTAATGAGGACAAGCACTGTATGAAACAGATGAAAATGCATACCGTACCGAACTGAACCAAAATGTATTGTTTGAACGAAGCCTGTTGGTTCTTGAGCTGCGTTTCCTGACCATTTTAAACTGAAGGTGTCTAGCAACTTAGAGGTCATGTGTTGAGAAAAGAAAAAGTCCGAACCCCCCCCCCCAAAAAAAAAGACAATTCAATTCATTTTAAAAGTGTGAGGATTCAAATCAGTGAGTTTCCGGTTTGATTTGATCAGCTCAGTTTGAGAGGGTATAATTGAAAAGGTTTCTCATTGTCTTTTTTACAAAATAAACAAACTTGTCAGTATTTTAACTCATTTGCTCCCAATAACGTGTAAATACGTTTTTTTTAATGTTCTAAGTGTCCCAAAGACGTATTTATACGTTTTGTTTTGTTTTTGCTCGAGCATACAGAAGGCTTTGATGCAGCCTCTCAACTGCAAAGAACGGTTGCAGAAATGGTAGTTATTACACAAACGGCCAGCAGGTGGCAGCAGAGCAATGGAGATCAACCAGGGCCATGTAGAAAAAAAGCTCAATTACTTACAATTTTGAATAGATTTGTGAAAACTGATGAAACTTAGCTCTCTTCTAATGCTAATTGCTGCAAAATTGCTATTTTTCCAGGTTGGAAAGGATTGTATGTTCTCATATGTAAGACATTCACTTTCAAGTGCAATACTGTAAGAGGAGTTTGAAATAATATTTACTTGTTTTGCAATCATAGTTTGTGGTATGGATTAAAACTATGAATAAAGGTAATTATAAATATTTTGGGATGCAACAATTACTTGCGGTGTTTACTTTCGATGAAACAAATGGGTGTTGTAAAAACTGTACAAATACCAGCATGTAACACTGCATATTTCGTCCTTCTATGTGTAGCACCAAGTCAAGTAAGACAAAAAAAAAAGTTGAATAGTAACACATGGCTTTGCTCAGACACTGTTGAAACTAGGAGGAAGGAACTCTTTTTCTTTTCAAATAAAAACAAAAGGAAAAAAAAAATACTGGACTAAATTAACGCATCTCTCCCCACCAATAAATACTCCGTTCTCCTTGGCTACTTGGACCACTGGATGCAATTGTACCATAAGACAGTTGTGTAAGTGATGTGATTTTTGTTTTTTTCTTTCACAGATTTGCAACCGATATCACAGCAAAATGATTTTTAAGACTCAAGTGCATCATACCAATCGAATGGTTGTTTTTTTTTAAGTACATTGTAGTGAAAGAGCTTTTTGTGGTAGTTTGGTCACAAGTGGAGGGACTATTTTGTTCCGACTCCATTGGGTGAGGACAGTTTGACGGTGTTCAATTAAGACCTACTTTGTTTTTATTGCTAAAGCGGGGTGCACGCATACCATTTTTTATTTTTAAACACCTTTTCCATTTATTTTGGTTACTGTGTTGACCACACACACCTAAGGATGTGTCATCATAAGTATTGAACATGTTTATCATTGACAATTGTTACTCCTCAACAAAATTACTCTTAACATACCAGACACCACCGGGTAAACAATCAGGATAATCTGAATGAGAATTTGATCGGAATGGTAGAAGATATACAATTAGCGGTTTGGCATGCACAGATTCACAGATTAAAAAAATAATAATACATTTAAATATTTTTAATATACGTAATATACGAGTACGGAGCCCCTAAAGTGACATGAGAGAAAAAAAAAAAAATAAGCATGTTTCTTGTCCGGACAAGAAAGATAAAGTTTTTTTTTTTCTCATTTATTTTTTTTCTTCCATGTCACTTTAGGGGCTCCGTAGCTCCGTATTAGAGGCTCCGTAAATATTTAACAAATTTTTAAATATTTGTTTGGGGGGATGGGGGATATTTTTTTCCCCCCTGTTACCACCCCATTTTTCATGGAAAAAAAGCATATTGCATGTTTCAGGTAGTATCTCACTGAGCGGCAAAAGCTTAGGAGTGTTTGCAAATGTGGGGAATATGTTTTTTTTTTTGACTGGTCACAAATAGTTTTTTAATGGTCACAAACAATTTTTCTTGTCAGCAAGAAATGTTGAGCATTTTTCTTGTTGCCGTGACACGAAAAACTGTTTGCAACCATTGAAACAGCAACCTTGAAGGAATCCTCATGCAAACCATTAACTATATTTATATTTATATTTAACTGTGCGTATGCATGGTTCCACTGTACTTCAATTATTGGTATGTGTGCACCCTGCTTAAGTGATGATTAGGTGAATTGTCTCTTTTTGCCGTATATATATATTTTTTTTTCAATATTTGGCCTCGTGCAAAATGAAAACTGGCGCGTGTATGTTAACGTTTATCATCCAACAACACATCTCTTCACTCACCATTGCAAAAAAAAAAAAAAAAAGTCCTCACTTCTACTAATATTACACATCCCCTCGTATAGATGCAAAGTGCAAAAAACTGAATCGCATACTAATAAAGCTCATAAACATGAAAGGGAGAAAAGAGGAAAACAAATCAATCGAAAAACACAGAATGATATCAGTGTAGGAGCCTCGAAGAGCATGCCGGCCACCTCTGAATATCCAACAAAGTAATTCACATGATATTCTTGTTTTTTTGTTTTTTGTTTTTTTTCATTTCCCCTCCCTGTAGTGATAAAATGACTCAAGATAGTTAAGATGCTACCTCTTTCTCGCCTATAGCTGGAAGTATTGTACTGGACTGTAACATAAAACCATAAGCGAGAGAAGTAAAAGAAAAAAAAAAAAAAAAAGAAACAAACGACCATCAACACAAGTCTTTTACACCAAAAATCCTCTCGGGGACATTATTTACAAATGAAGCTGTCATGCTTTTTTTTCTCCGTTTTAAGGGGTCGGTCTTAAAAGCTATCATTACACAAATACAACAAGAGTTTTTTTTTTTTTTTTTTCCTCAATACTATCTTGTCTGCAGGCAACGTCACAAATAAGAGGTTTGATAGATTCTTTGGAGATAAAACGAGGGGACGAGGTTCATCAAACTCCAACCCAACAAAACTATTTTTTTTCGTAAAGCATGAAGTCCTCGCTCGAGTCATTCCGAAAGGAGGGAGAGTCAAAGTTTTCGGGGGGAAAAAAAGGCGGAAGCGGCGCTGGAGGAGGATTTGGAGGAAGTTCAGCCTATGAGTGTGGCAAAGGGCGCGTCCTTGTGCAGGTTGGGGTTCTGCGAGTGTCTGTTGCGGCTGCGCACGGAGCTGAACACCATGTTGCAGCCGGCCACCTTGCACTTGTGCATCTCGCGCAGGTGCACCGTCTTGTAGTGCACGCGCAGCGTCCCCTTGTTGCTGTACATTTTCTGGCAGATGCTGCACACGATCCCGCCGCCGGCCGACGGCAGGCGGAACGGCGATTGCGCCAGCCGTCCGCCCGTTTCCCGGCTTTCGTCCCCGCGCCCGTCCTCGAGCTCCTCCCCTTCGCTGTGTCCCTCCTCGTCCTCCTCGTCGTCCTCCTCGTCCTCCTCCTCCAGGTCATCCAACAGGATGCCTTCGTCGCTGCCCTCGTCCGACTCGTGCGAGGAGTGGATGCTGCCGCCGGACTGGACGACGGAGGCGGCGCTCAGGTCCAGGACCACGTAATCGTCCGGCCCACCTCGGGGGAAGCCGCGGCGGCGGTGGTGGTGGTGGTGGTGGTGGTTCTTCAGGTCTTGGTGGAGAGGGTGCTGATGGTACTCGTTGCCCATGGCGGCGGCGGTGGCGGGCCCGAGGCCTCGGAAAGCCATCTCGCCCATCGGGTCCATGGGGTCCAAAGCCATGTGTTGGTGGTGCCCGGCGTAAATCTTGGCCAGGATCTCGGCTCGGAGGTCCGTGGGCAGTGGCGTCAGTTGGGGGTCCAGGACGATGTCGTCCAGCTCTTTGGTCAGCAGTTTGCGGTGCAGGTTAATGTTGGAGCTGTGCCTAAAGCAAAGAAACAAAAAAACATGTTGGAATGAACATGAATCGTCCTTATTTGGCCTTGCAGTTGAATTCCTCGAATTATCTCCACTCTAAAAGATGCCATATTGTGAATAAGTATTTCAAATATAGTGAAGCTTGAAAGAAAAGTAACCTCACAAGCCAGATTAATAATTGTGATTCACTCAACGGAGTTCTTCACATTTTCAATCTGGGACTTCATTCGGCAGATCCTTTCGAGTCGTGTTAATTTCGTCACGATATTAAAAACAGCACATGTTAAAAAAAAGTCAGGTTGATTTCCATTTGTGCATTTCTAGCACCCCCTGGTGGTTATTATTTGTTATTTATTTATTGATTTATTTTTTTAGTGCAGTTCAATTTTCACAAGGCATGTTTTGGCCCTTTTTGTTGTTGTTTAAAACGCACGTTAATGGTCAGATGAAGGGGAACGTAATTGTGAACCGAGTCAATAAGTGGAGGAGCTAATTGTGAGCATGCATTAGCAAGTGCCTCAATATTGAGTGTTATTAGAGTTTGTAGATTGTTTACATGCATTGCTGTTATGAAAGAAAGCACAATGTTGTTTTTTTTTTTGTTTGAGCTCAGTTTTTTACAATAGTGTGACCTTTTTTTTTTTTTTTTTTAATATGGCCAACCTCCCTACAATAGTTGTGATAATTATCGTGTCGTGAGCTTCATATCGTGATATCGTATCGTGATGTTTGGATATCGTTAAATCCCTAAAAAATATAATACCCATTATAATGTAATACGCAAATTTTATTTTTTGTGTGAAAAATAACAGAAAGTAAATGATATTATAAAAATAAATATATATCAACAATCTAAAAATAAATAATAAAATAAATAAATACAGGAAAACTACATTAGTAAAAATATATTTTACCATTGTAAAATATCAGTATTCTCGATAGTACTGTATCATTTTTGTTATCAGCATTAAAAAAATAAAAAAGGCTTTACCCCCTTATTCTTTACAGTTGAATAAATAAATGATCCTGGTCATTATAAGACCTATTATGAATTCCTTATATAAATAAAAAATAATAATAATTACGTATCAAATATTGTATTTTATTTGAAATATTATTTTAATGATACATAACCTCTAGTTACACTATATGGTACATATGCATTTGATAAATAGAGCCCTTCCTTTTTCCAAATGGTTTCCTGCTCCTGTCTGACTGTATATCCAGTAGCGGCGCGTTCCCTCTCACACCCTGCAGCTCTCCTCAGACAGCGCGAGAGCAAGAGAGCATCCCGCCAGTGTTTACTGCTGTCAGCATGTCTGCACAAATCCAATAGAGTGTGACTCAATTAAATAGTCGGGGCATATTGAATGGGAGTTTATCAATTGATTCGAGCCGCCGTAATGCGATAATGGAGGGGGGGGGGAACTGGATAGCGTATTAGCACCGGGCCCTGGCAGCGTGTATTCGTGTCACTCTGGCTTTAATTAAGTTCAACATTAAGATTTTTGCTGTTTTTACAAGGCAAACCGTGTCATATAACGTGCTCGATATGATGACCCATGCCGGGATGAGACTACTACGATTTCTTTTTTTTTTTTTTTTTTTTTTGTAAGTGAGCACACAAAAAGCCATGCTAAAGGGTGCAAATGCCTTAAAAATCAATCATTGCCTTCACAATTCGCCAGGCTTTATGAGGGGTGCAACACACACTTGTCACAATACAAAAGTGCATCAGACAGAAAAGCCCAGGCCCACCATGACACCTTTACATGTAAGGGAGTTCCATGCAGGGAGGTGAAAAGTCAAAGCAAAATCCTTATCGAGGGGGAAAAAAAAAAAAAAAAAAAAAGATGGGCACATACTGTATGGAGTCACAATGGATAAGTAGAGCTTACCAGCAGTGGCAGGGTTGGTGCAGTCAAAAAGGGTCCCTTTCCTTTAATTATTTACTTCCCTATCCGACATTGTCCTGCAAGAGGTAGAAATACATTCATTTGAGGGACCCTTTTGCGGCAAACGAGCAAACGAGAGCCCGTCCACTCGAGCATCGTCAGCATCAAGGTAGAAGGGCCAATTGATCGCAAGGCTTACTGTAACGTGCGCGCGTGAGACAATATGGCGCTTCAGTACAGTGCAAACGAGCGTATGAATCAGTTTGTTGGATCTGATCGTGAGGCGGCCGAAATGTGGCTCAGGATCTACAATGTACGTGTGTACAAATGGATTTGGGTGTTACGTTTTTGTTTTTTTTTTCTTTTCTTTTCCACCAAAGCCCGAAGATGAAGATGCTGTTGGTGATGCTCGGGTAGGCGGGCCCTATTTTTGGATTTGAAATACAACAACACCATCACTGCTAATAAGCTCTAAGTCAGTCTGCAAGTAACCCATTCAAAAAAACGTAAACACCATATTATATGTTGAAAGAAAATTAAAAAAATAAAATAAAATAAAAGCATAGCCTGCATATCATTCTGTATTTAGGGCCACACTGGTAAATTGTCTGTGTCACAAAAACAAGGAAAAAGGAAAATGACTTTTGCAAAAAAAAAAAAGAAAAAAAAAAAGTCATATTATGAGAGAGATGTTAGAATTGAAAAAAAAATCCACATGGCTATTTTTGTATTGTGTATTATTATATTATTGTACTTTTTCTTAAAGCTAAAAAAAAAAAATACAAACTAAGCACATGAAACCAAATTTTTTTCCCTCGAAAGGATGCCAGATTAATCGTGTAATATTCCAGACCAAAAACAAACCAAAAAAACAAACAAAAAAAACTCTTTTAAAATGGAAAATGTGACTTTTCCCCTGAAATGGAACCCTCTCCCTGTTTTTTTTCCAAATTAAAAAAATAACTTTCTTCCAAATAGCCTAATTCTCACAGTGCATTTTCTCTTAATACTATGAATGAATAGGTTAGTAATATTTAGATTATAAATACACAAAGGCATACAGAAATAGTTTGTTTACGAAATAAGAAATGGCATATTTAATTAACAATATAAAAAGTCTTTCTTCTGAATAGAAAATAAATCTTTTTTTTCCGAAAGAATATTCATTTTTTAAATTAATTAATATACAAAAATATTTTTTTTCAAGTAAAAGTAGAATTAAAAAAAAAATATACATACACCTTTTTTTTTTATCTAAAGAAAAATAAGATTTTAAAATAAAGTGCAACAGTCTCATATTTTCTTTTTTTTTTTGTGCCCAAACGTGGCCCTGATAGGAAAAATTAATGGATTAAAACTATTCAGACCATTAAAACACACAGAAACAGTGAAATTTTCTGTTCATGGGGGGAAAAAAAAAAAAAAAAAAAAAAAAAAAGAATAAAATCAGAATCCACATGCACGCACAATAGTCATAGTGCACTAATCTCCTCATTTATCAGATTTAGACTTTCTGCCCACATGTCCAACCTCCTCCGTGGCTCTGATAAGCTCACTTCCGAATTCGCCTCTCTTCCTCCCTGTCTTCTTCTTTTTTTCTTTTTTTTTTTGGACTATGCAGAGGAGGAGGACGACAAAGACGAGCGGAACATCTTCACCTGTCCCGCCCCGGCGTTAATCATCTTTCAAGCTCATCTCGATTGTGTCAGCATGCGCGCGTCCGACACGGACTGCTTTCTTTGTCTTTGCTGTCATTTGGGCTTTGTTATGAAGGTTTGGCTACAAGTGGGAGGACGTGCATTTTATTGATATTTATCATCTCCCTCCGCTGGTTTTCACCGCCGTGCCATCTCTGATGATGAGCTATGAGTTAAGTCTCACGTGTGACTCGGAATTAGAACGCTCGGGTTGACGCCTACTTCCTGGTAGATTCATTTCAATTCTCACAGTTTATCATAAAATGTATTTAACTCATTCACTCTCAGCCATTTTCACAGAAGCAATCCCGTTCGCTCCCGGCTGTTTTACTGGATTTTGACTGATTTTGCAAGGCCCACAGAATATTGTGTTCTATTGCTATAAAAGTATGGAACGTATCAAAAGAAAGATTAAAGAAAGTCTCTTCTTTCATCAGGAAAAAAAGTATATTTCTATCTGTTTCCGTTTTGCAGCAATTAGCATGAGAAGAGAGCTAAGTTTCACCACTTTTCACAAATCTATTTAAAATTGTAAGTAATTTAGCTTTTTTTTCTACATGGCCCTGGTTGATCTCCTTTGCTCTGCTGCCACCTGCTGGCCGTTTGTGTAATAACTACCATTTCTGCAACCGTTCTTTGCAGTTGAGAGCCTTCTGTATGCTCTAGCATAAAAAAAACAAAACAAAACAAAACGTATAACTACGTCTTTGGGACACTTAAAACATAAATTTTTTTACACGTTATTGGGAGCAAATGAGTTAATGGGAACTGTTCTAATGTCCAAGAAAGTTAAAAAAAAAATAATGAAGGCCACCACACAATTTTGACACTTTGGTCAGTTTCACTTTGGGGTGTACTCACTTTTGTTGCCAGGGGTTTATTTTTTCGTAACAAACATAAAAGACAAACAGACTGCGAATTAGCGGTTGCAGGGGCCCTCACATCCCGTCAGGGGACTTGCGGGGAGCTGGGGAGGATGAGGGGGTGAAGAGTGGGCGTACTCTCCAACATAATTAACCTTCACTCTCTCTCCGTTAGCGCAACGAGGGACTACCCCGCCGGCGCGCTACGGCGTGAAAAGAACAGGTTCAAGTACCTAAGCGAAGGCTAAAAATACGCTAAATTAAAATGAGATGAATAACTGGTGTCCCCATTAACGGGTCTAATAATGATGGCGGTTTGCTGCACTTAATCACGCGGCGTCCTCTTTCAACTCCCCGCGGCTTTTTTAGCTCAGTGGAGGGCGGGCGGGGGGACGTCCTACTCGCCATTAATTCATGCTTGCATTCTTTGCTCATTTGCATTAAAACACTGATTGTCAACGTGTGGTACCAGAGTCGAAAAAAAAAAATATACTGCCTAAGCACAGTTCAGTTGTATTTAACTTTTAAATTCAGTACATTTGTGTTTAATCTTAAAGAAGACTTTATTTTAATTGAATTATTATTTAAGTAGCCTACAGTTTGTTTCCCGCTATATTTGAGTGCATATATGCACCATGGCCCACAGGCACAAAATTCAAAGCTCCTTATATTTTGATGGGTTTGTTGTCTATTTTCAGAGTAATGTTGAACAATATCACACTACATATTTATTTTTATATACTTTTTCCACTTTCACATTAGTCACGGTTCAAGCCGTCATTGGGACGTTTACATGCCAATCATTATAATAGCAATTATTGGGATTTGAAATGTGTTTGCTTACAATTATTTCGCTAGACTTAGACTTAGACTTAGATTTGACTTGATCCCTTTTTGGGATGGCTCCCTCTGGGAAATTTACATGTCCAGCAGCAATGAGAACAGATAATAAAATAAAAAATCAATAAATAAGGTTATTACACCAGAGATTGAATTAATAATAATAATAATAATAATAATAATAATAATAATAATAATAATAATAATAATAATAATAATATTACAAACAAGTGTTTGGGTAACAATTAAAAATATTGTAATCAGGTGTGAAATAAATAAATAATACAAATTGGGGCGGAAAATGTCAGTTTTTCCAGAAAAAGTCATATGAATAAATTTAAGAAAATTTTGGAATTTCCACTTTACACATCAGGCGTAACAATATTTCGCCATTTTTCAGTGAATCATAATTGTCATAATTTTTCCACTTTTTTGTCAAACATTTATGTAATTTTAATAGTCCAACATTTTTTTTAAACAAGCAACTTTTTAAAAATGGTTTTGTTAAATCATTGAGATTTAAAGATTTTAATTTCAGTGTGTTTACTCGTTGTAAAATGGTTTTAGTCTTGCAATATTACCTTGCATAAATTGCAAACACAAATATATAAAGTTAACATGAAGTTACATATTTACAGTATCGCAAAAGAACAAAATAGTGAAACCTGACAAAGATATATACATTGTAAAATAATTCGTTTTTTCCCTTCCTTCAGATGGTTATATTACATTTACAAATTTCTACTCATGTCTGTGCGCTCATGTGAGAGTGCTGCTGTTTTGGTTAGCAACAAAGTTCAAGTGGGTTTAACAGCTTGTTTGTGAACGTAGCCAGTGAACTAAAAAAAAAAATAATCTAGTAACTACACTTTATTTTTTTACCTCTATTTGGGGAGAGGTATTTGGTTCTTCAAGTGAATGACAAATTACGGGCCACTATTTGAGTAAATACGGTAATCTGAGCGCACACACGGTCTCTATGCTTGTTCCACTCTGCATTGCATTCAATAGACAGATAACAGCCTAATACTTTACCAACACTACTTCCATATTACAGATTTTAAATGGCAGCGTGAATATGAAGCCTAACATGCAGGTAAGTGGACCTTTTATATTAATTGCCGAGGCGGAGCAGCAGAAACGAGTGCCAATTAGCTCTTATTGCCACACAATTGGCTGTAAATAAAATTAGCAGGCAGAAGAATGGAACCTGATTTATCTCCGTTAAAAGTAATAACAGGCATTGTTATGTCAACATTTCCTAATCTCTTCGGACTTAAATGGCTTTTTATGAAAACCAGCGCATCGCATTGCCCTTTTATTGCCGCCGTTACACGGAAACGTGCATTATGTCATTAGCGCGGTATCAAGGGACGGAGATGATGAGAGCCAGAATATTCCTCATCTTGTTCCGCTCTTTTGAATAATATGTCCCATATGTTCTCAGGAATTTATCCCCCACTGACAACATAGTAGGGCCATATTTTGAAGGGATAAAGGCTTGTCAGTCAGAAATTGTACTTTAAGAAGAAATTATTTCTTAATAATTAGTTGATAGACTAGAATACAGAGTGACCAAAAGCGGTTCAGGTGCCGTTTACATGACGTTTTTAACTTGTCCATTCATTTACATGACAACCTCATTTTAGAGCCTGAAAATAGTGTCTCATTGGAATTTTTTTGGGTGACGACGCATAAAAGTTCCCAGCTTAATACTGGAAATTTGAAAATGGAAAAAGCAGTATCATTGTTAAAAATTGTGTTTTTGGAAAACATTAAAATACGACAATGTCAACTATTAGGTTAGTGATATCAAACTACAGCACTCAGTTACCACTGTACATATTTTTTTTACTTGTTTCATATTTACAGACGAGAAACGTTTTCCTAGAAATATTTACTTTAAGATTTAACTACTGCATTAAACTGGGAAACCGGTCTAACATTGAGGACTATGCAAAACAGCAATCACTCCCATATTTGTGCTTCACTCTTCACAAATTCAAATTATATTCAGAAAAACTCAACCCGTCACCTTACCTGTGCTCTTTCTGAAACACCCCAGATGGCAACGTATTACAGTAAAAATTTGTTGAAGGATGACTGAGACACAAACTTTTAATGTCATGTGAGTAAGTCTTGAATTTTTAAGGGCAATGATATTAAACTGTTTTGGGATCACCGTTGTTGTTATATATGTAGTTTAAAATTTTAGCAAAGTCACCATTTTAAGACGGGCATCAATTACTCCCTTTTTTTTTTTTTTTTAATTATTCATGGCATGGCTCATCCTTGGTTAGACCTTTCCTAAAGACTTAGCCAAAGAGTAGAGTACTCATCAAAAAGTTTTTTCCATTTTGTTACGAACCTAACGTCTGGTTATCACCTCCTTTATCTATTCTTAATAAATAAACAAACAAAACGTGTCCTTCCTTATCAGGTGACGCCTGACGTCAAGATAACACCCAAAAGGTGAGTCCGTTTTCTCTCCCCTCCCAAAGATACTGGTTTGTATTCCGTTCATGGGTGTGCACTCGCCTGAGGCAACAGCGATGCGCAGCACCTTCCACACGTGATGTTGCCCTCCCCCGTTCTGCTCCCACCGACATGCTGTATATTCTGCAGCATGACGGGGGGCGCTACGTGTTAACAAGCCCGGGTCTCGGCTCGCCCTTCCCGCCACGTGCTAATAAATGCAGCGGTTTGACGAACAGCTGTCAATGTTAATGCATGCGCCTTCACCTCTCCGCGACAAGGCAGGAGGAGAAGAGGGCAGGTAAACAAAACTGCAGCTGGAGGTTCGACGGCGGCGGCGCGTTACCGTGTACGTGTATTTCATGCCGTGCCGACACCTGCCGCTTCTGAACTTGACGGGGAGCAGATGTCACAGAATCAAGCTTATTTCTTTATTTTTATATCGTCTACGTACTAACAACTACCGGGCGATATAATATGCAGGTGAATTGAATGCGAATTTTTCCGGCTTGCTATTCAATATGGACGACTGACGACTGAATGGAAAGGCGCAATTCACCAATATTCCACCTTCACAGGAATGCAACAGAGCCATAACTGAAGGCTGGCAAAATCCCACCTGTGTTTGGTTTTGTGTCACGGCATGAAGCTTCTTCATTTTCTACAGTTGTGTGACGTTTAACATCCAACACTCAATTCTGCTGCAATATTGTGTTGAAAGTCAGGCGATTAAAATTGTTAATTGCAATTAATCGCATGACTTCAATAGTTAACTTACAATTAATCGCTCATTTTTTCTGTTCTAAATGTAAAATAAAATATTTTCAAACACTTCTTAACATAAAAGTGGGGAAAAATATGAAACTAATAGAAATATGGCTGCATCTTTTAGTCATTGATATTGTTATAATTTAATAAAAATGAATTAAAATTAATAAGATGAACTGTACTGTGAAAAAACGAGTGTGATAACTGTTGTGGTTTGAGGTAATTCTTCTGCCACTAGATGGCATAATTGCATTTGTAAGATGTTGGTGACCGTTCAGTGCAGTTTTTTTTCATATAAAGAGTCTTTAACATGAAGTAACTTGTGAAATTCCCGCATATTTTTTAAAATTGTAAAATACAACTTGACCCCAGGCTCCACAAAGTATTACTGCCAAATTTTAATGTGCTGCGTTGCGACTGAAATTGGGTATATGCCACGGAAGAGGCGGGACTTTTCACGTGATTTTGCACATGAGTTTGGTTCCGGTCCGGGTTGCGAACGTGCAACCGAGGGGCACAAAGTCGGAAGCACAAGTATTTTGACACAACCCACATGTCGCAAACTGAACCGGAACCAAAGCTTTAAATTAAATCAAAATGAATGCACTAATTTTGACACCCCTAGTTGAAGGCAATGTCGCTATGCAACGATTGTTTCCTTCGACCCACTGATATCAAAATTTCCGGTTCTGGAATGCTAAGCAACTGGTTTCTTTGCAAAAACAGCACCAGTTGTGACGAATGGGCAGCCTATTTTTGCATGATAAAGACCTTGTCAAAGATCATACCCGTGACCTTACAATAAAGTAACCCTCAAGCACTGACCTGTCTCGACTCCGCCGGGAAGGGAACGCAGCGTTGCAGCCGGCCACAGTACACACGTGCATCTCTTTGAGGTGTACGTTCTTGTAGTGCAGTTTCATGCTGTAGGAGCTTTTGAAGCTCTTCTTGCACACGTAGCAGATCTTGGGATCCGGACTCGAGCACGGGTCTCCGTCCGGAGATTGGGACGTGGGGAACTTGGGCGGGCTGGCGCCGTAGCCCATCGAGGAGATGAAGCTCCCGTGCAGGGCGGCCATGCTGGCGGCGGCGGCTGCTGCTGCCGCCATTCCGCCGTTGTAGAGGCCGTACTGGCTCATACAGAACATGTCGTAAGTGGGGTCGTTGAGTTCTTCCTTGACCTTGATGGATTCCTGGTGAGGCGATGGCGATAGTTGATCCTTGCCTCCAGTTTCTTTCCTCAAATGGCCTTCTTCGCGGCCATCATCGTTGTGGTCACTTTTGGAGTGTTTCTGCTGTTCCTCCACATCCATCATCTCGTCGCGGTAATAGATCTTTGAGTCTGAGGTTTCCGACTCGTTCTCAAAGTCTCTTTCGTGGTCTTGGTCCTCAGAGGTGTAGCTGTCCATACAGCGTAGGTCGCTTGACCCTCGGAGCTCACCCCTGCTGTCACTGCCAGCTCCCTCCCGGCAATCGTCTTCGCTTTGTCTCATCATGCCGCGCAGAGTTATGCCGGGGCTCATCTCATCTTGGGAAGGGGACTGCTGCCCGCTACCGCCGCTGTGGTTCCCCGTGCCGCTGTTGTTGTTGCTGTTGTAGTTTCCGTTCATTTTGAGGTGCGTGTTGTAAAGGAGCGGTGTGGAGTGGTGATGGTGGTGGTGATTGTGGTTTATATGATCATCGTCATCCTCGTCTTTGTCCTCATAGACATCCGCCACGTCGATCACCTCCTTCTCGATCTTCACGGGCATGCTGGATTTCCGAGGCTTTTTCTTGGGCATGGGGTCAGCAGGGCCCGTCGTGGCCTCCTGATTGCCACTGGACGTGTTTACACTATGAGACACGGCTCCCATCTCTGCCATGTTATTATTGTGCGAAGCCACGGCGGCAGCCAGCATCTGTTGTTGCTGGTCCATCAGCGTGGTGCTGTTGGTGGTGGTTGGCAAAATTGGGCTTGTTTGCAGTGAAACCGGTGGACTAACTAGGTCTGCTGGGGTCAGTAAGGAACGATAGAACGGAGGCACAGGTTGTACTGGCTGCACAGACTTAAGAGAGGGGAACACCAGTGGGCTTTGCAGTGGGGACTGAAGCATAGGGTCTACTGGTGGAGTGGTGAAGCCCAGAGGTGGTCTACCAGGACTGGTAAGTGTGAAGCCACCATTTTTGGTACTTGAGATGACTGGTGTGCCAGAGTTGGAGTTGACACGAATGAGGTCCTTGTCACGGTTGTTACGCAGCATGGGCATGTGGAGCCGCGGGTTTGGGTTGGCGCTGTGACGGTTGCGGCTGCGCAGGGAGCTGAAGACCATATTGCAGCCCTCGATGGTGCAGCGGTGCTTAATCTTCAAGTGCACCGCGTTGTAATGTATCTTAAGCGTGCCTTTGTCGTAGAAGGTCTTGCCGCAAGAGTTGCAGCACACGCGGCCTTTGCGAGGGGTGGAGGCCATGCGGCGCATGCGGTGCAATTTGGAGGAAAATGGAGTGTGAGTGATGCACTTGGACTGCTCCTCCTTGACAAAGTGGTGGTGAGCCTGGTGCTCGCTCAGTGCGTTGGGCTGCTGAGACTGGCTTTGGGACTGCTGTTGACCCTGCTGCTGTTGCTGTTGGCTCAGTTGCTGTTGAGCCTGATGGAGGGATGGAGATGGAGAGACTGGGGACGCCCTGTTGCTAGGCTCGCTTTTAGGTTCAATGTTGTTGTTCATGGGGCCGAGCGGTCCGCGGCTCGGACTTTGGCTGGTACGGAAGGGCGACAGGGACACGTCGGACTCGCTTGTCTCCACCTGTTCCACTTGGTTGGGCAAGCTAGGCTCCCGAAGCCGGAGAGCAGATTGTTCCATCGGCAGTCCGTTGGGGGGCAAGCCGAGCATGGGGGCGGACACGGGGTTGATGTACTGGAAAGGTAGAAGGAAGGCTAAGCTGTTGGGGATATTCTCAAAATGGTGAATGCTAGATGGGCTGCTATTTTCTAAATGCGTAAGTAGTCCCGGGCTTCGCGTCCTGTTGTTGCTCTCAATGAACGTCCTAATCCCGGAGTCGGTCTTGGCGGAAGGAACAGTGACAGCCTGACCTTCCTTCTCCTGAATTGCCATCAGCTCCACGATGGATTTGGTCTCACCAAAGCGCAAGAACTGCTGCAGTGTGATGATCTCCTCTTCTCGAGACATGATGGTCCAGCGGTCCAGCACCTTGCCCGCAGCGTCCTGTGCACCCCAGAAGAGACACAAGAGAAAAAAAAAATTATTGATTGAGCCTAGCCAAAGCTAAGGCGGCGCAGATGTTAGCAATTGGTGTAAAGCCCAGGAATAACAAGAAAATAGCAGTTTTCTCTCATTTAGGCATTTATTTCTATTCTATAAATCTGCCCTGATTACAAGGGCTCCTTGATTTACAACAGAGATCCGTTCCGATGGTGGTGACATGACCCGGATATGTACACAAGTTGTATCAGTCAGTCACTAAACTACGCAAGTGCAGTCGTAAATTCATAATTAGAGTAAATATTTGTGTGAAAAATACTTGTGCCGCCTTCTTTTGTGCGCCTACTTAGTTTTGTTGTTAGTTTGTAACCTTGAAATGCCATCACGACTGTCCTGATCAGACGACCCGAGTATGCAACATGGGGATTGAAAGATTTTAACCTCACACCAAAATCACATTCATTGCTGAACTCTTTTGTGACAGACGTGAACTCTCATGTCCGACTCCCACTATACAACACCGCACCTTGGGATCATCGCACCCGTGTGAACCAGGGAAAAATGGTCTAAGGGAGTTGATCGTGCCTTCGCTGTAATACCGGGACATAAATACCGAATGACAAATGTGCATATGTTTGACATTTCCAATCGCTGCATTTATCTTCTGAATTGCTTGGGAAGGGCTTGAATTTCTCCAGTGGGACTTGGATAATATTCCAAATTGGAGATCCCATCCCTAGCTGGGAGATAACAAGCTTTCTCATTGTTAAACATCAGGATCTTGCGCAGGTCTTTGGAAAAGAATGCTGGCCAAGCCTTAGCTGTACTTAGCAGT
This sequence comes from Festucalex cinctus, assembly GCF_051991245.1. NCBI lineage: Eukaryota > Metazoa > Chordata > Actinopteri > Syngnathiformes > Syngnathidae > Festucalex > Festucalex cinctus. The sequence continues at coordinate 6,030,075 of NC_135416.1, read as the reverse complement.
CGAGTCTTTATCTGTGCTCTTCACTCATTTAACACAATTATCAACTAATGCCTGTCTAACACAAATAGCGCAAACAAAGCTTCCTCTGAGAGCGGGCACAAGCGACATCTAGGGAATAAACACAAGCTCACGATAATTAGTCACATTTGATATGAAAACATTCAATGTGTTCCTTGCTGCTGGCATCTATGAAAGATAAATGGCGACCACGGCGCACCAAGAGCTGAAAAAAAAAAAAAAATCAACATCACAAAGCACAAAGGGCCTGTAAGGAGAAAACAGAAGATAAATGTTTAAAAAGTGAAAGCGAAAGAGACACAGAGGAAGAAAAAAAAAAACTGAAAAATAAGTGTGAGGGGTTTGATTTCATGCCCTCAGATATGGGAGAGAAGTGGATTCTTCTGAGACCAAACATCAATAGTCACCAGGGTATTTGTTGTTAAATATACATTAAAAAACATTTTACACTTTCATTCTGTGTGCGTGCTGGAGTTTTTGCCTGGAGGCATGACTTTAAATTCTAGCCCAAGCCACTATTATTTCAAACTGCATGGCCATCTGGGCATAAGGGGCTTCTATTGGATTTAATTGAAACTAAATAAAAAAGGCAGCATATCTCTTAAGTCACTTTTATATCCATGAGTGGTCACTTGTTCGTACAGACAAGAGTTGAGTGTTAAGTTGAGTAAAAAATGTGACAATAATTAATAGAAAGGTTTGAATCAAGAAATAAAACCAACCTGTGCGTACTTAAAATGATACGCAATAAGCATCTATCTGCAAGTAACAAAAACAAAGTATTTTTTTTCTAAAACAAAAGGTATTTGTAGTTGCTTTTTGTTATAGTAATTTAGATGTTATATGACAGATGTTTTTGGATAAACAACAATAAACTCACATTGGAGATACATGCTTTTTATTTAGCTTTTTTACAAAAAAAATAAATAAAAAAAATTCACGCAACTGTCCTGCCTTAAAACCTAATAATAATCCTACTTCCTGTCCATGGTGAAGTTACTAAACAAAACAAAATTTGTACTTACTAACCCACTTTGAGCCCACTCAGTCAAGTCCACTTCCCCGCTTTAGCTTTGCAACAAAACTGCCATTAGAAGCACTTTTTTACAAGTAGGCACTCATCTCCCAATTAGCTTAATGTGGCCTTCTTCCTTTCCTTCTCCTTTCCAGGCATGCCCCACCTCTCTACCAGTAAAATCTCATCAATCCTCCAACCCTCCCCCATGTCCCCCAGCGCTATGACATATTAGTCTGTCATTATGCGTCCCAGAGTCCTATTGAACAATGCGGCTAAACCGCTGTTTGCCAGGTTAATGACTATTAGCAAATAATTACGACGGCCAAGACGATGGGGGGTACCCCGCTTTATCTGCTAGACAGCCCACTGCTGTTAGTTTATTTTATCTGCCAGCCTCCATGTCGCTTAGAATTAATCTAGCGACGGCTGTATTTATTAATCTCTCTCGGCAGCTGCGGCGCATTCTTAATTCATGGCTGACTCCATTACGGGGTTGGGGCTGAATGGTGTTTAGTGGGTTTGTGGCAGGGGGGGGGTGGTGTTGCTTGTGTTCACCTTGCAAATTGCTGACGACGACGATGAGCAAATGATGGCCTTGTCATGGGCCGGGGCACAACTGTCAGTTAAAACAAATCAGGCTACTCGCGCAATTAGCGGTGGCAGGCGTCGAGCTGTATTAAGATCCTCGGCGTGCGGCGATGTTAGGTTGCAAAGTGTGAAGGGATTAACAACATTACATGCATATGCCAGAAGTAATTACGCATCAGACTCTGTGATTGGCCATGAGCTGCGCTGACTTTTGCCATTGCCCACAACGGAAGAAATGGTATCGTACTAAAGGAGTCGATCGGGGAATTTTTTTATTTTTATTTTTTTAATTTTCACCATCAGTCTTGACTCTGGTTCGAGTCCAGGATCCGGCCTTCTTGGGTGGGGTTTGCATGTTCTCCCCGTGCCTGCGTGGGTCTTCTCCGGGTACTCCGGTCTCCTCCCACATTCCAAAGACATGCTTGGCAGGTTTTAATTGGGCGCCCCGGATTGTCCCTGCGATTGGCTGGCAACCAGTTCAGGGTGCCCAAAGCCAGCTAAGATAGGCTCCAGCACCCAGCGACCCTTGTGGGGAATAAGCGGTCAAGAAAATGAATGGATGGACCATCAGTCTTATTATAAAATCTGCGATGTGTTTCGAGAGTAATATTTGACGCCTAATTGAGCGTAATTTATACTCAGGACACTGAGTCGATCGCAACTGGACTACTTTGTCTTAGAAAGCATTTCACCTTTCATTCGAGTAACCTTCATCAGATCATGCAACAAGGCTTGCTGAGCAGTTAAACCAAGGCTTGTTGCGTGAACTGATGAAGCTTACTCGGATGAGAGGTGGAACCTTTTCTGAGACCAACAGACCTGTCCAGTTGTGATCGATTCAATGCCCTGAAAATGAAATGACCTGAAAGAATGAGAATATCCACATGCAACGTAGTTCAATGGCTGGTTTAGCTCCATTTTTATGGTCACTTTTTCTAAATAATACAATTATGGCTACTTGGTTTATAAAAAGCAAAATAAGGGTGACCAACTTGTGACTTAGCTCTTTGTCTTCGCTTATCTTCAAAACAACTTGAATAGGGGACTTGTGGCCTGCAGTTTTGTACTACAACCAATATAGATACACATTTCCATTGGTTGTCTACATTGGATGTCTTTGTAGTTTTAACAGAACCTGCAGGAATACACAGAGAATCTCATTATGTTAAAAAGCCGGTGGACTTGGGATGACACCAAGCACAGTTCCACAACAACAAGGGCGGTCGGACTGATCACGTTAGGGACGTGGGGTTTCTCACAATGGCAAAGCGAAGCATGGGAACCACATTGATTCACCAATCACCTTGCAGTGGATGCGATCTCCATCGGGCCCCTAGGGGAAGCCACATTGATTTCAAGCCCTGCTCTCAGATCCAGTTTCTTAAAAAAAACATTGCTGTATCCCTGTGTTCGTCACTTCAAGGAAGGTTAAGCAGAAGTTCCTTGTGATCTGAGAAGGTCTTGAACCTTGCCTCTTCCCTTTTTTTTTTCCATATTCCCGTCTCTCTCCCCACCCCGTCTCGGGGCCGTATGAATAATGGAGAGGATCGAGTGGCGAGCGAGGTGCCACGGGGGATGGTTTCACACAAAGCTCACTGCCTGCAGCCATCACATCAGAGGCCAAGAGCTCCCAAGACGCGTACCGTTCCCCCATTGGCTCCCTCGTCGCGGGTCAGAGGTGAGCAGTGAGCAAGTAGCTCTGCTTCTTCCTCTGTGATGGACCGCTGGGAAATCAGTAGCTGTGTCCAGACGTGGGTGGAGGACATTTGTAAGAATCAGAGAGGTTAAAATTTGCACTGTGTGATCATGCTAAATAGCTCGTTCAAGAGATGCGCATCAGAGGCTTTTGACCTCACGTCTACCTTGCTTGGATGCTGCTCTGCAACTGCACCGTGGTCTTTGTCCTTTTGTTTTACTGCTGCCAAATAAATTGGTTTACACCAACAGTGCACAAAAGTCTGCATTAGATTACAGTAATGTATGCTTTCCAGCTGTCTTCTATTACTGAAACAAAAAAATACAAATAGAAAACGTGTCACCTATCTAAGACCCTTTTCGTAAGTTTTGTGCAGGGATCAATGCCATTTTTTGGACCAAATGTTGCATTATGATGCTAAATATGTTCTGTGCAAGATGTACCTTGGTGAACCGTTCCGTTTGATGGAAAAAAAATGATGAAATTGTCAAAAAAAAAAAAAAAAGACGATGGTTTTCATTGTGCTGAGGTTGAGCCTACTAGACTGGATGAGAAGAAGCCGTGGGGCGATTTCACTCCTCACTGACACCAAACCAGCAGGCCTCGCCGTTCAACCTGATTTAACTCATGGCTGTGGTTAAAAATTCATGGCTGTGTGTTAGTTGTTAAGGTGCTAAAGGCACACCAATCGACTAGAGGAAGATTTATTGTCCATTGAAGACTGTGAAGGAAGAGGGGGGGGGGTGGATTTCACCACTGAAGGATAAGTCACGCTCGATCCTTTCCCATTATCCAGGTGGCCTCAGGTAAACTTTTTTTTTTTGCCCTGTGTATGCTCCCACTGAGTTGTCTTTTTTCATTATCTGTATCAGAAAGTAAATCTGTCATTCGGGGAAGAAAATACAAAGATTTCCTAACCCCTGATTCATCTAACCCCTCTGACCTCAGCCTCGCTTTTTTTTGTTGTTCTTGAGCCATCTTTAAAAAGTGGAAAGGACAGTCGTTTGGACACAGCCCAGCATGGATGCAGATGGACAGCACATGGAAGCCATTTAAGGCTCCGGTGTGCAGCAAGAACAGAGCAATCCCTCAGAGTTCAGAACCTCTGCCGAACCCGCCAGCGACTTCCAATGGGAGCGGCGTCTGCTCTGAACTATTGATTGGCTCTTTTTACAAAGCCGCGTTCGCTCGCCTCGCCCAGCTGCTCACCCTAGACGAAACTCAGTGGACCTCACGCTGAGCCAGAGGGAACGCCTCAGAGAATACGAAGAGAGGTGGAATGATCGGAGCAGTCATTTAATTGAGGATGATTCGTGCGATGTGCCGAGTTCTAGCCAGGTCTGTCGCTGGGGTCTGCGAGACAGATGTGGGGGCCGCCGCCGAGCCTTGGGGGGAGCAACGAGGCGGCTAAGGAATGGTGGCTGACAACCTGCTTTTCTCCCCCACTGCTCTGGGATCACATCTCCTTTGTTCTGATTACTACTTTGGCAAAAATTCAGATTTTCAACCTGATTGTTTACGCTATTGGATGTTTTATTGGAAACGGTTACATGTATAAGTACTACTTATTTGCATATTTCCTTACTTCCCCAAAAAAGCCACTTCTGTGTGACAGTATCCAAAGGAAATAGAATCAGGCCCTCCGAAGTAAAACCCTTCCACATTGAGAGTTCTTGGCATTCCTTCTGTGGAGAGCGTACGAGAGGCAAAGAGAATAAGCTAATGGACTCTTTACTTAATGTGATCAGAGCCGTTATTGACATGCTGCCAGGAAGATGCAAGACCATTAACTGGAGCCTCTCTCTCTTTCTTTGTGGTAGCCAAGCCCACAGTCTACCCCCCTTCCACTTTCAGTATTTCACACCCTCAGTCGGCTCACATGCAAAAGGGCCACAAGGGGTCGGGGTGCCCCAAAGGAGCACGTGTCTGTCACATTAACTAGCAGTCGGCCTTATAGAAAGCTGGTGTAAATTAGATATGTGTTAAAGGGAACTCCTGTTTGTTTACAAATGTCAAGGATACAACAAGGATATTGATAAAATGCTGCAGCTTCACTAGTTAGCTTTATGACAGTGCGGGAAACATATTTGGATGTTCTATCATAAGTGTAAGAGTTAACATGGTTACATAGATTGGGCCTTGTTTGTTTTTCCTCCCTTATTCCTCAGGGTTTTTTCAATCGAAGAAACTTTGGGCACTAATTAGCGAACCGACAGGCTTCCCGTTTTGTCTCCCTCTGTTGATCATCGTTATTTTTCGTGGTTTTTACAGACAGGTTTTTACATACTTGGCCAATAAATGTGATTCTGAGTAATAAGTTAAGAAACTACTACTAATTGACTACTTATTTTGGGGTAATTTATAATACATTTATCGCTTGCAAAATATAGGTGACATTGACAGTAAAATGCACGTTATTTGTATGCACAATATAAATATTCATGAATCTCGGGTTTGGGAACGGTGTACACAAAAATGACTAATACTGTGTATATAATACCATAAATGACTTTTTCGCATGTTTATACTCTTCAGTAGATCATAGATGTACTGAAATGATTTCTTGTTGCTTAATTAGAATTGAATTGAATTGAATTAGAATTGATTTTTATTTATTTATTTATTTATTTATTTATTTATTTATTGCTGTTTACAAGTTTTGGCTCCACAATTTTTATTTTCATTATTTTTAATTATTTTTTCGATGCATGTTCAAAATAAAAAAAAATCAAATCAAAGACACAATCATAGCTGAATTTAGAGCATAAAAAAAGCCAAAAATAAATATTTTAATTCATTTGAGAAAATATGACTGAGATCATGGGAAATGTTTTAATTACTTAATTTAAATTAAGTACATTATTGAAAGCAACTTGTGATTGTTGAGAGTAGCAAAATGTAGGACATTGTAGTAGCAATAGTAATAGTAATAGTACAAGTCAAGTCATCTTTATTTATATAGCGCTTATCCACCCCCCACCCACATGTATTCCAAAACCCATATTATTGTAACATTATTCTTATCAGATGGAGATTTTAGCTCAAGTTTTACTTGCGTCTCTAATGACCAAATGCGCGCTGTATTATTAAACCTCTTCCCTTGAATATGTGCCTGGCACGCAGCTTGGCTCATCCATCTTGGGAGGGCGGGGGCGGCGTAACGTACACGGCGTGCTGGAACACATCAACCCTTGTGGCCGGCCTGCTCGGAGGTTACTGTCGGCGTGTGTTTAATGCGATCGTGCGGCCACGGCAGGAAGTGGCGCTCGGGGTCTCCGTCGCGTGTTCCGAACACGGTGATTACTAGCTGCAAAAATAAACAGCCGTACCATCTGGCGCTACGTCCTGTACGGTAACTTACACGGCGAGAAAAGCTGTGGACCATCAAAACGTACAGAATGGAGACGCGTCACGGGAAAGACTTGTCGTCTGCGTGTGTAAAGTTATCCCGGAGAGGAATTTATTCTGTAATTCTGATAATAAAATGATCAAAGCGAAGGAATGCATACAGTATATAAGCTTCTCAAAAAAGTTTGAGAACCCCTGGTACAAGCTCCTCCCCTTATAACACAGGTTGAACGGCGGGGGTCAATCGAGACCGCCGAGCCGGCAGATGTTTGATCCATCCGCCGCACATCTGGCCCTCAGCGCACTCAATCTATTTCACTCCGCTTCTCCTTTTGAGATGTTCATTGTTCCTCACGGTCCACTAAACTCAGCATCCCCCCCCTTTCTTTTGCTCTCCCTTCGCGGCCCACAAATATTCATCCATCATCATTCATTTGAAGAGGGATTTGGACTTATATGCTTTTTGAAACAGTCTGCTGTGTTTTTAAGCAAGCCGGCTCCGACAAACTCACGCGGTGGCACTAAGTGGCAGGCCGGTTAACGCAATCACTCTTGTTCGAGTCATCCCGGAGAGGATCATTGGGCGGTTAACAGCTTCATTGTTTTTCTTTTATTGTTGGAAACGTATCAGAGCGAGGGGCGCCCATGTGGACCGTCAACTCTCGACGACTCGGCCGTGTTGTTTCAGAATCTGAATCTCAATCATCTTTATTGGCTAAGTATGTAAAAACACACAAAGAATTTGTCTCTGGTGGTACGAACTACGCTAGGATTGCAGTAATAAGCAACTACACTAAACTTTACGTAATGTAAGGGTACCATTATTGTTGTAATGCCGACCAATGACAGTTGTTAAAAACAATGCAGAGAATGATCAAGCAAAGATAAAGTGACCAGGAGTGCAGTAACCGCGCTAAAACTTTGACTGTCTTTGGTAAACGTCAACTTCCTGTCTGTTCAGAGCGAGGCTCCAGAGCCACCAGCACCTGAAGGCTCAGATCCAACATCAGCACACAAAAAATATGACCGAGTACGTGCGTTTGACGTGTTCCGACAATGGGGCCTGTGTGAAGTTTATTTCAAAAGGCTCGTAATCCCTTCAAAATGAAGTTTAAGCACTTTGCCTACCTCAGTCGGCATGCATTCGTCCACTGTTCTATGGCTTAGGTTTCTGCTGCTTCTATTCAGAAAGTTGTTTTCTCAAGCCACAGTTTGTGCAGTCGTACTGTTTGGGTGGTGTACTTGTCAGTTAGTATTGGCAGCACTTTGATTAGTCATGTTGCCATTAGGATTTTTCATTATTTTTCATTATAGTTAGTTTCTATTTCGTTTTGACTTTTGTTTTTTATATTAAGCGAGTTTTAATTAGTTGTTTTTATTTTATTTTATTTTTTAAATCAATGGGCAGTGCAACGTCTAAGTGCAGTGCTGCCAGGTCAATGAGTTGTGGAATCAAAAGCGAACTACGGCCAGCAGATGGCAGCATCATATCACTTTTCAATGGGCAGCCGGTGTATGGAATTACAATTAAACATGTATCTGATGAAATAGAACGTTTTCAAGGATGAAGTGAATGATCAAAGCCTTTGTCACATTAGACCGAATTCAGAGCGTCACTAAACAAAAAAATATTTGTGCCAAAGTCATTGTTGTGGAGAAAATGTATCCTTTCACAAAAATCTTGTTTTGTTTTTTTCCTTATCTTTTAAATTTTCAATCAATGTCACTTAAATGACCTATTTTCAAATCTAATGAAAGAATGGAATGTGAGCTTTCATGTGGTACCCACGTTGTATATGGAGTAAAAGAACACAATATTCTGTTTGCCTTGAAAATTAGTTAAAATACTCGAAATCGGCTGTCACTGTAGTTTTTTTTTTTTTTTTTTTGATAACGTGTTGCAGTAAAAGAGTTAATTTACGTTGTATTAGTTTTAGTATTAGTTTTAGTTTTATATACATATATATATATATATATATATATATATATATATATATATATATATATATATATATATATATATATATATATATATTAATATATATATATATATATATTTATATATGGAGGAATATTTGTTGAGTCTCAGCTAAAAAAAAAAAAAAAAGGTATGAAAAGTATTGTGTATCAAAGTCAAGTAAAATACAATTTCCAAATCCCAATTGTAATTATTACGTTAACTCTAATGACCTGGGTGGACAATCAATGAAAAACTCTACCGGGATTCTAAAATCAAGCAAAATTTTGCTCCTTCAGTTGTCCTGTCAGACAGATTTTTTCATTCCAGTTTTTGGGCAAGTCTACCTCTCAACTTTCTGTGGACAGTCTACAAAACACACGCGGCTCGTCCTACCTTCCTGCATGGTCTCACTTTACTATCATTGGCTGGATTTTCAGTTCGTGATCTTGCTGTCATTGAGCGGTATCCCAGTCGTATTTTATGTGAACCACTTTGATTAATCCTGATGTCAGTCAGTCAGTCTTCTTGCAACCATGTTCAGTCAACCCAACTCTAGCTTTCAAAAATAGCTTGATTTAATCAGAAAAAAGTTCAAAGGAAAATATGCACGACTTGTTAAGCTAGCAACATAAAACACCCAATTATGCTACTGAATCATATTTGATGCATTTGCACCTGATGATGTCTCTCCAGACATCTTTAGATTTCCACCTCTGTGTGTGTGTAACGCTATCTTCCTGTGTTTGCGTCTGGCCCGTGCCGGCGGTGCTGTGCAGTGTATCGCTATCGATCCTCGGTAGCCTTGCGGTCTTCAGGGTTCCTGTCAGCCGCCGAAGTAGCCCTGTATGCCCTTTTGTAGCGCTACAAGCTAAACAGCCATCACGGAAATCCAATATGGGCGGATTCCGCCGCGGCTAGCACCACTAGCCTAGCGCCACGTCCCGCGAGGCCGGCCGGTCAATGCGATGTCAGTGTAGCGTCTCACCTTGTGAACTTGTTTGCCGGCCTAATATGTCACACTAATACGTCTCCCTATATCATCCCAAACGCAATAAGTATGGATTTGCTAATGTCTGCGTCTTGTTAGAACGGAAAGGTGGGGTGGATTGGACGGACCGTGTGATCGTAATCGCCTCTAACAGGGTGTCTGCCTGTGGCTTAGAGGTACGACGGAGGAGGGGGGGCTTCTGGGAATTCTAAGCAGCTCTGGGAAATTTTGCCGAGGAAAAAGAGAAGCGACTGGGCGAGATAACATTGAGAGAACGATTAGGTGGGGAATAAAATGAGGTGTTAGCGCTGCCTTTTGTCTATCGATCACGAGGCAGGTTAGAGGTCTTAAAGGGCTCATACCTGGTTTGTTGTTGACGCTATGTGTTTACTGCGCTTGCTAATTGATTTTTGTTGCTTCTACAACAGGAGCGGGAAGGTACTCAGGGGAGAAAATGACAAATAAAAGGTGAGTAAGTGCTCAAATTAGTGGTGTATTAAAGGAGCAGACATACGCATTGCCAGTTGTAATCGAAATTTGAAGTAGAGCAGCCATTGGCTAATATTTACTTGCTCAGAATGCTAGCAAAACAAATGACCTCAATGTTATATTTGTTAGTTTTTATATTAGCAGTGGTAAAGCTTTAACACTTATATATATATATACACTTATATATTATATATATATATATATATATATATATATATATATATATATATATATATATATATATATATATATATATATATATATATATATATATATATATATATATATATATATATATTTATATATTAGGGGTGTTAAAAAAATCGATTCGGCAATATATCGCGATATTACATCGCGCAATTCTCGAATTGATTCAATAGGCGGCCAAATCGATTTTTAAACATCCATATTTGATGGAAAAATATTCACCAAAACGTCTTAGGATTCACACCTAAAGCATGAAAGAATGTTCTATTAATGTATTAATGGAACAGTTAGCCTTAATATTTTATTTCAATGCTGTTCAAACATGAAACAGATTACAACCTCTATAAGACTGAAGTTTCAGATAAATAATACAATTTCATACAAATCTTACACTGTCCATGTTTACTGATTAGTATTTTCTAAATTTGAATAAAAAACAACAATCGCAACAATCGACTTATGAATTCGTATCGGGATTAATCGGTATCGAATCGAATCGTCAGGTACTAGGCAATTCACGCCCCTAAAATATATATGTTACTTAAAACATTGTACAGTCTCACCCCAGCTCACTCACTAGCGTCCATAATAAAAGTCCTAATGATACAAATATGTCATTTATTACTACACCTGCCTTTTGTAGCACAAGCTTGTACTGCGGTGCAAGTAGCCAACAAAGAACACGCGGCCAGCGTCTTATGAACATGCAAAGGCCATGCTCGCCACCGGCCATCCCTGCAGGCACACGCGTGTGAGCGTGTGTTGCCAGACGAGTGAGAGCCAGACCGGCGCGCAACCTCTTTGATGGTTGTGTGTGTATGAGAGGTGAGCGAAACAGCAGAGGGACTGTGTAATCCTCTGACATGCCTGTGGAAAAATACAAGGATCCCTCTGACAGTGGCTCAACTACAGGCCCCAGCGGCCAGTTAGTGTGTCCACATGTCCGTGTGGCTTACACACGCACACATGCGCACCGCACAGTGTACAGTTGCCTCATTGCTAAAATATATGCCCGCATTCTCATGCGCAGGCACGATTCCAGCCAAGCCGGGATGCAGGACTGTGTTTTGACATACATGCACACACAGTGAAAACTCTAACATGGAGTTTACCTGTCATGCGTTCAATGATTCTATTTGTATGAATTGTGGCATTTTTTTTCATGGTAAACTTTCCTGGGCCACACTATTACCATCATAAAACCTACTCGCAACTGGACAAACAATGATTTAAATTACATTTTAAGTGTCACGCAAATGTAAAAATTATTATTATTATTTTTAAAATCTGAAATAGTCACTTTCAGGGTCAAAACTTTGCTCAGAAAACCAGTTTTTTTTATTATTATTATTTTAACTGTACAGACAAAGCAGAAAAGAGTCTTGACGAAAGCGAAATGTGATTTGTGTATTTTTATTTTACTATAATTTGTAATAATTGTGTTCCCTCGCGGTTCATCTTTTGCAGCCTCCTTCTTTTGCAGTTTTTCTTAAGTGCAATTGTTCGTGGTTTTTAAAAAAAAAAATTTTAATTAGTTTTTACAGTATTATGTTTTTAATGTACAAAGGTATGCTGTGAGTTTTTTTTTTTTTTTTTTTTTTAAAGAGATGTGAGAAAATGTTAATGCCTGACTGAGATATGTCTGTAACGTGTGTGGTGAAGGGTTTTACAGCATTAAAACATACGTAATAAATGTAAAAAATGAAAAATAAAGCTAGTTCCAGGGTCAAAGTGTTGCCGTGAAAACATCGATTAAACTTATTAAATGCCAAGAATGACTTAAGTTGTCCATTATAATCAAAACATTCCGTAATGTCGCTTGATTTGTCGATAGGGTGAGTTGGCATCACTCCAGTGCTTTTATTTCACGAAATATATTTTATAGTTAAAAGCCATTCATGTTGAATATGCTAGTGTTAGAGATTTTATGAAGCAAAAATATTAGCATCACAAAGAGATTTTTCTCCTGATTTTTTTTCTTAAACCTCACCGATGTTCTACTGCTGATGACTAGAGAATAAAAGAAGGTAGAATCAAACTTAAAGTTAATCACTCTTCGTATAATATCTTTTTCAAGCAACTTTGATGGAAAAGTGATATCTATTTTTAGCAACATTGCAATGCGAACACTTTGTGTGTGTTTAACTGAAGAAGATAAAGCATACGAATTAGCCACGCGGGATGATGTTGATTCTACGCAAACAATAGTAGACATTTCACCTCCTTATTGTCTAATCGCCCATCTGACTGCCTCTATGGCCGCCCCTCTTAACCCAGAGATACTCGCTAATGGCCCTCACAATGGAATTATTTACTAGCCGTAGCAGGGGGGTAAATGGGTCAACTTGTGTGTGTGTGTGCCCCCACACACTCTCACACTGAACAAAAAAAAGGGGAGTAGTGGAATCATTGACGCGTGCACAGAGGGGACGCGGAGAGGAGCGAGTGGCGCTGGCTAAAGTGAAAAATCATGCCACGGTGCGGAGGGGCCCGCCGGTATCCGCGGGGACCGGGGACTACATCCACGCTGGCACTCAAGTGCTCTTAAATACTCCCTCTTATGCTCGACCACATCCTCGCCCCCCCCCGCCTGCACCCATCTTCACCCTTCTCCCCCCGTTCCGTGTCACTCATCATTCCCAGGCTCGCCCGCCTCACTCCGGTCCAGGTACAAATGGCAATTTGCTGTACAAGTGGCACAACATGCCGGGGGCTGTAAGGCCTTGTTGTTGACAACGTGGAAAACAGATCAAGGGAAAAAAAAAATGCTGTTTGTTTGTTTAGAAGTAACTCTCAGTTGGTAGGCAAGGTGTACTTTGAGGAGAAATTGCTTCACTGCGAGGCTGCATGCCTTACTGCCGAGAGGTTCTGGGTTCGAATCTCAACTTCGGCCCCGCTGTTTGATAAATAGATGGATGTCAGTCTTCGGGACGGTTAATGCAAAACTAACACTTTCATTGCCAGACCAGCAAAAAAATGCATCATTTGACGTCTTTTTCCGTCAATGGCAGTGAATGAGTTAAAGAAGTATGGTCTCCTGTATTCACTTTACAGCAAAGCGTGGTCTCATCTGACCACAGGACATGGTTCCAGTCATCTGTGTCTTTAGGCACTTTGGATACACATAAATCAGAGTAGTAGAAGATGAAATACTAGTAGCTACTATTTCATGTCACAATCACGGCCTCCATGACTATTTGGCACTTCCAAGCAGACTTAATTGCAAAAAAAGGATCACAAGCTCATAGTGCTAACGTGGCAAGTAGATGACATCTGACAAAGGAATCAACAGCGCTGTAACGCGTCACCTGCTGGGCTTTAACCAATCCGGATGAAACACAATAGCAGACGGCCCTTTTCATTCTCTCGCCTCGGGGCTGCATGGCAGACTTTCTGTCAAGCAAGCCCGAGTGTGTGTGCGTGTTTGCACAGAGGTGCTTGCGTTGTAGACATATTTCCCCCTACCTCTAATTAGCACAAGGGAGTCCTGGGGGCAATCAGAGGTGAGGTTAATGAGAAGGGGAGCATGCGGGAGAAAGGACTGGTGGGTTGGGGAGGGGTGCTAAAAAAAAAAAAAAAGAGCGTGTCCTTCTATTATCACACTCTTGCCCCTGATGTGACACATCACACATATCATATCATCTCACATGTTTGGCCATGTCACTCGTTCCGCTCATGCTCTAACGTGAGTGGCTCAAGCCCAAAACTCAGCCATATATTCTTTATCCTCTGCGAAGAACAACGCATATTAATGCCATACTGATTAGCTGAGAGGTGTTGAGACATCTTAATGAAAAGTATTTCCATCTGTCACTTATTCTACTACCAGTTAGCACACAAGTACAGTTGCAATTCAGTTGATAGTGTGACAAGAAAAAAAAAATCTATATTTTGCCTTATGTTGTATTAAGGAGTGCATTTTACAATTTATGTATTTATTTATTTATTTTGAGTAAGACTAGAACGGATTAGTTGCACTTCCATTCATATCAATGGGAAAAGATGATTTGAGATATTATTACATACAAGCATTACTTCAAATTGATTTTAAACTGTCAATGTGTATCGAGTATGTTCAGTGTTTTCTAAAAAAATATGTCATTTAAAATGATTTTCTTAAATTAAAATGACATTTTTATTGTGGTATTTAATTAAAATTTGATTACTGTTTTTTTCTTCACTAACTGAAAAAAAATAACCCTCAACTAATTTAACAAACAATATTTATTACAGATTTGTAGTACATTTTTGGTGGGCTTTTTTTTTTTTTTTTTTTTACTTTTTTTTTTTTGCAATTAGCTTTGACATGTAATTTTTTTTGGTATTTTTAAAATGTGAAGTGAAAAAAATGTCATATAAATTAATTACATGACTTACTAAATATATTCACATTCAGTAACATTAAACATATTTTGAATATTCAACAATATTAGAATCCAACATTCTGATAATAGGCATTTATTATGGCGTACATAACATTCTTAAATCTTTTTAATATTTATTTATTTATTTTACACATTTCCGTTATTCTAAATTCAACATTTTGGCAATTGTCCATCCCTGATACTTTTTAAATTCCACTTTGAGGGTGCATGTTTTCTTATCATACCGTACTCTCGTTACTGATGGGCCACATCGCACATTTCGTATCATCTCCCACGTCTGTGTCACTTGTCGGTTATATTCAAAAGAATGTAACTCTTCCTCTAAGTTTCACTGGCCGAGCGTTTGAGCGCTGATTAGAATAATGTGTGCGCTCGAGCGGCAACACATGCGGCACATGTGGCCGCAAAGACGCCAGACGAATTGTGACTACGAGATGATGCCGACAACTCTGTTTATGCCATATTTCTTGGATGTTGTGTCTTCATTCGCCGCCATTTGCATCTGTGCGCGCTCTGCTTCGTGTTAGAGTTGTGTGCAGGCACGGGAAGTCGTTTTTCTTCAATATTACTGGAACCTGTTATGTTGAACAACTGTTAGGCTACATCCACTACATACATGCTGTCGTATCTTAAAAAAAAAAACCTACACTGAGATTCATTGTTGTCGACAGTCACGTTTTGATGGCTTTTGGCAATGGTTCGATATGTATCTCAGTGCATATGCATTTTGTGATACTTGCTCAGCACAAGTCATGAATTATTGTAAGCGACGCTCCCTTTTCCCCCCTTTCAGCATCACGTCACCCTCCCCGTAGGGACTGCAGCCACATTTGTCCGCTCACTTGTCTTGTCCTGACCGTATAATGGACACGAGTGGCTCTTGCGGCTTGTCGCTGCAAAAGCCATGTGACGCTCGTCCATTATTGAGAGGCACGTCGCCATTAGAGACATTTATACAGTAGAATGATTCGATCAGAGACCAGCGCCGATTCGCCATGTTGACATGTTAGTTTCCTGCTTTGCTTTATCAACCATATATAGCTTTTGTCATTATAGTAATAGATCTAGTATATAGGTTTTTGTGTGCTTTTTTTAAGCATTTTTTTTTTTACTGTATTAAAGTATATTTTCAATACTTTTTTTTTCTCCACAAATGGGTTAAGAAAGTAAGCTTTTAGTGATAACATTTATTTTATATTCCACATTTTGACCATCATTTATAGCGTACATAACTCTAAAATATATATGCATAACTATGTATATTTGTTAATATTTACCAATAAGTTAATCCTTGATTAATGCAAAGTATTTTAATTTATAAAAAAATCACCGTACATATTTTTAAGCAGATTTTTTTGCTTTTTCATATTTTTCTTAATTATTTTATAATGTGCAATTTTATTTGTTTGTATTTTTCTTTACCAATTACAAAGTAAATTGACTGATTTATTAAAATTATTTTAAATTGAACGTTCATTTTTTTCCTTATTTTGTGTAATGTGCATTTTTTATTTTATTTCTTCACCAATTATGACCTAAATCAATTTAATTATTTTACATCATTTCAAATTCAACATTTCAAATTGTTTCCTTTTTTTTCCACCACAATTTTTTGTAATTACATTTTTTTTTCTTCCACAATTGAAATTAAAATTAATCATTGACTAATTAGTTACTTTAAAGTCAACATTTAAAGGGATTTTTTAAAGTAGATTACTTATTTATTTTTTTAAAGAAATTTTTTGGTAGTTACAATTTTATAAATATATTTAATATACTTTTTTTTTCTGTCACCAGTTGGCAGATAAGTTAACCCTCAATTTGTTAAATTTATTTTAAATGACCAATTCCACCCTTGATATATAATGGCAAACTTAACTTTCTCAAAATTTGTCACTATTTGCAATGAGTCAACCCTCCTCCACACGACAAAGCTTTCGTAGCATAATTAATGTTGTTCGCCACAAATGTACTTACTTATTGATTGTTATGACCAAATAAACTAAACTGAACTAAATGTGTCCTCTGCCTTGAATTCACATCATGGACCCAAAAGAGGCAAATCATTTCCTCTCGTCGTTCCTGCGCCGATCTGCCTGCTTCCCTCCTCCTTTTCCTTGTTTTTGTATCTCTCACCCGTTAAGAAAAGCGCTGGGGGCGAGCACAGATGTAAGACATAACAACACTTGCAAGTAGAAGAAGAGAAGAGATGAGCGGGCGAAGATAGAAGATTAGACAAAAGGAAACAGACGGCTAATGCTGCTCACGAGCATGGCTCGTCAATTTACAGCCGCTGCTCCCTGAACCGCGCTGTATAAATTTCCCAACGTGACGTCCGTTTCTACTGCTTCCAAGCCGATCAGATCTCCTCCCCAGACACGTACTTGGAAACCTGATGTGTGTGCATCAGGCCAGATGCATCTGCCTTTACTTGCATGTATTCATCCCTCCATTTTTTTTTTTATCCCCCCTATTGGAACGGCTATAGGCGAAACGTTTGATGTGGCCGCCGTCATGCACACACATGGATGCATACATGGAGCATATGACAGTAAATCACGGGTGTGACAGGTGCTTGAGTGAGAGTGTGCGGAGATATAGGCCAGAGAACACAGAGGCGACACAGGGACAGACTGTTGGACGTCTCAGAAATATGATTTTAAAATCCGTACTAGCAGTATTTAACTTTAAAGTATACAGTTGCGCTTAAGCTTTAATAACTTCGTTTAAAACTTTTGTTCCGCGGGTTAAGTGTTAATTGATGTAAACACTTTCAGAAGCATTGATCTAAAAGATTATCCTGATCGATAATGCTGTGCGCACTTACAAGACTCTAATTAAGCAGTTTCGCATCACAGTTTGTGATTAAAAATTTGCAATTTGCACCTCATCAGCAGCAAAACTGAGAATTACAGATTTATTTTTCCGATAATTGAAACGCCAAGATGGCAGGAAAGCTCGATGCTACTTTCGTCTCACCAGCTAGCTAGCAACAAGCTTTAGCCAGATAGCTAGCATGGCTAACCACATCTGTTGCATTTCAGTCAGGAATAATTGCCTCCGTGGAGGTGAATAAGATACATTTCTAACAAGTAATCTTCTCAGAAAGGGACGATGAGGAAAGACAGAGTAGCCATGCTAATTGCTAAGCTAACCTACATCCAAGCATACATACAAGCAGTTTAGCGTCATCATTTGCGAGTCAAATTAGCACTTCATCAAAACACATTTAACAGCAAAATGGAGAATTATAGATTACGTTTTTGAACCGCTGAGATGGCAAGCAAGCTCGGTGCTACTTAATGCCGCATCAGCTAGCTAGCAACAAGCTTTGGCCAGCTAGCTAGTGTACCAAACCACCTTTATGGAGTTTCTCCTCATTCAGTTATCATCACCTCCGTGGCGGCGAATAAGCTACACTCCTGAAAAGCATATAAAGGGAACATAAGAAAAAACAAAGAAGCCATGCTATTTGCTAAGCTAACCTAAACTGGCACAATCATTTAAAACTGGAATGTAGAACTTGGGTAATTGAGTACACACTGCATATGTGACAAATGTTTTTCTTATTTCATAACTCCCACCTTGAAACTTGATAGATTGTCTTTATCTCATGTTTCTTAATGAAATCACTTTGTTATATGTTAGATTAAACAACTTGTTTACACTCATCTTTGCCAGGAATCTATTCCGTTCAGACCCCAATCTGTCGACCTTGGCTGAGGTCTCTGCCCTACTGAGTGCCTCGTTGCTTCTGTAATGTAAGGCAGATGAGATAGGGAGGGGAGAGGTAGGCGGATTGAACTCCACATACTGTAAGTGACATGCTGTACATCCTCTGCTTGCTAATTCATGGTTGCTTTTTTGAAGCGCTGACAAGTAGCGCCTATAAATATAAAATTACACCCGTATCAAAACAGGCCCGATGACTCTAACTCATACGACGGCGCAGAAGAATCCGCAAAGAAAACAGCGTCGGGCGTGTGATCTCGAGGTGCTCGCACACCATCGCAAAGTGCAACACCTGTTTCGACTTAGGCGAGTCAGCGCCCGGTAGCGAGATTAGCGAAACATGCCCATAAAGGGAGAAGAAGGTGGCTGCGCTTTCGCTTCTGATATCAACACAAAAGCACTCCATGACTCCATTCTGCGGCCCTTTTCGAAAAGAGCCGACGTGGTCGTAGCGCTGAGGAATTCACCTCAGCCTAAAGCCAAAGAACAAGCGGAGAGCAGTGCTGGGTAATGGCTATTTTCAGATTGCAAATCAGGTTGTAAAAAAGTCATTTAAAAAAAAAAATCCTGTAAATGGCATGTTGAGTCACACTGCATGACTCAATTCTGGCCTTGACTTAATCTTAACTTGATCCCAAGTATTAAATAATGCTATGCTCACTTTGGTTTTGGGCAGTCAGCTTTCTGCTTTAAAATAAGACAGCGACAAATTGGGAAAACCATGCCGCATGGAACGCATAATTTGGAACATGACACACCAACAAAGGAAAGAGATTTTTTTTTTCCCAGAAGAGACTGCAGCAAAAAATCACAGTCACACAGTGACCAGATCTATGATAACTTAACGTGTATACTGTATTTAGTTTTGGCATAAATGATGATTGCATATACATCTTGATACATGGGGTGAGATATGATTCAAGGGCGGTTTATATTCAAGTGGAACGATTTGATTCGGTTTGATTCAGTGGGAATGAATTTCTTGTTGTCATTTAACAAGTTAATAGGATACTGTAAATGTGACAATTCCCTTTGATATACCGTATCTCTCCAAAAAAAAAAAAAAAAGACTATCTGATACATACCGTAATTGCCGGACTTTTCAATGATGCGGCTAATATATGTATTTTTTTTCTGACGGCCACCAGGAAGCTTTGTGCATGAATAAAATTAGCATGAACAGACCCTCATCATGGAAAATACAAGAAGTCTCAGTCTCAGTGACTTTTACCGGTACGTTATTTTTTACCAGCCCTGTTAGTTACTAGTGTATTGCTGCTGTGTTACTGCTGCATCACAGGCACTGTTTGGAAAGAAAAGCTAAGGTATATTATTAAACCTTTGAAAAGTCTTTCTGTGTACCGTCTTTCTTTGTAAATATCTCATATTTTAATGTATAGTCAGATGCGCCTTATAGTCCAGCAATTACGGTATTTGATTTGGTTCTATTTATAGTAGGGCTGGGCAATAAATCGAATTAATTCGATACATCGTCATTTTAATAAAATCGAATCGTTGAAAATTTGTTAAATCGTGAAATCGAGTTTTGTCTTCTGGATTAGAAAATGCTGTTGTTCTCATGTTCTGTTATATCCAAATGCTTTTATGTGTTGTAATTTTGCACAAGTGGCAGAATGCTGGATGGGTGGTTTACAGGACTTGTTTACAATAGCTACCAACTACTTAATTGTGACATTTAAGAACAAACTATGACCTTTATGTTAAAACTAAGCTCGAATCAGTATACGTTACTGGTGTCTCAACATTTTGCAAAGGAATTATTTTTGAATAAGTAAAACCTTTAAATAAACGTTTGTTGGATTTTTTTTAAATTAAAATCAATTAAAATCGTAATCGTCCTGGATGACTGCAAAAATCAAGATTTTATTTTTTGGCCATATCGCCCAGCCCTAATTTATAGCATTCAAATGTTTTTTTTAATTTTTGTTTTTATTCCATATATATATATATGAACTAATAATTGGAAAAAAATGCCAACTTATTTTCAACAGTTGTCATGCACAAATAACCGAAATAAGTGATTGTTAGCGCAATATCTTGGCAGCCAAAGTGTCAAAGTTTTGGTGGTGATATGGGGAAAAACAGCTAGAGGACCCACATGCAGCGAAGCAAGGAGTCTAAAAAAAAAACACACACACACTAAACCTTACACTGAAGACCACCTATTTGACGTGCTCGACACATTACGAGAATCCTTGAAAAGCCTTGAGACATGCTCACACCTGAGAATCTGTCAATAGGAGCTGAAGCAAGTCCCCTGCTGTGGATCCTCGATCTGAAGTGCCCTTTAAGTTCTAAAGCTTGGAAAACTCGAGCATCTTGTCACCTTCACGGGGTGGATTTCTCTTCGGGATCAACCCTGAGACACCACGGCCCAATCCCACCGTTTGAAAAAGCCACCATTCCCCTACTTCGCTACCACAGCGCTGCTGCTAAAGTCATTGTCAACTTGTCAGGGGCGTTAGCACCTTGTTGAACGGTGACTAGTTGTGATTACATTGGCAGATGGTGTCAGAAAGCCAGGCAGGATTTTAACACCTCCGTGACAGTGGCGGCGACCCACATCACGTCTGATATCGAAACTCTGCCCGACGACTGGCATCACATAAACTCGCACACGCACGCACAAGTTGCCACGCGACTGTGGCCTATCTGTAATGGCTGCGTGCCGCTCTTATCTTTGTTTATAAGCAGGGCAGATCCTCGCGATGAACTGTGCGTGCGTGCGTGCGTGTTCAGGATGTGACGAGGTTGTGCCTTGCACCAAATCACCGGTTGGCTCCGTGCCTTAGATCCCAGATAGGAGCTTTTGCAGTGTGTCCATCGACACGCAGAAATGATGAACTGCAAGTGGCCCTCAGAAGTATGCAGACCTCCGCCAAGGCCTCACAATGCTTTCACGTGCACACACTCCCTCCAGATACTCGCCAGTGAAATGCATGGACTGTACCTCTCTCCAATTGTATTTTTTTCATTTTATTAAAAAAACAAAAAACATCTTTTTATTTTTTTATTTTTTATTTTTTATTTTTTTATGAAAAACGAAAAAATTAAAGGTGCAACAATTAGCTGATTAATCCATTATCAATTCCCCAAATAATTATGATGATAATGCAGTAGATCATTCGTTTAGATCACAGGTCTTAGACTCCGAACTCAGTTCTTCAAAAAAGTAAACTCATTATCTTCTTCTATATTTCCAAAATAAATCATTTGCAAACATCTGCTTTTACTTTGGTAAACATTGTTCAACATTTTTGCCTACTTTCTGACATGTTACAGACCAAAACAGCAACTGAAACAAAATTGTTCAATTGTTCATTTCCTGCACTGGCAGTTTGAAATAATGTTTTGTATTTTTTTTTTTCCGACAAAATAATCAATAGACAAATTAAAATGTTATTATTAAAATAATTGTTAGTTGCAGCATATCGTCCATTGTACAAAAAATGATTGCATAATTTCAATGTATTATTTTTCTTAAACAGTAATGTATGAAGACCAAATTTTGAAAATCCTGTGGTTGTGTTAATACTTTTTTTCCCCATGATACATTTACATTAATTTGTTTTTTAAGTAATAAAAACAAAACGAAAAAATAAAGTAAATAAATAAATAAAATAAATACATAAAAATAAAACAAAATAAAATAAAATAGTAATAATAATAATAATAATAACAATAACAATAATAATAATAATAATAATAATAATATACATTTTATTTGTAGAATGCTTTTTAAAGGTTCTAAAAACATTTTAGAGGTTAAATCATTTTGAAAAAATTACAAAACATGAAGCACAAAAAAGGTGAGTACAACACAAATGTTCAAGAATAAAACAAGGTCAGAGCCCGGATTCGAACCGGATTCGAACCCCAAACCTCAGCACTGTGAGTCGAACGTGCTTACCATGCAACAACCATGCCGCCCAATCTGCTATCTTCAAATTGATAAAAATCTAATACTCAATGATTGTCTTTGTTGCCAAAATTTCCATGCAAAACAAACAAACAAACAAACTAAACACCGAAAAGACAAGACTATCTTAATATTCCGATTTGTGCAACATTTCTATTCAAGACCTGATGTGTAAACTCATGCTGGGTGACCCGGCATCACATCACGTGTGTGTGCGTGGCATCTTGCCATAGACAGCTCGCCTTGCCCGGTGGTCCCCTTCCCAGCCACTTAGCCATTTAACAAGACAGTCGTTACGGGGACCGAGCCAAGAAACTCGTGCACCGAGCTGGTCCGCACATTTCGTCCCCACATCTCCATGTATGTTTTTTTTCTTCTTTTTTTTTAACAAGCGTCTTGCTGGCATGCACTCACGCTGCGTGAGTGCATGTGTGTACCGGGTACCCATTTCTTCATTTATGACGACTATTAGCCCCCTTTTTCTTTCCTCCTTCTCCCTCCTCCTCCACCTGGGCAAAATAAGGCTAATAAACAATCGGGGTAGCGCCACGCTGCGATGCCCGTAATGGGCTCCTAATTAGCCACTCCAAACACAGAGAGCGGCCGCTTCACGCCTGCTTTTCTGCACTCATCTGCACAAAGCCGGATGAATTGATTCCATTTGCACGCCACTTAATGTGCTGATTGTTTATTGGCATGGCCGGGCTTGAAAAGCAAACGAATAAAAAGAGAAATGTCTTTAACCTTGTGAGGAGTGCGGATATTAATCTGCGCCAGCCAACGTAGGCCTTGGCAACAAGACTTGTCGATGTGAAAGCCAGACCAACGCTTTGGTAGAATGGTTAGGGTTGCATTTAAAAAATAAATAAATAAATAAATAAATAAATCCAAAAATATGAATCTGTTGTATTAACAACACTGAAAAGGATGGGAGCTTTTATACAGGTGGAAAATTAATTTCCAGGTTGGAAACAAATATCAATTCAATAGTTCCCTTTATCATTTGCATCTGTACCACATAACCTATCCTTAGTTATTAAAGGGGAAGTCAACCCCCTCCAAAAATTATTGACAAAAATATGCTCTATGCAGCCCCATTAGTCTTTAGAATTAGAATTTAGACTAATTGATTGATTAAATCAAATCAATTAGTCTTAATTCGGAATTCTGGTTAATATAGCATTAGTGGAATATGAATTAAGCAGGTAAAATCCAGCAGTTTTTATAAATATCATAAAGTGGTCATTTTGCCACGTGCTTTTGATTGAAAATGGCATCACAGATTCTCAGGTAACAACCAATCACAGCTCAGTGTCAGAAAACAGGTGAGCTGTGATTGGTCGTTGCCTGAGCAACTGTGATGTCATCATCAGTCGACAGCAAGTGGCAAAATGGCCGCTCCCTGAGATGGCTAAAAAAAAAGCTAGATTTTGCTTCATAACTCATATTCCACAAATGGAATATTAATTAGAATGTCATGTTTAGACTAGTTGAGGTCACATGTAACATATTATTGTCAAGAAATGTTTAAGGTTGACTTTATAAAAAAACGAAAACTAACTGAAACTACATTTTATGTTTACAAAACTAACTAAAACTAACTATAATTACAGCAAAAAATGTCCTTTGTTTTAAACTTTGGTAATTAATTTAATGCATGAGCCCATGGGTATGATTTTAAATGTGATTTTAAGTAGATTTATTTTAATATTAACCGGAATAAGGACGTTTGAAAGTGTGTCACACAGAAGTGATGTCATCTAGCAGCAGCCAATAGAAATGCACCTTCAGATGACGTCGCTCCCATAGTGGTTTTTTAAATATTGTGCACAAGTAATACACATTAAAAAAAACAAAAAACTAAAACTAATACTGAAACTAATAAAAACTAACAGAACCACCCTGAAAACTAATTAAAACTAACTAAATTAACTAAATTTAACTAAATTAAAAACAAAACAAAAAAAAGTAACTAAAATGAAAATTCCAAACCTATAATAACCCTGATGGAAACTGAGTGGAAGTTAATCTCCAGACATCAAACCGATGGAGCATGCATTTTGCATTGCGCTAAAGAGGTGACTGAGGTGAGTAACCTCAGCAAAAAAACACAACAACAACAAATGAGCCTATATGAAGTATAGTCAAGTAAAAGGTTTCAAACTGGCTGAGTCAATCTCCAGATTTAAAACCTATAGAGCATGCATTTTTCAGACTGTCGGGTGGAACCGGCCAACACAAACAAAACCACTAAGTGAGGCATTTCTGTTTCAATACTTTTCCAGATTTTCTTTTTTTTAGTCCACACCAAAAATAACCCAAATTGTCCTCACTGTTCTAACACCCTGCAAGGTCAATCACACGGTGACTGAATGAAAAGCAGCTAAGTGAACCACCACACTCCCAATGACCCTTTTTGGAAATGACATTAATTCCAAAAAAAGTGTTAAAAACGCCGTCTGTTGTATGCATTAGGTGTGTATTTAATGGCGAGTCCCAGCAGGTGTCAGGCATTTGGATCCCACTGGGGTCATTTGCACCTTTTTAACCCGAGCCGCCTGTTGACCTTCTACTCGAAAAAAAAAATGAAATAAAAAATGAGGACGCCAAACGCGTTCCGTGGCGAAATGTGCGTGTGAGGTCCCTCCGATGTGTGTGTCACGCTCGTCTGCCTGGCTCACTTCCTTTGCAAGCTGCCTTCCCCGCTGCCTTTTATGAGCGAGAGCTTCTCCAGCTTCTCACCTCGGGACACACTCGAGTGTATAAATGTTTCCACTTGCGGGAGGGGGGGGAAGTGACACGCATTCATTCGCTCACGCCGTGGGATGCCCGCCCGCCAAAAACTTAACCAGCCTGCATAACGGTAATGAATCAGCCATTCAGTGTGTGTGCATGGGCGGAGTCAGACTGCAAAATGTCAGGTCCATGGATTGTGGTTGTAATTAGCATCATGGAACATATTTTTTTTCTAATAAAAATAACAACAATCATAAAAAACACTTTAGATCAGTGATTCTCAAAGTGCAGTAATAATACCACCAGTGGTACTTGGGCTCCCTCTAGTGGTACGCAAATGAGTAAAAATCAGTCTTATTACATTTTAGATCAATAAAAGTTTTGAAACTCTTATTTGGGTACAACAATATTTATTTACCGTATACTCTATGTGCAGTCCAGCTTCTTCCTAAAATACTAAAATTTTGCTTGTAAAATTTTTAGCTGTAAAATTTTGTAGTTTTTTTTCTGAATTTTTACTTAATTCTCATAAAGATCACATTTTAGTGGTTTTACAATTTTTGTTTTCTTTTGTCAAAAATTTTTTGTGTGTTTTTTGTAACATTGCAACAGTAACAGTCTCAGAGGTTTTTTTGCACTGTATTTTGACTTCACACTGTAATTTTACTATACAGTGTAAATATTTAATATTATTATATTAAATATTAAATATTTATTCATTATTATATTATTATATATTATATTATTATATATTATTATTATTTATTATTATTATTTATTTAAATATTTAATTTGTAATATTTAATAATTATGTACGATTCGCCCCCCCCCCCCCCCATTTTTTACATTTATTTATGTATTTATTTATCCATCCATCCATCCATTTTCTTGACCGCTTATTCCTCACAAGGGTCGCGGGGGCTGCTGGCGCCTATCTCAGCTGGCTCTGGGCAGTAGGCGGGGGACACCCTGGACTGGTTGCCAACCGATCGCAGGGCACACAGAGACGAACAACCATCCACACTCACACGCACACCTAGGGACAATTCGGAGCACCCAATTAACCTGCCATGCATGTCTTTGGAATGTGGGAGGAGACCGGAGTACCCGGAGAAGACCCACGCGGGCACGGGGAGAACATGCAAACTCCACCCAGGAAGGTCCGAGCCTGGACTCGAACCGGAGACCTCAGAACTGGGAAGCAGACGTGCTAACCACTCGACTACCGTGCCGCCCGTATTTATTTATGTATTATTTATTTATTTTAGTCTTATGTATTTTTGTATATTTATTTTGGTGTCTATAATTAATGTGGTAACTTCATTATTTTTCATGTACAATTAATACCTTTAAAAAGTAATTTTTCTACTTGCTGTCAACTGATGACGACATCACTTGTGCCGAGGAAGTAGGTAACGACCAATCATGGCTGATTTACTGACCAAAACCAGAAAACAGGTGAGCCATGATTGCCCATTACCTACTTCCTCAGCACGGGTGATGTCATCATCAGTCGACAGTCAAAATTGTTCAATGAGTCAAGTTTCACCTTTCAAATGACCCGAGGACATTTTAAATGACTTTTTTTCATAATATCAACTATAATAGTTCACTGCTCTCACCACTCCATTTCCAGTCTGTTTTATATCATTTGTGTTATCCTGATCACTGAGGTCACAAATGTCATCGAAAAAGCACACCGGAACATTTTTTTTCGGCGGTATCGATTACGATGGCTCACTTCTCACGCCAGACTGCTTCTCCAATTCCGGGCTGTTTTATATAATTTTGCGCTCACCCGATCCCCGCGGGTCCCAAATCACTTGGAAAAACCACACCGGTGATTTCCGCCGCACTCGGCAACAATTCCGTGTGACAAATCGATGCGGGGCCAGAACCTCTCGTGCGGATCGATACCCCGCCGTGCCGTCGGACCCGTGCACCCGCTCGCCATCATTAGTGTCGCTGACCTTGAAGTAAAATTCAATTTCCCTGGACCCCTGAAAAAAAAAAAAAAAAGCCACCGCCGGATTCCAGAAGCCATTTCCAGCTTGCGGCACAGGATATTACAGCTTAAGGAATTCTGTTTGAGGCGGTAATTATATCCGAGCCTTTGTGAGGTAAATAAAAGTTCCTGATACGCAGGCGGGATGGCTCCCGGTTTCAATTAGGGTGTCTTTGAGAGACTCTCACGGGATGCTCGGGCAGCATCGACGGGAAGATTCAGTCGAGGGTCTAGAAAGAGAAAGCGGAATGCGCAGCTGGAGAACCAGAAGTCTCATTACGCTGATCAGTGTGGCGGCGTACGACGACAAAGGGGACGGGCCCCATTAATACGGCCTTGAATATTCTTTTCTACCCAAATCATGATATGCCGGCACAAGTTAAGATAAGAGCAGCCGAGAGCTTTGGTGGCCACTCGGAGACTCGGACTGAGTCTCGCTGGTGTCGGAATCAAAGTGAATGTCGGAGTGGCGGCGGGGGCCATGGGAAGCGATGCTACCCGCTCGGCGGATAAAGCTGCAGGATTGGCGACGGCACTTTGAAGTCAGTTATCAGGGGGGGGTTGACAGCGGGGAGCCGGGTAATACGCAGCGTGCCTGTGTGTGTGTATCCTGTCCTCGGGGGCAGGGGAAGTCCCAAAGGAGCACCAAATTTGGATCTAAAGAGGTGAGTTCAGTTTGAAATGTGTTAGATACGATGTTTTTGCTCTCCTTTTGGATATAAGCAAACAGTAGGAGTGGCATAGCTCAGGTGGTAGAGCAACAGTCACCCAAGCTGGAGGTTGTGAGTTCGTTCCTCAACCCTTGTGTAACTTTTTTTTTTTAAAATAACTTAGTAAAATTTAGTCAATATCTCTCTTTGCAAAATGTACGTAGAATTTCTGAGTGAAAAATCTTGAACTCATTCACTCGCCGCCATTTTAACTGAAGCATCCCCCTTCGCTCCCGGCTGGATTTTGACTGATTTTGCAAGGCCCACAGATTATTGCGTTCTTTTGATATAAATACATGGAACCTACCAAAACAAAGATTAGAGTCTCTTCTTTCATCAGGAAAAATAGTATATTTGGATACTATTTCTGTTTTGCAGCAATTAGCATTAGAGTACAGTATAGCTAAGTTTCATCATTATTCACAAACCTGTTGAAAACACTAGCAAAAAGAGCTTGTTGCAACATGGTCCTGGTTGATCTCTTATACTCTGTTGCCACCTGCTGGCCGTTTTTTTGTAATAAATACCAGGTCAGAGGCTGCATCAAAGCCTTCTGGATGCTCTAGCATAAAAAAAAAAAAACATAAAATGTATAAATACGTTTATGGCACCATGGCAATATTTAAAATAGAACGTGTTTATACGTTTTTGGGAGCAAATGAGTTAATAGTTTTTTTTTTTTTTCATGGGATAGCCAAATTCTCTCGTACACACTAAAAGTAATTTGAGTTAAATTGGCTCAGAATATGTTACTCTCTTCAAGTGTGAATTTTACTCTGTTCAGAGTAAAATTCATTCTACAGAATTTACTGTGCAGGTGATCGTATACATTTGTAAACCTTGCACGTTAAACATGTTAAACATTCCCGGCACAGCATGTCAACTTCCCCTTTGGGATTAAATCATACACACTTTACTTATACACTTTGCCATCAAATATTCACAAGCTTTAAATCGGACCGTATACCAGCAAGTGTGAAATATGCATGTCGCCACAAAAGCGTGCAATGTGCGCGTTTAATGGATTTCTTAATTACTTAAGTGTCTCTCAAGGAGTAATTTCCCAACATAATCGTGTAATGCTCCAACCACGCTACAGTCCTTTATGTCGTCAGTTGAACGCGGGGAATTTTTGGTTTCAATCTCGCAGTGCGTTAGCTATGAAAAGCGAAAAATGTCTTGGCTGCATTGTTGAATCACGTCCGATTGTTCCAAACTATAAAGAGCATATTAGCCTCAGTGAGATGCGAGTGACAGGAAAACTGTATTGGACAAGCTGAGCCGCTCGTAAAATTGGACCGAGGATCAATGATGAATACGATGTCTTTGTAGTAGCTGCGACGTGTTCCTCGGCCAACCTTTTAATCTAGTGAAGCAACGGGCCAGGACTTCCTGTTCCGTTTGCCAGATATGATGGATGCTCCCAAGCCGAAATTGGACTTGGCCCGTTTGACGCTTAAGCGTGAATGTGAATAACTCCAACAACGAGTCGTTTTAGATGATAGCAGGTTTCGTGTTCACAGCACGGTGCATTCCTGCACGCTTTTTGGCCCGCTCAAGTGGGATTGCGCTGACCTGCTCCGAGACCACGAACGAGCGCCTGATATTGTCCTGAAATCTCACTTCTTTGCTAAGAGAATCTGGATTCATATGAGGAAGATCACTGGATACTTTACAGCCATTCTGGGGCCAGTTATGTGTAAAGTGCTGGTTTTGGGTTTGGATGTGGGTCATGTGAGCGTAAATGCAAGAAAACGTATGGATATATTCAGATCGGATCACTACAAATCTGATATGTGCTGTCTGACATGACAATGTGAGAGCACCGATTGGTTATTTCTGTTTTATCACTACCCGGTGTTGATGCTTGTGGAGTTAATTCCATATAATTTGGACCATGTCAACCATATTATTTTATGCACCACACACAATGGTAATTAAAAAAAATCGAGTTAATCATTAAATTGGAATCGGGCACTTGGATCATCTTGCCTCAAAATTTAGTCTTAGGCTACATTTAGGCAAATGTACTCAAATCAGATTTTTTTTTATTTTTTTACCCATATGTGATCATCTGATTTTTGTTTACAGCAGTCTGAACAGCTCAATTCCGATTTTTCAAAACAGACTCAGTTCACTTGTATATGTGATCCTAGATCGGATACATATCAGATTTTTTTCCAACGTTACCTCAGTCTGAACACACTTGTAGCATATTAATTTACTTAATTAGTACTTAATTAATTCAATACGTCCTCATTTAGAAAATTGAATCGCTGAAAATGTGCTAAATTGTGGAATCAAGTTTTGTCTTCGGGATTATTTAAAGCTGTTGTTTTGATGTTCCGTTACAACCAAATGTTTTTCTGAGTTGTAATTTTGCACAAGTGGTAAAATACTGGATTTGTGTTTTACAAGACATGTTTACAATAGCTACCAACTACTTCATTGTGGAATTTAAGCACAAACTATGAATGATAAATTGATGTTAAAACTGATTTAGAGTCAGCATACATGATGTTTTTGAATAAATGAAACCTTTAAATAAACGTTTGTTGGGTTTATTAGATTGAAGTTGATTCAAATCGTAAAAACAAATTTTTAATTTTTGCCCATATAGCCGAGCCTTAATCTTAATCTTGATCTATACTTTCCGGAATTGAAAAGTGACAGACGTCACTATTCTGCACAGCGGGATCAGGAATAACAACAGTTATGGCGGATGACTAAAAACCTGGTTACATCCATAATTACAAATTTCTATAAACAGTACGTTGTGAGTGACATCGTCTCTTCTTCTGCGCATGCGGGTCACTTTAGGAATACATTTGGTTCAAGCGTAATGTGAACGATTACACACAAAAAATGGATTTTGACAAAAAAAAAAAAAAAAATCCAAATTGAGCATTAAGGCCTGCAGTTTGAACGTAGGCTCAGTTTTCTTGTAAGAAGTTGACACAAAAATGATGATTCATGGCGACAACCATGATGACGTCAAAAAAAATAAATAATCAGGCATGTTTCCTGAGTTTCTCATTTAATATTGCACCTACAGTTTGGTGTTGATCCAGATTGGGATTGGTTCAGGACTTGGCAGAGGTCGCCGATTCCGCAAACTCGGTTCGCCAGGCCTCGCTGACTCAATGGTCCGATTCCTCCGAATCCAATATCAGGGGAATTATTTCCCCAAATTCCTGCATACCATGTAACCTGCTCGTAACCTCGCCGGCTCCAGCTTGAATTCATTTGGGGCTCAGATTCGGGATCGCGAGGCGCTGAGGATTTGGCGTGCGGCAGCATTTTTTTTTTTTTTTGTGAGTGTGTGTAAGGAGCCTACTGGTGGATTTGCGAGCTGTGAGAAAAGTGACCAGGAAGAGCCCGTCCGTTTGATATCGCCATGCCGGCGCATTGGCTGTCCGGCAATGATCTTTTTATGTTTTTAATAGCGACTAAGAAGCAACATGCTTCTTATCTCTGATCTGGAATCCCAGCTGTTTTTTTTCGCTCTAACTTTTACTTGTAAGTCAGCACACTAAACACAATAAATGTACGTGTGTGTGTGGGAAGAATCACCTTGATTAAGTACTGGCGAGCCGTCACGTGGCTAACAAAGCGTGCAACCCTTCCAGCAAAAAACTGGAGCCTGACCTTCCCGCCCAAATCATAACCATATGAACGTAAGAATTTCCACCTTAAGAGGACGCTCACTCTCACTCTCTCCCATCCATCACCCGGGGTGAGGCATTAAGCAGTGATAACAGAAAACAGGTTACGAGGGGAAGGGGTGGCGATGGCGGGCGCAGGAGGAGGAGGAGGAGGAGGAGGACCAGGTGGCGTACCGAAGCCGGCAAGTGGAGAAGTTGTTGTGAACGGGATGACCTAAAATGGAAGTTTTAGGTGAGCAGCAGTGACTTTTGCTACTTTTTTCCCCTTATATTCGGCAGTCTTACCGATTCACCATGTCATCATTATTACGCTCTTTGTGTGTGTGTGTGTGCGGGGGTGTGCGTGCGTGTGCGTGTTCATTAATTCACCTGAGACCTAATAAAAAATCCCACACCCTTCACCTTAACCGGATACTCCAGTCCCGCCAGAGTCTTGAAGTTCAGAAAGTCAGGAGACCAGAGGAAGGATCAAAGGAAAGAAATATGAAGCAAAGTGCAGCACCAACCAGACACCACCTGCCACCCACAGGGTTACAAAACTAGAATCTTTCACCAATTCCAGAAACTTCTAAATTCCAACAGATTAGGGAGATCTCAAGAGACCAGAGGAAAAACTAAAGGAAGGATACAAGAAGCAGAGTGAGATGCACAGACATTTGCGGCTGATGTCATGAGGCTTCGGAATATCAAATCGATTTTCCATTTTGAGCCTGATTCATTAAATCATGAATCAATTATTTTAATGTCGTTTTCCTATAAATGAGATGAAAATAGAATTGTAATTAATTTTAAGAATTTTAAAAGCGATTTTTTTGCCCATAGACAAATTTTTTAAAACTATCTATTTTTTTGTTTTGTTTCTAATTTACTCGTGATACATCACAGTATATAGTTTCTATGTCCGGAATGCAATGTCGAGGAGCGACACCATTGGGAAGGTCTCGTCAAGATAAATCCGCGGATGCCCGTATGTCCCCGATTGGACGTAGGGTTCGAGAGATACGGTTGCACAAAGACCAAAAAACCCGCGAAAGATGAACCCATGATAAACGAGGGAACACTGTATATAAAGTAGAAACTATTAATATAATGAATTTTAAAGATTTTTTTTTTTAGGTTAGCAATTACTCCCACTATTTAATGGCAGGGCTGAGTCCTGTTCCCTCCACCAGTTTACTGTACAGCGTCTGGTTCTCCGTTGCACCACCAATGCGTGGAATTACATAAACCGCATGCATGTTGCGACGCATGTACAACTTTTTTTTTTTTTTTCCTGTGAGTCGGATAGTGTGAGTTAACGGTTAGTAGACACCCTCGTGTGGAGGCATGCGGCAGTGAGTGTTGGCGGGCCAGAGTGATTCTGCGGCCGTGTGCGCCTGATAGTTTGAATAAGCATTCCTCCGGGTGTGTGTGCAATTAGGGTTAGGACTGCGTGTGTGTGTGTAGTGCTGGGAGTTGTTAGCGGTTCCATCTGGGTCTCCTGGAAGCCGTGTGGAGTCAGGAAAACCGCATCTCATAAAAGCGGAGGCAGCCCAATGTTCTACAAGGACAGAACATTACTGGGAATGTCGCTCAGGAAAAGCCTGGGACCCGGGCCCGCACGCCGGCTCCTCTCCTCGGGCCCCGTTCCATTCGCCTCCCTCCCTCCCTCCCTCCCGCGCAACTTATTTTTCACCGGGTGAGGGATTAGGAAGAGGAAGACATAATGGAGAGTGTGGGAGACGCGGTGGAGGGGGGGAACGCTGATGACATTCCCATCTGTGTGCGGCCAACGGCGGAGGGAGCGGCGACAGACTGTGGCCTGAGTGGAATGGAGGGGAGGGGCTTTGTAAGTGGGGGGGGCATGACAGTAGGATGACAAGGATGAAGGGTCGAGGGACGGAGAGCGGTGTGGCGGCGGTGCCAAAGTGAAGGGCAGCGTTCCCGTATTGTCCCCGTTTGAACTGCTGGGAAGCACTCACTGACATATGCAAATGTGTCAAAAAGCATAAACAAGACATTACACGCACGGTTTTCCACTCATCACATCTGCGGGGAACAGCTCCAAACGACATGTGCGGCAATCAGACTTGGGCTAAATCAACCCACAAGATGGATAAGATAGATTGATACAATATGATACAATAGAAATGCATATAGAAACTAGACTAAGTGCAATTTCTGGAGAAATTGCGTGGGAATGCTGAAAACAAATTGAGGCAGAAATTATGAAATTATGACCTCCTGGTTACCGGACACTGTGCTTTATCAACTGTGCCACCAAGCAGTATCAAACACCTGGTAATGATGATAATTTATATATATGGAAGTGGCCGTGGAAAGTGATACTTAGAAGAAGTTGTCTGTCCCATTGAAAATGAATGGGGAAAAGTTCATGTTAAATGTTAAATTGTGCAAATACTGTAAGTAATGTGGAATCAGACGAAATGTACCCCGGGAGTGGTCAATTTTTGAAGCTAGTTGAAATTTCAACAATGTAAATTGGAAGTATTATATGGGAGTTAGGCGGCAAAAAAGTGTGGAGAATAAAAATCACAATAACATATTGTTGTGGGAATGCTTCAGCATTCCCACAACAATACAATGAATGGATGGATGGATGGATGGATGGATGGATGGATGGACAGAAAGACATAGCCTACTGTAGATATGATACAGATGCAACAGAATAGATATAGATATGATGGCTAGACTGCGGAAATGATAAGGCAGATATAGATATGATGGTGATATACTGTAGATATACAGACAGATACAAGAACGATAGATGTAGTATACTGTACATATGATATGATAGATAGATAGATAGATAGATAGATAGATAGATAGATAGATAGATAGATAGATAGATAGATAGATAGATAGATAGATAGATAGATAGATAGATCAGATTAATCAGATTAGCCTTTTTTTATCAACATTTTGTCTCCCACCAAATATAAAGTGCACCTGTTATGTTAATTTTTTCGACATTTAATGTTATGAGGACGTCTTCAAACATTTTGATCCACTCCACACGCTCATCCTCTTCTTTTTCTAATTACTTGCATAATTTAAAATGGGGGAAAAAATAACCCCAACAGTTTGACATGAACAAATATTCTGAATGCCATACGCAAACATTTATTAAATGCTTAGATAAGATGTCAATGCAATAGATGCCAATGCATGAAAATCAGATGAAAGCATATACCACTATAATATGATAATGTAACCATCCCAATTCATGTATCCATGCAAAGACAGTGTGCACGTGACAGAACACAACCAAACCAAACCAAACCAAAATAAAGCCAATCATTTATTTTAATGGTTATTGATGCCACGCGTAATTCCTCTCCTTTTCAAATCAAACTTCCATCCACTGGAGTCGTTAATGCTATTGATTAACTTCTGCACTATGAGCAGCCTATTACAAAGCTAAATTGCCGAGCGTACGCATATTTAGTCACGCCCCCGTCCCTCTGTCTGTCTGTTTACTTTTTGTTCTGCTGCAGGCGAGGTGCGCTGTGCTTAATTTCTTCAGTAAATTACCAGCTAAAAGGCCATCGTGGCACGTGCTATTACTTTGCCGCCAACAATAAGAGTTCATTGCAGCAGTGGTGGAGGTAATAATAATTATGATTCCATGTCAGAGTCACATCACTGCGGCACTTCCAGCCTCTTGTGGCATTGTTAATTGTGGACACTGCTTAACAATGAGGGAACTTTTATAAATTAAGTTATTACAATGTTAGAACATGGTAGTAAATGTTAAAAGCACTTTTGATGAAAACTGAGGGAGTTTTCTTTTGCCAGACTTCCAGTCTCGTGTGTAATCGTTAATTGTGGATACTTTTAAACAATGAGGGAGTTTTTATAAATTAAGTTATTACAATGTTATAACATGGTAGTAAATGTTAAAAGCACTTTTGATGAAACGTGAGGAAGTTTTCTATTGCCAGACTTCCCGTCTCGTGTGTAATCGTTAATTGTGGATACTTCTGAACAATGAGGGAGTTTTTATAAATTAAGTTATTACAATGTTATAACATGGTAGTAAATGTTAAAAGCACTTTTGATGAAACGTGAGGAAGTTTTCTATTGCCAGACTTCCCGTCTCGTGTGTAATCGTTAATTGTGGAGACTTCTGAACAATGAGGGAGTTTTTATAAATTAAGTTATTACAATGTTATAACATGGTAGTAAATGTTAAAAGCACTTTTGATGAAACGTGAGGAAGTTTTCTATTGCCAGACTTCCCGTCTCGTGTGTAATTGTCGATTGTGGGTACTGCTAAACAATAAGGGAACCTCAATTATGTTATTAGAATGTTATAACGCTGTAGTAAACATAAGTGCTTTTGATGAAAAATGTGAAGGTTAACTATCGCCTCTAAATTATGAACACGTGTTTAAGTATATTTAATAATAATCCCCTATAAGGAGTCATACTGGCAGATTATTTGATTACCTCATTTTGCGAAACATAAGGTGAAATATTATAAATAGCTCTCAGTATGATGCAATACAGTTGCACACCACTGCAAACTACAAGCACCATAATAAAGGTGTGCGTGCGTGTGAGCGCGCGCGTGGATCTGCAAGTGTTTTAAGTCACAGAAGCCGTTTCCGTGCATACACAGCGCCCCCACTGACACCCCCCAATAATACCTCCCACCCCTCTCCTCCATTCCCGCCATGCTGTTCCACTTACACTCTTGGAATATTGCACCACACTTGCATACAGATAAGCACATGTGAACACAACACACGGTAAGAAAACCACATGCACATGTCCGCTCGCTGCACACTAATTCATTCAGGAACACTTCGGGTTTCAGCACCAGGACCCTTTTTGTGCAATTACAGAGGAAGAAGGAGGGGGGATGTAGTTTGCTGGCGTGACATTTTTCACTTATTTTGCTTTTTTTTTTTTTTAAAGCTCCCCCACACCACCCCCCAAACCCGTTTTCTTGTGTATCCATCGGCGAAGGGGAACGTGTGATGGGATAAAAAGTGGCCCATGATTGTTACCTAAAATTAGTGCAGGGGACCACAATATACTGTTTTGTGGACCACTTCAAAAAATGGTGTAAAATTGCAACCTGTAAATATAAATATATATATTTTTATATTTTAGGGGTGGGCAAACCTTGTTTGAGTTTTTATAAAAGACAGACAGAATGGGCTATTTGTAGATAAGCTTAAAAAGAAAAAAAAATACATGTAAAATATGCAAAATAATTTCATAGAAAATATTCTTTTTCCTTTTATTATTTATGATTAATGTATTTGCCAATAACCTTGCAACTATTAAGAGTTTTAGTAATTACTTTACATTTTTACTAATATTCTTTAGCTTGTCATTTACAATAAATGAGACAACCAGTCCTGACATAAAATAATGATGAAAACAAAATCATAAAGATGCCAGTGATGCCAGCATATTGGCAGTTCGGCATTTGTGAATTCACATATTTGTGCATTTTTATTTATTTGTATTTATTTATTTATTTATTTATTTATTTATTTTAGCCGAGCCTATGTTACTTATTCGTTGATTTGGTCTCACTGAGTGGTGAAAGCAAATTTGGGGGTTTTGTCATCGTTTGTAAAAGGTTGCAACAATGTTCTCAAACAGTTTTTACATGTCCCAAACAGTTTCAGTCTATTTCTTTCTTTCTTTCTTTCTTTCTTTCTTTCTTTCTTTCTTTCTTTCTTAAAAAATTTCAAGAAAAACTGTTTGGGACACGTAAAAACTGTCTGAGAACATTTTTGCAACCTTTTAAAATTTGCTACGTTCGCAAGCACTTGTCGCTCAATGAGATACTAATTTACAGATTAATTTGCTGCCATCTTGTGGCATCTTAGTGCCAAGGCACTACTGAATATGTGAGTTGAAGAGCTTCATTTCTACCAAAGTAGAGCTTTTTGCAATTGCAATTATTATCATCATCATATTTTGGGGGGGTATTAATTATAGATATTTCGTATTCATGGCATGACATTTTTATGAAATAATAAATATTAAAAAAAAATAAATAAAAAAAAAAGGCTGAATTTATGCAACTCATATTACCGGACTCTTATGCAAATGCTTGGAGGGCTCGATTAAACAATGCTAGTATGCTACGTTGTCCCCCGGCTGTCCTTTGCCCACCCCTGGATTTGGCGAGCCGGTCTCTGACCTGCAGTATGTAGCCCCGCACGTAGTCCCGCAGGGTCCAGCCCAGGCCGTGCAGGATGTGCAGCACCTCCTCCTGCTTGAGCACGGAGAAGAGGCGGTCCAGCAGGATCTTGAGCCGCACCGGCACCGCCTGCGTGCCGTACAGCATCAGGCTGCTGATGTCGAACACCACGTTGGACTGCACGATCTCCACCTGCGTCGGGTGGTACAGGTGCTGCGTGCTCAGCTTGTCCAGGGCTGGACACAAAAACAAAACAATGATTGACATAGTTATCAGTTTTTTTAATCGAATAACCAGGCAGGGGAGTCAGTTTACTGAACCGCAAATGGAGTGGCCAATGATTGTTACCTTTATTTGTACATTTGTGGAATAATATTGAACCATATTAGCAATGTCAAGCGAAAGTGGATTTTAAACAAAAAGAAAAAACGATCAGACAGAACAAACTGGCTTTCGCCCATGTTACAAAAACATGCATGTTTGGTCCGGTTTCTCTCCACATATCAAGATAACGTCACATTGGGAAAACAGCCTTGTGTGAAATCATTTATTATAGGCACTGCTAAACAATGTGCAGACAAGTACAAGAATTAGGTTATTACAATGTTATAACAACGTAGTAAAGAGAAACACATTCATTGAAAACTGAGGAAGTTGGCTATCGCCGGATTCCAGTCTCGTGTGTAATCGTGGCTACTGCTAAACAATAAGGAAACTTTATTAATTAGGTTATTACAATGTTATAACATTGTAATAAACAGTTAGAATCATTTTTTAATGACAAATGCAAGTTAGCTCTTACTATGTACTAGGGGTGTTAAAAAAAATCGATTCGGCGATATATCGCGATACTACATCGCGCGATTCTCGAATCGATTCAATAATAGGCAAAATCGATTTTTTTTTTTTTTTTTTTTTTTAGGATTCACACCTTGAGCATGGAAGAATGTTATATGAACGGCACATTAAGCCTTAATATTTTTATTTTAATGCTGTTCAAACATGAAACAGATTACAACCTCTATAAGACTGAAATTTCAGATAAATAAATAATACATTTTCATATAAATCTTACACTCTACAAGCTTACTGATTAGTATTTTCTAAATATGAATGAAAAAAAATCGCAACAATCGACTTATAAATTCGTATCGGGATTAATCGGTATCGAATCGTGACCATTCGTATCGGGATTAATCGGTATCGAATCGAATCGTGACCTGTGAATCGTGATACGAATCGAATCGTCAGGTACTAGGCAATTCACACCCCTACTATGTACTGCTAAACAATGAAGGAACATTCACATTGATGTGGAAAAAGTTAGCAAAATACATGGGCAAAAATATAGTAATTGACCTGCAGCATGAACATTAAATTGTCCATAGTTATGAATAAGAAATCTCAAACTTGTGATAGCTCAATGTTACACACACATGATTTTGTGGGCCACATGAAATGATTTGGCTGTCCAGATCTGGCTAGCTCGAGTTTGACACCCATGTACTATGTTTGTCAATTGTTTGTCTAAAAGTGCCCTGTGATTGGCTGGCAATCAATCTCGGGTGTACCTCGCCCCTCTCTGCCAATGTCAGCCAAAATATGGATGTACATTTACTTGAACACATAAACAGTAATCTACAATTCTTCAATATGTGCAACATCGAATGGACTTTCTTGGGAAAGTGTCATTCCGGCTCCATTATGTTGCTGCCTTAGGGAAGAAGTGCAACAAATTGCTACAATCTTAGTGCGCATGTAGCCTGACAGGCGTACATCGGGGAAAACCCAAACCTAAGCGAGACTGCGACCTCAGTCAACTCTTCGTCTGTCCTGTCTGTCCACTATCCTCTCCTTCCTGCTGTCTCACCCCCCTTCTTTCGTCCCTCCTCTCACCCTTCCTTCCCCCCTCCGCGCCGGTCTGGGTGACACCTGGCCCGTTCTCGCTTTCTCTGATCCCGGGACGAGGGCCTCGCCTGACAACGCCTCGCCGCCAGACACGAACGTAATAAAAAATGAAGAAGTGCTTGTCAGAGCGGCTGCCAATGCCGACATGAAATGAAAAGTTGAGGGAGGGTGAGGCGGTCGGGGGGGGGTTGGGACGGACGCCTGACACTTCACGGAGAGAGGCTGGGAAATATTCGCCCAGGTCCTCGTGTTGATTCACCCGCAGAGCCCCACGGCCCGCTACGGTGAGCCAAACAGGTGTTTTCTTTTATTCTGCTTTCTTTCACGCCTTCTTCTCTTTGTACTTTTGGGTTCTTTGTTTTTTTTTTCCTTTTTTTTTTAATACACCTGTTTGAAGAAGTGCTAAGGTGCGGCCGTTTAGCCATCCAATATGCACAAACAAAGCTTACGGGAAAAGGAGAAAATCTAAGAAACTAGTGGTGTCAAAGAGAAAAGGTTAACTGATTAATTAATCACAAAAAAATAATCACATTATTACTATTAATTTTGACCACAAATCTTTTAGCTTGACAGTGGAAAGGTAAAAAGGTAAAAATGGTAAAACGGTAGCACATGCTGTGTTTGAGCAATAAACATAATTACATGCATTCAAGTAAAGCATTTAATAAATGTTCGTGTATGACATTCACAATATTTGTTCATGTCAAAATGTCATTTTTTTCCCCATCATTTTAAATTATGCAAGCAATGAACTGATTAGAAAAAGAGGAGGATGAGCGTGTGCAGTGGATCAAAAAATGTGGAAGATGTCCTCATAACATTAAAGGAAAAAAAAACACATAACAGGTGCTCTTCAAATTTGGCGGGCAAAAAAATTATTTAAAAAAGCCTTTTTAATTCAGCGATTAATTGTGATGAATCAAAATTATAAAATGTGATTAATCTGATTAAATGTAATTGTTTTGACAGCTCTACTAAGAATTCAAGTTTTAGTGACGTGTGTTTTCATGTTCTAATAAAACTCATGAAAGATTAATTTGAGCTCTAAATAATAATAATTTAGGGCTGAAATTAGAATCAATTAGAATCAAAACACAAAAGGGTGTGATTCCATTTTGGAAGTTAGTTACTGTTTTTTTGCACATTGTAGATGGATATGAAATGAGCCATATCAAACTACCACATCAACTTTGTTTTGAACCAAAAAATTGTTTTAAAAATCCTTACCGTGAGCTACCCAGCCATGTTTGCACTGGTCGCATGTGCGCAGGTGAATCTTGCCCGGCTGGAAGCACTCGCACGTGCAGTTGACCAGCGTGCAGCGAATGGCCTGCAAGGGGACACAAACAAATCCACTTTATTATGAGAAACATTTCTTTGAGTTATGTCGTCAGGATTTAAAAGCGTTCTCAGAGCAGTCCGACATTTAATGCTCCTGTTGTGTGCTGTAAATATGCCAAAGTTCACTGAAAAAAAAAAAAATAGAAACCCCCATCAAATTGTTTGGATGGA
Source organism: Festucalex cinctus (assembly GCF_051991245.1). Lineage (NCBI taxonomy): Eukaryota > Metazoa > Chordata > Actinopteri > Syngnathiformes > Syngnathidae > Festucalex > Festucalex cinctus. Next base: position 5,989,001 of record NC_135416.1, on the reverse strand, counting down.
GGCTCAATTACGCCACTGGAGGTGCACTTGCTTTGAAAGCTCTCAGCGGCGAGGGGTTAAGTGCGAGCGCAACGCGTGGCACTCCCCGCGTTTGCCCTCGAACGACTACCCAGAAAAACGTCTGCTGTCGGCGCAAATAAAAACATCTGTAACAGCACAAACGGGTGGAGCAGCTGCAGGCCGTAAATTGGACGTCGTCAGACAGCGCGGCACAATGAAACGAGGAGTAAAACAAATGACAAACATTCATCTTAATAAGCAGCGACCGGCCTTTTGTTTATTTCTTTGTTGAATTTACGGAATAACTTATGGGATCACTTGAGTACAATAAACTGCAGTTTGCTGTCATGTTTGCTTGCATTCCCGTGAGTTTACCACGGGACACATATAGCAAAGTCACGTTGACTATTATATATATATATATATATATATATATATATATATATATATATATACATATATATATATAAGACCCTTACTGTGATTTTAGTTAGCAGAATCTCGACAGTGCGGCTCTCGCTTATCAGGATCTTTATGAATTTACAGTCGTCAGGCGTGAGAATCATGCAAGTCGCAGAATGGTGGCGGGTCATAGTCCAATCTGACAATCTGGATTTCACAATGTCTCGAAATGGTCGATGAGAGCAGCTCCGATAGACAGTGATCGACCTTTTAGGTTGCGCATCTGTCATAGTTCAGCACTTGAACAACATAAACTACTTTTAAGGATTTGACATATATTGTACAATTATGGAAGTAAAATGTACTTCCATGATACAATGTAAATCCAAATCCAAAAATTGACCTTTCAACACTTGCTAGCTATCTTATTATCTGGTGTATTACGGCAAAATGTTGTCTTCTTGTTCTTATCTTGTGAACTTTATTCATTCAGTCCGGTAGTAAATGTTACAATGAATCAACTGTGAATGTGAAGACATTGTCTCAAATATCCAGATTTAACGCTCCGGTATCCGCAGTTAGCAGATTGATGCCGTTTGCTAATTAGCTTCATGTGCGACGGGCCTAACAGTAGCAGCAGCGGATGCAAACAAACAAATGGAAATATCAAGCACACCTCCGCTGTTTACGAGCCGGCGTCTGACAGCTGACAAGATAGTTAAGGGGCGTCTAATACGCCAATTAGAGCGTGGCACTATCTGCGGGGCTGCCGCTGTGACAAGGCGCCCCTCTAATCACGGACTTATTACGCCAGCTAGCAGCAACCTCTCATATCTGGGCCATTAAGCAGAATGCGGCATTAAGACACATTAAAGCAGCAAGAGGCACTAAGGGCAGAATAAGGCATGGGGGGGAGGCGGAGGGGATGCGTTCTTGTTTCTGAGATTGACTTCGACTTTGAGCCAGGAAGAGATGTTAAAGGCTTCACAAGTAAAGAAAGACAAAAGAAGAAGTTGAAAGGATACAAATTGATTACAAGGCTCTTAATAAGGAAGCGAACGTGCAGATGTGTCCAACGCGGCCATCAGAAACATCTGTGTTTGCTTTAACAGACGAAACAAGAGAGACAAAAGAATAAACACGGCTCCCCCCCCCCCGGCCTCATACGAGTCTCCGTGCGACCGCATGGGTCTGCTTTGCGCTTGGCTCACGTTCTAACCCGGCCCGGTTTGGTCAGGGACGAGTACCGGGCCCGGATCCCACCACTCCCCTCGCACATATTTGTCACAGAAGGCTGGGGAGGGGGAGGAGGTTGTGTTATCTGAGGCCAGGCCAGAAACGCAGCATTAGTCACTGTGTTAGCGTCTCGCCAGGGTTTCCTCTTTGGCGCGCAACAAGCAGACGTACATGGGATAAAGGACAGGACAGGAGAAGAGGGGGTCTGTGTGTGAGGGTTTTTTAGAAGTGTTTCCGCCAAATAGTATGTCTTAGTTAAGTGTTTTTCAGTTTCCATTGCCAAGGCTGCCAAAATATCCGACTCATATACTATACGACTTTGCAGCAAACTTCTGTTGGGGTACCAGTCACAGGAGTACAGGTTGGGTCACGTGGGTTCCGTTGTTTTTGTAAGGGTCATAAAATATCCGTAGCATGACCTGTCAGCACTTCTTTGTTGGGGTTGTTTGTAAGGGTCACAAAATCTCAAACAAGTACTCTACGGCTTTTCAACATCCTTTAGCTGGAGTACCGTTTCGAGTAGTACAACTTGGTTTTATTCAGATATGTTTACATTTTCTTGTAAAGGGTCCTAAAACACAGTATTCTACCTGTACCATTTGACTTTTGAGCAACAGTTCATTGGGGTGCAGGTCACAGAAGTACCTTTGGTAAAGTTGTTAAACCATCACCTGTATTCCAACATATCCCATCACCCATACGATTTGACTTTCATACATTTGTTGGGGTACCAGTTTCAGTTGTATTTTTCAACATTTCCATTTTAAAGAAGCCTTTTCAGCAATCTTGGACAGGGTACAAGTCACAGTAGTACAGGTTGGTTCAGTTGGGTTCGGCCTACAGATTGTAAAGTTCCTAAAATCAGACCTGTTGTGCATAACTTTTCAGCTACATTTTGTTGCGTTACCAGTACAGTAGTCAGTTCAGTTTGGTTTGCATTTTCTGAGTTTCCCTTGTAAAAGGGCCCTCAATTATTCAAACCTTACCATCTGACTTTTCAGCATCTTTTCGTTATCTCTACATTATGACTGTTCAGCAATGCTATACTGGTCTGTTGGTTCTGTTGAATTTGGTACATTTCCGTGGCACTTCCATTGTAAAGGGACAGTTGTTTTTGTTGATCAACAAACATTTACCCCTTCTTATCATGATGTACAGAACCAAACTGAAATGACGCAAAAATATTTAGGGTCTCGGTTGAATGTCACGCAGCTGCTGATTAGCCGTCTTGGTCAACAACTTGACTCAGTCCGCATCATTCTCAGCCCTTATCTGACTCAAGTGTGTGTCTCATTGCGGGCTAGTGTTTAGCTGCAGGCTTGATGTTTCATGGCTGTTTTGCTTGGCCAGCAGCGCCTGTCCCGGCCAACTTGTAAACACTCATGACCGGCGACGGCCTGGACTCACCGTGACGAACGGTTAGCACGACAGATGGGTGGAAGTATTGTAGCATTCGAACAAGATGGTTACAGGCTGGACTCTTGGCTCGGGGTGCGCCTTGTAAACAGACTCCGTGGCCCGGGACCAACGGCGACACATGCAACTGAGCCTGAGCAGGAATCAGACGTCACGAAGACACAATGAGACCACAGAAGCAATGGTGATCTTTGACTAATAGCATCCTGTTCAGCTGCACTACCGCGCTGTCGTTTTTAATGTCGTAAATGCACGCCAGTAGGCTTTTGTTTTCTCTCTCCCAGCATCTCTGCAAGATGCAAAGCCACACAGATGGTCTGGTATTGTTCCTTCCCACTTTAATCGAATCCCTTTACCCGTGTTCAACACGTCGCCACAGACCGCAATTCTTGTCGGGCGAGTTAAGCAAAGCCGTGCTCGTAAATGAAAACCCCGTGTGCGTACCATGTGTGCGCCTCGTGTTTTGCCCGCTTGGAATGGGTCGGCGCTCAGGCTCGTCGTACAACACCGGGAGCATCTTGTCCTCTCGTCTTCCCCTAGCCGCGAGGTATTATCTCATCTGCGAGCTTTAGCTGCTGAAAACGGTGCCAATTTCCTGACAGAAATGTGCAGCCAATGTGTGCCGGGGAAAAGAGGCGCGGCGGCGTTGCATGTCATAAAGACGGGCCCTGGCCTCGGATTGAGACGTCAGGACCGCACAGTGTCCATATTGGAACCAGGTGACAAATAGCACAAGACGCACGAAGGAAGGCTTTGTAGTTGAATGCAAGTCATAACATACAAGGAAGCACAGAACGTATGCTAAAGCTAATTGTTGGTTAGTTTTTATTTCTGCTTGTTTGTTAAGGTTTGCTTAGATACACTGACTTTATTGGGGGACCACCAAAGAATGGCGTCAGTGATGTAATAGGGGAAGTGAGATGATAACCATGGAGTAGGAAATGGAACGTATGCGACATAGCAAACCATCTAGTTGCTCAGCAAAATATGAGTAATACAGTTAATTGAATATCAAGTACATACGGTGCCAGGCAGATGCTAACATAAAAATCTATTTTTTAGCATTTTTAACGAAGAAGTTTTACTTTACATTAGTTCAATTCAGTCTCATCCTTAAGTGGTGAAGTAAATATTTACAATTTTATCAGAATTAAGAATTTTTAACTCTTACTTAAAACGTTACCTGTACAATAAACAAGCCAAAAAATTACCACAAAACCTTCAATCTGTTTTTTCAAATGTTGAGTAGTTTAGCTTCATTTTCATGACATTTCATTTTAATAGAATGTCATGAATTATTATTTACACTTGTCTGTTAAAAATATTCAAATGTTACCTGAAAAATTGCTTGCCCATTAAATTAAGTTTTACAATAGGCGACAGTTGGAGTTTAGAAGGGATTAAATCATTTTGCATCTCGGGAAAAAACGTTTTAAATAAGAACCAGCGTCACATTTTTGATATTTTGCTGTATCGCTCATTTTGACTGATCCAAATTAGGGTTGTTTGGCCTTGGTGGAGTTCTACGCTCCGCTTTGATTAGGATCTGACTTTAAATAGCAATGTGATGTGAAGTAAACAAATACAGCTCAAACTTTGTGATGGTTTATGGAGGAAAACGATGGCAGTGGACAGGGTGGAAAAACAGAACGAAAAAACAACAAAAAAAAACAGCTTGAGCTTGTCCATTCAATCCCCACCGTGCAAAAAGGCCTGTCGCCCCTGTCAGTTCTGCTTTGGAGCCCCAGCGGCTGCCAGTCGCTGAGGCAGAGGTCCCTGTCCTCTGTGCAGCTGTGCATCTGGGCTCTGACACAGGGCCACGGCGGGCCAGAGCTATGCTAATGGCAACCAAATGGGCCGTGAGTCCCCGGTGGATTGGCAAGGGAAATGCATGTGTTTTCATGTATTCATGTGCACTCCTTCCGTTTTCTTTTCCTTCACTTCAAGGCCCATACATGGAAGCAACCGGTCTGCTCCGTACACTCGTAACTAATGACCTCTGACAAACTATGAGTCATGTGTCACTACGTATAATACTAATATTTAACTGTATTACAATAAAACTCTGAATTGGAACTAAAGCAGGGTACACGCATACCAATAATCAGGCCTAATTTGAGCAATTTCGCTGTCTTCTGATAGAAATTGGCAAAGGGCTGATGATCGGATTTCTTTGCAAGATTATCCTAAACGATTGTGATGTGTTGTAGGTTGTAATTCCTACACCGTTCACATGATTTGGATGATTGATGTTGATTTTCAAATTGTAAAGGCTGCAATTTGAACAAATATAAACAAATTGTTTCATTTCATTCAGTAGGTTTTGTTTTGTTTTGTTTTGTTTTATATATATAGCTTGAATAAAATGTATTATGTACTTGAGCAAAATATGGCATGTACAGGACTGTCTCAGAAAATTTGAATACTGTGATAAAGTCCATTATTTTATGTAATGCAATTAATAAGCAAAAATGCCATACATTCTGGATTCATTACAAATCAACTGAAATATTGCAAGCCTTGTATTTATTTTTTTTAATGTTGCTGATTATGGCATTTCTTTTTACTTGGTCTGAGGAAATATTCTAATATTTTGAGATAGGATATTTGAGTTTTCTTAAGCTGTAAGCCATAATCAGCAATATTAAAATAACAAAAGGCTTGCAATATTTCTGTTGATTTGTAATGAATCCAGAATGTATGGCATTTTTGCTTATTTAATTGCATTACAGAAAATAATAGACTTTATCACAATATTCTAATTTTAGAATACAAAAGTGCATCTCCACATGTATGCGTATTATTTGATTAAACATGAAAATTAGAACTGATAAAGACACAGAAAAAAATATTTAAAAAAAAACATGCAAGAGGATTTTGAAAGAAATAATCACATTATAAATTGCAATTGTAATATTTAGAAAAAAAAATCACACTTTATTGTTCAAAATTGTTGAGCCCTACCATAAACTAAGCCTCCCTCTATAAATTGATTTGTATTGGTATTGCCATTGACCCTGACTGCTGTCAATCAAAGTATCTATTCTCAAACAAAGCCAGATTATCACGGTCGTCAGCCATATTGGTTGTTTACATTTCCCCGGAACACTTTTCGCAATCTCCGGCTGGGATGTTTCCAATTTTGCAGCATTCTTGAACGCAGCACGAGACATACTGTATGTACCATGAGTAGCGCAGGGCAGAAGTCAACTGATGAAGTGGCGATAGTGAAAGACGGGGGGGGGGGGGGGGGGGGGGGGGAAGAAAGTCTGAGTCAGAGAACGCACACACATAGTTAGAGTGTGACGGCGACAAGGAGGCCACCATCACTGAGACTCCGCCAGTCTGACATTTTAGTCATCGCACTCGTCACAGTCGCCTGCAGGGTGCGACTACACACGCACGCACCCTCCCACATTCCTGCTGGTGCAAACACACACACATGCAAACATAAACACATGCACACACACACAGGAATTCCTCTTTTCTAGTAGTCAGCATGCAGCATCTTGAAGCAGCAAATTTTCTTTTACAGTATTCACGTAAAAATTGTACTGTTATCGTCCAAGCACAAAAAGTTCAGGACGGCGACTACTCCAATCCGTTACTCGGTCATCTTTAAGAGAATTTACCTCAACCAGCATCGCAAGCAGACGCCTTCAGGTGTGCGGCGAGTGTTGAACTTCCATGTTGACAACAAATCCCGGCTCGGCAGATGACAAGCCACAAGTGAAAGACGCAAAGAAAGTGATAGAAAGAAGATAGGAGGGGAGGGAGAGGAAGAACCGATGGCTTACATGACGGCTGAGTTGGCGACAAAAAAGAAGTGTGTCACTCCCAATCGCGCACAAGTGTGTGCGTGTGTCTGTTCAGTGCGTGCAATGACACAGCGCACCAAAAGGAAAAGTCCATCAGGGTGTTTTTCATCTTTATCAGCCTTACAAAGTTCACAAGATAGAGGGGACGAAGTGGCGGCTAGACGCAGTCACAGGGCGCACAGACCACCCTTCAGACCAGACAGATATTCATCTTGACCTTTATGGATCATTAAAGACCCCCGTCTTTGGATTGTCACTGTAAAAACTGGCCCATATTCAAATAATGCTGCTCAGGGGTATCGAAACAAAACTTTTTCAACTTTCCCTGTGTACTGCCCTAACTTCAACATACACATATATACATGCTAAACAACACAGCAGACATGAAAATACAACCTAAACTTATTGTGACCTTCCTAAAATAATGTCCAAAGTCATTTTTCACTTTTTTCCAGAAAACACAAGAACTGAACCAAGTACTGATTATTTTATATTTATTAATAATTTCATTTCAGGGGTAGAATTGAATAATATGCTTAACTAAGGATGTAGCTGATTATTACGAGGTTGCCAACATCCTGAGGAGATGGTTAAGGCAATATATAAAATATAAAAAAATAAAAAACAAGTGACAAGGGCATAATTTTTGTTAAAGAAGTATTGATTTTATTGCTGTTTTCTAGTTATCAACACGTGTCTCGCCTGTTTCATGCTAGCATGTCATTTGTCCGAAACCAGGATGTAGCATCTGAGCTAACACGGCGACAAACACAAAATGTGTTAGAATCACAAAGCAAGCTAACTAGCTAGCTAATGTACGCACAGCTTCACTTTTTTTTCTTTTTCTGTTTGTCGTCATTTGACACACCGCTTCGCTGAAGACCACACCAATATGGTGTTTGTTCGATTTAGAATTTTTGATATTTGAGACGAAGTCACTAAAGGTTAATTATAATCCGTGAAGCCACTATTTCAGCCCTCCAAATTCAAATGGTGTAGTCCCATTTGTCTAATATAATATTATGTCACGCTCTCATAACCAGGAAGTCGCATGTGAGCTAACAAACAGCTAGCCAATGTTTTTCAAGAGGAATTTATTTATCGTTAAGTCACCACGGTTAATGGTTAATAATCTAGTTAGTTAAGTCACTATTATCCCCCGTAAGAATTTAAATGGTGGAGTCCCATCTCTCTAACGTAATATTATGTCACTCTCTGTTAACCAGGAAGTTGCATGTTAGCTAACAAACAATTAGCTCGTGTTTGTAAGAGTCATGTATTAGTTTTTGCCATTTGATCATGAGGGGAGCAAGGGAGCAATAACCCTCTTCCTAGTGCGAGTGAATAATGTTTATGTTGTCTTGAGTTGTGTTGTGATGACATGACAAGATGTTGTTTCAACAAGAGTTAACTGGCTGCTTGTCTTGTGTACGAGCCACAATGAATGTAGATTTTTTTTTTTACTTCACTTGTTACCAGTTCAACCTTAGCCACTACTAAGCTAGTTTGTTTTAATATATCTTTTGTTTTCTCATTAAAAAGCCATTGACTTAATGACGATGACAAATTGTGACAAACGCCAGATCGTGAGAATCCTCCACTTCTTCCTTTCCTACTTTCCCCACTCTCATTCCTGAAGCCTGCCAACTGCGTGTTTAACATTTCACCGCATCCCGACGCTAACGCCGGCCTAATGAATCTCGTGCCTTTGCGCGGGCCGGCGTTAAATCGGCCCGTAAAGTGTTCGCAGCTGCGATGCTTTGCCTCGCCTTGGCAGTGGCATTGACTCCGGGTGGGAGGGACGGTGGGGGGGGGGGGACACATGTGAGTGCAGCTGGGCCAGGGGAGGATGGGAGGACGAGGACGAGCGAGGAGGTGGTATGAAGGGATGAAGAGGAGTTGGCAGGAAAAAAAAAAAAAAAAGACCACAAGTCTCCGTGTTTCCAGCTGCTTTTCTCAGGGGCTCGGTTTCCTACCCCCTCCTCTTCCTTGCTCGTTTTTTTTTTTTTTTTTTTTTTTTTTTTTTCGCAAGGCCCTTCAGGTCCCAGGTTGCTTGAAGAATCACAAACACACACACACAGTCGCACATACGCACGCAGTTACAGTGAGACGCCCACTTCCACCCTCCCCTTCCACGCCTCACTTTGGGCCATCTTTGTTTAGACAGGGCTCAGGAGTTCCAGAAAAGCTCTCTCAGATGTGCTGAAGTAAGGGGAAAAACAAAACAAACTGACCCTCACTCACTCACTCACACCCACGCACGCACACACTCCAAATGTACCAACAAGTACTTTGCACTCGCACATGTGACACACAAAAGCTAACACACCTAAGAGCCAAAATAACATTTATAACCACAAAAATCGCCCCAAAAGGTGCACTTTTCTTCACGGAGGTATGCGTTCTTTTCGTTGCTTGGTTGGTGCGCGTGTGCGTCTGTGTGTGTGTGTGTCCCGATGCCTGGATCACAGCGGCGCGGCGGGCCCGGAGCATACCTCGACATGTGTTACCTCTTTGTAATATTGACTTTGTTATAGCTAGACGAGTGGGAGAGTCGGGCCAGAGAGCGGGGGCCTTGCAGTAGTGGGGCCCCCCGAGTTCGCCTGAAAACAAATACCTGAACGAACTGTGAAAATAGAAAACACAGATCCACAATGGCCCTCATAAAAAAAAAAAAGGAGGAAAGAAACGGAATCAAATAAACTATAAAATTCTCACTCTACCCTACCTGACCTTTTTATATTGTCGCTCGAATCCTGTCTGAGGTGCTGTTTACACTTTGTTTTGAACTGGATGCAGACGAAACAGTGAGATTTTTGTTGACTTGTCTATACAGCAACTGCAATCCGGAGATATCGCATTATAATTCCCAATTCAATCAGTTGCATGAACAGAAAAGATTTTACATGAAGGGCCTATTCTTTATGGTACTTTTATATGGGAACAGACTCTACTTTGTAACTTGTTTTGGTGGCTTGTTTACATACATCTGCCATGTGATTATATGAGCATCGTATGATGATGTCATGACTTATTGTAAGCATTGTTGCTTTAAAAAGGGACACTTGACTCATTGCACAATTTTCAGCAGTGAAAAGTTAATAATTTGTCTTTAATTAATGTGGTAATGTCATTATTTTTCATGTACAATTAATTAGTATTAATTAGTATTCCAGTTACTTCACAAAGATTGAGGAATATCAAAATATACGTGATTGGACAATATTTTTTTCCTGGTAGTTACTAGTCAGGAGGATAAGATGGAACTTAAAAAATAAAATAAAATAAAATAAAAAAAAAGCACGAAAGAATTTTTTTTTTTTTTGAAAGAAAAGTCAAGAAAAAAAATCTTTATGCTCTATGCGCCCTGACTAACATAATACACCATTCTGATTAATATTGTGCTTGTGGGAAATGAATTAGGCAGAAAAATCCATTGTTTTTATTCATCGCAGGGGGCGGCCATTTTGCCACTTGCTGTTGACAGAAAATTACATCACAGTGCCGAAGGGCTCAGGCAATAGCCAATCACGGCTCACCTGTTTTCTGGGTTTGATCATGTAACATTCACAATCTGAGTTTATAAAGTTTTTAAACTCAAAACTAAATTGGCAGTTTGTTGTTTTGCGTCCTTATAGATAATGTTTGCACATCATATTTTTTGACCATCACTTTGACCACATTGTACGAGAACATTCAGAAGTGCCAAGTAACTCACATTTCTTGTTTTTATTAGATGGATCACAAGTGATAATCGCTATATTTAATTATTAAGAAATCCATCAAATCTGTGTTGTTGTTTATGAACAGATTCACTCTCAACTAGCTTGCTGCCCGAGTACAAAATGACGTAAGCGATGGCATTCCGCTAAATATAGCAATTAGCAGGTTAATTGATGGCTAATTGTTACATTTGATCACAAAATCAATAAAGAGAAGTTACAAAAATGTCCTCTGAAATGAGGGGAAGGACGTGAATGAATCCAGAGCGCGCACGTTGTTTATTTGCAGAAATAAAAGATTGATTATCATCTTCCCGGCGGTCCCGCGAGTGCAACTCCCATCTCGTCTCTCTGCCCGTGACTTTTGCTTACGCCTTTGAATAATGAAGGCGAGCCATTTGAATATTCCCTCTGTATTTAAAAGGGGGGGAAGAAAAATATGTTTTTTTTTAACACGATGCGGCGATATTAGGCATGCTAATTGGGCTCTTTGGACCTTCCCAATAGAAAGGCAAAATTAATTACTTATGTCGACAAAATGTCAGACACGTCGATCTAATAAGTACATCTGTTTGCAAGCCGCCTTGTGGCTTTCCTCCCTTCCGTGTGTGCGTGTGTCCACTAGTCTTGCGTCTAATGAAAGAGACGCTAGCACAAAGCTTTGACGTCCTCGTCTAATATTCAACGCGGCTTCTCGTGCTAATCAGCCACTACGGCATCCAAAGTGACTCGTGTGTGTGTGTGTGTGTGTGTTTTTGCCATGCAAGCTCATTTTTTATGCTCAAACATGCCACTTTGTAATTATTTGTGTGCCAGCTCGTGTTTGTGCGTCCGTCACACGTTGGGGGGGGGACAGCCTTTCCCCCTCGCTTTTGGCTCTTTTTCAGTCATATCAGCACCTTTTTTTAAAAAAAAGAAAATCAAGCGCGACTAAAACGTCGACTTGCACAAGACGATGACGAGCCCTTCAAGTGGAAATTAGACTTCGTTAACTGTAAGTCAGCAAAAAAGTGAAGACTACCCGACTTTATGGTCACACAGCAGACCCCAAAAAGTGTACAAAACATGATCAAGTGGCAACATTCAGATTATTATTATTATTTTTTATTATATGCGTCATGGCAGCATAAAAAGAAGGGAGAAAAGGGACATCAAATAAAATAAATAACCACATAAAAGATACAAATCGAAACTACAGCAAACGCATAGATAAGGTGACATCTGCCAATGTCTTCTTTTTGTCCATAAAATGTTCATCATAACTGAAGTTAAATTTTTTTTTATAAGCAAAGACAACTGAGAGACGATCAGTAATGAACTGATTAAATGATTTTTCTTCTTCCATATATGTATGAAAGAAGTCCATTTCAAAGACAAACCACATGCCAACATCCTTTTTTTTTTTTATTCACGATGACCATAGGCTTAATGTACAGCAACTGGTCATTTAATTAGGTACTGCCATCTAATGAGATGTGGTACAAAGCTGAGTCAAAAAGCTCCAAGTCATGTTTGTAGACAACATGACACATCAGGCGTCCCTCAATTGATGAACCCTGTAAATCTACATCCATCCATTTTCTATAGCACTCGTCCATATTTGGGTTGTAATTACGCTAGGCTTCTTCCCAGCTGCCTTTGGGCAAGTGGGAAAGAAACCTAGACTGGTCGCCAGGGCACGTACAGTACAGTCGACAAAAACAAAAACAAAAAAAAACGTTTACATTCACAGCTATGATGAATTTAGTGTTCACAATAAAGCTTAAATACTTCTTGAAATGCTGGACTCCCCAAGTACAGGGAGGTCCTGAACTGAGATTCAAACCCAGGACCTTCCAATTGTGAGGCAGACATGTTGACCCCTACTACACTGTGCACCGTAAAAATCTGGCAACCATTTTGAAAGTGTACCCCGCCTCTTGCTCAAAGTCATCTGGTATAGGCTTCGAAACCCTCGAAAGCACGAGCAGTATATCGGACGTATCTCTCAATTACAAGCACAGTAATAAACTCTCTGACGTTGTCAATCAAAACAGGCAAGGTGTTTTCTACCTTCCTGCGTGCAGCACGCGAGCGCCCCCCCCTCCCCCCCCAAAACCCCCCGAGGGTCCCGGCCCCGCCGCGGGGCGGCGAGCGACAGCTTGCGCGGTGATGCTCCAGCGATAGGCATCATCGGCCTCACTGCAGACTAATTGGTCCGCCGCTCCTCTGAGTGGCCTCGCTAATTAATTAGAAAGGCAGCCGAGCTGAAATTTTTAATCAGGACATCGGGCTCGCCGGCGAAAGCGAGGTGCGGGTGGGGGTTGGTAGGAGGAGAAGGGGGGTTTCTGGGACACGCATCACCTCATCATCCTGTGTAATCCACCTGACACTGATCTCCCGCGTCGTCCTGTGAAGTGTCGCGTGTTTAGATGCTCGCATGATCTGGCGGCGGGATCATAGAGACTCTTAACGGACGTTTTTTAATTATAAGGAAGCGAGATAGTAGAAGTCCCACTTCTGATGTTCAGGGTTCGAATCTTGGGTCCAGCCTGTGTGGAGTTTGTCCCCGTGACCGAAACAAGAGCAACTTCATCCATACTGCCAGTTATTTTTGATACCACTCTTGTGGGAGTTGCCTACCACGCAAAACGGGAAGAAAGGACTCAAAAACTGTTCAAAGCCATATCTGCTGACTGTGAGGCGGAATCCAGAAAATAGAAATTCTGTTCAAGCTATAATTTATCCCAACATGTTTCATGTTGTTCTGTATGGACCTTGCATGGTAGTCTCACTTTGCCAAAATTCCGGCTTCGCAGGGAGCAACAAAGCCGTGCAAGAATGAGTATTTTATACTTCACAACCAAACCTGTTGCTGACTTATCTAATTATCTGATGTCATGTCACTCTACATGAACGTGAACACAGTTGTGGCACTTTCCCGTTTTGTCTAGTTTCTGTTTAGAAAGCTAAGGCGACCGTCTCAAATGACTGTGCTTCAGATTTTTCCGTGTAAAAATACATGAAACCTGAGGTATTTGCAGACATTGGAGGTGTAAAATCGCGGAGCTGATCCAAATTTGGATTGTTTCGACCTTGCGGGAGGTCTGCGCTCTACTGAGTTTTGTTCTTCCTATCTAATCCCATTACAGCATAATATTATTTTCCCCACTTCTCCCCGTCTGTTCTTGGCTAATTAAAAGCAGTCAGTCAATCTTACTGTCGAGCAACTGTAAGAATTACAAGCTTCTTAGTAAAAATAGTCGCGCGGTTTCGAGTTGCTTTGACTGACATGAGGTGGAGCAAAATGACTTTTTCAGGTCAGCGAATGCAGGAGTCATCAACTTGTTGAAACATAGACTAGAGGCTTTTGTGTGACGCAATGGGAAGAAGAAAAAAAAGGCAGATTTTCTCAAACAAACGAACAAATGATTTCTTGTTTAGGGAAGTATTGCTAACATGCTAACATGGTTGGCTAGACATGTAGCTGTTTGTTGATTGGTCAAAAGAGTATCATGACTTTGATCAAACTGTAAAAACACAAAAGCTGGCTTTTCTCATACAAGACGTATCTAAATCTAGGTTAACCAACTAACACACTGATGGTTCTTTTTCATAGCCTTAGCTATGGTTATAGCGAAGATAAGATAAGCTACGGCTATAGTTATGGCAGCTATAGCTAGCTGAACTCATACTGACGTTTCTTTTTGTCAACAACAACAACAAAATCAAGATTCAGATGTAGGTTATCTATTCCAAAGCATATCACGCCATCTCACCCAGAGACGGTCAAACTCGGTCCTCGAGTGCCAGAGTCCTGCAGGATTTGGATGTTTCTCTTCTCCAGCACAGCTGATACATGATCAGCTCATCAGCAAGCTCTGCATAAGCCTGTTAACGATCCTATTGATTGGAATCAGCTTGTGTTGGAAGAGGGGAAACCAACAAAACCTGCAGAACGCCGGCCATCGAGGTCCGATTTCACCCACCCCTGATCTAACCACTAAACTAAATGTGGTATACACTTCACAGACCATGATACTAGCAACACCTCACCATTGTTTTGCTCTAATCAACCCACCCGTCTTATCGTCCAAAACAAACACACGCCACAATTTTTTTATGGCTTTGTTTCACAGGTCGTTAGGCAAAAGAGAGAAGATTAATTTTCCAGATGGCCGCATTATCGTGGTGTTATGACGATCATCTTCATTAGGGCTGTGGTCGGAAGATGTTAGGCGGGGTGATTGAAAGAAGTGTTTGACTTAATATTTAATGTATGCTTTTTGGTTTTGAACGTCTACTCCAAAGAATGACTGGGGTCGCTTCTCTAGCTCCACTTATTTGATGAGCATGAAAGAAAAGCTAATGAAGCTGGTCGTCGCAAGACAGCTTTGCTCCGCAGCTGCACATATGCTCCCGAGGCAGGAAGATACGCGTCCTGTCGCCGGGCTAATTAGCATGTGTTAGCTGGTGAGCGAGAGCGAGAGGGGCGGCCCTGTGTGATGTGTACTGAAGTGGAGTAAAACACTGGGGCAAGGACTGCGCTAATGGCCCATTTCCTCCCAGCGGGGGCCCCTCCCTGACGCCTGTGCACGCGCTGGCATCAGCGCAGCCACGGGGCGCCCGCCGGGCTGCCAAGGCGCCAGCGGGGGCAAAGGTACGCCGGCGACCAGCCCGGATGTCGTCATCGTCATCATCGTGCACACTGCGCTGAGCTTTGTCACGTAGCGGCGGGTGAGAGCCACGCGCTAATGCGTGCTAACACGTTCACCGGCCTGTTAAATGCAAGATTGGGCTGCAAAAGTGGGGCAGCTACTGAACATAGTACAACGCACAACATTAAACTGTATATTGTGTGGTGGCAAAAAATCATAATTTTGATTTAAAAATGACATATTGAGCAAATTCAATTTCTACTCGTCACTGTCCCTATTTACTCAGTAAATGCTATTGGTGTTCATTTTACGGCAAATATAATACAATACAATTCAACAATAAAGAAATTCAACTATTTGTGTGTTGTTGTTTTTTTCGGTGAAACCATTACCCAAAAACAAAAAACACCTCTCCTATTTGCATTGTTTTCATTCCAATACTTCTTTTTTTTTTTCAAAATAACAAATTTATTTTTAAATATTTACGTGTTGAGAAATTTGAGTTTGTGTTATATTTATTATTTGTACTAGGGATGTTCGATATCACTTTTTTCCTGACCGATACCAAAAATAAGGGCCACCAAAAAAATCACAGCTAATTAAGGTACTACCTGTATACCCCAATAGCAAGGTCCGATATCTTGAAATACGGCCTGGTAACGACCCGATACCGATACCTCCTATCGGTACTCAGCCATCCTTAATTTTAGCCATTTTTTTTTAATTTTTAGTTTTTTATGAATTTTCAATTAAATAAACAAAAACAAAAAAAAAGAAAAGTATATCTATCTATGGAAGTTTTGCAGAGCTTTTCTAGTTGGCCAATCCCAGTTGAATTTTGGGCAAGAGGAGGGGTACACCCTGGACTGGTCGGCAGTCACTTGCCATTTACTTGATAAATTACATTACGCTAAATCATCAAAAGAAACAGCAACCACACAAATAAGAATACTTGCCACAGCCATGCATTGAAAAATCAACGTCACAAATCTGGTGATTCTGTGAACGAAAAATTGATAGATGCTTATTTCCAACTTTGCCCAAAATTTCCCCCGAAGCCAAACTTCCAGTAAGAAAAAAAAAAATCCCAGAAATTTACCTCAGGAATTTTCCGGCCCTTTAGTAAACCGTCTTGTGCGACTGGATTATTTACAAGAGTGTTGGCAGCCTGCTTGGCACTCAGTTAGCAGTGGCGAGTGTATCTCTGTCAGCGTGAGTAAACAAACAGTGGCGACATGCTTTGACAGAGCAAATGGCGCCACACACACACACACACACAACCACACACACACACACAACCACACACACACACACACACACACACACATACAGACACATGCACAGGGGACAGTGGGTAGAAGAAGAAGAGGAGTTGGAGGGTGTACGGGGGAGTGCATCCATATTTATAGGGCCTTTCTAGCGTTTGTCCCCAGGCCAAATTGTGTGACTACACTCAGCTAATGTCAGAGCAGCACTTAAGCAGGCATTTCCAGCATGTCGGAGCCAGCGGGGAATACACGGGATGGATACGAGGAACACACTTCTTTTGCAAATAAAAAGACACTCTTGTGTTGTTTGCTTGGACAATCATGTTTTCGCCATTCAGCCTTGAGTGAAGGAAACAGACACATTGTAACTGAGATTTGCTCCTGGTTGCCTTCCAGATGTCACCAGCGTGACAGCATAGCTGTGCGAAACACATTATCCTATTATTATTATTATTTTCCACTATTATTAGAGTGTTTTGGTACCATAGTGATATATTGATGGCATAAATGATGAATACAGGCAAATATTAATATTTTGGGGTGCTGCCATTTACTTGGGATTTTGCTGAATCTGCTGTTACGACGCATCAATTTTGCAGGATAAACCCTAAGGAGAGCTATTGGTGGTGGAAAAGTGCTTTACTGCACGATTTAAAAAGATGTTGACCAATGTTATTGTGACACAAAAGGCAGCATTTGCATTGAGAGGTCACTTGTTAATGTCACTACAAGCCTGGAATGGCCTAATTGACTAATCTGGTCACCTGTTGCCATGTCGAATCATGTGTCAGGTAGCTCGTCCCCGGAGACACTGTTGATACCCCCAACGAGACGGGAGCGAGAGGGGTGAAGGAGCTCCTTTTAGCGTTGACTGTCATCGTCTGGGTTGGCGCTTAATTGCTTTGCCAGGGCTATTACGCGTCCGCCGAGACTATGTAGGCTTAGATGTTTGTTTGCTGCCAGTTGTCCGACAGTGTTTTGGTGCGAAGTGAAGTTTTCAAAGGGCCTTACCCATCCACCCATCCATTTTCTGAACTGCTTGCGGGGGGTGCTGGAGCCTATGCCAGCTGGCTATGGGAAGTAGGCAGGGTACACCCTGAACTGGTTTCCAGCCAATCGCAGGGCACACAGGGACGAACAACCACTCACACTCACAAGCACACCTAGGGACAATTCGGAACGCCTAATTAACCTGCCATGTATGTCTTTGAAATGTGGGAGGAGACCGGAATACCCGGAGAAGACCCACGCAGGCACGGGGAGAACATGCAAGGAAGGCCTGAGCCTGGACTCGATCTTGCGTCCTCAGTACTGGGAGGCGGACGTGCTAACCACTCCACCACTGTGCCACATCAAATCATATCTAAGAAACAATGTTTGACTGTTTAACACTTAATGGAGGGATCTTTGAAGGAAACTCCACAGTTACAGTACTATTTACAAGTTCCTTCATAACTATGGAAATGACAAGAAGCTCATTGCATCATACCCGCTCGAACTGAACCGCACCGTATCGAATCTTATCGTAATCACACTGAATCAAACAAAATTGAATTGTGGCGCTTTAAAATCGAACCGTACCCAATGAAACAAGATACGTAATCGACTCGTCCCTACTTCTCAGCCATGTTGATTGTCTGCTAAGGTGTGAAAGTAATCATCTTGATGAATTCTTACTATATAGTTAGTGTTTGTTTGGGTTTGGCCAGATAAAACAAAAAACAGTTTATCTCTAAAGCCAAAGGTGTCTAAGCAATTTAGTTGCAGACCACAATGTACGCAAAGGTTTAACTGATAACTAGCTTTAAAGTCAGAAGTTAAGGATATTTTGTTCATTTGTTGTTTAACAATTTTGAAATCTTGGTAGTTTTTATCAAGAATCAAAGAAGTTAAGACTTTTGTGGGCCACATAACATGATGTGGTGGGCCAGATGTGGCCCCCAGGCCTTAAGTTTGAAGACTTAGCATTTGACTGAAGACAACATGGCTTCCACCACCCATAAATGACCAGTCCGGGAAGAAGCCACTTAGCAATCGAGGCGAGACCGCCACCTAAAGCCCCCTTCGCTCTCGCATTATTAGGCATGACCATATTTGGACCCAGCTGCCTAATGTATGTCAGAGGGGTGTAAAATTAGAACCAAAAAAAAACAACAGCATGCTTTAAATCTACAAATCCTCCCCCTTTCCTTCCTTATATGCAGGCTTTCTTCCAGTGCCAGACACTAATAAGCCGGCTAATTCTATTAGGACGTTTTCCAAGTATATAAAAAAAGGGACTGTGTGAATTTGCTAGGGAAAGAAGGGGAAAAAAAACCTCCTGGATGGGCTTCAGTGTTACAAAAGAGCCAAGTTGTTGCTGAGCTTGTTAGCAAAAGACTCTGATCCAAGGCTGGCGACTACATCGAGGTCTCTTAAGTGTCTGTCACCCTGATCCAACCAGGCGAGAGCGCTTTGTAGCCTCCGCTTCCTCTGCCGGCCTCGCCGAGCTGCGGGGAGAGAGGGGGGGGTGTAGAGGAGTCTCGCCGCGCCTGTAGCTGCAGGTGACAGCGATGCCTTTTTGTTGTCAAATCCTGATACAGCCTCGACATGAAAAAAAGCCCCGTCTCTGGCCTTCCTTCCTTCCTCTCTGTCGGCCTCAAAGGCTTAGATAGCGAGCAAACGAGTCGCTCTCCTCGTCGTCCTCGCTTTCGCTCCTCCGCCGCCACCTGCTGCCTCCCTCGCCTATCATGCCTCCCCCCGCCTCTGGTTTATAGATCTGAGTATGCTCTCAGGAGGAAAATACAAGTCAAGCCATTGTCATTTCAAACGGCACGATAACCAGACACTAGGCTGCCCACTGACAACTCTGGGGAACCGGCCTTGGCTTTGACTGTTAGCTCCTCTCTCGCTCACTTCCTCAGTCTTTCTTCCTCTCAAACTCACCTCCCCTCACTCCCCCATCGGAGACCCGGTAGCCACTTGTTTGTTACGCGCCTCTCTTCACTTCTGGCAGTGCTGAGGGGGAAGCAAAGAAGCAGGGGGTGGGGGGAGCCAAGGTCGGCTTTCTCCGCATGACAGTTCCCTGCCTCTCGACAAGGCGGGAAATCAATACTTTTGGACTTGTGGCGATGCCCTCTGTGTAACAACAACACTGTCCAGGCACCTCGGACGCATCTCTTAACGCCACCCGCCCCCACTCCATACAATCGCATTTTTTATGTGACAAAAATAATAATTCTAGAGAGTTCTCTTGTCAGCCTCCAGTACTCTGAAATGCAATAACTGTGGAAATGAGAGCTGCTTCTTTAATAGAGATCCTGACTTGAGACTTACTTTTCTTTATTTAGTTAGTTGAGACTACAACATAGGTCTGTTTTACTAACAATTCCCTTATCTTGCCCCCTCCTCTGGAGGGGTGACAATGACTGACTCTGATGGTGTTGTTGTATGGATTCTGCACCGAATGACCGGTACAAGAGCTGGTCCATCCTGGAAGGGGGATTCCCTATCTGTGGTCTCTTCTCAAGGTCTTCTTTTCTTCATATGAAGTTTGAAGTTTTTCCTTGCCCGGCTGCCGCTGCTGCTACTGGTACTACTAAAACTACGATGACTACTACGACTACTACGACTAAGAAGAAGAAGAAGACAAAATCAGCTGTGATAGGCTCTGGCTTGCCTGCGACTAGGGGTGCAACAATCACAATTTTCAAGCCTATCAACGAGCCCTGATCTTTCAAAAGTCCGACCTGACGATCCAGATTTTTGATGATCCTGTTGGTTTTATAACCAACAGAATACACCTTCCATGTTACAAATTTGAACAATACCGTACCCATGAAAGAATGCAAACACATTGGTTTAACTGCACATTGACAGCAGAAAAGGACCAGACTCTTTCAGATCTCTGCGGAGGGAGGTGAGATCGGCGGACAAGATCGGATTCATAATAAGGAATCGGACGATCACCAATCTCACAAAATTAAGGAAATCGGGGCCAATCCCATTCTCGGCCAATCAATCGGTGCTACCTGTGATCAAAAAATGACGAATGGAAATTTGGATATCAGACACTTTTACCAAAAGAAGGATTTGCCAAATGAGAGAGATGCTAATTGCCTGATAGTAGAAGCCACTCTTTCGCACAAAGCTGAGCCGAGGGCCACTCGTTTTTAATACGGCACTAAAGCCTAATATGCCTCTGTATGCTTTTTCACTGCCAGATCGACGCCGGGAGAAGGCACGCGGTAGTACGTCCCACACCGATTGTTAAGAGAGCGTGCACAAGGCCAATTAGCGCTGCCGTCCTTCAGCAGTCAAAGCGACTAAAACTGCTTCCGCCCCTGCGTAGGGGGCTTGTTGGGGGTGGGGGGGCACAATCGACCGACGTCCCCTCGTCCCTCGGCGGGAAGCGCTGAGTGTGTGCAGGCGGATCTCCATCGACATTATCTCGCCCCCCTTTCCTTTCTCCCTCGCTTCAGCCGGAGTCAGGAAAAGGCATCAAATGAAACAGCCACTTTAATGAATTAGATATTGAGCTGTTCATTAAAAAAAATCAAAGTCAGCACGCAAAGACACGATGTGGAGTGTAACCCAGGGATGAACGACTCTTGTTTCGCGGGAACATAAACCCCCCCCAACCCCTTACGATCTGATGACTTTACCGAATGTTGGCCAGAAATGTTTCATGTTCGCGAATTAGGTGACTCCGCTGTATTTTTCCTGGCGAGTTGCACTTTAGCGAGGCGACTTCTTGACGTTACACGGAGAGTGGAAGAGTAACGCGATACGTGCGCGCAGGAAGATATCTGTTTTCGTTGGCCAGACGTGGGTCGTTCCTAAAAACCCGCGAGCCGCTCCCAACGCTGCCGACGAGCGGGACGTTGGCCTTAGGAAGCCTTCTGACAGAGGAGAATGATTAGAATCACATCAAATCGACAGCAATCAGCCAGTGGAAGACAAACAGAAAGGCAGTCGCGATTGCATAGATGAAGTCTCCAACCGCAGTCAGACGTTTGACGGAGATGTCTCCCTGCTCTATATTCCCGTGTGACTCCCTGGATGGACTGGTGACAAGCCTTTCTCATCAACTTCAAAAAGAGCCCATTGATTTCCCACTATGCTTGAATTTGCAACTTAATGCCGACACTGATGGATGACAATTGAGAAGCCTGGTGGAGAGATGGGACAAAATGACAGAAAGTGACTCTCATTTAGTGGAAAGGTTGGTTTCTGGCTCTGTGCTCCTCATTTGTTTTTTTTGTTTTTTTCCCACCTGACAATATATGTTCATGGTTTTGTGGCTTTGGACAGGCAAGTGGAATCCATTTATCGAAAAAAACACAACGTTGCTCTTTTCTTGAGGTAACAATGAATTTTTCCTTGGGATCAATTGACACTGTCGGATTGCTGCCTAAATGGGCTGCAGTGTAAATGTTTGAAATGAATGTTAAATGCAATTTACAATAACAATATTTTCACTAAAAATGTGTTTACCCTGAGACATACTGTGACCAAACTGTGACTGGCCCTGATGTGCGACAATTTTGGCCTGGAATGGACCAACTGTTCTGATATTTTACAGAAATAGTCTTTTTTTTAAGAAAAAAAAATGAATTTCCTAATAATAAAAATACTAGAATAAAGTCAAAATATCTTTTTTATTTTTTTTTTTATTTTTTTTTAAATGCTCACTGCAGAACAACCAGATTGTGCCCGAAATAGGCTGTTGTAGAAAATTAAAAGAGATTTCTTTTTTTTTTTTTTTTTTTTTACAGTAGTTATCAGAAATATACTAATACTGGAGTGGGAGAACAAAGTTAGCACATTAGTTTGACCTTGTTTTTGTGTCTCAGAAAGAATAAATATATTTGGGTGACTGCAGTTGAAATTTTTAGGCGGATTTTTTTTTTCTTTTTCTTTTTTTTGTGGCGTTACTTGGTGGTGAGAAGAGACAAAACGACAGCAAGTGCCGCTTGTTTAATTGTGAGAAGGGTCAGTTTCTGGCTCTGAGTTCCTCATCTGTTTTTTACTGCATCCGAATATATATTCTTTATAACTTGGGATATAATCTATTGTATTTGTGAACGAGAAATGTCATTGGTTGCTACATCTTGGCAGCAAATAAAAAATGATGCAACTCAAACGTTCAGAGTTTGTATTGTAAGACTGTATAAATCGTTGTTAGCTGCTGTTTTGATATGTTGACATGCTCATCTTTCTCAACAATAATCAATCGGCCTGATTTACCTTACTGGGTTACAATTAGGCTTTCACATTGGCTCAAATCTGCTCTCCTACTAATTTTATTTACTTATGTTGGTTTTTACAGAGCATTTTATGTCATACTGTATTCTTGTTCATCAACCAAGGAAATATGTTCAACTGCCCACTCCGACTGGACGGAAACACTGCACGACACCCACATCCTCCCTGCCATCACACAGCCACTTTTCACGTCGACTTTTGCCAAAAAAACAGGGAAAAAATGGGGACCACATGAGCATTGCACATCTGTACACATCTGTACAGTGTCAGCGGCCTGCCTGGCTTGCCAGTGATCAAATAACCAAAAACCAGCACAGCGGAAATAAGTCGTCTGGAGCCCGGGACGGAAAAAAAGCCCACTTGTCGTCTCCCGAGGAAGAACGGGGATATCGCAAAAACGAGGGCCCCGCGCGTTATTTTGCACAAATGTGCTCGTGCGCGTCGTTTGCACGAGCCTTGTCGTGAAAAGGTGGCAGTTTTTTCGGCGGTGACCCTTGCAGATTTCCACCCCAGCCTCCCACAATGTAACAAACGCTCGCATCCCAGAAAGCCTCCAGGGCGGGATGGCGCCTTGCCAGTAGCTGTTGCTGTTGTTGGCAGCCGCTATCCTCCGTGGCCTCAGTACTTACTTGTGTTAGGGCATAACATGATACACGCAAAAAAAAAAAGGCCGAGGCGAGCGCACCGCCGCACACATACACACACACCTCAACACACGTAATTATGCACCAAATCACTCCGCTCGCCACTCATCCAGAGACGAGCCGCGGCCTCAAAGGAAACAAGGCGGGTTAAAAAAGCCCGATGTATCCTTGACGGCTTCATCTGGTTCCAGTTTGGTGCAGATGCGCCGCGTTTTTATTGCAGCACTTCTTGTGTTTCATGGCAGATTTAAGTCAGCGGTTTCGGCGCTGGCCGCTCCAATGGTGGCACGTCGCCTTGTAAACTGCGGCGCAACCAATAAGGCGCTTTGTTACCCTGACCCGTCGCAACGCATAAACACACGCCTGTTCAATGCGTGAGTCTCTGTGTGTGTGCGAGTGACCCGGCGTTAATGCCTTGACCAGGTAATTGGCCTGTTTGCTGCTGTTGGACGTCGGTGTAAAGGACGACCGGCAATGCAATACAAGCTATTAACTCATTTGCTCCCAAAAACGTATAAATACGTTTTATTTAAAATGTTTTAAGAGTCCCAAAGACGTATTTATACGGGTTTTTTTGTTTTTGTTTTTTATGCTACAGCATACAGAGGCTTTCATGCAGCCTCTGAACTGCAGAGAATGGGTGAAGCAATGGTAGTTATTACAAAAACGGCCAGAAGTTTTAACAGTGTAAAAAAAAAAAAAAAAAGGTTAGGTTAGGTAAAAAATAACCCAATTTCCGCACCCATAAAACAACTGAGTCAAAAATAACTCAGTATTGGTAAAAAATTTGACCAATTTGGTACTTGGATCAATTTGAACCAACTTTGGTTGTTGTTTCGTACAAAAAAAAAAAAAAAAAACCCAGACAGTAGAGGGTCGGTCCAGTTTTTGAACAATGCTGAGTTATTTTTGACCCAGCAGTTTAAACATTGCATCAAAAAAAGGATTGATACACAACAAAGTTGCATCAAATTGACCCAAGTGTCGAACCGGTCAGATTTTTGACCAAAATTTGATTATTTTTCACTCAGCAGTGAGCGTAAAAATAGTTGGGTCAAAAATAACCCAATTAGTGTAAAAAAAAAAAGGCATATTGATCCACTACTTGGACCCGATTGGTTTGGGTTGTTTTATGCAAAACAACTTGTCCATTTTGCACAAACTAATCCAATTAATTGGGCTGTCTTGTATAAAACAGGCCTCAAAGTTTGATCAAATTGACCTATGTCAAGTTCTTTTTAGACTGAAAAAGCATGTGCCACATTCTATGATCCACATAAATTGACAAGTGTACAAAATGTAGCGTATGAAGTGCTGCCTCCATGAGTGAAAATGCTTTTATTGTCTTTAAATGTGCTCATTCATTCTCCCAAGAGCACACGCACACACTTTGGGCTTCTCTGCCGCAAGTTGAAGCCGCTTGCCTAGTCACAACGCCCAAGCTGACTCGCATGAGTCAGGAGCGCCCCCTCAAAACACCCTCATTTCAGCAAAACACAAAATGAGGGGCTATAAAGTGTAAAGTAATTATTTGGAAGCAGTCTTGAACAGAGCATTGGCGATCTAGTTACGTGTCCAATAAAGAGCAAAAGGTAAACGCAGGCAAATATAGAGGCACTTTAAACTCTCATCCAAATCCTCCACACACACATTTCACCACTGTGATTCCGGAGCGAGGCGCTGAGTGGTGCTTAACTGGCTCGTTGATGGCTTAAATGATTTCATCACTATCAATGACGGCGACGGCGGCATCCCGCGTCGCTCTGCCAGATGCTCGGGGACTCGCTCGCTTCTTCACTATCCTCAACACGAGTGTTACTTTCAATCATTGTCCCACACGAAGCGCCGGCCGTGATTTTCGTCATCCTCCTTCAGTCCTTGATTGGCGTGGAGATGGCGTTTGCGCTGTTTTAAGATGGCGAAAGGACTCCCGCGTTCATTTGTAGTTCGGTAAGAAAAAATGAACAATTATACTACGAGAATGTCATGAGCTGGAGGTGGGATCCCAAAGCGCAGACACAAATAAGATTTTAACTATTTATTCACATCGAGAGGCGTGGAATAAACTTGACTAGACGAGAAACAAAGAGAGTTGCACAGAGGAGAGTGGTAACAGAAGTAATAATCCGACAAAGACTCACATTTATATAGTTTATATAGATAAGGAATCAATCTGATTGGTTGTGGCTAGACATGTGGGTAACAGGACTGACATGGAATTATCTGATTGGCTGTTGACTGGGATTAAAGATTCTTGACATCACATAGCCCTTGGCATCACATAACATCACATAGCCTAAAACCAGTTGAAACTAGATGCTAGTTACATCAGTACATAACAGAAACTTGACCTCACGGTCAAGAACCCAACTTAACAGGTCATGAACTCAAACTTAACCCTGGCGTGACCCCAGACATAACAGAGAATGGCATCTTAATCGTATGGGATCAAGTTTTTTGGTGGGAACGAGATTGTTTGCTGTAATGTTTTATTTTGAGAATCAGATCAGTGACGTCACTGATCGATTGGCAAATTATAATATTACAACTCTGTAAAGTCTAATACTTTTTCTCAGTGTTGACATATTCCGAGATTACGGTCACAATGAGACTTAGGGGAAAAAAAAAAAAAAAAGACTTCAATGTCAGCGTGAGTGGTTAGCACGTCCGCCTCCCAGTACTGAGGACTCGGGTTCGAGTCCAGGCTCTGTTCGTCTCTGTGTGCCCTGCGATTGGCTGGCAACCAGTCCAGGGTGTACCCCGCCTACTGCCCAAAGCCAGCTGAGATAGGCTCCAGCACCCCCCAAGACCCTTGTGAGGATCAAGTGGTTAAGAAAATGGATGGATGGATGGATGGATGGATGGATGGATGGATGGATGGATGGATGTCAGCAAGCATCCAAGCAGCCGTTAACCCTCTCTCGACATCTCCCTCATTTCCAATATACCGTCATTTATACTATCTGCCGACATCTAATCCAAATGGGTCGTTCACAACATGACCCCCTCCATTTTATTTCATCACAATCCCAAGCGGATGTTTCCAATGCGTGCACTGTGTGACCTGGCGCTTATTTACAGCCCAATGACTAATCAACATGTGTTTTCACTGCTTAATACAATAACTGATTGCCTTTAATCACAGCCAAATGTGACTTTTTTTTTTCTTTTTTTTTTCTTTTTTTTTTTTGCTCATAAGTAACGCTGAATCACTTCCACATACCTGAAAGTCAGAGAATATTGATTTAACAAGGCTCATTAGTAAAGTCACTTTGAGAGTGAACTTGAGCGTGGGCACGATGCGTATGTGTGTGCGTGTTTTTGGAAGTTCGCATGCACGGTTATAATTTTCCCAGAGCCTCATTGATTCCGACGCGCCCGCCTCCCCGAGAAACAAGAGGGAAGATTATGTGGTTGCAGATATTAGGCCATTCATTTCGCAAGCTTACATGTGAAAATATTGACGCTTCCCAGACGCACCCGACGAGATCCTCTCCGTTCCGGTCGTCGGCCTTGCGGAAATAAATCTGTCCGGCTACGCTGCATTGATACGCCATCGATTTTAATAGTTGGAGGGGATCTCGTAAATAAGCAAATGTTTTGGATTTTGATTTAATTATTCAAGTCCTCAATTGATTTTTGATGGGAATATTTTAGCATTGTATGCTAAAACGACAGCCTGAGAACTATTTGATGGAGAATACAAGAACAAACAAACACCAGATGATAATTATTGACAGTAAAAGATGGTGCCGTGAAATTGATTTAAAAATGCTTAAAAGACATAAATTAAAGGCATGGAGGAGGGGGGGGGGAGTGGGTATTTCTTTTTTAAAAATCTGGATTTAAAAGCATTTACGCCCTGGAGCTGACTTTGGCAGTTTTATTTCATTTGTATGCAGCATAACAGATAAATGCTGCTTCACCATCTTTGCTTTGAATTGTAGGCTTTGTATTCAATTAGTTTTCATATAATTTCTTTAATTACAAAGTGTAAATTTCTTTAATTATAAGGTGTACCAGAATTTTTTTAATGCAAAAATAAATTAAATACTATATATAAAATTGTGACATTACACTTGACAAATGTGGTTATCATGACAAATTCCAGTTTTACCATAACTGGCATTAAAAAAAAGAAAAATATTTATAGAATTTTTGCGCGTTTTTTAGTGAAAAAATATTATTTTTTAAGAGAATTATTGAATTAAAAAATTGTGATCTCACTAGAATCATTTCGTATTTATTGTTTTTAAACATATAATTTTAATGAAGTATATTCATCAGGAAAAAAAATACGTTTAAAAATATTTAAGAGAAAGAAATATTTAACACATTTTCATTTTTAATAAATCTGAATACTACAAGCAAGACCTGCCACAAAAAAACTGAGTACATTTCAACGCTGATGGAGCTGAAGTTTCATGAGACTTGCTGTTTTTTTGGCGACTTTAGAGTCCATTTTGGACTAACCTATTGGAAAACTCAAAGTGTTGCTCTTAGCTTAGCTTGTTAGCATTTCGCTAACAGTAAAGAAGGGCATTTACCGCTACACACAACTCCAAGACATACTTTTGTGGCACTGAAAAGACAGACAAGCAAGAGTGTGATTTATGGATATAACCCCCAGGTAATGGACTGCCCCCTACTGGCTTGGAATGTGGGTATGAATCTGGTTTCTTCAGCTCACTCATTGACAGGTATGTATTTTTATGTCTTTTATGTTTTTTTTCACATGCAAGGGTAAATGAGGGTGTGAAAATGAAAATGTCTGTCATTGACTGAGTTAATCGTTGCATGAAGATGAGTGAGATTACACAGTTACGCACGCACACACACACACCAGAAGAAATCACGCTTCCAGTGAAATGGAACTCGCGTCCCGGCATAGCGGACATGGGATAGGCAGTCTAGAGGGGAACAAAAGAAGCGGGAGAGAGTGCAAAGGTTGTCACACACTAGTCACAGAAGAAGGAGGATGGAGGGTGTCGGTGAGGGGGGGGGTGTTGTGTAGGGGATTTTGCGTTCCAGCCCTCTCACATCTGTTATTCGTTTGTCCCGAGCTGGGAGGAAAATAGCAGGAAACGTTCTGGCGGTGGCGCGAGATGAAAAGACAAGAAAATTGAATAAAAAAACATGTGTCGCGCATACGCCGCCGCTGATTGGACGCGTCCCGCAGAATTATGTGCCCTCCCTGGGGGGCGCTGCCAGTTTGCACAAACACACACACACACACACACACACACGCATACGCGCCAATGCGGGAAGATTCCTCTCATTCATAAAAAGAGCTTGGCACACTTTCCGCATGGCACGACATCACAGTGTTGTACCCTCAGCCAAATGCAGTCAGCCCCGCCATATTGAGGTTCATCTTCCGCGTCCTTGCTATATCGCGGAATTTTTAAATGATCATTTATGGGTTTTCATTCTGAATTTTAGAGTTGAACGTCTCAGCAAAGAGCACTAGTGGAGAATAAGAGCAAGAAGAAGACTTTAAGAAGGTCCCCAACAGGTTTATCATAACTATAACATAGATGCTAATTATCGTTAGCCCGTCTATGAGGTTAGCATTAAGCTAGCTTACCTTATCAAATGTTTTGATTTAACATTTTGACGCTCAAGTATAAAATGTTGAGAACTGTGCCAGCCCAGCAGTTATAGAATTGCTCTATATTGTAGATTTTCACCATGATAAACAGCAGGAATGAGGCACGTCCTGCCTCCACAGTTCAATTAGCAAGTACTTAATTTTGTGTGCGACCAATAAATAAGCTCATTTAACATCAAAACGTAATGGCACTGTTCCGGCACCACAACAGCGTGTGTAAGAACAAGCTT
Organism: Festucalex cinctus; assembly: GCF_051991245.1. Classification (NCBI taxonomy): domain Eukaryota; kingdom Metazoa; phylum Chordata; class Actinopteri; order Syngnathiformes; family Syngnathidae; genus Festucalex; species Festucalex cinctus. The sequence continues at coordinate 5,959,771 of NC_135416.1, read as the reverse complement.
TACTTTTGACGACGCGTGTACTTGTGGCCTCATGTGTAATTACTCTTCAGCTTTGTTCCGAGGCAGAGGCAAACAGTGCGATAATTACCGGAAGCACCTGCTTTAATTTTTCATGGAAATCTAGTCAGCATGCGCGTAACCATATTTATTCAGTGTGAAGCACATCAGAAGAATATTTGTTGCAAATAATGTTCAGGTCTAATTTCACCTTTAGAGTGTCTTATGTCGGGGGACATCAAATAGACATATTTTCTCAAAAATCGTTTTCTTCCCAACCTCCAGTTCAATTTTGAACAAGCACACCTTTGAAATATTTATCGGCGCTTTTTACCGGGCCAAGGAGACAAAGGTCTATTAAAAAATGAGCGGGTGTGATGGGTGTGATGGGTGTGATGAGCACATACAACGTTGTGGGATGGCCAAGGTGTGAGAAACTGCGAAATATAATGTCATTGAAGGGATATATGAAGGAACAGCTTACACAAAAACATATTATGTGTAAAGTGCAAAAAAAGGTAATCTGTTAGCTGATTACATTTACAACATTAAAAATTAAATAAGATGAGCTAAATATTTGGTATATCTGAATGTTCTGTTTTGCACAAACAAAAAAGAGAGGTTGTTTTAGTTTGTTGTTTCGCTGTTTAGTTAGTCAGCTGTTAGCCCAATTGGCTAATTAACTGGATTTGACATGCTATTTAGTACTTCTGAGAGTGTTAACAGAAAAAGCGCATTGTAACATTGCTATTGTTGTTTAGTGAGTAAGCTAGTTAGCTAATTGGCTAGCTAACTGGATTTGACATATATTTTCAAGAACTATATGATTAAGAAAAAAAGAAATCTTATAGCGTATGTATTTCTTCTATAAATATTAAATTTTACAATATTAGATGAGAAAAGCAGGTAGCTAGTTGGTTAGCTAGAAAGTTAGCAAACATAGCAATTGCAAATATGAAGTAAGCACTTTTTTTTTAAGATTAATGAAAATAAAGCATGAAGCCAAACCAAGCATTTTTAAAGACAAGCTAAATAAGTATATAAGTAAATAAGAACAAAAGGCTTTTGCGTTTATTGTGATTGTCATTAGCTTAGCTAGCTAGTTAGTTGTGTAGCTGCATTCCGCAGATTTAGATACCGAAATCAATTTGTTGTTTGGAAGTACACGGGCCAAGTGAAACAAGATTATTGTTAAGATTATGTTCACCTTCCACAATTACAGTCTGCTTGCATTTGGGAGCACAAATGCAGTGAAAAATCCTGCGGTATCATTTGTGTGGAAGTCAGCGCAACATACGCTGGCCTTGGTGGAGGTTCGTACGCGACTGACAACCATTTCACTTTATTGGCTCGACTCTTGCCGTGTCAGCATTATCAGCAACAAGAACATACGTACTCAACATCGGCAATATGCTAACACGCTAGAAGCCCCTGACGACACACACATATATTACGCTGGGTTTTGCAGGGGGGGGGGGGGGGTTACTTGGCACTGCTCGCATGCTTTGCTGCTCTTTGATATGCGCCACTCATTAAAAATAGATGGCGAGCAATCATTACAGGCATCGGAATTAATCTAATTAGCCCGGCGCGCTAGGCCTCTCTCCGGCTCGGCAAACAGAAGAGCCACCCGGCTCTCGGCGGCCGCAAACGCTACCTCGCTGCCGCTGTGTACTTGACTTAGAGAGCGGGTAAAGAGGCAGAGGGGGTCCGGCGTGTTGCGGGGGGTTGAGATAATCCGCCTTGACTTATTAATACGCGCAAACAAGATTTAGCTCCTCAAAGCAAACAAATGATGGTGAGAGGAACAAGAGGATGGCGGTGGGGGACAAAGAGCAACATGGAGAGAAAGCGAGCAGGCGGAGATGAATTATTTAAGCCGCTGTGGACTTGATACGCATCGAAAAGTGCAGCTACTAGCAGTAAAACCCACTCAGGGATGTGGGGGGAAGCTCCTTTTTTGTCTATACAATCATGGAAAATACCTTAATTGATTTGGCATTTTGGACAATCCTTTGCAAGCAATGTGAGGAAAGGTATCAGTCATCCGTACTTAATACAACAAAAACTCCAAAGTGCCAGATTTTTTTGTTTTGTTTTGTTTTTATTTTAAAAAATCCTTCCATGTACCAGGCCTAAATCTCCAAAGCTCCTGTCCGTCGTCACCTTGGCTCAAGGCAGCTGCAAGGGGTTATGGGTATTTTACATTACGAAGTGCAAACTGCCCTTTTTATGTTCACTGCTGCATGTTGCCAGGACGTTTCGTCTCACAAGCTTTCACAACTCCTCATTCAGCACAATTCACAAATGCAGATGCTTAGCGATGCACGAGTCTTGATTCCAACACTGTTGGAAAACGGGAAAGAAGAGAGCAAGTGTTTTGTTTCACCCTGACAATGGATGGAAAGACTACAACTCCCACAATGCCTTGGTGAAGTTGAGCTATGACCAACAGAGCTTTTATTTGCTTTTGGTGTTTTTCATTATTTTTCATTCCACTGCTAGTCACTTAACATTTGAGGATATACTGGTAAATCTTCAAATTATCAAAAATAAATCCACATGCTAACAGTAGCATAAGATTGTGCTTGGTGCTGAACGTTGCAGTATTAACCAAGTTTCTGAGTTTTATTTTATACAGAAAACAAAAAAAACAAAAAAACAAAAAAAACAATTTGACTTTTAATCCATGTTATTTTTTCCCAAATGTTTATTTTTTTTAATGAGAAACTTAGACACCCAATGTTGAGGCAAAATTTGTTTTTTTGTTGTTGTTTTTTGTTACTTTTCAGATTTAAAATAACAAAATATTAAGAATAAAAAATGACTGGATAAAGATCTGTTATGTTTTTGGGAAAACATTAATAAAATAAAATAAAATAAATAAAATAAATAAAAGGCTTGTTTTGTTCTTTTTTTGGTCTTTGGATGAAAAGATAACTTAAATTTTAGAACAAATCAAATTTTGAAAAAAAAAAAAAACAAATGCAAAAAAAAAACAATTTAAGAAAAAAATAGATATTTAAGAAGTGTAATATAAAAAAAATGTTTTTAAGATGAGAAAAATCCTAAAATTTGGTGAAAAAAAGAATGAAGTGAGACATTTTTATTATTTTTACATCATTTGCCATTGTTACTAGAGAGCAGATGGACAGACAGATGAGAACAGCTGAACTTTAAAAAGTGGCATTTGTGTGCTGACAATCCATTTTAATATGAGTTTGGATGTAATTAATTCATTTAGACCACAACCACATCTCTGTTATAAGAGGGTGTGCACACTTGAACAACCACATAATATCAACTGTTTGTTTGTTTTTTCTTCCTCTCTCATAAAAAAATAAATAAATTTCTTTCAATTGAGCTTTATAGGTCAAAGGTGATTTTAATGGTGGGAAACATTTTCAAATGATTTGCCTTGGTCTCTTATTTAGTATCACAAAAACATTTGAACAAGGGTGTGTCGACTTTTTACATCCACTGTAGAACAAACAAAGCACTTTTATTTTGTCATTTATTGACGGCAAACAAAAAACTCATGAACGCACGCGTGAGTCGCGCTCTCAGTGCCCTCTCAGTCCCCATGAAAACACACAAAGCAGAGAATTAGCGTCAGGAGACAATTTCTTGCTCGCTCTCGATGGGGCATAATCGCCCTTGAAAGCTCCTCTGCGAAACAGGAAAAAGTGTATTTCTTGGATTCCGCTCGCACTCCAATTACACGGACATTCTTGGCACGGCTCATCGCGCGCGGCTAACACGGTACGTGCTGTAGCCAAAGAACTTTTTCGGGACACTTATCAGGACTTGTGACACCGAACTATTTGCAACACGCACAGAAAAAAAAGGTTTGTTTTCTTGGCAGGCTTTTTGGAGCGTGTCTTTGTTCCTCCTCTCCCTCGCACTCCTCACTCGCGGACGTGAGGTGAAGGAATGAGGGAGGCAGAGTGGTAACACACGGTACCATGAGGAGCCCGAGGACGGCCCTCCCTCACGTGGCGCACCACTCAACCAGCCTGCAGCCCCCACAGCACACACATACGCACACAATGCAAGAAAATGATTTGGATGAAATTAGCCCTTGTTGTCAAATCATGGGAGCAAAAACATGCTAGCAGTTTATTAGGGGTGCGGAGCGTAGAAAAGGTTGGGAGGTTCTGGTCCATATCAGGGGTTCAACGTATAGCGGGCGTGCAATTTATGGTTGCTCCAAACTGGGCATGCATTCATCAAGCGCTTTATAAAGTATTTGAAGTAAATGATCCCTTATTTTCAAACCGTGAAAACTAGTAGAAAATGTGGATCAGAGGATGGATGGATGGATGGATGGATGGATGGATGGATGGATGGATGGATGGATGGATGGATGGATGGATGGATGGCATAGAAAAGGTCATCAACTTCTGGTCTATATCAACGTTCCCAAGTAGGGGATGCATGTGAGAGTGTAATTTTTTTTTGTCTTAAATTTGGGCAAAATTCATCTTCAATTGCTATTTATCAAAAGAATTTTCTAAGGGTGTGGCAAGTAGAAAAGGCTGAGAGCTGCTCGTATATGGTTCCCAAACGGGTGCTGCATGTAATAATGTATTTGATAGGCATGAATGTAAATGAAATTAACTTTATTTATCTTGACAGAGCGAACCTAATAACACTTTATTAGGGGTGTGGCACATAGAAAAATCGAGGCATTTTTAAGGGTGTTCCAAACTGAGCATGTATTGAACAGTTTTTGGACTAAATTATGCTCATCATCAAAAAGCACGTGCACGAGCTTATTAAAATTTTTCCAGTGGTGTAGCAAATAAAAAAAAAACTACATTTAAAACTAAATCAATAAATAAATAAACAAGCAAACACTGGTTTTGTTTACGTGCTTAATTTCTGATGAATTTCATCATCGATGTGTTGATGCTTCACTTTTGTTAGATTTATGAGACTGTTACCAGTTTTCGAGGCGTATGGCATACAGATATTACTGGGAACTTGTGGTCTATATCAATCCTCCATATGAATGGCATCGGTTATCTTCACCTTCATCTGGAAATTTAACTTGTCTAAGTGGCGCAAGAACCTATTGACAGCTTTTCTTTGGGTGTGGTGCATAGGAACCATTAGATGCTCTTGATCTATATCAAGGGTTCCTCAAGTATATAATTTAATTTCCGGGCTTACTTTGAAAATATATTCACCCTATTCGTCTTCAAATGTAAGCTTTGTAATGGATGTAAGAACCTATTAACAGTTTTTTTTTTTTATTCTTGGGGTATGTTGGGAGCTGTTCTGGTCCTGTCAAAATGTATGATTGCCATTTATGCCGTTAAATTTTCATTACAGTCATCGTTTTCATCTTCAAATCCGGCTTTTGTTTTATTAACAGTATTAACCACTTTTTCAAGGGGTGTGGTGCGTAGAAAAGGCCGGTGGGGGAAGGGGGATTGGGGGGGGGGTGGATTGGGGTCTTCTAGTCTATAAACTCACACATACACATCCATGCTACACACAAACAAACGCACACGCCTTGCCTCACTTCCTTCCTCAGTCCGGCACGGCGCGGCACGCTCTGCATGCGTCCCGTCATATCTCCTCCAGCGCTTAATTGTCTCAACTTGCGACGTCTCTTCCTGCCACCGGCCACAGCTTAGAGGAAGTGAAACCCTCCAAAGTGACTTGTCACTACGCATCAGCCTCAGGCGTAGGCGGCAAAAGTCCCCCCCCAAACTCTCTTTCTGCTTTCCCCTTGCTGAGATTCGCCTCTTCTGCTTTCTCTCCATGTTGTGCCCCCCCCCTGCCCCCTCCCCATTACCATTGCGGTCACTCTCTCTACTTCCTCCCCCTTTTTTCTTTCTGTCTATCGTCAAGCCACAGTCACAACATCACAAGCTGCTCTCCGCTCACTCCTTGTTCCCCCGACTCGACTGGAAAGGGAGAAAGTAGGCGTTGAGTGACTTTAGAAAGGTGTACACACACACACACACACACACACACGCACATGCTTGCAACACACACAGTAGGCCTATGTACAGTAGGGCTTAAGTACAGTCTGGATGACCTTCGAGGTGACCTTAAAATGTCGGTGATGCATGTGTCACTTTTGCAATTTTATATATATAATTGTACGGGGGTGACTGGTTAACACGGCCGCCTCCCAGTACTGAGGACTCGGGTTCGAGTCCAGGCCTAGGCCTTCCTGGGTGGAGTTTGCATGTTCTCCCCGTGCCTGCGTGGGTCTTCTCCGGGTACTCCGGTCTCCTCCCACATTCCAAAGACATGCATGGCAGGTTAATTGGGCGCTCCGAATTGTCCCGAGGTGTGCTTTTGAGTGTGAATGGTTGTTTCTCTCTGTGTGCCCCACGATTGGCTGGCAACCAGTCCAGGGTGTACCCCGCCTGCTGCCCATAGCAAGCTGAGATAGGCTCCAGCACCCCTGCGACCCTTGTGAGGAATAAGCGGTCAAGAAAATGGATGGATGGATGGATGGATGGATGGATGGATGGATATACCTGTATATGAGATGCAGTATGCATACACTAGCTGGCGAGATGAGCCTACTCACTCCGGTCATCATGTTCACCAAATCCCAACTCGCCATTGGTTAAGCTATATGAGGGTTGTACTCCACTGCTGTCTCAAAAACATGTCAAAACCAAAAGGTAAGCAGAGCTGCATAAAGCTTTTTCGGCTGCATGGATTAGCGATTAGCATGTGAGGGGTGTTAGCTTATGGCTATGTGTTCACTGCATGCACAGGAAGCTCACCGATACGCAGCTCACCGATCTCCATTGTCAGTTGTCATGGTAACGATAGCTGGACCAAAACAAAAAAAGTCTGTTTTCAGCAAGAAAAGATCTAATGACTAAAGTGTACATAATTCTGTATCCTTGGAGTATTTTGACAAAAGTGTCACACCAGGGAAATGTTTGAAACGCATAATTTGTCTCCCTTTTGTGACTTCATCGCTTCATCGCGTCATCTTTCAAGAGACCCAACTTAGTAGATGAAGATGTTTTGGCAAAATGAAGCAAAAAGCTGAGGCGGGGAAAATAAAACCTGCAATTTGTCATTAGCGAGCGAGCCGATCGCGTGTTTGTTTTGGTCACCGCCAAGCGTGTTTGCTGACGTTCCGCGAGCCAGAATGGACGCTTTTTATGGAGCGTTTCATTAGAGCCGCCGACGGATCAGGCACCCATCAATCTATCATCCGTCCACCAATCATGTGCGGCCGGGGGCAGGACTTGAGGGAGGTCGGGTGGAGGGGTGGCCGGGGGAGGAGGGGGTTGTCTGGCAGAGATGGACACTCAGCAGGGAAAAGGAGGGGAGGGGGTTGGGGGGGTCACTCACTCATCACTTGGATGTCGTCCGAGTGTGTGCATGCGTGCGGTTGTGTATGCGTGTCTGTGTGAGACGAGTAAAGGGTCAGGCTTTGGTCACCAGATGGTAAATGTTTGGGCTGGACCACGGCAAGCAAGCAAGCAAGCAAGCAAGAAAGCAGGGGGACAGTCTCATTACTCCCCTTGAATCTCTCTTTTCTGGCTCACACGGACGATCGGAGCGAAAACACGCACACGCACACACAATGTGAGCGATGGGTGATAATGGAGCAGACACTAACAAATGTGCACCTCTTGGCTGGAGGCTCACAAGACAGTCGGTCCCGACTCGCAGGCCCAAGTACAACACGGCAGAGCAGTGACCCTCATGTAATTGTGTCATATTAAATAGCTTGTAAACGTGTGTTTATTTTATTGTATTTTTTTACAGCTGTGTACGTTCACTGTCAATCCCCCCCCAATACCCTTATGTTAAAATGCTTGATTGAATGCCGTCTTCATAAGAGACATTCTTTCGTCAAGAACATCACCCTTTAAAACTTATTTTTTTGGACCCTCGCTATATTCAGGCTGTTTGGAAGAGGCGGTCCTAATCCATGCAAAATGAGCCACTGCTGACCCCGCCTCCTCTTCTGTGATTGCCAATCACAAGTAGCCCCCATGTAATTGTATTTTCACTTGCGGAGGCAGCACTTCATCAACATTTGTCAACTACCGTTGGCGCCAATGACAAGCAAAGCTTCTGTTACGATGACAACTAGCTAGCTAGTTGTTGAGCACAGAGTGCAAATGCAAACTGTTGTGCACTGAAACCCCCCATGAAGTCTGTTCTTCATTGTACTTCATCACCAAGCTTCCGTTACCATGACGACCAATGGCGAAGCTAGCAGGTGGCTACTCGTTGAGCACGAAGTCTAAAAATAAAATAAAATGCAAATTATGACATACGCCTTAAACCCCAATGACTGGTCGACCAGCAATGATTGAATTTTCACTCATGGAAGCAGAACTTCATCACCAATCGGCAGTGGTTCTCAAGTGGGGGTCGGGACCCAAAAATGGATCATAGATACTTTTTGTGTCGGTCGCAGACAGCTAGATAGCTAGCTTTAGCCTCCGGTTTGCTTTGTATTTTGCTGTATTCACTGTACTTGTTTACTTTGTAAACAAATACAGTGCAGCTCAGCCTCCGGCTAGTGATTGTCATGGCGAGTATTATGCTTTTGGCAGTGCATCCAAGTAAATTGAAATAGTGTTTGAGAAATTAAAATGCTCTACATGTGTTTTCTATTTTTACACAAGACATTTTCTTTGTTGTTCTTGACTTCCTTAAAACTGGGTCGCAACTTAGCAGCAACTGGAAAATGCGGGTGACAAAAGTTGAGGTGTAGCACATGCAGAGGACAAAGGACCATACATGAACAAGCGAATGGAGACCCAACTAGTTGTAAACAAGCAATTTAAAAAAGTCAATTTTCCTTTATATATCCGACAAAGTCCCAACAAAATAGCTTTAACGGCTATTAGCTCATTTAACCATCGGGTTTTTGATCAATTCCACATTTATTGTCTGGTCGAAATTCACAACTGAAGGTTGTCGCAAAGTGGTTCATTAGAACAAAATAATGGAGATATGCTCTGAAAGAGAGTCCTTTTAACTCATTTATTCCCAGACATTTTCACAGAAGCAATCCCATTCGCTCCCGGCTGTTTTACTGAATTTTGACTGATTTTACAAGGCCCACAGAATATTGTGTTCAATTGCTGTAAAAGCATGGAACCTATCAAAAGAAAGATTAAAGTCTCTTCTTTCATCAGGAAAAAAAGTATGTTTCTATCTGTTTCCGTTTTGCAGGAATTAACATTAGAAGAGAGCTAAGTTTAATCAGTTTTCACAAATCTATTTAAAGTTGTAAGTAATTTAGCTTTTTTTCAACATGGCCCTGGTTGATCTCCTTTGCTCTGCTGCCACCTGCTGGCCGTTTGTGTAATAACTACCATTTCTGCAACCGTTATTTGCAGCTGAGAGGCTGCATCAAAGCTTTCTGTATTCTCTAGCATAAAAAAAAAAACAAAAACAAAAAAAACGTCTTTGGGACACTTAAAACATTTAAAAAAAAACGTATTTAAACATTATTGGGAGTAAATGACTTAATGAATAGAAACACTTGTGATGAAACTCTCCATTTCATTCTGTCAAAACATCAAAATTGACATAAATCATGGCCTTCAAATACAGCGCCACTGTTGGCGGAATAAAAAAAAGTGCCCTACAGTACAGATTGGATATTATGATACAAGTTCTCAGTCATTCCGGACTGAACCGAACTGTTCTGCTCGCTTGGTATTTGATCCGGTTGTGGTTTACACAGAACTGCGCAGGAACTTGTCACCGTGTGTGGCCTTACAATGTGCAGGCGGCTCGGAATATAAGCCCCACTGTTCATGCGGTTATTAAAAACCAATCCCCTGCTCCACGCACACACACGCATAGTGCTTCCCTTTCAGTCTCCAAATCAGCGACATAACAATGTCGGCTGGCCAGCGTTACGCGCGGGGGCCACGGAAGGGAGCAGCTGGACCCCGAAAAAACCCAGGAGAGAGGGCAGGGCGTTTTTTTTGGGGGGGGGGGGGGTTAGCACGAGTCGACAAATCGAGACATGAGCGATGGACAAGATGGTGGAAATAGAGATGGGAAGAAAGTAGCACCAGCGTCCGCGACGCCAATTCAGCACTTTAACAAATCGATGCCCCCGTGAGGAGCACCGTCGGCACCCTCGCGAAGTGCGAGTGCGTGCGTGTTTGCGCGCGTGTGTTGATGGTGTCGGTGTGAGGTCGCAAGTCCACATTAAGGCCCGATAATGTGTTAATTTATAACTCCAGCAGCCCGCAAGCCGGTCTTATCCATCTGTGTCAGCCGCTAGGCCCGGCGTATTCATAATCCCCAGCGCAGAAATGAGCGCTCCGCCGAGATTAAGCCACTCGCTCGTACAATTTCCCCTTTCTTTCTTTTATCTATCGCATCCTTCCACACCCCCTCGGCCGCCCCGCCGCTCTCGGGTCAGGGTGATCAATTAAGCCCTGTCAGAGGCCACTAGAGCCCCCGCCCTGCAGACATCACTATCTACCCGGAGACGGCCCACTTAAGCCGGGCATGACGGCCTCGCTCGTCCCGCCGCCCCCTCCCGTCCAGGGAGCGCCGGCTGCATGGGTGGCTCCGATTTTGATGATCGGGGACTGAATTACACTGCTTGACTTTTATGAACTCGCACTGTGTTATTGACATAACAGATTGTAGCGCCAAACAATGCAAACGTGTGTGCAAAAATGGGCTTTATTTAAGGGGGCCCCCGGCACGCATAAATCTGCGACGCACAGCCCGGTCTGTCATAACACGTCTGGAGTTGTAATTACCTCCACCATGGATATTTTTCTGTGCTGTTTGCTCCACTGTATTTTTTTTTGACAGTAAAGTAGAGAACACACATTTTGCGTTTTATCATCTTAGCCCATTGCGTCTAAAAAAAATTTTGTTACACCCCAGGAAAAAGAAAGTATTTAGCACCACCCTGCCAGCTCTCTGTGCCAAGTAAAAAAGTATCATTCGTCTATAAAATTGTTGTTAGTGTACCTATGCAGAGGACCTGATACTTCTTGCAGACTCTCTTACAATGAGAGTGCCACTGCCACCTACTGTAGTGGATGTGCAATTACACTTTATTCTAGTACGGGGGGCAAAAATAACATGTTCTTTGGGGTCACACGCTATTTGGGAGAGACTGTCTTAACCAATAAAGTGGACCCCACATGCGGCCCACAGGCCACCAGTTAGCCATCCCTGAGCTAGGCTAACTGTTAGCTAATGTAGTAACTCAATCGTGGTTGTAAACTGTTCTGCTTGTCATTTTTATTGACGTAAATAACTTGGAAGACACGTTCTACTCTGTTGTGAACACTTAAATGAGGATTTCCGACCGTTAAATATTGAACCGGTTTAACATTTACAATTGATCAAATCTGAGAGGATAATTGATCAAGATCATCTTTTGGAGACATTCAACAATTTGACCTTTGCTGACCTTTACTTAAAAGCCGGAAATTGCCCGAATTGGGTTTTATTATTTGTATGTGTGGACCCCACTTTAACTCTTTGACCGCCACAAATGTTTAATGACGTATGCTAAAATCCTAATGAATGCCGGCATAAATGTTAATTGGCGATTACTAAGGTGTTCTCTCTCTCTCTCTCTCTCTCTCTCTCTCTCTCTCTCTCTCTCTCTCTCTCTCTCTCTCTCTCTCTCTCTCTCTCTCTCTCTCTCTCTCTCTCTCTCTCTCTCTCTCTCTCTCTCTCTCTCTCACTCACTCACTCACTCACTCACTCACTCACTCACTCACTCACTCACTCACTCACTCACTCACTCACTCACTCACTCACTCAATGGGCAGTGCAGCACTGCCTGCTCAATGGGTTGTGGAATCAAAAAACACCCACTAACTATGGCCAGCAGATGGCAGCAATGTATCTTTATTCAATGGGCTCACGGAATATGAAATTACAATGAAACCTGACTGATATGATGAAATTGAACATTTTCAAGGATGACGTGAATGATCAAAGCCTTTGTCACATTAAATCTAATTCACAGAGCGTCAATAAACAAAAAATAAAAATATCTAAGTCATTGTTGTGCAAAAAATGTATCTTTTCAACGTCACTCAAATCTGCGATTGGCTGGCAACCAGTTCAGGGTATACCCCGCCTTCTGCCCAAAGCCAGCTGAGATAGGCTCCAGCACCCCCCTGCCACCCTTGTGAGGAATAGCTGTCAAGAAAATGGATGGATGGATGGCTGGTATTTTCAACATCTTACCAATTCATTGGCGAATAAGGCATCATCATTCCCAACAAAAATCCAGAACAGAAAGCAAATTAGGATTATTTGCCAAAATTAGCAATAATCTTTCAACACAGCATGTAAAATGTCCACACGTCTGGCGTGCACATACCACAGCAAGCGTCTGTCGGCTTTTGTGCAGGTGGCTCATGCGCTCAAAGCGAGCGGCAGCGCAGCTCTAATGACACACAAGGGGAGGGAAGTGATCAATACTCACACTCTCGATTCAATTTCACCGCATCGCCATCAGTGCACACAAACATGGGCCGGCGTGAGCGGGCGACGCGAGACGGCCTTGTTCATTTTGACGCGCGCCCGTCCGAGCGGGAGTGCTACGCTGGGAACGGCGGCGGTCACGGGGAGTGAGGCGAGGGAAAGACAAGCTGGCAATTCTACCTTGAAAGTGTGCACGAGTCATCAGGAGCGGAGAAAGGGAATCTGCCCATTAAGACTAAGTGGATATCTATTAGATCATGGAGGTAAGGAGGTGGCCATTTACCATCAGTGCAACTCACAAACAAGCCTGCTCGGACCCTGGAGTGTTTTATTAGGCTCGTGCAACTTTCTTGCAAACTTTGCCGATTTGTTTACGCGACAACGGCGTCATGAGGTATAGTGGCAGTGGATCCTCGGAATAAATGGTAAAATAAAAAGCCGATTTGAAGCCATAGAATCAGGACAGTGTCTTTTCGGCATTTGGTGTATAAGACAATTTGAAGGAGGCTTTGAAATGGGACATCGTTGGCCTTCAAATGCAGTTTCTATACAGCTCAATCAATGCATTTAAAAACAAAAAAAAAAGGTGGAAGGAGGACACATTTAAGCCACAGAATCTGCAATCATCGTCATGGGAACAGCGCCATTTTGGCATTTTGTTTCCATTGTAGCATTACATGGAAATATAAAATGTAAAAGGCTGCATCTGAAGGATCCTATGGCCCTTTGAAGGAGGCTTTTGAATCAGGACTGTTTTCGTGCAGTGTTTACTCTGCTAAAGAAGTGACCACCAGTCAACAAAAAATAGTTTTGAAGGCCTCAAGTCACTGACACATATTCCATCATGTTCCCTCTCACACGTGATTTAAAGTTGCGACTGCTGATTGCGTTACGTTAAGGAATAATTTTTTTGACATTAACATAACAAAAAAAACAACATAAAAATAGTAAAAGACCACATTTGAAGGAATCCAGCCATTATGCGATCAAAATCAAACCGACGCAGCCCCTGAATTGGGGCAGAAGTGACAATACTTTGAAGACCAGTCAATAAAAAACAGTGTGTATAACTCCACGAATGATTGACATTTTTACCATCAGTGCAACTCACAAAACCGCTTTTCACTCAAAACTGCTTGAACTGAAAATGGTGTGTTGTAAACCCCATATTTTTTTGGGCAATTTGTGTACAGGAAAAAAAAAAGTAAAATAGTCCTCAACATTTGCGGCCTTCAAATGCTGCTTGAATTGAGCTTGAAAAGAGATACTTTACTTATTTAGCCATTTATGGAAGTCAAAAATTAATATTTTGCCTATAATAAATTTTACATTTTCATTATTTTTCATGTACAATTAGTACCTTTAAAAACACATTTTGCAACTTGCTGTCGACTGAAAATGACATCACAAGGGCTCAGGTAACCAATCACAGCTCAGCTTGTGAATGTCACATGACCAAATCTAGAAAACAGCTTTATTATAGGCAAAATATTAATGTTTGACTGCCAAAAATGGCTAAATAAGTAAAGTATCCCTTTAAAGAAGCTTTGGATGGCTTCCGATACGGCCTTCGTAACAGCCTTTCTTTACAAAATGACATTGTCAACTCCTGGCCTGACATGATTATTACAGCGTTTCCAGTCATGTGTGCAAGTCACAAAACCACATTTTTCCTACACGGTTGGCGCGTAAGCGTACTCCATCTCCTTCGGGAGCCGTGTGGAGGACATGTGTGCCTGGGACGTCACCTCAGTAAGAGTGAAGGCCATTAAAAGACTATCAAGAGTCACCGCCCAGTCCTGTGAGATCAAACAAACCCTTTGGCCTATTTCGCTCTCTCTGCTGCCCCCACCACCACCCCTTTACTTCTTCACCAACCAACCGCCCCCCCTTCCCAAACACACACACACACACACACACTCGTGCTTATCACTGAGGTTCAGTTAATCCTTCCTCCTCCTCTCCATCGTTGCGTCCCTTTGGGTGGGGGCGCCGCCGAAGGCGAAAAAGGAGGGGGCGCGTTTGCCACTTGTGCTTGCGACACATAATATGGAGCAGCAATCAACTTTGGCTCATCCCTGGGAGCCACACTGCAGGGAAATGGAGGGGTGATGGTGGGCGGGAGGGTGAAGGGGGGGTCTACAGAACAGAGGTGGTGGGGGTGGGGCTAAATTAACACTTGACATTCAATACGGTCAGGTCCTTAATTGGCCGGGGCCTTCCTTAGAAGGCAATTTTCTATTCCCCAAACTGCGCCCGAGTTGCGCCGTGCGCTTGTGTCATCCGTGTACGTGTGCGTGCGCATTTGTGTGTGTGTGTGTGTGTAAAGAGAGAAACAGCATTGGCGTGTGTGTAAGTATGTGCCTGAGACAATAGCCGCTTTCACGCCGGCTGTCAAAGCTGGCTTTTTCTCGCCTTTTTCCCGGCTCGCTGCCCTGCGTGTAAGCCACCCAGCCGGGATGAGAGTCGGCCCGCTGACGTCAACCTGCAAATTTGCCGGCTTCTGAAGTAGCACCACAAGCGCAACGGAGTGGGTTCTACGCCGGCGGGATCGTGGGGTTGAAGTCCGAAGTAATCGGTAGCTCCAGACCAGAACAAAAAGATCAGAGCATATTACTCCACTTCTTAAAGGCTGTACACGAGCACCCAGTCGGCTATAGAATTCTTCTGCAGCTGGTCTATAAATCACGGAATAGTTTAGGTCCTGAATGAATTCAAAAAATGCTAATGGAATATAAACAGTCTTCAAGGCAAACATGGTGAAGCAGCCTTTAGCCGTTATGCTGCATGCAAGTGGAATACGCTACCAACAGTGATTTTATTATATATATAATATAATATTGACAATATTCGGGGTTTGAAAGGCTTTGTAAACATGCAAAACCCCTGATATGCTCTTATTCAGGTTTTTAAGACCCCTGGGTTACCCCCTTTCCTAACCCTCATATAAACACGTATTGTGGTACTGCCATTGCTCTGCGCATGCTCCATTTGCAAGTGATTTTGCTCTTCAGTACCGGTACCACTCGTATGTGCAGCCGCCATCTTATGTTGCCACTCGCTAAGCGAGCCTATTTTGAATACAGTGATTACTCCATGACGTTTTCACATATTTTTTGTCTCTACTTCGAAAACGGTAAAACGGTAAAACGGTAAAACGGTAAGTTTGTGCATCTGACGCATAATCGGCCGAAAACACGGAAACAGAAACGTTATGTGTCTATTTGTGTAATGACACAGTTACCATATATGGGCGTAACTCTCTTAGCGCACACATGTAAACGGGTAATTCTGAATTTTTCAGAAACTCAGTAACTTTGACCTTAACCTGAATATTGATGGCATGTAAACATGGTGACAGTATTCTTTCTGAAAGGGACAGAAAAATGTTCAGTATGTCCCCCATGCGGCAATTTGCCATGAAAGCAGTGTGAAAGGGGTGTTACACCTATCAAGTTTCACACTCTCAGAGTAAAAACTGAAAGTCAGAAGGAAGTTTTACTGGAGTCACAAGCGCGCTCCCGTCACCTTGATCATTTAGTGTGACGTGGTAAGATCGACTTTTTTAGATCAGTCTTTTCCTAGTCTTGTCCTTCGGACAATTTCAAACCATTTCTGGTGGCGTGACACAACCAACAACCAAAAGATGAGCTCTAACAAAAAAACGAATCAGGAAACTACCAAGAACATGATGGGAAAAATTGCATTGTGTGAAAAAACAATTTAAGATTTCAGCTGTAGTCTTATACATAGTGACCGTGTATTTGTAAAGTTTGAGACTAGACTGTGACTAAAACTCCATAACTTGTCTTTAAATGTGAGATGATCGTTTTCCAAGGGTCTTTTCTCGGTCTTTCGTACCAGTTGCTTGAGACTGACACTTGAAGGTGGACTTCCAAATCGAAACGGAGGCTGGAATATCTGACAATTAACACCTGAGACTCAAAACCTTTGAGTATTTGTGACACTTTGTCATTTAATTATCGAAATGTACAAATCCGCACCGGCTACACAAAAGATCACTCAAGCGAATACCTCTGAAGCACGAAACTGCCGTGAAGGCAGTGTGAAAGGGGCTTAAGTATGTTTGCATACATCTGCCAGACTGCATTGGGGGGGGGCCCTTGTGGGCCCCCATCCCTCACTCGAATGAGACCAGATAAATCAGTCCAACCCCGTTGTCCCCCTTTTTTCCCTCACTGCTCCACGCGCACACCTCAACGTTGAACCACTTTCAACCACTTCCTGTTCCTGTTTTTTTTTCCAGCCTGCCCAGACTCACCCTTGCACTTCCCCGCAGCTCTAGTTACACTTGATGTTATTACAGCTTTCAACCTGAGAGGTATTAGGCTTCCTTGAACAGATCTGACAGCATTTACAACACGGGGCCAGTCGACGCCTCTAATCACCTCTGTGACTTCAGCCTATTACCAATTGATCCCCCCCACGCCAAGACCTCCCCCTCCTCCTCCTCACTTCTTCGCCCATGTCATAATGCGCTTTTGCACATCCTTAAATGTCATTCCGTTGCGGAAACCTCGCTGTTGTTTTGCCTGCCATGCTTATTGATGTCAGCGCTTTAAATCACAGCCCAAACGTTGATCTTTAGCCCTCCTGGCCTCCTTTCAAGCCGCGGCGAATTTACGAGGCCCACGACGGAGGAGCGAAATACCTGCGGATGAGTCGCCTTTTTACAAAGCCTCATCAACACGCAAAATGAAAAATGTTTTTGGTTTAGTTTAGTTTTTTCTGCGGGGGTGAGGAAGAAAAACATATCAAATAGATTAAACGGCATGAAATATTAAAGGCTAGTCCGAGTCGCGCTCATCACGGACTAGCCATCCACTTTAGTGCTGAGTGTTTCCCGACAATGGAAGAGGCAGGTCGGGCCATTTACTGAGAAAACATCAACATCAAGTGTGTGTTTGTGAACAGAACACCTCTCCTTCCTTTTAACACACAAACAAAATTTCCCATTTAGGGCCAAACAAGGTTTTTCACTTTGCCCCGCTGTTCCGCAGCTACGATCACACAAGGAATGTCACGAGACAGATGCGGGAGGGGTCGGGTGGGGAATGGGGGGGGCAATGACACCCCCACACCTTCCCACCCCCCTCACATGGGATTATACGTGACTTCATCGGCGGTATAGAACACACAACAAGTCACCCGGCTGGGAAAAGACGAGCCGCGGGACGCCGACGCGGCCGCGTTTAACAGCGGCCATTAAACATTATTAATCCAGCAGCGCAAACAAATGCTTACACATGTAGTAACAAAATCCAAAAGTAGCTAATGAGACGCCATGTGTGCCACACACACACACACAAAAAAGTAGTTTGTGCAAAAAGGTTATCTTTGGGAGGGAATACGTGCATGTGTGTGTTGGCAACGTGCCGACCACGGCCTGTACCACTAGCCTCCCTTCCCCAGAACCTTCCTCCAAAAAAAAAAAAAAAAATCCTCCTCGGGCCTCTGGCCATCACATCTCTTAAAAAAAAATAGGAGACAGAAATTGCACATGGAGAGATGTGACGGAAAATGTTCTTTTTCACGTCCCAATTTTGATAATTTGTGTGCAAAAAGCTCAGCAAAAGTGGCCGTCATTACCCCTGCGACCGTCATCACGATGATGATTCTCAGCAATAATCATAACAACAATCCAGCCCGAGTGCTTTTTTTTTTTTTTTCCAACATTAGTCACATGGACAACAAGACAAATGAAAGCTTGACTGCCTTGAGAGCTCTCTTGCCACTGCTGATGGGGCAAACTGGCAGACAAGGGGAGGGAGGGGCGGCGTTGCGCGCCAGGGTCCTTAAAGACACATATAATCATAATAAAAAGAGCGAAAGATTTGCCCGTCGCACTGGCACGGCTCCAGAGGAGAAGAAAATAACAGGAGTTGAGGAATAACAGGAAAAGGGAGAAGCCGGCGTGAAAGTATGCCCCGGGTTCCTGTCACTTAGCGCGGGTCACCGCTCGTGTCACCTTCGTCTCAGACGTGCGCTCACGCCTAGCAAACGCCGACGCGGGAACGCAACGGTTTCCTCTTCACAAAAAATAGAAAATAAAAAATTCCACGAGCGCTCTCGTCGCCCCTCCTCGGTCGCAGAGTGCATGTTGACCTGCTGGCACTGCACACGCAAACACACACATGGCTTGTGCGTGTGTGTGTGGCTCATTAGCCTGCAGCAGGGTGGTGACATCCTGAGCGACACACGCACACACACTTGCTCCTCACATGGGTGACTTCTTTCATCGCAGGAGAAGTAGCCAAAAGCCAACTCAGCGACAGCAAGTTTCAGAAGCAAATGAATTTATGTTTTTAATCCACATTTTCATCCAATATTTAAATATGATTAAGCGAGTCAGTAAATATAAATAAATAGTTGTACTTTAAAAAAAAAAAAAAAAGTACCTTAGTGATTTAACATGCAATTATTTTGTCAAGGTCCCTTTCCCATGTATTTATTTTAAACAAGCATAAGCAATAAATTAATCTGTATAACAATACAAAATATTAGATGTATGATACATAAAATGGTTTGGCCATATTACAACAAAAATGTAAATAAATCTGTGGCTTTATCATGTCAACTTATTATGTTTCACTTCTTAATCACACTTACATATACACACACATATGCATATATATATATATACACATACATATACATACATATATATATACATACATACATACATATACATACATATACACACATATATATATATATATATATATATATATATATATACACATATACACATATATACACATATATATATATACACATATATATACATATATATATATATATATATATATATATATATACATACATATATACACATATATATATATATATATATATATATACATACATATATATATATATACATACATACATATATATACATACATACATACATATATACATATATATATACACATATATATATATATATACATATACATATATATCGCAATTGCCGGACTATAAGCTGATATATATACACCGGTATATATCATCATCGTTGCTATGTGAAAAACACTTGTGTCCACTTTTTCTTTTTGGCCTACCGACCAAAGTTTATCGATTTGAATTCGATTAATTGTTCAGCCCATATCTGCCACTCAAAAAGATCCAGTTTCCACAGCATGAAACAAAACACACAATCAACTCAAACAACAACATGTGCTAGCAACATTCTTTAAAATATTTAACAGGAGTAAGAAAAAAAAAAAAAAAAAAAAAAGATTTTCACGATTAGGCGTACTGTCCCAACAAAATGATGACACACCAAGCGACACGGACAACTGAGCTGGACGACTGCAAACAAATTACAGTTGACAACTCACACAACAAACACAACATGCGACTGACCCTCGCATGCGTAGCTAACGCTTTGCAACGAAACTTGACTTTTTATACTGTCCCGTATTTATTTTTTTAGCAAGCCACAATGGCCAGGAAGTAAAGGAGTAAGTCTAGTCCCATTTGTTGTCTTCATATATTTCGACGACAGAGACTCCCCACACTTCACTTTTTAGCCTGAGGTCCCCATGAAATTATCAATATAACTAGACTAAGTGCAATTTCTGGAGAAATTGAGTGGGAATGCTGAAAGCTGAATGCTATGATTTGAATGCATGTGGAATGCTTATGAAGTAAATTGAGAGATAAATCATGAAATGATTACTGGACAATGCTGGTAATGATGGTAAGTTATATGTACGGAGGTGGGCGTGGAAAGTGATACTTAGAAAAAGTTCAACGTCTGCCCCATTTAAAATGAATGAGGAAAAGTTGATATTAAATGTTAAATTTAGCAAATACTGTAAGTAATGTGGAATCAGACGATATATATCCCGGGAGGCGTGAATTTTCTAACCTCGTTAAAATTTGAACAGTGTAAATTAGAAGCATTATGTGGGCAAAAAAGTGTGGAGAATAACAAATCACAATAATAATTGTGGGAATGCTTCAGCATTCCCACAATTATGTATTATTGTAACATGTGACGTATTTACTGAATTTGTATGGCTGAGAAGTTCTGCAACTCGCTTTATACCCGGATATGCCATTTTTTAACGTGACATTTTATAATTAAATGCAACTTTGTGATCCAGTTTACCTGTGACCACCGGAATGTCAAATTGCAGCAAAACTTGTTGATAGTTGGCTACTCATAGATGCGAAGTCAAACATTCCAACTGTCAATTAATTCATTCTTTTTGCCTCTGCACATCTTTTGCCAATATGAAATGAAATGCGTGGTCATGTGTTGACATTTTTTTGTTCAGGCGGCCGCTGACATCCAGCCTTTAATGTAAACAATCACAATATGATGCGGCAAACATTGTGAGGACCAGGACGAAACCGACCGGGCCTTATTGATCCGCGCTCGCACCCTCAATCGAGATCCGTAGCCGTAACACCACCACATGATCAGAACCATACGTCTGCTCCAGATAGTAGATGACAATGCGCAGCCCGACAATTCCTCACCAGGTTTATCAGCGATGACTTGGATTAGGAAAGTGGATGTTTGGGGTTGGCTTCAAGTTCAAGTTTTCTCACATAAAAGCTGCTGGATTCAGGAACGACAACACAATATGACATTTATGGGGGGGGGCGTCGATTGAAGGGTGCAATTTAAGCCAGCCGATCCATTCTTCAACCAAATAAAACCACTGCCTCAAAAACAATCAACACTACTTCTATTAAATAGAAACTACTTATAAACGTGTATGTCAGCTCACTGGCAGCAATAACTCAAACGTTCTCGCACGCAAACCGAGCCGCCGCCGCTTATGATGGCACTAATGGACCAACAATTTTTTTTTCTTTTCCACCATTTCGAGGCCACTGTTTAACTGCGTGGAAAGCTTCAATTGAGCCTGTTGTGCTCTTTTGTTCAGCTTGATTTGCATTGAGGAATGGATGACAGTGACATACAGAAGAAGAAGAAAAGGAGTAATGGACAGAAGAAGAAAGTCAGCAAAGGGAGGGAAAGCTCTTTTTGTTGCTTGCAAAAATCTCCTCTTTCACCTCACCGCTCTCCTCCATCTCCTCCAGCCAAGGCCAGCCAAGAGACACTTCACCTCGCACCCGCACACACATGGAGTCCTGGCCAACACACACACGCACACACGCAACCATACACTCCTCGCGCACGCTCGTACCGCTCTACCGTACACACCCACTCCGGCAACTGGCACAACAGTATTTAGCCACCCACTCAGAAAAAGAAATGGCAAAGAGCAACAGACACAAACTGGGTGTCAGCGTCGACGCACGCACGCGCACAGCATATGCACATGTGCAATGACCCATCAAAGTCAGATATGGAAATAATAACACACGCTCACACGCTCACAATCAGTGTGGATGATTTTGCACATGTGCATTAAATCTCTGCCGAGGATGCATATGTAGCACATATGCAACACACACGTGCGTGCGCACGCACACGCATTACATATTGTGACTGTGTTAATATACGCACATTATCACTTCCTGATTTGCTCCAGAGAGATTAATGTCGTCGTCTTGATGTGCATTTCCGAGAAGGCTTCGCAATGTACGGAAAATAAAATGGAAAGTTCCAACCTATTTACATAAATTGCTAAAAATAAATAAATAAATGCATAAATAATTTTTAAAAAAATGTCTGTTTATCTGATACATGAAGAAAAAAAATTTGGTTTGTTTCTCTGAGGTAAATGTAAAAAAGTGAGGGGGAAAGGGCATTTTCTAACTAACAAATAGATTTTATATATAAATATGTTTTTAAAAATATATATATCTACTCTCTGTATAATGATTGTGGATTAATTTGGTTTAATTGTTATTACACATCTATTACACATTTATTACACTATTGACTTTTTTACATTAACAATTAAATTACAATACAAAAAAATATGGATGCATAAAACTATGGATTGTTACTATACTGGATTGATTTTAAAATATTTTTTGAAACAGCTAATTGCAGAATTATTTAAGTCCTGACTTGGAGTGTGTTGAGGAAAAAAAAAAAAAAAGTGGTGGTGGGGGGTGCTTTGCTGCTTGAGTTATAAAAAAAAAAAAGGGGTGGGGGTTTGAAACAGTACCTCGTCCAGGTCTCGGCCCATAGTCGACCTGTCGCACTTGATAGGAAGCCGCGTTACAGCACCCTTGCAAGGGAAAGAAGGGGAGACGCTTTTTAGAGATAAAGCATGCGCGCGCGCACACACACACTTGCATACACACACGCGCGCGCAAAAGAGTAGAGGTTTTTTTTTTTTTTTTTTTTTTTTACGGTGCTCCTCAAGTGGTGCTCAATCGCTGCAGAGGCGGCCTGCGGCTTTGCGGAAAAGCGCAGTGGTGCGCTCCGTAATGGAGCAAAAAAAAAAAATGACGTGGTTGGTTGTAAAGTTTGCAAGGGTCGATTTTTCGTCAGCATTTAACGACCGCGGCAGGGGAAATAATCGATCCTGTTCATTTAAATGTTTGCTTTTTTTCCTTGCGTCAAATAATAATTTCCTCCTTGTATTAAACATATTTTTCGCTTTTTCTGAATGCAATCGAAAGGCGATTTATTGATTTGAGCCTCACTCTTGACTTCTTCATGAGGCTTCTTGTGCGGCCTTTTTTTTTTTTTTTTTTTTAAACATTCGCGTGCTTAAATCTTTTTTAAAGCATAAATAAGGACTGTACAATTTATAGCAACATAAAATAAATCCCTTTAAAGGAATGTTTCTGTTTTTACCTATAGAAAAACGTCAAGAATATTCCAAAATGTGGATTTTTTTTAAATTACAAATAAGCTAAATAAATATAAGAAGCTGTTTAAAAATATGAAGTTATACGCACGTCACTCATCTTCATGTCGAGTTTATTTATTTATTTCCACACACTCGCAACAAACGACGTATTTTCTGCTCTTTTAAATTTTCATTTTAATTCGTAATTTATCACACATTTAAATATCATTTTCCTTGCAAATTCCAACACTTTACACATCTCATTTAGGGCCTTTATGAACGATTTAAAAAAAAAAAAAAAAAAGCATCTTCCTTTCTCCCTGTTTTTTTTTTCTAACATGTATTTGTCTACAGGAGCCGACAAATGAACATAAACTCCTTTTCTGTTTAATAAGAAGATGGCGTGTGACAAACAAAAAATAAAAAAAAACAGTTTCATAAACGCATTGGATTTGGGGGATGGGTTGGGGGCTTCTTTGCAGGTGCTTGTCAAATCCACCTGACCTCCTCATCCACATCCTTAAATACGCAAAAATGTGCAATAAAATCTCAATTAAAAAAAAAAAAAAAAGTCTCTTTAACATGTGCACAATTTAAAATGTGAAAATGTCAGTGCTGCAAAAAAAAGTTTCTCCCACTTTTGCACCCCACATTGCTGTTGCGCAACCGTGACAACGTGCTCCTGGTACCGAGAGTCTCGCAGGTCCCGCTATGATGGACTGCAAGCCAACAAGCATCCGCTATCATGACTGTCTCCCCCTCACACACGCACACGCACGCACACACATCTGCACGCATACACGCCCGCACACAACTACAGCGCGCCGGTTCGTCCTTTTTTTTTTTTTTTTTCTTATCGAACCGAAACTCCAATCAAAAACACAGGCGAAATAAAACAAACAACTGATTTTCTCGCTGCCTATTAAAGTTGAAACATAAATGAATGTAGTGTAACATCCGCGGGGTGAGACAAGAATATCGGGGGGGGGGGGGGGGGGGGCGGTGCTTCTTTACACCACGTCCATCATGCGACCACCGGACTCGCGGCACATCAGCGCTCACGTAGCCGCGTTGGGTGCTCCCTTCCTCGGCCACGTCAAGTCAAATATCCCGCTCACATGTGTGGAGGTTTTACAAAAACAAAGTCCAGCAATGAGACTTCAAAACAACCATGGGCAGCATAGTCCATCATATTGTGTGGGTTTTTTGCACAATATCGTATATATTCTTACTAAACATTGTTATTAAATAACAGCAGCAGCAGAAGTTCAAAGTTTGCCACAATTAACACCCCACTCCCTCCCTCCCTCCCCAACAACATCACATTGTTGTGAGGGAAGATCTCCATACCTGCTGGGACATTCTGTAGAGGAGGTTGCCGTCAGTGCTCTGCTGCTGCCATGTCCCCATGAAGCCCGGCTGCTCAGCACTAGGCGGTCTGGTGCTGAACTGCATGGAGCTCTCGCCCGCTCCCCCGGCGCCCGCACCGCCGCTGCCGCTGCCGCTGCGACTACTGGAGGGCTCGCTCTCGGGGCCGGCGGCGGCTCCGTGCTCAGCCTGAGGAGGAGCAGGAGGAGGAGGAGGAGGCGTGCTGGGCGTCTCCGGGTCACTGCCGGTGGTCGTGGTGGTGGTGGTCGTGGCGGTGGTGGGCTCCTGTGGGGCTGTGTGGCGCTCACTGCTGCCTCTCACATCTGCCTCCTTGGACTTGATGGGAGAGAGAAAGGTGGAGGAGGGGGGGTGGTGTGGGGGGGGGGGGGGGGGGGGTTGAAAAGTATAAGTGAAGGTGGGTTCGTTTGGGGTTGTTCTTACTCTTTTGATGGGAGCGGCAAATTTCAATCATACAACGAGGCCTTGAGTTGGTCGCAAAATGTCGGACACGCTCACCGCGGTATACACGTTTAAAAGTGCCGCGAAAACACACTCGAGTGTACGAAAAGCAACACAAAGCGTCTTACCATCAACTCTGTGTGTGTCCCGGCAAAGTGAAGATGAGGAGTGCGAGCTCGCCACCAGCTTCCTCTCTCTCTCTCTCTCTCTTTCTCTCTCTCTTCTAAGCTCTCTCTCTCTTTCTCTCCCTCTTCCTCTTTGACCGTGTCCCGGCTGCCTTCCTCGTCTGTCCTCCTCCTTCTACTCTCTCCGTAGTCCGCCGAGGAAGTGGACACATGCGCCTCAGCTCGACTCTTGTGTGTCTCTGAGTGCGTGTATATGAATGTGTATGTGTGCTGCTCCGGACTGAGATGCTCAATGACATCGCGCCACACGCTTCCTCTCTCTCTCTCTCTCTCCTTCTCTCTCTCTCTCATACACACCTCCTCGGCTCGGGGTAAAGGAGGCGGGGGCAGAGTAAAGGAGGGAGAAGTGGAAGGAGGAGAGGTGGGAGGGGAGGGGGAGGGGGGTGGTGGGGTTGTCCTGCATGCCTCATTACCATGTTTGCTGCCATGCGTCACAGTCGCCCGGTGGGACCGTCCCGACTAGCGGGCGTGAATTGCCTCGTACCCGACGATTCGATCCGTATCGCGATTCATAGGTCACGATTCGATTCGATACCGACTAATCCCTGTCACGATGGGGGTGTTGGAGGCAGGACCCAAATGCAGGGGGCAACAAAAACAGGTCAAGGCAGGGATGCAAGTAAAAAAAAAAAAGGGGGTTTAATTAACAAAAAGGCAAACGAGGTACTCTGTGACTAAAACAACAAAAGCAGGCGGGAAACAAGACATGGCATGGAAGGCAACAGCAACAGAAACAATGACTCCACAAGAAGTGAACGGAAAACAGGTGACTAAATACACACAGACTAATTGACAATGACTAGACACAGCTGGGCAAGACACAAGTGGCAAGGGAAGCTGATTGGTGGATACACTGGGAAGGGAAGACACACTCAGGTGGACGTGGTTTGACATAACGGGACAAGGGAAGAGACAAGGAACACATGACAAACAACCAAAAACACCAAAAGAAAACAAAATCCCACCCCCACAAAACCAAAACATGACAATCCCGATATGAATTTACAAGTCGATTGTTGCGCCTTTTTTTTTTTACTCAAATTTAGAAAGTACAGTGGAACCTCTACTTACGAACGTCTCTTCATACGAAATTTTCGAGTTACGAAACACCTCAACGGTAAAATATTGCCTCTTGTTACGAAAGAAATTTCTAGATACGAAAGGTAAAAATGCATTACCGAACGCAACATACTTTCGGCTATGGCTATTTCCCACCATAGGTACCTACGAGCGTAAATACTAGATCGGTGTTTGTGCATCGTTCTGGCATCCCATTGGCTAAGAGGAACCTACCATAGATATGAGCGTATACTAGATCGGTGTCTATACAGCGTCCTCATCATTCATCCCGCGAAGTGTTGAAGTGTTCCGTTTTCGTAAATGTATGAACTAACGGCCAACAAATTTGTGTAAAAAATCAAACAATTGGTGATTGATGAAGGCACAGTAAGTTTTTAATTGCGACGAGACGGGCCTTTTTTTTTTTTTTTTTTTTTAAAAAGATGCCTCGCCATACCGGAAGTTTCCATGAAGTTTCAGAATTTGTTTAAAAGAATCGTCCAGAAAAAGTGTTCACCAGTCGGGTGTTTGCTCACTAAGATGATGTTTGCCTTGGACATTTCCGAAGGATTGTTTAAAATAACATAAAATAAAATAAAATAAAAACATCCATGGATCAGTTCTTTACAAAACACCAGGCAAAAAAAAAACACTTCTGAGAGAGAAGAACATGAACCAAAGAGGGCAAAAAACGACGAGGACAGCAGTTAAAAAGGTAAATGACCATCATTTTTATTCTTTACTTTATTCTTTGTTTTTTTACATTATGCACAACTCTCATTTATTGCGCAATAATCTAATTGTAACATGTATTTGTTATATGTTTTGATACATTTTTATGCTTTATAAAACCTTTATGTCTGAATTTTGGGAGGCTTGGAACGGTTTAGGGCATTTACATGGAAAATACGTCTCTACTTACAAAATTTTCTACTTAAGAACTTTCTTCCGGAACCAATTAATTTCGTAAGTAGAGGTACCACTGTACCATTCAGTAAAATTGTACATGTACACTGTAAGATTTGTATGAAAATGTGTTATTTATTAATCTGAAACTTCAGTCTTGTGTATTTAACAAACAGGTTGTAACATTTTGCATGTTTGAACAGCGTTGAAATAAAATATTAAGGCTTAATGTTCCATTAATATAACATTCTTCCATGCTTAAGGTGTGAAATTTAGACGTTATGTTGAATATGTTTCCATCAAAAATGGATGTTAAAAAATGGATTCGGCTGCCTATTGAATCGAATCGAGAATTGTGTGCTGTAGTATCGCGATATATTGCCGAATCGATTTTTTTTTAACACCCCCTAGTCCCGACACATACAGGCACACACGCGGTTCGGTCCACTTTGAAAAAAAAAAAAAAAAAAAAGGCTTGCTTGAGAAATATTGCCAGAAAATAACGTGTAAAAGTTATACAGATAGATGCAGACCCCTCCAAAATGTATATATAAAAAAACAGTATTTTTATGAAAGTAGTCTATATGTCCGTCATGTTTTGGTTTCGTGGGGGTGGGATTTTGTTTTCTTTTGGTGTTTTTGGTTGTTTGTCATGTGTTCCTTGTCTCTTCCCTTGTCCCGTGTATGTCTCACCACGTCCACCTGAGTGTGTCTTCCCTTCCCACTGTGTTGCCCAATCAGCTCCCCAAGTTTCTTGTATCTTGCCCAGGTGTCTGTTGTTTTCTCGTTACCATGTGTATTTAGTTACCCTGCTTTCTTTCAGTTCTTGTTGAGTCATTGTTCCTGTTGTTGTTGCTGTCCCTGTTAGCCATGCCATGCCTTGTGTTTGTTTTTGACCTTGTTAATTTGTATTTTTCCATAGTACCTTGTTTACATTTTTTTGTTAATTAAATCCCCTTTTTTACTTGCATCCCTGCCTTGCCCTGTTTTTGTTGCCCCCCTGCATTTGGGTCGTTTCTCCAACAACCCCCCCCCAATCGTGACAATGTCTAGCTTCTATCTGCAGATTCTAAAAACATGCATTTTATTTT
Source organism: Festucalex cinctus (assembly GCF_051991245.1). NCBI lineage: Eukaryota > Metazoa > Chordata > Actinopteri > Syngnathiformes > Syngnathidae > Festucalex > Festucalex cinctus. Next base: position 5,931,508 of record NC_135416.1, on the reverse strand, counting down.
CACTTTTGGCTCAAAATTGGCTGATGAGCAGTCCCGTCAGCTGGGATGAACTCCAACCCTAATGAGGACGAGTGCTATATAAAATGGATGGATTGATAACAATATTTAAAAAAAAAAAAAGTTAAATTACGTCACTTGAGGAGACTATAATTGCTTGCCCATCAGTGCTGTTCCGCACTCTACCACACCACACCACACCACACCGCACCCGTCGGTTTTCCATTACAACTGGCGCGCGGCGGGAATGGGGCGGCGACATTTGAACTGTCCAAGCCAAGCTTGCACTCCCGCAGCGCGTGCGGATCTGAGATAACATTTCACGAGTGGCAAGTCGCGCCAACATTGAACCCTATTTACAATTTAATATGGACCACCGTGGATGAAATATTGCGATTCACGACCGCTGGAGCTCTCATTCAAGTGAATAGGAACACACGACCGGCCAGCGTTGTGCACTCGCAATGTTTTTTAAAGCCACAAACATTACAAATCCATCCACAAGTACCTTTTAAATTGTAAATATAGTTCAGTATTGTTGTAAAACATTGTTATATTTATAGTATATAATGTACTTTTATGAGTTTGGCAAAGACCGGCGGGCGCCTTTGCCTCCCTCACGTAAAACAAGGAAATGGGCGTGTGCCACGGAGTTGCTGTCGGCCAATCAGATGACAGGCCCCCGCTAGTTCCCCCGACGACCGGCCGGTGTTGCAGAACCACTGACGAAAGGGTTCTAAACAGCGGTTACAACGGAACCGCTCGGCCCCCGAAAGAGTCCCATCGAGACGCTAACATCCGGGGACAAAAAAAATGCCGCTTCGGTATGGAACCGGTTCGGTGGAAAAGCGGCATATATATGTTTTTATATTTTACAGAAAATCCGCAGCATTTTCACTGTTTTATAAATATGATTACATATACAGGTGCTCAATGAGTAGATATATGGGGAGGGGGTTCTGAACCTCCTCCTCCCCTTACCCCCACCCTGTTGACAAATAATGTTAATCCTCATGTTTTCTTTTCTCCATCGAAGAAATTTGGAACGCTAGCTAGCGAACCGCCAGGCTTCCCGTTCTGTCTCCCCCTGTTGGTCTTTTTTTTTTTTTTTTTTCTCGTTTCTCGGACGGGGATGTGAATGCAAAGACAAATTCCTTGTACTTTTACACACATGGCCAATAAATCTGATTCAGCAGATTTATGTGAAGTATCACATTTTCTGGCATTCTTTGAAAAAAAAAAATCACTTTGTTTCTTAATATCATATGTTTTGCATGTAAATGTGTGAAATTTCTCCCAAACTCGCCAACCAAACAAAATGGGGGCGAAAAAAATCAATAGACTTGTACTGACAAAAATCCGCCGCCTTTGTTTGACTTTCCGCGACTCTAATGAGAGACTAATGGAACGCAGGCAGTCTGCCACCAGCGCACACACATTTTTGCACCCAACACACACACATGGTCCTCCACCCCCCCTCCCCCCACCCCCGCAGAGGCTCTCGGATTTTAATTAAGAAAAAAATGAGGAAGAGGTTCCATTTTAGCCAAATTGGTCCCCACAGCAGCAGCAGTCAAAAAGTGAGGGGGGGGTGCATGCACACACGCACACACACCACCAGAGCATAGATCTAAGCATCGTAGAGTGCGCCACATCAACAATGAAGACATCCCATCTGCTTCTTCTCCTCCTCATCTCCTTTCCCGTCACCTTAAATTCGTCGTTATCAAAGAAATGACCCCTTCTAAGATATATTTTTTTATGCGCTCAATTATTGACTTTTGTTGAAATATTTACAATGCAAGACATAACTTTTTTATTTTTTTTTTAGATTGATTGCACAGCTTTTTATTTATATTAGCCCACACCTAAAACAAATTCAAAGTAATGTAAATAAAATAAAAATAAATAAATAAATAAATCACACACAATTAAAAAACAAAAAATGGTACATTAATTTGGTTGAAAAAGAAGCACACACGTTAACTGTAGACAGTTAAGTAAGACAGTATACAAAAGTTGTTTTTTTTTTTAATTTATTTTTTTAACTCATTAACATTTTCTTTCAATTTAATTGCACATTTTCACATTTCAGAATTTTTTTTAAAATGTGTTAAAAAATAATTTATTAGCATGCTAATTTGTTTACATTACAAAGCTCTCATGCTTTTTATTTATATAAACGGTTTGTAAATATATTGCACAAAGCAAAATGTAGATTGACTTCACACCTGTACGCACAATTCATATTTTTAGCTTTCAAGACAATATTTTTTTAATTCAATTCTCACCCTGTTTTATAAATGAAATAATTATGTGTTTTTTTGGGGTTTTTTTTTACAATCTCTTCTTTGTCACTGTAGCCTGACTGATGTAAACGTTGTAATGCATGGAACTCAGACTGATTAGAGGAAATGACAATATGGAGGCTGAGATCCACTTTTTCTCCATCACGTCTTAGAAATTGAATTTAATGTATTTATTTATTTCAACTCAAGTGGCACTCTTGTGTTTCAAGGCGAGCTCGGGTGCCTGAGCGTCTGGTTAATAGCTGTCATTTGTGCACTCGCCTCAGACACTGGGAATGGCGGGGATGACAAAAGAAAGGGAAAGGATGGAGAAGTTTGCGAGGGAAATGACGAGATGCTGCAGGACGACGTAAAAAAAAACAAAAAACATGGGCACCTTCTTTTTCATCTTTTTTTTTTTTTTTTAAATACTATTGGGAAGGGCCACCAGCAGCCCCCCCCCCCGACCACCCTGGGGGAAAGGGTCCATGACGAAGACCGTATAATTAACTCGAGGCTCAGCTACGGATCAATTACCAGACAAGCAAGTGATAGGCCAATCAATGCAAGATCATCAGCCTCGTTATCAGTGTTGCAACTCATTAGAGGAAAAGTGAGGTAGAGAGAAAGGCAGATGATAAGGGGGCGGAGGGTGGAGGGGTCGGATGGTGGCTTTTGCTTTTTTTTTTTTTTTTTTTTTTTTTTTTTTTTTGGTGGCAGTGCGAAGCCCGTAAAGACAGTCGGCTCTGCGGCAGCAGCCACTGAGGCTTGTACGGATCAATACGAGAGTGGCTGTGAGGTTAAAGCTCTGCCACTGCATCCTTATTCCACAGACACGCGCACACAAACACACTCTGACGTGACAACAACTCCTCTGTAAAAGTCTGCATCGGCTCAATGCTCTCATCTAGTCTAATAGTTGCATGTTTGGAATGAGTGTCAAATTCCAAATGTGACTATCTCAACGGGATTTGTGCCTATTAGAGAAGTAACATTTAATTGAAACAAAAACAAAAAAACACTGACTTTAGCAAATATTTTTGAAAACTAGTTCTACGCAATGGCTCAGGGTTGCTACCGTCTGAACTTTAGCTTGGCGAATTAGTTAGTTTGAAGGAGCACATGGACTGCGACCGCGCTATCATGCTAAAGGTGGCAGTAATGCACCAAAAGTATATGCCAGCCGACAAAAGAAAGCTGAAGAAGAAATGGAAGCAGCAGAAGAAGATTAACAAAGTAGAAGTTGAGGATGAACTGTAGTCATGGCAGCCGTGTGATTTAGCTCTGTTGCCGTCGCTACCATGCGGCATCTGCCAGGACTTACTATTTACAGCGTCAAAAGGCACAATAAGCAACCAGTTCTACCTTTGGCCACAATGTGACTTGGAATTCTAGTTAAAATAAGACATTTTAAACTAAAAAGAAAACATTTCCATAAGATTTTAAACGGTTGGAGTTAAGCATTGAGCGCTCGAGCGTATTTCCAAACGCAGCAACAATTAGGAAGCAGTGCTATTGCTTAGCTAGCACGTTGCTGAGACCCAAACGAGCTTATGGGTCGCTGTCGATGACATTTCGTTTACATTTTTGTCAGTTGATCTGACATGATTTATTTAGTTAGTTAGTCAACCACAGTCAGCAAGCTAGTTTGTTACTTAGCTAGAAAAACAAACAAACTAAAAATTTAGCTAACTAGCTCGCTAGCTTTACGTGGTTTACCTTAGCTCAGTTGCTTCCTGGAAGACATACAAATTCCTTTTTTTATAATGGACAAAACTTTTTACATGTCGATGTAATCAAAAGAGCAACAGCACAATCTGAGAAATGTTTATCTTTCAAGTGAAATTGTCACACTTTGTCTGGGAAAAGCACATTGGTTAGCTTAAGTGATGCCTGGCCTTCAGTGGCTCAGGGATGCTATTGGTTTTTGTTTGTTTGTTTTTTACCTTTGGCTTGTATTTTAATTTATGACTACTTTTAGTTAGTTAGTTAGTTAGTTAGTTAGTTAGTTAGTTAGTTAGTTAGTTAGTTAGTTAGATTCTTTCTTTTAAGTGCTATTGTTTTGCTTACATTCTACGACCTTGATCTTATAATTTTGTTAACTGATTTCACATGACTTTGTTTCTTAGTTGGTTGTCAGTCAGTCAGCTAGTTAGTTAGTTAGTTAGTTAGTTAGTTAGTTAGCTAGCTAGCTAGCGGCTAGCTAGCTAGCCAGCTAATTTGAAGTGCTTTGCCTTAAGTGAGAGGCTTCCTGGAAGACATCCAAATTTTTGTTTATAATGGCTAAAACTTTTTACATTTTGAAGGTGTAAAAAGAGCAACAACACAATCTTAGGAAAGTTTATCTTCCAAGTGAAACCATGGCACTTTCGCTCGGAAAACCGCATTGGTTAGCTCAAGTGACTGTCAGAGAACATGGCTCAGGGCTGCTTTTGTCTCTGACATTTGGCTAATATTTGATGTCATCTGTTTTCACACAATTTTAGTTAGTTAGTTAGTTAGTTAGTTACCCAGATAGCAAAAGATGTTTATTCAACGTTGAATTAGGGTTAAAATGGATGATTTTTGGTTACGGTTGAAGATTGATTGGTCAATCAACATTGATTCAACAGCATTATGTTAACATTGAAGTTTGTGTTTAAAAGATAACATTGAATCAACGTTGTATTTTGGTTGAATTAAAACGTTTGAAAGGTCAATGTTTAATTAACGTTGAATCTATGTTTGCCCTTCTTGGTTTTTTTTTCCCTTCAGCTGAGAAATTGACTAGGAGAGGGGGAGGGGAAGTATTTTGGGGACAGGTTGATGGGTGGGGGGTGTTAGAGTCTTTAAACATTTATAATAAATATAAAACATAAAGCTAACTACTTTGCGGATTTCATTTATTGCGGGTATTTTTTGGTACCTAACCCCAGCGGAAAACGAGGGAACACTGTATTTGCAAAACTTGTAAATTATTTGAATGTACTCGAAACACCTGGCATTTCCACCAAATAAACTGTACACGTTAGAGTTTCTAGTTTGTGCATTTCAGCCCAGTCATCAAAAATATGTGCCCACATCCGGCATAAGTCCGGCACAGGTGGCATTCAGTCGACACTGGCATAAGGCATGTGGGCCGAACATGGCCCAGGAGCAGCAAAGGTGGCACTGGCTTGACTCTGGCAAACAGGATGTGGGCCAGTTGCTGTGTGACGCATCTGGCCCAGCTATCAATTTACAACTCTGGGCCACATATGTATTGCCAGTCTTGTCCCACTCTTAAATGCAGTTTCAGATTTATTTATTTTTTCTACACACATTTTTTTACACATACTTATTTGCATAACAGATGTTAAGAAGAATTTTAATACATCATCACACAGACATTTCAATATGTTTCTGGTCAAACAATCAAAGTTTGTGTGTGAATTCTGTGAACGAACTTTCATGAAGCTTCCAGAGAGAAGTTCTTCGAACGTGCGTTCACCATTTCTTTGTAGCGATTCAAGGGTAAGTATTTAATTTTCCTATGTTTTACATTTGATATTTTATGGCTTCATATTGACACAACTACTGAATTGACTTCACAGACATTGGTGTGTGCGTGCGTGCGTGTGTGGTTATCTAAATTTTCCCGTTAATAGTTTCAATGCCATAATATTTAGTTAGGTGCACTCACTGGCTGATCAGAGAAAATCTCATTTTATCTGACCAGTTTTGTTTCAACCTGCAACGCATAAACTTTAAGTCTAACAATTCTAAAATAAAAACAACTATGAATATTCATATGAAAGAGATAATTATTTACATTTAGTGGAAATCTGATTCAGAGGTAAAGCTTTTAGGGGGCAATATTGTAATGAAGCTATTTTATTGAGACGCAACTCTGCGAGTATAATCATATAAAAAGGTACCAAATTATCACTAGCACCAAATATTACATTGTTCTGGGATAATATTCAGCTTGTATTGTAAAATATGCAGAGCTTGAATTATGTATTTTTTATAGTGCTGTGTGATATGTACATTGTGTGCATAATATTATATTAAAAAAATACAAAAGAGGAATGACTTATGCGTTACACACATTTCCCAGGTTATGTTTTAAAAATCTATTATATATCTCATACAATTTTAATTTCATCGAGTTGATTTAAATATCTACTGTACTTTCTAACGTTATTGGATCGCTGTTCCACAGTACGCCACTAGATGGCGGGACATGCTACTAACCAGACTGACACACACAGTCATACACAGCGTAGAAGAAGAAGAATTTCAAATTGCCAACAGCCGTGCTAAGAGCGGGAATCCAAACGTCGACGTTCTGTGTTTCAGGTCGGTAAAAGTTACATTAAATAAAACAAATATGTATCACCATGTCCATTGTCAGTTGGGTCGCTAAGCATATTGGTCTTTAGAGGTGGTTTTAGTGAAGAAATTGTTTCGAATGATCCTAAACGTTGAAGCTAAGTTGCTAATTCCGACGGCCTCTTAACAATGAGAGTTACTACAAGCCTATCTGTGTGCTATGTTGCTGATATGCTAGTAAGCTAACGAACTACACTGAAGCGCTACAGGAGCGTTTACATGAAGAATGTATCTTTTTTCAGTCGTTTTTAACAGGCTGGTTTAACAGTTGAAGATAGAACATTGAATAGCGTTTTCTTTTAGGTTTAGTTTTTAAAGTAAATTAAGTCCACTTGTATAGTAATGTAAGGTTTATCTGTAATTTGTTTAACTTCTGTATATAACTTAATTCATCACGAAATCTAGTCGAATCATGCTTCAGGATATGTATTTGTTGAGGGAAGTAAAAGTATTTTTTTAGTAATTACTAATTATTGAGCCTATAATGAACAAATTTTTTTCACACTGTAATAAAACAAAGGTGTAAATGTTGTACTTTGTTGCTTTTAATATCATTTGTTGTCTGTTGATGTACAGGTTACTTGTGCTGTTTTGACGAGTCACATGGCGTACAGGTGGTGCCAGCGTCTTCGAAACCAGATGGCTAATTAGTAATTTACTACTTATTCAAACTAAGAAGGCATGTTGTACCTTGGCCAGAGCTTGGTGAACCTCTTTGGTAAGTAAACAAGTGAACAAACACTCAAAATATTCATTTCTAAGAATCTGAAGAAAGCTTAGGTGAACTACCTTTCACCACATCCAAATGTTGAAATTAGTGACAGAGAATATAACTTGGCACAGGTTTAATGGGGAAGGAGAACATGCAGAGGTCTGTCTTACCTATAAGGAGGAAGAGGGCAAAGTGCAAATTTTTTTAAGGTAATGTTGGTATGTTTTCAGAATTCATAATATAAGATAACATAATAATTAATAGAATATCGGTTGTGCTCAGGTTTCAGGCTCTGAGTGTTTCTTCAAAATGTTCTGTCCACAAAATCCATTCTGAGGAGTAGCGCAAGACAGGTAAATGATTCTGCGCACTGTACTACATGATTGTGATGATATTATTGCGGTAACACATTGCTGACTTGTACAGTAAGTTTGAAACTTACATGCTGTGTTGTTGATATTGTTTAGGTGCACAACTCACTTTTTCAAGACTACAAACACAATTACAGCTCTACAACAGGTACCTAGACCCATTGTTAATTTAAGTTGTGAGTAATAATAACTACTATGATTATGAAAGAACACAATCACATTGTGAAAAAAAATGTTGAACAGGGTCTTCTGTTTGTTTCAGGCAACCCTTTTTGCGGTGCTTGGGGACCAACCGGAAGAAAGGGAAATACTGTATTCGTAGTTGGTAAGTTTTTCAAAGGTCACTGTTGTAGAACCAAATCATCATAAATCTTAGCACACTTTTTTTATTTTATTTTAATTTTTTTTACCAATTTGTAAGGCATAATTATGGAGGACCAAAACTGCCAAAATTCAAAATAAATAAATGACTAAATAAATAAATAAATAAATTACTAAAAGTGAAAGTAAAAACGGATGAAAAATATACAATTCAAAAATGAAATACAAATGTATTATTTTTATTTTCCGTTTTAGTCATTTAGTTATTTAGTTAGTCATCTGGGGGGTGGAGAGGGGGTGATGTATATGAATATTGCAAAATTTAGTAAAGGTTATGTAATTTACTTAAAAGTAAAATCTTCAGGCATCGGGAGAATTCTATCAACAAAAGTTGAGTGCAAAAATTAAATTAATAATAATAATAATGTCGTCTCTCATAGATTAATCACCTGGCTGTCGTTGAAGGCACCAATTCGGACAACCTAATCAGACGGATGATGGCAACTGTGATGACAAATGCCCTGGGCTGTTAAATGAATACAACTGGGCAGGGAAGCAAGACAAGTGTTGCATTGGCAAGAAGGCATTCAAGGAGACAGTGATGCAAGACTGTATGTTTGGTGAGTTATCGCCTATGTAAACTACTTATTACAAGACAGAGTTGAGCAGAATGTTCTGAGCTGCTTTCTTTTGTTGTGTAAAATCACTCCACCTGGGGTATGGAGTCAGAATCCTTCCAATACCCGAAACCTCGTAATAAGGGTTTGACTCTCCGAAAACATTTTTGTATAACTGAAAAATTGTTTTGAATTGTCCAAAAATATTTTTGAATGACTGAAAATTCCCAGAAAAAGCTTTAAAAAAAAAAACACTAAGAAAAGACACATTTTAAAAGTGCGGCTCCACATAGACATTATTTATCTATTATCTATCTATCTATTAGAGAATGGTCAATTCCGAAATCAATGAGAAAAAAAAAAAAAAAAACATCATTGATACTTCACAAAAACAGCAATTAGTATATGTATCTTTGTCTTTTCATTAATATATTGCAGTCAAGATGGACTCCATCAGGCCAGGGCTCTACACTAACTTTTCCACTACTAGCACTGGTGCGAGTAACATTTTTGGTTGCTCGCACAGCACAGGATTTAGTCGCACCATTATTTGTGGAGGTGCAGCATGACCTGGCTTAGGCATACGCAACTCGATATATTTGCAAAATATTTTATTGGAACACGAGGTTTGCCTGCAACAGCAGTGGCTATCAAAACAAGTCAATCATTTCTAATAAATTATGTCAACATTATTTTCTTTAGCTCAGTAAAAATCAGTATTTTTTTTTTCTTCACCGCTACTCCCCTTACCTTTTCATCTTTATGCTGTCCTCGCTCCGAAGCTTCTAAATTTCACCAGCTAGACAGCGAGTTAACGACGTTCCAAATAACCAGACTTCATTTTCCTTTTGTGCTATTAATTTGAACAATGGCCTCTGACCATTACCCTCTTTAAGTCGTAGTAAAACTAGAAAATAAAATAAACAATGTACCTAACTATACACGACACACTTTCATGCTAGTAGCTAGTTACATTGCACATTCAACATTCTGTAATTGTCCTAATTAACTCATTCACTCCCAAAAACGTATACGTTTTTTAGGTTTTTGTTTGCTAGAGTTTTTGTATGAAGGCTTTGATGCAGTTTCTGACCTGAAGTGGAAGCTTAAAGCGATAGTAGTTATTACAAAAAAAAAAAAAAAAGTGTGCTTCATCTGTTTCATGAATGAAACTTTTTTTTGTAATAACTACCATCGCTTTAAGCTTCCACTTCAGGTCAGAAACTGCATCAAAGCCTTCATACAAAAACTCTAGCAAACAAAAACCTAAAAAAACGTATAAATACGTCTTTGGGAGTGAATGAGTTAACTAAAATAAATCTACAGTGGTTTTTATATTGACATCGCATGTATTTACCAACATTGTCAAATTCAACAAAAAAGTGTTACTTAATACTTACTGATAGTTACTGTAACAACAGAACAGCTTTTTTTCTAAAACAATAAATTGTATTGGATACTAACTCTCTTCTCTTTTGTAATCTTGTCTTTCAGTTGCTGCTCGACAGCTTGACCGTACACTGACTCAGCAGGACTTTGGTGTTACTGTCAAGCATTGGCTGCGTTTTGCTCATGAGTGTAACGGTGGCATCCCAAGCAATGCTAGTGCCTTGGACGCAACTGCGAACGCAAGTCAAAATTTAGTGTGTCTTTTTATGGACTGACGTACAGCCAAAGTGAAATGGTTACCGCTTTATACACTGATGTTCCTACAGTTCATTTCATGTTTATTTCATTCCTTTGTCAAGAAAAAGAATAATACAATAAAAACAAACATTATTTGAGGCAGAAGCCAAACGGGTGTTATTTTCTTTGCCTCCATTCTCCCCAGAATTCAGTTACAAAGTACTGTGTTTTGATTTCTAATAAATGTTTGAATATTAAACATATTTTCTGTCCTAAGATTTTCATACATATGGGGAAGTATGGTTAAGGAAATCAACAAGCTAATAATACATCCAAGTAAGTTGTAAGACATCTGCAGAAACACTAGGTGAAAAACATACGGTAACTTTTTTTTTTCTAGTGGACTAACCCAATATTTTTTGTTAGTTTAAAAAAATTGTTCTATATTAATGTGCATGATAATAGTAATAATAATAATGTACATTTAGATGTAAATTCCAATGTAAATGATGATTAACTTAAAACATTTATTCCTCACATTAATTCACTATAAAAATGCATGTAGGTTCTGATTTAGATGATAGTTGAAACGACATTGATATTGTGTGATATATGGTTACAAAGCAAACGTTGACTCAACATTTTATCAACCTTGCACTTTCTGTATAATTTAAATGTTAGAATTCAATGTAAAATCAACCAAAGATACATGTAGATTCTGATTTAGATGATGGTTGAAACGACATTGATATTGTGTGATTTATGGTTGAAAAGCAAACGTTGACTCAACATTTTATCAACCCTGCGCTTTCTGTTTAATTTAAACGTTAGAATTCAATGTAAAATCAACCAAAGATGCATGTAGATTCTCATTTAGATTATGGTTGAAACGACATTGATATTGAGTGATATATGGTTGGAAAGCAAACGTTGACTCAACATTTTATCAACCTTGCGCTTTCTGTATAATTTAAACTTTAGATCTCAACGTAGATTCAACACTTAAGCCGAACTATATTTCAACGTTGATTCAACCACATTTTGCTATCTGGGTAGTTAGTTAGTTAGTTAGTCGTGAAATTCCTTAGCTCAAGTGCCACCTTGACTAAGTAAGATTTGCTAATATCTGATAGTTTAGTTCTATTTTCATATCAAAGTTGCTAATATCTGATAGTTTAGTACTATTTTCATATCAAATGCTACAGAACAATATAATGTGATAAGTTTTTACTTTCTTCAAACTGAGGAGAACTCAAATGATCAAAAAAAATAATTTCATTGGTGCGTTGTGGAGTTTATTAGCACTGCCTCGACCTCAGCGGGAGCACATGGCTCAGGGCTGCTACTGTCAGTGATCTGATTTGGGCCTTTACAGGGATGCTTACGCACATAAATCTGCACTGTCTGCATGTGACAAGGCACGGCGCGTCTATCAGATGCCACTGGGATAGAAGTGTCACTGTTTGCCGACAGAGCCACAGGACATCACATGATAGCAACTCGCTTGTGATTGCGGGCAAAGGGGAGCGAGCGGCGGGGGCACCCAAAGGTCTCGGCGTAATGAGACGCAGCCACATGATCGCTGGGTGTCACCCGTCCGGGCACCCGGAACTCGGTTAAGAACTGCAACTTTTGTCAATGATGCTGTTTGACATATTTAGAAGACAAACAAGTCAAAAGATGGAATTTACAATAAACATTTGGGTCTAATAACACTGTGGGTAAGTGGGTAAAAAAAAAAGTGACCCGTAGTTGGAGATGCCTGGTTTGATTCCATCAGTACTGGCATTGTGAGCAAGGCAGGGATGCCGTAAAACTCCAGCTGTAGGAAATTTACACTCAAATTGTAGGGACGTCCCGATCACATTATTTTTGCACCCGAGTCGAGTCACCTGATTTTGATGATCGCCGATACCGTGTCTCGATCTGATTCCTCGGCAAAGTATTAAGGAGGGCAACAAATTGCTTCCAATTTTCTTTTTCTTTTTTTTTCTTTTTTATTTAAACAAAACCATCCCAATAATTTTGTGGGGTGCCATCCAGGAGTGCACAAAATAACAAATAAAAATAAATAAAAAGTTTTGTTTGGAAATATGTTTACCTCTGGATGATTTTATTGCTTTATAGCCCTTAAAATAATAATAATAATAATAAAAACAAAATTGCCAAAAATGAAAACCCCCATCATTTTCTCCCGATACCGATCAGCTGTAAATGACGTGATCGGGACTTGGTTTCCGATCACGTGATCGGGTTCGGGACATCCCTATCAAATTAGAATTGTAGTACAAAAATAGCACAACACATTATTATTTATTTTGTAAGATGTAACAAAAAAAAAAATCAAGGTTTAAATGTTAAAAATTATTATTAACACTAAGTTTTAAAAAATCCTATAAAGTTGCTATACAAATAATCACTACATTTTATTATTATTATTATTATTATTATTATTATTATTATTATTATTATTATTACTCCTCCCAGATTCCAAAAACATGCAAGTGAAGTTCAATGAAGACTTTTTCTATACAGTGAACATAAAAAGTCTGCACACCCCTGTTCAAATGTCGGGTTTTAGTGATGTAAAAATATTGAAATAAAACTTTAAAATATAAAAACCTAGAATACATAACCTCTTCAAATCAAATGGGGGGGGGGGGGGATTCATGAGAGGAACTTAAAAATATGCAACCAAAATAGCATAGTTGCGCAAATGTTCGAACTTTGATTAACCTCAAACAAACTTTGGCTGTTCTTGTAGGCTTTTCCTGACTATTGGTTGGCAACCAGTTTAGGGTGCTTACGCCGTCGCCGTGACCCTGACAAAAAAAGCAATGCAAAATGGTTTTGTGAATATAGTATAGTGAAAAAGTGAAATGCTGTTTGACAGAAAAAAAGATTTAAGATGTTCTCTCAATTTTTTTACCGGATGACAGACATGATAATGAGGATGAAGACAAAGTTGAGGGAGGAGAAGAAGACTTGGAGTTCCATCACTTGCCTAATGACTGTGCCGCATCCTCCCGTTGGTTCTCCCTTTTCCTCCCTCCACTCACACTTGGATAATTCTCCTCTAATCATCTCCACCCTCATTTACTTCCCTGGGAGCTCTCCTTTCCTTCCGCTCTCCTCACCTCATCAGACAGGCCTCCACCTCATCGCCGCATCGCCTCCATCCCCTCACTTCTGTCCTCTCCCACTGACCCGTGCTCCCCCCAAGTCACAGGGCCTTGTGTCTCTACCTGCCAGCCTCCCTGACAGCCCCCCGTCCCCCTTTCACCCCCCTGAGAGGAGACCGCCTGACCATCCGGAACGCTGCCGTGGCAACCCCTGCCAGCGCCCCCTATTTCACACCCCTCTTCCCTCACCCCCCCCCCCCCCCCCCCCCGCTTGATCTCCCCTAAACCACAGAGAGTTTGACAAAGTGCTTCTTTGCACTTCTTCTCTTTGTCTCTCATTATTTTTGTTTCAAACTTTTTTTTTTTTTTTTACTTTGACCTTCTTCTGCTCTTACGTCAGTCCAATGCAAGGTACGCCGTCCACTTAGTAGCCCAATAAGCCAGACAATAAAAAAAAAAAAATGTTACTAGAATGTAGGACTGGAATATACCCAAGTTCATCATTATTCACAAAACTGTTGTAAACACTGGCAAACGCATCTTTTTGCAACATGGCCCTGGCTGATCTCTTATACTCTGCTGCCACCTGCTGGCCCTCTTTTGTAATAACTTCTATTGCTTTAAGTGTCCTCTTCATGTCAGAATCTGTATCAAAGGCTTCTGTTTGCTCTAGCATTAAAAAACGTATAAATACGTTTTTGGGAATGAAGGACAACGTGTTAAAAATATATTTATTCGTTTTTGGGTTTTAATGAGTTCAGGAGAATTGATGTTCCATAATTAATCAATATCAAATTGAACTGAAACGAATCAAATCGAACTCTTGTGAATCAAAATCGAATCAAATGAGGAAATTAGAATCGATGCCCAGTCTTACTAGAATGCAGAAGTGATTCTAAAATCCACCAAGTATGGATCAACAATGTTGTCATTAAATCAAGTAAAAAGTCCACATCGGAATATTATCATTTGTTAATTTTAACATGGCCCACCTCTCCACAAGGTTTTAACGAAAACTAATTGAGTAGATTTTAACGTGAACCCCGAATTCATGCCGATTGTGGCATTTTCCGCTATGAGTCTTTGTGACTACAAGTCTACAAGTGCAATGTGTGCGTGTATACGCAGATGTGTCGTGAATGAGGGGTTGGTGGGGGGTGGATGGTGGGCAACCAGCTGTGCATGTGCTCCGTGGTGAGCTGGTGAAGTAATGGGAACCACACATTAAATACGGGCCCCAACTTATTGTGAGTAACAGGGAAGTCCGCGACGGCTTTTGATATGGCCAACAGAAATGACCTCACGCAAGCCGGGAGACATTCCAAAAGATCTGTGCGCCATCTGAAAAAAAATACATAGAAAAAAAAAAAAAATTGAATGCAGCTCAGCGGGGATCGAGAAGGAGGAGAACATGTGGATTACATTAGGAGGCCGAGTATTTATTTATGGTGCACACGACAAGGAACATAACCGCTGACAACACAACAAACACGCTGGTGACTCGACGATGCCTCAATAAAATTTAATGACACACAAACCATGCTGAAGTAGTAAAAAAAAAACACGCAACGATCTAAGCTTGATTTATGATGAGTAAAACTAAAAGAGAGGCATTATGCTTCAAAAGGAATGTTTTAATTTATTTTTGAATTATGGTCAGTTTCTCCCCCAACAAAGCCTTATATAGTTGAAATTAGGGATGTAACGATAACGACAATATCGTGATATCGTGATATTAAAACTGTCACAATATCGTCGTCGTCATGTTCACAATATTTAAAAGCTACACGTCTGTTAAAAAAGTCAAGTTGATTTCCATTTGTGTAGTTCTAGCACCCTCTAGTGGCTAGTTTATTAGTGCAATTTAATTTTCATTAGGGATGTTTTGGCCCTTCTATGTTTCAAATCCCTAATTGTCAGATGAAGGGGATTGCAATATGCTTGTGAATCGAGTCAATATGTGGAGGACCTCAATGTGTGCTTGCAAGTGCCTCAATATTAAGTGTTATTAGAGATTGGAGGTAGTTTAAATGTATTGCTGTTATGTACAAAAGCACAATATTGTACTTTTTTTTTTTTTTTTTTTTTTTTAGTATGAGCTCATTTTTTTACAAAATTGTGACCTGTTTTAAATATCGCCTACCTCCCCACAATATCGTGATAATTTTCCAATTCTGAGCTTCATATTGTGATAATATCGTATCGTGATGTTTGGATATCGTTACATCCCTAGTTGGAATGCGTGCAGAAATAAAAGTTATGTACAGTAAGCTGGTATTTCTTTTTAGTTATGCACTTTTTAATTTTTTATTTATTTTTAAATAAAAGTTGCTATGGCAATTAGTTCATTAAATTAAAGGGGGATAATTACTAGTACTTGTGCTGTGCAAATGACTGTAAAGTAATTAAATTAGTTACTAATTACTCAATTCATAAATGTAATTAGTTACCAAATAAAGTAATTATTCCATTACTTTTTAAAAATATTAAAAAAAAATTTCAGGTGGTTTCACAGGCCGGTTGTACGGAGTACAATAGTATAGACAGGTTTGTTATTTTATTTGATATTTATTGCATTATATACAGCGTTATCAGGACTGGAAAGTACACTGAGAAAAGTACCCATGTTATTACCCCCACTGACAATCAGGTCAGAACAACAACAAAAAAATGCATAGCCACATTAGCCAATCAGATACAAGATTTGGCAGGAAAAGATGGAATAAAACGAAAAAGAAATTATACACGTGTACTAGTTACCAAATTTACTAAAACAAATCAAATAAAAGGAATTACATAATATAACAAATAAAAACTATGAAAAATAAATACATAAATAAAACGAGACAAGGCACTACATACAAGTGGCTGAAAATGGGCCGACCTGCCACAGCTTTAAAATCAAAGTCACTCTAAATTCACACTGTATGCTAAAGTCCAAGAAAAATCTCAGCGAGTGCAGAAAGAAGAAGGAAAAAGCTGAAATAATAATGGCTCTACCATCAGGTTTCAATTACAAGAGAGGGAGTGTGGGTTAAGTGAACATCAAGTGGTATTAAAATATATAGGAGGTCACTGGCATTGGAGGGCTTTGTTGAAAGCTCTCATGTATTAACACACGCTTGCACGCCGCCGAGCTGCGTTATTTGATTAGTACAAGTGTAGCCGCAGATTTGGCATGACGCCGTTTAGCTCGACACCCATCTGGGAACCACTTCCACGCAGAATAACGTATTTGTATGAAATCGGGCGATCGGGGCTCGTCCCTCTCCATTTAACTCATTCACTCCCAAAAACATATTAATACGTTTTTTAGGTTTTTGTTTTCTAGAGTTTTTGTATGAAGGCTTTGATGCAGTTTCTGACCTGAAGAGTGGTCGCTTAAAGCGATGGTAGTTATTACAAAAAAAAAAAAAAAAAAACGGCCAGCAGGTGGCAGCAAAGTATAAGAGATCATCCAGGTCCATGTTGCAACAAGCTCTTTTTTCCCAGTATTTTCAACAGGTTTGTGAATAATGATGAAACTTAGCTAATTCTAATGCTAATTGCTACAAAAAATAAAAACAGATAAAAAAATATATATACCATACTTTTTTCTTTTTTTTTTTACTGATGAAAGAAGAGACACATTTTTCTTTTGGTAGGTTCCATGTTTTTATAGCAATAGAACATGAAAATGGCTGGGAGTGAATGAGTTAAGGATCGAAGCAGCTATTACGAAATGCGCCGTATGTAAATAAAGAAAACTCAAACTTTGAAACTTGAAACTTTGACTTGACCACACAAGTGTACGAAATGGTTGTAAAACTGCGCGCCAGTCTGAGATCGAGACAAGACCGAGACCTTCAAAATGTGGTCTCGAGTGTTACAACACTAACCGCAGTACCTGGACACTCAAACACACAACCCTAAACTGAAGACTCGACCACATGTGCCTGAGATCACACTGAGGCCAAGACTTGTCTGAGACCAGAACAAACGGAGCCGAAGGCAACACAGAGCCTGTTGGGAATTGAGACCGAGACAAGACCAAGATCCAGATGAGAACAAGACCATAAAAAAAAAACAATTTTTAAAAAAAAAAGCAGTATCAGACTAAGACAAGACCAAGACTTATGAAACAAGATGAAGACCTTGAAAATCTGGTCCCGAGACCCGTCTCGAGTGTTACAACACTAACAACCACACTATCTGAACTCACAAAAACACAACCCAAATCAGAAGACTCAAAAAACCCAAACTGAAATTGAGTACACAACCATTCATATTAAACTTGAAGACACAACCTGAAGAAAGAAAAAAACACGCACAACCCAGACACTCAAACATGAGAGCTGAACTCACAAAGACACAATCTTAAAACAACACAACATGAAACTAAAGAACATGAAACCAACTAGACAACCTAAGGCAAGCACACAACTTAAAAGTTACTGTAAACAATGAAGAACACAGCAAACTTACTATTGCCCGTATTTAACTTCTTATTACACTTAGCTAAGCTAAGAAAATGCTACGTAAACATCTGGCTATTTAGTAGGGGTGTGCCAAAAAAATCGATTCTCATTTAGTACAACTCCAAATCGATTTTAAATGTCCTAAAATGGATTTTATTTAAATTATTTTATACTATCTTTCCCTTGTTTGTGTAATGGGAATGTTGTTCATGTTGTACCCGATTTGGCCACTTAGGGGCACTGTGGTTCCGCGCGTTGTGATACACAGTTTAGTTGTAGCCGTTAGAGAGTAGAAGGAAAAAGTTACGGTCAAGTTATGCCAATAAAAGCAGCGTAGGAAGAGTATATGCTGGTAAGTAATATTAAGATTCTTCTCTGTATACATTACTGAAGCATTTTGTATGAAAAGACCTTCTTTTGAGTGATAAAAGTGCCGCGAGTAGCGCGCTAATTAGCATTAGCAAGTCAGGCTGGAGTAGATCATGACAATTATTTGCTCATCTATAAAATGAAGCAGAAATCATTGTCAATCAAAGACTCCCACCCTTACTATTTAGTAAGGTTTTCTAACAGTGACGGTTCTCATCTATTCTAAACATCACATCATCTTTCTCGGATTCTTTTTTGTGTGTTGACCATTCTGTCTGTCCTCATTTTCGCGTCTGTCCTCCGTCTCGTCTTGTTCCATCCGCCCCGCAGAGGCCGAGCGATGGCCTTCGCCATCCCCAGAGGCGACAAGACATAAAGGGGCTGTGAATGGATGGATGGATGGTGAAGGGGACAAAACCGGCGGCTAAATTATTAAGTGACACTCGGCTTCACTTTGAGACGCACACACACACACATCCAGTATGCGGCGAGAGGGTAAAAGCATTAGAACATTTAGCCCCCTGAATGCACCCGACAACTCCACTACATGCTAATTCGCGTCAAAAATCATCAAACTGGGCCTGGGGCTCTTAAAATTTTTACGCTATGGCTTGAAGGGACGTTGCGGAGCCTCGGAGGCTTTGCCGAGAGTGACTGGCCCTGTCATCGCAGCCATCGTCGCCGATAAATAAGTAACGACGCTAAGCAGCATCGCCGCAGAGATGACAGCGCCAAGTCACTGTGAACATCAGCGAGTCGACGTGTGCGAGTGTGTGTGTGCCCTCTGACAGCTTCCGAGGTAGCGGGGGGGTGGGGGGGGGGGGGGGGGGTGTACAGGGGCGGCAACCGTTTGGCTCGAATGTGCTAAAGTGGGCTTTTGTTCACTTAGGTTGCACCTGGCCTTGATTTCCTGAGGACAAGGCTGGAGCACACCAAGGCCAAGCTCCTCTTTAATTTGCCACATCAGGAGACTCGGATGATGGCCCATTTGGCCAGCTTTGGACTCCTGGTACCACGTTAAGACTAACAGGGGGAGTCAGGAACACAAGCGCCCGGTACTTAGTGGCAAACAGGATTACACAAGACGATGGATGAACGATAGCAGTGGTTCTCAAACTGGGGTTCCCGGACTCCCTGGGGGGCCAGCGGGCCAAAATAATTTGAAGCGAAGTCCTGTATGTCACTTTTTGTGTTGTTGTTAAAGTAAACCTCCTGGGGGTTGCTTCTTGAACTTCAATTCTGTGCGGACATTAATATTAGTGTTGTAGTTCTCAAGATCGGTCTTGGTCTCAAGACTGGTCCCGAGACCACCTTTTTAAGGGTCTCGTCTCGCAATCTAAGGCATTTGTCTTGTCTCGATCTCGGACATGGCAGACTCAGGATTTTTAACTCATTCACTGCCAGCCCAGTAAAAAAATAATCTTTCACGTCTATAGCCGTCTATGGCAGTGAACGTGTCACTCTTGACCCGGCCGGTACGACCGTGATCCGTGAGAATCACAGAATGTAGGCGCTCGCGTACTGCCTGCCAAGAGTGCGCAGAAGAAATTTGACAAATTATTAGCAAACTCTTTAGTAATTACTAATTAAGATTGGTTTCCAAAACCAGAGTTCATTTGTAAAGCGACATGGAAGTGTAAACGCTCTGCCAGTGTGCCGGGCAGTAGGAGATTGACTCTATTTAGAGTGGGACCAAATAGACTCGGTTTAAGAGTAATATTTACACTTGGAAAAATCTAACATAAAGAATTGGAAAAAATAAAAAAATAAAAGTCACTCAAGGGTGGAGGAACGAACTCTCGACCTTCAGCTTGGGAGACAGCCGATCTACTCCGTGAGCTGAAGCTGGTGAGTTCATTCCTCAACCCTTGAGTGACTTTTTTTTTCTTTTTTCAATTTCTTATTTTACTCTCTTTGTAGTGTAAATCTTAGCGTCTTGGAGTCTTTTTGGTCCCTCTCTAAATAGAGTAAAATTTACTCTAAATAGACAAATTTACTACTGCAGAACTTAATGTGTACTCGAAAGATGCCATGGTTGTGGCTTGACAGGGGATTTAAATAATAATAATAATAAAAAAAAGAAGTTCTATACAGGAACAAAAAATAACATTAAAATGATAAATATCAAAGAATTCAAATATATAAATATCAAAGAATGATCTGAAAACACTTCCAAGTAAACCAGTTCATGGTGTACCCCGCCTACTGCCCGAAGCCAGCTGGGATAGGCTCCAGCACCCCCTGCGACTCTAGTGAGGAAAAGCGGTTAAGAAAATGGATGGATGGATGGATGGATGGATGGATGGATGGCAGGCACTTCCAAATTAACTTCCCAAATTTGTCACTTTTGTGCCAACTCCTCAGCATGATTTTGTGTGTGTGTGTGTGTGGGGGGGGTGTGTGTGTGTGTGTGTGTGAAATGGTACTAAAAACCTTGTAACAATTTGGGGAGGGGGCTGGAATCAGTGAAGTTAGATTTTTATGCAAATAGAGAATAAAATTGTCATGTTGATTCCAAAATTGCAGTCATTTTTTTTCTAGCACATTAAGTTTTTTTCTCTAGTTTACCCTCCAGATAAGCAAAATAATAATTGCTGTAGTAAGACTGTAGTAAGAAGAGTTGATTATACGATTGGACTCATCTACAGCTATGTGGCAACTTGTTTGTGCAGTCACAACTGAGACATAGCGGTGAGAAGTATGTGAAGCTCCCAATAGTCAGTACGATCAATATCTGCAAAGAGAAAACTAGCATCGTATTTAGCTTATCTCTCTAATTCCATGAAACAAAATTAATTTTCCCCCTTTTCAAAAGGGTTTGAAGATGTGTATTGGTTTTGAATAAGATTGAACTTTCCAATCACAAACAAAGCAACAGAGGGCAATTAACCCAATGGAAAAAAAAAAAAACTCTTAATAAACTGGCAAATCAATGTAATTGTTTTTAAATGCAGCTAGGTCCAAAAATCACCACCATTAAAACCCTGAATTTAATTCATTTTGTGAGTCGGTTGCTAATGTAATTAATGGTAATCACAGCAGTCTTTTTTTCAACCCAGTAATGAGTAAACAAAACATTTTAACGTATGTTTGAAACAGGACACGGTGGCACTGTGATGTGAGATACAACAACAACAACAAAAACGTTTGTGTGCCAGTGAATGCCCTTCATTTTCTCAGTGTGTGCGCGCGTGCGCGTACGTGTGTCTGCATCTCCGCTCATGGCGAGGCCGTCTAATTGCAAGCAGAGACTCCTTTAATTAACACACAGAGAGGGTCCCGGGGGGTGCGAGCGGGCGCGGCGCATGTGTGACGAGTTCCTTTAGCAGCCAACCTGCGGGACGCGCGAGCCTAATCAGAGCCTTTTAAGTCGTGCCATGCTCGCGTCGGAGGATTCACCCAAGATGCACTTCTTCTCTTTTTTTTATTTTTATTTATTTATTTTTTTAAATCTCGAGAAACGAGACAAGCGAGAAAGTAGAATATATACAGAATATATATATATATATTTGGGTGGATGACTGGTTAGCACGTCTGCCTCCCAGTGCTGAGGATGCATCAAGTCCAGGCTTTGGCCTTTATGGGCGGAGTTTGCATGTTCTCCCCGTGCCTGGGTGTGTCTCCTCCCACATTACATGCATGGCAGGTTAATTGGACGCTCTGAGTTGTCCCTAATTGTGCTTGTGAGTGGTTGTTTGTCTCTGTGTGCCCTGCTGTTGGTTAGCAACCAGTTCAGGATGTACCTGCCTGAAGCGGGCTGGGATAGGCTCCAGCACCCCCTGCGACCCTTGTGTGTAGTGCAGTTCAGAAAATGGTTAGATGGATTTAAAGTTCCTTTTCCGCCACTCATTTTTTTAACGCACGAATTCAAGTCGCAATGCAGCAGACACGCCCACATCAAAATTTAGCGGCAATAAATTGAGTAATAATGCATGTGTTTGTGGAGACTGGGGTAAAGTTGTATTTTACAATTTTACAGAATTTCACGTTACTTCGTTTTAAAATCAGCTCTTAATGTGAAAAGAAAAATGCTCTGAGCTGTCACCCTCTTAAAAAATGCAATTATGCCATCTAGTGGCAGAAAAATAACCTCAACACAGATCAATATCACACCCATTTTTGTTTTGTTTTTTACAGTACTGTACGTCTTTTTAATTTTAATTCAATTTGATGAATTATTATGAAATTACTGTGTCAATGATTAAAGGATGCAGCCATATTTCTATTAGTTTAACATTTTTTTCCACTTTTATGTCAACAAGAATATGAAAACTTGAAAAAAATATTTTATTGTACATTTTAGTGTATCTTTAGAAGAGACATAAATTTGTGGGTTTAATCTGAGTTAACTATTGATATTTTAATCACCTGACACCGTTCTGCAGGGCTGCATGAGCTCTCCTCTTCCATTTTTTTCTTCCCACTAATTTTCCCGTCTTCATTTTTGCTTTAAAAATAACCCAACCTTCTTTTTTTTCACTGTTCCTTCCAATTTGGACAGGAGCCCCACCGTCAAAGACGGATTACACCACACCACAAATCAAAGCCAATCAATCTTACGTCCCTGGAAGGCATCACTCTCCTAATGAATAATTAGGGCTTTCCAAATAGGAAGTAGCCGTGCCAAATTGTTGCCACCGCCGCCATCTTTTAGGACGCTTGACGACTGACGAGGAGGACGGGAGGTTGTGTGGTTCGAGGAGACAGGAAGTTGACAGGGGAAGATGGAAGGAAACATTACGGTCATAACAAGCGCTACTGTAGTAAGCCGTTTAAGGGAATGGAGTCATTCAAATGTTAAAAGAGCGCCACCTCTGGTGCACACAGCATGCAGAAACAAGCCGGACAGTTTTTTTTTTCCCCCCAGTATTCAGTGTTTGTCGACAAGAAAAAAGTTGAGTTTTTTTCCTTTCTTTTCATATTGTTCTCGTTTTAGTTCAGCTGTTTTTTTGTTTTGTTTTTATTTTAAATGCCAAATATTTAAGAAATTACTTTTTTTTTTTTTTTTTTTAGCGAAGATGCACTGAATTCCACTTTTCAATGTGGATTGTTTGTGACTTATTTTGGTGGGGTTTTTTTAGTACTTATTACCATAATTTGTTTTTATATATGTACTTATTGCCGTTTTTTTTTAAATGTATTTCATTCAGACCATTTGGCTTGATGAAGGACAATTGCTCTCAAATTGCAGAAAAAGAAGTTTGATTCTCTTTTCCTTGATTTGTATTCCATCCATCCATCCATTTTCTTGACCGCTTATTCCTCACAAGGGTCGCGGGGGGTGCTGGCGCCTATCTCAGCTGGCACTGGGCAGTAGGCAGGGGACACCCTGGACTGGTTGCCAACCAATCGCAGGGCACACAAAGACGAACAACCATCCACACTCACACGCACACCTAGGGACAATTCGGAGCGCCCAATTAACCTGCCATGCATGTCTTTGGAATGTGGGAGGAGACCGGAGTACCCGGAGAAGACCCACGCGGGCACGGGGAGAACATGCAAACTCCACCCAGGAAGGTCCGAGCCAGGACTCGAACCGGAGATCTCAGAACTGGGAAGCCGACGTGCTAACCACTCGACTACCGTGCCGCCCTGATTTGTATTATTCAAACAAATTTCAAAATTTCAAAACCATCACAATAATACCAGACTGTAAACAAATGGTGGCTATCTTTTCTGATTGGCAAAATTGGTCTTGCACGAGCACCACCTGTTACTTCGACATGTGTGCTCGACACCATGTGAATACATTTTTATTGAGATTAATTACCAAAAAGAATCGCCTCCGTCCATGAATGAGGGTGGTTAAAAGTTCCACTCGTGCGTTTCTCCACTTTGAACAGCGGACATGTGATGCACTGCAGATGGGGACACGCAAACACAAATAAAGCGGATTGGACCGAGACAAAGTACAGTACATAGTCCTTAATCCTGCACATGATGCATTTATGTGTGCAGGGGGGGGAAACATTAATATGAAACTGTCCCACCCACAAGAGCAGATGAAGGAAGTGGTGGCGAAAGACAGGGAGGGAAAGCAACAGGCAGAACAGCGAGGTGGGCTGTGCTGAGAGGAGGGGCGAGCTGTTGAAAAAGTGGCTGACTCAGCGATGGCCACTCGAGAGGCATCAGACAAACAGTCTCGGACACAAGACAGGTACAAGCTCCGACTCTTTTATTTCATGTGCTCTATTATTCTTCTTAGAACTACACATAATCAACATATTTTTGTCCATTCGCTACTTCTCCAAATATATTGGAAAAGTGAGGAGAATTTGTTTGTTTTTTGTTTTTTTATTAGTTTTGACTTAAACTGGATTTCAAAATATGAACATGAGATGAGATGTTTAGGCATTTACCGTAACTAAAAAATATGAAAATAGCCACTGGATGGATGGATGGATGGATGGATGGATGGATAGATAGATAGATATCTCTCCGCTAGCTAGATAGCTAGCTAGCTATCGATCTGCTATTTACCTAGCTAGATAGCTATCTACCTGCTAACTAGATAGCTATCTACCTGCTAACTAGATAGCTATCTATCTGCTAGCTAGCTAGCTAGCTAGCTAGCTAGCTAGTTAGCTAGGTGGATGGATGGAGATAGATAGATAGATAGATAGATAGCAAACAAGCTAGCTAGGTAACCAGATAGCTAGCTAGCCAGGCAGACAGATATAATCCTATCAGGGGAACGAATGAATCACCACCACCCTCATAAAAGTACGTTATTGTGAAAGAGCATTTCATTTTTTTACACCATCCAGATATGAATCTCCGATTACAAATGTCTTGTAACTTCAAGGGGAAGTCAACAGGACCGTTTTACGAGAAGCACGCAACAGATGCTTTTTTCAGCGAGGCTCGGGAGGGAGCGAGAGAGCCGAGAGAAAGTGTAAAGAAAGCACAAGCGAGGGAGACATAACTGCAAATGACTCAAGCCAGCGGGGAAATTCCTTAGACAGCACAACTAGCAGCGAAGGCTAAACACTGCCGCCGCGTCTGGGTGTTGGCAGACACAAAACACGGCCGCGGTCCGGCGGCCCCAAAAGCACCTTCTTAAAAGCTATTGTGACCATTATCCATGTTTACCGTCGACCTTATCTGTACGATGCGCTCATGTGTGCTAGCTAGCGCAACAATAACGTCAAAAGCAACAATATGTGGCTGTTGTTTTGTTAACTGTATAATTAACTCATTTGCTCCCAATAACGTGTAAATACGTTTTTTTTATGTTGTAAGTGTCCCAAAGACGTATTTATATGTTTGTTTGTTTTTTTTCTTATGCTAGAGCATACAGAAGGCTTTGATGCAGCCTCTCAACTGCAAAGAACGGTTGCAGAAATGGTAGTTATTACACAAACGGCCGGCAGGTGGCAGCAGAGCAAAGGAGATCAATCAGGGCCATCTAGAAAAAAAGCTAAATTACTTCGAATTTTAAATAGATTTGTGAAAACTGATGAAACTTAGCTCTCTTTTAATGCTAATTGCTGCAAAACGGAAACAGATAGAAACATACTTTTTTTCTGATGAAAGAAGAGACTTTAATCTTTCTTTTGGTAGATTCCATGCTTTTATAGCAATTGAACATAATATTCTGTGGGCCTTGCAAAATCAGTCAAAATGCAGTAAAACAGCCGGGAGCGAACGGGATTGCTTCTGTCAAAATGGCTGGGAGTGAATGAGTTAAATGCTTCAAAATGAAGCAAGAAATGTTCTCAGCAGTACAGGACAAAATGGCCGCCCCCGGCGAGGAATAAAAACGTGATTGATTTCTTTACGCTGAGGCAGAAGCTTTGCAAAAAAAAAAAAAAAAAAAAAAAAAAAAAAAAAAAAGTATTTCTGTTCCGTACAGCTGCTTTACGTAAGCAATTACTGGTCATTAAAAGTCACTTCTTGTTGACTCTTGACCTTGGCTGCGTGTTTGAAATAACAGACACGCTCCAAGCTCCGCTCCCCGGCCTCTTTTTGTCTCGCTAAATAACTCTCCAGCAAATCTGTCAAATGACGCTTTATTTATTTGCCCGAAAGAAGCTAAAGAAGCCGTCAGCTTTAATTTTCCCACCAGCCCGTCCAGTTGCCCGCTGCCAGTAACTTCTTTTTCTGGGGACAGCGCGGTCCTAATGGCACGGCAGGAATTTGCAAACACAGACGGGCGGTGGGAGCATACCAAGGTTACGGAGACGGAGGGGGCACGGGCACGCTCCCAAACGCAGGCAGGCGGCGATGCGGCCAGCACAATCTGGGGTCCTCCCTGCTGACGTGCCGCGCTAGGACTCACGGAAGGGGAGTGTAAGGCCTTGCCGTTTGAAAGCGTTTGAACCTCGACGAGTCGACTCTGGT
Source organism: Festucalex cinctus (assembly GCF_051991245.1). NCBI lineage: Eukaryota > Metazoa > Chordata > Actinopteri > Syngnathiformes > Syngnathidae > Festucalex > Festucalex cinctus. The sequence goes on along the minus strand of NC_135416.1, from coordinate 5,904,929 downwards.
CACCGTCACTCATCACTTCTTGATGGTAGGGAGTTAAAAAAAGAACATTGGACAAACCCCAGCAGTATAGACGGCCAAATCCTTCCCCTGATCAGTGATGAGACGTTCAAGGGACATAATCATGCTGGACACTCGCCAATTGAGTCGCAATGTATTTGTTTCATTTATGACAAAGCAGATGTTTCTCTAATGTCTCAGTGGTGAAAGGGACTGACACCCAAAAACATTTTTGTAATTGCCTACTAATGCCACAGGATGGCGGCACATCCCATTTTTCTACTGGACCAGGCTTTGGCCTGGTTAAATGAAACTCATGATCTCACTTCAACAAAGTTCCTTGGTCGCGAGATGCCACAAAATGCTATATTTTATATTTCTGTATGAGAAAAAGAATTTTGAGCACTTTATTGATTATCCCTTGTCTTGATTTTAAAAAAAATCACTAAATCTATTTTTCATTTTTCAAAATTATTTTTGTCCACTTGGGGCCACCAACTCACTGACTGTAATATCTGTGGTTTTCGAGCGCTTGCTTTAAAAGGCGGGGCCTGGCCTGGTGAGTGATGTGGGCAAAAGCCAATCAGAGTGAAGAGTTGGCTGGCTGTGAATTGGCGAACCCTTTTAAAATGTAGATTGGGAACCATCCATCCTTCCATTTACTTGACCGCTTATTCCACACAAGGGTCGCGGGGGGTGCTGGAGCCTATCTCAGCTGGCTCTGGGCAGCCGAGCGTTTTTTTTTTTTTGCCCCTATGCGAGGACCCGATCAACACTGACCGATCTTTATATCTTGGATAAAACCAAAAAATGTTGCAAGTTGCGACATCACTTCTTCCCTGCCAAAATCCACACGACTCAAGTCAACACGGACCCTGAATGAGTGTTAGGGGACGGCCGTCATATACATTGGGCTTTTCCTCATGAGCACAAATATCTGTACCCCACAATATTTTCCCCCTCCCAAAACAGCGTTTTACCTTGCCCCCTTTTCTCGGTACTCATGTGAAAGTAATTAAGTCCAGAAGGAGAGAGAGTGAAAGTGAGAGGTTTTGGGGGGATAGTACATTCCGTTTGGCCCAAAGTGAGAGGCACTGTGGGTGTCTGAGGGCTGCCAGTAATTGCTTCCATCGATGGTCGCACACTACACTCGTCGCCATTTGTAAAAACACGCACATTCATAAAATGCCACCGTTTCCACAAAAAAAAAAAAAAAAGTCAAAGTTGGAATGACTCAGAGCAGCTGCAACAAAGCAGACAAGACAGGTTGTTACCTGCACGAAGGCGTTACAACGCCGTCCAAAAATAATGACATGATTGCGCTTTGCTAAGTGTCACTGAAACCAGTGAACCGTTGCACAGCTGCACATTGGACCGCAATATAGAGAAGGGAAAAAAAATCAAATCGACTGGTAGTCGCACCACTATTAGGCTGTCAACTTTAAGAAAGAAATAGTTATCAATTTATCCATGTTTGCTCTTGGACTAGTTCTGCAAACTTATTTTTAATCATACAGATATTTGTTAAAAACAAATTACTTCAACACTCTTGGCTAAAAAGATCTTTCCACAAAAATGCCCCAAACCCCCAAGCGAAAAGACATTAGAACCAACATCAAGCCTGAAAAAGTCCTATGTGAAAAACAATATTTAAAAAAATTAAGGGAATAGCGATAGTGAGATTAAGTTACATGTATAAAATGTTTCATAAAAATGTATTATACAACAAATAGAAGTGATGTTAATTTGTACCAATGATGACAATTCACACATTTTGGGAGGGAAAGTGCATCTCTAAACTTGCAAAGCACTAAGATTGATGACATCACTGAAGACCTAAGCAAATTTTGTAACGCTTCAGATTCGTGAGAAGCTAAAGATTTAACTCCAAAAATGTATTTTACTTGGCTATTCATGTTCTACCACCAAGTAAGGTTACCAGTGATGATAACGAGGACTAACAACCATAGACCTGGAAATTGGTACTATACGCTCTGTCCTGGCCAGGGGTTATGAAAGTCAATAGTTCGTTACAGTTAGTTTAAATTTTATTATGGCTTTGTGTTGATTTGTTTTTATTCAGTTGGTTTTAATTAGTTTTCTGAGCACGTTTGTTCATTTTTATTATTTATTTTTTGATAATTATTTTATTTTTTAGTTTGGTTTTTTATTAGTTTTAGTATTAGTTTTAGTTTTTTAATGTACACAGTATATGATTTATTGAATGCAGGACAAAAATGTCACTAACAAAATATTGTGTAAAAAAATAAACTACAATTCCCAAATGACTGTTAAACCTTCTTCTTCATCTTCTTCTGTACTGCTGTACAGTAATATAAAAAATAAAAAAAAATCTCGAACGCTCATGTATGAACTATGAAATTAATTGACAAAGGTGAACAGGAAGGAATTTACATTTTATAAACGTAAAATGTAGTTTCAGTTAGTTATCGTGTTTTTTTTTTTAAGCTCTATTATTTTTAATGTTTTTTTTTTATTATTATTTTTTTTTTATATATATATATATTTTTTTTTTTATGTTAATTATTTTTTCAGTTTGTGCTAAGTATAATAATAAACTTGGTCCTGGCACCCCAGTATGTATTATGAACATTTTGTGACATTCTCTGGATCACTATTTTTCAGCTCCGGTCCTCGAGTACCCCTTTCCGACCTGTTTTCCATGTCTCTCTCAGCCAACACACCTGAGGACCGTTATCAAGCTTCATGCAAGCTTGCTGATTAGCTAATCGTTTAAAAAACCTGCGTTGTTAAAGGTTAAACCAGTGCTCTGGATAATACCAAAACCTCGGTTTACTTCAGTAAAACAAAACAGTATCTCTTTTAAAGGGTTTAAAAGTTGTTCATCCACCAATCAATCCAAAGCATTCCCGAACAAGCCCAGGAATTTCAAGGAGTGTTTTTCTTTTTGGTCCACCCGTGCCCTAAGCGAGGTGAAATTAGGTGCTGTCTTTTTTGTCGCATGACTCGGCACGACTCAGGTAATTGTGATCCCTCCCTGCAAGGTACACTGGTAGAGCAAATGGAGCGTGACGAAGGCAAAGGAAAAAAATGGGAAAGGTTGAGAGCAGATTGACACCAGCTGGCACAGAGAAATGTCATACGCTGTCATCACTTTGTCTTAAAGGCAGAAATATGTTGACAGTGGCAGAGGCAAAGTTATGTTCTGTTTACGCCCTCCGAACCATGTAAATGTTTTTGTTTAGCATTTAAAATATGGATATTATTTTACTGGCGGAACGGTTTTGAAAATTAATCTAATTGCAAATTTTTTTCAAGTACCACTTCCCATTTATCTTTAACCTTTTATAGGATAATACGTACACTCAAAGTCAATGAACCATGATTAGTATAAAAGACAGTTTATTTATCTATTTGAGTCATTGTTACCTTACCAAACTCTTTGACTTGCAGTCTTTTAAGTGTTCACTGAGATAATTTCATAAAATTCTACCAGAAAAGTGTGGCGTAAACAAAGTCAGTAAGCCATAAATTACCCGCTACTACCGCTAGTAATGTCAACAAGAAATCACGGCATTTTCTTGCTCCTCTGATTAACCAATCAGAGACATTCACGGCAAAATAACGCTCGCAGGAGGGTTGCCGGTTGCGGCAAATATAACCACTGCCTAATCAATCGCAGGGGAAAACATTTAATACATTTGCCTAGCATGATGCCACAAACTGGCTGCTAAGTATCACACTTGCTAAATACGGTAGTAGTAGCGATAATGAAAATTTGAAGTGGTAATACAAACCGCTTGAAATCCATCTCCATTTATGTTACCAAATATGGCTCATTCCACGATAAATACGCTTCACCTTCCAGTGACCCGCACACATGCATCCACGTCCTCAACTCAGCTGCTCAAAGCGAAATTTGCGGCACTTTCGCAACGCAAAACACACTCCTCCTTTCACCGTATCCCCGCGCTCATAAATTAACTTCCTGTTTATAGACGTCATTAAAAAAAAAGCCGACAGCGGCGTGACTGAACGAGGCTGCCGGCACATAAAGAACGCTACGAAATACGCGTTTAAGTGAGAATGAATCATTTCAAAAGCCGTAGTTGAGCGGGAGTCATTGGGAAAATCACTTTCAAGCGTTTTAGCAGGTGTAAACGGTCACTGCGACACACAAAAACAGGACCGACTGGGATCATAAAATGAAATCTTAGCTTTACTGGATTTTAAACAGCAGACGGGACTGACTGACCATGCGTTTATGTGACCGACGCCACTTGAGCATGTTAGCGCGGTCGGCCGAACGGGTGCTGGGGCCCCGCCACTTTTCAGGTACTAAAATGAGTGGACGTAACTCAAAGAGAGACACAAACGCGCTTATGAACCCACCCACCAGGCCGTGCTCCCACCTGAGCAGTTATTTTAAATGACTGTTAACAACCGAGCTAACAAATCAAAGGTATGTGTTCGGTTAGCAGAGGGATGAAGGTAGTAGGAAAGACACGTATGTCTGCCTGGTAACCCAATTCTTGGTAGCTTTAACTCATCATTGGGATGTTGGATCATAATATTGACCCAACATGCTGGGTAAAATCATTAATCCAATGTGCTTGGTATACCCTTAAAACTGCTAGGCCAAAAATAACACAATTTTGGTTTAAAAAATAAAAAATAAATAAGGACCAACCCACTACTTGGGTCAAACTGACCCATTTTTTGGGTTGTTTTGTACGAAAAACTACTTGGGTCAATTTGACCAAACTTTTGGTTATTTTGATACAACACAAACCATTTTTTTGGCTTTTTTTTTTTTTTTTTTTTACAGAACTACTTGAGTTAAAATTTGAGCCAGCTTTGGGTTGCTTTGATACAACACAAACCAATTTTTTAGGTTATTTTGTACAAAAAAATACAATGTTTTGTTGAAAATTGCTTGGGTCAATTTGACCCAACTTTGAATTCCTTGAAACAACAAAAGCATTTTGTTTGGCTTATTTTGTACAAAAATATTTGTTAATTTTTTTTATTTTTTGACAGCTGGGTCAAATTGAACCAAGTAGCGGGTTGGTCCAATATTTTATGAGAATTGGGATATTTTTGACCCAGCAAATTTAAGAGTGTCCAAATAACCCAGCATTGGCTCTGTCCCCTTTGGATCCAGTGCTGGGTTAGCGATTTCACCCAATTTTGGGTTAATTTTGACCCATCAATTTTAAGAGTCTAGAAAAATATATTCAATTTTACTCCAAAACTAATCAAAATAATACTGTACACAACAATGTGCATCCATAAAACTACCAGGTAAAAAAAATATATAATAACCCAATTTTGGGTTATTTAAAATAAATAAATAATAATAATAATAATTTAAAAATAATTTAAAAATATAAAATACAAAAAGAATTTTAAAAATATTTTAAAAAATAAGAAAATAAAAATGGACCGACCTTATTGGGGCAATTGACGCTTTCATACAAAACAGCCCAATTTTTTGGTCCATTTTGTTTTTATTTATTATGTTTCCCAAAATTGGGTTATTTTTTACCCAGAAGTTTTAAGAGTGTGGCATCAAGCAAATCTGAGGAACAGTGAGAAGAAATGCTTAAGCTTTATTTGGGTCATTTTGATCCAACTTTCTCAGTTGATTTGTACAAAACGATCCAGAAAGTGGGTCTGTCCATTTTTTAACCAAATAGGGTTTGTTTTTGACCCAAGATTGTAGTACGGCTGTGACGAAAATAAGACTAATTTTATAACCATATAACATTTCCTAAGACGACGAAGATGCCCATCCTAACACAACCGTTTCCCATTTTCCATCCACCCTGACCTGGACTTATACCCCAACCCTTGCAACTCCAAAGCTAATGGTGGTACCCATTGAGCCATCCAGTTGCTGATTTTCAAAGAATGTTACATTCAATTTAATTCAACTTCATTACATAAAACTCCAAAGTGACGACCAGCTTCAGTTCATTATCCCAAAGCGCAGACACAAATAAGATTTTAACTATTTATTCACATCGAGAGGCGAGAAACAACGAGAGCTGCACACCGGAACAGAGGTAATAATCCGACAAAGACAGTGAATCGATCTGATTGGTTGTGACTAAGTAAAGGATTAAAGATTGACATCACATAGGTCCTGACATCACCTAGCTGTCACATAGCTTAAAACCAGTTGAAACTAGATGCTGTTACATCAATTCAAAACAGAAAAACAGACACTTAACAGGTCATGAACCCAGACTTAACCCTGGCGTGACCCAGTCATGACAATTAGTCCACCCAAATATTCCTCATAATTAACCCAACTCAATCTGCCCCAAATCCACAGCTGCGTAGTGGGTTAGGCAAACAAGCCAGCATTTTTTGAGCGTGTATTCCATTCAAACAAGCGAGCTTGAAGCCCACCTTGGCGGCCCATTATAACCCCATTTCCAATCTTTCCCCCCCCCCCCCCCCCCACCCCGTCACCAGACACACACGGCGTGGGCCGCGGCCTCATTGAAGCCGAACCCGCATGGGACAACTCCGCCAAGATTGGCGAGCTCCGAGAGTACGCCGCTGAGCGTTTTTTCGTGTGTGCGCGGCGCGCGTAAACGCGTGTGTCCGTCCTGGCGGAGTGGCTGTCACCGTATCAGCCAGATAAGGCGTCGTTCGCCAGCCGTTGCCGGTAATGATGCTGGGACCTCTGAGGCGAGTGCAGGGGAGGTGCTGCTTCCTGCTGATCTCATCACAACACGGTCGCACAACAGCAACTCGTACACACAAACGTGCGCGCGCACACGCACGCGCAAACACTAATAAACAGAACTACTGGTGGGATTTTCTTTGGAACTGGACCTCGAAAAAGGTTCAGAAGCAAATTTCAACATTACAACTAGGCCATATGATTTCAAATTAGTATACAGGACTGTCTCAGAAAATTAGAATATCGTGTCCATTATTTTCTGTAATGCAATTAAATAAGCAAAAATGCCATATACATTCTGGATTCATTTCAAATCAACTGAAATATTGCAAGCCTTTTATTGTTTTAATATTGCTGATTATGACATTTATTTACCTGGTCTGAGGAAATATTCTAATATCTTGCTATCAGATATCTGAGTTTTCTTAAGCTGAAAGACATAATCAGCAGTATTAAAATAATAAAAGGCTTGCAATATTTCAGTTGATTTGTAATGAATCCAGAATGTACGACATTTTTTTTTTTTAAATTGAATTACAAAAAATAAAGAACTTTATCACAATATTCAAATTTTCTGAGACAGTCCTGTAAGTGCAGTGCTAAAGGAAAAAAAAAAGATGACTTAATTTGAATATTAATAATAAATAAAATAACAATAAAAACAATTTTTTTAATATATACCATAATAATAAATAACATATTATTGATACTAGATATTATCTTTATTATTATTATTATTATTATAGTATATTATTATAATTATTATAACTGTTGTAATAAAATAATAATAATAATAATAATAATAATAATAATGTGTTTTTATTATTAGAAGACAAAATCACTTTGACGCCTGAATTCATTTCCAGGTATTTAAAAAAAATAATGGTGTGCTTTTGCTAAATTAAGTATAAGCACATAAAATAGGTATAAATTTGGGTACAATACAAATTAGCGACATCAGGCATTTATGGGTAAATAATGACAATTGGCAAATATTTTGTACAAATATTCAGTTTTTTTAAATGTTTATATTATTATGATTACATATTGTATTTGTATTACTAAATTACAATACACATCTGCCATATAGTATTCTGTAATAATATTATTTAAGTTATTTTTTTATTAGTATTAAAATGCATGTTTCTTTTCTTTTTTTTTAAATCAGAATAAAGGGATAAACACAATCGATCACTTCAGGTACACCAAAAAAAAAAAAAAAAAAGGTGGCATTTAAATTAATTTGACCTTTTCTAGCTCAAAGAGGGAAGCCAAGGTAAAAGATTTATTTACAATAATGTTCCATGCGGTAAACACGGTATTCTGATTGATATTGCGCTTATGGAATGTGAATTAAGCAGCAAAACGCATCTGTTTTTATCCATTTCAGTGGGCGGCCATTTTGTCACTTGCTGTCAACTGAAAATGACATCATCATCGTTGCTCAGTCATGTAACGACCAATCACGGTTCGCCTTTGGTCACATTCACCATCTGAGCTGTGATTGGTCGTTACCTAAACCCTGAGAAAACTGTCATATCATTTTCAATCGACAGAGAGTAGCAAAATGGCCGCCTCCTGAGATTGGGTACAAAGGGGTGAATTTTGCTGCTTAATTCATATTCCACAAATGCAAAATTTATTAGAATCATGTGATTAGACTTGTGGCGGTCCACATAACATAAATAGAGTTTTTAACTTGACGTCCCTTTTAACTGGGTGTCACACAAAAATGTTTAAAAAAAAAAAAAAAGATAATTTTCACAAAAGTCATGTTAATGCATTTCTTGACTATTTAATGAAGCAGACTCACACTATGATATCAAAGTTAAAGTGGAATAAAAATGAAAACGCTGCATTTGAATGTGGATTTGTTGATGTAAGACGCACGCAGTGATTTTCAGGACAAACGCTCTTTTCGTCAACCATTGAACCGTGCAAAAAACAGAAGTGGGTGGTTACTGAGGCGCCCTACTTGGCAGGATCCGCGTTTGGCAGACGCTCCGAGATGGAAAAGCAGCTTCAAAACCGACACGTATCAAATCTTACATCCCGGCGAAAAAAAAAAACAACAACACCAAACTCGCGACACAATGTAATTCATGCATGGAAATTGCAAGTGCGGAATGTAATATCTTCTCCAGCCAGCGTGTGTTTCCTTGTGTTAGGCCTGACAAAAGAGGATGTGGTGAGAGGTCGGTGGGGGGGGGGGGACGATACAACACAAAGCTGCAGTGTCCCGTGCCTAACCCCAAAACCGCCGCTGTTTCCGCGTGTCGTCTTGGAGAGGTTTTGCGGTGCAAACTGCAGGAGCGAAGCGTCGCAACGCACGCAATCCAAACAGACCGGCCGACATCGGACCACCGCTAACGCACGGCCAGCCAAAGGGTGGGCCGCCGCCAGTGTAAGGACTTCGTGTGTTTGGAGAGCTTGTTTGCCTAACCACAATCAAAGAAGGGGCGGGGATGAGTGACTGTCCGTTGGCATTTGTACTGAAAGATATTAAAAAACAATAGATTATTTTTTTTCTCAATATTGCGATTGCGATTTAATGTGCGACTATTTTTTTTAAGGTCCTCGTCCCATTTTTTTTTTTTTTTAACAAACACTGCAATAAATTAACACAAAATCCGATTGATTGTACATTTTGGGTTATGGTTAAGATTAGGAGCGTTAAGCGTTCACTAGGATAACTTCACAAAATTCTACCTAACAAGTATAGCGTAAACACAAATAAGGCGTATGTTAGATGAAAACAATCAGGCAAAGAAATCTGTGGCTACTATTGCAATAAGTAAACAAATTGATGTTTTATATGCACATTAATCAACTAAGTGAATATTAACTAAATCGCTAATTGCTAATTAATTGATTAATCATTAAAGGACCCTGTTTAATTAAAACTGTACAAATCCTCGGAATGCAGTTATCAATAGAAGCATATGCACCATTTTGTTGAATATAAAAAAAAACAAAAAACAATGTAAACATCTTATTTTACTGTATAAACATTTTCAGACATTTTCTGACAGGTTATGGACCAAACCAGTAACTGAAACATAATTTATTTATATGTGTGCATTTCATGTCAGTTACATGCCTGTATTTTAATATCAGGATGTAAATTAAGACTTTAAAAAAAATAAAAAATAAAAATCTAAATCTAAATCAATTAATTGACAAAAAAAATCAGCAATGCAATCAATTATTAAAATAATTGTTACCCGCAGCTCTAATATATATATATATATATATATATATATATATATATATATATATATATATATATATATATATATATATTTATATATATATATATATATATATATATATATTTATATATAATGCCCATTACCTGATTTTCAGGATGCTCTTTGAAAATTGCATTCTACTACATTACACTGTTGATTTTAATTCAATTAATGGTTCAGCCTTTTAGCATACTGTATCATATCCACATAATGTCACATAATGTGAAGATCTGTCTGAAAGAGGAACCTAACATCACTTTTTTTTTGTCATATTTGTGAAAACATTTTGACATGACAGTCATTTATGGAAAAATCAACGATGTCGCTTTTGCGGGTTTCATTGCACAATATTCTACCCAGTCACACTCACATATAAACTTCCATGAGTGTGCAAAAAAAAAAATTGTCATAATGAAGCAATTGTCTGTAATCGTGTGTACAAAAGCGAGTGGAATGAAATGACCGGGAGTTGCAAAGGCCAATTAACAATCTGCTGTTCCACTCATAGAAATGATAGCTGGCTTTAGCTATGAGTGGAAGCTACAACGTAGCGACAACAAACTGCCTCCCCCAATAAAGGCTGTATGAGGACACAACTTGTACAGTTGATAAACAAGTTGATAAGACTTGTGGCCCGCGCCTTTGTGAGCGCGTAACAAAGTACCTCCATCAGAAAGTGACACTCTGACTGAACAGACAGAGCAGCAGCGAGCGTGATAATGCTTTCCATTAACCTGAGATGAGGTGGAAAGACCTGCGAGACCCTCCATTCATAGCGCACTTTTTGTGTTATTGGGGACCCTAATTGTGACACCGGCGGCTCGGGAAGGACGCTTTTCATCGCGCAGACGTAAGCAAAACAGGTCAGCGGGGTACACAAAAACATTCGGCGCGATCCAACCATTAGTCGCTCCGGGCTGTGATCCACGAGGTGTGATAAAAGCGACCCCCACCGCCTAACTTTGCGAGAAGGGAGTTCAAGAAACGCGGAGGGCAGCAAAGGAGACGACGCGAGTGGGAAAAAAAAAGCTCACTTTTTTTTTTTTTTTTTGGCGGCACAATGGCGCGCCGAGAAGCTTTGACTAGAAGCAGGCAGCGGACGCGAGCGAGCGGCGGTGGCTCCAGTGAAAGCATGTCATGTCGTAATGAATGGGGGAACACACGAGAGGTGCAGGTAGCAATTATTGTTGAGAGGCCATTAAGGGCCAGGAGGGTGGCTTCTTTAGACGAGCGCGGCAGATGACTAATGGACAACATCCTGCCTTCAGCTCTGCAGCGTATATTGTACGCACTTGGAAGAGTTATTTGAGTATTTTTTGACAGTTTTTTTTTTTTTAAACATGTTTTTTTTTTAAGCTTTGAAGATGATGTTCTTTTATCATCCACCTAGTACAGCTTCAGTCCACCGAGTTAACCAGCTCCGATCTACTTATATGAACCACATTTTACACATAAATGTCCTTTAAAGGGAAAGTTATATGTTGTATGCAGCCCTAGCCTAAATATGGCATTTTGGTTCAACTCATTCAGTGCCATTGACGGCTATACACGTCAAAGATCCATTTTTACTGGGCTGGCAGTGAATGAGTTAAAATCGCATGAAGTTAATAGCAATTTTCTGCTTCTATTTTATATTTCCTGTAAAACGGCCACAAGGGGGTGTAAGAGTACATATACTTCGATTTTTTTTTTTTAAACAAAAATTAGAGCTGTCAAGTGATTATTTTTTTATAACCATTAACTCATTCACTGCCAGCCCAGTAAAAAAATGGATCTTTGACGTGTATAGCCGTCAATGGCACTGAATTAGTTAAGATAAAATACTATATTGGGATATATGTCTTCATTTAAAATGATTGTTATTGTTTTATGGAGGAAATGTATTAAACAAAATCAAAATCTGAAAGTAATTAATTGATTAAAATAAGAGGAGGGTGAGCGAGTGCAGTGGATCAAAAAATGTTCAAGATGTGCTCATAAATGTAGAAAGAATTAACACACAACAGGTGTTCTCCAAAAAAAAATGTTGAAAAAGCCTTTTTGATTAGGTGATTAATCGAAATTCTAAGACGTGATAAACTCATTCAGTGCCATTGACGGCTATACACGTCAAAGATCCATTTTCACTGGGCTGAAGGTGAATGAGTTAAAGGGATACAGTCAAACCTCGGTTTTCGAACATAATCCATTCCAGAAGGCTGTTCTAAAAGCGAATTGTTCGAAATCCGAAACAATTTACACAAATTAAATTAGCGCAGTAAAGCTAGCGTCATTTAGAACATCACTTCCGGTACGCGCTCTTATTGTGAAACTAAATGGCGGCACTTCCGGTTTCTGGCTTAGCAGCGCAACATCAACTTACGAGCGCTATGTGGCAACGTGCGGATGAGGAAACAGCGCCCAAACATTCGTAACAAACATTTTAGAAGGAACACTGAAACATTTTCTAATTAGTAGATGAACAACTTTAGTTTTCAGGCTGGATTCAGGTTCAAATTTCCCACCCTCTGCCTGCGGATGTGACGCCATGTGCGTTAGCAAGCAAAGCTGCATAAATTGAATTTAAAATGAAAGTGTTTCCAGTTTCCCGCCATTATATCACGGTTCACTTAAAACAGCCTTGTTACAGCTCATATTTTTGTGTGGAACGTATCTACTTACTACTAGCTTAGCGCTAACTAGCTAGCTAGTGCAACAAAACGTGTGAGTGTTTTATTTGATCATTTATGACTGAAACATCTTATAATTAGTAGATTAACACCTTTAGTTTTCAGACTGAATTCAGGTTCAAATTTCCCGCCCTCTGCCTGCGAATGTGGCGCCATGAGCATTAGCAAGCAAAGCTACAGAAATTGAACTTAAAATGTCTTTGCGTTCTTCCTATTCCATGTGAAAGTTTTTCCAGTTTCCCGTCATTATATCACGGTTCACTTAAAACAGCCTTGTTACAGCTCATATTTTTGTGTGGAACGTATCTACTTACTACTAGCTTAGTGCTAGCTAGCTAGCTAGCTAGCTAGTACAACAAAATGTGCGAGTGTACAGCGAGGGGAGATGTGACGTCATGTGCACGTTGTGTATGTGGAGAAGGGTACGTGCAGTTTCATTTTTCATCAACAGGGGGCAGTAACGATTCAAAATGGAATATTCTACACTCAGTAAAAAGAAAACATTTTCACAGGTTGACACGGTGGTGTTAGCGCATTGGTGTACACTCCGTTATGTTTTTAGAGCTGAATACGGACTCGTTGGTTAAAAGGTAAATGCGTAGTTAATGAAGTCTTAAATTCCATTTTCACTTGCCATAATGTGCATATGATTGCTGTAAATTTTCCTTTTCGACAAATCTCGATGGCACCTCTCTTCGATCTGTCACAAGTCAGCAACTTAATAATCACAGGTAAGCGGAAGAGCTGTTAGGGGGGTAAAAAAAAACTCACACCAAGTGCATATGCTTTCAAGAGTCTCATCTATTTCTAGATTTTATCTATGCCACGCACACACATGGAGCATCCGTTGAAATGACACTGCACTTATTAGCATTTCATTGCCATGGGGAGCCCGCGCTGTTTGCCTTGGGCATTGCTGTTGGCATCAGGCAGCATCACACAAACACACACAAATGACTAAAGGAGTGCAAGGAGAAAGAAAGCCGAGACTTGATGCCGTGCGCGTGACATTGAAAAAGGCGTGCGCGCATGTTGGCGCTTGTCAGCCAGGCGTCATCGAGAATCTTCAAAATGAACTTACCTTTCATGAAGAAGCAACAGGAGGGACATGCAAGAGAAAGGGGAGACAAAGAAAGGCAAAGTTAAAATTGATCCGTCAGATTCATTTTCGATTGCGCCGGACTGTTGATTCGTCACGTCCACAAGAAATGAAAAGGAGTGCATTACTTGCTTTCAACCAGCAGAGGCACTGTTGAACTAGTTTGCTGTCAAACAAAGTCCAGTCGGTTAATACTAACGTCCATGAAGACCTTGACTGAATCTGAATTATTCTACTCAATGCAAGCTTGGCATGGGAACAGAAAATTCAGAAAGGTAACATGAGGCGCTCGCATTTCTGAACAACAAAATAATCAACAAAAATATAAAGTGAGAAATATATGTGTAAATATATAAATACTGTATAGTAAAAGTTGTCGTCTATGTGATTAAAAAAAAAAACACCTACAACCACACAGGTTAGCAATTAGCATTAGTGACATTAGCATAATTATGATAGAATATTTGTTTTCATGATACTGTCCGCACTTGTCATATTTTTTACACATTTGCATATTTCATATTATTAATAACAAATGATGAATTAGCGTATCTGTTAGCGAAGCTATGGTACATTAACATTTACTTTCGACCTTAGCAGTTAGCATTGCTAACATATTTATGACAGTATTGTTGATGTTTTGCTGGAATGTGTTTAATATATTTTTTTTAAAACATATATTCTCGAAAAATAATATGTACTATATAAGATTATTTTTTTTATTCATATTGATATTTCATTTAATGTATACAGTGTTCCCTCACTACAACGCGGTTCAATGAGCATTTCAATAACTAGACTAAGTGCAATTTCTGGAGAAATTGCGCGGGAATGCTGAAAGCTGAATGCTAAGATTTGAATGCATGACGGAATGCTTGTGAAATAAATTGAGAGATAAATTATGAAATGATAACCTCCTGGTTACTGGACAATGCTTTTTACCACCGAGCAGTAGCAGACACCTGCTAATGATGATAAGTTATATGTATGGAGGTGGGCTGGGAAAGTGATACTTAGAAAAAGTTCAATGTCTGACCCATTGAAAATGAATGGGGGAAAAGTTGATATTAAATGTTAAATTGTGCAAATACTGTAATGTGGAATCAGACGATATATATACCCCAGGAGGCGTGAATCTTTTAAGCTAGTTGAAATTTGAACAATGTAAATTAATACGTTTTATGTGGGAGTTGTTACGCGGCAAAAAAGTGTGGAGAATAAAAATTACAACAACATATCTGGGCATTCCCACAATTTAAATGTAAATGCACCCAATTATAGCCAAAAGGCTAATACAGACACAAAATACAATTCCAATCAATCACCCTATTAAACTTATTAATGTTGGCAAATTTTGTTGTCAATTAGCCAAATATCGAAAATGGCTTTTAAATTTTTGATGGCGTAATTATTTTTAATGGCTCAATATATTGTTATTGTTTGTTTGTTTGTTTTTCTGGATTCCACTTTATGGATGGATGGATGGATGGATGGATGGATGGATGTTTCCCTATAGTCACTTGGAGAAAATGTAAACAAACGCCTATGTCTGTTTGTTTGATCATTTGTTTATCATTTGTCGTCATTGTTGCCATGATGACAATGTGAGGTTACACGCCGGTAGTGAAGGGTTAACACAGAGGCGCATATTTATTTATTTATTTTTTTTGGGTGGGGGGGGGCAACCTCGCTTTAAATGAGCTGTGCGCCCGCTCTTGTGGCGGTAATGGGAAAATTGCAGCGGAGAGGAAGGACACACGCAATTAGAATCTGGCGAGTGGCTCTGTGGTGGGTGGGCGGCTTGTGTGGGGGCTCAACAAGAAGGCAGAAGCCCCCCCTCTCTCAGGACGAGAAGTCATTTAGCCGAGAGCTGCCTCTTTGTGCGCTGAGCATTCCTCACCGGGTGACAGCGGCCCAGATGTCAATCAAATTAGCGGCCATTTGCGGCTGATTTGCCCGTGTCATTGGCAATAACGGCCGGCCGCGTCTGACGGGCGAGCGCAGAGGAGTCGCTCGGCGGCAGCCTCTTTTTTTTTTTCCCCGTGAATGTCATCGGCCCACTTATCGGCCGCTCCGCCGGGACGGAAGTGAGGAAGGAGGAGGAGATCCTCGCTTCCGCCGAGTGGCTCGCGAGCGCATGCAAATCTGCTGCCCCGCGTCTGGGGACAGCTTGGCTCGCCTTTTAATGGAGTTGGGGGCAAAACTCATTTTGCAGTACAGATCCACAGAAGAGGATAATAATATCAGTGTGTGTGTGTGCGCGCGCGTGTACATGTTTAATGTTTTCAATTTCTCACAATAAAATAACAAATGGTCACTTTGTTTCCACCAGTTTCAATGACATCATAGTGAACGCAGCTAATTCCAGTATAGAATAAAAATCATAAAAGAAATATATTCTCCAATTTTGCAGGATTTCTGTGAATGAAGCTATATATATATATATATACATATATATATGGCTACCGAACGATAGGATACAGTACGCGATACAAGGCTCACGATAACGATTATCTCACAATATGACGATACCGCGATTATCGATATATTGCTCGGGTAATAAATCCACGATAATCTATAATAAAACTAATCATAACATAATAATACTAATAATAATATAAATACCTAAAAATAAAATTTATGAAAATAAAATAAATAAATAATCAATGAATAAATAATCAAATTCAATAATAAATAAACAATAATAATAATTCAGATTATAATAAAAATATGAGAAATAAATATAATATAAATACAGAATATAAGTAAAAATAATAATAACAATAATAATAATAGAAATTAATAATACAATAATAATAATAATAATAATAATAATAATAATATAAAACTAAGCTCATGAGCCTTCTTTACCGGAAGACTTTCGCCAATTTTCCCGCCACTCTTATGAGGAGCTCCCCTTAGTGGCCCGCCAAGTAATTGCTCAATACGTCATGAACAATGGAGCCATTTTATAGTGGCTGTATATTAACTACAAATATCGCGATACTTGCACTGACGTATCGATAATCTTTCGGGAGACAAAGTATCACGATTTATCGCGATATTGATATATCGTCACACTCCTAATATATATTAGATTTTTTTTTTCTCTAACCAATTTTGGCAGTGGGCGGCACGGTAGTCGAGTGGTTAGCACGTCCGCTTCCCAGTTCTGAGATCTCCGGTTCGAGTCCAGGCTCGGACCTTCCTGGGTGGAGTTTGCATGTTCTCCCCGTGCCCGCGTGGGTCTTCTCCGGGTACTCCGGTCTCCTCCCACATTCCAAAGACATGCATGGCAGGTTAATTGGGCGCTCCGAATTGTCCCTAGGTGTGTGTGTGAGTGTGGATGGTTGTTTGTCTCTGTGTGCCCTGTGATTGGTTAGCAACCAGTCCAGGGTGTCCCCCGCCTACTGCCCAGAGCCAGCTGAGATAGGCGCCAGCACCCCCCGCGACCCTTGTGAGGAATAAGCGGTCAAGAAAATGGATGGATGGATGAATTTTTGCAGTAAAAAATTGTGAACATTTTTTGGGGGTTGAAAAAAAAATTTTAATAGCATTTTTCCAATGCTATTCAATGGTTGTCAATTATATGCAAATTTTCACAATTCGCAGGTCGGCGTGGTCCCGATCGCCCTATCAGGTGAATAGCAGGTACCCACTGTATTGTAAACGGGGTTTGATCATTTTCATTGTCAATTAACACATTCACTGCCAACCCAGCAAAAATGCCTTATTTGACGTCTTTTTCCGTCAATGGCAGTCAATGAGTTAAGATGAGATGTAACCAAAATTGACGGATTTTTAAGCAAAATTTGCCTTAAAAAAGAAAAAAGGAAAAAAAGGATGCTGCAATATAATCACAAAATATATTGGCACATTGTGTTTAACACATTCACTGCCAGCCCAGCAAAAATGCATTATTTGACGTCTTTTTCCGTCAATGGCAGTCAATGAGTTAATAAGTAAGTCACCAATATCACTCAAATCCCATTGGTACACTTGATCGGATCCTCACTATATTATTTTTGCAAACGGCTGCCATGATTGATCATCCATTCTCGAGCCCTCCCCTCCCCCCTTATCATGTCCGCGCTATATATGGTAATGAAGTGAATAGGTGCATGTTAGCACGCGTCGCTACCACTGTCATTAACATAACAGCGGCGAGGCTTGATGAGCAGTGGGACGTGGCGTCACGCAGTTGTCATGTCTTGTCCCGGCGAGGCGAAAAATGTGAATGTTTTGGCACACATACACACACACGCGCACACACAGAGGAAATCTAAGGGTGGGGCCCTGTCACTGCTCAGTCACCGACTCCCTCCATTTAATGCAGGTCCTGTCACAACAAGACAGCAGCGGCCTGAAAAGCATCACCTAAAGGCACCACACCTCGGCCATCTTGACTGACTGCACAAGCACGCACAAACCAGCACACACACACACACACAATGTCACCCTGGACTAATATGACCTAACGTGACCCGGTATGACCCCGAGTGCACCCTTATGTCTGTACAATGCAACCACGGGTCAAAATAGAATTTTAACTCAAGAAAGGGCTGGTTGTATTTTTTTGATTAGATTATCATTTAACCATTATATTATTGCATATTATATGTGTCGCAGATGGTGGTGCATGGACTCAAACGCACATGACAGGGAGACAGAAAGGGCAATGTGAGAAACTTTGTTTACAATAAAAAATTAAAAGACTGGATGGGACGTGAGCGAACTGGTCGCCAAGACTTGACCGAGCAAGGGGAAGCTGGTTGACATGACGGGACGGAACGTGAGAAGATTGGTCGCCACGACCTGACCGGATATTGGGAAGCAAGTCGCCATGACTGGACTGAGCGAAAGAGGGCTGGTTGCCATGACTGGACGGAGTGAAAGAGGACTGGTCGCCATGACTGCACTGAGCGAAAGAGGACTGGTCGCCATGACTGGATTGAGCAAAAGAGGACTGGTTGCCATGACTGGACTGAGCGAAGAAGACTGGTCCGCCATGACTGGATTGAGCAAAAGAGGACTGGTCGCCATGACTGGACTGAGCGAAGAAGACTGGTCGCCATGACTGGATTGAGCAAAAGAGGACCAGTCGCCATGACTGGACTGAGCGAAAGAAGACCAGTCGCCATGACTGGACTGAGTGAAACAGGACCGGTCGCCATGGCTGGACTGAGCGAAAGAGGACTGGTCGCCATGACTGGATTGAGCGAAAGAGGACCGGTCGCCATGGCTGGACTGAGCGAAAGAGGACTGGTCGCCATGACTGCATTGAGCGAAAGAGGACTGGTCGCCATGACTGCATTGAGCGAAAAAGGACCGGTCGCCATGACGCACTGAGCGAAAGAGGACTGGTCGCCATGACTGCAACGAGCAAAAGAGGACCGGTCGCCATGACTGCACTGAGCGAAAGAGGACTGGTCGTCATGACTGGACTGAGCGAAAGAGAATTGGTCGTCATGACTGGACTGAGCAAAAGAGGACCGGTCGCCATGACTGCACCGAGCAAAAGAGGACCGGTCGCCATGACTGCACTGAGTGAAAGAGGACCGGTCGCCATGACTGCACCGAGCAAAAGAGGACCGGTCGCCATGACTGCACTGAGCGAAAGAGGACTGGTCGTCATGACTGGACTGAGCGAAAGAGGACCGTCGCCATGACTGCAACGAGCAAAAGAGGACCGGTCGCCATGACTGCACTGAGCAAAAGAGGACTGGTCGCCACAAATTGCCTTTTCCAGAATTAGCTTTGGGTTTACACTGAGGAGTAATAGCGCCTCCTATCGTTTTCCAAAACAGTGTGGAAAGTCAACACTTTAAATGTGGCGCTAAGTTCCCACAATCAAGCATACTTAGCATTGTGCCTCCGCACACACATTTTACATTTTACATTTACTTTGCAAATGACGTCACGCATGAAGTCCGCTCCACTCCTCCATCATCAAGCCCAAATTTCCGCAGCGCGCTACTACACAGCGAATTATCATCCATGTGCGTCCAGTTTGGGTTTGATTGGTGCCCGGCGCGGAGCGAGCGAGACAATGTGGTCATATGAAGCGCATGGAGGAGGAGGAGGTAAAAAATAGAAAAAAAAGTACAGTTAATGTCAGGATGTGCCCCATAATGACTCGTGTAAGCTCTGCTGGGAGCTTCCTCTCGCGCCAGCGCCGCGGAGGCTAGCTTGATTGGGGATAATTGGCTAGCCTTCACTAGCGGTTAGCATCCAGGCGTGGAGATAGAGGAGGGCACAGGAGAGGGCACGGGGGCTCAAGACACACACGACGGTATATAAACTCTCTCACACACGCATACTTTGGGAGAGACAAGTTCATGCAGACACACAAGACGGTTAAATAAGGCCATATCTACAAGTTGAATATTTCATCATGTTTTAAAAAGAATAAAATATGCCTCCTCCATTCAGTTGTATAAATTTAGATTCTTTTTTCTCTCTAGTTCTCTATAATTGTTTAGTTAGTTTACTTTTTACCACTAAAAACACAAACATAAAATAGGAGTTTCGTCAGTTAGCTGGTCAGTAGCACATTGACGTTAATATTAGCACATTAGCATGTGGGCTTCTGATACCGTCAGACGAACCGTCACGGTTTGTAGCTAGAAAAATATCTCACACCTAACAACATGACCAGTAACAGAAATTAGGCCTGGTAGGGATAATAATGTGTTGATAATGAGTGATAAAAGTTAATAAATTTGTCACATATCCTATTTTAAAGTATAATTTAGGACAACTCACTCAACCTACTCCATGTGGAAGGCTAAACTTGGCTTGGTTTGCCTCAGTGAGAAGAAGTGGAAGGGATTTGGGGTACTTTTTTTTTATTTCAACTAGTGCTTGTCAACTAATTAACTCATTTACTCCCAATAACGTATAAATAAGTTTTTTAAAAAGTTGTAAGTGTCCCAAAGACGTATTTATACGTTTTGTTTTGTTTTTTTTATGCTAGAGCATACAGAAGGCTTTGATGCAGCCTCTCAACTGCAAAGAACGGTTGAAGAAATGGTAGTTTATTACACAAACGGCCAGCAGGTGGCAGCAGAACAAAGGAGATCAACCTGGGCCATGTAGAAAAAAAGCTCAATTACTTACAATTTTAAATAGATTTGTGAAAACTGATGAAACTTAGCTCTCTTCTAATGCTAATTGCTGCAAAATGGAAACAGATAGAAACATATTTTTTTTCCTAATGAAAGAAGAGACTTTAATCTTTCTTTTGATAGGTTCCATGCTTTTTATAGCAATTGAACATAATATTCTGTGGGCCTTGCAAAATCAGTCAAAATCCAGTAAAACAGCCGGGAGCGAACGGGATTGCTTCTGTGAAAATGGCTGGGAGTGAATGAGTTAATCACATTATCCTGTAATTAATCGCGATTAATCGCATTTTTCTACAAAGCTTCTGACATATTTGCTTGAGTAAAATCTTGCAATTAATGTAAAAATCATCAAATAGAAAGCAAGTTTAGATTCAAAGACTGCTCTAAAAGCTTTACAGGCATCTTACTTTCATTCTTCTCATAGAAACAATTCTCAAAACGTCTCGCTTAAATGTTTAGTTCTGCCCGTGAGCACAACACAGGCAGTGTTGATTTGCGAGGCCCTTTGGAGCATGAAATAAAATCTTAAGAGCGATCACATTTTAGCAGTGCTCAGATTTATTTTAGGGGTGCTTCCAAAAATGGGTTAGACACACCCATGGTTAACAACAACAACAACAACAAATATTATCTCATTAAATGATCGATTAATTGGTTTATTGGTTTAATTTCATTGAGCTAATTATGTCAAACAGCATCAAAAAAATCCATTAAAAAAATCACACAAATTTACACCTGTAGTCTTGAAATCAATAACTAAGAATAAAGGTTACGTTTCTTCACTAAGAACAGTTGGCCTATTAAACGTGTGCTTTACCTCGTCATACATCTCAGCCTTGCTTCTAAAAACTGCGCTGTAGCAACTTGCCAGTATGATTCATGTGCCATCCCATTAAAAAAAAAAAAAAAAAAAAAGTCATAAAAAAGAATGCGAGAGAAAATTGGTGTTTTATTCGTCGGAGTGTTGCCCACCCCCAGACCCCCCTCTTCCCACGGCGACTGTTTTAGCGCCCGTGTTACAAGTGGCCTCCGTGTTGCTGCTTTTTTTTTCATTTTTCTTTTTTTTTTAGGTTGACCCGCTGTGCTCTGCTGAGTCACCGCTTGGCTGCTCGCAACATGCGCACGGTCGCCAGGGCTGCAGGGCGCAACAAGCTTCAGTGGGAGAACACTTGGCACAAGAGTGGGCCTGCGCGGGCGGGGGGGGGGGGGGGGGGGTAGAGTGGGTGGCTCTTCTCTCGCTCTCGCTCAAAAGGAAAGCCATTGTAGTTACAGGAGCGTGTGCTCGTGCGCGCTTTTTACGAGCGCTTCTTCCTTCCCATCTCGTCGCCTCCTCGCAGACGCTGATTAATGGACGCTCGGAGGAGGCCGTCAAGAGAAATGCAACTTTGCACGGCTATTAAACATTTGCCCGGGCTGACGACGCCTCCCATCCATTTGCGTAATGCCGCGTATGCTAACGTGGCTCGTTTGGGCTACAATTCGTGCACTTTCTACAGGCCACAATGTTAGGAACACTGCAGCTAATCGTTAGCTTACTATTTATTTAGTTGTCTTTGAATGTTTTCGGACAACAAAGAGTCCAGTTGCCTCAAGTGAAGCTTGGTTATGGATATGGTTAACCTGTGGATACACATGAAAAGAAATGACAAGCGCATTGGTATTTTTCCGTTGAATTAAGCTAGGCTAAAGTATCTGAGATTTGGTTCAAAACGCTTCATCTTTTGACACTCATTGTAACTAGACGGCATAATAGTGAGAGTAATGTTTTGATTGTTTGGTACAGGTCAATATCCATTTTCGATACCCTCCCTTCTTACTTTGACCATCTCCAAACATTTTTGTTTTGTTTATTTTATTTGAACGGAGTCAAATGCCATTTTTAGCATATGTCGCGGGCCACTGAAACATGGACGGCGGGCTGCAAATGGCCCCCGGGCCGTAGTTTGGACACCACTATTCTAAATAAATCAATTCTATTTTTAAATTGTTTAATTTTTAGAGCTATAAATGTACTTATTTGTGTTATGAGCAGTTTATGAGCAAAATGTTTTATCATCACCCCCATATAATGTTGTGGGCAACAGTGTATGACTGGACTTTTGACTTTGTTGAGCCAAGACTTGAAATTTCGTGGTGACATGATTTGACTTGCTTGATTTTTCCCCACAGTAACTTGGAACTCGCTTTTAACTTGAAGGTTATGACTTGAGATTTGCACATACATGTACAGTATATGACCTTTGTCAATATTATCTATAAAGCACCTTTGATGTCCTCATCAGAATGAATCACTCACTCATTGTGAAAATGTAGCAGCGGGTTTTATTTTAAGTGGCCAAACATTAGCACACAAACCAGCACAAGGTAACAATTAGCTGTCATAGGCTCATTTAAACATCATCTATCTGTCCGATTGGGGTTCATTCGACCAAATTCCTTAATAGGAGTTTATCAAAGTACGACCCCACGCCCTCGCATTCACCCAAAATGGCTGCTGAAGGAATGTCCCCTGAGCGCACAATGACTTGAGGGAATCCCCCTTCAACGTGTCGCTCTACATGTTTGGACGACCCTCCATTATAAGCGCGACCTCGCAGACGAGGCGTAATCAGCAGAGTTCACACGGGGGGCTTCCTTTCAGCCGGCACGCACGCCACGCGGCTTCACGAATCAGCGACGCGGTCGCCACCACACCCGAGAGGACACTGTTGGGTAGGGGGGGGGACTATTGAATGGCAGGAAATTCCTTTGTCACTACCTGCTAAGATGCTGAAAGGAAAATGTGCACTTCCTTTTCTTTGTGTATTTATTGGTATACAGTGTTCACTTGTTATATGGAGTGATTTATTTTTATTTATTAATATACATTGACACCTTGAGACACAAGTGACCCAGGCCAATTTCGATATTTGGCAGAATAAAATTTTGATAGCCAATTAATCGGCTGATTAATTAAAAAAAATATATCCAATGAATAAAACTTCCTTTTGGGTCCCTTAATGCTGACATTACAAATTAAAGGCAGAACATTTGACTGTTTTAAAATATTTTGTCCCTAATATATTTTTAACGTTACAACAGAGAAAAATCAACAAAAAAAATGTGCCTTTTTTTTCGGGGGGGTAACGTCATTAAATTTATCTTAATCTGTGAAAAAAATCGGGAATAAAAATCAGCTAATCTTTTATTATTAACATTTTTTTTTATTGGGGGGGGGGATCTTGTCTTAATCTGTGAAAAAAAAAATTAGGACTAAAAGTCAGCAAAATGTTGCCTGCTTTAAAGGAGCTAATCTTTTATTATTAACATTTTTTTTTAGGTTGGTGGGGGGTTTAACATCCTTAAATTAATCTGTGAAAAAAATCGGGAATAAAATAAAAATCACCAAAATTTTGCCCGTTTTAAAGTAGCAAAAAATTTTTTATATTTATTTATGTATTTATGTATTTATTTATTTACTTATTTATTTATTTTTTTATGTATTTATTTATTGGGGGGTTTAATGTCATCAAATTTGCATGTCTTAATCTGTGAAAAAAACATCGAGAAAAAAACTGTTTTAAAAGGAGATAATCTTTTATTAACTTTTTTTTTGGTGGGGGGTGGGGATTTTTTTAAAGTCATTAAATTTGCCTGTCTTAATCTGTGAAAAAAAATCGGGAATAAAATCAGCAAAATTGTGCCTGTTTTAAAGTAGCTAATCTTTTATTAATAACATTTTTTTTTTTTTTTTTAACGTCATTAAATTTGCCTGTCTTAATCTGTGAAAAAAATCGGGAATAAAAATCAGCAAAATTGTGCCTGTTTTAAAGTAGCTAATCTTTTATTTTTTTATATATTTTTTTTAACGTCATTAAATTTGCCTGTCTTAATCTGTGGGAAAAAAAAATCGGGAATAAAAATTTTGCCTATTTTAAAGTAGCTAATCCTGGTCGATTAAATTGGCCAGCCGATTAATCGGTTATATCCTAATTGAAATGTATTTAAAGCATGTGGGGAGGTGTCAAACTCCTGCAGTGTATATGACAAATTCTCTGTCCTCTCTTTTGTAGATTTTCAGCTATGATGAGGTAGTCTGTCACATCCTCCTTGTGACAAACGGGAGTTCACTGTAGCTCGATTGTCACACACACACACACACTCATTCGTACATATACGTGCACAAACCTGCAGCCAGATGTCCATGGGAAGGGAGGCCAGTATGCTCTCTTACTCAAGCACACACAGAGGCTGTAGTGTCAGCAAGCAGGGGAGTGTCCCTGCGCAGGAATGCAAGGGATGATAAGTTGTTGGAGGTGTCAGGGGAAGAGCGGCGCGCTGTTACAGCCAGACACCTAACAACAACTCCACCCCGCTTCCGACTCCTCGCTGACCACTTTATCACTACTCTACGTTTTTTGTTTTTCTTTTCCTCCCTACCCGCCTCGACTTCCTGTGCCATCTCTTTGTCCCCATCATAACGCTCTACACTACTAATTGAAATTTAAGGTGACTAAGAGCAGAGACTTCCGAGACTTTTTCATAGGCAGGGAAGCCAGAATTTACTGCCAGCTCATGTCCTGTCCTGTCCTGTACATGTCCCATTTTCTACTTCTCATGTCCCTTCCTTACAGGTGGTAGCACTGCCTTCTCACTCCATATATAGAAAATAATTAACTCCTGTGATGATAGATGGTGGTTGTTGTCTTTTACATCCAACCTCTGCATATTTGTGATCTGCGCCGATTCATTGTTTATGTGTAGTTTTTGGTTTTTAGAACTTATCCTCTGTTATTTTTGGAAAATCACATCTCTTTGCTGTTGTTGTGTCCAGGCCAAAGCTATGCCTCATATAAAAGAAATTGTATCTGCGGCCATATTGTGGAATTTGCAAACCTTTTTGGTTGGCAGTCAAAATGCAAAAATTTGTATTTTTCATTTAAAGTTGCTAATTGGAGTAGCAATCAGGGGTATGGTGGCCATCTGGAATTTTGGGAGAATTTTGAACGCCGGGGCCATTCCAAGCTGAAATTGGGGTGTGCATCAGGGCTAGTTTTTTTTGTTTTTTTTTTGGTACAAAAAATAATTTTTTTTAAAAAAAAAACAGAAATTTAGTTGTTTCTTACAAAACAACCCAAACTGACCCAAGTTGCGAGCCAATTTCTTTGCAAAATTGTTTTTTTCTTTAAATGGAAAAAAAAAAAAAAACACTCACTGAGTAGCTGTGGATTTGCGGCAGATTGTTATTTTTAACCAAGGCTGGCTTAATTATTTGGAAATTATGCCCAGAGGATTGTGTTGAAGATTGGATTTGGGCAGGCTGAATAAAGCGCTGAAGCTGGTCGCCATTTTGGACGGTTGCATGCTGTATTGCTGTTCATATTTTACGTTTGTTTATATTGTTTCTGTGAAGCGATTTGTGACAGCTAAGGCTGTTTGAAAGTGTTTCATAAATGAAGATGACTTGACTTGACTCGATTTGACTTGACTTGACTTGACCTGACTTGACTTGACTCGACTTGGCTCGATTTGACTTGACTTGACCTGACTTGACTTGACTTGACTCGACTTGGCTCGATTTGACTTGACTTGACCTGACTTGACTCGACTCGACTTGGCTCGATTTGACTTGACTTGACTTGACTTGACTTGACTTGACTTGACTTGACTTGACTTGACTTGACTTGACTTGACTTGACCTGACCTGACTTGACTTGACCTGACTTGACTTGGAAGTAAATGTAAAGTAACGTTCTTTGAAAACGTTGGCGATGGCTCATTGGGTAGTCTGTTGTGTAAAAACTGTGCCAAACTGTACCTTTCTGTGGTGACTACAAACTGTCTACTACTTTTGAAAAAATGTTTAAAAAAAAATAGTACTTTTACTCACAGCTAAACTGACAACGCAATTTCTTGCTAACTTTAATAACCCTTGTTGATTTGATCCAACGTGCTGGGTCAAATTCCACATCCAATTTGCTACTGGGTATAAATAACCCAGCATTCGTCCATTTTGTACCCAGCACTCACTTACCTACAGTATGTCACCCAGTTTGGGTTACTTTGGACCCGGCAGTGTGTAACTGTGTCTTGGAGTGAGTCTCACGCATATACAGTATTCTCTTGATGTGTTCCCAGGACTGTATAATGACCACCTTGTGTCTGCTTTGGATGCAAACGTTAACCTTAGAGAGAACCTGGCTCGCGCTTTATTTATTTATCACGGCGTTCTACGAGGGGATTTTGCCGCGTTGAAAGCGGCTGGCGGTAGCATGAAAGCGTTGAGTCATGCTAATAAATGCGATTGAATAAAAGCAGATGCGAGAACTTTCCCCCTTGCCGTTAAGCACTGGCGCAAACGTGCGCAGGAGTGAGGACGAAGGAGCCGTTTGTGTTTCCAGGCCGCTATGATATCACCTGTTGTTTGAAGTGCTTCTAATGATATTGAGAGGAAGCACAAGTTTTATGTGTTAAAATGTTTTTTTTTAAGGGGGAAATTATTTATTGACGTAAAGCCGCATGTGTCGTCTTGGAATGTTGAGGTGATTAGTTGTTCGGTAAGTTCCTTCCAAAACGTAATCTATTCTCGTAACTTATTGTTCAATGACATGATTACTCTCTCGAAATTGTAATTGTGGTACGCCATGAGTGACATTTTGACAAACTCGGGGCCTACAGTAATGACTGCCAATGACACTAGAGAAATATCGTCAGGTGGTCATGACGAGGAGTCGTACGTACCAACTAATTGAATGGAATTGCGGATGATTTTAAAATAAAAGAAAAACTTTTTATGCGTCACAAAAATCGGACGCAAGATCGTAACATGTATATCATATTACAGAAATTTGAATTTGATGCGCACTGTGGCCAAGATGGTGGTTTTCGATGCAATGGCAATGATAAGATATGCGTAAAAATGGGTGAGTTATTCGCTAAGATTTTTTTTTTTAATTGATTTTTTTTGCACATTAAAATTTGCTCAAGCCACAACCTTGTCTAATGTCTTTAGCACCATTTTGTGACATCTTCGAGCCAAGAAACTCTGTTGAAGTGAGGGGAGGAGCTTCTGATTTTAGTCAATAGGATTATTTATTTATTTATTTTTTAAGTGTCTAGATATTCAAATATAGATATATGTTCAGTGCTTGAGAAGTGCAGTCCACATGTTTAAATATAGTTGTTTTGTTTTTAACAAAATGTGGAAAGTTGAAGTAATTCAGCTACAGACTTGTTTTCATTATTATCGTAATCTGAATTATGAGTAAATTGATTTATGCTTAAGCCACACTTTTTTGGTATACTCACCAAAGTCCATCCATCCATTCATTTTCTTGACCGCTTATTCCTCACAAGGGTCGCGGGTGGTGCTGGCGCCTATCTCAGCTGGCTCTGGGCAGTAGGCGGGGGACACCCTGGACTAGTTGCCAGCCAATCGCAGGGCACACAGAGACGAACAACCATCCACACTCACACGCACAACTAGGGACAATTCGGAGCGCCCAATTAACCTGCCATGCATGTCTTTGGAATGTGGGAGGAGACCGGAGTACCCGGAGAAGACCCACGCGGGCACGGGGAGAACATGCAAACTCCACCCAGGAAGGTCCGAGCCTGGACTCGAACCGGAGACCTCAGAACTGGGAAGCGGACGTGCTAACCACTCGACTACCGTGCCGCACTCACCAAAGTGTTAGTCAAAAATAACCCAATTTGCGTTGAAAAAGGATCGACCCGCTTCTTGGGTCAATTTGACCCAACATTAAAACAACCCAAAAATTTGGGTCAGGCTCGTTTTGTACAACCCAGAAAGTTGGGTCAAACTGACCAAGAAGCGCGTCGATTCCTTTTTGACTCAAATTGGATAATTATTATTGACCAAACTGTTTGTGTAGAATTTTGTGAAGTTGTTGTAGTTAACGCTTACAAGAATGCAAGTCAAAGTGTTTAGTAAAGCCACAAAAGAAAAGCTATATGATTATTTTTTTAAATTGTCCAACCCTACTGGTTAGCATTCGAGCTAGCGACAGTGAGACAAGGGACGTGACGACCTTTGCGCAAACTCTCGCCCCGCCCAGCTGCACCCAGCCGCACCCCAACCCTTGAGTCAACGCTTGGCGGCCGAACGAGACGTGTTGGCCGGCTTTGCGGCAAATCCCCTCACACCGAAGCGATTATCGCTTTGAAAGGCCAGACGAGCGAGCGGCGGTCATCGGAAATTCCACCGAGGCGGACGACAGGTTTTTGAGCAACGCAACGAGAAGGGCGCCGCCTGTCAACAAACGTCTCCGCGTGTAATAATAGTGCGCAAGCCAGAAGGTGGCTGAAGCATCCATTTTAGCCCGTCACGACTTAAGTGGCTGGAATGGGAGTTAAGGCGGCGAGCGACGTGGGGTGACGAGTGGATGCGGTGGGGGGGGGGGTAATTGTCCGAACCAGGTGGAGTGGTTTCCAACGAGGAGGAGGTGCGGAGGAGACACGCTCGGGCGAGCAGGAGGACGCACGGGCGGCTTCATCATCGACGGCAACAGCCCCTTCAAATTGGCGGTCAACCTTCGGGAGCGGGCCCCCGATCAGTGCGGCCCCATTGAACATGTCACAGCCCAATGAGGGGGGTTGGCCCCGGCACGGAACCACTGTCAACACCTGACGTATGGCGGCAGGAGTGACGGCACGGGGGAAACCAAGACGGAGTACAAATCGGCAAATCAGATCACTTTGATTAACACTTCGGTTATATGTGGAGTGCACATTTTTGACGGGGAAAATACGTTCCAACATTTCAATTTAATTACATTTGAACGTACCTATGAACATAAAGTATTCAGGCTAACTGCTAAAAATCTAGCATTTTTCCCATAATGCCATGGAGTATAGACTTGCAAAAAAAAAAAGACGCTTTTTTAAAATTTTCTTTTAAGCATTTGGCCTACATGATGCCAATACGTTCAAAAATGAAGTCAACATTCTTTATTCATCATTTTTTGATTGATGATGATTTTTATAATTTCCCTTAGGCCTTTTACGCCACTAGCTATGGCGGCATGTGCATGCACAAGTCAATGCCCCATAGCATGATGGGAAAAAATGTAGAATGTAAATCATGCACAGAAGGCAATAATAAATCTGAAAAATGACAAATAAACAATGTTTACTTAATTTTCAAATGTATTGGTATAATGTATTCAAAACTGATTTTTTTTTTTTTTTTTTTTGCACATGTGCAACTCAATACCCCGTGGTATTATGGGTACTTTTTATTTATTTATTTTTAATTTTTTTTTAGCCTACAAAGATGTTCAAACATTCGAAATTACTTATAAATACGTTTCAACAGATTTAAATATGTTTATATGTATTTGAAAATACGTTTAAACACATTTGCCAGCCAAAAATGTTTATTCCACATTGGCAGTTCCACGCTTCCGTAAACCATTCAGCGTAAATCATTATTAAAAAAAAAAATAAAAATAAAAAATATGCCTCTGAAGCAGGGATTTCATTTTGATTTTTGACTTTGAATTCAGTCTGTTTTAATTCATATTTATTTATTTATTTATTTATTTACTTATTTATTTCATTTTTAGAAAATGTAATATTTCAAAAATGCTTCGTTTAAGTTTAGTTTTAATTAGTTTTTTTGTCTTAGTTTTAGTTTTTTATATATTTACATGTGATCTCTTCATTATTTTTCATGTACAATTAATACTTTGAAAAACACATTTTGCAACTTGCCGTCGACTGAAAATGACATCACAAGGACTCAGGTAACCAATCACAGCTCCAGCTTGTGAATGTCGCATGACCAAACCTAGAAAACAGCTGAGCTGTGATTGGTTACCTGAGTCCTTGTGATGTCATTTTCAGTCGACAGCCAGTTGCAAAATAAATGTACTAATTGTACGTGAAAAATAATGAAAGTATCAAATTAATTATAGACAACATTTTTATTGCTATAATGGGCTAAATAAGTGAAGTATCCCTTGAATGTGCACACTGACAGATTTGACAGGAAACGCCCCCATTTCAGTTTGACTCCACCCAGCGTGCGTTACACTGTGAACGGATCAATAACATTGCGATTGCCTTCCGACGTCGCTATTGGAATAAAGCGCCTGCATCTTCAATTACAGACAAACAACACGACTTCCTGTGTCCGTCCATAAAACACAAGACAAAAAGAATGCGACACTGAAAGCAGGCGGGGGGGGGGGGGGCAGCACAAGTCTTGTGAACTCGGTCTGATCATTGCCAAAAAGTGCCTTGAGGAACGGGTGAGGTGGGGGTGCTGACCCCCCCCCCCCCCCCCCCCCCCCCCCCCCCCCCCCACTGGATCCCTCCTACCCTCTAATGCAGGTAAAGATTGTGCAGTGCAGGACACATCTGAGGCCCTCTCCCTCCTGAGGGGGCGCTGGGGAAACATTCCTCCAGCTTTGACTCCTCCACTCTGGGCATTAATCCCCGACAGCTGTGCCCCTCCCACCCTTCCACCACTCACTGACTCGAGCTGGCCCTTGTAATACATTTTTCACCAACAAGTGACATGCGTTTCGACAGGCCAGTTCAGGGTGCAAGGATGCACACAAACACCGTAGCGACACGCAAGCGCAACGTACGCGGTGACGCGCGCGCCAAAAACAAGAAAAAGCCCCTCTGGCTGTGGCCCCGGAGCCTCTGCCGCGGAGAGTGAAGCTGAGCAGGTGTTGGAGCTTCAACCGGGCAGGACCTCAGGACAGGCCGACCCGCTCCTCCCGCCTTCCCCCTTTGGAGACGCGGCGCAGCTCCTCCCTTCATATTTAATAGCGAGACGCGGAATAATTTACAAGAGGGCCCTGTCGAACATCAATTATGGAGGAAATATAGGAGATGGAGACGTACAGTGCTTCAGCTATATGGGGAGGCCTTCTTCAATGACAAGGATAGTGGAGCCTATAAAGCCACGTGGGGGTCACACAATTTGCTCTTTGAAAAGAAAATACGCCTGTTAAGTCACACATGACCGTTTTTATGGGAGGAATATGTATCGGAAGTTGCACAGTTTGATATTTGACCAACAGATTCTTGCAAAGTCGGTTTCAAAAAATTCACACAAATGTGCTTCGGAAGGAGTATGAAGGGCTACTTAAATACTGGAGGGGCCCACAATTTTTCACCAGCGCTACTGGGGGGCCAAATAGGACCGCGCAGTTCCCAACGCGATGTATGGAAGAAAAAAAAAAAAGACATATATAGACTGTATATAGACAAAATACATGCATATGTAAACAAATTGAATGCATGCTCTTAATACGTCTCATTTTTTAATTTTATATGTATGATAGGGGCCCACAATTTTTCACTAGAGCTACTGGGGAGCCAAACAGGACCACGCATTACCAACCAGATGTATGGGAAAAAAAAAAAAAAAATGACACTGTAACTATGGACAATATACGTGCATATGTAAAAAAACAAAAAACAAAAAATGCATGCTCTTAATATGTCTCATTTTTTATTTTACTTTTATGATTCACTTATCCAAACCCAACATCACAATAAACATATACTGTATCTTTTATTTCCAGTGAAAAAGACTCTTTTGCATAAAAATTCAAGCCATTCAAGGACGGCACAAAACTGCTGAACAGCAAAGCAACATTTACAGGTAAGAACTTTTTTTTTTTTTCCCCACAAAAATCCACCCACTCAAAATTGTAATGTTATTCTGGTACTATGTTTGTCCTGCATGCCAAATCTGATAAGAAAACATATGCATATATTACACCTACTCGTCTTGTTGTATGGGGCAGTGTAAGACAGTGTCAGTGCAACTAAGACATGTCTGCCATCTAGTGGTGAAGAGTGATATTACATCGTATACTGCACGGTCTAGTTGAAACCTAATATTTGCAGTTTGGCACCTGTGGATTCACTTAATCACTTTTTTTTTTTTCAATATTTTGTCACATTTTGGATTTTCTAATAATAATTATTATTATTACTATAATAATAACCTCTGTGCTTCATATATTGAATATTTATCAGCATTTTTTTTGAGAATTTCTTGAATTTTAAAAAAGATATTTATCAAAAAATATGGGGTAAAAATATTTAGATTTTTAAAGGGATACTTGACTCAGTGAGTCATTTTCAGCAATAAAAAAAATAATATTTTGTCTATAATGAATGTGATAACTTTATTATTTTTCACATACAATTAGTACCTTTAAAAACTAATTTTCCCACTTGACCAATCATGGCTCCGTTTACTGACCAAACCCAGAAAACAAGTGAGCCATGATTGGTCGTTACCTACTTCCTCAGCACAGGTGATGTCATCTTAAGTCGACAGCAAGTGGGAAAATTTGTTTTTAAAGGTACTAATAATTGTACAAGAAAAATAATGAAGTTATCAAATTAATGCTGGACAAAATGTAAACTTTTCATTGCTGAAAATGGTTCGATGACTCAAGTATCCTTTTAAGTGATACAATCTGATACTTGGTGAATTAAAAAAAATAAATACATTTTACATATTGTGCGTGTGTCATGGCGAAGATGCGTCGCATGTTTACGTGGCTTCTGCTCATCCGTGCTACTGACAGCGTGTGCGCGTGTTCAAACTGAGGAATGTGCTTCGGATGTTTTGTCACCTCACAACCCCAACACACGTGAACGCGTGCACGCACGCACACGCAAACACATGCACACGCTATGACAGACAGAAGCAGAGTTAATAAGCCACGTCCCAGGAGACGCTGCTGTGTGCGCGTGCGCGTGCGTGTGCGCGTGTCACAGAGGCTCATAGGAGTCAATGAAAACACACTTTAATAAAGTGACCAGAGGCGAAGCCTGTCGGGCACCCGCTTCAACACACACACGCACGCGCAGACTCCTGGGACAGGATGGAGAGGTATCCTGGAGAAAGGAATGTGGACAGAAGGGGGCGGAGCTGGCGGGCAGCGGCAGAGCGGTCCACAGGGGAGAAAGGTGGAGCGGATTGGGGGGGGGGGGAGGAAAAGCGAGGCCGAGGGGGGTTCAGGGACGGCGATCTTATTGTGTTTCCACAATCTCCACTAAGATCAGGTGTGTCTCAACACACTGACGCACACGCGTCACCAATATGGCAAAGAAAAAGCTCGTCTGACACAAATGTGTTGTATACCCCCAAAATTGTTTGAGTTCTGAATTGATTTTGATAACTTCTTTGAACCCGCTTTGCCTTTCTCTAAGAATAAGTGATACATAGGAAAAGGAAACGGCAAACTCACAAAAGGTAAAGTCTATGATGTACTTACAACACCCCCCCCACAAAGAATAGTGTTTGAGTTCTGAATTTATTTTTGATAAATTCTTTGAACCCGCTTTGCCTTTCTCTAAGAATAAGTGATACAAAAGAGGAAACACCAAACTCACAAAAAGTAAAGTCTTTGATGTATTTACCCCCCCTCCCCCCTACAAAGAATAGTGTTTGAGTTCTGAATTGATTTCGATAACTTCTTTGAACCCGCTTTGCCTTTCTCTAAGAATAAGTGATACAAAAAAGGAAACGACAAACTCACAAAAAGTAAAGTCTTTGATGTATTTACCCCCCCGCCCCCCCCCCCCCCCCCCCCCACAAAGAATAGTGTTTGAGTTCTGAATTTATTTTGATAACTTCTTTGAACCCGCTTTGCCTTTCTCTAAGAATAAGTGATACAAAAAAGGAAACGACTAACTCACAAAAAGTAAAGTCTTTGATGTATTTACCCCCCCCTCCCCCCCACAAAGAATAGTGTTTGAGTTCTGAATTGATTTTGATAACTTCTTTGAACCCGCTTTGCCTTTCTCTAAGAATAAGTGATACATAAGAAAAGGAAACGGCAAACTCACAAAAAGTAAAGTCTTTGATGTACTTACAACGCCCCAAAGAATAGTGTTTGAGTTCTGAATTGATTTTGATAAATTCTTTGAACCCGCTTTGCCTTTCTTTAAGAATAAGTGATACAAAAAAGGAAACGACAAACTCACAAAAAGTAAAGTCTTTGATGTATTTACCCCCCCCCGCCCCCCCCCCCACAAAGAATAGTGTTTGAGTTCTGAATTTATTTTGATAACTTCTTTGAACCCGCTTTGCCTTTCTCTAAGAATAAGTGATACAAAAAAGGAAATGACTAACTCACAAAAAGTAAAGTCTTTGATGTATTTACCCCCCCTCCCCCCACAAAGAATAGTGTTTGAGTTCTGAATTGATTTTGATAACTTCTTTGAACCCGCTTTGCCTTTCTCTAAGAATAAGTGATACATAAGAAAAGGAAACGGCAAACTCACAAAAAAGTAAAGTCTTTGATGTACTTACAACACCCCAAAGAATAGTGTTTGAGTTCTGAATTGATTTTGATAAATTCTTTGAACCCGCTTTGCCTTTCTTTAAGAATAAGTGATACAAAAAAGGAAACGACAAACTCACAAAAAGTAAAGTCTTTGATGTACTTCTCCTAAAAAAAAAAAAAAAAGTTTGACGTATGAATTGATAATTGATGAGTTCATCTTCTACTATCTTTACTGTCTTTCTTTGGAATAAATTGAAAACTTCAACAATGGAGTAACCTTTCCTCCCCAAAATTGTGTTTGAATTCTGAGTCCATACTTGTGAACTGATATAATTTTCTTTTTACACTCATGCTTCTTTTGAAGTGTCTCAAAAAAAAAGAAACAAAGAAAAAGAAAAACCCACATTAGTGAATTTATTCATGCTCTTTTCCTAAAAAAAAAAAAAAGTTTGACTTCTGAATTGACAATTGATAAGTTCATCTTCCACTATCTTTACTGTCTTGCTTTGGAATAAGAATAATAATTAATAATAATAAAATAATTCAACTATGGAGTCACATTTCCTCCCCAAAATTTTGTTTGAATTCTGAGTTGGACTTGTCACCGTCTTCCTTCTTTCTTGTGTTCTTCTTGAAGCGTCACTAAAAATCCAAAGAAAAAGCAAACGCCGCACCACGTAATCATTTGATATTCGACTTTAGAGTCAAACGATTTTCCCGTTAAGTGCCTCTAACGTCTTAATTTGCGATGTGAGGCAAAATACTGCACTCGCTCATCCTGTCCCTGCTCCAGTACATACTAATGGTCCGTTTCCTTACACACATGCGCGCACACTCGTGGGCTGTGTCCAAGTGCTGGGGACTTCCACTAACATCGCTGCCAAGACTTTCAAAGAAGAAGTGATACGTCTGCACACACACACACATCCCAGCAAACACACCCCTTCCACCTTTGATTAATGCCAGTAGGTCATTTCAGTTGCGAGGGTCCGGCCTGGGGGCCAGGTGAAGGGAGGCTGTGACCTCCGCCCTGTTTTTTTTTTGTTTTTTTGTTTTTTGGAGCGAGTCCCCGTCACAGCTGTTGAAGCATTCGAGGCGAGGAGGGAGTCCTTCTGGGTTGTTTTGGGGGGGGGCGGTGATGAAAATCCCCCAGGAGAGAACTGAGGGGAATTCTTCTCTGTTATTTGTTATGGGAAGAAGACGGAGAAGAAAGGGACAGGAGGAGAAGCCTTTTTTTGTGTGTGTGCGTGTGTGTTGGGGGGTAAGGGGTGGGAGGGTTTAGGATAGTCTCCTCAGGTGCTTGACGAGTTCTTCCCAAGGGCAAACGACGCCAGCCCAGGGAGGGAACGAGGTGGAAAGTAACAAGTTAAAGCTGCCTTGCGATATGTGTGACCAGCAGTTTGGCAAATAGCAAAAATTTCACCAAAAACAAGGCGGAGTTGAGGAGTTGAGACCGTTTTATGAATCCGACTGGTGTTCTAGGTTGCTCTTGACTCTTTGTAGTGTAGCATTTCTTGCCCAGAACTTAAACAACAATTAGTACAACTAGACTAAGCGCAATTTCTGGAGAAATTGCGTGGGAATGCTGAAAGCGGAATGCTAATAGTTGAATGCTAAGATTTGAATGTATGTGGAATGCTTATGAAGTCAAATGAGAGATAAATTATGAAATTATGACCTCCTGGTTACTGGACAATGCACTTTACCAACTGTCCAACCGAGCAGCGTAAGACACATGGTAATGATGATAAGTTATATGTATGAGAGTGGGCGTGGAAAGTGACATCCAGAAAAAGTTCAATGTCTGTGCCATTGAAAATGAATGGGAAAGAGTTGATATTTACAAGTTAAATTGTGCAAATACTGTAAATAATGTGGAATCATACGATATATATACTCCGGGAGGTGTGAATTTTTTAAGCTAGTTGAAAAATGAACAGTGTGAATTGGAAGTATTATGTGGGAGTTGTTACGCGGCAAAAATTGTGGAGAATAAAAATCAAAATAACATATGTGGGAATGCTGAAGCATTCCCACAACGAGAGAAGTTGAGACATTATGAATTCCACTGTTGTTCTAGGTTGTTCTTGCCTCTTTTGCAGTGTAGCAAGTCTTGCCTAGAATTCCAGTGGGATTCATAATGTCTCAACTTCTCATGTTGTTCTAATTGTTGTTAAAAATAATAAGTTGATGCTAAACTGGCTTGTAATAGGTAAAGTTATCATTTAAAAAAATACAATACAGAATATGGCATTGGAGAAAAAAATAACCTTTTTTATTAACCTAAAAAAAAATCTTCCTAAAACACAGATAAGCATTCATTGTTTTGCACTAAAAACGGGGGTAAATGGAGGGGAAAAAAAACTCAACCCCTCCTAAAAAAACAAAAAAGCAAAACATTAAATATATGTATATATATATGTGAAACATTTTTTTTTTAGTTTGTATGTACTCTTTCATCTTCTAACGCCACTCATGTAGTTTACAAGCTAGCTACAAGTTATTTGTGGATGTAAACAGTAATGTTAGCATTTAGCTTGCTAATCATCAAAACAGAACTACTCTATGTTAGCTAAAAATAGAAGCGTCATATTCACTGATCTATGTATATATATGACTGGGTCGCCGATAGGCCAAGACTTTTGAGCTCGCCAGGCCGCCATATTGCTCCTCCCAAGAAACGTTTCTCGACATGCCATCCTATACATCGAAATTGGAGAACATTTGAGACAGCACTTAGTAGAAAGAACATGATTTAGGTGTTTTACATTAATGAAACATGAACAAGAGACCTTCAGACATTTGTCTCAAATACATGTAGAAATGATATGATTGATGTTTGGTACAGGAGGAAACTTGTATATATATTTTTTAATTTAAGAATTATAAGTGTAATTCAACAACAAAAAAAATGTCTCTGCCAAATCTAATATTAGGGTCTAAGGAACTGAGCGCTAAAAAGAAAAGGGGGTCTTCAAAGCAGCTATTATTTTTATTTATTTATCCATTTTTTACTTGTTAAAAAATAGTGACAACCCCGGCACAATGTATGCGTATGCTGTGTAGTTTATACAGTAGTCTGTTCTCGAGATGGGAGTAACAAGATGGCCGCCCTGTGACTTCAACCGCTTCCACGGCTATCCAGTCATATATTCAGGTTAGTGGTCATATTACACTGATGCTACCATGTTTTTTATCAGTATAGTATAAACTCAAAGGGATGATCTTCTAATGTTCATGTCGTGTTAGCTAGCATCAATGCTAATGCTACTTTTCCATAGAGCTTTCAAAGTAAATGTCACAAGTCAGTTCAACTTCGCTGTCGTGGGAGGAGCAAAAACAAACAAGCCAAAAAACAAAACAAAAAAACCTCATTGTTACATATTGTTGCTTTCAACTGGGCTCTCACACGTCGCACTTTTATGTGAGCGCACGCACGGCCATGTGTGTTTATAATGGGACGCTTCCCTACTGTGCATGTATTCAAATGGGACTTGGCAGCGCACGCAAATACCTCCACCCGAGCGCTCTAAACATACACAGACCGCAAGTTACAACGTTGCGCATGTGTGCGGCTCGCCGCACACGCACGCACGCACGCGATTGCAATAATAAGTCATGGCTGCTTATCAAGCCCAATGTGTTTCTACTTTTCTAATCTGCATCATTTATTATGGGCAAAAAAAAAAAAAGAAAAGCAGAAGAGGGAACGCGGCCACGGTCAATATTATGTCTTGGCACGGCCACCGCTGTGTCCTCAATGTACGAGCTCATGCACGAACGATAACACACATGCTTGCACGTTCATTTTGCTCGCACAGGACCCTTTGGCAAAATAATATGTTTTATTGAGGGAGGGTTTAAAAAAAAAAAAAAAAGTCTTTTCAACATGAAATAAAATACATTTTGTCTTCGTAGTGAAATCTCGCTGATACAGAACATGGCCCTGGTTGATCTCATTTTCTCTGCTGCCACCTGCTGGCCGTTTGTGTAATAACTACCATTTCTGCAACCGTTCCTTGCAGTTGAGAGGCTGCATCAAAGACTTCTGTATGCTCTAGCATTAAAAAAAAAAACGTATCTTTGGGACACTTAAAACATAAAAAACGTATTTACACGTTATTGGGAGTAAATGAGTTAAGTGGCGCAATCTGTCGCCATTATAGTAAAGGAATTTCTATCCAACTTGGGTCATAAGCTGTTCTTTTTTTTTTCCTTAGGGGTTGGAAAGGCATCTATTTGAGGTGCGGTGTTTAATATTTCCCCTGTTTTTAAGTGGCTCACGGAGTGATTGTCATAGTAAAGGGTATAAACAGCAAACTAGTGGCACGATCTTTAACCTTCAGGGGATAAAAAGTGACAACTATTTGAGGTGTGGCATTTTTCCTCCAGGATTAAGTTTTTGGATTTATTTGAGGTGTGGCGTAAAAAGCAGCAACACACAAACGTAGAAAAGGAAATTCACTGCACTGACATGCGATGAGGAATACAGTGATGTGTGTGCGGGTGTGCGTGCGTGTGTGTGTAAGATAGGAGTGTTTAAGGAGCCGGGGGTCTCTGAAGGATTAATGGTGGCAGGCCAAGCAGGGTAATCAGGACGGCGGATAAGTCCTGGTCATCCAGGCGTTGAGCTGAATAAACATGAGAGCCCCGTGATATCGCCTATGCACACAGACACGCACGCACGCACGCACACGCAGACATAATGGCACACGCACATACGTCAACCGGATCTCGAGGGAGCCAGTCTCGTTCCAGAGGATGATGCCAATCAGGAAGCGCGCGCACATAAAAGACTCCCGACTTCGTTCGGTACAATCTCGAGACGTATTATTTTTTTTAATTGATTTTGTTCGCTCTATTTGTATAAAACTAATTTGAATGGACTGTAATATAGTCCAGCAATCCTATTACATTGCAACTAATGTCTTCAAATCTAAAAAAAAAAATAAAAAAATTCTCTACTATTTACTTGACACGAACTTATTTGTGATTTTGTTCTTGTAAAATTACGACAGTTTTGTGTTTGCATCTTTATTCTTGTCAAATTATTTGTTTTCTCATAACTTAATTCTCATCATATTACAACTAATCTCATAATGCGGATAACTTTATGACTCGTCTTGTAAAAGTGTGAATATTGTGCTAACATTGCAAATGTATTCTTGTACCTTTTCTAGTAACATCAGGACGTTATTCTTGCAATATTATGACTTATATTGTGGTAAAATTACGGTTTTCTCATTACGTTTTTGTTCTCGTAAAATTTTGACTTTCATTTTTATATTCTCATAATATTATGACTATTCTTGAGACTTTTCTTGTAAACTATAGGAGTTCTTTCTTGACCATTATGACTTTATTCTGGTAATAAAATTACCATTCTCACAAAATTACAATATTTTCTTGTAATATTACAACTTTTTCTTAAAATTAAATTTTCTTCCTGTGACATTACATTTTTGTCCTTCTGCCATTACGACCTTAATGACGTTGGTCAATTTCACCAATCACAATTTGATATTACTCGCAATATTATGATTTTATTGTCACAAAATTTATAGCCTTTTTTTCTTATAACATCACAAACATTTGGCCATACTGCTTCTTTATCACGAGATTAAACTTTGTGGTGTTACGACTATTACATCATGACATACACAATATGTATATTACATTTTTTTTTTATTCATTTTCTTGTACTACTACAAAATATCACCTTACTTTATTAAGTAATATGACTCCTTTTTTAATAAATATCCATGCATCCATCCATCCATTTTCTTGACTGCTTATTCCTCCCAAGAGTCGCGGGGGGTGCTGGAGCCTATCTCAGCTGGCTTTGGACAGTAGGCGGGGTACACCAGCCAATCACAGTTCAATAAATAAGTAATTAATAATAAATAATAATCATAAAATATAATAATTAAATAATAATAATAATAATAATAATAATAATAATAATAATAATAATAATAATAATAATAATAATAATAATAAATTAGTAAGTAAATAAATAAATAAATAAATAAATAAATAAATAAATAAATAAAATTCTCACATTAGCACTTTTGTACTATGACAAGTTGGTCATTTTACAACTTTATTCTCACAAAATGAAAACTTTTTCCTTTATTCTCAGAATATGTATATAATCATATGTGTATTTATTTTTCCCTCATTAACCTTATGTCGCAATAATAAAATAAAACGGTCATTAATTTTGTGATTTTCCCCACATTTGTACTCCTATCTTAAGACAGCTCACAGTGACTGTCACTTCTTCCGCTGCTGGGATCTTTCAAGGCGAATGCGTCGGCCTTTTGTCGAGTGATACAAACCTTGAGCCTTTGTACCTTTTTTCCTGGGTTTAATCAGCAGAGTTTTTACCGCACACGACGACCGCGGCTGCTTTCTACCACAAGCATCGCGAGATAAAATAACTTTGTACGGTCGGAAAAAAGATCCGGCTATTTGAGAAGGGTTGTGCTTTTGGTGGCCGCGTGCCAAGCGTAGGCATGCGGCCATCTGCACGCAGCTTGCGTTGCGAGATGTGTGTTACACTTTGGTTCTCACAAAGTTCTTCCTCCAAACTTTGCCAGTGTATTGTCGGAACTACGTCACATCGTAATTTTTGTCCTATCCTCCTGACTACCAGCAATTCAAATTTGTCCCCTGTAGTGGACGTTGTTAAACCTGAATATCTCCCACGCAGTGCATACGATTGAATTAATTCCTTTTGTGCTCTATAGAGGACATTCAGAACTTTCCAATGCTAGCAAATGTGTAGGGGTGGGGCTTTGCTACCTTTGATTGCATTATAAAAGAAAATGGCTTCCCTCAGTGCAAGAACTTTTTAGGGAAGTGTATAACACTTTTTATTGAACAAATTTAGGCTTTAAATGTTGTTAGCATGTTTTCTATAAGACTCTTAAAGTATTGTTAGAATTATTTTAACTTTATTTGAGCCTAGCATTTAAGTTTTAAAAAATGTCCTCTGTAGTGGACACATCATAGCTTAAAAATATTGACTTTTTTTTTTTTCAAAAATTTCTTTTGCAGTATTCCCGTTACTTCACAAAGATTGGGGAATATCAAAATAAACATTATTGGACAATATATTTTTTTTTCCTGGTAGTCAGGAGGCTATAGCAGTAAAACATTAAACTAATAACTTTATTTGTATATTAGAGAATGTGAAGACATAAAGAGGCCAGCCTCTCTCTCTCTCTCTCTCTCTCTCTCGACTACACTTTAGACCAGGCGAAACCAGGTCTAAGTTGGTGGCGTAACGCAAATGTTGGTGAATGTGATCAAGGTGCAGGCAGACAGATTCTTCTATATGGGATGTAATTGTATTTCATTCATAAACATGACAACAGTGTGCATCGAACCCTCTGAATCTTTGCATTTTCTGAACCGCTTATCCTCACTCGGGCTGGATTCTATCCCGGCTGTCTTAGGGTGCGAAGCTGAAGCTGGCTGGGTACACCCTGAACTGGTTACCAGCCAATTGCAGTCTCTGAATCATTGTTGAAATTATTTAATTGAACACATATTATTATCATTGTCTTTATTATATTTATTTAAACACACCCCTTGGACCGCGGCATTGCTTACTGGGTGGGACTTGCGCTGGTCACGAAAATAGGGCCCTGCAGTTATTCCCATAAAATTATAACTTTATTCTACTATTTGTACAATTTTTTTCTCAGACTGTGACATTTTTATACTCATAAAAAATAGCATTAAATTCAGGATATTTTTTTGGTAAGTCTTTTTGGTAACGATCCTTTTTTGCCATAACAAAAAGATTAAATGAAGACAATTCTGGCAGTACAATTCCAATCTGGTAGTACTATTTCATTGTCATAAAAATATGCCATTTGAAAAATGAT
This sequence comes from Festucalex cinctus, assembly GCF_051991245.1. Taxonomy (NCBI): domain Eukaryota; kingdom Metazoa; phylum Chordata; class Actinopteri; order Syngnathiformes; family Syngnathidae; genus Festucalex; species Festucalex cinctus. Next base: position 5,861,939 of record NC_135416.1, on the reverse strand, counting down.
GGCCGCCATCTGCACGTTTTAAAAGTGCGTGCGTGTGAAAACCAGGAGCCGAACACTGTGTGCCAAAATGGCAGCGACGAGGTGGGAGAGCGGGACATTCCTGCGAGATGACAAGCCGTCACAGTCACACAGCGGCGCAGGAATGCTGAGAAAACAGACAAGGGGGGGCGGAGGGAGGATGAGCGAGGGGGGGGCGCGCGGGGTGGGCAACAGAGAGGAAAGAGTGTCACTTCATCAGACCTCGTAGTCACGGGTTTCCACAAAAAAAGAGGGGGGGGCAAGGGTGGGGTGAGTCTAATTAGTTTGTGCTCACCGGGAAGGGATGGAGACTGAAAGTAGATGGGAGACGGCTGACTTTTACCCCCACCCCACCCCACCCATACGGCCCCCTCTTTCCACCCTCCTTGCCGGTCCAATTTCTGTCATGCGACTGCAAAAAGCGCCGGAGGGGCGAAAAAAAAAAAAAAGCAAGAAGGGGTGGAAGAAAAAAAAAAATCCGGGAACAAATCTGCGTGTGCGTGCCTAAACTTAGCCGTTAACGACAAAGCGGGGTCCATCCGGGGGTGGAGGGCGAGGGGGGGGGGGGGGGGGGGGGGGTTGTGCAGGAATGCGTCTGGTGGCAGCAAGTGTGAACACTTGCGAATATGCGCTCCAGATGTGTCGGCCTGTCACGCCGCGAGTAAACACCCGCGCTGATGGACAGCTCGGGACTGGATGGCCCCACCGGCTTTTCCCCCTCGGGAGATGGCCCGGAGGAGAGAGGGGGGGCAGGAGGGTATCTCTGTTTTCAGGAAAGGGAGCCAAGAGCAAAGGCACGTCGACAACATCCGCGTTCACAAATATTCACACTTTTTTCTTACAACTTTCGAATTTTACGACTTTTTCATGTTTTTTTTTTTATTTTTATTTTTTTTTACAACTGAACAAAATGTATTTGCTGACTGGGGTGTGTGTGTGTGTGTGTGGGGGGGGGGGGGGGGTTACAGACAACGAACGACAAACGTCAAGAAACATATTCCTCGATGAGGGGTACAACAATATTACTAATACTTACTACTGTCATATTTATTCTATTTTATTCTCAATACATGACAACATTTTTCTCAACGTTATAATCATAAAATTCCAAACTTTTTCCTGGTAATTTCGGGAATTTATTTTTATATCATTCTGGTAATTTCGGGAATTTATTTTTATATCATAGTGGAAACCAATTTTTTTTATTTTTAACTTTTTTTTTTTTTTTACTTTTTTCCCCACTTTTTTATCTGCAAATATATTTTTAAATCAGTCAATATTACTTTTTTTTCTTTAAAGTTTTTGTAGCATTATGACTTTCCATGTAACATTATAATTTTTTTCCACATATGATTTTTTTTTCTAATGTAAATATTCTACTTTTACATTTCTTTTTCATAAGTTTTCTACATATTTTTATCTATTTGCATATTTTTTTTTTAGTTTATTCTCATAAAATGACATTTTTCTAATAATGAAATTATAACTATGCGCATATTTTTACTGTACTTTAATTTATTTAATTCAATCTCCGGTGTAATAACCTGATTTATTGATTGATTGAGTTTTTATTTTTTATTTTATTTTTCTTCTTCTTCTTCTTCTTCTTCTTCTTCTTCTTCTTATTATTATTATTATTATTATTATTATTATTATTATTATTATTATTAATTCAATCTCTTGTGTAATAACCTTATTTATTGATTGATTGATTGCATTTGTATTTTATTATTATTATTATTATTATTATTATTATTATTGTTATTATTGTTATTATTGTTATTGTTATTATTGTTATTATTATTATTATTATTATTATTATTATTGATTCAATCTCTGGTGTAATAACCTTATTTATTGATTGATTGAATTATTTTCTATTTTATTATCTGTTCTCATTGCTGCTGGACATATAAATTTCCCAGAGGGAGCCATCCCAAAGGGATCAATAAAGTCAAATCTAAGTCTAAGTCTAAGTCAAGTCTAAGTCTAAGTCTAATATTTAACATTGTTCTTATGTTTTTGTGATTTTGTTTTCCCCCCAAACTCTTCTTGACTTAAGACTACTAACATTGTTCTTATGTTGTGATTTTTTTTACTCCCCAACATCCCAACTTTTCTTGACATTAAGACTATTTCTCATAATATCAGCACTCCTGGAGCCCCACAGAACGATCACTTATTTTTCATCATACCACGACGACTGCCTACTCTTTATTGGAGGTTTGCGTACTGAGGGAGCGGAGCCAAGAGCGCGACACCCTGAGGACCCGAGCATCCTGGCAGTCTGGACGCAGACGAGACACTGGGAGAGGAAACGAGAGAACGGGAGAAAGAAGTTAAGAAGAAAAAAAAAATTGAAGTGGGGGGGGGAAAAAAAAAAACGTGAGGAGGGAGGACTGGGCCCGATTGTTCCCCCCTGTCCCTCCTCCGTGTGGCCTCCGAGGGGGCTCCTTGCAACCTCAGCAAATTTCCGTCTGGCACAGAGTTGCGAGCTCCTGGGAGCAAACTGAAACATGAACTGCAAGAGGAGGGGACGGCAGGCAGCGGAGAGCGGGAGCAAGAAGGCAAAGTAGAGGAAAGGCGGGGGTGGGGGGGGGGGTCACTAAACTGGAGAACGAGGTCCACCGGGCCTGATCTGACACATGTACTCAGGACTTGTTTATTGAACAAAACAGTGGCGAGGTTTTTAGCAGAGGATTGTTCCAGTTTCAGGACTCGGCCGACGTATCGCGCTTCACATGATGCGATTAGGCTGCAGTGACACTTTAAGCTGAACAAACACAAGAATCAAGAGAAAGCGAAGGCGCAAACGTGCAGCACACGTGAAAGGTGTAGCGTGCCCCCGTGTTTTTCCAACTGCTCCCATGTTGTTTTAGCTGCGCCAGACGGGAGCGCTCCCGCAGAGCGAGAGTGATTGGATGACTGGGCGTAGCGCAGGTCAGGTGACCCAGAAGGTGTCATGGGTCTCCAACGCCTCCCTAGGTTCGGTTCAGATTAGGTTTGCTACCATTATTGACGGCAATGGGATGACATCATCATAGTGTAACCGTACATCCATTTTGTATCTTTTAGGGGGGAAATGTGGAATCTGTACCCTGGATTCTTCAACAGGCAATCAAAGAATGACTGTGGATAAATGTTATGAAATAAAAGTTAAATAAAAGAAGTTATAAATCACAGAAAAAAAAATAAATAAATAAATAAATAAATAAGTAAATAAGTAAGAATAATACATAATAAAATAATAAATTAATAATAATTATTATTATTATTAGAATATAATATATATATATATATATATATATTAATAAATATAAAGGATAAATATAAATAAATATATATATTAATATATTAATATTATTATGATAATATAATATATAATATATATAATAATAATAATATTAGATTATAATAATTATAGGATATAAAGGATAAATATATATATATATATATATATATATATATATATATATATATATATATATATATATATATATATATATATATATATATATATAAGTAAATAAGTAAGAATAATAAATAATAAATAATAAATAAGAAATATTAGGACTAATACACTTTGAGCCACGGGACTAATATTGAGCAACATGCGTGTTATCACTTGTATCAGAAATTACTGCTACTACAGTTTATTTCCTTCAACTGCATTTTGTACAACAGTGGGCTTGTACGCAAGGTACAGACATGGTCACTTTGTCCATTTGGATCATTTATGGATCTTTTCTAACCATAAACAGTATGTATTTGTACCTAGGGGTCCAAATGTGAACCCCGCTGGGACATCACAAAAAGTTATACTTGCAGAACAAAACCTTACTGTACCCTTTTTTGTGACCCTGTGTATTGGGAATTGGCATTGTACTAAATTTTCCTTGACATTGGGGACAATGAATTACATTTTTTTTTCTCCGAACTCATCTTTCAATTTTGCATTAAGGAAAGTAATGGAGGAGTTGCCTTAGTAGCTTAACTTCCCTTCGCTGACCTCCTGTTGTCCTTTAGGCAGGAAATTACTTGAGCCCGTATAAAATCCGACAAGGGCTCACTTTGACAACGATTCAAACATTGAGAATTTTTTTTCTTTTTTAATCAGAAAGTACAAATCTGATCTTGCAAGCGCTCACTAAAAGTAATTCATTTTTATCAAGGTGTACCAAAACCACCACGGTCGATCTGCTCAATGTGAGTTGAGGCTTTTGGGTGGGGTGGGTGGGGGTTCTGAAGCAGACACATTTGAGTCATGTCAGGTGCGATGCAGCCGCTATCAGGAAGCAGCCGCTGATGACACCAGTGCATTAAGCAGCTGTCCACTCCCATGATCATTAGTGAGATACGGATGCAGCCGAGCAGCGAGCGGGATGCCGCTGTGCTACAAAGCCAACTCTCCGGGGGCAAGCGCGGAGGGGGGGGGGGGGGGGGGGGGGGGGGGGGGGGGGGGGGTTGGGGGGGGGGGGGGGGGGTTGGTGGGGATGAGTCCAAACAACATCAAGTCACCGCAGCCCTCAGAGACGCGGCCCAAACTTCTTCACGCACAAACAAACACAGCGAGACTCCGCAATGTATTTGTGATATAAAAACACCGTACGGCCGCAGTGACGGCTTCAGGAGAACCATTTCCTTGAGCATCTGTTCTCTGTGTATCTTTTCATCAAACTAGCGACTGGTGGGCTAAATAAATAACAGACTCCGACAAGCATTTTATGGTCGCGTTTCCCTGCTACTGCTTTGATAGTGCTGAACTACATAATAGCAAAAGAACTTTCTTTGCCCGAGATTTTCCTAGTCAGTGCCAAGTGGAAAAATACTCTTTTCTATAGATACAATGGAACTGTTATGTTCTGAGGTTGGATCCCAAAGCGCAGACACAAATGAGATTTTAACTCTTTACTCACATCGAGAGACGTGGAACAAACTTGACTAGACGAGAAACAACGAGAGTTGCACAGAGGAACAGAGGTAACAGAAGTAATAATCCAACAAAAAACACTTCTCAGACAGGCTTATATAGACAGCGAATCGATCTGATTCGTCGTGGCTGGACATGTGGGTAACAGGACTGACATGGAATTACCTGATTGGCTGTTGACTAGATAAAGAGATTTAAGATTCCTGAAATCACATAGCTTTTGACATCACATAGCGTCTTACCAGTAGAAACTCGATGCTAGTTACATCAGTTCAAAACAGACACTTAACCTCACGGTCGTGATTCACTTATACCCTTGCATGACCCTAGTCATTGCACTTACATGACCCTAGTCATGACAGTAAAAGCAAAACCCTTGTATGACCCTAGTCATTACAGTAAAAGCAAAACCCTTGCATGACCCTAGTCATTACAGTATAAGCATAACCCTTGCATGACCCTAGTCATAACAGTAAGCATAACCTTTGCATGACCCTAAGTCATAACAGTAAGCATAACCCTTGCATGATCCTAGTCATAACAGTAAGCATAACCCTTGTATGACCCTAGTCATAACAGTATAAGCATAACCTTTGCATGACCCTAGTCATAACATTAAGCATAACCCTTGCATGACCCTAGTCATAACAGTATAAGCATAACCCTTGCATGACCCTAGTAATAACAGTATAAGCATAACCCTTGCATGACCCTAGTCATAACAGTATGCATAACCCTTGCATGACCCTAGTCATAACAGTATGCATAACTCTTGCATGACCCGAGTGCCTTTAAAACTAAAACTTAAAAAAAATAAAACTTTATCGGCCGCCCTCTTGTGGCCATTTTAGGATCATGAAATACAAATTAGAAATTAAAAGAATAGAAAATTGCCAGTAATTTCATACAATTGTAAGGGAAAATGTTATATTGGGATATATAGGTCTTTCTTTAAAATTATCTGTCATTGTTTTTTGGGGCAATTTGATGCATCAAAAGTACTAGTGGTATCAGTAATTGTATCGTATTGGTGGCTGCTCGTACTGCTATTATCACTACTCTACAGTGTACTACATATACTCTTACTGTAACATTACTTTTTCCTTGTAATATCCCTAATATCTTCTCATAATTATCTTTTCTTCCAGCATGCTCCTTTGAGTGATAGAATTACACCAAAGAGTTAATCCTGCCTTTTGTTTTCAATATGTAAAGATGTTACCTTCCTGGTTCGAAGGTTAAGCCAAAGTAGCCCGAGGACCCCACCTACGCTAAAACCGCGGAAGGTGACCAGTTGTAACGCTTCAGGTCGCGCGTACGAGCGTTCCTAATCAGATTAAAATCAGAGCAAGGAAAAGTATGAAAGCTTAACGTTGTTGGCCTTATTCGTCTGCCAGACATAACCTTGTTCTTTGATTATCCCGACTACCTGACCAATAAAGGCGAATTGCGGTTAAGACGCGACGTCTAATTAGCTTAATTACCAGCTTTAGGAATGGGATTAGCAGATAGTAATCATAAACGGCTAACGAGCGAGTCACTGAGAGAAGCGGCTCTTTTCCTATCAAATTGGTTGCCGCGCGACCCGTTGTTATCTGGGCCGAGATGATGAAAAAAAAAAAAAAGCTAATTAAAAGATGAATGAAGAAGAGGCGAGGCCAGAAAAAAAAAAAAAAAATCAAGAATATTTCAGTTATTATTTAGTCAGTATTTCGGTCCACCTAATTGGTGCCGGTGATCGTGACGGACTGCTGTCAATCGTCATTTTTGTGATGTGCGTAAAAAAGTATTTGCAAGTTAAGCAGGAAACACATCTTTACTTATTTTAACCCCTTATCTTACGAGCAATTTTGACGAAAATGGTTTAAAAAAAAAAAAAAAAAGTTGCATTCAAAGTAAGTTTGAAGCCGTTCCTGAACCATTTAGAGTATCAGCATAGTTTACAAAAAATTTTGTAAGAATGTTTGCCCGCCAGAGACCATCCGAGTACCCGCTTAAATCATATACTTGTACTAACCTCACTTTTTGGTCAGTACAGTCTTCCCTCTCTATAACGCGGTTCACTTTTCGCGGTCTCGCTGTATCGCGGATTTTTTTTTAAGTGCAATTTTGCATATTTTTTTACAGTAATATACCCATTTTATAAAATTTATGAAGGTTTGAACATTGTCAATGTTTGAACAAGAGAGAAATGTGAGAACATGTAAATGCCTCAATGAGAAAAGTGTATAAATTGTGCGGTCGGGGATTTTAGAGCCTTAAAACATTTATAAGAGTGGTAAAACATAAAGCTAACTACTTCGCGGATTTCATTTATTGCGGGTATTTTTTGGAACCTAACCCCAGCGGAAAACGAGGGAACACTGTACTGCCGTTTAAAAAAAAAAAAAAATAATAATAATAATAATAATAAAACAGGTTGCCGTCACTTTTCATTGCCTGCAGCTCAAATCTATGACCGTCACAATGAGTCTGTTTACGGCGCCACGGATGACTCGTCTCTTTCCGAGCCTGCGAGTACGAGTGACTCTTGGTAGCGCGTTGGGACACGCCGTTCCCGGCGGGCCACCGCCCTGCTTTTGCCCCGTCCTGCGATTCGGAGGGCAATCAAGCGGACCCGGCGAGGCCTTTCCAAAACCACGAGAGTGCTTCAATGTATTTGTGATCGAATCAAACCGGGGAGTTGAGGACAGACAATCCGGAAGCGACTATTAAAACGCGCTCTAATGGCCCGACGAGTGGTCCTCGAATATGAGACACGGGGGCTTTTATACAGAGCCCCTTTCAGAGTGGCGGCCCATAGGAAGGATGCATAGTGGAGTGTCAGTGGCTGTGATGTTGATTTTATCCCGCCCGGGAATGCCTCCAGAGCTCTCGGTTCACACTGAGCCAGAGGGCAGCAGCACAAGGGGGCTCCTGAGACACTTCATGTGGGGAAGTCCCCCTCATCCCGTTTAGGAACAGCAACATTAGTGTAAATGATGAGTGCACACAACAGAAGCCTTGTCGAGAAATGGCGCAAAAAAAGATAACGGATTTGCAGCAAACGTCAACAATTTGTTTTAATTGCTAGAGCGCTGACTAAAACTGATGTAAAGATACAGCCTTTGAACTCAAGTACATCAAGCATGGAGAGTGGAATGCCATTCAAATACACTACTATATATACTTAGACTTAGACTTAGACTTAGATTTGACTTTATTGATCCCTTTGGGATGGCTCCCTCTGGGAAATTTACATGTCCAGCAGCAATAAGAACAGATAATAAAATAAAAAAGAATTCAATCAATCAATCAATAAATAAGGTTATTATTGACCAGAGATTTAATTTATAATAATAATAATAATAATAATAAAATAAAAAATAAAAATGCAATCAATCAATAAGTAAGGTTATTACACCAAAGATTGAATTAATAATAATAATAATAATAATAATAATAACAATAATAATAATAAATAAAAATTCAATCAATTAATACATAAGGTTATTACACCAGAGATTGAATTAAATAACATTAAGTAACGATAAGGGCAATATATCGTGATATTGTGATATTAAAACTTCCACAATATCGTCGTCATCATGTTTACAATATTTAAAAGGAACACATCTGTTAAAAAAAAAAAAAAAGTCAGGTTGATTTCCATTTGTGCAGTTCTAGCACCCTCTAGTGGCTAGTTTATTAGTGCAGTTTAATTTTCATTCGGGATGTTTTGGCCTTCTATGTTTAAAATCTATGCTAATTGTCAGTTGAAGGGGAACCTAATTTGCTTGTGAAGCGATCAATATGAGCTAAGTGCCTGAATATTGTTATTAGAGATTGTTGGTGGTTTATATGCATTGCTATTATGTACAAAAGCACAATATTGTTTTTTGTTTTTTGTTTTTTAGTACGAGCTCTTTTTTTTTTTAACAGTATTATGATCTTATTAAATATCGCCCCCCCCCCCCCCACCCCACACACACACACACAATATTGTGATAATTATTGTATCGTGACTTTCATATCGCGATAATATCGTATCGTGATGTTTGGACATCGTTTATCCCTAACATACAGTGTACTGTACAGTCTATTTTATTTACTACTGATATTATGCTGTAATCGTTAGAGCGCCGAGGAGAGGAAACACTTTCGGACCACAGCTACAGCACACATTCAAAATCAGTGGTAAATATCCAACAGTGTAAAGTCCAAAAGATGACAGAAAAAGAAAATGAGTTGTAATTGCCAGAGCTCTGACTAAAATTGATTTACAGGACACGGCATCAGAACATCAAGCATGTAGAGTGGGATGTCATTCCACATCAGTTATATAGGCAGCGTATTGTGCAATGTAGTGTTTCAACAAAAAGAACGGTGAACAACATGTTTTTAATACAGCCTTAGGGCACAATTACTTTGTCAAGCATATTGAGTGGAATGTCATTCAAAAGTCAAAACTGAGACTTGTAAAAAGGAGCGAGTAGTTTCCAAACTATTTTAGGTTCCCCATGTGCTTAATATCAAAAAAGTCTTCACAAAATATAGCGGAACCTCAATTCAACGTTGTTCTATAACAATCTTCTAAAACTGTTTGCCAGAAGTAAAAACTGTTTGAGAACATCTTTGCACCTTTGTCGCTCAATGAGATATGGGGTTATATATGATATGGGGAGATATGGGAGACAATGATTTTGTACCGTATTAGGTGTTTTCAAGACACACAAAAAAGTAATCTAACAAACGGCGCTAACAAACGATCCCTTTCCCAATTAGTCCGTTAAATGGCGGTACCAAGGCAACATTGTGACTGCTAAAAAGGAGCATGTGCTGTACTATTTCGATCAATTTTTAGGTCGCTACGCCAAAAATTTAATAAATAAACAATATACAGTTATTCTCTACCACTAATTAACTAATTTATTCCCAATATAAATACGTTATTTTTTTTAATGTTCTAAGTGTCCCAAAGACGTATTTATATGTTTTTTTTTATGCTAGAGCATACAGAAGGCTTTGATGCAGCCTCTCAACTGCAAAGAACGGTTGCAGAAATGTTAGTTATTACACAAACGGCCAGCAGGTGGCAGCAGAGCAAAGGAGATCAACCAAGGCCATGTAGAAAAAAAGCTCAATTACTTACAACTTTAAATAGATTTGTGAAAACTGATGAAACTTAGCTCTCTTCTAATGCTAATTGCTGCAAAATGGAAACAGATAGAAACTTACTTTTTTTGTCCTGATGAAAGAAGAGACTTTAATCTTTCTTTTGATAGGTTCCATGCTTTTATAGCAATAGAACACAATATTCTGTGGGCCTTGCAAAATCAGTCAAAATCAAATAAAACAGCCGGGAGCGAACGGGATTGCCTGTGAAAATGGCTGGGAGTGAATGAGTTAATAATGCTAAACCATTTTAAAATCATCTCAAAATAATGACAATGCCAAAATTGCGCCCTGAAAAAAATCTAGAGTTGAATAGTAATCTTGTCAGGATTAAGAATCATCTACAAATAATAGAGTGCTGCAAAAGGACTTACAAGTACAAACTTGACTTCTTTTTTTTTTTTTTTTTTTTTTTTTTTTTTTTTTACCTCACCCATGTGTTACCTTTTGTGATTTGCCACTTCAAATGTTCCTCATGCTCAGAAACAGTTGAAAGAATATCGCTTGACATTTATTCTAGATTACGAACCCCCCTCCAAATCTAGACAGGCTCTATTGAATCGTGTCCTCTCGGCGGAGAGGAAAGAGCGTTTCCCCTCTCACATGACCTACCGCCGCACTGGCAAACGATTAGGCGGCTGAAAGCGTCTCATTATGAGTATTTACGAGAGAGTCCGCCAGCCGGAGTAATGACAGCTTTACTTCCAAAGTGCTACTCTTTCTTTTCCTCTTGCTTTTTTTTTTTTTTTTTCATTCTCTCGCCCCCCCAACATACACACACGCACACGCGGACACATCCCTGTCTGTCCAACACTGTTTTCCTACATGCAGACACACAACAGAAAGTGTGTTGACAGATGGAAACAATAAGAATGTTTTTCTTACTTTGAACCACAATTTTCTGCTCTGTTGTTTGTGTGCAAGTGTGTTTTTTCTCTCGCACGCTATAGACTGAATGTTTAACTTTGTAAGGGCATACTGTATATAGGAGACCCTTAAGAATGACATAAGAGCTGTTTGACTGTCGTATTGTTTTGTTGGGAGGATGGATTCTAAAGTGTTTGCGTGTGCGTTCAGTTTTTCCCATAATCAGATATCTGTCCTATGTCGAAAATATCTTACCTCTGTTAAGTGCACACGCCATATGTCAATGGGAAATTGTAAAAAGAAATAAATCACTATTAAAATATAATAATAATAATAATAATAACTAGACAAAGTGGTAATTTCTAGAGAAATTGCGTGGGAATGCTTAAAGCTGAATGCTAATAGCTGAATGCATGTGGAATGCTAACGTAAATTGAAAGATAAATTATGTGAAAATTAAACATTAACTGTAGTTGAATGATAAAGGAATGTAAAAAAAAAAAAAAAAAAGACGAACTGCAGTATGTCTAAGGTGGGATTTGAACCCTTGCACCCAACCCACCAGTCCTTTGCATTAATCAGAAATCACTGTTAATATATATATATATATATATATATATATATATATATATATATATATATATATATATATATATATATATATATATATATATATATATATATATATATATATATATAAAATAAAATAAAATAATAATAATAATAATAATAATAATAATAATAATAATAATTAATAAATAAAACAAAGCGGTAATTTCTAAAGAAATTGTGTTGGAATGCTTAAAGCTGAATGCTAATAGCTGAATGCATGTGGAATGCTTATGACGTAAATTGAAAGATAAATTATGTGAAAATTACACATTATTATATGATAAATTAATAATAAATTAATTTAAAAAAAAAACTTGAACTGCAGTCACTCTAAAGTGGGATTTGAACCCTCGCACCCAACCCACCAGTCGTTTGCATTAACCATTGGATTCAATCGAACATCATTTTTGCACATCGAAAAAGCTTTCAGCATTCCCACAATGATGATGAAACGAGGTTTCCGAGGTTCTGGATTTGAATAATCGGCTCCTGCATTCCTGCGTGGAGTTTTAATATATTGCGCTAAAAAGTGAAATACAACTGAATTGTACTTAGGTGGGGATTATTTTTTGTACCACTAGAGGGAGCCCATGTGCCACTATTGGTACTAGTACCACACAGAAAATAGGATGGATTACTCGACCTGTGAGCGGCGAATTTTCTTGATCGTCGTTGGTTGAAATCAACTTTTGGTCACAAATAAATATCTTTCATATATATTTATATTTATTTTATATATCTGTACACACAATCCAAAAATCCAAGAGAGTGAAGCGATATCTTATTAGTTTAGATCCTGTTGCCTCAGGGGCCAGAAGGCGATGAGATATTTGACCAAACGCGCAAACCAATAAGGGGCCATCGATTAGATAGGATGAGCACCTTATTGGAGACACAGGTGGCAAGGTAGAGATTAAAAAAAAAAGGGGGAAAAAAGTGCAACAAAGAAATGGAGAAATCACAAGTTTGAAGTTTCTTTGTTTATGTCTTTAGATCTTTGAAATCAGGCGTGGGTCATTCAAAGTCCTTTGAGGGCCATGTTACATTTACTGTATTATTATTAGTTATGTGCATTTGTTGTTTTAATATTTTGGGCCTTTTTATGACAGTTCCTCGCAGGTTTTATTTGTTTTCAGAATTGTATGATAGGCAAGTTGAATATAACTGTATAAGGGGAAACTAGAATAGCATTCCAAGTGGCGGATATTTGCCAATGCCATCAATTTTCGACCATTTGTCCAGTTCAGTGGCATCATGGGGTGAGCTGGAACGCAAGGTGTCTTTTAACCAAGAGATTGATTGCTAGCCAATCACAAGGCTAATATCAGGGTCCGACATTACAATAATGGTGGCTCAATGGTTCTGAGCCAGTGTGGCCCTACGTTGGGCCATAAGCCAGTCTTGTAGATAAATACGATGAAAACAACATTCTTGGTGCGTTGTAGTCACTAGTTTAGTTCTTCGGTCACGAGAAAACTGGCATCTAACGAGAGAAATAGCAGCCGAAGTTGTTATTGTACTTAATTACAAGCAATGGTCCATCTCAAATCTCATCTATCTATCTATCTATCTATCTATCTATCTATCTATCTATCTATCTATCTATCTATCTATCTATCTATCTATCTATCTATCTATATTTGTATAGTACTTTTTAGGGGTGTTAAAAAAAAATCGATTCGGCAATATATCGCGATACTACAGCATGCAATTCTCGAATCGATTCAATAGGCAGCCGGATCGATTTTTTAACATCCATTTTTGATGGAAAAATATTCAAAAAAACATAACTTTCACACCTTAAGCATGGAAGAATGTTATATTAATGGAACATTAAACCTTCATATTTTATTTAAATGCTGTTCTAACATGAAAAAAGGTTACAACCTATTTGTTAAATACAGTGGCTCACAGTTATAAAACTGAAGTTTCAGATCAATAAATAATACATTTTCATACAAATCTTACAGTGTACATGTATAGGTTTACTGAATGGTATTTTCTAAATTTGAGTAAAAAAAAATCGCAACAATCGACTTGTAAATTCATACGGGATTAATCGGTATCGAATCGAATCGTGACCTATGAATCGTGATACGGATCAAATCATCAGGTACGAGGCAATTCACACCCCTAGTACTTTTCATACAAAAAAAAAAAGAAACGCAACTCAAAGTGCTTAACATAGTTTAAAAACAAATCATCAGTCGATTGGTGTACGGGTGTGCGTACCTCAACTCAACTTTATTTATAAAGCGCTTTAAGAACAGGCGTTGCTGTATACAAGGCATGGATTACCATTTCTAAGTGCTGCTGAGATAGTTGATTTTTGACCTTAGCCAGCTGTCTGAGATGAAAAAAGCCGGATTTGACAACAGCAGCAATTTGCCGGTCCCGTTTAAAGTCACTGTCCATCTTGACACCCCAGGTTTGAGGCCGTTGGCTTCAGATATTGTGCCAGAGGACCTAAGTCGGCAGGATGCGAAGAGCTGCTGGGACCAAAGACCATGACTTCTGTTTTCTTCTCATTGAAGTTCAAGAAATTTAAAGCCATCCAGGCTAGCAATGAAAAGAAATTCCACGTTTTCTAAGGATGGAGTCCATGGGTAGTAGATATAATGAGAACCGAATGGGCCCTAATACAGATCCTTGTGGAACACCATATGACAGTGGGGCGGTGCGGGACTCGGAGCACCCAAGGCGAACACAGAATGTTCTGTCGGCCAAGTAGGATCGAAACCACTCAAGAGCACTCCCGCCAATGCCCACCTGGTGCAGTAAACGAGCCAACAGAATACTGCGGTCAACAGTGCCAAACGCTGCAGTCAGGTCTAACAGTATGAGACATATATATTCTCCAGTGTCATTTGCCAGGAGGATGTCATATATTTTTGTCACAACTGCTCAGTTCAAAGACGAAAATAATAATAAACTGTATATTTGGAGAAAAAAAAAAACATTATACTAAGTGTCTAAAAATGTATTCCGTTATTGCTCACTTCTGTATCTCTGCCTGAGTCCTCATTCGCTAATTTCGCTGACGCTCTCCAAACTCCGGTGGCCGATTCCACATTCCCGGCGGGATACCCCCGCCATGTTGTCGCCGTTTACGGCTCTTTGTAGAAACATGCGTTCCGTGTTAGCGTGATGTAAATGCTGATGTCGACTGTAAAAAAATAAATAATAATAATAAAAAAAAGAACGAAAATGTTGGCAACGCTCGCTCATTACGGTCCACATTTAACATTGGCACGGAGGCGGGATGATGTTTGTGTTGTAAATACGACGCGAGCGGCGGCTGTAATATGAATTGGCTGCAACTGGATACTTGTGACTGGGGGGCAAATGGATCTAATGGTACTCTTAATGCCGGCCTTGAATAATGAGGCCTTTGTCTAATAAAACTGGAAAGCCTCCAAATACCTATAGGGACCTGGGCCAGTTAGAGCAATAACAGTCTATCAAAAGAGAAAGCAAAGTCATTACTTAGAGGCTAATAAATACAAGCACCATGCTGGGGGGGGCGGGATGGAAAGGGAGGAAGACGGACAGGGACGAAAAGAAAGAGGAAAGACATTATTAATCCCTTTTTCTTTGAAGCGGTAATTTGTCAGCTTCTGTGAACATATCGTATATAATGTATATATATATATATTTTTTCACCTTCTCAACAGTAAATATCAGATTTCTGTAGTCCTTCATGAAAACAAACTGATTATCTTGGTGTTGAATTAAAATAAATCATTTACTTTTACTTGACTATATATGACGGAAATTGATAAACTCTCGTGTGAGGATAAATTGTTAAATACAAAATGAACAGTTTGGATAGCTCAGTTATCCAAAATGAGAATTTTAAAAGACTTCAATTGTGCATTTTAAGATAAATGTGGATTTATTATATGGATTACAATTCGCCAGTATGCGGACTGATGACAACATAGTTTCTGCTCCATATGGTACGATGACTGTTCTGTTCACTTTTGTGCTGAATTGTGTTTCGACTTTTTTTTTTTTGGTTGCTTTGTCCATCCATCCATCTATGAGCAGATTCGCTTATCCTCACAATATTTATATAAATCAGCAGTGAATTGAGGCTAGGAAAGTTGGATTGTTTCTAAACAGTTGTGCAAGACTCTGCGCTTGCTAGCAGCTAAGCTAAAAACAAACCCTAGTTACGATGCATACACTCTAATAATTGCTTATTTTCATACGCTTATATTACAATTTTGACTTTTGTGCTAATTGGAAATGTAACTAGAGACCTCAAGGAAGCTATTTGTGGAGAAATATCAAAATGGACAAAAAATATCTCTAGATTAAGCCTGCCGACATTGAATGCGACATTTTTTGTCACTCGACACAAACGTGCCGTTTATTTTGTGCGGCTTTGCCGTTTTGGCGCAAAATGTCCCGGGGATGTCTCAAAAGGTTGAAGCATAACCATATGCTTACCGAATCCCAGCATAGCGTGCTAAATGTGAATGAAGGCAGCCTTGGAATACTTTCAAAAGATTTAAGCTCACAAATAAAGAGGGATGGACCTTGATCACCATGCAGGTGACAAGCACGACTATAAAGAAGTGAATTTTTTTTTCTTTTTTTCTTCATCTTCCAAGATTGAAAACTATTTGACGCGCCGCCTTGTAATTGCTTTGCAAAATGAAGTCGAGCTATGCAAGGCCCGCCAAACAAAGAGCACAATAAAAGCCACTGTGAGCGCTCCGACGGTGGCCAAGGGCACGGCGTGCTCGCACAAACACTGTCCCTTATTC
The DNA here is from genome assembly GCF_051991245.1 of Festucalex cinctus. NCBI lineage: Eukaryota > Metazoa > Chordata > Actinopteri > Syngnathiformes > Syngnathidae > Festucalex > Festucalex cinctus. The sequence goes on along the minus strand of NC_135416.1, from coordinate 5,845,583 downwards.
AACGGGGAGGGGAAAAAATACATTTTGAAATACGGGTCAAGCTTCAAAGTCAAGATTGTTTTTAAACATTTTGAAGCACTGATTGGAAAATAGGAAGGTGCACTTTGGCAACTAAGACAAAACAACGGAATCATGTTTTGTGTGTGATGATCTACGTTTTTCTTGATCATTTGGATCTGATACGGCTTTGTTTCATTGTCTAGACCAGGGGTGTCAAACTCATGTTAGCTCAGGGGCCGCATGGAGGAAAATATACTACCAAGTGGACCGCATCGGTAAAATAACGGTATATAACTTAAAAACGTTTACCGTCAATTATATGAAGATTTTCGCTATTTGTGTACCAGCCCTAAATTACAGAGCTCAACTGTAATCATATTGTTCCAAAAAATAATACAATTGCAAATGGAACGCGGCAACACTGAGTCCGAGACGTGTTAAATCGACCCGGTTTGCTTATATATTGTTCCCAGAATGCATTGTGTGGCACAGTTTATGACGTTATAAGGACGCTAATCTTTATCATATCTATTTGTGTTACCAGTAATTGAATTTGTGTCATATTTAACACGTTTTTCGGTCTATGATTTAATAAAAAAAAATAATAATAATAATTAAACATACCGTAACTTTAAGTTGTGTGTAAAATAATGACATCCAGGACGAGAAGTTGCATTGCTCATCTGAGGACTGCTTGTGAAGTTACAAATTTTCTATATGTTGATTGTGACTGACTGATTAATTAGTCCGACATTACATTTTTTTTTTTTTTTTTTTTTTTTTTAACTTTACAAAATCATCGCGTGGGCCGGATTAAAACCCCTTTGCGGGCCTGATCCGGCCCGCGGGCCTTATGTGTGACACCCCAGCTACGTCCTAGCCTGTAACGCAAGACGTTTCAGTTATATGGTGCATCAGTCTGAACACTAGGGGGCACTGTGTAAAAGGTGTATATATAGAGTCGATAAGCGACAAAGAAGAAATGAGAGCCAAATAAGAGCTTTTGAGTCTGGTGGATTAATGAGTACAAATCAGATTGCTCTATTTGTTGACTACAAAATAGGAAAAAGAAATAGGCTGCTTTTTGACAATAACACAAGCTGTAAACTAAAACTGTAACACAAGTTAAGTGATACTTTTTCACGCCATGACTTATTTCTCTTTACTTGACATGACAAGAAACTCGGTGCAGGAAAGTTTATATATTTTGCAGGCAGTGATGTCATCGATGTTTATTTTAAAGCATTGGTGCAATATCAGACCTTTTTTTTTTTTTTAAGTCTATCAGCACTGATATAAGGTCATGTGTCCTGTGTCATGTCACGTCGTCCGTCTGCAGTGGTGAGGTTTTCCGTGTTTCTTTGTTTCTTTCTTCTCTTAATCTAGTTTTTTTTTTTTTTTTTTTACATTGTTACTTTTGTATTTTATTTCAAAATGCTTTTTTTTTTTTTTTTAATTACCCCTGCCGATGTGCCTTTCCTCTCATGCTTCCCTGGCTTGGGTCACGCTGCCTTGTTGTCTTTCTTATCTGGAGTGCCTGCCCAATGGAATTACGCAAGCAAATCTGGAGTGAGCTGCTTTTTTTCTAAAAAATAAAATAACTTGTCTGTGGGCTGTGATTTGATTGGGAACCTCATAATTTGGCAAATTTAAATACATTTAGTGCCTATCAACATGAGGATATCCAACCATGTCTAGGGAGGTAGCCTGGCCAGACAACCGGTGCGTTTCACAAGTTACATCGCTATTAATATGAAAAGAAAAATGCACAGAGCTGTCACCAACGTCTGAAAATGTAATTATGCCATCTAGTGGCAGAAAAATAACCTCAATACAAATCTATATCAACACACTTTTTTTACAGTCCAGTACATCTTTGTAATTTTAACTCAATTTTATGAATTATTATGAAATTACTGTATCTGTGACTAAAAGATGCAGCCATATTTCTGAGTTTTTTTTCCACTTTTATGTTAACAAGCGTATGAAAACTTTAGAACAGATACAATTTGAAGTCATGCAATTAATTACAATAAAAATATTGAATCACCTGACACCCCTATTCAGTACATTTTGATGCAGAATCCATCCAGCCATTTTCTTAACCGCTTAGTCCTCACAAGGGGGTGCTGGAGCCTATCCCAGCTGGCTTCGGGCAGTAGGCGGGGTACACCCTGAACTAGTTGCCAGCCAATCGCAGGGCACACTGCCATGCATGTCTTTGGAATGTGGGAGGAGACCGGAGTACCCGGAGAAAACCCACGCAGGCACGGGGAGAACATGCAAACTCCATCCAGGAAGGCCGGAGCCTGGACTCGAACCCGAGTCCTCAGAACTGGGAGACGGACATGCTAACCAGTCATCCACCGTGCTGTCCGGTGCAGATTCAAGTAAAAAAAATAAAAATAAATCATATGGAGCCAGCTCAAGCACATTGTCGGATCCTGAAGACGTTGTCATGGTAAAGAAGCTACTACTTATCCCGCTTGCCTCTTGTCACACTGAACGAAGGAAACACTGGAGGATTTGTTTGTAGACGTGCCACTTGATCGTCTGGCCTGCACTGAAGAGGAAAACTCATAGTTGAAGTATATCTTTTGTGCCACAAGTCCCGGAACATTTTGGACACATGCCAAAGTACTAAGAGCTCAAATCGGCACAGTGACACTCACGTGGCTCCTTATTCAAAATACAAGACCACCATGTTATCTTTCATGGCCAAATGAGGACCCTAAGCACTATTACAGCTGTTGAGGCAAAGGGATGATTTGGAACATTGAGAAAAAGAGAGACACTAGTGACAGAAAGACAAGTAAGCAAGTAGGAGAAGGAGGAGGTGGTGGGAGTGTCTGTCCATCCTCTGCGGGACGTGGGGGGGGCGTTGGAGCGATCCAGAATTCCTTACTGGCCATTAAAAACCAAATTCCTACACAAACTGCTTGTGTTTTCACTGCAACTCCTCCACCGCGCTCGACCTCTCACGTTTCGGCCAACGGCTCACTTTCCCGCCCGTCAAAGTCAAGAGGAGCTTTCGCCGCAGGAGATGGGCGGCGGTGTCAACCTCTTTCCTCCCCGTTTTTTTTTTCCCCCCCTCTTGCTTCAGAGCCCCCACCCCACCCCCTCTCCGAGTCCCGTGGTCCCTCAGAACGGACCGTCTCGCTCTTCATATTGAGTTGCCAGGGTAGGAGGAGGCCGGAGGAATCTAATAACTGTGACAGTGGGGCTTTTTTTGGCATTGTTCCTGAAAGCTGTGCAGACTGTCTGCTGGCTCTAATGAAAGGTTAAATGAATAGGACAAAGTGACAGGAGGTACAATAAAGAAACATGGAAGAGGACAGAATGTGTGTGGGGGTGTACGTGTGTGTGACTTTTGAGGCGATTGCCCCATTGCCAGTAAAAAAAACAAAAAAAAAACAAGACGGCCCTGCCACATTATTGAGACCCTACTCATTACATTTCAGTATGATTGAAATGTTGACTTAACGTTGTCATGTCTCACAACAATCTGGAGTTTTGTGTCAGTATCAGTTTTTCTACAAACGACATGCCTCAAGAAATGTCTCCATATTTGTATGTCAATTGTACAGAAAAAGATAGCATTGAATGTTGTAAAATGAAATTTACATGAAACTGGTTGACAATGAAGTCAATGTTTGATTGATTTAATTTGACTTTTTTTATGATGGTATTGGTAGTAAATTGACATCATCTAGTTCCCTCGGTTGGTTGGTTCGTAAATGGTACTTCATTTCTATGGCGCTTTTCCACCTTACAAGGCCCTCAAAGCGCTTTACATTCGACTGCTCATGACGCAGCATCAGGAGCAACTGGGCGTTCACTATCTTGATCATGGATACTTTAACAAAGCCACAACACCTGAATTGGGAGATGACCACCCTACCACTGAGCTGTGCCGCCCCCAAGCTTGGAGGGAGCTTGTTGGTTGGTTGGTTGGTTGGTTGGTTGGTTGGTTGGTTGGTTGGTTGGTTGGTTGGTTGGTTGGTTGGTTGGTTGGCTGGTTGGTTGGTTGGTTGGTTGGTTGGTTGGCTGGTTGGTCACCGCCCCCAAGCTTGTGGGAAGTTGGTTGGTTGGTTGGTTGGTTGGTTGGTTGGTTGGTTGGTTGGTTGGTTGGTTGGTTGGTTGGTTGGTTGGTTGATTGGTTGGTTGGTTGGTTGGTCACCGCCCCCAAGCTTGTGGGAAGTTGGTTGGTTGGTTGGTTGGTTGGTTGGTTGGTTGGTTGGTTGGTTGGTTGGTTGGTTGGTTGGTTGGTTGGTTGGTTGGTTGGTCACCGCCCCCAAGCTTGTGGGAAGTTGGTTGGTTGGTTGGTTGGTTGGTTGGTTGGTTGGTTGGTTGGCTGGCTGGTTGGTTGGTTGGTTGGTTGGCTGGTTGGTCACCGCCCCCAAGCTTGTGGGAAGTTGGTTGGTTGGTTGGTTGGTTGGTCGCCGCCCCCAAGCTTGTCGGAAGTTTGTTTGTTTGTTTGTTTGTTTGTTTGGTTGGTTGGTTGCTTGCTTGCTTGCTTGCTTGCTTGCTTGCTTGGTTTGTTGGTTGGTCGGTTGGTTGTTGGTTGATTGGTTGATTGGTTGCTTGTAATTGGTTGGTTGGTTGGTTGGTTGGTTGGTTAGGACAATCTTCCCCATCCTGGTCCTCAAGGGCTGGAGTCCTGCAGGTTTTGGATGTTTGCGTCCTCCAACACATCTTAATCAATAGATTAGGATCGTTATAAGGCTGTGGCGCTTGCTGACAAACTGATTATAGGAATCAGGCGTGTTTGCAGTACGGAGGACCAGTTTGGATTGGGGAAGCCTGTGTTGGTTGGTTGGTTGGTTGGTTGGTTGGTTGGTTGGTTGGTTGGTTGGTTGGTTGGTTGGTTGGTTGGTAGCTTGTTGATTGGTTGTTTGGTTGCTTGGTTGTAATGATTGGTTGGTTGGTCAGTTGGTTGGTTGGTTGGTTGGTTGGTTGGTTGGTTCTTTAGATAATCTTTTCAGGATTATGCACAATATACTTGTGTTTTTATTGTTTGTGAGCATAATTAAAAACAGATCATCTCTGTGTAAAAGAAGAGGGCTCATGTGAGTTTTTGCGGGGCGTCTGTATGAAAATCCAGCGAAGAACGCTTGAATCTTTCTGTATGATTGCTCAGCTTTGGCTCCTCAAAGTAAAGCTATACTTTTATTGATGTCCTCTAAAATTCTCTTGATCTAAAGAAGTTATATTTCTTTCTCCTTGTATCTCATCCATGGTCTTGGCACTGTTGCAAGCTAAATAGTCCACGAATAGCCACGATGCCCTGCTAAACTTTGAGTACAATTTCCTGCTAAAATCTCATGAGAACGTTTGATGCACTACACAGATGTGTGCATGCCACACCATGTACGTTGACACAGATGGTCAGAAAGAGTTCCAGCACGGGATCCTTTGATAAACGTTAAGGTCATCGTGCAGCAGAGCGACGGGGGGGGGCGGGGGGGGGGGGGGCGTAGTGGCGGGGTTCACCTCAGACGCATGTCCCGTCTTGTGCCTGCGCCTGCCTTGGCGGAATGCAGCGTCACATGAAAGAGGCCCTATTTCTCCCCGCTTGCCGCTCTGGGAGACTTGTCTCTTGTGTCCTGCTCAAAAGCGCCACTGTCCCCCCCCCAACCAGCCGACACGCTACCTGTCAGCAGATTTCACCCCGCGGCTCTCAAAACATCGCTGACGCCACAACACCCCACCCGCCCGCAGTCATGACAGCTGCTCTTTTCAAACTGGTCACCATCATATTGCTCCATAACTATGTAAAATTGTATTAAAATATTAAATATATAAATCTAAATATATAAATATAATTTTAATGAATAACAAAAATTTGACTTGTGAAATTGTTTTTGGTTAAAAAATAAAAAAAATATGCAAGTGCATCCAATCGAACTGAATTCTTTGTTGGCGAGATGCACCACCTAGTCGGACTCGCACCAATCTTGCATTTATTAGACACTAACTCTTTTACTGCCACACGTTAGGAAAACAAAAAACAAGAAAAAAAAAACGACCCCCACAGTGCCATTTCGCTGATTACGAGCATTCATCAGATTTCGTCACATTTCATTGTAATTCCATACACCAACAGCCCATTGAAAAGAGACACAATGCTGCCATCTGCTGGCCATAGTTAGGTGGTGTTTTTGATTCCACAACCCATTGACCAGGCAGCGCACTTAGACGTTGCTCTGTCCATTTAGGAAAAAACAAATAAACAAAAAAAAGTAGATTTCACGTTTATGGCAGTATACATTGTGATTTTACTAATCGTTATTAAACGTCTTTGGCAGTCAAAGAGCTAAATAACCGAATCACCAAAAATGGGTTTAAAAAAAATCAAGTAATAGTACCTCAAATGAAAACTCCAATTTGATCCAAATGCTAAATGGAGTACATTTTATGTTGATAGCTCCTTAACGTAATCATGTTTACAAAGCCATATCAACATCTCATTCAGATGTATGGTTACGTACAGGGAAAGGTTAACATTTTTATTTTAAACTAACTTCCAGGATCTTGCGCTGCATCTGAGCCAATGGCAGAACAAATGATGTTTTGTTCTGTTCGGTTTTATTTTAAATCCATCTCCATTGCTACTTGCCTCATCCTAAATAGCGCTAAGCTAGTTTAGGTCAGATCCGGCGTCCAAGTTTGCAAACTCCGTTTCGTTCATTGCTAGCACAGCGTTAGCCGGCCAACAGCAAAGCGTTAGCCAGTCAAATATTCCCGTTGCTATGACTGCGTTAACGACCAACAGCGAGGAGTTATCCGGCGAAAAACTCGCAAGTATTTCCAGGCATCCGCTCGATTGAAGTGTACCCTGCATGTAAATACGGCAAAGATAGGGAGACGGGACGTGGCATCCAAACATTCCTCTCTGGCGACAATATGCTATGACGCGTTCTTACTCGAATAGGAACATTCTGATTTGTCCAATTTGCTACACAATTCAAGTTACCACCGATTTGTGCACAGCCCTAATAAATATGTAAACGAAATGCGACATTTACAGTGTTGACAAGATCATTTATATTGTAAAATGACAACAAGAAACTTGTTTAATCATCCACTCAAACTGAGCCATAACCTATCCAATTCAATCGGAATCCCACAGAATAAATCCTCTCTAAAAAAGAACCGTCTTTCAATTGTATACGTATCGCACCGTCTTTTACTGGAGATAAAAAGATGAAAACATGAAGAAACTATACAAGACGTCCTGTCTTGATTGAGATTGGAATCAAATTCTGAACTAACGTCAGGGGGGAAAAAATATCCTCAGCAAGGCTGAGCGAGCGTTTAAAAAAAAAAAAAAAAAAAAAAAAAAACGTGATCGCTTCAATGAAGGTCCAATCATTGTCATTGTTAACCTTGCGAAGTTATAAAGAAAGCAGATGAATGCATTTCTTAGCCTGTTAAGCATTTCAAGTCGGGGGAACTTGCTAGATTGGACAAGCACGATATTTGCATTTCATTATTACACACAAAGCTGGTGAGATTCTTTTATCATTATGTATGCCTGCACAATCTAATGGATCAAATACAAGTAGGATGATGCTCAGTTTTTTTATGAATGCAAAAGAATCAGTGCATAATTTTGCACACTGAAGCATTTTGGCCTTACAGCCCAAGGTTTACCCCACTTCTCTCACCAAAAATTAGGGATGTCACGATAAGGGCAATATATCGTGATATCGAGATATTAAAACTGCCACAATATCGTCGTCGTCATGTTCACAATATTTAAAAGGAACACATTTGTTAAAAAAAAAAAAAAAAAAAAGTCAGGTTGATTTCCATTTGTGCAGTTCTAGCACCCTCTAGTGGCTAGTTTATTAGTGCTATTTTTTTCATTAGGGATGTTTTGGCCTTCTATGTTTTATGCTAATTGTCAACTGAGGGGAACCTAATATGCTTGTGAAGCAATCAATGTGGTTATTAGAGATTGTAAGGTGGTTTATGTACAGAAGCACAATATTTTTATTTTTTTAGTATGAGCTCTCGTTTTTACAATATTGTGATTTTTTTTAAATATCGCCACAATATCGTGATAATTATCGTATCGTGACCTTCATATCGTGATAATATCGTATCGTGATGTTTGGATATCGTTACATCCCTACCAAAAATCAAAGACTCCGGTCTAAATTGCCCATAGGATTCGATCGTACTCAACTTTTCTCACTAAAAATCAAAAACTCAAACCGGAATGTCGGTGTGAGTGGCTGCTTGTGTATACGTACCCTGAGCTTCACCCGTCACCCTACCACTCCATTGATTTATTTAAAGACACAGTGGCCAATAACAGTATTTGGTGGACATGCCAAGAGAGAATGTCTGGAATGAAATACGGGGTGGTACACTTTATCCAGTCTTTTGCTGCGTATATAAACAGGTTCTAAATGAGAACATTCTGGAGTGAGCCATTTCGCAGGAAAAGTAACTTTTGTCGGGTTGAGCTCCTCCGCGCCGCCCATTCCAAAGTCAACATGCTACGTCTCGGTCCTCAGGAATTTTTCATGAGCCACCACTTATCTTGTCATATCACATTTCTCACGCCAGCATTTCGGCAGGGAACAGAAAAGACACCTCAGGGCAAAATGATTCTCTTTTAATCAAATCACCCCCGCGTGGCCCGAGGTGATCTTTTTTCCACCGCGCCTTCGCTTCAGAGACTGCGCAAACTTGTAAAGGACCCGCACAGAAAGTCATCTGAAATCACTTTATATATATTAAAAAAAAAGAAAAAAAGGAAGAAACAAAGTTGTTGGAGTTTCCAGCGAGCAGCTTTTATGGCAATAGGGAGCCGTAAAAGGTGAATGACACCACAAAACGCAAATGTCCCAGCTGAGTCATTTCACTCCTGATTGTGAGGCGGCTCCTTCCATAGTGTCACGTAGAGTTACGGTTTGCTCAGCAACGTATGGATTACCATTGAAATGCAATTTCACTACTGACTGGACTGTTGCCACACGGAAATGTTTTTTTTTTTACACACTAAATGCTAATTACTTGTGGATAAACCCAATTAAAGCAGCAGTTGTTTTTTTTCCCCTCCAGGGTTCCGCCTATAGCTGTCAAGTGCAGTTGATGTTTAAGAGACAAAAATTTTGGGTAGAAATATGCCCTTCAAGTCTTAATCTGAGACAATATCATGTAGATGTCAGCCTAATTCACTCATGCATGTATTTTTGCTTTTTCTTTGCCTTTTTGTGGCTTTATTAAGATGCATATTCCAAAAGAAGGAGCAGTGGGAAGTGAAAATTCAGTCAGTTTCAAAGCACAACAGCATAATTTGTTGTCAAAGTTAAGTTGACTTTTGCTTTGTATGCTTTTTTTTTTTGTAACCTTGGTTGCATAAAAATTAAGAATTTTAAAAAATGAAAGCAAAGAAAAATCAATTGTGTCATGCATTAAGGTTAAGACTGAGGGCTCTAGTTTCGTAACTTGGGCAAGGCCGGCAAGACGCACAGTCTAAATTGGCGCGGAGGCATGTTAGACCGGGTGTTGGTAATTTTCCAGACATATGCAAGCCTGTGTATTGAAAAGATATATATATATATATATATATATATATATATATATATATATATATATATATACATATATATATATATATATGTATATTATTCTTATTTTAAAATTCCTTGTCCAGCCTTCTAAGTTTTTGTCTTCAAGTTTTATGGCCTTTACTTTTTAAATTTATTTAATTATTTATTTGTACTGATTTTAAAATGCCTTGTCAAATTATTATTAGTTTTTGGGGTCAATTTTTATTCATTTGTATTATTTCTTTCATTTTCATTTTATTGTTATTTATTTATTTTATTTTATTATGACAGCAACAGATTATTTTTATCGCTATATTAACCAAGTGAAATTCAAACAATTGGCATCCCCGATTGCATTCAACCTCTTGTGTGTGCTACAAAACAAATAGGTTGCAGCTTGTGGTAAACATACAAATAACAACATACCTCAATTATTGCAGGTTGCGGAACCATCAAAGGCATTTTGGAAGCTATTTTTAAATCCAATTTATATGTATTGTTTATTTAAGGCTATCCCAAAGTAGTTAAAAACATTTTCCTTTTTCGGAAAATTGCATTTGGATTAGCATTTAAAATAAAGCTTTAAAAATGAAGCTTGTGTAAGTGCAAGCTTCAGTTTTCAGTTTCCATCTTGTCGCGTTGATTGTAATCTGATTAAAGATAAAGACAGCCATCAGTAAGAGGCAACGGCTATCTTTTAGCACTTAAACTCCCGCAGATAGAAATCTATGTGATAATGCAGGAGTAAAAACACGTTAAATGCTCCTGTCATAACAGCAGTTAAGCCCGTTGATCAGTGTCCATTGTTTATTTAAGGTAGCGAGGAGTTTTAAAATGTATTCGCAGGAAATTAAAGTGTAAGTGAGGAGCGAGGATTCAATTTCTTACGACATGCTGCCGAGGCATCGAAAAAGTCCAATTATATCTATTAGGTGTTTATTGTTTCGGATTATTAACGTCTCGCCCTTTGCTTTCGTAAAATTAGGAACCCGGCCGCGCAATTTGTTTTAAGTACTCCGGCCCTTGCTGCAGCCTGGTGTCTTGTTCCGACATTTTTTCCATCTCCAGCCTCCGCAGGTGTGTGACCCTCGCCCCACTCCACTCCCTTTTCACAATATTACCTTTTCTGTCGTGGCCAAGACGCGCCGTGGGCCACCCGAGACATTACTGGGGCCGAGTGGGCGCAGCGGCGACCCTCCCCTGGATGGATAAATACGCCGCAAGAATGTTGCTTTGAAATCACTGTCTGGATAAAGTTCCTCTAAAATAAATGTGTTCTTTTTTTCCCCCCCACACCCTCCTTCTTCCTTCCCCGCGTGTCTCACATACTTTGTATTCACCCGAGCATTGCTGAGGTTTTAACTTCACAGCAGAGCTTTGCGGAGGATGGACGAGCATGGAGGCCATCTCGTGATTATCTCGCCAAATCAAAAATGATGTGATTAATAATGAGAATAATCAAGTTGATGTTGTCTTGAGCTATGCTAAGCTAAAACATGTGCTAAGCTACACAATGTGCTAAAGCTAAAGCACATGTTCAGTTAAAGAGATGCTAACAGGAATTTCTTTCGACTATTCTCTGCCATGTCAACATGTAGTAAAAGGAAATGTATTAATATTATGTGGTGGAGTTACCAGATGGTGAGATTTCTTAGTCTCAGAGGTGCCGGCATGTTTTGTGGTCCAGCTAGCAAACTAGCAAAGGTGAACAGGGTTGTACTATGTTTGGCCAAGGCAAAGGGGTGTTTGGCTTAGCTTGTGATTAAATGTTTATGGACTAAAAGTGTTTAAATATATTATAACATAATATCATAGTGGTTTAACACATTCACTGCCAAGCCAGCAAAAAATTTGACATTGACGTCTTTTTCCGTCAATGGCAGTGAATGAGTTAAGATTGTTTTGAAACATATATATGAGTGTCACACATGACTATTGTTATTAGATTGGGTTAGCGAATTTGACTGACTGATTTGTCTCAAGGACCTCCATTATATGAGCAGGTGAAAGCCCCTAGCCTGAACCATACGTCTTATGTCAATTATGATATGCAGCTCCAGTGATTGGTTGTGATACCACTTAGATCGGCCACACACTGAGTGACACGGCTAAATGTCGTAGAAGTGAACCACTGCGACAAAATTAGCACACCAGCCCGTTGTACATCGCACATCTACAGTACGGATGTGCTGAAACAGACAAACTGCTTACCTGTATCGGGTTTTGAAGCTCTACATACAGTACACTGTACTGTATTATTTATTTATTGAACCACAAAAACGTGATGTGATTGTCGAGAAAGAAGTGGCTTGTCACAAAGTGAGGAATTTGGCAGTAGTAAAGGAGAGCGAGGATATTTTGAGAGTCTCTTGGCAATGATCGGTAACTTGATCGTAAATTAGAGCGGCCATTTCTGTAGAATGAAGTTCCATTTATCATATCATTCTCACAAAGAGGATAACGAGGAGTAGTTCACAGAAAACGGGAAAGCCATGCTAATTGCTAAGGTAACCTAAGATTAATATGTAATCATGAACCCCAGAATTAAGCGCTTGTGTGACCGATTGTACTTTTCTTTTCGGCGAAGTATGGCTGGAGCCGCGTGAAGCAGACATATCAAACTTTGGACACCATGGAAATGTAAAAAGTGTCTGGAGAAAAAATTATGCACGATAATGCTACACAGGACCCGATTCGGAAACCGGAAATATTTCTTTCCGCCGGGAAGAGTTCCCTATAAGGTTAGAAGTATATTAATATAGTACAGTGGATGCCCACATACTTGCAATGTTTTTTTCCCCAATATTGAATGTTTTTGTTGTTGTTGTTGTTTTTTGTGTTTTTAATATTTTAGGAACGAGTTGTATTGGAGGGATTCCCCCATTTTCCATTGAAAACGTATATAAACACTTTTTAAGGCTCTTTTGTATTTTGGGTTTTTATTTATTTGATTTTTATTTGATTTTTATTTTTCAATTCAATTCAATGGGTGTGAATTATATGCGGATTTTCGCTATTCGCAGGCCATCACAGTCTCCGTCCACCGTGAATAGCGGGTGTCCACTGTATATTGAATATTTATAATATCACTAATGTTATTTGTTTGTTTTCACAATACAGTTCTGAATTTTGAGTTTGACTTTTGAGATCTTAACTTCTGTTTTTGTTTTTTATCAGTTTAACCTTGCTAAAGCACTATACACCCCATTTAAGCAATAACTCTTTTTTTTTATATAGACTGTACGTAAATCAATTATTTTTAATTATCATTGTCTTTTTTATCGTTTAATAACCTGCAAAAAAAAAGTTCTCAAAATTAGAAAGACGCTGCTCAAACTTGACTTTTGCGATACATCACATATTAACTCATTCACTGCCATTGACGGATATACACGTCAATGGGAACGGAATTGCCTTAACTCATTCACTGCCATTGACGGATATACACATCAATGGCAGTGAATGAGTTAATGTCTGCAACCATGTTTATGGTAAACATCACTGGACATCATTTTGAAGTCTACATTATCAATCACTGATTGATATCATCTATTCAAAAAGATGTGTAGAATGATTATCTACACATCTTCTTGAATAGATGATATCAATCAGTGAGTGGTATTGATTGGCTGCCACCTTTTCACATGCTTTATGGTGACCGATAGTACAGGTAGGCCCCTGCAAGGTCTGACGTATCATATCACAGTTGATGTGGTTATCAAAATAAATTGTTCAATTGAGTTGCTCTCTTAACATCGTTATTATTACTCACGCCATTCTATTTCAAAATCAAGAGAAAGGGATGTGGCACATGCAGAATGGAGAGGATGGAGTGTTCTGGTGTTGGGCAGTAATCAGAAGGAGCCAGCAGGGGGTACAGGGGAAGGTTGATGGGGTCGGATCGGAGCACCTCTAAGCAGCCTTTCTCTTCATTAGCAGCCTCTCGAAGGGCCAGCGGCGGAGAGGGTCTTCACCGGCCCACCTGTCCAGGAGATTATTGAACCGGCTAACCGGCGGCTCGGCACACACACTTCTCTGCCCTCTCATGATTCCCGAAGTACCACAGGAATCACGACCGGGCTGACAACCTCCGCATTTTTTTTTTTTTTTTTTTTTTTAGCCTTCCACTTCACGTCATGTGATTAGCTGAAGAGCTAACATGCTAGCAGTGTTGCCATTTCACAGCAAAAATGTGATCAAAGTCCAAAATGTTTTTTTTTTTTTTTTTTGTGGGCGGGGCCATTTACCAGAACCAAATAATTGGACATGAGTGAATTCCAAGAATTTACTTGTAAAAAAAAAAAAAAAAACTGTATTCGCACTTCAAAATGTTTGCTTTGTTCTTGTTTACTGCAAAACTGATGTTTATGTACAGCACTTTGTATACAGCAACGCCTGTTCTTAAAGCACTTTATAAATAAAGTTGAGTTGAGTTGAGTTGAGTTGAGTGGCCAATCACATTGCTGTGACGTCATCGCGACACTGTTAACAGCCAATAGGGGCAAATCTGGGAATTTCTGTGCTGTGATACTTGTTAAACTTCACACAAACTTTTGTGGTAGTTTTTCCTCACGAGTCCTCTTTGTCATTAATCTCAGCAATTACAAGACCACAGCAACTCAATCCTATACCTGCAGACGTGAAGGAGCTTTTGCTGTATGGGCAAGAACGATTGCACACGCACGCACGCCTTCTACACTGCCAGTGAAGAGAGCAGCACAAAGATAAAAGTCATGAAATGACACCCCTGGAATGTAAATTGGCATTCTTCACGAGCAGCTCGGACCTCCGAAACATCCCAGACACACACGCGCACTCACGCAAGCCCCCCAAAAAAATCCTGTGCAACACCCACACTCATTGATGAATGTGTGAAGGTACTTTGGCGGCACTTTCAAGTGGGGGTCATTCATCTCGCACTGTTTCGTTATTTCTGCTCTCGCCTTACTCTTAGCTGTCCACTAAAATGTATGGCATGGATATGGCATGTACAAGTGTTACATTTTGTCTGAGCTCAAAGTGTCCTCCCCTTATTATCCTGATGTGAAACAACAACCCCCCCCCCCCCCCCCCCGCCCCAAAATGATCAATAGTATTGTTTCAGGAAGTTGCCCAGAACAAAGTAAAAGTATGATTTGAATAATACTGCACAGATGAGGGTTAAATGAATTTTAGGCCTTACTATAATCCAGAAAATGCAACAAAATTAATGTACATGGCTCATTTAAAAGTGCAAGTGCATTAAAACATCAATAAATCACGTTGCAGGTGTTTTAAAGGTGGATTACATGCAATTAGATGTCACTTTTTGCTATTTCAATGTCAGTTGTTGATCAAAATATGCATAGAATTTACTCCAAAATAGCAAAAATGTTTTATTTTCTCCTTCCTTGCGGTGTTCTGGTTTATTTTGTTTATTGCTTGATTGACAAGTGTCATTAAAAAAATTTTTTATGGGTGCAAGAAAAGGGTCAGAAAACAAACGCATGACAACGTTTCATCTGTACTGATGCGTTCACGTACCATAAAATAAACCAAGTAAAACCCAGCGTCATCTCCAGATTCTGTATTGACAAACAAGAATAAGCTTCATATGGAGAAAAAAAAAAAAAAAAAAAGGTAATTACCATGGCTGCATGTCGCATCTGACAGAAGTGGCGAACTCCTTTGGCACGTCGGCAAACTTTGCGTCCTCCAAGCACACAAAAAAGTCTGCTTTCGCCCTCAAGCGGGGAACTTTCTCCTCGTCGCTGCTTGCTCGCCGCGTGCCGGGAATCGGCGCTCGATTATAAAACTTGTACTTGCTATTCGTTGGTGATTGTTTTTGAGGGAGGCTTCGGAGGGGCTCGTGGGGGGGGGCGGCCAACTCACGCGGATTCCGGACGTTGACGCGCAATCGCGACATACGTCGCCTTCAGTTTTCTTCGTCCTTTTTCCTCTTCTTTTCTTAGTTTCCCTTCAAACGAGACAAGCCGACAAGCTGGAAGTGTCTGTCCTACCTTGAGGAAAAAAAAAAAAAAAAAAAAAGCTAA
Source organism: Festucalex cinctus (assembly GCF_051991245.1). NCBI lineage: Eukaryota > Metazoa > Chordata > Actinopteri > Syngnathiformes > Syngnathidae > Festucalex > Festucalex cinctus. Next base: position 5,829,982 of record NC_135416.1, on the reverse strand, counting down.
GGAGAGAAAAGAAAAACGCCTCCCCGGCCCCCACGCGCTCGCACTCCCCTGGATGGGTGTCAGTCTGCACAGCCCTGCGGGGAAAAGGTGCCTGCGAGCTTCTTTGCGCTCCCGATGTGACTTACTTGCTTGTTTGATAAGTTTGATTAGTGTCACGGAAGAAGTGTGGCGTCTTTGTGCAACAACAAAATGAGACACTTTCCTTTTGCTGGGTCAAATTATTAGAAACAGCTCTCAGCTGTATACAGTCTTCCCTCGCTATAACGCGGTTCACTTTTCGCGGTCTCGCTGTATCGCGGATTTTTTTTTAACTCATTCACTGCCTTTGACAAGTATACTTGTCAATTGTATTTTTTAGAGCGGTGCTAAATGGGGGAGAATCTGAGCATGCTCCACTGTAAATATCAAACTTGGAAACAACTTTACTGATGCCCAACCACCGATAGATGACATCATTGTCCCATTTTATAGGAAATAAACACAGTTTCAGAGTCCATGGGAGAAATGGCTGTATTTTGGCAAACCTACATTTTTCTGCTGTCAATTATAAAAGAACGGGACGGGACAAAAAGTAGGGAGTCTATTCTGTTATTTGGTAGATTCGGTTTATATATAATTATTGAATGGAATATCACGTGAGTATTGGAAATGTACAAATTTTCTATAATGACTGGCAGTGAATGAGTGTTAAGTGTAATTTTGCATTTTTTTTTTTTACAGTAATATATCCATTTTATAAAATTTAGGGAGGATTGAACATTGTCAATGTTTGAACAAGAGAGAAATGTGAGAACATGTAAATGCCTCAATGAGAAAAGTGTATAAATTGTCGGGGATTTTAGAGCCTTAAAACATTTATAAGTGTTGTAAAACATAAAGCTAACTACTTCGCGGATTTCATTTATTGCGGGTATTTTTTGGAACCTAACCCCAGCGGAAAACGAGGGAACACTGTATATATAAACGCCTCAATCAAAAATGCGCGTTTTTTTTTTGTTTTTGTTTTTTGTATTGATCGCACAACCAATTCTCCTCTCTAACTTTTTGGATGCAGGGCATTTTTACAAGGATCAGATGCGGCTCAACTAAGTATTGACACCCAAGTCAGTGCTTCTAAGTTATTTTCTGTCCCACCATGAAGAAGATGAAGAAGAACCTATAGGACCCCACCCACAGCTCACCACAGAGAATACAAATTGGTCTAAATTGTGCAGTCTATTTAGAATAATCTGTAAAATTATTCTAAACCTCACATAGAATCTGTATTAATATGACAACAACAAACGAATAACTTTTTGTGCATCAATTAGCTTGAAATCCTCCCACCCCCTAAATGTCTTACTTAAACTCAAAACATATTTTGGCTGCCTAGTTGCACCATTTGTTGATCATTTGTTTCATTAGCTCCATCTCCCTCTGCCTTTATTTGCTGTTAATTTTTTTTCCATGGTGTCTCCACCCACCCATTTGGTATAATATTTTTTTTAAATTTATGTATTTTATTATTTATTTATTTATTTATTTATTTATTTATTTATTTATTTATTGTTTTTTTTACTTTTGAGAGGGGAGCCAGTCCCCGTTTTGTTTTGTTTTGTTTTGTTTTGTTTTGTTTTGTTTTGTTTTTTATTTTATTTTATTTTATTTTATTTTATTTTATTTTATTTTATTTTATTTTATTTTGTGGCTTGAATTAAAAGTGAATAAATAAATAATAAATAAATAAATAAATAAATAGTATAGTACTTTATTTAAAATTATCTGTAATATTTTGGGGGAGAATTTTATCAAGTGGATGCCACAATTTACAGGAAAACTCAAAACCCTGTTAAGCAGTTAAACTGTTAAACTGTTAAACGCTGCTCTGTATTCATTTTTAAAAAATTCGCAACCGTATGTCAGAAAACAGCGACATCTGGTGAGATCGATCACCATATAACACATCTTTTTCAACACACGGGAGCAATTCCTTCACTGCTGCTCTTTTGGTTAGCAACAGAGTTCAAATAGCTGCAGTAGTTTAACGATGCTATAAGGGAGGCGTCTATTTGAGGGAGGCTTTTTAGTTGTTGTAAGTGGATGGAATAAGGCGTATACACGCAGCTGAATCCCAAGCTAGCCGTTCCAACCAAGTCAAGCGTCTGGAAGCCCCACTTGCATGTTTGGTCAAGGGGTAAATAATAGGTCTGGGATTAGGCTTGTGTTGAATTCATTGGCGGATAACAAGCTACCGAGGTCCCACACTATGCATATTCATAGCTAGGCCGAGGCCGTGGGAGAGTGAAGACCATATGCCTGTTAGTCCGAGGGCTTGCCTTTGCTAATTAAACGAGATATTACATACTTGCGCTGTATATGAGCCAAAAGCCCACATGGACACTTATAGTGCGGATGTAAACTCACAGGTCATGCTATTAGGTACACCTACACGATCTGAACAGATCCAACACGAGCATAATAATGTGAATCATAACTTTCCGTCCAACTTACTTGAAATACTGAATTGTGTCTGCTATATGATTGTCATTATCCTTGTAGAATTACCATTTTTTTTCTTAATTAAGTTACAGTGAACTTTCCAAAACTATCCTTCATTATTCCCTGAAATCTGATATTTTTGTATTCAGGCCAAAGCAATAAAAATATCGCTTTACTACCATCTTGTGGCATCTTGGTGTCAAGGAACTACATTGACTTCAGTTGAGGAGCTCCTTTTAGACTAAACTAAAGTATTGCTTTAGTGCCGTGTGTGGAATCTACACTACAGACAACTCACAAATAGCAGTGGTTCACTTTTTCCCCCCTCATATAAAGGGCCACATTTTCATGCCCAGTGCAAGTCTCAAGAAAGATCCAGTCTAATTGTGCGTAGAAATGTGGGTGTGAACACAGCCAACCGGTTTCCCGGCCAATGAAGATCCCCTTATTCCCATTAAATACATATATACACCTGAAAATATGACTATTTCTTGTTTTGTGATTGTTTTTTCTCTTGAATTCTAACTACAATTTTGTACAAGCAAAATTTCATATTACATTTTTCCTATATATGTAAACACCTTCATTATCATAAATTATCTTTTTTCCTAGAAAAAAAAAAACATCCATCCATCCATTTTCTTAGCCGCTTATCCTCACAAGGGTCGCGGGGTGCTGGAGCCTATCCAAGCCGGCTTCGGGCAGTAGGCAGGGTACACCCTGAAATGGTTAGCAGCCAATCGCAGTAAAAAAAAAAAAATAAAATAAAAAAAAAAAAAAAAAAAGAACTTTAATTATATTTTTTTTCTGTAAAATTCTGAATATTTGTCATAACCTTATTACATTAAAACTACATTTTTCTTGTAAAATAAAAATCATAAAATTAAATATTTTCTCATTTTTGTGGAGACCAACAAATAAACAAACCATTGTTTTGTGTATTCCTGCGCCAACAAACTGCACTTTCAATTGACAACCATTTATGAGAAAAGCAAATGTCTGTAGGATAAATCTGATTTCATCCAAATGGACAAAATAACAACTTTCAAGGCTAAAATCATAAGAGCGGGGTAGTTTCAGGGTGAGATTACGGCTCCGATTAAAATGTCTCATGTTTTTCTTTCTAATAAACACTGGAATAGTGAAATCCTGTCGTTTCAGGCAAAAAACAAACAGCCTGTCTTTCTTGCTATTTATCAGTGCAGCCATCCGATTACCTCATTTTACACATGGAACAAAAAATGCTCTGAAAAGATTTCATGGGAAGATCATTTTTAGATCATAACTCTGTCATAATAACAATCAATCCTTATGTGCTGCTTTTGGCTTGTTTTAATGGTTGAGCTAAGGCAGTTAGCCAGTAAGTCAGCATAAGAGTGTACATGTGTGTATTTGTTCCTGTGACAAGTCCCCATCTGTTCATTACTCAAGCAGCGGGTTTAAATGATGGTAATGATAATGAGCTATTGAACCTGCCACCTCATGGGACAGCCATCAGCTAGTGCCCGTGTACATCAGGAGTCAAACCTTCTGAGGTTCACCTCTTCATTAAGTTCCAGTCACTCATGACAGCCCCACATGCAGTATCAAATCTGGAAAGGTCACTTTACCGACTTCACAGTTCCTCCGATAGTCTACAATACAAAGAACACAGGCTGGGAGAAGAGCCACCATTTTCAAGACCACACAGAATCAGAGCTGCTGTGTTAGCATGTATTAGCATCAGCTAACAGAGTTATCAGTGTTAACTTTATTTGCTAACTGGCACAGTTGGTCGACAGTACCTGAATGTTTGGCGAAGTTGAATACCGAGGGGTGACGGTGGGCTTCTCTGTGAGTCCCACAGACATTAGACATGCAGCCATTATGTTAATTGGCACGTTTATTTCAATGGCTTGGCGATTAAAAGTGTTGCCTGCTGTAGCCGTCACTTGCTTTATCGCAACCACAAAGTTATTGTAACCAAAGTCAGATTGGACAACATAAAGCATGGGTAATTTTCATAAAATAGGAAAATCATCTCGCAAACATGTTATGAAAGAGGAAGTCACCCCCCCCCCCCCCCCCAAAAAAATAAAATAAAAATAATAATAATAATAATAATATTGACAATAAAATGTTGCCCCACGAGTCTAAATATGATATTCCAGTTAATATTGTGTTAATGAAATATAAGTTAACTAGCAATATCCAGCCATTTTTATCCATCTCCGGGGGCGGCCATTTTGCCACTTGCTGTCGACTGAAGATGACATCATTGTTGCTCAGGTCTCAAGTAACAACCAATCACAGCTCAGCTTCAGAAAACGTGTGCTGTGATTGGTCGTTGCCTGAGCCCTAAGCAATACTGACGTCATCTTTAGTACAGCAAGTGGCAAAATGGCCGCCACCTGAGATGGATAAAAATTGCTGGCTTTTTGCTTCATAGTCGACAAATGTAATATTAATCAGAATGTCATGTTTAGACTAGGGAGGTCACATATAACAGATTATTGTCAAGAAATGTTTAAGATTTACTCCATTTTAATAAAACACCTATAGGACCTGTCTTGAAAAAAAAAAATGCATTATGTGTAAGATTGTGAAATGTGCCGAAACATAAACCCCAAAGCAGACATGACAATGAACTAGGCACTCAAACAAAACTTTCTGAAATGTGAACGAACGCCCTTTGTCCCTCCAACCTCGCAAAGGCGTTGGGAATACTTCGCTCATCCCGTTGCTGTTTTTCACCAGGGCAACCTTTACATTGGGCAATCAATGTCCCAAGTCCTTGGTCTTTTTCTTCTCTCCTCGGGGGAAATAAGAACTTTAAACACAGCCTCAACAGTGCAATTTACCCTTTTAGCAAGAAAAGGACAAGATCTCTTGTTCCCACACTGAGTTATCAAGAATGATGAGCTACGTGGGACGGTTGATGCATCAGTGACACGTATGTATTGTATATACATGCTATGCGTCTGCCTTGAGGAGGTGGCCTAATCAATTCCTCTTTTATGATGGCACTCGTGTGGGGACCAGAGGTTCATCTGTTAAACAACGGTCCCACTTCGCTGGGCCTGTGCTAAAGGCATGATCAACGGGGCATGTGGAGGAAAATCATCACATGCTTCCAGATATGCACATGACAGCAATAGTAAAAGAAAGTAGTGTTAGTCACTGCAGGTTGGAAATAAAAGGGAAGGCGGGTTATTGAGTTTGTTCTCTCTTTTATTTTTATTTTAAATTGCCTTTCAAGATGACACGTATGTTTTTGGTGTTGGATTTTACCAAGTAAATTTCCCCCAAAAATGCGACTTATACTCCAGTGCGACTTATATATGTTTTTTCCTTCTTAACTCATTCACTGCCTTTGACAAGTATACTTGTCAATTGTATTTTTAGAGCGGTGCTAAATGGGGGCGAATCTGATTATGCTCCACTGTAAATATCAAACTTGGAAACAACTTGACTGATGCCCATCCACCGATAGATGACATAATTGCCCCATTTTATAGGAAATAAACACAGTTTCAGAGTCCATGAGAGAAATGGCTGTATTTTGGCAAACCTACATTTTTCTACTGTCAATTATAAAAGAACGGGACGAGACAAAAAGTAGGGAGTCTATTCTGTCATTTGGTAGATTCGGTTTATATATAATTATTGAATGTAATATCACGTGAGTATTGGAAATTTAAAAAATTTCTATAATGGCTGGCAGTGAATGAGTTTTTAATTATGCATTTTTTGGCTGGTTCGATTTATAATCCGGAGCGACGTATAATCCGAAAAATACGGTAAATGACTTTTCTGGTCTGAATACACCCTAAATGTAAATGTAACTTATCAGGCTGAACAAGGATTACTCAATTTAGCAAATAAAGGCATCAGCCAGTCTAGAAAGTGACTCAAGTGGCTTCATGTCGTCTCATTTCCGCCCAGCGGGACGGATGTTCTACTAAACACCGTGAGTGGTGACATCCCCACTGGCATTTGTACAATCGCTGTTCCTTTGGTACTTTAAGTGCCTTTTGTCATCTGCCGCAGTTCTCAGGTTCTTCGGCATCAAAGCCGCAGACGCCATTAATGCATGACAATATCCCCGCTTACCTTGAGGCAGCAGGCGGAGACGCGCTTTGTACAACTCTCGGCGGAGTGTCGCGTTTTGTGCCTCTCCTCCTTATGCCGTCTGCCTGCCTTCGTCGGCACAGTGTTGGGGCTTGTCGTCGCCTTCTTTGGGGGGGTTTCCATGCTGCTGAATTTGCATGATCGCGTTTGTGGCTGGCTGTACTCCTCCAGTGGTAGATTAAATGCTACCGAGCAATCTAACTTTTCAGTAACTCTGCTCAGGTGTGACAGAAATGCATTGTTGTCAAATTAATTTGGTGATTTGGTTCTATGTGTCCTCACTAGTCTAAACACGCTATTCTGACAAATTTTGTGTTTGTGTAATATGAATAAATCACCAAAATCTACCTGTTTTTAACCATCTTCATTCGGTGGCCATTTTGCTACTTGCTGTCAACAGGAAATTACATCACAGTGCTTATGTACTCATTTCGCAAATGTCACAAACCAAGAAAGTACAGGTGAGTTGTGATGGTCGTTACCTGATCCCTTACGCACTGTGATGTCATTTGCAGTCGACAGCAAGTGGGAAAATGGCCACCCCAACCCCCTTAATTCATATTCCACAAACGCAGTATTAACCGGAATGGCGTGTTTACACTCGCGGGGGCGCGTAGAACATTTTATTGTAATGAAAAATAGACACACAAGGTACATTTGAACTATAGTTGTACTTTTAAATGACCTTCATCTTCATTGTGAAATGGGGAGTAAGCGTATTTGCAATGTTCCCAACAAGTCAAGTACCAAATTAATCATTACTCTTCTGAGACTGAATTGAAGACAAGAGTTCCCAGAATAAATATTATGATTATGAATCGCAATAATTCAGTTCAAACAACTGAATAATAAAACCGAATGAAACTGAAATGAAGCAAAATGACTCACCTGTCATTTGGGGTTGAACCGACTAGTTGATGTGCCAACTCAACAATCACAGGAAGGTCAATTAATCATGGTGAAATCAGCAGGTGGTGGGTCCATGCAACAAGCTAGCAGTCGTAGCATGTGGCAATATTTTTCTAAAAATATGGCCGGGACCAAAAGACGCTGGACACCCAAATTAAGGGGGTCATAATGCAAAGGAAGATAGTTGTTCTCGCTCGTGAATTGCCGTCATTCTTCAGCATTTTTGGCGACAGAGGCTCCCCACGCTTCGCTGTCAACAGTCCTGTCGAGATAAGTTCAATGCCCTGAAAATTAAATGACCTGTATAAATGAGAATATCCACAGACATTTTTTTTTTTTAAATGTATTTATCGAAATGAAAATGGAAATATTTTCATGAATTCATGTGGTATTACAAAGACTGATTTCCCCAATGGTTGTGTATCAAAGTAGTCCAGCCATCATTGCAGTGGTTGTGATGGTGGTTTCTTTTTGGCGGTTTGACACATCCAGGCCAGAGGCAAAACTGGAGGGTCTGTGAAAATGTATACTTTTTACCCTCAATGCAGGAAGTGTGTCCTAGCTAATATGAATGATTGCTTGGATCTTTCATTTATGTGCTTTAATCTGTCCTTAGCAGGACAGGCTGCAAACACTGCATGCGCAAAAACATGCCTGCAGTGATCAAGCAAGCGTGCGGAAGTGTTCAAATGACAGTATACTATAGAGGTGATGCTGAATTTGTTCTTTTTTTGCAAGCATCTTAATAATAAAAAGACTTTTTTCTTATTTGTTTTTGTTTCCAGCCAGAAATAGGGCTGTTCCACTGATACATGACGGTGATTAATTCCTGTGACCAAAGACAGAGAGGGAACATTAAAAGAAATCATGTGTCAGTTTATATATCTGACCGAGGGCGCAGGCAGATGTCGCACATTATCTGGCAATTTAGTGCCGCTAAATGGTTTTTCGCAAATGAGCGTCCTAATGGCAGGCTGCGTTGTTGGGTGAAGAAACAGCCCCGGCCATGCTTAAGTTCATTGAGTGGAGCAGATGAAACAACATTTGTGTGACTGCAGAGAAGCTATTCGTCATATTTCTTCATTTTCTTCGAACCCTGACCTATAGACAGTAAGCACATTACCTATATAAAATGGAGTTGTCATGCCTAACTGGCAAGGCAGATGTCTATCCATTCATTTTCTATAGCAATTGTCCGCATTAGAGTCATGGGTGAGCTGGAGCAGGAGCTTTTCTCACCTGACATTTGGCCAAGGGGCAGGGGTACACTCTGGACAGGTCGAGAAATGTCGAGCATTCACACTCACGTTCACTCTAATGGACAATCTTCCATTAGCCTACCGTGCATATTTTTTGGGGAAAATTGAAGCACCTGAAGGAAACCTACATAAGCATGGGGGAGAACATACAAACGCCACACAGGAAGGCCCAGATATGAACCAATAACTGCAGAACTGTGCCACCACACCTTTTGTATACAGTAATAAACAAAATATAAAACCTACAATGCATGTGCATATGTACATTAATAATATGGAATAATTGTCTGTTATTGCATGATATGGAATGATATTGAACAATTATTTTTATTTATTATTATTATTATTATTATTATTATTATTATTATTATTATTATTATTATTATTATTATTATTATTATTATTATTGTGGGACGTGAAAACTTTGATGTTATTTGTGTCATTGGGAATGAATAAACTCTACTTTCAAAGCCTAAACCTCCTTTGAAAATCTAACCCTAGATTGAAAAAGTGTTTTTGGCAGGATGAAAAAAAATGATTAAAACAAATATTAATAACCATACGGGGAATTTATAATTCTATATTTAAATCCATCCATCCATTCTGTTTGATTTTCTCAATGTCATATGTTGACTCGAATTGTCGTAAACCGTCGTGCTGACGTGATCATCATGACGTAACCGAGCAACAGCGGGCTCTTTTGAAATGAGGAAGAACAACAACAACTAGAAAGCGTCTTGGATGTGATTGAAAATCGTCCTGAGTGACGAAACAGATATGATCAATAATGTCTAGTTTCGAACGCGATGTCTTTGGAACACGCTGTTGATCCGAGGGGGAAACTTTTTGTTGAACAGCAGGGCTTGAAGCTAACGAGTGCGCGTTAGCTTCTGGCTAACGCTTAGCAGGCTTAGCTTCCGGTTGCACCGGTCTTGTGAAAAGTGCTATTATTGAGGGTGAAACTACATTTCTGGAGCCACAATGTCGTCGGCAGACGCCCCTCGTATTTTGGCACTGGAGGAGCAAGTGAGAAACTTATCGGAGGAGTTGGTGCAATGCCAGGTAATGTCAAAACATTGCACGCATGTCTGTGTTGGTGATACTACATGAATGATGCACGTTTTACGTTAAAAAAAAAAAATCACTGTAAACTACCAAACAATAATGATGCACAATTTGTGTGGCCGCGCATGTTAATTGTCATATACTAGTAGACTTCCTGCCACCGTAAGTCCCTGGAAGATACTGTATACGAACAAAAATACTTAGTACTGTAAAGTATTTGTACTTTTTGAGAAATCAATAACTGTAGCCCGTTTCTGTCTTTACTTATTTGCACTGAAGCCATTCTCCCTTGTACATATAAACCCAAATACACATAGTGTTCTCGCTGAGCAAAATTAAGAAGCTTCCTTCCTCTATTTGTGAAGTGGGAGATGGAGATATTTAGTTTTCATGCATACTCGCCACCAGGTGGTGCCTAATAACGTGAACGGTTGCACACTTTGCATAAGTGACAAGTTTGTCACACAAAAGGCAGCCAGTTAATTTTCTGCAGCATGTTCCTTTGCCTCAATCTGTTGGTCACATAAATGAGCCATATCCTTGCAAAATAAATGCACTGAAAAACCCCCCCACCATGAAAGTGATATATTTTAATTCTTAATTGCAAGGAGTTAATCATTGCATCATTAGAAAGTCAATTAATTGTTTTGAACAGAAAAGCAAACTTTCCTGTTTGGACTGGAGGAAGATGAATTTACATTTCTCAAATCAATAATCCTTCAAGCGGAATTTCAACATACACTCGTCTGCTGTGGATGTTTTTGTGTGGAACCAAATCACACGTGAGAGTTGAGAGAGGCGCACAAACAGTGATGCTTCTCTTGAGCTTGGCGGGAAGGGAAGTTGGGACAATGCCTTTTTCATTGGCGCCTTGACGGTTGCCAGTAAGCAAACTATCATTTGATTTTCCAACAACTAGACTTTTGTCTGCAGTGGGACTTGACTGTGAAGTCATTACAGAAGAGCTACTACTGCCTTCTAGTAATTTCGTGGCATTTTATTGATAAAATAAGCATGTTTTAATGATAGTTTTTTGGCATGTGGTGATTGTCAAATTCTTTGAAATATCAATCTTGCAATAATTGTTTCAACACAGGATTTATGTTTCATTATTGTTTCAGTGTACTTTTGTCAATCTCAATTTATTTTGAGGCAAATTCTGATGTTTGGCAGAAAAAAAAACTGATAACTAAATCCATTGACGGATACATTTTAAAAATAGGTTTGTGCGAGTACCTATGCAACCAGGTATCAGATGCTGGCCTTATTTTAAGATATCGAGTAATCATAAAGGCTGCCGATACCAGTCGCCGATACAAGTCTGTATACTTGCATTATGATAAAATGTTACGGTCAACCGTATCTTCCAATTTCATAGTGTCATCCTTAACAGTTGAACCTGTATAATTTTGCATTTCAATTTGGTTTGAACGGAGAGTAAACTCAGGGAGTTGTCATTTTGATTTTGGACTTTTGTTAATATATTACAAATGAATCCTAAGTAAAAGTGAGTTGTTTGTGTTTTATTTTGTATTTAAATGCTCTATTGCAGCGTGACTGTTCTGCCTTTTGTCAGAAATAAATAGAAGGTTTTTCTTTAAATGTTATGTTTATATGTTTTTTTGTGGAGAAATCTCAAAATGGACGAATAAAGTCCAGCTCTCTAATATCGTCCATATCTATCCTCAAGATTTATTCTGCCGACATGCGGACCCTTTTGCCGGTGCGGGTCATTTATTGATATTTTTCATTAATTTAGATTACATTTTCGTGTAAGTAACGTTTGCAGGTCCCATCTCTTCCCATTCTGGCTGCCACTAACGTATAGTAAACTGCCTGGAACACACATCATCCTTGGTGGTCTCATTTTGGAGAACCACATCAGAGCTTCGGACCTTCTAATTGGGGGGGCTTTAGTTCTATAGTGTACCATTTAAATATTGCCATTTGAATATCAGTGATGTCTTTAGTCTCTGGCAAGATGTACTCAGGGACATCCATTAACTACAAAGTCGCCCATCTGTCAGCCAGCAAGTGCTCCTGCTAGACTGATGCTAATTTAATTATTATGTGTGGCTGGATTCCAGTGGCTCATCCCACTATGTTTGGCCCGTGGTGTTTCAGTGTCTTAACATGTACGATGAATAATTCATCCAGCCATCAAACACGCATTCAGCACATGTTTAAGTGCGCACTGATGAGGGTCTTGACCAAACACTTGGCTGTCTAATGGCTAATGGCGGCTAAAAGTGCCTCCATGTTTTCAAGTTATCCGCTGCTACTTAACTTTCGCTGCATTGCAGAATCTCCGGCACCGCTTCCACGGCGTCTCTGCGCAGATGCATAGCTTGACAGTCCTTCCACTTTGTATGTTCTCCTCATGGTCTAATCAAGGTCCGCTCTGCCATTTTACTAAATAATTGATTAGACACTTTTCAGATGGGGGGCTAAAATTCATGTACTAATTGGAGACCAGTGGATTCCAGTGGGAGGGATGACTTTTATCTTGTGATGATGTGAACATAATTTATCAGATAATTTTATATCAAGTCGATTTGGTATAATTCTGTCTTTTAATGTCAGATATGTAGTTTTTTTTTTAAAGTTTTTTTTTTAAAGTTTTTTTTTTTTTTACGATGTCCCTCATTAAACGAAATGTAGCTTTAAAAACTCGGGAGACAATTTGAATTGGAAATGTGTCAGGGGCCGGCTGGGTTCGTCGACTTGAAGATGACTCACTCTGTCATCAGTTTTGAGTTTCTTTGGGGCTGCTTACTTTGGGAAAAAAAACAGATCTGGAGAGTGCTTGATTAATGAAGAAACTGCAAGCTTCATATCAAAATGGATGCCAGCCCTTCGCCGGTCATAAATAGTGCATCATGACAAGTGTCAATGCATTCTCCCCTTGAGTAGAAGGTCACATCCCAGACGCTCACGTTCAGAGACGCTCATGACTGACTCGGGCCGATCAAAAATTATTTTGTACAAGACGGCTTAAATTATTGATCGACTCCTCTTTTCCCTGGTATGCTAATGTCATCAGCGATTCCTCTTCATTTTTGTTTTTTAAGGGAGCGAAAACTGACATGTTTTTCTGCTGTCCTTGCTGGAGATAAGTCAAAGGAAAATGTTGCTTAATAAGTCAAGTCAAAATGCAAACAACAAGCACTCCTGCTGTGCTTAAACTGTAATGTCGCTGTTCAATGACAACCCCATAGCTCTATTTTGTGACAAATTTGGCTTTTTAACAGTTGCATTTGGTTTATATTCAAACTATGCAGTGGTCATGGGCCAATATTAGATTTTGACGGTATAATAACAATGAGTAAAAATTATCACGGTATTACGGCATTAAAATTACAGCTCTAAAATGACCTTTTGGGAATTATTTGAGAAAATAGTGGGTTTTTTTTTTTGTTTTTTGTTTTTCCCATTAACATGTAAAAATGTAACCTTCTGTTTTTTGTTTTGTATTTTTTTTTCTTTTCATACTGACCCATCACTGGTGAGGCATGTTTAGAGCAGAATCTGCAGCCCTGTGGCCTTGTCATGTCCTTGGGGCTAACTAGTACCCACTGGCACTTTTGAAAGTTCATTTGGAGGCGATTAGCTTCAATAAGTTGACTTGTGTACTCAGCCTGGCAGCTAAACTTATTGTCCTACTTAGACGTCCCCTCAAAAACAAAAACAAAACAAACAAACATGGTCAACCATTAAACCGGTTATGAGCCCATGCCTGTTTCAAGCGCACATCAATTGTGTGAAGGAACATCATCAAGGCACATATCAGCATCAGACAACAGTATGAATACTAAATCAAGCCATATTGGAAGGAGAAAAATCAGGGTCTGACATTAATGGTGGCCTATGATGATGCAATCACATCATGAATCATGTACGAGCGAGTACCATTTCTGACACAACATGGCTCATGTTGGCCCAACAGGGCTTCCACTCTTAAAGGCTTAATGTTGTACCCTGAAAATATTAATTTAGATCAATTAAAAATGACAGATGCCAACGTTGTATTTTCCCAGGCCGATAAAGACTTTGTGTGGTCCCTGTGGAAACGACTCCAAGTGGAACATCCAGACTTGACACAGGCTGTGAGTCTGGTAATTGAACGGTGAGTAGATGCAACTTTTCACCCCCCCCAGTTGTACATTTTTCATCTTTTATTATTATTATTTTTAAAACACCAGTCCAGTGCGGTGAGCTAAGCGTGAAAGTCGCTCGGAAGGACGTAAGGCACCTTGGCCGTTCTACTGGGGTTAGGACGGCATTTGCCGCAGATGCCGATTTAAGCCTTGTTATCCTCAGTATCGCAGTTCAGCCATGGAAACCTTTTTAATGAAAACACTCTTACACGGCTCCCGTTGTGGACCGTTGAAAGACCCCTGCCAACGCGCGCGTCTTTAAAGGATAAATTGAGATTGAATATGACCTTTTTGACGGAGTGGCTAAGCCACATAAGGATCAGTGGCATGGGAACGTTCACAAAAGATAAAATATGTACCGTTTTCCTGACAATGCCCACGTGTATAAATGTAATCTAATATACTGTAGGAAGCTTCTGTCTTTGGGTATGTTCCAGGACAGAAAGATCCAAGGACGGGAATCTTTGGCGCAGATACTCCCACCTGTAAAGCAGACCATTCACCACTTGACTTCTCAAGTTATTATTTTTAAACATTTTTCAACACTAAAGAGAAGTCATTCAACCTGCAGCATGTTGAAACACTTCATCAGGGGATGTTTGAATATGGTTTTTATTTCTTCATAATCTACTACTACTACTACTACTACTACTAGGGGTGGGAACCTCTGGATACCTCACGATGCGATACAATATGCGATACAAGGCTCACGATAACTATTATCTAACGATATGACGACACCGCAATATCGATATATTGGTGAGGTAAATAATTTGTCATAGAAACGTATGCAAAACAGCCGTTTGCTGGACAGATGAATGTCTTACACAAGTAAAAGTAAGCTCATGAGTCTTCTTCGCCTTAAGACTTCAATGCATTTCCCCGACACTCTTATGAGGTGCTCCCCCAAGTGGCCTGCCAAGTTATTGCTCAATAAGTAATGAACAATGGGTAATTGTGGCTGTATATTAACTTATTCACTCCCAGCCATTTTCACAGAAGCAATCCTGTTCGCTCCCGGCTGTTTTACTGGATTTTGACTGATTTTGCAAGGCCCACAGAATATTGTGTGTCTATTGCTATAAAAGCATTGAACCTATCAAAAGAAAGATTAAAGTCTCTTCTTTCATCAGGAAAAAAAAGTATGTTTCTATCTGTTTCCGTTTTGGAGCAATTAGCAGTAGAAGAGAGCTAAGTTTCATCAGTTTTAACAAATCTATTTAAAATTGTAAGTAATTGAGCTTTTTTTCGACATGGCCCTGGTTGATCTCCTTTGCTCTGCTGCCACCTGCTGGCCGTTTGTGTAATAACTACCATTTCTGCAACCGTTCTTTGCAGTTGAGAGGCTGCATCAAAGCCTTCTGTTTGCTCTAGCATTAAGAAAAAACGTATAAATACGTCTTTGGGACACTTAGAACATTAAAAAAGACGTTTTTACACGTTATTGGGAGCAAATGAGTTAACTACAAATATTGTGATACTTGCGTAGGCGTATCGATACTCTATCGGGAGACAAAGTATCACGATATCGATATATCGTCACGCTCCTAACTACTATTATTGGGGAATATTTGTAATATGTAGCTAATGAGCCATGTATCATCGAATGTTAACATATTTGCTCAACTGATAATTGACCACCAGGCCGTCACCTGTATGGTATCTGCTTGACACCGTTGGTAATGTGTAACATGCAAGTGGTTCGGTCTCAACCAAAGAAACCAAATTACAAGCGTGAGCACATCTTAAATAACCATGGGTACCGCACACTACATATGACATCAAGGATCTGAGAGTTTTTTTTAGCAGAGTAAAAAATAAACACCGTGCGTAGAGAGAGTTTCCTCAGTTACAGGTGCCTCCCGTTCCTTCTCCACACCCTCTTCAGTTAGTTCACGGCCCCACAGGAAACCCATCAAAGTGTGCTGGCCCGTGGAGACTGCCGCGGGAACATCCACCAAGAGATCGCAGTGAGTGTACTGTATCACCTGATGCGCAGGAGGATATTGACATGGTAATTGTGTCGACTCCAGTCAAGCGCAAGTTCCCACCGGGAGCCTCCGTTTCAAACCTCCTCCTTTCCCCCGTGTGGATTTTTTTTTTTTTTTTGGCGGCGCGATTGGCTGCTTTGCGGGGGAATGCAGTGAGCGCAGCCCCGACGCACCAGTAGATGTAGCTAGGGCAGATCGCGTTCCATCTCTTACACCCCCAGGGACCCCCCAGATATTTATTTCAGTGTCTGTCAGGGGAGGAGGCTGATCAGAAGAGGCAAAGAGACTGGAGGAAAGGCCTTGAAGACGGGAGGTGTAGCAAGAGTGAGCGATGAGTACGTGGAGGGAGGAGATGGGGGGGGGGGCCCTGGTGGCCTGGAGCATTTGAAACAAACCGGTCCCCAATTGCTGCTCTGTTTTTGTCTCCCTACAAGTTCACACGATTAAAGATGTGCCGAGGGCTGAAAGAAAGTTCACTCCGGTGCTGCTGTAAATCTTTTGAACACTACACATTTCCTTCTTCATCTGTATGTACAGAAGAACATTAATTGGCTCTGTGTTCGTGGTGATGGATTCTAAAAGGGGCCCATTATAGAGCGGTTGTCCTCACATTTAAAACTATGGACAATTTAGTAGAGATAGACCGATAAGGTTTTTTTGGGCCCGATACCGATACCAATTATTAGTAGTGAAGGATGCCGATAACCGATATTTGGAGCCGATATTCATTTTCACTAAAAAGGGACATCAAAATTTGGAAAAAATACAAACTCCAGCTCTTATCTTTTTTTTTTTTTTTTTTTTTTTTTAAATTTTAAAGCACGTTTATTGAGCAACTTTTAGGGTTAGTAAAATATTTTTAAGTTTTTTTTTTTTTTTTTTTTCAAAAATCTTAGTCAATACACAAGTTCTGGGATCTCCCAGGCGCAGTAGCATGTTTTCAAAAGTTAAATAAAAACAAACAATTATTTTCTACAAAAAATAAGTCTTCAAAAATTTCAAAATATCCAAAGTATTAAATTTTTACTTATCTTAGTTTTAATTTCAATCAAAAACAGAAGGTGCAGAGAGTTCCCAGGGTCGACAAAAATGAAAATAAAAACTTTTTTTTTTAAATTTACATTTAAATTAGTTCCCTGAAGTTAACACTTAAAAAAAATAAAAATAAATAAAAAAGGATCTATTATCGGCCATATGATTCTTCAAAATGGCCGATGCCGATATTTCTCAAAATGCTGAATATCGGCACCGATAATCGGCCCAGCCGATAATCGGTCTATCCCTACAATTTAGTCCAATTTACATGCACGTTTTTGGAATGTGGGAGGAAGCAGGACAAACAAACACACAAGCATAGGGAACATTTGCAAACTAACTAAACTGAGTCTGAAATCACATCATCTCAATTGTGAGGCAGACATGCTAACCACTAGCGTGCCGTGCTGCCTTCATGTTAAGTGGTGGTGAATTACCTCAGTTCATAGACGCACACGGACATGGTTGTTAAAGTCCCTGTAAAGTAAATTCATCGATTTGTTTGAATAGAAATTATACGTGTTTGAAGATAATTGCTGAAAACATGAAAAGACAGAGCTATGTAGTACATAATTGTGGAGATAAAGCGTTAAACCACCATTATTGAGCCCATTTATGAGGGTTGCTAACCAAAACAACAGCACCTACCAGGCAAGTAAATGGTGCATCAGGTGCATTTAAGTGTAGAGTCTCATGACGTGAGCAAGTGTCTTGTGCTCTGGTAGATTCTGATGAGATAATTTTACAATGTTATAGGGAGCTTTGTGATTTATTAGTTCCGCCTAGTCTGTTATTTTTTTTTAATTTATTTATTTGCCATTTCGATATATTTACACAGTCCTTTTTAAGAGTGGATT
Organism: Festucalex cinctus; assembly: GCF_051991245.1. Taxonomy (NCBI): domain Eukaryota; kingdom Metazoa; phylum Chordata; class Actinopteri; order Syngnathiformes; family Syngnathidae; genus Festucalex; species Festucalex cinctus. The sequence continues at coordinate 5,812,121 of NC_135416.1, read as the reverse complement.
TTGAAACGCCACTTTCACTTGACATCATTTGCATTCCTGCAAATCTTCCATCATTCTGTCTTCTAGTGAGAAGCACAAAGGTGAGATGAAGGACAGGAAGGTGTTGGAGATCCTCCAGGCCAAAGACTTCAGGATTCAGGATCTGGAACAGGTATTGTGTCATTTTTAATCTCACATCTTGCAGTATAGAGTGTTGAAAAAAGTCAATGGGATGCTTTTATTTAATACTTTTGTCCCATTGCACTTATCTTTTAAGAGCAATTTGACAAAATTTCACAAAATGCTGAGTCTGGTGAGCTTGGCTACTTTAACCTGAGTACAACGCACCTAGAATTTTGAAAATGGGACAATGTGTTCTGGAGTTTTTTGTGCTGTAAAAAGTTACTTTTTAGGACTGTTTTTGTGTGATATGTCCAAGAGAAAATCTGGACAAAAAACAGAATTAAATTAGAGTAAAATGTTATAACTCCACTTGTTTTTGTTTCATCGTCTACTCGGGGAATTCCCTCCTCTGATTGGCTAACAAGTTTCTGCAAAAAAAATAAAAAATCCACCAATTGCTTGTATAGGACAAATTCTGAGACGTCGACGGCTCAAAATTACCGTGAAGTTTCAAATGCTGACACTTGCTCTAAGAATTTGACTTAACGTGCAAATCAAAGATTAATGGTGAGAAGAGCAGTGGGGCAATGTTACTAAAACTACGTCACTCTCTTTGTAAACAAGATAAGCTTTCATTGTTAACCACGTTGGGAATGTATACATGCTAACTAAGCTGTACTAGACCTCAAAAACCGTTGTTTCCTCGGCCCCCTATGAGCTAAGCACGACTGAGGTTCAAATTGTTCTTGCCGACCTCATTATCAATGTTTGAATTTATTTGATGCGCCCACGTTTGAATCTCTATTAAAGCCCCCCTCGCTCCTGTGCTCTTAGCACAGCGATCTGGAAGTAGCGAGGACCGCCTAAATCCACGATCTGGACGGATCAGAGCCATTTCCCCCGTCGTGGCAATTAATTGCATCCCAGAGCAGCGTCTTATTTGAGACGAGCGCACGCTCACAGAAGGTAGTGGATTATAAGACAATTCCAAATTGAAGCTGCTTGTGTAGTGAGGCGGGATGGCCACAAAAGCTGCCATGAAGCTGGCATGAAATTTGGGTTTGCATCAACAGTAGCATTGCTCCTTGTCCTTGCCTTCAGTTTTGTGAAACTGCAAAGAAATACCATTCAAGAATAACTAGAGTAGTGTAGTAGAGTATGTTTTTTTTGTTTTTTTTGTTTTTTGATTGTTATTCACAGAGTATGTTTTTATCAACTATTCCGTGCCAAATGACCCACAAAAATCTGAAAATGTTAACTAATCAGATTTGGATTTTAATGAAATTTGCAGTGACTTTGACACTAATATTTTTTCTTTAGTGACGCTAAAACGCTCTATTTCATCAGATTCCGTCATGTTTCATTGTAATTCCATACACATTGAGCCCATTGAAAAGAGATACAATGCTGCCATCTGCTGGCCATAGTTAGTGGGTGTTTTTGATTCCACAACCCATTGACCAGGCCGCGCTGCACTTAGACGTTGCACTTCACATTGATTTAAAAAAAAAAAAAAAAAAGAAATATCATAGTTGCCGTCATTTAACATTTATGGTGGCATACATCGTGATTTTACTAATCGTTACTAAACGTTTTTGGCGGTCAAAGAGTTAATAAAATTCTCACAAATGCTTAACCACTGACAAAGACATTTTACCCCAGAAAATAAAAGTGCATCATTTAACTTCTGTCGCCTCTTTTGCCGGATTTCTGTGTGCAGAAAGTATCGGAGAAGCAGCAAGAGGTAAACAAACTTCTCCAAAGATGCCCACTGGTGGACAAGGAGGCTTCTTTAATGAAGAGCGAGCTGGAAGCCGTCAACCAACAGCTGCTCGACAAGAGCACCCAACTGCAGGTTGGTCCGGCAATCCCAATGTGACATGTCCCCCTCTAGCTTTAGCCACAGGCCAGGTAGACAATTGCTCTTGAACACAGTTATACCTGATGTCTTTTTTTTTTTCCCCTGGATTTGTCCTGCCACAGACAACAAGAGAATATGTAACAGCTGGTCAGAACGTGCAAAAGAAAATCATGTTTTTAACTCGCTGATAAATATTAATGACTGCGTCAGAGGGGAGGAGAGTGGAAAGAGTGTGTATCATGATGTGGCCTCCCCCTAATTATGACTACACGGGACCTGGCTATGTTTAATTGATAGAGGAACGGTCCTCTCGCAGTTTTGGCGCGGTCTCATGGCGAGAGATAGCAGGGGGACAGCATCAAAAGGGGAGTCTAATGGGCCTTGCGGCGAGCGCCGTTCTCATTAGAACCCACAGGGCGGCCCCTCTACCCGCATGTGTCCGGCTTGCACAGCCAGCGGCTTGCTGGTGTAGGACCCTCAGCACAGGTGACCTTGGCCAATCAGTGGCTCACACAGACATCTCACGGAATAAATTAAGGAAAAGAAACAACATTTCAAAGCCCCGCCAATCATTACATATTCATGTCAGGGTCAAAGAGGCCACTCAATACAGCAATGCCCACGATAGGTGAAAAAACATCATCTCGAGAGACTTTATAACAATAATCATACTACATAAAATATAATAATAATAATAATAATAATAATAATAATAATAATAATAAAAAGGTAAGTTTTTTTTTTTAATTGATTATTGTATTGATTTTTGCCCCCATCGATTTATCACATAATTGGATAAATTGCATTAGTTTAGTTAAAAAAAAAAAAATCTCAATTACTGTTTGTTGGCCTATTATTATTTATTTATTTTTGGCATTGATGAATGATCTGCTTCACTTTCAACTACATGTCATTTCCAGGTTATTCATTCTCACACCTGCAAAAATACTAATTATTTTTAGAACAGATTAAACTGACTCTTTTTTTATTTATTTTTTTGCATAAATTGATGATGTTTCTTCAGTTGCTGGTTTGGTCCGTAACATGTCAGAAATGGACAAAAATGTTCATCGTTATTTTCCAAAAAGCAGTGTTTACAAATGTCTTATTTTGATTAAACACAAAACATAATCAGTCTGCTTTCAATAAGTACTAAAGATATTATTAGCGAATATTTGCTGATGGGAGGATGAAATCGGATAAATTTGGACAATTTTATGTTAAACAATGGCTCTAAATGAATCATCGATGTCAAAATATTTATTAATTTTATAATTAGTTGTGCCTTTATTGATTGTAACACCTACCCTAACACTGTCAAAATCAATAAATCAGGGATTAGCAGGGGCGCAAAAGATAAAAGTGTATATAGCAAAGGTTCACTGTGTTTCCCAGTTTCCTGTGTATATCACCCATCCGCATCAGTTCAGAACTTTTTAACTTGTACTGGTAGCAAACAATCACAAACGCAGGGGAAGGCAAAACCTCCTCCATAATAACTTTTTTCTTTTTCTTGTGTTATTGTTTATTTGGCCCTCTCGACCTCATCTCCTGACACGCACACCTCCCTCATCCTCGTCCAGGAATTGAAGACGGAGTGTGGGAGGAAAGAGGAGGAGGCGCAGCAGGCGGCGCGTGCGCTCGAGGAGGAGAAAGGGGGATTAACGTCCCGCTGTGTCGCCCTGCAAGCTGACCTGGAGGAGAAAGAGAGGCAGGCCAAGCACCAGCGTGACCAGAGGGAGGCCGCTCAGGCCAGAGTCAAGGTTTGAATAACACGCACGGGGATGGTCCTTGTCCTCTACGCCGTTTCCCTTTCTTCTGTGCACCTTGACATCGGTGACCCCTTACTCCTTTTCCTCTCAAACTAACATTAGAAATAAAAATCACTGCAGCAAAGCACAGTTTAAAAACACCATCCATCCACCATAACTGAAAAGAAACCGAATATGTGAAATTGCATGGAAAAGCCGTGGGGGGGGGGGGGGGGGGGGGGGGAAATACAAGAATAATCACTTCATCTTTTTTTTTTTTTTTTTCAAGAAAAGCTCTAATATTTTGAGAATAAAATTGTATTTTTGATGTGTGAGTGACATTGTGTATTTTTCTGCATGTACAGTAACATCCTGTAATAGTGCAAATTTAGTGTGGTAACATCACGAGGTAATCTCTCATCATATTACAACTATCTTCAACTATCTTCTTGTAATATAATGATTTTTATTTCTGTAACATTCTTACTTTATTCCAGTAAACTTGCCATATTTCCATATTAGTGTTTCTGTAATAAATTCAACTTTGGACATTTTTCTCATGACATTTCTATTCTATTCTTCTAAAAATTTCAACCTTTTTTATTCCAATTGGAATATTGCTTCCCCCCCATATTACAAATGTATTCCTGTAAAGTTATTTCTAATCTAATCAAATTCTGATGTTGATTTTCTATTTTTTATTTTTTTTTGGTAAATTTATGACTGTAAAAATTGCCATTTCTTTCCTTGTGAAATTACTGCATTTATCTCATATTCCAACTTTAATTTCGTAAAATTCATTTATTTCTGGTTACATTTTAATTTCATTTTCATAAAATCACGACTTCATTCCTGTAAAATTGCAACTTTTAATTTTTTTCCTGGTTAGGTTGTAATTTTATTTATGTAAAATCATGACTTCATTGCAGTAAATTTACAACTTTTTTTTTTTTGTAATCTCACAATTTTATTCTTGCAAATTACTGGTACAAGTTTTCCCTCCAACTTTATCTCTTTTTAAATTCCGACTGTTTTGCTTGTTTGTCCGACTACTTTAACTACAACATCAAAATATGTATATGCGGAGTCAGAAGCTGTAATATCGAACCACGATTGCAATTACATGAAAAGTACCATTTAACATGTCCAGACACATTTATCTTTGGCGGAAAATCGTGTTTGACAGTCCTTTACAAATTCGATTACGTTCTACAATAATTCCTTTCCAGGATCTCGAGGAAGAAGTACGCAGTGCCTGGCAGGAGGTATCCAGGTTGCAGAGTCACAACAGCACCCTGGCTGCTTGCCTCTCTCTCAAAGAACAGGAGGTGGCAACAAAAGATGATCAGCTTCATAAACTTGGGTGAGTTGTACATGTCACCTAACACCTCATTTGCGTTCCCCTAACAACTACAATTCAGTAGTTTACACTTAGTGGTGAGCGTGTTGTTAAATTGCAGCGCACTGTGCGTGCAATGCACGTGAATCACGCTAAGTGCGTTGCTTTCAATGCCAAGGCTTGGGGGTGACACTGATATTTCCAACCACGGCTCACCTAAAGCCGTCCTGTAAGCCCCGCGTAGTGGATGCGCTTTAAAGGAGGGAGAAAAGGGAAACTGGGCAGGCTTTGGCTAAGCTGTAGTCGATATGATTAAAAACTCTGGGAACCGTTAGGCGCCTTAGAGGTAATCTCATCCTTTTTTTTTTTTTTTAACTACTTTTCTCTTTTAATGGCCGCTGCGCTGTAATGTGTCAGTCACATCCGGTGCTTGCCAGGGTTTTAGTTCGGTGATTAAAGATGGCTTCACGCGTTAGAGGAGCACTTTACGCTTGTAATTCCGCAGGAACTCTGGGAATTGATCCGTATTATCTGCACCTTATCGGGCACACTGTTGATGCCAAAATTAATTCGTGCCACTTGCTTTGTGTGCGTCTCAGGTGTGAGTTTACAGAAATGCAGATGATGTACAAACGGAGCACAGAGCACGCGGCGGCCCAGAGCCATCTGATCAAGGAGCTGGATGGACTCAACGTGGACACGCAGAGAGTGATGAGGAACCAGGAAGAGGCGCATACTGCTGATACCACTTCGTGTCAGAAGGTATACACACACCTACACGTGGAAAAAAAAAAAAAAGTACTTCAATGTAACAGACCGTTGGCTCTAATGGACGCCTTGCTGCCAAGTTTTGGACAAAAAAAAATTCCACATTATGTCCGTTTCCACAACATGAAATTTGGAATAAATTTACGGGGCGAGTTCCGTATGTGCGTGTCTCCACTGCAGGAGTATCTACTCAGTGATAATTTTGTAAACGAAAAATCTTCGTCAAATTTTTCGTCACGAACATTTTTTTATTCAGACGAAAATTCAACGAAAACTAAAATAGAAGCCATTCATTGAGACGAAAACGCTAACTAAAATTGTCTGACAATTTTGTCAATCTACTAAAACAAAAATGAAAAGAATACAGTGACAAGAATTCACACAATCCAATCAGAAGGAATGAAACGCGGGTTGGAGTAAAGAACCACCGAGAAACTGCTCAGTGTAACACATTTTTAATACTTTGTCCTTCATTCCCAAAAACGTTTTTACATGGTGTTTTTTTTTTTTTTTTAAATGCAAGAGCATACAGAAGGCTTTGATGCAGCTTCGGACATGAAGAGGTGGCTTAAAGCAATGGTAGTTATTTAGAAACCGTCGATCGAAACTCGTGAAATGGGTCGTCCTCCGCAGTGGAGACGCAGCCACGAGCGTATAAGTCCCTGCACCACTCATTATACCCGAACATCCTGAAGTGGAAACGGGGCTATTGTTACTTTATCTCACACGGTCACCCATTGCGTCTTCCACCTTCACATTGACTTGACCTGTTCACATTCCCTTCTTCCTTTCTCCCCCCAACCCTATATGTATTTGACAGCTGTACAGCGAGTTGAGCCAATGCTACCAGACCCTCATGTCAAGTGAGGCCAAGCTGCGGCAGAGCCACCAGGAGCTGAGTCGCCAGCTGGCCCAGAAAGAGCAGCAGATACTGCAACTGCAGGCCCAGCAAAAACAACAACAGCAGCAGGAGGAACAGATACAGCAGCAACAAGCTCAGCAGACAGCAGTTTGCATCGCAGGCAACAGACAAACCAACTTGAAGGTCAGCGTTCGTCTCTTGCCTTACAACAGTGATTTCAAAACGCGTTGTTGCACAACCCGACTTGTGATAACTTCATTCATTTTGATGTAAAAATGAATACCTTTCAAAACAAATCTCGCCACTCACTGTCAACCAAAAATGACATCACGTGTGCTGAAAAAACAGGTAATGACTAGGGCTCGGTCTAAAATATCGATATATCGAATCGATGTTCCATTTCATAGCCCAATATCGATTCATAAAACCATGAATCGATACTTTTAATACAGCCCCCCCGGAAATTTACGTGCCAAATACCCGCTAAAAGTAAGGTAAGAATTGAACATAAAACACAAAATGTGTGGATGCATAATTATGTACTATGACTGTCTCTTATAATACAGGTAAATTTGTTTTTATTTATGTATTTATTTATTAACCACGGGAACCTTTGTATAAAATCTGCCACAGGAATGTCAATGTTGTGATTTGCCAGAGTGTTTTTGCCACTTTATTTACAGAGGGCTGTGGATGATATTGATTTCAATTATTATTTATGGTTTTGATCAGGCCATGTTCAATAAAACATACATGATACAGGATTAATGTGACTGTATTGGATTCAATTATAAACGTAAATATTCACATTTTTTACTAATGCACCAAGTAAGAGAAAGAAGTTTCTACTATTTTACAACATTGCTACTTCTGGGAATGTCTTCCATTTAAGTCAAATTGGTACTGCGTGAAATCCCTAACTGGATCCAAAATCAATGTGAATCAAATCGAATTGGGCCCTTCTGAATCGACTCGAAATCTTATTTGTGTCTGCGCTTTGGGATCCAACCACCAGCACATGACAGAATAAGGTCGTTAGTACTACTAACGACCAATCGTGGCTCAGTTTGCTAATGTCACATGACCAACTATAGATAACAGGTGAGCCGTGATTGGTCATTACCCGAGCTCTGAGCACATGTGATGTTATTTTCAGTTGACAGCAAGTGGCATAATGTGTTTGAAGTGCATGAAAAATAATGAAGTAATCAAATTCATTCTAGACAAAATATTAACTTTTTACTGCTGAAAATGGCTAAATGAGTCACGTATCTCTTTAATTGGTCCAAAAACATCAATGTTTATTAACTACTTAATGATTTCAGACTAAGTCAATTTGTGAGGTTAGATCATCGCTTTGCGAATCTATATCGACGTATTGTGACATTTTTATTTGGTTGTGGAATGTGATTTTAATATTTGTCGGTTCGTGACATGGCCTAAATAAGATTGGGAAGCGCTGCCTGAGAGGTCCTTTGACTGTGCACTGGTCAAATAGCACATGACCAATTACAATTCAACTAATGTGATTAATCGGAGCTTTTAAGGTGTGTAAAATGATCCCAGGTTGTGTGTGTTTGAGGCTGTAGTGGAGTGTGTTTGAACTGTCACCCAAGACTTCTAGAGGGCCTTGCAGTGAGATGAAAAGCGCATTCAAATTAAGCAGCTAATGAGGTGGTGACCACATAAGAAGATCAGCCTGTTGTGACGCAAAGTCACTCAACTAGGACGTTGTAAGATAAATTTGTGGCAGCTGATTAATTTTTGTGCCTCCGCAGGCTGCGCTCGTCCAATTTGACTGCTCGGTAATAACCAACAGACTGTCGCAGATATCAGCTCCAAACGTTTAAGTGAGACGCCGTCGCCTTGCACTACTTAACCCCCGTTAATTTAACCCAGCCGCCATATGTGTAAATGGATCGTTTAGCCAGTAATTAATTACAGTAGTGCAGAGTTCCTGCCGGTAATTAATATGGTATTTAGAGGAGGTGCTGTTTGCGTGACCGTAGCATGTATGAACAGTAGAAACCTTCTGAAGCTGAATGTTTTTGAAGTGATACAAATTGGAAAAAGGTCAATTGTTTTGGGCGATATGATGTTTTCTGAAGTTGAAGTTCTGGGTTCGATCTTGGCTTTGACCTTCGTCCTCTGGAATTTGATTGTTCTTCCTGTGCTTGCCTTCTTTGTGTTTTCAGGTTTCATTCCACATTACAAAAGCACATGTTTTAGGTTAATTGAATATTTATACAGCCCATAGTTGCGAATGGCTGTTTGTCTATGATGTGCCCAATAGGGCTGGGTATCGATTCTAATTTCCTCAATCGATTTGATTTTGATTCACAAGAGCTCAGTTCCATTCGATTTTTTTAGATTCGATTTACTTCAATTCAATCTTATATTAATTATGGAACATCATTTTTTTTTCATGATAAAAACTCCACAAACATTAAATTGGAAAATAAATTTTGAGGAGGCAGTAACTGGTGCTACACAAACATTGACATCAGCAAGGATGAGATGAAAATAGTTTTTATAATTCTAATTCAGTAATTGTAAATATAAATTAAAAATATTATGAATTGCAATAAGTTAGGTATTTCATAAATGTAAAAAAAAAACACATTTAAAAAATTCATATGGACAGTTAATTTCAAGAAAACATAAGATACAAAATAAATTGGACCTTTAAATTCAATTTTCTTATGAATTTATGTGAAAAAGAGATATTAAAATAATCAATTGTTTTATGAATTGATGTCAGGCTTATTTTTTTATTTTTTTTTCCGTAGCCCTAGTGCCTAGCGATTGCCGACTTGAATCGAGACTATATCCCACCCGTTGCCCAAATCTTTTTTGGCAAAAATATTTCCTGAATTATGGGATTTTACTGCTGCCTTATCATATGTCAGTGATAGATTATGGTGCGTTCTGATACCTACAAATTTGGGTATGCCCCTCATCGAGTTGAGGACTCTTAATTGTGTATTTATAGTATACGATACCCTCTTAAAATGAAGCTTTATTTACAAAACACGTGTAACTGTGTTCACGCTCTTTTGTTTCTTGAACTTTCGCACCTTCCCACATAAAAGGCAGGTAAACAGATCTGCTGTCCCAAAGCGTAGCACTCAGTCGGGATGGCGTTCTCGTTCCCACTCTGCAATTTCACAGACGGGTCTCGCACGCTCGTGTGTACGCGAGTGCGTACTCGTGCGCACGCGCGGAAAGCGTTGAATTAAAAGCTCGTGCGTTTATTTGGGCACGTAATCACAAATTCCGTAACAAGTTCCTCCGGAACACCTGTTAAATTCTAATGCCCGGGTTGTCGGGGCAGATGTGATTTTAAATTTCAATGTTTGGTTGGAAGTTGCCGTCGGAGGTGATCAAAGTGCTGATCGCAACAGGAGCACAAGGCGGAGGAGACGCGGCGCTCATTTGAAAACAGGCCAGAGTGGCGGCTTTGAACACTCCCGCTCATCCCGTGCTGTTAGATTTTTTTTTTCTTATTATTATCAGGGTGCATGTGTGGGTTGCTTTAAGGGAATACAAGCAGAGAATAACATCCATTGTGAGTTACATGTCCATGCACGCTTAAGTTTATGCCAAGGTAACGACTTTAGTAAGGTTAGGCGATGATGAACATCTGCTTTTGTGCATAACACTGTGTGAGGAGGGGCTGAGGAACCCTGGCACTCCCTGGCCTGTATATGTATCCATACAGTTATACAATGGAATATTGAATTTCAAAGTATAACGTGAAGTTCAACTAGAATTTTCAGGATTTTTTTTTTTTTTTAACTTTAGGCTTTAGTCCAGTGAGCATTTAAGCATCACTTCCATTTTATTTATTTATTTATTTATTTATTTATTTATTTATTTTTTTGTAATGCCACAGTGGTGAAAAAAATGTGGTGATAACCATACAGGACTGTCTCAGAAAATTTGAATATTGTGATAAAGTCCATTATTTTCTGTAATGCAATTAAATAAGCACAAATGCCATATATTTTGGATTCATTACAAATCAACTGAAATATTGAAAGCCTTTTATTATTTTAATATCGCTGATTATGGTTTACAGCTTAAGAAAACTCAAATATCCTGTCTCAAAATATTTGAATAATTCCTCAGACCAAGTTAAAAAAAATGCCATAATCATTATATATATATATATATATATATATATATATATATATATATATATATATATATTTATATCTTTCAAGGTTCTTCAAAGCCTTGATTTTATTTTTTCTTTTACATCGATTAATTTCTCCTGATATAGGGCTCCTTGGCCCTCATGCAACATATAGGTTCCGATTATTTTTTATTTTTTTTTATTGGTCGTTCCTATTGAATATACAGTTTAAAAGACTTTCCATCATTTTAGTTTTATTTACAATACATCACTTGTATTACACAGCATGTTAAGACAGTTAAGAAAGTTTTAAGAATGGCGAGTTCAGTGCATGAAGATTTTATCTCGTCAATATTTTCCTTTAAAATGATTTGGATTTCAACCAGGAAATTGTGTTCCAGTCGACAACATAGCATCGAGTTTACTATTGTAGTTTTTTTTTTTTTTTTTTTTTTTGCCTGGCTGTCAGTCAGTGTTGCGCATTGATTAAAGAGCACCATTACAGTGTAATCCGTAGCAGACCTCAGGCTTTCTGGAAGAGTACATGAGTGATAATGTGCTCATCCTGTGGGCAGTCATTCAACAACTGGATGCGCTCCCATCCAGCACATGAGAGAGGCCAGTTCATTCGCTTTTGAAAAGTTGCATTTGCTGCTTGCTTGTGTTCTGCTTTGTCTTTGACTTTTTATGACTGCTGTGCTTGTGTCTACGAGTTTATGTTATTGAATATTTTGGTGCAATGCTCGGTGGTGATGATGCTGCATTCAGCCACAGGTTAACCACTGGTAGATGGGATGAGTTCAGTTGTTGGCGTTGTAAGCTAATATTAGCTTTTACTGGTGCTAGCAGTGACGTGTCGATACTTACTAGCAGAGGCGGAGTTTATTTTACATGGGTGTTTTTTTTTTTAATTTTTTTTATTTTATTTTTTTTAAATAATGGCCAAATGTTGCCTAAGACGTGTGCGTCATTACTACCGCTTTTGGTTACAATTTCAATCTAGTGGGCCTGTGCTGTTTGTTGGGGGGGATAAGGAACAGCAAGTACTCAAAATATTTGTCTTTCCTAGGCTGCTATCATAGTAAGTCAACATATTCATAAAAACAAGGCAGATTGCTTAGAAGTATAATTCATATGATTTCAAACCACTGTGACATTGTGCACAGTTTGAACATTAAGGCCAAAAAAATAATAATAATTACGTTTTTCAACGTTAAAAATAATAATAATAATAAAATAATAATAACAACTAGGGGTGTGAATTGCCTAGTACCTGACGATTCGATTCGTATCACGATTCACAGGTCACTATTCGATTCGATACCGATTAATCCCGATACGAATTTATAAGTCGATTGTTGCGATTTTTTTTCATTCAAATTTAGAAAATACTAATCAGTAAGCTTGTAGAGTGTAAGATTTATATGAAAATGTATTATTTATTTCTCTGAAATTTCAGTCTTATAGAGGTTGTAATCTGTTTCATGTTTGAACAGCATTAAAATAAAATATTAAGGCTTAATGTTCCGTTCATATAACATTCTTCCATGCTCAAGGTGTGAATCCTAACCCGAAGTCAGACGTTTTGTTGAAAAATTTTCCATTAAAAATTGAAGTTTAAAAATCGATTCACACACACACAAAAAAAAAAAGGCAATGATGATAAGACGTTGAATCGGTAAGACTACCGAATGAACAATTCTGAGCTCTTTAAAAAAAAAAAAAAAAAAATCAATTTTTTTTTTTTTATTGAATCGATTCGAGAATCGCGCGATGTAGTATCGCGATATATCGCCGAATCGATTTTTTTAACACCCTAATAACAATAATAATAATAATAATTGTGCCTAAATAAATGTTGAATGTTAATCTTTTTAAAGTAGTATATACAAATGTTTTATATATTATTAAAAGTAAAATACAACTGTACCTATACGACATAAAAAAAAAAAAAAGTTCAATCCAATGTAATTTAATCAATTCTATACCCCGAGAAAGCCACTGTAACTTAATGCAGTTTGAACATTGAATTAATCAAAATGTATTCGATTAAATGTCTTCTTTTAATCATAATTTAAGCATAATTGACATTGTTGTTTTTAAATAAACCCTTAGATGCTAATTACATTATAGAGATTAATGTGCAGTTACCTTTTTTTCCCTTGTTTCGTTTAATCTTGCTTTTACCCTGGCAGTTATACCATCTGCTCCACTCTTTTAGCCTCACTAGTCAGACTAGAGCATGTTTGACTGATTTGCTCCCCAAAACGTATAAATACGTTATATTTCAAATGTGTCCCAAAGACGTATTTATACGTTACTAGAGCATACGTAAGGATTTGATGCAGCCTCTCAACTGCAGAGAAGGGTAATTACAAAAAATGGTAATTACAAAAAACGGCCAACAGGTGGCAGCAGAGTATAAGAGATTATACTGAAAACCAGCTGTTTCCCCACAATTCTAAGCAGATTTGGGAATAATGATGAAACTTAGCTATATTCTAATGCTAATTGCTGCAAAACGGAAACAGATAGAAATATACTTTTTTTTTTCCTGATAAAAGAAGAGACTCTAATGTTTTTATAGCAATAGAACACTATATTCTGATGTCAAAATCCAGTAAAACAGCCGGGAGCAAAGGGGGTTGCTTCACTGAAACTGGCTGGGAGTCAATGAGTTAATTTAAATGTAATACAGTCTGCTATTTACAAGCCATAGAGTCTCCTCTTCTGCATCATTGTGTTGGTACTTAAAAAAAATCTCACATTAGAATGCTTTTGTGTCGGCTGTTTTTAATTCCCCAAATAAATGGCATCGTCAACGCGAGTCGTCCTGCGCCTTCTGGAGCCAAGCCACGTCGGCGGCCAGAGACGTTCCTAATGACATGGACTCCGGCGGTGCGCTTTTTTTTACCAGCTCAACTGCTCTCATTAGATGAGAAGCCCGGCCCCGTTCGCACAGCCCACCTCATTAACGAAGCACAGCCATGTGCCGCCTCGGCTACATGGCGCTTGTTTAAGCACATACGCGCTGGGGTCAAACAGACTGCGTGGGAGGACTCAGGGCTATGTGCACACGCACGCACGCACGCACACAAATATATACACTGCTTACCTTCTACTGACGGCTCACTGTCCTTCTCTAAAGTCCCTCTCCACACCAGTTATCGCACACACTCATACATATATGCACACACTTGTTCTTTGAAGAAGCACCCTCTTGCATAGCAAGTGTACCTCTTGGCCTGGTGGGGGGCCTTTACCTCGCAGCCCCCTGCTTCTAAATCAGCGATACCCCAACAGCCTTTTTTTTTTTTTTTTACGCCTCGGACCGGTTACTTGGCGTCAACTCCCAGCTTATTAAAATACAAAATCAGACTTTTACCCCAGTTCAAAAAAGTTTTTTTTATTTTTTTTTTTGTGCCTGTTTTACCACTGTTGGAACCATTCACATCTATAGGCAGACCTAGCCAATCACATCTTAAAATTTCATTTCATTTCATTTTATTTGAATCCACTTCCTGGCTGTCCCATGTGTTTGTGCATGTTGCACTCACTAACTGCAGATTTGAAAGTGTGGGTGTCACAGTGACAGATTAGCAGAGACAAGATTCTATAATTTTTGTCCCGTTTTTGTTCATGAACTGAAATGTCCATAAATTTTAGTCCGGTTTTTATTAGGTGAAATACATTTTCGTCTCGCTTTAATTAGTCGACGAAAATGCATCCGGATTAAGTCCCAGTTATTGTTTATTTATGGGGATTTTAGTCTACTCTGGTTGTAGTCCGGTAATAAATTTGTGTTGACAAAATTTTGGTTTAGTTTTCGTTGCCGAAATTAACACGAGTTGTGCGTATGTTTGTGTGCGGCAGGAGCCCCTCCCGGTTGCCGCGGCCGCGTAATTAACAGTGATCAGATTTGTTTTGTGGCATAAATGCCGCACGTGTAGCACATTAGGCCTGGCAAGTCTCATTCCGCATTCAGCTCAAGGGCTCGGCAGCAGACGGGTCACGGGCTTCGGGGAGAACGATCGCAAGCCTCCCTCCATATGGTCGAGAATCGCCAGCGAGGCCCGCGAGTGCCAGACAAGTTCCCCCAAGAACCTAATCGTGTTCGGTAATTACCAAGACAGGCTTTTTTTTTCCCCTTCTCCCTCTTATTCATTCCCCCCTCCCTCCCATTCCTCAGCCTCACACTTATCTGTTTGCTGTCTTGTTCTCACTGCACCTCCATGCTCTTTTCTCCTTCACGCTCACTCTAACTCATAGGGTGTCACATGACTGTCACATGATTAATTATTGCTATTAGTTTTTTAAATGGTTACAAGTAAATAGTTATATTAACTCATTCACTCCCAGCCATTTTCACAGAAGCAATCCCGTTCGCTCCCGGCTGTTTTACTGGATTTTGACTGATTTTGCAAGGCCCACAGAATATTGTGTTCAATTGCTATAAAAGCATGGGACCTATCAAAAGAAAGATTAAAGTCTCTTTCATCAGGAAAAAAAAAAGTATGTTTCTATCTGTTTCCGTTTTGCAGCAATTAGCATTAGAAGAGAGCTAAGTTTCATCAGTTTTCACAAATCTATTTAAAATTGTAACTAATTTAGCTTTTTTCTAGATGGCCCTGGTTGATCTCCTTTGCTCTGCTGCCACCTGCTGGCCGTTTGTGTAATAACTACCATTTCTGCAACCGTTCTTTGCAGTTGAGAGGCTGCATCAAAGCCTTCTGTATGCTCTAGCATAAAAAAAACAAAAACAAAAAAAAACGTATAAATACGTCTTTGGGACACTTAGAACATAAAAAAACGTATTTACACGTTATTGGGAGCAAATGAGTTAAGATGAAAACAAGTACACATTTGTTTTCTCTCAAAAAATATATTTAGATCATATTTCTTTTTCTTTCTTTCTTTTTTTTTCTTTTTTTTTAAATGGCGGTATTTAAAGTGACACCGTTTCTATTTTTAGACACCGCGGGATACCTTATTACCGTGTTACCGTCCAACCCTATTATGATATCATTATGTTCTCTTTACATCTAAACTCTGTTTTTTAACTTGAACTAGAAAATCAGTTAGTGCTCTGTATTTTTACAAGAGAATAAAACGCCATCTTTTGTTGTTTTTTTTTTTGTACACTATAGTGCAAGGAAATTGTGTTAGATGCGTAGCATTATCATAGAAAATCCAAATTACAAAATGCAAAGAATGACCGCTTGAATTCTTATTTTCTTGAAGAATCCCCTCAATAAATCAAACTTTGAAGCCATGCTCCGCCCACATTTGGTAAAAAATCTTGGCAATATATCATCACCCATTTGTCACGGATACCTGGTTCCGATTCGGATTCACTTGGGCATATTCCATAGTTAGTTGGAGTTCATCGAACCTTCAAATTTGCTCAAATATGACCGTTTCATACCAAAACTAAGGACGTCCACTTCAGTTTCGGTGTCCTCAAAACTGTGCGTCCTGTTATGACTTGTCCACATCAGTCAAGATGATTTTGGGGTTCATGTTTATTTTTTTTATGCTTTCCATGAAACAATTGGTGAGTTTTCAGGCATGTAGAGCTCCTCTTTAGGACAATGCTTTTGTCGAAAGAATAGTTCCACTTTCCAAGCACAAATAATAATAAATAAAGCTTAAAGTATACCACTGATTGTCACACCCATGTAAGTGGGGTGAAATTCGCTCTCTGCATTTGACCCATCCACTGAGGGAGCGGCGAGCAGCAGCATTTTGAATGTATCCCACAACGCAGCCATTTTATGAGTGGCTGTCAACTGAAAATGACATCACAGTTGCTCAGGGATCAGGTAACGACCAATCATGAGTTACCCGTTTTTTGGGGGGCGGTTTGATCGTGTAACATTATGAGTGGGATCAGAAAAGTGTTTGCATATGGAAACTGTCTAGTGGCATTTAATAGGTATTACACTCTTTAAAAAAAAAATAAACATCTAAATTGCTCTGTAGCCTTGGCTGCTGCTGTTGCAAAAAAAAAAAAAAAAAGCCTGTCGGTCCTCCTGACTGTGTGAAAGTGATAAATAATTGTAGCAGATACGCCAGTATGGCCAGCGTCCATTAAATTAGGCCCCAGATAATTTGGCCAAGCCCCCTTTTGACAGGGCAATTTAATAAAATATGAACAAACTCTTCCTCACTAATAATTTATCATCCACCTCGCCTCCCCGTTTGCTTAAAGTTGATTACCCCAGCAGTTAATAGGGTCGCGCCCAGATGCCAAATTTCTGATAATGCAATCACAACCTCGTTGGAGGGAAGGAAAAAGGTGATGACATCGTTTTCTGTTCAAGAGTAAGACACATTTGCTCGGGCCTCTCTTATTCGGGAGGCTCGGATTTGATGAGTTAAGTGTCGACAGCAGCAGGTGTGGCTGTTTTTTTTCCCCTCTATTTTACACCATCTTGTCACAAGGTTTTAGCAAAGGTGTAAAGATGTCAGCAAATGTCAAGTTTAAAGAGTCACACTTTTTTAAAAATTACTTTTTTAAGAGTTGTAGTATGTTGTAGCTAATCTGATTAAAAGTTCAAAATGTCCAATTTAAAGGCGCAGTCTGCCCGTTTCACTTAGGAAAATGCACTTTTTAAATACAGGATTTAAACAAACATACTACTTCTCAATTTACAGATCTGGGCTTTTCTTAACGTGTGGGGGTGATTTTGTCCGAACCCCCCACACTCCCAGCCTGTATTTTGCCATTTTGTGTTTGTTTTGTAAACAGCGGGACGTTTCTGTGGAAAGACAGTGTTTACACCCCTCCAGCCAATCGCAGAGCGCGGGGGGTGGCATGTCGTTTTCTTATTGTCCTTCGTATCCTTTGGTTTATTGTTGTTGTTGTTGTTTTCTTCTTCTCCTTTTCAGGCCAGGTTTAATGAAGTCCTGTACTTATTGGAAAATTGTTTTGGTTGTCTTATTTATGTTGCACACTGCCTGAAATAAATGAAACAATATCAAAGTTATTATTTATTTATTTATTTTATTTTATTTGTAAATAATGAAGGCCCTCATTCTCCTCGTTGGTTAATTCATTTTGCTGACGGATGCATTCAATTCGGCTTGGTTTGGTGATACTCTTTTGAAGTGGAAAACTGACTGTACCAAACCATACTGATTTTATATTTGTCTCTTCTTGTTACCAGTCAATGGTGAGCCACTTACTTTCTCCTAAACAAACTCATGCTTACCCTTTACTTCACTTCTAGGCACCTCTGTCTGAGCAGACGGCCGCTGCATCGCAGAGGCTTCATTGTGAGCGTTCAGAGGAGAAGACGCTTCACTACATCTCTCCTGTCAGGAGGCAGCAGGTGGGTCGACGTCGACACAAATTTCTCTTTTAGCCAGTTAGAGCGGCGCGTGTGCGAGGCGCTTACGCGCCCGCACTTCCCGAAAATTACCTCGCTCGCGTCAGATCAAAGCCACCGAAGTGACACGAAAGCAGCGGTGTGTTGAGAGCCATGTGATTCATTAGACCCTTCCTCTGCCAACCTTTCTGTCCTGGAAACACTCACACACACGCACACCTCCTTCTGTGATCCGGCCCGGCGTGTGCTGCTGGTTTCACGCATGCCTTGGGCCCAGGCACTGGCTGATTTACCGCTTCAGCGGGACATTATGAACACCAAGACAAGCTTTTGATCTTCTCGCGATTCATACTCTTTAAGTTTGGCAGGTTTCTAGATGGCCTCACTCGCACAACTAAAGCTGGCCTGAAGAGACGTTGTTTGATTTCTACCACTGTCCTCATTAGAGCTTTCAGCGGGAGGTCCTCTGTTCTTCTTCTTTATACATGTAATGCAATTATTTTGCACGAAATACTTTAATAGTATTGATGCCATCCAACGTGCTTTCCTCAGTTTGTTTGCGTCGGGACACACTCACACATTATAGAACATTGTTTGCACCTAATTATCGTTAAGTTGCTGATTTATATCCTGTCTGCTTGAACATAACTGGTGCTGCAATCTAATGTTGACAATGTTGTTTTTAAACTGAATAATGTCGTGGATGTGATACTAATCTAGAAACTTAAATCAATGTACGTGCCTTGTGATTTCTGCTTTCCCACTTGACTTATTATTGATATAGATGTGCTTTATTGAATTCTACATGTACCTTGTTGTTTAACAGTCAAAAAGATTAGGTTGCTTCTTGGATAACCTTTATTTAACTCATTCACTCCCAGCCATTTTCACAGAAGCAGTCCCATCGCTCCCGGCTGTTTTTCTGGATTTTGACTGATTTTGCAAGGCCCACAGAATACTGTGTTCAATTGCTATAAAAGCATGGAACCTACCAAAAGAAAGATTAAAGTCTCTTCTTTCATCAGGAAAAAAATTGTTTCAATCTGTTTCCGTTTTGCAGCAATTAGCATTAGAAGAGAGCTAAGTTTCATCAGTTTTCACAAATCTATTTAAAATTGTAAGTAATTGAGCTTTTTTCCCAACATGGCCCTGCTTGATCTCCTTTGCTCTGGTGCCACCTGCTGGCCGTTTGTGTAATAACTACCATTTCTGCAACCGTTCTTTGCAGTTGAGAGGCTGCATAAAAGCCTTCTGTATGCTCTAGCATTAAAAAAATAAAAAATAAAAAATGTATAAATATGTCTTTGGGACACGTAGAACATTAAAAAAAACGTATTTATACGTTATTGGGAGTAAATGAGTTAACCAGGATAGTCCCCTTGAGATTTAAAAACCTCTTTTTCAAGGGAGTCCTGGCCAAGAGGCAGCAAAACAGTTTACATTACAGTTACAAATAAAAGTTTCACTTACAATCACATACAAATGATAAAAAAAAAACAGTTGCAAATCAATGAGGCCGTCTCAAGTGCTCTTAATCTGGATCTAAAATCGTTCCGTTAGTTTCCAGTCCTTTTTGCAACATGTTCCATGCAAAAGGGGCAGAGAAAACAAAAGGCTTTTTCCCCAGCTCAGTGCGGGCAAATGGAACAGAGGGCAACAAAAGATCATTATTAAAATAAAACGATTTAATTTTACCTAGAAACAGTTGTACAATATTTCCATTCTTTCCAACAGGGAAAAAGTATATGTAAAATGAATGTAAAACTGTGACAAATGATCAGAACATGGTATAACATTGTTAAATTTGTATCAAAACGTCAACATTTTAGTTGGTAATCATGTTTTTTTTTTTTTTTCTTCGCTGACCACTTGGCTTAAGCATACTGAAACTGTGTATCTGTGTCAACAGTAGTGTTTGTGTACAACATTTGTGTTCTCCGTGCAACTTGAACAAAGTTGTGCTTTGAGTGCTCCAGATGCACACCAGACATGCCTCTGAAATCGTAAATAAGCCCATTGATAACCGTGACCTCTCTCGCTGAGAGATGTGGAGGAAAGGTGAAGGGAGGCGAGAAGATGTCTTATGAAATGTTTCTTCTAGGGGCCCCCATAACAGCTAGTTTTTATACACACTCAGAATAGAGGCAGTTTTTAAATGGTGTTTTTGACAACTTGCTCTCCTCAGCATCCTCTGCGTGTGTTGCACTTCCATGTTTGCAGAGACATTAGCAGGTGCAATGCACCGGGTCAGGTTGTGGCCGCCAACCAGCTGCACAACTGATGTAGACCATGTCTGTGCTTTTTTATCTTCTTCTCCTCTTCGGAATGCCTTGGCCTTTTTTTTTTTTGTGCCGAAAATATCTGGACAAGACAGAAAGTATTCAGAAAATCCAAATTCTGTTGTAGTATATCATCGGTACAATGAGGCCGATAATTATTCATTTATCTCCAGGAGCGTCACCATTACCGTTTATCAAGTAGGGTGATAACCAATATTTCAAAATAAAAAAAAAATATATATATATATATATATATATATATACAAACTCCAACACTTTGTTTAAATGCATGTTTATTAAATATTTTTTTTCCAGATTTGCAATAACTTAGTTATTTCCTTTTTTTTTTTTTTTTTTTACCTCAAGACAATGGACGTCTTTGTTGAAAAAAAAAAGTAGTAGGAGCCCCCAGGCTCAGCCTGACTTAGAAGGTTAAACGAAAACTTGAACAAATAACATCTGAAAGTAAATAAAATGTAATCGCACATCCACTACACTAGGTGGCAGTGACACTGTCATTGAGCGTGCCAAAGGAGTAGTTGCTCCTCTGCAGAGGTCTACTTATAATAATTTTATAGACAAATAATGCTATTTATAATCGTGGTGGACAGATTTGGAGGGGGATATTTTGTTCTTCCTCGTGGAGTGTAACAAAAAACAATTGAGAAGCACTGCTTTAAGTTTAAACAAAAAGTGAAAAGAGTTTTTAGGCTCAGCAGCCTCTCAGAAAGTTAACTGAAAATTACCAAAAAAAAAAAAAAGTTCCAATAGGTTCAACTAGTTGAACATCTATGAGCCTACGGATTTAATAAAAAAAAAAAAAAAAAAAAATGCCAATGCACATATGTGCCAAAATGCCGAATATTGGTGCCAATAATCAGCCGATAATCGTCTAGCCATTATCATTGGTACCGTACATAGCAGCTTGCTCTTTCTGGTATACAGTTTTTAACAAACTTTTTAGATATGCTTCTATTATGATAATTATACAGAGATACCCTTCTCAGAAACAGGTGGATTCTGAACATTCAATTCATCGACTAATCAGTTATAATGCCTGTTACTAGTGCTCGCACTTAAACTTTTTTCCCGCCCTAAAAACGGTGACTTTAACTACCAGTGCTTATTATGCTTCTAGAAATTTCTCATGATAGCACACATTGAGAATGTTTTCATTTTTAACTTCATCATTGGCCTTTTCTGGTTGAACTGGAATTCCCCTTCTGGCCATTCGGTTTCGCCCCGCGACGTCCGCGCGGGGTCGGGCCAACTGGCACGCCTCGCATCAAGAATATGCAGATCAACCTGCTAATTAGTTGCGCGCAGCCATTAAGGCTGAGTTAAAGCACACATGTTCCGCACCCGAGCAGACGCCGCGGCGGAACGAAGCGCACCGGGTCACCGGAGTCGGCCGTAGCCGTCGCGCGCATTCCCACACACATACGCCTCCGGAGCGGAGTGCGTTTGAATGCGCAAGTAAAGATGAACAACTGCAGTGTTTGGTTTTAGAAACAGCCATCAGAACTCGAATTAATGATCTGCCATCTTATCTAACACTCTTTCCTCTTTGCACTTCACACCCACTCCAGCTCAAGGACTGCTGTGCGTTTAGGCGCCCTGCATTTTTTAGCCCGCCATCTGGTCAGGCCTCCTGGGCTCCACAGGGCGCCTCCCATCGTCTCCTATTCATATTCCACGAGCATATTGTTCCCACTGTTTTTTTTCCACTGTGCTCCTTTATTTATTTTTATATTAGAGGAGAGGCTGGCGAGCAAACTGCACCCCCTCACCACCCAACCCCGCTCCCCGCTAATCGGTTGTCCTATCAAGTGTAACCTGGAGGCCCCTAGTAGAGCAATTAGAGCGACCTCCCTGCCCACCTCTTGTAATGAAGCCCAGCACATTCTGGAATCTATAGCCCCTTTAGTCTTCCCTAATGGGACATCATTATTGTCAAAGAAACAATGTAAATGGAAATGAACATACTCATTAGCCAGTCGCAGAGAGAAACCTTTGCCGTTCTTTCACGCACGCACACGAGCTGAACTTTTCTCCCTTCAGCTTATGCAGCCTGCTGCCCCAGCATGCTTTTATTCCTATGGTAGCCTGCTTGTTTTCGTGAGCATCTGTGTGTACCAAAGTCAGCAAAGCGTGTTTTTTTTTTTTTGTCAAGGTGAGGAGGGAATGGGATTATTCATTTTTTTTCTGTTGGCATTCACTCAGTATCTACAGTACAGATGTTAATTGTTGCATTGTTGCGCGATTATGCTCTCATCTTAGCGCCTTTCTCTCTCTCTCTGCTTACATCTCCCAGGGTGCACCTGTGCAACGATCCCGCTCTCTGTCCCCAGCTGGCAGTGCGGAGATTTATCGTGGAGGAAGAAGAGGCGCACAACAAAGAATTCAAGACCTTGAGGACTTGCTCCAGTCAAAGGTAAAATAGCTCATGTGGATGAAAACATATAACTACATTTTGTGTACAAGTGGGAGCTCTTAAAAGATGGCCGACAGGTTGTTCAATTCGAAACAAATACTTTTTTTTTTTTTTTTTTTTAAATAGAAAATAAGCCAAAAAAAGTTGCAAAAAATAGTGTGGAAAAAAAAGTGTAATTGCACATCCACTACAGTAGGTGGCAGTGATGCTCTCATTCTGTGTTCAAGGAATAATTAGCTTCTCTGTAGACAACAACAATTTCATAGACAAATGATACTATTTATAGTCGGATCAGAGTTGGGCGGGGCGTAAGAAAAAATAATTGAGGCAGTACATATAAATGGCTCCCGCATCCAATATGGCTGATGTGTTATCAAAGGGGACGTTATGAACGATCGATCACTTTTTCATTGTTTGTATCCAAATATTTGGGTATTCGGAGTGCCTACCAACCTATTCAGTGTCAATTTACTAACCAAGTCTTTTGTTAACTGCCTTTTCTTGAAAATGGTGCTGCATATGGGGAAAATATTCCAGTGGCTTTGGGTGAACGCCATTAATTTGCAGTCTGGACACGGAGGGCTGAACCTCTCCTTCTCTGGAGGGAGCCGCTGAGTCTCCAGTAATCACTAGAGTGGTCAGAAAAGTCGCTTTATAGCAGAAAAGTGAAAGGCAACCAATTCACTATGTAAAAGTTACATTAATTCCATTCAAGTTACATAATAACTATGCACGAGCCAAACTGTTCAAGCTGGCCATAAGTGAGAATAATAGATGTCATAAATGTGGTACTTCTGATGGGGCTCTGTTTAGTCTACAAAATGAAAGAACTTTGATTTAGGTTTAGATATGGGATGTTTAGTAGGGCAGAATGTTAATATTTGGTTTGTTTGTTTAAAATTGGAAGTCAACCAAGACACACTACCATTTTGGTACCTCCCAATAAAAACGTGTCATTGGCTATTGTCAGTAAGTGACTTTGACTTTTGTAAAGTCTATTGGCATATAACGGGGTCCAGTACAAAACCTCAGATGGAGACTCTTGACTATGTGGCCGGTGGCTCACTTACCGCATGTTTGATTACAGCTATCAGTTGCTGGAAGGTGCGAATCTCCGCGGCTCCGTAACTGTCACCGTCTCAAAAGATTCAATTGCAATTCCTCCGTGACCTCCAGCAAAAGTGTTGTCGACACATGCACGCTCGGAGTGTGTGTAGGCAGTCAAGCAGCAGGAGGGAAAGACAAGTCTGGTAAAAAAAAAAAAGTGAAAATTGTCTGTGCTCCTAAGAACAAATAAGCTTTATTGGTCCTTTCACCTCTACTTTTTCTATCATCTGTTCTTCATCCCCACTGCTGACTTTTTCTGAGAGTTAAAATTTAGGAAAAAATCACCACCACACATTAATAGAAGTCCAGAGGTGTAGATTGAGAAGGAGTTCATGGGTATACATCCTGTATTTATATAGTGCATTTTAAGGGTTCCAAGCCATTATAAATACATTGTACAGTGGAACCTTTTAAGGTAAATTCCACGACCCTGAAGTTGAACAATTTTTTATTCAAGCAACATTTTCTATAGAATTTTTTTTTCTTTAGAGTTTGAGGCTATTAGAATGTCCAATCCGAAGAAGGATGTTCATCCATTTTGGCCTTATACCACCCTCTGCTGTAGACTGTATTTGAATTCAAACTGCCTTCGAGCTCGCATTGCGAACGCCACAAGACCAAACACAAAATCAGATGTGCTGTGACATTCAGTCGTCGGTATAAGATTTAAATATATATGTAAAAATTACGAGAGATTTTTTTTTTTTTTTTTTTTTTAAACACCAGATATAAACGTCATTGCAAAGTTACTAAAAGTGGATTCTAAAATTGTATTTTTCAATTGCTTGTATACAAAAGTTGGGTCTCTGGATCCCTGGCCAACTATGAAATGTGAAATTAAACAAGGATGTAAAGCTTTCTTTGTCAGAAAATGTGTCTGAGGACGAGCCATTCTGAATTTTGCAAATTGTCCTAACAGTAGATCTGATTTACGTAATATCATCCCCAAACCGAGTTTTTCCGTCCTCACCCCCCGTGAAAATTTGCCCCACTTGAATTGTGTTCAACGTTTGAGGTTCCACTCAACATTGATCAAAGCGTGACACATTTTCCTTACTAAAACACCCAAGGATGAATTTTTACATCGATGGAGCATAATTTTCAATCGCTTTAGTTAACCTAAGACATACCCTGGAGCGGTTCTCCGCTTCACCTCTCTTTATCCTTTCCGTCTTTTGGCTTGACCGGCGAGCAAGTGATTAAGCAGAGGTCATCTCCCTTCCGAACACAATCCCAAGAACGTATTAGACATCATTTTCTTGTCAGATCTGAAGTGTCTGACTTAATATCACTGGCAGGCACCAAGGCGGACAGTGATGCTCGGCTTGGATTCAGACGACACGCATGACTGTCTTAGTTAATGGTGCCATTTACGTATCTGCTGCTTGAGGAGCGAATTCGTGAAGGAATGCACAATGGGGGGAAAAAAACCTGACAACTCAAATGTGGGACTGTCAGACTGACTGAATTTATTAATGGTTTGAGTGCATATGGGTAGAGACTACATGTATAAATGTATTCGTTGGACTGGGACTCCTCAATGAAAAGTTAAGCCTTCAAATTTCTTCAAGATGAGATCTAAAACAGTGTATTTTATAGCATCTATAATTCACCCCTAAATATTTATATTTAAATGATATAAAAGTAAGCATTCCAACAACATTTATATTTAAAATTCATTTTAATTTGAGTGTGTTAGTTAAACATTAGTTTTGAACTAAAGTGCCTGGAAATAGAAAAAAAAATTAAACTGTAAAGGAAACAAAAGAGCAGAGAGTTTTCTTTTGAAATAATCTTTTTTTTTTTTTACTGACATAATTGGGATGTAAACAATCTGTTTTTTTTAATAATTTGTTATAAAAAGAATTGAAAAAATATAATCTAAACTGATTTTTTTTTATTAGGATAAGCAATTCGGACAATGAATGAATGACAAAATAATTTTAAATATTAAAAAAAAAAATATGACTAAGTTATATGACCTATTTAAAACAAATTGGCAACATCAATCAGATCCAATTGATCTGAAATATGTCCTTTTATCCGGATTAGCTTCCCTTTTATTTTCTTCCCCCCGTGCCATGACAGCAGCAATCGCACGTAAACATTCAAATCGACTTCTGTCTTTGTAACGAATGGGATAAGGGGGAAGTGACGTATGGCAGCCAGCACATTTCTGTTGTTCCGGCCATTCTCTTCAAAGTTGCTTCGTGCCAGTGAAAGTGATGACAAAGGGTGTACCATTCAACGAGCTATGATACAGTGTTTCATCAGGAGAGTTATGGAAATATTTTTTGAATGTTGAAAAGTTCCTAAGTGTTGCTTTAATTTAAAAAAAAATGAAAGGAAGAAAACATTGCAAAAAAAATATGGATCTAAAAAAAAATCTATTTTATTAACGGTTAAATAACTTTTTCTTCATTGTCTTAATTTACTCACCACTTGTCTTCCTCACTCAAATAAATCCCTCAAAATATCTGCTGGTTAAATTACAAGTGTTTGAAAAAATAATTCAATAGTAGTGCTTAATCCATTTCCAGTTGAGATAAACAAACAAAAAAAAGGTCAGCACACCCCAGTTTTTTCGGACTAGTTCTCTCACCTTTAATGCGACATATAACCTGTACAACTCAATTGGAGGAGAAAAGAAATAAAAGAGAGGGGTAAAAAAACAAAAACAAAACATTTGTTTGCCGAAGTGTGCGCTGTGCACACCTTAAAACCTTATTAATGGGGTTGTAGCTGTGTTGAGAATTTACCACTCACATTCAAACTCAAGTTTAATCTGAGTCAACAAACAACTGCTACCGTTTAAAGTGCCACTGATTAATCCCAAACACAAGTTCAGCTGTTCTATTGTGGTTTTGCTGTCATTGAAAACACTTTTAAATGATTTTCTGTCATTTTTATATTTTATCACAAAAACTTGGCATTCGGAACGGGTTGTTTAGACTTTCGGTATTCATTGCAGAAAAGCATCCGGCAACCGGGTCCGCCTGTTGAGGCCCTCTGGCCTAGATCTCCTGTTAAGCAATGTGCCCTCCATCAAATTGCCGTAAAGTGACCTTGCCTCCAGCGTCTTGCACCCTAGGCCACATCTTCAAAAGTTGCTCTTTTCCGACAGAGTGCCTTTCAAATTGGGATCGCCTGGCTGTTCCGTTGACATGTTGACCTTGGCAACAAACAACAATCCTCATTGTTTTCACTTTCAAGCAAACAGTGGCCTGTTGCCGTGTAATTATTTTTCAGCTTGAGAAACGTCCACCACATGGGCTGCGTATCGATCTGTGGGCAAGGGGCTGTGGCCTGATAACCGAGTCGGGCCGCCCATGGGAAGTGCTATAAGAAGCCTGGGAATCCATGATGTGGCTAATGCCCTGTCGCTTGTTCTGTCCTCCCGTGCGTCATCCTCCCCATCGGTCGCCGCGCCGCCAGTTAGCATCACTGCCCCGGCCCCGGACCCTTTCATTAGCGCCTTGTTTTTGAGAGGTTGCGGCCTGCTTGAAGGGGCAGAGCATGTCTTGCAGATGTCCTCTGTGAATAATCCACGCTAGGGAAAATCCATACTTGTCATTGGCAGCCTCTGTTTGCGCGCGCGTGTGTGTGTGCGCGCGCACTTGCTGTCCGGTACATGTTTGTGTGGGCTCTCTCTGTTCTCTTTGTCCTTGTTAATAATAACAGGGCTGAGGGCTCGCATTTCCCTCTCTGCAGGGCAGCCGTGTCATATCAGCAGTAAACAAGCTCCTTCCCTTCAGAAAGACAACTCTCCCAAGCCCTGGCCACTCGAGCAGAAACCTACCCCACCCCCGCCCCCGTGCGCCCCTCAAACCCACCGCCCTCACACCCTCTTCCTTTCACTTTCCCTTTTGCTGCACTCGCTTTCTTCTCCTTCTAATTTCTCTGTTTTCACCAGCGCTCCTTTCACTCGAAGCCCCCCGGTTCGTCCTGTCCGCCGAAAGTGTTTTCTCGCTCGCCCTCACTGTTAAGGTCAGAGCGATGGGGAGGAGGCGGGAAGGGTCCTCTCCTGACAAGAAAAATCCATATGTTGTCTTCTCTTACTCCTCCTTTTTAAATCAGGAGTCCGATCTGGCTGTGTTTTAATAGCTGTCAACCGTAGGGCTAACAACGCAACCTGCTGTGCGCTCACCAAGGGACGCCGCCGAAGTCCAACACTGTGCTCCTGGTTGACTTTCAAGTTGGTCTGATTAAAAAAAAAAAGAAAAAAAAAATGAAAACATTTAATTCAATGGTGCTGACACGAGTTCTCAATTCAGTCTCGCTACATAGAATTGATGACAAACAAAGCACCTTCAGCAGCTTTAACTTTTCATTAAATGTTTATTTCTTCCAGACTGAGGAGAACGAAGAACTGAGAAAGGCTCACGATAGAAGACGCGAACGACTTCTTTTCGTACAGAAGAACTACAAGGCCGTCAAAGACCAGCTTAAAGCGGTGGAGAAAGCGAATGATACGTACGTACATTTGTTTTAAAGTTTGATTCATTAAATTATGAATGTTATGATAATCCTTTGTACAGGACCTTGGGGATACTGACAAAAACTGACAAACCAAACAAAGTTCACACTAGAGGGTGACACGGGAGTGGAATTTCATGGGGTATATGCCACGGAAGAGGCAGGACTGTTTTTTTGCACATCAATTTGTTTCCGGTCCAGGTTGCGACCGCGCAACGCAGGGACACAAAGTCGGAAGCACAAGTATGGTGACGTAACCCACCACGTCGCAAACCGAACCCGAAACAAATTGATGTGCAAAAACGGTCCCGCCTCTTCCGTGGCATATAGCCCATTCCAATCATTTCCAAACTTTTTCCGCCATTAACTCATTCACCCCCAGCCATTTTCACAGAAGCAATCGCCTTCACTCCCGGCTGTTTTACTGGATTTTGACTGATTTTACAAGGCCCACAGAATATTGTGCTCTATTGCTATAAAAACATGGAACCTACCCAAAGAAAGATTTCAGTCTCTTCTTTCATCGGGAGTCCTACTGTAAGTATATATCTACCTGTTTTCATTTTGCAGAAATTAGCATTAGAATATAGCTAAGTTTCATCATTATTCACAAATCTATTTAGAATTGTGAGTAATTGAGGGTTTTTTCACCATGTGCCTGGTTGATCTCCTTTGCTCTGCTGCCACCTGCTCGTCATTTGTGTAATAACTATCATCAAACATTCTTTGCAGTTGAGAGGCTGCTCTAGCATAAAAAAAAAAAAGAAAACCATATAAATACGTCTTTGGGACACTTAAAAATAGAACATATTTATACGTTTTTGGGAGCAAATAAGTTATAGTTGGGGAAAAGTGTACGTAGAACAGTTGAACTTTATTTCGTGTTAATCAGAGATACTTTAAATGGTGGCAAGTGTGTGCTGACTCCCATTTAACAAGAATTTGAACGTGATTTGTTATTTCTAAACATAGGCACATACACAGTTATAACAAGGTGTGCACACTTGTGCAACTACATCTCAGTTGTTTATTTTGTCTTCACCTCTCTGAGAAGTTTTTCCATTTTTATACAGAGTTTTACAGGTTATACCGTACTAAAAAACCTAAAATATGAAGAATGATTTTTGTCGACTTTTAAGTCCACTTGTGTCGGAAGCACCGCAAGGCAACAACGCTGAAGTGTTTCGCAAATACGCCTTACGAACCTCTCCTCTCCACATGGATTTTGACATGGCCAGAGTACAGGATTCGAGATAAGGTGTGCACAAATTCCTCGCTCTCCTTCAGAAAAGCTCGCCAATTTTAATCCAACTCAATTTGAGGCGTTTTGTGCCAAGTGCGTACTCCGCCGTCTCTCCTACCTCGGCGTTCATTAGGATGTGAGAGCCAGAGGCTGGAGGTGTCTACGCCTGCAGGGTGCAAGGTGCGGAGGAAACAGAGAGAGGGCCACTTCCTGCTAACTTCAACAGGAAACCACAGGATTCTTTTTTTTTTTTTTTTTTTTTTTTTTTTTTTTTTTTTTTAACAAAGTGTCAAAATATCATTAATAAGTGGGTATTGTTATCCCCATTCATTCACTAAGGCTGTATAAAAATGCATGTACGAGTGCACATGGGTGGCGGCTGAATGGGAGCTAAGTGCGGACCCCCGTCAGCTGTTTTCTCTCCGGGTTAATTAAAGAAAACAGCGGTGCAACGTGAGCCCGTGAGAAAGCGCGGCAAGCGTGCTGAGCGCCCCGGCTCACGTCAGCTCAGCGCGGTGAGAACAAAAGGCGGGCAGAGGCAACACCGCTTTGGCCACGCGTTTTTCACAAGGCCATTAAGTAATTGTATCACGGTAAATGTTGCAAACTCTTGAAATGTGGAGGCAACCCGGTCTTCTAATAACACAATTATTGAAGTGCTATCTTTAAGGAAGTGAGAATGGCATTTTATGTTATTTGAGAATGCTAAAGCTAAAAACAATGCTAACGGCTAAAATCAAGCTTGTTTATCCACTGACTACAGAAGCCCAGTGATGGAAAAAATACACTTTTTTTTGGGGGGGGGGTAATCAGCAAAAAACCCAAAATCAATCACCGATTCGATCAGAAGATGGAGCAATATATGTATTTAAACAACATTTCTCTTTACAGTCGACTGCTGACATTTGCGGGGGATAGGATAGAACGGGGATGGGCAATCTCGGTCCTCGAGTCCTGCAGGTTTTGGATGTTTCCCTTCTCCAACACAGCTGAGATATGATCAGCTCATCAGCAAGCTCTGCACAAGCCTGATAACGATCCCTTTGATTGGAATCAGCGTGTGTTGGAAGAGGGAAACCTCCAAAACCTGCAGTACTCCGGCCCCCGAGGACCGAGATTGCCCACCCTTGGAAGAAAACCCAAAACAAACGTATATTTGACACCAATTGAAATGCATTGGGGAAAAAAAATAAACCCCAAAAATTATACCAAAAAAGCCCCACTGATAAGCATTGAATATAACATGTAATGTTTTATTTCACGGATTCAGTCAATGATGTAATTGATCAATCGGGCAAATAAAATGCTAAATATCGGACGATCCTGTTCCAGCCAATCATATCTGTGTAAAGTCTAATTCATTTTATGACCAGATTTACCTGAAGAAGAGGCACATTCATTGTTAAAGTAAGGCTGGACAACTCAAATTCATCACAATTATTATTATTATTATTATTTATTTATTTATTTTATTTTATTTTATTTATTTATTTATTTTTAGTACCGTAGTTAAGTGCTTACTGTAAGTATAGAGGAGCTAGCGTCAGCATTGCCGCCTTATCAATTTGGTCGCTATATTTAGCTTACTTTTCAAAACACCCTAGCAACTATTTTTCAAAAAAAGTATGAGCTAATTTAGACTCATTTTCATTTTGTTTTTCCGTATGACAAGAGGGCATCCCGGTGAAAGGCAAAATCATGAAGTCAGTCTCACCAAAGTTGCAAAAGTGGTGATTTAACGACATGTAGGAAACTTTTCACCAAATCAGTTTGTAATCAAAACAAAGTTGATGATATATTAAAACTTGAGGTCATCATTGTGAACGTTGTAAAACTGTGAAATAGTCAAGTTTTCCATTCATGTTGCTGAGTGACATCCATCACCAATGAGAGAACCAATCCGGCCCAACATTGACGAACCAGCCAATCATAAAGCAGGCATGAAATTTGTTATCTCATTAGCATGCAGACATTGTGCTGCCCGTCAGTCCCGGTGAAGCCTCCCTGCCATTCAACATTACCGACATATTCTTACAAAACGGCGTGGTCGAGAGCGGGGAAAAGCCTACTTCCTGTTTATATTAGAGATGGGAAAAAGTTTTTTAATCATACTGGGTGTGATGCGGGGGGGGGGGTGCGCGCAAATAAAATTAAAGGTTATTAAAGCATCCGTACTCTGATCAAAGCTGCGCCCATAAACAGATTTCCCCTGAATCAGAGCAATTAGCCGTAGCGGCGTGGAAAAGTTCTCTTCGTTTCCCCCTGCTTAATAATGGAAACTCGGATACCGTAGGGGGGAAGCACTGAGGCCTGAAGACGATAGCTCTCTCATGGCTCAGTGTTCAACAGCTTTTAGGAGCACTCTAAACAAATTAAAATGTATAAAGCTTTACTGTGACTTAATAAAGCATCTTGCGTTTCTTTCGAACGCACCTAAATCTCACGCTGAGGGAATTGAAATCACTGTTCAGGCCAGATTCACTGTGACTATACAATGAGATTATTTGCTAAGTGGGGCCATACATGACACACACTAAATTAAAAGTTCAAGGGATCCAAATTACGTATGCTATAACTGGCACATTAGCTGTATTAAATGAAAACGTTCACCATTCCCACAGTAGCCGACAAGGGCCCAATTTAACTAGCATGAGCGTAGCATGGCAGCATTTCCATGGCCAACAATGACCGATGTCCACCATCTCGGTGACCGTCTTGACTTAAAGTGGAATTTGAAACAATGTTAGGGGTGTGCATTGCCTAGTACCTGACGATTCGATTCCTATCACGATTCGTAGGTCACGATTCGATACCGATTAATCCCGTTACGAATTTATAAGACGAATGTTGTGATGTTTTTTACTCAAATTTAGAAAATACTAATCAGTAAACTTGTACAAGTAGGACTGTAAGATTTGTATAAAAATGTATTATTTATTTATCTTAAAACTGTGAGCCACTGTATTTAACAAACAGGTTGTAATCTGGTTATTTTGGTTGAACAGCATTGAAATAAAATATTAAGGCTTAATGTTACATTAATATAACTTTCTTCCATGCTTAAAGGGATACTTTACTTATTTAGCCATTTTTGGCAGTCAAACATTAATATTTTGCCTATAATAAATTTGCTATTTTCATCATTTTTCATGTACAATTAGTACCTTTTAAAAACACATTTTGCAACTTGCTGTCGACTGAAAATGACATCACAAGGGCTCAGGTAACCAATCACAGCTCAGCTTGTGAATGTCACGTGACCAAACCTAGAACACAGGTGAGCTGTGATTGGTTACCTGAGCGCTTGTGATGTCATTTTCAGTCGACAGCAAGTTGCAAAATGTGTTTTTAAAGGTACTAATTGTACGTAAAAAAATAATGAAAATATCAAATTAATTATAGACAAAATATTAACTTTTTATTGCTATAAGCTAAATAAGTGAAGTATCCCTTTAAGGTGTAAACACTAACCCTAAGTAAGATTTTTTGTTGAATATTCTTCCATCAATATGGATGTTTAAAAATCGATTCAGCTGCTTATTGAATCGATTCGAGAATTGCGCGATGTAATATCGATTTTTTTTTTTTTTAACACCCCTATTAAGCATCGTGGATGCTGGAGCAACTTCACAATTGAAAATAATTATGTAAATAATCAATTGCCCGGTCAGACTGTCACCATCATAAAACTTGAATAACTGTACATGCCATTTTTATTTTATTTTTTTACAATAACTGTCACACAACCGTTAACAGCGTAAAATATACAAACCATTAACCTAAGAATCGACATGTTTAGTAAATGGCCAATTGCTGGCTATCAGATTTCCAATATAGTTGCATTTCAATAAGTTTGAATCAACATGGAAACAGTATATTTCAGTAGTTCATTAAAGAAAAATACAAATAAAACTATCGCTATTGATTGACAGGAATGTTTTCTAATTTTCTTTTCTCTTTTTTTTTTTTTTTTTTTAGATCAATTTGATTATTAGCGCTTACAGCTAACGATAACTTTGAATTCCCCATCTCAAGACTCTCTAGTTGCCACTTGACCCTTCTTTTGAAATCGTGTTTCAAAAAGCCAAAGAAAAAGCTAACCACACGCTGAGAGGTCTTTGACCTTTTCCCTGAGCTTGACCTCTTGTGACAAACGCTGAAGTCTTGCATGACAATTGAAATTTCCAGACCCCAGTGTCCACTTTCAGCACTTGTACCGGCATCGATTAGGTGGGAACGAGAAAGCCGAGTGCGCGCGTTTGTGGTCGGAGAGTTGCTTGCGAGGGCACGAAAATCCCGTTCTCCTTTCCGATCTGCAAATTCCACCCTAAAAGCCATTTTAGTTTGCAAATGAAAGGCTAATTGGAATTGAATACTTCAGGCAGCTGAAGACTGATTGGGGAACCGTGTGTGCTCGTTTGTGTCAGTTCAGCGTTGGAGCCAGCTACTGAAAGACAAAACACAAAGTGTCATTAAGTATTTATAAGTGAGGTGTACATTTGAAAACCCTTGTTTGCATGCGTGCACGAACGCCATTATTTAAATGTTCAAAGGCGCACAGGGAATGCTGCGTTACGTGGCGGTGCAAGGCGGCGAACAAATGCATGGGTGGCTACATGAATTGCCACTAAAATGTGAAAGTCGAGGCTGCTCATTTGAATACGGCGAAACCGGGCAGGATAACGAAAACAGAGTGCGACGAAGGGCCTCGTTTACCCCCTTGCGAATTGGCCAAAGGCGGCGAGGAAATGTGCGATACCGGCCATTATCCCTATAGTGTAATGCTCGCTTTTCATATGTATATTCTCCGCGTTCCATAAGCCTTGCTCTATGTATAATGCAACAAATTAACGGAGACAGTTTGCCATTGCACCTACAGGAAGTAAAAAGTAGACGATATGGCACTTCCTCTCTTTTAATAACTGTGTAATAGCTTCTGCTCTTCTGGGAAGACAGTTTAATGCAATCCATTCCACAAATGTGGATAACTTCCGAATTGTTTTAATATATATATAAAAAAAAGGACTAATGTCACTCTATAGGCAGTAATTTAAAGAAGATACTAATTTCTAACATTCTCATGGATCGGGAATGTATCAACTATTTTAAACTTATTCCTTAAGCGATGACATTTTTTGTGTATCATGTTTGACTTTTGAGGTATAGTTTCTGGGGGAAGAAAAACGGTTGGACTCCAAATCAGAGTTATTATAGTTTGGAATTTTTTTTATTTTAGTTAGTTTTGATTTGGTTTTGAGTTTTGTTTTTTTTAAATGTATTTAGTTTTAATTAGTTTTCAGGGTGGTACTGTGAATTTTGATTAGTTTCAGTTGTTTAATAAATGTTTCGTTTCAGTTTAGCTTTACTTAGTTTCAGTATTATTTTCAGGTTTTTTTTTTTTTTTAAATGTGTATTACTTGTGCACAATATTTTAAAAAACACCACGGGAGCGACGTCATCTCAAGGTGCTTTTCTATTGGCTGCTGCACACTTCTGCGTGACACACTTTCAAACGTCCTTATTCCGGTTAGTAACAAAATAAATCTATTTAACTCATTTGCTCTCAATAACATGTAAACACGTTTTGTTTTTTTTATGTTTTAAGTGTCCCAAAGACGTATTTATACCTGTTTTTTTTTTTGTTTGTTTTTTTTAATGCTAGTGCATACAGAAGGCTTTGATGCAGCCTCTCAACTGCAAAAAACGGTTGCAGAAATGGTAGTTATTACACAAACGGCCAGCAGGTGGCAGCAGAGCAAAGGAGATCAACCAGGGCCGTGTAGAAAAAAAGTTAAATTACTAAGAATTTTAAATAGATTTATGAAAACTGATGAAACTTAGCTCTCTTCTAATGCTAATTGCTGCAAAACGGAAACAGAAACATACTTTTTCTTCCTGATGAAAGAAGAGACTTTAATCTTTCTTTTGATAGGTTCCATGCTTTTCTAGCAGTAGAACACAATTTTCTGTGGGCCTTGCAAAATCAGTCAAAATCCAGTAAAACAGACGGGAGCGAACAGGATTGCTTCTGTGAAAATGGCTGGGAGTGAAAGAGTTAAAATCACATTTAAAATCATCCTCGTCGTCTCAGCCTAAGACTAAAACGAAGGACGTTTTTGCTCTAATTATAGTTAGTTTTGGTAAACATAAAATGTAGTTTGAGATAGTTTTCGTTTTTTAAACGGCATTTTTGATTTTATTTTATTTTACCGAAATTGTTTTTTTAATTTTCGTTTTAGTTTTTTTGTTAGTTTTAGTTAACTAAAATAACCTTGCTCCAAATGAGGTCTATAACTATTGGACCATCATTTTTTAATGCTCAACTGTAATGAATCCCAAATGTCTTCATTGGAATTAAATAAATGGTGTATATACAGGACTTAAAATTCCAGGGAGGAACTTAGGGGTGTATCCCATAATCGATTGATTACTTGATAAGTGTCTTTCGACTTCAGGCCACATGGGAGGATGCCGCGCGCCGAGCCCTGGCAGCTACGACAAGAGAACAGCGATGCCGTGTGGAACGAACTTGCCTACTTCAAAAACCTCACCCGGAAACTCACTCTTGAAAAGTAAGTCACTTTCTAAGTACTTGACACACTTTTCTGTCTTATCTGCACCACCTGACACATTTACAAATTTTTTTTTTTTTTTTTTTTTTTTTCACTGTGACCTTCCCAACTTCACAGCATCCCCTCAGTCCGTCACATCATTACCCAGCAGCGGGGGTCAGAGTAAAATCATTAGACTCTCCTCATTTGTTAAATTGGCCACCCAAATATTCACACATGAAAGTGCAGCGGATACAAATGACGTGGTCTCACCGAGGGTGTTTTCACACCTATAGTTCACTTTATCCGCTACGAATCAGTTGATGAACCTTGGAAAATTGTGAATGTGATTTTCTTTTTGAACAACTAAAAAAAAAATGCCATCCAAACACGAATGCATCACAACGAACCAGCAGATTGCTCTTCAACTCGGTTCAGCCACCCACACGGATGATCCAGTTGAATTATAACGGGTTTTTTTCTTCTCTTTCGACCACAATTGGTAATATCGGATGGCTCTAAAATATTAGCCTTAGTAATTATTTCGTCTATTTATTTATTTTTGGTAGGGTTTATACCAAAATACTTACCTAATCATGACTTTACTACTGTGTTATGTTCTGTTTGTTATATATGACAACACAACACTCCGGCATGTGTTCATTTGGGTTACATCTCCATTTTCCGCTGTATGAACAGAACTCAGACATAAACAGAATACCCCAAGTACAGTGTCATATTTTGAAAAAGTGAAGATCATTGTCTATTGTTGTTGTCTATTATGAAACAATTTTTATTTTTTTTTGCAATTACAAGATGGTCATCTCGTACAGTAAACCATTTTGTGAGATTATAAAGTGTGCCAAGCAAAATGATTTCACTTGTTTCCACTTCCACTTTGATGGACTGGATGTACTGGTTTCTATGGATCTCACTCTGCCTCATCGATCCTTCCTTCCTTCCTCTCTTTAGTTTTTCCTCTGGTCTATTGAGATCTCGTTAATTTGTTGGAATTTGGAGGCTTCTGAGGTTGGCGTAAGACCTTGTTTTTGTAACCATGGGGAAGGCAGGAAGTGTTTGGTCCGTGCTGGATTTCACTTTGATT
Organism: Festucalex cinctus; assembly: GCF_051991245.1. NCBI lineage: Eukaryota > Metazoa > Chordata > Actinopteri > Syngnathiformes > Syngnathidae > Festucalex > Festucalex cinctus. The sequence continues at coordinate 5,774,774 of NC_135416.1, read as the reverse complement.
CATCCTTCTTTTCTTTTGATCTTTTCTGACCTTTTCTCTGGTCTCCTGACCATTTGAACCTCACGACTCTGGCGAGACTCTGAAGTATCTGGTTAAGGTGAAGGGTAATGGGATTTTTATAAGGCTTTAGGTGAATTAATGAGTATAAATTTATATATATTTTTCACGCAAACGCACGCACACACGCGCACGCAAACGCACGCACGCATACACAGGAAAAAAAAAAAAAAGATTTCACTTGTTTAATACAATGAATAGGGGTGTGCCAAAAATTCGATTCATAAAAGAATCGAGATTCTCATTTATGAATCGAATCGAATAGATATTAATATCCAAAAATCAATTTTATTTAAATTAGAAATGAAGAAGAAGAAGGGGAAAAGGCAGTTGTAGCCCACATGCTGTTTTTGTCGAAAAGGGCACTTAGAATACAAAATTAAAAAATGTTTAAACAAAAAAAAAAGACACTTTAATGTCTCTATTTGTCATTTTGTCTTGCAAAGCAGACTGGAGTAGATCATGACAATCTTGTGCATATCTGTAAATTGAAGCAGAAATCATTTGCCAATCAAATAATTTTGAAATGAAAATTGTGTGAATCGAGAGTCGAAAATCGATTAACCATTTCACAAAATCGCTGGTTAGTTTTTCACAAGTCTTGTGTTCCTTTAAGTACCATTCTCTTCGTTTTGGTTTTCTTCCCTCCTTTTGTGTGTTTTTTGTAGTGTAACCATTGTCTTGTTTGATCTGGAGAAGCTCTTGTAAGTGCAGCGCTACCGGTGACCCTTCGTGACGCTCCACACAAAGCTTGGCCTGAAGCCATCGTCTTGGCTCCTCCCGTCTCCCCCGGCCTTCACCTTTCCTCACCTCCTCCATCCTCTCTGCGCTTTCTTTCCTCTTCACTTTTCCGCCTCGTCTTTCCCGGTTGGCTCCCCCTGGCCCTCCGCGATGCCGCGGTGTAGGTTGAGGCCAGAATTGTGGTACCTCCCTCACGCTTCCCCTCCGCTCACCCCCCTGCCCTGTCCTCCTAATCCCAGCTGAGCTCATTATGATATAGCCCGGCTGCCTCTCTCCAAGCCTGAGCTGTCTGAGTTAATTACAGGCTAGTAGCCCGAGTGCCGCTGATGCTGCCTGTTAAGGGATGTCCATCCGCCAGCCTGCCTGCCTGGAACTGAGCAGTTCGCTGGATGGTCTGGGGGAAATGGGGGGGGGGGGGGATGGGGGGGTCAGTGCTTGGAAGGGGCAAACCCACTACACGCAGGGTCCTTGAAACTGACCTGCGAGGGGGAAAACCACGAGGGATGACAAGTGCCCGGCCTCTTTTTTTTTTTTTTTTTTTCCCTGACGGTGGAACTTGCCTGTCCTCGGGGCTTAGTGTTGATCCCCTTCATGTGCCCCTGACCAGCTACACTTTACTTTTCACATCACAGCCTCACACAGGTCAGCCCAGTTACAACGTCAGGTTACATTTGATCACCAGAAGCTTCTGGTTGGCGGGATGAAACTCTTAATTGTGGTCAGAAGTCACAGTGTCTTGGGTTGGTCATGTCCAAGTACAGTCGGTCCTCAGTGCTGATGAGTCTTCCCGTTCGGAAACTAATCACCAAGGACGGGTTTTGACGGACGTTCATGATCAGGATGTTAAGATAAAACAAACCAACAACTGTCATTATTTTAATTTTAATCAGAGGTGTCAAAATTAGTGTGATAATTTTGAGTTAATTTAAAGTTCCTTTAAAGGTACACTCAGTATTATACAGTGGCATCTAGTGGTGAAATAATAAATCATTCGGAAAAAAAAAACAATTGTTTGTGTTAGTAGTATGTAAAAAGATATGTTGTATCGCATAAACGTACTTTTTTAAAATATAACGGTTAGTCTAGAAATCGCAAATTATCTTACATGTCCGCGCCTCGCCTGCTAGTGTCTGCCATGTTTCGCCGCCATCTTTCTGCTACGGGTGCCGTCAAAGACAAATTTCAGCGCTCCATTTCTTAACGCGTTTTTGGAACGCACTTCCGGTTTGTATGGCGACCGCATGTCCACGAAGAAGAAGAGTTTCCGGTCCCCGAAGAGAGCATTATCAAGCATCACACTTACTTTGGGAATTTATTTTATTTCAGCGCGACAAAACAAGAGTTTATATTGTAGCCGCATTTGCCAGATGGAGAGAAATGAGGAACAGACTAGGTTTGGGACGTGCCGGTGCCTTCGACTGCTTTCTACTTGACCGGTAAGTAAGAGTACATTTGTGTTTACGTTTTGAGAGCGAGAGAAAAAGTATACTCCGTACTAATTAATACGATGTTCGTACCTTTGTTTTACGATCACTGTATCTGTTGATTAGCAACTCCGCACCACTCGAACGATTTCGTTATGTAGCTACTTGCTTTGAAAAAAAAAAAAGATTCCCGCTGGCACGTTATATTTAGAGTAAATGCGCAAGTTATTGTGTAATGTAATGTAACTGTGATTTCGGAGGTATATTTGCCCATAACTTCAATAGAGAATCTAAAGCATACTGTATTAGTGGAGGAGTTGAAAATTATTTTCGTTGTGGTTGGTGAAAATAGGGTTCTCGAAATTAATTTTCGGCAGGGAATAACTTTCTGGACTTAAATGCTGGCTGTACCGTAAGCACTGCTAGAGTCTGAACTCTCTCACTCAAGTGTGTACTGGTCCATTGTGTAATTGGGTGCACAAGAATTTACAGGCTGCCACGTTTTCCACGGAAATTCGACAAGCAAGCAGCCTTTGCATATTCTATGCAGTATGCAGTCAAGTTACTTTTATCTAGCTAATACAATGTTTTGGGCCCAAAAACTAAAGATCTTACCTCTATTTTGGGGGCTTTGTTGGAAAGTTGGTGACATATAGTAGTATCATCAATTATTCTATTTTATTTTATAATTGTGTTTTTGTTTGTGTCACACTAGATCAACAGCCAAACTTGAGGGGTTCCAGAACCATATTCTGATGTATACAAGCATTCATGCACCGTTTAAATACATCACCGACCTGCAAGAAAAAAAAATATCAAGGGGAGAGTCAGCAGCCATATTGGAATGCCCCGAATGAGGACACTTGAATGGAGGACCCCAGAAGGCTTCGGTGTTGTACCACCAGTATCTCCACCTACCATATCTGAGCTGCAACAAACTGAAGTCAGCCGACGTCTTGGTATGTCATTTACATATGGACGGCATTGCACACTACATGAACTTTTTGTGTGAAGCAATACGGAATGGTCACATGTACAAGCACCACTTGTTTTACACAGGACCTGCTGACCAGGTGTCTGAAGCCATGGAGTGACTCCTCCCTCACTTTCCTCAGCAAGCCTTTGAAGAATATGATATCATCGTTGGTGGGAACATGCCCTCACTCCATAACATGTACTTGTGCAGTCAAGGAGCATGTCAAACTTAATAAAACCAGCAAACATTGAAGTGACTTCATTTTTACTGCAGTCTGTTCACACAATCAATGGACAAGCCTTCCTTAATTTTGCCCCAATAACATCATAGAGTAGGCGAAAAGTAGTGTTACAGATCATACTGTGTTCGGGAGAGTTTGAGGAATGTTGCAATGTTAATGGGGGGCAATGTCAGCACACACACACACACACACACACACACACACACAAAAAAAACCATCATGGTATTGAGTTAATCAGATATTTTAGCTGTGTACAACACATACCTGCTCTGTAACACTACTTTTGGCCCAAACCTGTATGTCTATTTTCCATATTTTGAAATGCACAGCGTATTGGTAAAATTCTGGAACAACTGCAATTCATGTAGCTCATTATATTCTAACAGCATTTTTTTTTTTTTTTTAGTTAATATGTTCATTTCATGTAGACTTTTATTTTACTTTATTTTATTCATTCATTTTCATGTACTGTACCTTACATTCATTGGCCAATGAAGAATTCCTTGTCATTGCAAGCATTTATAATAATTCTCCAGGCTTTTGATGTTTTACATTTCTGGTCATGTAAAATAGTGTTAGGTTAGGTGTCGAATGAACACTGCATGTTGACGCCAAAGGAAATAGTATTTTTTTAGTTATTCAAAATGTACAAATTAACACACAACAACAATATACAAGTTATACAAACTACAACAACAAGTGTCAGACATGGACTAATTATATGCCAGGTAAAAAACCTTTGTATTGTCCTCAAGGATCTGGGAAAGTGTCACTTATTTGCTACAAGTCCACCAAGGTGCTGCAGTCTGGGATCCAGGTACAGGAAATCATGGTGGTGCTGATGTGGGATCCAGGTACAGGAAATCATGGTGGTGCTGATGTGGGATCCAGGTACAGGAAATCATGGTGGTGCTGATGTGTCAAAAAGTATTTCTTGGTGTCAGTCTATCAGCTGGACTTGGATATCTTCATGTTCCTCCATGGTCATTTCCTGTACGAGTCTCTGCAAGAAGGTAACAATTGTATGTCAGATGAGGTACCAAACAATGAACTGAAAGTCACTGAGCCAATGAAGTACATTATTACATGAGCAAGACTATTTGTGAAAGCCATGTAAATTCCTGCACATCGAAGTACAAGGAAGCTGTTGTATCTTCAATCAAAACTAATTAAGTTGCTTAGTGATATTTATTAGGTAAAATTGTTCAACATGGTGACAAATCGATATCTGAGTAAAGGGTTTCAAATGTTTTTGTAAGCAGCACTTTTCTGAGTGGTTAGTAGCAACAAGACACGGGGGGGTTACGAGTCTGAGTTGCAGATGTGTCGTTCAGTTAACACCATTATTTTTGCACGATATACTAAACATATCAGCAAACTATGTAATCTAAATACCACATATTCCAAGCAAAGGTATGTTTTGAGCCATTCACATGCATGCTCGAATGGAATTATTTTTCCATGATGACATAATTGTACGTTACGAGGCACCGCGTTCTCTTCCTCGTCGTCTCTCTCGCCCCCTTTGAGATGGTCCACATGTCTATAAAACGTATAACATAACTGTGTGTTCTCTGTTGCATGGTTTAGTTACACTAACAAATATGAACATAGATAGCCATTATCATTAGCTGACGTACAGTATTTCCAAACAATGCCGACAAAAATATTAATTCTGAAATTAAATGACTAAATCACAATTATTAGGGATCTGTACAGTATGTCTAACAAATGCAATTCACTTACGTCATCACTCGAGGGAATACCAGAAGTTGTTTGCGTTCTGTTCCGGTGAAATTGGTGGTAGGCTGTTGAAGTAGGGTCTCTCTGGGACGCCGTAGTTCGTGTGCTTAAAATCATTGCATTATCTTGTTTGACCGATAGATGGCGGTCGTGAGCTACACACTGGGGCTTTAATGCCACTATTTTTATTTTTTTTTTTACGTGATTGACTGCCCCTTACTTGGAAAGCCTAAATTTAGCGGTAAAAATTGTAATAATAATGTATTTGTGGAGACTCGGGTCAAGTTGTATTTGACAATTTTAAAAATGTGCGGAATTTGACAAGTTACAAGATAAGCTAGCTCTTAATATGAAAAGAAACATGCACTGAGCTGCCACCAAAGTCTTACAAATGCAATTATGCCATCTAGTGGCGGAAAAAATGACCAACACAAATCAATATCACACTCGTTTTTTTTTTACAGTACATCTTTTTAATTTTAATTCAATGTTGTGAAATATTCTGAATTAACTATCAATGACTAAAAGATGCAACCATATTTATATCAGTTTAACATTTTTTCCACTTATGTTAACAATAGTAATAAAATGTAAAAAAAATATTTTATTGTACCTTTACAACAGATTAATCGTGAGTTAATTTTGAAGTCATGCGATTAAAAATTTTTTAATTGCCTAACTTAGACTTAGACTTAGACTTGACTTTATTGATCCCTTTGGGATGGCTCCCTCTGGGAAATTTACATGTCCAGCAGCAATGAGAACAGATAATAAGATAAAAAATAATTCAATCAATCAATAAATAAGGTTATTATACCAGAGATGATGATGATGATAATAAATAATAATAAATAATAATAAATAATAATAAATAATAATAAATACAAATTCAATCAATAAATCAGGTTATTACACCAGAGATTGAATTAATAATAACAATAATAATAATAATAACAATAATAATAATATTGATAATAATAATAATAATAAAATAAATAAGTAAATAAATAAAAAATCAATCAATAAATACGGTTATTACACCAGAGATTGAATTAATAATAATAAACCACCCCTAGTTTGAATCTATCTCTGTGGCCTGGTACCAAATGTCCTGGGTCACGACCCAGCATTTGAGGTCTGCCAGACTACAACACGGTCCTACTTAGGTACAAATTTGGGTTCTGTCGCTACCATAGGAACAAAGTAAGATTACTAAACACATCTGTCTTTGCAAAAGTACATCCATCATAAAGCACAAACAGCCCAATTTCCAGGAAGTATAACTCGCGGGGCAAGTCGTCACAGCTTGCTCCTCCGTTGACCGTGTGATGATGATTACGCTTGTGAAGGTTATGCTGTGCAAGTGTCGGGCAATAATCTACTAATGGCTAATTAACTCCCGCTAGTTGAGAATTTAGGACCAAATGAAGACCCATTTAAAAGCTTAAAATGCCGGTGGTGTTCATGGGTCCATTCGTCTTTTTGTTTTCGTAGCCTTCTTTGTCATGGGACGTAACGCGCAGATGCTCCAGATCACCTCTTCCGCAAACAACGCTTGTAAAACACCTTCCAGAGGTCCAAAATGACTCTTTGGCTCTGTGAGTACAGCTGGGTTAACTCCTGCACAGTGGCTCCCTCGCAGAGCGAAGTGAAGGTTAGCTCCTCCTGTAATATTTGCGCTGCAATTCAAGGTTGGGTGAGGAGGTGAAAAGTGTGCTTTAATTGACTTTCAGTCTGACCAGTGACTAAAATAAGATGCATTTCGACCTCACAAACTTTTCCACCACAATGAGGACCCTTACGTGTTTGGACTGCGCAAAATGTAATTCCAATGTAGTTGATCTACTATTAAAAGATTTCCTTCTCAGTGGACAGTACTAGCGAGTTCTTAAAGTCAACATTAAACATTTGTTAACAATAATATATGTGACCTCACTAGTGGGATATGAGTTATGAAGCAAAGTCCAGGCGTTTTTATCCATCTCAGGGGGCGGCCATTTTGCCACTTGCTGTCGACTGAAGATGACGTCAATGTTGCTCAGGGCTCAGGCAACAACCAATCACAGCTCACCTATTTTCTGAAGATGCGCTGTGATTGGTTGTTACCTGAGACCTGAGCAACTGTGATGTCATGATTTTGCTGCTTAACTCATTAACAATTCTACTCACGCAATATTAACCAGCATACCATATTTAGACACATTGTCAAAAACATTTTTTTGGGGGGTTACTTCCTCTTTAAGCCTGGTAAGATTTTTAATATATTAGTCCATGTTAAAACTGTGGAATTTCCAATATCTCTCTCTTCTTACTGTTCTTAGAGTGTGGTGTACTGAAAATTGATTAACTCTCAATAATCGTCATTTGTCATTCTGTTGTTTGCTTTTTTTGCAAATAATTTGTTAAACGACCAAAAAATATGGCCCTTAACAGTATTTTCGAGTGTTGTGAAAGTGTATCATTAATAAAAACATTTGTTACATTTTTGTTTGTAATAGTCGATCAATGAAATGTAATTATGCTCAGAATCCTGATTGTGCTCAACATGTACATTTACGATACTAGTTTTTTGGCTTCCGATTCCGATACCTGGCTGTGCCATATTGGCCAATGTCAATATCGTACCGATACCATACCATATGGGGAAAAAACATGTTTTGTTTTGTTTTTTTATTCTAAAGAACGGCATACTCACTTGGATGTGAAATCATTTCTATCTTGGTCAGGCACTGCTTAAAAAACTTGGTGAAACAGGAAATGCATGCACCCAACACCTGTGATCACACATCAGTGAGTGTGCATTAAAATCTCTATGCTAGTATCGGTAAATGGCATCGTACCGTTATTTGTTAGTACTCGCCGATACCGGTGCCAGCGTTTTAGTGCAGTATCAATATCGGCGCAACACTATTGTTAAATTCCAGTCACAAACTACAACTATCATCACGGGTGTCCCCACTCAAGAGACTAGCTAGCCGCTAACTAACTAGCTGATATTGTAACATGTTATGAGAGGTTACATATTTATTTTAAGAGAAAACGCATTTACACTTTTATCATGCCCTCATTCTGAAAGACTGTTTATAAAGTGTATCATTTTAACGTGAGATTTTTTTTTTATATATATATATATATTATTTGACAGGTAAGAATGTCAAACTACAGTACAGTAAAGTGGGTAGATGATTATGGTGCAAGAATGTTTGATTTCAACATGCTCTATTAGCAACTTAGAGGCAAAAGGCCAGGTTTTTGTCAAATTATACAACAATGGTTCTACATTTTATTTATTTTTTTTGATTGAGATGTCCTCGCGGTTGACTGGTAAGAAAGTAAGAGGCAGTGTGGGCTTGGAAAAAACCCGCAGTGGGATCCTTTTATCTGCCTCATTATGCGCCTTTCTCCACTCGGTGTCCGTGCTTGTTAATTGTTGTAAAAGGTTTGTTGGTAAAAAGAGGCAGGGATTATTTAGGCCTCATAAGTAGAGTAAACACATGCAGTGCGCCCTCAGACTTAAGATGCTGCACTCAGACAACATCAAAGCATAAATTAGCCAGCGTTTACTGGCGAGGGGGGAAAAAAAAAAAGCCTTTGAGATCATTTGCACTGCTGCAGCAGCAGCAGCAGCAGTGTGAGATCCTTTACACGGTGACCATTACAGACATGAACCTCCCCAGTGAGCGACGTTGACTCTAATTAAGTTTAATAAAGTTTACCACCATGTTCCTCGTCTTTCTGCTCGTTTCATCTTGATTTGCTAAAAGGTAATACAAGTAATGAGTGTCTTTTGCCCCCCACCCCCTTCGGACCCCAGGCAGAGTTGGAGGAGGGACAAATTTTGCTCGCACAAACAGAATGTTTTATGCATGTTTTAAAATCAGACTACTAAGGATTTTCCCCTTCATTAATTATTTGGGAAATTAATTATTTTGGGGGGGGGAATTTGCTTTGCACTCTGTAATTATAATGCATGCTTCAGTGTTGCCATACGATGTTAGGGACTCTCAAAGCAAAAATAAATTACAACATAAATAATGCACTTATTTCAATGAAATCACATTCAGAAATCTAATTCACTCCTTGGAAAGATGCTTGGTTAAATATTGATTTGTTTTATCAATCAATCAATCAACTTTACTTTACTTTATTTATATAGCACCTTTCATACATTCAAAATGCAACTCAAAGTGCTGGACATCCATAATATAATAAAAGGTGTAAAAAAAAAAAAAAAAAAACAATAACAACATGGCGGGGCACAGAAGTACCCTGTAAGGAAAGGCACCCAGGAGGAGATATTTCCACTGTGGAGGCTCCCCCATGAGGAAACACTGGAGCTAAAAATTTAATAACTACCAAATAAAAAACATTTAAACACTAAAAGAAAACAGTTAAACACTATAGAAAAAAATAAATAAATAAAAACAAAGCTACAAAACAAAATAGATTAAAATAGTGAAATAAATAAAAGTGGATAAAAAAAAAATCAATCAACTGCCAAACTAAAAAAGTAAGTCTTAAGCCTCCTCTTAAAAACGTCAATATTCTCTGCAGTTTTAGTTGGACACCTGAAAATATCAACATGCATATGCATTAAAAAAAAAAAAAAAAAAAAGTGGACCTTCATCATCCTGAAGTCTGATTCGGAGTTGCATGATGACGTGCCGGATGAAATTCTTGCCTGGCCTATTTTCAACAACAATTATGGGGAAGAAGTGAATGTCATGTGTTTAACTTGTCACTGCAGAACATCTTTGTTGCAGATCTGGAGATTGGAAATGACCAAATCGAATTAAATCCATGTCTGTGCAGTTTATACAAGAAGAACATCACCACAAAAAAAAAAAGTGACTTTTATCGGCATTGTGAAAGTGGCTTTCCATTCCCCTCATCTAAAATACAGCGCCGGGCTATGAACTCCCCATTTCAGCCACTGGAGACCCTCCAAGAACAAGCAGCCCTCTAGCTGAAGTTTGACTACAGGGCTATCCCCCAACAGCCCTCCAAACAAGATTATTTTTTCCAACAATGGAAATGCCAGAGGTCCTTCCACTTTCTTCCCTTGATTCCTTGTGAATTCTTGTGTTCCGAGCAAGTGCTCTGTTGTGCTCTTCCAGGCGCGAGCACAATGGCTGCGAAGGATGCGGCAAGGATGTGCTCGCTGCACACCCCTTGCGGATCGAAACTGGTGGTGTGTGCGTGGTGCAGCATCGGTAGACTTGAGATCAAATGACACGCAGGGTATTGCTCTGGGCTAAAGTTCTAGCGCTCCACAAGAGGGAGATTTTTTTTTTTTTTTTTTCAAAAATGGGGCCAAAAGAGCAGCTTGGAACACAGACACTACAAGTGTCGACCACATCACCAAGCATCCGCTTGCATCTGGCTGGTGCCTTTAGTTTGGTTTCAGCAAAAAAATCTGTTCTTGCTTGTAAATCTTCCGATTTGTTGTTGCCCTTTGAAGACGTAGTGGTACAGGAGTCCAGTATAGCCATTCAAGGTAAGAACTGCACCGATGTATCTTGTAGGGCTACAATTTGTACTCCTATGTGACAGTTTTTAAAAAAAATTTTTTTTTTATTGGATTTAAAAAAAAAAAAAACACTTACTGGTATTTTTCCAGTGTAAATCAATTAAAAAAAAATAAATAAATAAAAACTGACTGGTATTTTTCCAGTGTAAATCAATATATATGTATGGAATACAAAAAAAAAAAAAGTCCAAATAAATGAATAAATAAACCAATTAAAAAAAAGTGAAAATAAAAACACATATAAAAAGTATAATTCAAAAATTAAATAAACAAAAATAATATAAATGGAAATAAAAACAAAAAAAATATTAGATATATTTTAATAAATAAAATAAATAAATATAGATACAAAAATAAGATAAAATAAATAAATGTGGACACAAATATAAATATATATTAGAATTAAATATCAATAAATTAAAAAAAAAAGCTCCACTCTCATTTACTTCGTGCTGCAGATGCTGTCAGCATGAAATGTGTCGTGAAATGTTATTCAAATGAGGGGGGCGGTCGTAAGCGTGTCTTAGGTTGAACTTTCTGCATGCACTATGCAGAAAAGGCTCTCTGAAACGTCCTCTGACAACCCAGGGTGAACCTCCCCGTCATACAAAGATCTCTCGTTTGAGATGTATCACTTCACCAAACTTCCTTAATGCCAATTTTTACATTCCTATTAGTGAAGTTTTTGGCACCATCTTGTGGCTTAGAGTGTTATAGAAAGAGCAACATCCATGCTAATAGGTGAGTTTTTCAATGGAAAGCTGAGGACAGGTTTCATTGTGGGGGAAAAAATTCACAAGAGGAATTCTTGAATAGTGAACAACTTAGTCCAGATGTGTAACCTCAAGATACTTGCTAGTCACCAATTACTATACAGTACTACTTTCCTATTTTTTACAGGGAACTGGTGGCATCTTAGGAAGAGAACAAAAAACCACGACTATGTGAGTTTTTCAGCAAAATTAACAGAATTAAACATAAATAGAGAAAAAGGCGGAGGATCTGCTTTATCCTCCTTTTTACTGATCCGCCGGATGATAGCTTTGTACAAAATCGTCATCGTACGCTCACTTTTCTCACCAAGTGGAAAAACGCACACACACACACACACACACACACACACACACACACACACACACACACACACATGGCGTTGTGGCAATACTCACTTTCCCTGGGTTCGGTTGTGAAAGGCAAGGCAAGATGTTCTTTCCTGCTCTGATGTGGTTGTTATTTATTTATTTATTTATTTTTCTGGATCTCTGTGTGAAAGTATGTCAAGGATACAACAAGTGTATATACTGCATTGAAGCTAGCACCCCAGGGCCAAAGTACAGCCGTTAGTTTCAAACGGAAAATTATTTTAAGAGAAGCAAAATAACTCGCGTTCACGACGATGTCCTCCTGCAGATTAGCCACTGCTCAACCCAGCCCCTCAACGTACATTGGGCCCAATGCAAAGTACGGTTTTCATTACCATTAAGAGTTGGGAAAAAGGTGGTGGGTGGTGCAGAATTCCACAAAACCTGCATGGGGAATTTTTTGTGTTCAAACTGGACGTCTGCAGTAATCAAACATCAAGAAATACTCAAGATTTACTCACGTGCTTGCATCATACCCTTTGTGGCTTCTGTGATATCCTTGGATTGATTTCCCAATATGTTGCATGTTAGATCCATTAGTTGCACAGCATGCTAAGAAAGGATTCCTGGGGAAGAATGCACTTGGCTTCCAACTCTAGATTTGAAGTTAAAACTGGAGGATCTGGGCCAACGACATCCATATCTGCAATTCAATCCTCCCTTCATCACGAAAACACGCTTAGCCTTTCACAAAATTGAATGTTTTGCATGTGATTTTCTGGCTTCGGCATCAATAACAGCGGCATCTTTGACGTGCATACAAGGAGAAACATGAGCTGGAACAGGCGTCTTCCACTTACTGCATATTTCAGCTCATTTGTCCCATTAACGGGCGGAACACAGGAGGCAGCGCTGGTGCCTCATCGACTCGAGTTCATTTATGGAGGAAAATCCATAAAGGAGCGACACATATCCATCTGCTTCCTCACCCCCGCCCCTCAGGGAGAGTCATTTGTGTACTTATTTAAGCTGCGGTCAGCCATTAGGCCAGGCGTTTACTGGACTGTGAGGGCTAAAAAGCTAATTATTTCCCTTCCCTGTGCAGTGGCTATAACTTTTCCCCAGGTCATTTTCCTGACATTTGGCAGGGAAAAACATCTGCCGTAAAATTAAAGTCGTCTCGTTAGTTAATTGCCATTGTGATCGCAATTGTTCACCGCTCACACAAGTGACCTCTTTAACACCGCGGAGTGGCTCATGCGGGTTTTTTTGTTTTTGTTTGTTTGTTTCTCCTCGGCAAATGAGGTTAACAGACGGTAGAATGCCACTCTGCTAGCAGCCATTCCGCTCGGCAACAAAGGGGAGGGATACGAGGTGCGCGTTCTTCAGGTGCGCTCGTCTCAGCGGGGCCTTGCGCGTATCCTCGCTCGACGTTCACTCGGTGTCCTAATAATAACTTGAAAGTGCAAAGTCTCCGGAACGGCGCCGCGTAATTAGCCTTTAGCAGGAATCAAGCTAATTGCGGAGTGGTAATTGGGCACACTTTTCCGTGTCGATTGTCTGGTGCGCTGCGCGCAAACGCGCCTCGCGGCGACCTCCTACCTTGGTGTTTCATCTCACTTGTCACTTTGATTTCAATGTAAGTAAATAAAACTGAATTTAATTAGTTTCTTCATGACATCTTTTTTTGTGGGGAGGTGAATGTGGAGCATGCGATTCCAAAAGGAAACAATAGCAAATGTTGCGACATAAATGCCGTTCACAATTTTGTAGAAAATTTTAAACTGCTCTCATTACACAGTGTCAAATAATAATTATTATTATTTTTTAAAAGCATGTTTTGATGTCAATTTTTTCCAGGGCCGGCTTGGAAGAGGAACTGGACATGCTGCAAGTCCAGGCCGCGATGGATCGGGCCACGGTGAAGGAGCTCCATCTTTGTCTCACTGAAGAACACAAAGGTGAATCAGTTTGCATTTTTTGTTTGGATTTCGTTTGAGGGATTTCCCAAACAATAGCAATGTAATTGATTCAGTTTGCTTAACGATAAATTAATTCATAGAAATTTTGGCGATCAACCAACCTATGTGTATGTGCTGGGAGGACGCAACAGCAGAATGTGTATTTTTAACTTGAGACCTGTGTCCTTGTGACGTGTGATGGCACATCTAATAGGAGAGGCGTTGGCGGAGTGATTTCAGAGTGCTAATAGCACAATTGACCAACCAATGGGAAGTGCGACCATGCTGCTAGTGTATTTTCTTGAAATGTGTCGTGTACGTTAGGTTTGAGGGGTCGAGTTTTATGACCTGCTTCTTCTTTGCTTAGCTATTTGTCGTATGGTATTTAATTATTATTTTTTGTAGTCTCAAGTAGGGATGTAAGGATATTGGCAATATTGTGATATCGTGATAGTGAAATTGCCACAATATTGTCGTCGTCATGTTCACAATCTTTAAAAACATTGTTTAAAAAAAAAAAAAAAAGTCAGGTTGATTTCCATTTGTGCAGTTCTAGCACCCTCTAGTGGCTAGTTTATTAGTGCAATTTAATTTTAATTAGGGATGTTTTGGCCTTCTATGTTTAAAATCTATGCTAATTGTCAAGATGAAGGGGAACCTAATTTGCTTGTGAAGCGATCAATGTGTGTTTGCATTAGCAAGTAAGCGCCTCAATATTGTTATTAGAGATTGTAGGTGGTTTATATGCACTGCTGTTATGTACAACAGCACAATATTGTGCTTTTTTTTTTTAGTATGAGCTCTTTTTTTCACAATATTGTGATCTTATTTAAATATAGCCAACCCCCCCCCCCCCCCCCCCCCCCACCCCCCCCCCCCCCCCCCCCCCCCCCCCCCACCCCCACAATATCGTGACAATTATCCTATCGTGACCTTCATATCGTGATAATATCGTATCGTGATGTTTGGATATCGTTACATCCCTAGTCTCAAGGAGCTCTTGAAATTTCTTAAATGCGTCAGTAAATTTGTGTTCATCATATTTACACAAGTCAGTTGTACAATGCTAAATTAGTTCATTCTCAACGTCACACTTAATTTCTTGCAGCGTAGTAATATTGCTCATGGCTGTTTCTGTGTAAAAATGTTTCTAGCGTAACCGTGACGGCACTTTTGACTCTGATCCATGTCAATTTGCAAGCGGAATTAACGAGGCGACTCTCATTGGAATTAATTGGACAACTCAATTAAGTCTTGATCAACCCCCAGTGCTAATTGATTGGTGGATCAAACACTCTTCATCTTGTCAGCGTGAACCGTTCCCGATGTTTAAAAAGCACATCGCTTTCAATTCACTTTGCAGCCTTTTGTCAGTCGGTGACCACCGCAACTGCTATGGCTTTAATTAAGCAGTTCAATAACAAATCTGTCCTGGATCACTTTAATTTTCTTCACCGCCAATGACGGTGTCTGGTGGTGGAGGTGCTAGCATTTCATTAAAAGGATGGCACTAATTAGAATGGAGCGTCCTTTGCGATTGACACTTGAGGCAGGAAGTGAAAGTATTGAGCTTCTTGAAAAGGATATTCTACATCGTCCGTGACAAATAATCAACCAATGGAGACGTGCATATATATTTTGTGTCATATAATACATGACTTTTACATTGGGATTATTATTATTAATGTTAACAGTGGATCACTGTAAAAAAATATATATATATATATATTTACTTGGAAAAAAAACTAGTAAAGCCTTTTCACTCAGGAATTCTAAGTAAATTTTACAATGAAATGTTTAAGTACATTTGACCAGTTTACGTAAAAAATAAAAAAATTAAAAAACCTACTCATAGGTTGAATAACGAAGCCACAACCTTCAGGTTGGGAGACAGTCACTCTACCACCTGAGCCATGCCGCTTCTGCTGTGTATATTGAAAAAGAGACCTGTTTTTGGTCTCATTTTGGACATATCAGCAATGCAGTATAATGGCAAACAGCAAGAGTGGCATGGCTCAGGTGGTAGAGTCTCCTAAGTCTCCTAAGCTGAAAGTCATGAGTTTGTTCGTCAATGCTTAAAACTCATTCACTCCCAGCCATTTTCACAGAAGCAGTCCCGTTCGCTCCCGGCTGTTTTACTGGATTTTGACTGATTTTGCAAGCCCCACAGAATATTGTGTTCTGGAACCTATCAACAGAAAGATTAAAGTCTCTTTTTTTCATCAGGAAAAAAAAGTATGTTTCTATCAGTTTCCGTTTTGCAGCAATTAGCATTAGAGAGCTAAGTTTCATCAGTTTTCATAAATCTATTTAAAATTGTACGTAATTGAGCTTTTTTTCTACACGGCCCTGGTTGATCTCCTTTGCTCAGCTGCCACCTGTTGGCCGTTTGTGTAATAACTACCATTTCTGCAACCGTTCTTTGCAGTTGAGAGGCTGCATCAAAGCCTTCTGTATGCTTTAGCATAAAAAAAAAAAACAAAAAAAACGTATAAATATGTCTTTGGGACACTTAATACATTAAAAAAACGTATTTACACGTTATTGGGAGCAAATGAGTTAAGTAGCTTTTTCTTTTCTTTTTTTCTTTTTTTTAATAAACTGGTAAAATGTACTCAAAACTCAATTCAATATTACCAAAAAATTACAGTGAAAAATGTCAAGTGAATTACTTCAAAAGACCGTACCGCAGAGGAACATTGTACACATAACGTAATGGAATAGGAAGAAAACAAAAAGCTTCTCAGTAGTGACAACCGTCTCTGACGCGATAACGTTTGGCACATTTGGAGTCAAAACCTTTTAAATTATTCATCTAATTAGTCGTGGGCGCCATCATGATCGGTTTGCCTGTAACCCGCACGTCAGGAGCGGTGAGGAGCTCACCTCAACAGTCCTGGAAAATGAGTTGTGAGCGACTACAACGTTCACTCCTGAAACCTCTGTGACCTGATCAAAGAGCTGCGGGGTTGAGGCGTTCACACAAGGATTATCTCCAACGAAAGGCAGCACATGAAAGGAAGCGGGCCTTTGTGCCATAGCCCATGAACAGACATGGGAGGGGACACTAATGTATGCCGCCGTGCCCGGACCTCCTCCAGCGGCGGGTGACTAGGGAAGCCACCGTGTCTTCTTATCAAGGTGGTGCCGAGGTGACAACTCCCAATCCGGCGGAGGTGGATAATTTACTCCCAGCGCTGGTTATGTATACCCAACGAACGCAGCAGCGCTCCTGTCCTAGCGGGTGCTCCTTTTGATTGGATGTGACACGCCGGGAAGACAAAAGAGCCGGCTAATTCGAAGTAACAAACTTCCCAGGACAAAGCATCAATGCACCATGAGGGAGCAGGGGCAACCGCGCAACCGATTTCACTTTGTCCTTCTTTTGTCTTTGACCGTGCCCAGATAACTGACCTGAAATGTCCGTCCGTGTCAGAACTAATTATTTTGGTCACGTAGTCAATTTTTTTTTTTTTTTTTTTTTTTACCCAAAGATGATCAACTGTTTGTTTGTTTGTTCCTCTAGGAAGCCGTCATGGAAGCTTTGGTTGGTAGTTGCCCGTAAAGGGAGCGCACACGTCTCATGGAAATTCAAAACATGAACCCAATGACGACTGGATTCAGAATACCGTCTTTTCCGCACTATAAGGCGCACCTCATTATAAGGCGCACCTTCAATGAATGACATGTTTTCCATTTATAAGGCGCTACAGTAGCGACTGGGGTTACGTTATGCATCCATTAGATCATCAGATTTGTCATGTTTCATTGAAATTCCATACACCGGCAGCCCATTGAAAAGAGATTCAATGCTGCCATCTGCTGGCCATAGTTAGTGGCTGTTTTTGATTCCACCACCCATTGCCCAAGCAGCGCTGCACTTGGACGTTGCACTGGCCATTGATTAAAAAAACAAAGACAAAAAACGTACATGACGTTAATTAACGTTTATGGCGGCATTCGTAAGGATTTTAACATACGTCATTAAACCTTTTTGCCGGTCAAACAGTTAAAAAAAAAAAAAAAAAAAATCAACATTTGAATCTCGATCTAACCTCTGTGAATTTGCGAAAGAAATCTCATAATGTGACTTTATGCACTTCTTACAACATCTGGGCACACTCCAGATGAGTCACCTGCAAAACCTTTCATCGGTGCAATTGACCGGTAACTGTTATCGCTTCCTCACTTGACAGGTCGATGTCCCACAAGTGTGGTTAACCTTACACCGCGATGAGTATGTGTTCCCTTTATTTATTATATATTATCAAATAGTGTATTTGTCACGGTTGATAGTGAGATTCTCTGTCTTAAACAGTCTGTTAGTCTGTGCATATAAGCTGTCCATTGGGGAAAGCTAGTGGACTACAAAGCGGCGCAGCCCGGGGCTGTACGGTGTTCACCAGAGATGGAAATACTTCTCGCATTTGTTTATGATCCCTTAAGAGAGATTGCATGTTGTGTGCTTTTTCAACATTGTTTTCCCATTTCCTTGTGGACTATTAGATAAATACTCCTCTGTTATTGAGGGTGAAGATGACTGTGGCGAGTCAGAAGAGTCTGAAATTCTTTCGGTTTGACTGGCAGGAAGGCGAGAAAAAAAAAAGTGCTTTGCGAATGTGCCGACGAAGGAAATTAGGCCAATAGCGGCGCTAATTGATTTAATGCAGCCCCTTTTTATGGTCCTATTGACTGAGGCGCCTGGGTTTGACGCACCTTGTCACAACAAGCACCTTTGTTCTGCTTGTGCAGCTCTGCTTCACAAAGTGGAAGAGGAGCGCCGGGTCAAAAGCAGTTCTCCGAAAAGGCCCTCTGTTTCCTCGAAGCGGTTGGAACAGTCGTTTATGAAGGTACAATGCTATGCCGTCACTTTAGTGTTCTTTGTCACCAGCAAAAAAAAAAAAAAAAAGACAGAACCGTAACTGCTACACAATGGCCCTGAGAAAATTAGCTTCTAGTCTGTCTGACGTGATTTGAACGTGCACGCTGACTTTTTCTTTTTCTGTCACATTTCAGTTCGTGCCTCATCACGTCATTAAGTCAACTAAATGAGTTTTTCTTTCAATTGACAGTGCATTGGGTTAAATTAGTCATTTAAAAAAAAAAAACTCAACTTCAGTCCCCTACTTTTCAAATGCTGCTTTCCATCTTCGTCTCCTTCAGATTGCGACTATTTTAATTTTAGTTGAAAGGTACCAAGCACTTCAAAAGTGGGCGGAGCAATACACAATTGTAATTGAATGCCCAGAGGCACAACCACAGCATGTATCCACTGTTTTATGAAACAATCCCCATGAAAGAGCAAACAAAAAGACTAAGGGCTTATTTTAGTAAAGGTTTGCATGTGCAAAACAGGAGCAAACTTGATTGATCACGCGAATGAAGGTGGAAACAGAATTGCGCATGCTAAACAAACAAACAAACAAAAAAAATCCCACGTAGTTCATTTTGTGCCTTCTCAGAGTAGTATTGCAAATTGATGGATTTGCCATGCTTAGTATGATTTATTGACCCCGACACGAATTGGTAAGACTGATTTTGCGTCTTTAATTTCCGCGTCTGAAAGACAGGTGCAGTTGTCGGCAAATATGAGAGGCAGCAGGGAGAACTTTTCTCATGTAAATAGTTTTGAAATGCCAGAAACAAAAATAAATAAATATTGCGCTAGCCCAAATGTTAAACCAGGAGTGGGCAAACTAGGTCCTAGAGGGCCGGAGTCATTTTTATCTAGCTGGCCCTGGTTGATCTTCTTTGCTCTGCTGCCACTTGCTGGCCGTTTGTGTAATAACTACCATTTCTGCAACCGTTCTTTGCAGTTGAGAGGCTGCATCAACGCCTTCTGTATCCTCTAGCATTAAAAAAACAAAACCAAAAAAACGTATAAAAATACGTCTTTGGGACACTAAGAACATTAATAAAAACGTATTTATACGTTATTGGGAGCAAATGAGTTAAAAATCTCAAGGACTCATTTATAGTAAAATGCCTCAAATGCAAAACTCACTGATACCACTGAGGCTCCCAATCCTTGATTCCCTTAGATTGAGCAGCTGGAGCGGAGGATGATGTCACTGGAGGGCGAGACGGAGCTTCTGAGGGAAGAGAAACAGCAGCTCCTCGAGGCCAACGAAGACCTGGCCCGCGACTGCCGCCAACTCCAAACCTCGCTGGATCGTCTGCAAACCCAGGAAGCTGTCCACCTACAGACAGCCCAAGCGCAGGCCCGGGCGCTTGCCTCGGCCCAGGGGGAGCGGCATCGCGGCGAGGTCGCGGCTCTCCAGTCCCGGCTGGCCGCCTCTCACAAGGAGTCCGCCGATCTCCATCGGCGTCTCCTGAAGCTCAGGCAGGAGTTTGGCGTTCTCAGGGCGGCCAGGGACTTCTACAGGAAGCGCGCGGCGGGACCGGCGCGGCCAAGCGGGGTCGCCGGCAACGTTAGCGGCAAGACCAAGTTGAGAACAATTAGGCTCAGGGGTTCATTACGCCAGCGCAGCCACCCGACCGTCATCCCCAATCAAGCCATCAGCTGGCAAGGCCGCAGCCCCGGTCCCTCGAAGGACGAGTGGGAGGACATGAGCGTAGCGAGGTAATGATGCACACGCACGTCCTCGCTGCTTCCAACCTCATTATTTTCAGGTGTTTCGAGTGGGCTGGCGGGCCACAGAGCATCGAGGGGACAACGTGCATATGCAAAGCATAAGCAAATGGGTGATTGCATTTCAGCCTCCTGTCTAGTTGGTATTCAGGAGCCAACGAGGAATACAAGCAGGAATGATAGAGAGACCGTGAGAGGAGGAGGAGGTGTTGTGGGGGGGGCAACCACTGTCAGATCCCGTCAAGTGTCCTGGGACGGCTCGCTCGGAGCTTATTGACTGAAATTTGCATGCAAAATTAGAAGTCTCTGTGTACAAAGTTGAAGCGGTGCCAGAAAAGCCCGGGGATAAAGGGGGCCGCCAAAGTCTTGATACCTTTCAGCGGTGCCATTTTCATGCATGCGGCCCTGGAATTGACAGTTTGGCAGTTTGATTTAATATACTGGTCCTTTGCATATTCACTAACATCCCCCCCCCAGCCCAGCCCGGCCCGGCCCAGCCCGGTACCCTTGACAGCTCTAAGGATCCCCCTGCAAGCACTAAACCACCCACCGCACATGCAGCAAACCTCGCCCTGTGCCTCGTTGTGTTGCTTATCTTGTCGTGTCAATTCGCAAATGTCTCTCCATTCCAACCAAACACACACACACTACTCGCTTTAATTTAGCTGGATAAATTTTGAATGACCCTACTCGGCTCTGTACCAGATGTCTACAAGCTGTTTAACACCCTCTAAATTAAGACCCATCGACAGTAATTATTTCATGTATGTTTTATGCAAAAAAGCCACTGAGCCGTTTATTGAGTGATGGTCGGAATGATTTGATTTCAAACACTCGGAGCTATTGCTGATATTTAGTATCAGCGCTCGCCCTCCCACGCCTCCCGTTTCCTCTCCCCCCGAACGCTCCCTTGCGCTCAGCCCCGCCTCCTCGCCGACTAATTCATCAGACCGTAATCCACAGCGGCCCACTCGAGGCAGTTTAGCGGGGACTGGGTGCGGCTCTGCCCCGGCTTTCCTAATGCCCTCCATGTGGCTAATAAGCGGCCGTCTAATAGACGCTTTACCTGCAAGGAAGGATTCGAGTGGATTTGCAGAGACGGCGTTGAAACTGAGATGTTGTCTTATTTAAGACACCTGTCGACTCATTTGTTAGCGTTACCGTAAAGCCCTCTTTCCCCGCGCGTCTCATCTCGCCGGGGCCTTTCTTGGCAATATGTCGGGCAGTGCCTAAAGAAGTTTATCCTAAAATGTGACAAAGGTGTCAAGCCTTTTAAAAAGATGCTGACATGTCTTTGTTTTCATCCTCTGGCTCTCCCGCTCCCTGTCTCTCAAGTTTTAAACAGCTGGAGGCAGTTGATGATTTTTACCACATCAGCAATTTCATTGTTTGACGTCCGGACTGAATAAGAGGGTGAAGGAACGGGTCAGAATCAGCTTCTTATAGAATAGACGATGGGCATAACAAGTGCTTAGTGGATCAAGAACAAGTGTTTTCTTTGACTTGACTTGAAGCAATTGAGCCAAAATGGAGTGCACTACTTTTATCCAAACACCAGGGGTGCTGTTGATTGTGTCAACGAAGTCTGAAAAATGTCAGCTGATGATACGAAGTTGAGTAGAGTCGAATCCTGCTATTCGCAGTGGATAGGGAACGAGCTGGCCTGCAAATAGTGAAAATCAGTGTATATTTGACACCCATTGAAAAGCATTGTTTGATTATTTTTCTCAAAACCCAAACAATTCTTTAAAAAAACACAACATATGATTTCTTGAGCACCGTCACTATCTTTGTCCATTCAACACGTTAGGGAATCCCTGTGCTCGACAAAAAAAAAAAAAAAAAAAATTCTCCTGTTTTTGTTGAAATTGTTGACAGGGATGTATTTTCCTTCTACTTGGTCTCACTTCAGAATTACGTTTCACCAAATGCTATTATTAGCTATGTCATCCAATAGGTGACGAGACAGAAGGAGAGACCCACCTGGTCATTGCGGAGATTTTCACGTGGCACCAAGAGGCGCTAGCCACTCGCTAACAGTTCCGGCATAGTAATAACATCTTAGTAACTTGACATTTCGCTGGATAACCATGACGCAAACGAATGGGATCAAGTTTTTATGTACATCTTGCTCATGCCAAAGTGTCACACTAGAAACTGTTTTAGCCCAAAAAATTAGGAAAACACTTTAAGAAAAATAGACTAATGTGTAATAAAAACAAATCTGTGAATTCACTTTACAGGTCCAGGTCATCTTAACACAATTTAGCAGTAATAAATAAAATTATACTGCATATATTTGTGGGGACTGGCGTCAATCAAGTTGTATTTTATAATTTTAAAATGTGCAGAAGCTAGCAAGTTACTTATTGTTTAAAATTACATAGCTCTTAATATGAAAAGAACACATAGATCGTTTCTGGTTCCTATGCAGTAAAGATTTGTCATTTTACAATGCACATCCTATTGAACTTAACAAAATAAAAGCATTCAGCGAATGCATATATTTGTGGGGATGTGTTGTATTTTACAGTTTTAAAAATGTGCATAATTTCACAAGTTACTTCATGTTAAAAATTAGGCAGCTCCTAATATGAAAAGAAAAATCCATTGAGCTGTCACCATTGGCTTACAAATGCAATTATGTGACAGAAAAATGACCAAAACAAATCAGTCACACTTTGGTTTGGTTTTCCAGTACAGTACATGTTTTATTTTTGAACTTTTCTATGTTGAATTGCTATGGAATTGCTGTATCAATGACTAAAAAATAAAACCATATTTAAATTAGGGGGAAAAAAATTGTACATTCCATTGTAAATTTAGATATTAATTGAGATATAAAATGTGCGATTAATGTGCAATTAATCGCCAGTTAATTATTGAAGTCATGCGATTAATTACGATTAAAAAATTTGAATTGACTGACACCTCTAAAATAAATACATAAATAGGGTCTTTTTCAAATACTTCCACTTTGTGATCTGTTTTCAAACGTTTATTATTATTTTTAATGACCAAAACGCTGTGTTTCAAACCAGTTAGTTTATCGGCTTTTTAATTCAAAAAACAAAACTTTCCATCATTTTGAGCACGTGTTTTGGTGTTATTTCAAACCAGTGACGCTCGGGCGATATGGCGGGTCTCACGGGGCAGCCCGGCGCTACGTGAGCACCCGCGCTGGTCCGTCTGAACTCCCTCCTGAGCTAGTTTTAACCCTAACTAGCCTCCGGCCTTGTCATGTTCCTGTTAGATCCCCTTACTGTGGTCTCTCCCTCTGCTGCCTTTCCCCCCCGTGCTCCACCTTAATAAACCCACCGGCGTAAATGTCACTGGCTTCCACCTTCACGTCAAAGGTCACTGTCAATAAGCGCGCGTGTGCGTGTCTATGTGTGTTTGCGTGTCTCAGAGAGAGCCCTTCCCGTTGCTGTCCATCAGACGCAACCCGGCTTTGCTTCTGCTCAGCCGTGCCTCTCGCACACGTCTGTCACACGTTGGCGGGCTAATGAAGGCCACAGCCGCTCTCATACATGTTGATGCATTCACTGTCGGCAACAGACGCCACACTTTTTCCACTTAATTTACGTCCACGTTTACACTTCCTGCTTAGAAATTGGATGGGGCATTGATTTCCTGTTAAAAGGTAGGAGGAGAGCTTGAAATGCACATATTTTTGCTTCAAGTCAACTAAATCAACCATAAAAGGCAAATTGGATTTTTGGTCCAAGGGTGGTACACGCACGAGCTGGAAGTCAACTCTGACTTCGCTGTAATGAACTTCAACTTTCTCCGCAGCGACAGCGAGGAATACTCAGACAGCCTCAACAGCGCGCCCTCGGGGACGACTCCTCGCAGACGGCACAGGAGGAAGGTGAGCCTACCCCGCTCTTTTGGAGTTTAACACGGATGCCGTATATTACGTTTATCAGCTGTCAGTTTCAGATCTGTAAAATCAACATCACAATTATTGGCCTACGTTTCCCCAATTAAGGCGACCGTGGTTCACAGGATTAAAAGTGTAATGACGATCTGGTGTAAATATTATGAAAGGGGTGTGAGTCTTAAAAGTTTGGAAAAGGCTATTCTGCAGTGTGAAATCAAAGCAGCTATACACTAAACAGGGTTTATAGAGATTTTTGGGGGGCGGGGGTTGCTCTTCGGGGATTAGGGTTGTGCCGTGTGTTGACGGTGTGTGTGTGTCTTAAAACATTTGGAAAAGATTTTCATTGAAACAAAATGTACCGTATTTTTCGGATTATACGTCCCTCCGGATTATAAATCGAACCTGCCAAAAAATGCATAATTAAGAAGGAAAAAACATATATAAGTCGCACTGGAGTATAAGTCGCATTTTTGGGGGAAATTTATTTGGTAAAATCCAACACCAAAAACATACGTCATCTTAAAAGGCAATTTAAAATAAAAATAAAAGCGAGAACAACAGGCTGAATAAGTGTACGTTATACGAACGTTACATGACCGACATGCCTGGTAATGTCAGTAACGACGTAACATATTAAGAGTTTGTAGCGAGCAGTGACGGGAGGCGGAGGCGGAGTGTTGAAGCACGGAGTGTTTTATTGACATCAGCTTGTGAGGTCTTAACAGCAACTCCCCACTCAGCTAGAAGCTAACAGGCTAACTCCCCTTTTCCAAATAACAAAACCTTCGCACCCGGAACTCATTCCGTGGGTGAATTATGTTCCCATCACTACAAGTTATTCATATAACTCTAGCATAAAGAACATGCTAACAAGTTTACCAAACTATCAGTTTCACTCCAAATCACTAAATCCAATGAAATCTTCATCCTCGGTGTCACTTTTAAACAACTCCCCCAACTCGGGAGGTAGACGATGCTCTTCTACCGGCAGTGCTGAACTTATCAACACAGGCCTAGAGCGCCCTCTTGCGGTTTAGTGTGACAATAACATGTGAAATGATATAATAATGTGTTGATTTCACACATAAGTCGCACTATGAAAAAAAACTGTGATTTATAATCCGAAAAATACGGTAGCAAAAATGAATTATTTTGGTCGGGGGGCGGCACGTCCGCTGAGTGGTTAGCACCTCCGCCTCTCAGTACTGAGGTCTCGGGTTCGAGTCCAGGCTCCGGCCTTCCTGGGTGGAGTTTGCATGTTCTCCCCGTGCCCGCGTGGGTCTTCTCCGGGTACTCCGGTCTCCTCCCACATTCCAAAGACATGCATGACAGGTTAATTGGGCGCTCGGAATTGTCCCTAGGTGTGCTTGTGTGTGTGGATGGTTGTTCGTCTCTTTGTGCGCTGCGATTGGCTGGAAACCAGTCCAGGGTGTACCCCGCCGGCTGAGATAGGCTCCAGCCCCCCCCCCCGCGACCCTTGTGAGGAACAAACGGTCAGGAAATTGGATGGATGGATGGATTTTGGGCAGGAAGTGAAAGGAACAGTGATGAGTTTTGCATTTTTTTTTTGGCTTGAACGTTCCAGGTTTTGTTGCATCGGTCGCTCCTTGTCACCGTTATAAATTTTTAAACCGACCACTTTCTGCCCTCCTTTCTTCGCAACGTCTTCCCGTCTCTGCAGGCCATAAAACCCGCTCGGTGCTCTCGTGTCCATCAAATGTCTTCGCAGTAGAACATGGTAACCTCGAGCCCCTGACAGAAACTCCTGCGAAAGAGTGAATGAAAGAGTGAACTTCCTTTCCTTTGACAGGTAGAGAGGAATAGTCTGTGCAAACACAGGTGCTGTAAAGTAGGGATGTAACGATAAGCGCGATATCGTGATATTAAAACTGCCACAATATCGTCGTCGTCGTCATCTTCACGATATTTAAATGCTACACATATGTGAAAAAAGTCAGTTTGACAACCACTTGTGCAAGTCTAGCACCCTCTGGTGGCTAGTCTTTTAGTGCAATTTAATTTTCATTAGGGATGTTTTGGCCCTTCTATGTTTAAAATCTACTCTAATTGTCAGATGAAGGGGAACGTAATATGCCTGTGAAGCAAGGCTATTGGATTGCTAGTGGAAGAAATCAATGTTGTTGGCGCATTAACAACATAATAATACAATATAATAATAATAGCATAACATTGATGTTATGCCTATTGAATCGATTCGATAATTGCGCGCTGTAATATCGCGATATATTGCCAAATCGAATTTTTTTTTAATGTTCAATGAAAATAGATGCGACTGTCATCGGCTGAGGACACCCTCGACTATCTTTCCAATGGGAAACTGGCAATAGCGAGTACAGCCGTGTAAAGACGAGATGTTCCCATGCAATGGAATTTGTTCCCCGGGTTCCAGCTTGACTAACTGTGCCCTGCAGCTCCTCCCATGCTGATTAGCAGCATGACTCCCATCACCTTTACGACGAGCTTTTGGTCTTTAACAGTTCATCTCCTGTCGCCTAAGCACGGCTCGGTGTGATCAAACATGCTGCTGATGAAATCATACCTGACCGTCACAGGAGGCAAACAGAGAAGAGTTAGTGAGGGAGCAGAATGGGGGGGGTTCGGGGAGCTTGCCTCTTTGATGTCACTACAAACGATCTTGCGCTCGGGAGATGTCACACATACGCGCAAATGACTGCGCTGAGACGTGTCATAGCGTAGGAACGCCGCATCAGGACCGGCAGACAGTGATTGAACAAAGGCGGCCCGCGCGAGCTCCCGTCACGGCTAATATCAACGAGAGCGACGTTGGCTCCGGAAGTCGGGCGAGTGCGCTCAGGTGAATTATTAAAGCGGCGGGTGATTTGTCTCGTCGTGTTAAACCGAGAGCGGCCTGTGATCACGGTGTCGTTATGAGCCGCGTTGCGGGAAGCGCAACATGTCAACCGCTTGTGTTAGATTATGCGCTTGCTTTTCATCACTGTCTCTTGACTGCTCTTGTGCTTTCAGTTCGGCAGGTGTCAGACAAATGGAGGCGCACGAGTGCTGGCGGCGGAGGATTCGAGCGGGAAGCATCCCGATCGAGGTAGCGAACGTTTGCATACCACAATTAACTAAAAGTGCCACAAAAAATACTCTTTAAAATGACTTGAGGCGCCGAGTTGTCACCCACTGGGAATACCAGCTTCTGATAGCCCAGCGCAATCGACTGACATCCAATATAAGAGCTGCAAAAGTTGTAATATGTAATGCTCAGTTTATTTAAATACAGTATCTTAAATTCAGGTTGTAATTTGCCAAACATGTTTTTAACTCATTCACTTGTCTCCCAGCCATTTTCACTGAAGCTCCGGGCTTTTAATGGATTTTGACTGATTTTGCAAGGTCCACAGAATATTGTATTCTATTGCTATTACCATGGAATCTACCAAAAGAAAGATTAAAGTCTCTTCTTTCATCAGGAAAAATATATTTGTATCTTTTTCCAGTTTTGCAGCAGTTAGCATTAGAATGTAGCTAAGTTTCATCCTGAGTCACAAATCTGTACAAAACACTGGGGAAAAGAGCTTGTTGCAACTTGGCCCGGGTTGATCTCTTATACCTTTTTTGTAATAACTACCAATCCTTTAACCGACCCCTTCAGGTTAGAGACTGCATCAAAGCCGTCCTGTATGCTTGAGTATAAAGGGAAAAAAACAAAAAACATGTGTTTGGGACCATGACAAAATTTAAAATAGAACATATTTATATGTTTTTGGGAGCAAATGAGTTAATTGCCTCTTAAAAATTGCTTCAGCTATGAATATACTGCCATCCATCCATCCATCCATTTTCTTGACCGCTTATTCCTCACAAGGGTCGTGGGGGGTGCTGGCGCCTATCTCAGCTGGCTCCGGGGAGTAGGCGGGGGACACCCTGAACTGGTTGCCAGCCAATCGCAGGACACACAGAGACAAACAACCATCCACGCACACAAGCACACCTCGGGACAATTCGGAGCGCCCAATTAACCTGCCATGCATGTCTTTGGAATGTGGGAGGAGACCGGAGCACCCGGAGAAGACCCACCCAGGCACGGAGAGAACATGCAAACTCCACCCAGGAAGGCCGGAGCCTGGACTCGAACCTGAGTCCTCAGAACTGGGAGGCAGACGTGCTAACCAGTCACCACCGTGCCGCCCCTACTACCACTGATATCTGATTTTTTTTGCCCAAGTATTGGTGGTTGGTATCGGCAGCCTCCATGAGGAGACAATACCTTAGAATAAGGCTGTATCAATACTCACTCATCCATAGTTTTGGGATCACAGTCTGTGGTGTATTTACATTTTAAACCGCCAAATATAGACACAATAAAAAAAAATGAAACAGGCATTTACTGTATTCCAAAAATGTTTGTGCAAAATAAAGTCCCGTATTTACAACAACCCCATAATAGGTAGCCGCCAACACACGTGTAGTTGGGTAAACTCCATCCACGTTTTGCCAAAATCTAGTCATTACGCTGTATGTGGTGTGTACGTGTGCACTTGCCAATGTCCGTTTCCTCTTGGTAGACAACAAACAAGTGGAGCGCGGGACGAGAGAGGAGAAGAGGAAGAAGTGGCTGCTAATAAAGGCCCGTCACGGCGCCTCCACCTCCTCCCTGCGGCGCCGCGTCGAGTCCCTACAGCGACACGTGGAAGTGCTGCGACGTGCCAGGAAAGACGACGCGCTCTCGGCCCAAGAGCTGCGAGGCGCCAACGAGAACATCACGGCGCAGCTCAACTCCCTCGCCGAGAAACTGGGCAGCAGCAAGCAGCTCGCGCAGGTAACTCCAGGATGTGGAAGTTTGTTACTTTCTCTTTTTGTGCCTGTCATATATTTATTTGCTGCGGGGTTGAGAGCCGCAGAGTGCAGCACGTCCTCGTACTTGATGAGTCGGATTGACAAGCGAGGCCTCGGCGGTGCCGCTCCATCGCAGCTTCTGTGACTCTGCTTGTTGTCTCGTCCTGATGAATGTTTTAGCAGGGGTCTGTCACTTTCACTTTACTTTCGCCAAACATGTCCACCGATGTGCCCATACAGATGTTAGTTTGGATCTCTGGCCTGAACTGTAAATGTTTCGTTTTTATTTTGTTTTGAGTTTTGTTTTTTTAAATTGAGTTAGTTTTAATTAGTTTTCAGGATGGTTCTGTCAGTTGTTGTTTTTTTTATTATTATTAATTTTAGTTTCAGTTTAGTTAGTTTTCAGTATTAGTTTTATTTTTATTTATTTTTTTAATGTGTAGTATTGTGCACAATATTTAAAAAACACCATGGGCGACGTCTTTATTACGGTTTATATAAAAATAAATCTACTAAAAAATTACATTTAAAATCATCCCCAAAGGCTCATGCATTAAATTAATTAACAAAGACTAAAACGAAGGACATGTTTGCTATAGTTATAGTTAGTTTTATTTTAGTTAGTTTTGTAAACATAAAATGTAGTTTCAGTTAGTTTTCTTTTTTAAAACAGCATCTTCGTTTTTATTTTATTTTGTTAACGAAATTGTTTTTGGAATTTTAGTTTTTTCGTTCGTTTTAGTTAACTAAAATAACCTTTCATAGTACCTGTGTTTTTCGACACCTTCCCTTCTTACTTTGACCATCTCCAAACATTTTTGTTTTTATTTTATTTATTCTACTATTTGAGTCAAATGCCATTTTTTAGCATATGTTGCGGGCCACTAAAATATGGACGGCGGGCCGCAAATGGCCCCCGGGCCGTAGTTTGGACACCCCTGATCTAAAACCTGCAGGATCTCGAGGACCGGAATTGGTGAACTCTTCTCTGGAGATGCAACTACAGTATTTGTATAAAGAAAATGGAAATTTCCATAACATAAACGACACATTTAAATGCATCACTTAGTGCTGATCAAATAACACCATAATAATCAGGCAAGGGCTACCTTGTTCTCACACTCAAAGAGAACAGTGCAGAAACATGCACACTAAAAGCCAGACAGACACTCTCATTAATCTGACAGGCCACAGAAACGTCTATGGCGGATTCCAGCATGGCACTTGCCGGCGGAGGAAAGCACCTGATTAGGTGTCAGTATGTCTGCATGTTGACTGTGTGCTCGTCCAGTGCGGTGGACTCGTGCACGGGTCGCAGTACTGACCTTACGGTGATGCTACCTAGGACGTGGCCCCTGCGTGCTCCCGCCGAGGAATCTGATTGCCAAGTCCAACCTCAGAAGTGAACTGCCACGCACACACCGACTCTCACGCGCACACACTGGCGTAGTCGGAAAAGCGTTGTTGTCTTGTTTGCTTCCTCTTTACTCCTGCAGTATTAATGCCACTCTGCCACAAAAAGTTGAGGTGGACCGAGCCGGGTCTTGTTGCCCTCCCCGGAAAGGGCAAGAGGTGATAGACTTTGGGTCCGTTCCACCCGGTCGCGCTGTAATTGGCTTAAGACGGTGGCCCGCAGGGGGCATCATGTGAGAAGTACCATGACACTTTCAATAGAACTTGTTTGTGTTGGACTCAATATATCGAGCTCGTAGTGTGAATGCTCACAATAGGCAAATGTTGTCAGTAGTAACTCATTTGCTCCCAATAACGTGTAAATACGTTTTTTTCCCAATGTTTTAAGTGTCCCAAAGACGTATTTATACGTTTTTTTTGTTTGTTTGTTTTTATTGTAGAGCATACATAAGGCTTTGATGCAGCTTCTCAACTGCAAAGAATGGTTGCAGAAATGGTAGTTATTACACAAACGGCCAGCAGGTGGCAGCAGAGCAAAGGAGATTACTTACAATTTTGAATTGATTTGTGAAAACTGATGAAACTTAGCTCTCTTCTAATGCTAATTGCTGCAAAACGGAAACAGACAAACATACTTTTTTTTCCCTTTAACTGATAGATGAATCAATTCTAAAAACATTCAATCGTGACAGCACTATTCCTAAGCTGAGCTGTAATTGGCTGAATGTCACATGACCAAAAACAGATGATCTGTGATTGGTCGTTACCTGACTCCTGAGCAACTGTGATGTCATTTTCAGTCGACAACAAGTGGCAAAAATGGCCGCCCCCTAAAATGGATGAAAATGGGGGGGGGGGAATTTATTGCTTAATTCATAATACACAAACACAATATTTATCAGAATTAATCACAAAATGTTTGTCATGACTTCCCCTTAAATGTGTAAAAAAAAAAAACAATAAAAATAAATGAAAAAAAAAATTAAAAAGTAAAAAAAATAAAATAAAATGTTTAATGAGTTTACAATAGAGTACATTTTCTAAGTGAGATCCAACTTGTAAAATTCCCTGGATTTATTTAAGGTAGTATAAGAAGCTTTGAGGAGAGGGAAAAAAAAAAAAAAACAGGTGACAAAAGCAAATCCCCATCCTTTTGACAAAATGCTACTGCCATGCATAGCATCCAAATACAAGATCATTTCCTTGCTCGCACGGATTACTTAGCTCCACCGCCGCAGCCCATGTAGTCGATTTGTAACGTCGCTCGTGTTTTTACCTGCCTTATCTTTTTAAGCGTGGAGGTGTCTTACCCTCCTCTTTCATGTTAAATGGTGGGATTATTGCAGGATTAAAGGGTGCATTGACTGATTTAAAAAAAAAAAATGTAGTTTTCAGTGGAATTTAAATGTTGCTTTAAAAGAAATTGAAGTGTTCCGATTAACATGTTTCTTTATTCTTTATTGTTGACATTTTGCTGGCAAGCGTGTCTTCAAACGCTGCCAGCCAGTCATGGCCATGTGGCTATTTCTGCAACCTGTCCTCCCTTATTTATCCCGCACTTGATTGACTGTCACTCTGAGCCACGTTAGTCGTGAGAGGTGTCCTGTCTTTTCCAGCCTAATGGAGCGCCGCTGTGTCATCAGTCCATGTCAGTGTCACGTCTGCACCGAGGGGCTGAAAATGGCCCGCTGAAATCAAAGCCTGTGTTACAGGAAGTGTCATCAATGTCACTCCGAGTTCCCGCGGCGCCGTCGACCCCTCTCCATCACTTTTTACCCACCTCTCCACCCACACGTGTCGTCAATACGGCACCGGAAACCTAAAACAAGAGTGATTCTATTAAAAGGTGTCAGCCGGCAACCGGATATCAATAACCTCGGTGTATGCAGAGCAGAGGGGCCAACCTGGGGGAATCTGTGGTTTCAAGGGTGTCTATGTGTGACATTCATCTTCGTGTATCAGGTCTCCTATTAGCGCCATTAGGCATTCATCATTTTCATATTACTGCAACATATTTGGTTAAAAGCGTCCACTGTGATGTTTTCTGTCATTTAATATAGACCTAATATCATCTGGTGCTCTTAAACCAGGGGTGTCCAAACTTTTTCATTTGAGGGCCACATACAGAAAATCAGACGCAGGGGCCACATAAATGTTATGAAGAGAAATTTGTGTTTAGTCCTAAAAATTGTACAAATAATTTATTTGTGCTTTTGCATATTTAGAAAAATGCTACAGTATAGACACCATTTTATTTGTAATATGGCAGTAGGGTTATTATAGTTTTGGAATTTTTCATTTTGGTTCTTTAATAAATGGTTAGTCTTAGTTTAGTTTTAGTTTTTTTAAGAAAATGTGTATTACTTGTGCACAATAATTAAAAAAACACCATGGGAGCGAATTCATCTGAAGGTGCTTTTCTATTGGCTGCTGCTAGATGATGTCACGTCTGTGTGTGACACTTTCAAACGTCATTATTCCGGTTGATATCAAAATAAATCTACTAAAAATCACACCAAAGACAAAAACAGAGTACATTTTTGCTATAATTATAGTTCAAGTTAGTTTTGTAAACATAAAATGTAATTTCAATTAGTTTTCATTTTTTTAAGCGTTTTTATTTTATTTTGTTAACGAAATAGTTTTTTGAATTTTAGTTGTAGTTATTTTCGTTAAGTTATTTAGTTAACTAAAATAACCTTTAATAGCACCTGTGTTGTTCTATACCCTTCCTTCTTAGTTTGACCAATACTATATGTACTTTTTTTTTTTTTTTTTTTTTTTTTTTTGCAGAACAATCATATGCAATATGTGTAATTGTTTTTATTCTTTGCTCAGCTATATTCATATTCGAAATATTTTATACAGTAATGTTATTGCCATGAACCCACCAACTCAGCTTCCTGGTCATCCTTGCAGAAGCTGACGTCCGATCTCGTGGGTGTGGAGCAGCAGAAGAAGGTTCTGGAGATGGAGCTGGAGCAGTGGAGGCAAAGCACTTTCCCCCGTCGCACAGCTGAGTGCTCCTGCCAGGCCCTGGAGGCAGAGGTCAAACAGCTGCAAGTGAAACTCAAGGTCAGTCCGCTCTCACTGGACGCTTCATTAGGTACACCTCTCGCCAGTGAAACCCAATGTGGAAAATTCCGCCTTCACTTTTAATGGCACTTTTGTTCGTTATTGTGAATGGAGTGTACATGTTTCTAATATTTTGACAAATCCCCTTCGCTCCCTGCTGTTTTGCTGGCCGGTAAAAAAGAAGGTAAAGAAAAAAAAAAAAGATATATTTCTATATGTTTCCGTTTTTCAGCACTTAGCATTAGAATATAGCTCAGTTTCGTCATTATTCACAATTTTTTTTTAAACTGTGGGAAAAAACAGCTTGTTGCAACATGGCCCTGGTTGATCTCTTATACTCTGATGCCACCGGCTGGCCGTTTTTATAATAACTACCAATAACTGTTCACTTCAGTTCAGAGGCTGCATCAAAGCCTTCTGTATGCTCTAGCATAAAAAAAAAAAAAAAAAACATATAAATACGTCTTTGGGACACTGGTGATATTTAAAATAGAACGTATTTATACGTCATTGGAAGCAAATGAGTTAATATGATGCATTGCCTCCACTGCATCAAAATGTTTTCTCTTATTGTTGCATTTGTACATTGTTGCATATTATTTGACGTTTGAAAATCCATCCATGATGGCCTGAAACGTGACTCCCGCAATGCAATGTGGTTAAAAACTCATTCCGGTATTCGAGATATTACTTGCAGACCAGACGTTTCCCCAGGTCTGGTCAATCGGAATCTCTTTAAGCAAGAAAAAAGTTGGAAACCTCCTTAGACCTTTGATGTTTCTTCAAGGCTTCAGATCAAATTGTTTAAAAAAAAAAAAAGATAGAGAGAAGTGAAAAATGTTTCAATATACTTTTCAATTTACACATATCACCTGAAATTGCATGTGATTTCAACACAAATTAGCATTTCTTACCGTTTGATCTCATTAAGGCGCACCTGTCACAATGAGAATAACAGCAGAGACGGGTGCTCAAACGGCACAGGGATGCCGGGCTCGTCAATGTCATGCAGCAGATCGCTGATGTCGTTAAACTCAACGCGGGGGAACTCATGTTTGGTGACAGTTAAAAAAAAAAATAATAATAATAATAATATGTGGACAGTTACTGAGCCTAGGAGGACCCCATTGGGTTGCACAAAGCTTGCAGTGTATACAGTATCGTGAGGCTTTCACATAGGACGTGGAGGTCCTATAAACCTTCAGAAAGTAACCATTCTTTAAAAGAAACGTTTAGTTTACAGTAGGGGCTTGTATAGCCCTTAACTCTTTTACCGCCAAAAACGTTTTATAACGATTACTAAAATTATGATGTATGCTGCCATAAACGGTAATTGATGTCAACTGTTTTTTGTTTTTTGTTTTTTTTGTTTTTTGTTTTTTAAAGGGGCTGTCTGCCGGATTCACTCAGGAAAATGCACTTTTTAAATACAGGATGTACACACTTTAACTTTCTCTCAGTCTACACATCTGTGTTTTTGTTAATCTTTTGTGGTAATTTCGTCCTAAACCCCCACCTCCCCAGCCTGTATTTTGCCATTTTGTGTTTGTTTTGTAAACAGCGGGACGTTTCAGTGGAAAGAGAGCATTTACAACCCTCCAGCCAATCGCAGAGCGGGAGGGGTGGCGTGTCGCAAACGGGGCCGGGCGAACGTGTCGGATGCGTGACGTCACTCCCGCGGCAATTTGAAAGCATGCACGGATTTATTTATTTATTTATTTATTTTTTCACTCACTCACTCACTCAGAGAAGCTTACGTGTGTGAATGAGTGAGTGAAGAAGAAAAAAATCCGTTGGGATATGAAAAGGCGTATCGATACGATATCGATATTTTGAACCCAGCCCTAGAGCCAATAGATGTTTTTTTTTCCTGTCAGAGCCCATTTGACGTCATCCAAGAGCCTTACTCAATGAATACAAATAATCATAAATTAGCAACGCATAATTATGTATGTTGAGTATTTGTGGGTTCAATTTTGATGTAATATTTCCGAACGACCCCCTTTATCTCATCCACTTTGAAAACTACGCTCTCCTCTTAACCTCCTTTAGCCCCCCCGCTGTAACTATAATGAGGAGGCATGCCGCGGTTGACCTGTCATCAGCCATGTCGTGACCCCTCCCCAATCAACCCCCCCCCCATATACAGCACGCACCGAAACATGCAATGTGTGCCTCTTCTTCCCTCCCCCCCACCAGAATACAAGTGCGGAGGTCACGAGGCAGGTGGCGGCTAACAAAGCCCTGCGAGGCCAAGTGCACGAGAAGGAGGACAAGCTCCGCCAGCTGCACGACAAGTTAGTCACTTCTGCATGTTTTCCGTCTTCTTCTTCTTCTTCTTCTTTTCGGGCTCTCCCTTCGTCTTTCAAGCAGCAGCCTCCCCTCGCCCGTCTTTGTCTCTTTCCTCTCCATCCTGCCTTCCCTCCCTTCCCGCGCATCAGCTCGCAGCTCTGATCTGCAGTGTTTGATTCCACCGTGTGGCAGCTCACAGACACGCGCTCCTCCGCTGTGCACATTTGTATGGGAAAAAAATATATATATATATGCAGTGAATGCTGAGAAATGCCAAAGAAAGAAATTACACCAGTGTTTATTTATCACAATATATGGTGATTTTTCTGATACAATTCAAATATTCAATATGGGTTTAATATCACAACAGTCTATTGTATTATATTATTATAACGAAATAACATTTTTGTTTGTAGTAAAATATAAAAAGATGCATGTAATATTTTATTAAATCAATTATTAAAGGGATACGTCACTTATTTAGCCCATTATAGCAATAAAAAAAATGTATATTGTGTCTGTAATTAATTTGATACGTTCATTTTAAAAACACATTTTGCAACTTGCTGTTGACTGAAAATGACATCACAAGGGCTCAGGTAACCACTCACAGCTCACCGGTTTACTAGGTTTGGTCATGTGACATTCACAAGCTGAGCTGTGAGTGGTTACCTGAGCCCTGGTGATGTCATTTTCAGTCGACAGCAAGTTGCAAAATGTGTTTTTAAAGTTACGAATTGTATGTGAAAAATAATGAAAATATTACATTTATAATTGGAAAAATATTAGTTTGAAAAATGGCTAAATAAGTAAAGTATCCCTTTAAAGTTAAAAATACATATGTGAAATTATTATAGTCATTTGATATTTGTACAATAAATAAATATATTTTTTGAAAATTTTAATTATTAAATCTATTATAAAATATATATTTTTTAATTTGTTAAGTGATTGAATTGTAACATTATGCATAAATATTTCCATTCATTTAATTTGAATTTGAATTTATAATGTGTTTATGTTCGAATAATTTGCGTACAGTATCATTTTTCATTATTTTTTCTGGTGTCATCCCACTGACTTCATACTGAGAATTGCTATATGCTTTCATAGATTGATTGTTTGTTTTTGTTTTTTAATGGCTTTTAAAATATTAATACATGTATTTATAATAAATGCATGATGTGTTCATGTATTACAATACACAAATATTTCAATTATTTCCCAACTTTACTTTACTAATGAAAATGCTTACCTGCTGACGGACTCTTGGTACTCTCTCTTCAGTTGAATAAAATGCTCCATGTTGCTGTTTACTCGTGTAAATTTAAACGGAATGCAGACTTTGTTGTTTCAACTTTGAATCCGTTAAGCAACGTTGCGACACATTTGTATTGAATGCTCAGCTTTCGGCATTCGCACCAGCCATTATGCATGAGCAAGAGAATGCAAGAGGCTGAAGGAATTAGCGAGTGTGCGTGCGTGTGTGCGTATGCGTGTCCATGTGTGTGTATGTGCAAATGTGTCATGTAGCGCCGCTACTGTTGTTTATGTGGGCAGCTGATGTGGAGTGCTGATCAAAGCAGCACATGGATCGATTGTGTGCCGCAGGAGGCGCCGTTTTGGCCCGTGACACGAAAACCCACGCAGCATCACTCTTCGCCTGTGGGCGCAACGCCCTAATGAGTTAGATGGCGCACCAACACGCTCGCGCTGTGGCACTCGACGGAGTACACACTTTTTCATGTATAAACAATTCACGTGCTTGGTCATCGGTGTATACAGTGAAACTTGAGAGCTCGCTTGTGGACCTTTAAGTGGAATGGATGAGAACAAATCCCAGAGGATATCATGGAAATAGTGTATAACATTCATTAAACTCATTAAATGCACATTTGAACTCTCGTGCACGTAAAATAAAGTGAACCACTTCACTCAAACTTTGAACTAGGGATGTTCGATACCACTTTTTTCAGACCGATACCGATACTCAGACCCTCAGTACTCACCGATTCCGATACCAACTGCCGA
The DNA here is from genome assembly GCF_051991245.1 of Festucalex cinctus. NCBI lineage: Eukaryota > Metazoa > Chordata > Actinopteri > Syngnathiformes > Syngnathidae > Festucalex > Festucalex cinctus. The sequence goes on along the minus strand of NC_135416.1, from coordinate 5,736,909 downwards.
TACCAGTAGTACATTTTGACAAATTAAAAAAAAGATATTTTTAAACAAATATATTTCCTTTAATTTTGACACAAAAAAAAAAACAGCACAGTCACTCTTCAATAGTCTTAACGCTCAAAATAATACGCAAAAATGCTCTTTTAGTTTAAGATTCACAATTTTTAAGTATTTCCAAACCGGTGAAGTTTTGGTGAAAAACTGCTGCAAGCTAGCGCCACTTACAGGCAAGCAAGACTCACTTAACGTCTTCCTCCTCCGCCATCGGTCGCTTCTACTCGTCTGCGTCACGAGTACTCGAGTACTTGAAAAAAGGCTGGTATCGGCCTGATACCGATACCTGGTATCGGTACTCGCACTTCCCTACTTGGAACCAACAAATCTGTCAATTTTTATGACAAATGCAAAATGCGGAAGATCATGCTCCCAATCCTTTGTTTTTTTCACACAAATTTAAAAGGAAGCATACATTGCTATTATCATAATGTTGAAAAAAAAAAAAAAAAAAAGACAAACTACAGTACTTTCGTTTTCTGCGATTGTGAATGGTTGTTTTTCGTTATGTGCTGCCTCGATTGGCTGGCAACCGGGTCATAGTGAACTCTAAATTAGTGGTTCTCAAATTTATTACAAGTTCTGTCGTAAATTTGCGTATAGCTCTCCAAGTATCAACATTAAAGTATATAAACATGAGGTGCAAAGGTTCATCCAAAAAAAGGCAGAGGTTTTATTTCCTAAAAATTCGGCCCATGCCATATTGCACTTAACTTATAGCAGCTTCACTGTATCGCAGATTGTTGTATTGTACATAAAGTCGAGGTCAATTCCTTTGTTTTTGTTGTATCTTGAAGACGTTTGGGTTTCAGATCAAAATATGAATATGAGATCAAAGAAAAAAATTCAGTAATAATTTTGTGGTCCTGTATTTACATTTACTGTGATTGGCTGGCAACCAGTTCAGGGTGTACCCTGCCTGCTGCCATAGCCAGTTGGGATAGGCTCCAGCACCCCCTGCGACCCTTGTTGAGGAGCAAGCGGTTGAGAAAATGTATGGATGGATGTATTTATATATAGATCGGGACAGAGGACCATGTCATGACTGGGTCATGACCGTGAGGTCTGTTTTGAACCGATGTGATCAGCATCTAGTTTCAACTGGTAATCCGCTATGTGATGTCAGAAGCTACGTGATATCAGGAGTTTTTAAATCTCTTTATCTGGTCAACAGCCAATCAGATAATTCAATGTCAGTCTTGTTACCCACATGTCTAGCCACAGCCAATCAGATCGATTCGTTGTCTGTATAAGCCTGTCTGAGAAGTGTGTGTTTTTGTCGGATTATTGCCTCTATTATTATTACCCCGCCTACTGCCCAAAGCCAGCTGGGATAGGCTCCAGCACCCCTGCGACCCTTGTGAGGATAAGCGGCTAAGAAAATGGATGGATATAAACAACAATTCACACTCACAAAGTCTTGACATGAATGAAACTCCGCACAAAAGCTTAAGAGTCACATAGCCAAGAATTAAACCCAGAACTTCCGACCCGTAGGCAGTCTTGCTAACCATGAGCCCACATGCTAAATTTTAAATGTTTTCCACCAAATGTCTGTCAAATTTCAAACAGTATGGCCAAGCTTCCGCAGCATCATCACAGCCCTCTCAGGTTTCATCTCTACGGGCGCTACAAAGGACTTTTCCATCCTCTCTTGCCGCTTCCTTCCTCTTTGTCAGGCATGCTGCGTCGTGTGCCCGCCGCACCCTCAATAATGCATCCGGGGCATGTGTGCAATCGCAGCGGGTGCGTTGTGTTTGTATGTGACCAAAGCGCCGGGCGGATCACAGCGCCGACAGAGCGAAACATCCCCGTGCGTTCGGTTTTCCGCGACACCGGCGCCGCACATTTGTTAGCCCGCCGTTTGCCTTTGGATGTGGGGACCCCTCTTCTTGGAATGAAAGACCATGTCTAGACGCCACTGAAATATACATCTCAACGCGCACACACGGGGACCCGTGCTGCTTCGACTTAAAGAAGAGAGCAGCACAAAAAAAAAGAAAAAAAAAAAGAATTTCAAAGTACACCGGCATGTCCTCAGTCAATATCCGGCGCTGTGGCGCTGCTTTATTTATGAAGGTGCCGCTTTCATCTCTCTCGCCCTGTTGTCTATCAGCCGCATCAAGTGTCCGCGCCGTTCTCAACACGTGCGCGCTCGCCGCTGTTATCATTACAATGCGCGCGCGTTTGATGAACAATATTGCCGCAACAAGCGCGAGAACAAAGGGAACAAACGCGGCGAGTGATCAGAGCCGGAGTTTTGCCGCTCTTGCCCGTCTGCTAACGCTCATAAATACAGATCACACACTGGAGACGAGGCAGCGTATATATCCCTCATTCTTTTTCATCCTCTATTCTTTTTGGGCTGCGCAAGATGGGAACATCTCAAATAAATGTTGTCCATCTAATTGCCATTAGCGTCGGGGCCGAGCGAGCCTACCGGGGCCCTTATTGCCGCTCTTCATCTTTAAGTCAACAGCAGGCAGTCATCTGAAAGGTTCAATATGGGTTTTCTCATTAATGGCCAAATCCATAGGGGTAACCGGTGAGCACCGCTCTCCGCACCCCCCCCCCCCCCCCCCCCAAAGTCCTGGGGCCAGACTCCACTCTTATTTAATTTAATGCCACTCCAATAGGACAAGCGAGCTCACATTTATTCAGCCGGCGTGCCCTCAGGCACTCGTCCACCCAGGGAGACGGGGACATTTACTTACACGAAAGCATTTGCTCAAGCGTTGCATCATGTGTTTAGTTGAAAAACACAAGTCACTGCCAGTTGTAAGGGGGTGTTACGAGTCACTCTGACCCACAAGATGCATCCTTATCCTTGCAAATAGAGTATTTATTGGTCCTTTTGACCGCTTATTCCTCACAAGGGTCGCGGGGAGTGCTGGAGCCTATCTCAGCTCGCTATGGGCAGGAGGCGAGGTACACCCTGGACTGGTTGCCAGCCAATCGCAGGGCACACAGAGATGGAACAACCATCCACACTCACAAGCACACCTAGGGACAATTCGGAGCGCCCAATTAACCTGCCGTGAATGTCTTTGGAATGTGGGAGGAGACCGGAGTACCCGGAGAAGACCCACGCAGGCACGGGGAGAACATGCAAACTCCACCCAGGATGGCCGGAACCTGGACTCGAACCCGAGTCCTCAGAACTGGGAGGCGGACGTGCTAACCAGTCAACCACCGTGCCGCCTCATTTTGAACAAACAAACAAAATGTATTTTTCTGAAAGTCAACTTCCACATATGACTTTTCATTTGTGTCATATTTGATACATCCGGTCACAATGCTTAAATTCCTACATTTATAACTGTTAAAAATATAACAGACACATCAAACATTAGTATTTCCGAAAATCAGAGACAACATTTCCCACTATTAATAAGGATAAGTGTGTCTTCTTTCTCAAATTGGGGCGATCTTGCAAGGTCGCTGGAAAAGCCATCAGCTGGGTGATACTGCCCTCTAATGGATTATCTGTGCAATGCATGTGTCAGATCATATACGTCAGGGTTTTAATCGGGGAAAAAAATATTATACTCATGAAATAGAGGGCCCAAAATTCCTTGTATTTATATGAAATATTTGGCTTTATAGGGTTAAAAATGTGAACACATCCTGATGTAGTGAGCCCATTTCAATCAACCAATCAATCAAACTTTATTTATATGGTACATTTCATACATTCGAATATACATTTTTTTCTTTTTTATGCTAGAGCATACAGAAGGTTTTGATGCAGCTCTGACCTGAATAGGTCACTTAAAACAACAGTAATTATTACAAAAAACGGCCAGCAGGTGGCAGCAGAGTATAAGAGATCGGCCAGGGCCATGTTGCAACAAGCTCTTTTTTATTCCAACAGATTTGTGAATAATTATGAAACTTAGCTATATTCTGATGCTAATTGCTGCAAAATTGCGGAAACAGATACAAATATACTTTTTTTTTTCTCCTGATGAAAGAAGAAACTTTAATCTTTCTTTTGTTAACTCAAAGTGCTGAACAATTAAAACGTTCATAATACAATATAAAAAAAGTTTGCCTTTTTTTCCACTTTATTTTATTCTTTGGTATAAACCTCCTCAAAAAGTCACATTGTCACACTTTGTACAAAAATAAAACTACGGTTGATTGGCACGTATTTAAAACCATTTCTGTTTATTGTTGAAGTCGTCATGCAAGGTGTTATGTTGGTGTATGTGTCGCTAAGCTGGCATACCGTACCAGAATGCTGCAAAAATCAAACATGTCACAAAAGGCCGCTAATTGAAATGGAAAGTGACATGAGATGCATTTTGTGTGAATGAAACAGCTGGCGCAGAACGAGCCACACGAGCCTGAAGGGGATTATTGTCAGCATCCAAATATTTGCTGTCATCCATACGAAGACCTCCTGCTGATGTGACTCGTGCACCCCTGATCATAATTTAAACATTTACATGCATTGATTACTGTCTGCCAAGCAGTGTCACTCCTGATTCCAAATGCTGTTTGTCAACACGAGGGATGGAAGGGTGGTTCGCAGTCACACTTCCTGTCCCTCCACAGTGCACTTGATTTTAAATGCGCCTCTGCGTACGAGCATATTTAGTTGTCATAATGAGCTGTCGTGCCTGCTGCGCTACTTGGGGCAATTGCGCGTGTGCGAATACCAGTGAATATATTTTGTTTCACTCGCAGCCATTTTCACTGTAGCAACCCCCGGCTGTTTTACTGGATTTTGACTGATTTTGCAAGGCCCACAGAATATTTTCTTCTATTGCTATAAAAACATGGAACCTAACAAAAGAAAGATTAAAGTTTCTTCTTTCATCAGGAGAAAAAAAAAAGTATATTTGTATCTGTTTCCGCAATTTTGCAGCAATTAGCATCAGAATATAGCTAAGTTTCATAATTATTCACAAATCTGTTGGAATAAAAAAGAGCTTGTTGCAACATGGCCCTGGCCGATCTCTTATACTCTGCTGCCACCTGCTGGCCGTTTTTTGTAATAATTACTGTTGTTTTAAGTGACCTATTCAGGTCAGAGCTGCATCAAAACCTTCTGTATGCTCTAGCATAAAAAAGAAAAAAATGTATAAATACGTTTTTTGAACCATGGCATTATTTAAAATAGAACGCGTTTATACGTTTTTGGGAGCAAATTGGTTAATATCACTAATCTAGTAAAATACAGCTACCTTCAATAACAAAGTTGTGACATCATATTCAGCTTATAATGTGAGTTTGAGAATTTTATACATTCAATTTACTGGAAATAATTATTTTAATAATATAATCTGAACTACCATTTTTAATTTCAACGTGTTTTTGGCCAGGCAACACCCCCATAAAATAATAATAATAATAATAATAATAATAATAATAATAATTCTCTGGAACCCATCATCGGATTTTCAAAATTCTTGTTGGTTTCTACTCTGCCAGACTTTTTTTTTTTTTTTTTTTTTTTGAGTCTCATTGCTAGTCAGCGTGGAGGCTTCTGCTTTGAAAAACTTTGGCCAGCTCAACAAGTGTTCATCATTTTGCATAAATGTAATGAACGCATCATATTTGCAGAGCGAGCCACGCCGAACGAGATGCGACCATGAAGAGGCAGCTGGTGGAGGACCTGAAGACGAGGCTCAAGTTTTTGCAGGAGATGGAGAAAAGTTACCGTGGGCAGGTGGAGGAGCTGGAGAAGAAGGTGCTGGAATTGTGTCACAAAAGCTAAAATCACACACAGTGATGTTAAAGTTTATTTTCTTCAACCTTTTAGATAAATTATGTTGGTTTCTGGGTAGTGCATCTGACTCACTGATTCAAAATCGTCCCTCAGTGTCCAGACTAAATGACAGATGCTGACGCAAAGCTTACAATAGCTAATTTCACAATTTCAGTCTTAAATATGAATTCAACCTTGTCAAGCATGATTTTTATTTTATTTTTTCACAAATGACTAGCTACAGCCTGGACTGAGCCAGTGACATCACCATCTGGCCTGATACAGCCAAAGTGTGATTAGAACAGGGGTGTCCAAACTTTTTAATAATTTATTTGCAATATGGCAGTAGGGTTATTATAGTTTTGGAAATTTTCATTTTAGTTTTTATTTTGTTTTGAGTTTTGTTTTTTTAAATTGAGTTAGTTTTAATTAGTTTTCAGGGTGGTTCTGTTAGTTTTTTATCAGTTTTAGTTCTTTAATAAATGCTTAGTTTTATTTTAGTTAGTTTCAGTATTATTTTTTTGCTTTTTTTTTAAATGTGTATTACTTGTGCGCGATATTTAAAAAACACCATGGGCGCAACGTCATTCCCTTTTATATCAAAATAAATCTACTAAAAATCACATTTAAAATCATCCCCAAAGGCTCATGCATTAAATTAATTACCAAAGACTAAAACGAAGGACATTTTTGCTATAATTATAGTTAGTTTTATTTTAGTTAGTTTTGTAAACATAAAATGTAGTTTCATTTTATTAGTTAATTTTATTTCGTTAACGAAATTGTTTTGAATTTTAGTTTTTTCGTTAGTTTTAGATAACTAAAATAACCTTTAATAGCACCTGTTTTTCGACACCCTTCTTACTTTGACCATCTCCAAACATCTTTTGTTTTTATTTTAATTGAACCGAGTCAAGTGCCATTTTTAGCATATGTCGCGGGCCACTAAAAAATGGCCCCCGGGCCATAATTTGGACACCAGTGGATTAGAAACTTGTGTATTGATGATGGAGGCAGCTAGTAGGGGGCGGTCCATTTAAGGCTTTCTGAACATTTTTGGTCAAACTGTAAAAAAAAAAAAAAAAAAAAATATGCATGCATACATCTGTAAGCATGATTACATGATGTCTTAAAATGGTAATTTCCTCCTATCCCTGGATAGAAAATGCAAATGGTTGCACCGTGAGCACACGGATGATCTGCGGCCAATGATGATGTCATTCACCCGACTAATGTGTACGTTCCAGCAGACGCAAACGGTGCGCGCGCGAGTCATCCGACGTCTTCCGCACGAAAAGAATATCAGATTATAACCGACCGGTCTGATGCATGTCGCGGCGTGGTGTCATTTGCGCGCTAATTTCATTGACGTAAACAGTGAGCAGAGCAGCAGTGACGTGAAGTGGAACTTGCTTGAAAAACAAAACACAAAAAAAAAAAAAACAATGTGACCCTTTTGCACTCACAGGTCAAGTGTTTATCTGATGAAGCTTCCAACAGAAAGGCCTTCGTTGAATCTCTAAAGAGGAGATTGAACGTTGCAACCGCGGAGAAAACCCAGCATGAGGCTTCCTGCACCAAACTGAAGGATGAGCTGGAAAAAAAGGTTTGACATTGTAATTACGCCATTAATTATTATTTGTTTGCTGTGTAGAGGTGAGTTTTTAAATCATGCCGACATTGGGCTTTTCGAGGTTCCAAAAGACAGGCAATGAATGGGATTGCATTGCACTGTAGTGCATTAACTCATTCACTCCCAGCCATTTTCACAGAAGCAATCCCGTTTGCTGCTGGCTGTTTTACTGGATTTTGACTGATTTTGCAAGGCCCACAGAATATTGTGTTCTATTGCTATAAAAGCATGGAACCTATCAAAAGAAAGATTAAAGTCTCTTCTTTCATCAGGAAAAAAAAGTATGTTTCTCTCTGTTTCCGTTTTGCAACAATTAGCACTAGAAGAGAGCTAAGTTTCATCAGTTTTCACAAATCTATTCAAAATTGTAAGTGATTGAGCTTTTTTACTCCATGGCCCTGGTTGATCTCCTTTGCTCTGCTGCCACCTGCTGGCCGCTTGTGTAATAACTACCATTTCTGCAACCGTTCTTTGCAGTTGAGAAGCTGCATCAAAGCCTTCTGTATGCTCGAGCATTAAAAGAAAAAGAAAAAACACGTATAAATACGTCTTTGGGGCACTTAGAACATTAAAAAAACATATTTATATGTTATTGGGAGTAAATGTATGTCAGCAACTTAGTTACCGCCATAATTACTGTTTTTCATTTGATTGTTTTGTACATATTATCTAAATGTGTTTAATAAAATGGTACTTCATTTTTCCACCTTACTTGACTACTCATTCATCTACTGATGACGCAACATCAGGAATAGGGGTGGGACAATATGGGTAAACCACGATTCGATACTCTGACGATATTTGGCACACGATATCGATAATATCACGATCCACGATACCTATGATTTTTGATATATTGTCAAAAATGTTTTAGCAATAATCATAATATGTGACTGAAAAAAAGGCAACAAGTGTCCCAAAAGATTTTTTTATTTTTTTTGGTGAAAAAAATGTTTTTTTGAGTTTGACTTCCCCTTTAAGCAATGTTGTTAACTCTCTCTAGAATTGGTTCTCCTGTAAAAAATGCCCGCAAAATCAAAATGTTAAATGAGGTGCAGAAGGCTCTGAAAGTGTTGGCTAAAGACTAACAGAACTCTCTGGAACATGCTAACATCCCTGTTGACAGATCATGAATTGATGCTATTGGAGGAAGTCACTGCAGTCCCCCCCCCCAAAAAACATTTCCACAAGGTTAAAATTATCAAACAGCGGCTGAATGTTTCACATATTGTGTGGACAGATGAAAACGATGTTTTTTTTTTTTAGAAAAGTCTTCATCCCAACTGCAATGTAATGGTGGATTATCGTGTTTTGCTAATTCAGGGCCGGCGCGGATTGCTATCGTCAATGCAAAAACAAATCACTCCATTTTATCAAGAAACTTTGCAGGAGAAATTCTGTCTGCCAAATGAAGCACAACAGATGATACATGATGTAACAGGACAACAATTCAAAGTTAAAAAAAAATAAATCAAAAAAGTCAAGTTTGCCTGACGAAGAGCAGATCAAATTTTCTGACTAATGTATGCAGAAATCCAGGTAAATCCAAAGCGTTCACATACTTTATCTTGCCACTGTGTATCTGATTGATCCCCTCTGGTCTGATTTCTTTTTTTTTTTACATTGCTGACCATCTCCGTGCTTTCCGTTGTGCAGGAGCAGCGCATTCGAGCCCTCCAGGCTCGCGTGGGAGCCGGCGAGCAGGCCTTGGCCGCTCTGGAGCAGAGCGCCACTGAGCAAATGGAGCGGCTGACCCAGCAGCGCTCCCAAGCGTTGGACGGGCTTCAGAGGCAGCTCGGCCAGGCCTCCTCCCAGCTGGAGCAGCTTCGCTCTTTCATCAAGGTGCTCCGCTTAAAGGCTCCGCTTGATCAAAAGCCAGCGGGGTGCAGCGGTGAATCATCTAACTCGTCTTAAATCACTGTCCTGGGCCGGCGCATTCTTTCACAGACGAGGGGGGGGGATTGATGTCATTATGCATGTTTTTCATGGGTATAAAGAGATAAAGGCCATCGCAGGTAGATAAATGAGTGGTTGGAGGGAATTGGCATGGTTGTTTTTTGTGGAGATGTCATCCATCATGTGCTAGTGTGTTTATGTATCTGGCAAATAGAAGAGAAAGTGATAAAGAGTGTCCTGCAGCTCTGCTCTGCTGACACCTGTCTGTCAAAGACGGAAGAGGCCGGGCAGAGATAGCAGAGTCTATTTCTGCACATACATAAATCATGCGCAGACTTTTGGTGGCGGTTTGCCATCGCCCTTCGGATTTTTGGTGGATAAGGGGATGTTTTATCTCCTCCCTTCTTTCCCAGGTGCCTACATTACTTTCACAAGAATTCACCACTTTTATTTCGCTCCCTTTCCACTTGGGATGTAACGATATCCAAACCTCACGATACGATATTATCACGATATGAAGGTCACGATACGATAATTATCATGATATTGTGGGGGAGTTGGCGATATTTAAAAAGGATCACAAAATTGTAAAAAAAAAAAGAGAGCTCATACTAAAAAGTAAAAAACACAATATTGTGCTTTTGTACATAACAGCAATGCATATAAACCACATACAATCTCGAATAGCAATATTGAGGCACTTACTTGGCAATGCAAGCACACGTTTATCGCTTCACAAGCAAATTAGGTTCCCCTTCATCTGACAATTAGCATAGATTTTAAACATAGAAGGCCAAAACATCCCTAATGAAAATTAAATTGCACTAATAAACTAGCCACTAGAGGGTGCTAGAACTGCACAAATGGAAACCAACCTGACTTTTTTTAACAGATGTGTTCCTTTTAAATATTGTGAACATGACGACGACGATATTGAGGCAGTTTCAATATCGCGATATCACGATATTGCCCTTATCGTGACATCCCCACTTTCCACCAAAAAGTACAGTTGGTATTATTACTGTATCTCAGTATTAATCAACTTACTGGTGAACAAAACGAACAGGGAGAAGTAGCCTTTTCATCAAATCTGTCTCTCTTCGGCTGAAATTCAGGCGAAAAACTTCACAAATTTATTTTGCAGTATTCCAGTTACTTCACAAAGATTCGGGAATATCAAAATAAACATGATTGGACAATGTTTTTTTCCCTAGTGGTCAAGAGGATATGGAGTGGGGAAAAAAATGAATTCATCAGATTATTATGGCAGTAGTTTAGTGATACTGTACATTGTTTTTTTTGTTTTTTTTCCCCCCCCTGTTACTAGGAGCTTGACACAGGACGACCATCTGCTCAGAACACACATGCATGGGATCTATTGCGCATATCTCCCGTAAACAAAAGATGCTTAATTTTAATTCACGCCAGCAAAGATGTATTGATATCCACTCGGTGCCTCCATTTTCCCATAACCTCAGGCGGGGTGGGGCCGTCGTGGTGGTGGTGGTGGTGTTGTTGTTGTGTCGAGGATTCACATCACTGTTTGTCTGCCCCTGGCTCCTGTGATCCCCTATAAGAACAGCGAGCCCTTTGATTGGGCTGCCTAACGTCCGGAGGAGATTTACTCTTGTCGTGTATTGATCACGACTGGAGGGGCTGTGCGTGCGTGCGTGCGTGCGCGTTCATGTGTTGTCTTTGTGAGCTTGCTGTTGCTGAATGTGTATGCAGGTTTGTTTTTTTTATTATTATTATTATGGGCTAGTAGACCCTTTTGGCCCCTGCATACGCCTCAGGCTGCCCAAACTGCTAAAAAGTCGCATGTATGCAGTGGCCAAGTGCACAATAAGTTTCACGTTATTGTCCTTCTTATGGAGTACGAGTAGAATTGGCTTTACGTCTGTCAAAACAGTTATTTATCTGTAATAATGTTCTTCCTGGAATGCATTTTTCGACGCCAGATGAACGTAGATCATTTTCTTCTGCGCGTCGCTTCGTTGGCTCATGAGCGGCCCTTTGTGCCCGCGTGTGTGTGAAAAGGTTCAGAAGCAGCTAGTTATTATTGAAGATGTCTTTTTAGCTGCTCATTTGATCCCCATCGCTATGCCTTAATCCTCGCCTCGTCTAAATTGGCCCTCTGGCTATAGCAATTGTGATGCTAGCCCGGTTAAGAGTTCTCAACAAACACGCAGACTCAAGTACACGCTACGCACACATGCAACACTTACTGTTCCTCCCGCAGCTCAGAACGACTGATGAATTCCCTTCCTAATCTCCTTTCCGGATTATTCCACATGCAGGGTTTAGGTCAATTAAATGTAACCCTCGACGAGTGACAGTGAATATCTATTAGGCCGTAAATAAAAGAAAAAGGATATGTGGCTGTTAGGTAATGAGCTGTGTATTCCTGAAGGCTAAACGCACTCTTTTATCACCAAAAGCAGCTCGAGTAGTGGCAGTCGTTTATCAGATCAAATGGACGGTTATGAGTTAGGAGTATTCTGCTTGCAATGGGAAGGTCAAACACGAGATTGACCTCTTGTTTGAAGAATGGGATTCATCTGTATGATAGGAAAACTGTCACCATCTTAAAAAAATATATGTATATTAATTGTACAGAGAATGTATTTGCATTTCACATTAATAACACTACTCAAGTTCAAATTGGCATCACAATGTAGTAGATTGCAATTTTCAAAGCCTGATTTGCTCAAAAGTGGGACTACCACGTGGGTTTTCACCTCCTACTCTGCAGACGGGGCCGGGCGAATTTGTCGGCTGCATGACGTCACTCCCACAGCAACAGCACGCACAGATTTTTTTTTTTCTTTTTTCACTCACTCACTCACTCACTCACTCACTCACACAAGCTTCTTGTGTGGCGACAGTGAGTGACACGCCCCCCGCCACCCCCAGCTCTGCGATTGGCTGGAGGGATAAACAACTGTCTGTCCACAGAAACATCCCGCTGTTGACAAAACAAACACAAAGTGGCAAAATACAGGCTGGGGGGGAGGGAAGGGGAATCACCACCACACATTAATAGAAACCCAGAGGTGTCGATTGAGAAGGAGTTAACGGGTATACTTCCTGTATTTATATAGTGCATTTTCCTGAGTGAAAACGGAAGACCCCGCCTTTAAGTTTAATTCCATATTTTAGAGGACAGGCCAGACGTTATATGGCCTCGGCCAAGGATGTCCAGATTGTTTCTAGAGGGCCACGTGCAGAAAAATTAAAGCCAGATGAGGGGCCAGCGGGGCCACTGTATTGTGTTTATGGAGCATGTTAAAAACGAGCAAAAGCATTTTAACATGTTTCAATTTTTTTTTTACAACATTAAAGAAAAAAAGCGTGTGACAAATTTTCATCACACTTTTTTTATACATATATATATATATTTTTTTAAACCTGTTCTGTCTTGTTGGATTTTTAATTTTGGAGGGTAAACTTTCTGCTAATTTCTCTTGCAACCTTGTGATGCAGGCCAGATTTGATCTTATTAAAATATGTGGCAGGTCATTAAAAATCTTGCCTCAAATGGTTCCTTGGCCATACTTTGTATGCCCCTACATTATGCTGCTTTACCTTTCATATTTCATGGAAGCTAATAATTACATATAATAGCATAATTCGCCAAAAAAAAAAAAAATGGAGCCGTTTGTGTCTAAACATTTAAATTCCATCACATCCCAACTCTGATTGTATCCTTATTCCTCCTAACAAACAAAAGCTAACTTCACCGCAACTTTATTAACGCCACCAGTGTACAACTGCGAGAGCAATAAATGTTGGCACGCCTGAAAAATCTTCATCAAGCCTTTGCACTTGTACGTTTTTTTTTTGTTTTTTTTCCCTCGTCCCTTGCTCCGAGAGCAAGTTGTACAGTTCTTTTTGTTTATTTGTTTGCGCGCGATGAGAGCGGGAGCCATCCCAAGCTCCCCGTGTCCGACCATCTATTCCAAGGTCAGCTTTTCGGCAGGCTTGCAGGGGAATGATACGGAAGATTATTGCCTCGATCAATAAGCTGAAAATGAAGCAAAGGGGAGTTTGCTTTATTGACTTGCTCGTGTACAGTGGCAGTTTTAACATTTAATTGTCTCGCCGTATTTAGCGTACACGCTCCCATTTAGCGCCCCGGCAGCCGCGCCATCCCGGGCCTTTTGCTCGCCTCGCTTTGCCATCCACCCGGGCACCATTTTCCAGCGGCCCCCTCGCAAGCTTAATTATTAACCGTGTTATGCTGCCCCGTTGTGCCGCGAGACCTTCGGAAAGCAAATAAATAAATGAATGGCTGTATCTTTCACGAGCACCCCCCTCTGCCTGTTCTGCCTCTGATGAATGATTCGCCGTCTGTGGAGATTTTTAGCCAAAACTCGAGGTGCATTCGATATCAAAGCCGCGTTCCCGCAGCTTTTCAATCGACGGGGCAACGCACCCTCAGGACCGCATTCCTTCAAGGGAGCGCGCGGCAAAAACCGGAGAGAATCTGAGCGTGTCAAACTCAATATTCCTCCATAATGCACTAAGCCGCTCTGGCGCATGCTTGATCAATTTCATTTATTCATCTGCCGGGGCACGGCCGTCGCTCGCACTTCTTCTCCGTTTCGTCATGTTCTCCTCACTTGTATTCCTTCCCCCCCCCCCCCCGCAGGCACTGGCCGCTGAAATGCTGTTAGACGTGCACGAGGTCAAGCAGCAGCTGACGAAGAGGAGGCGGTTGAGGCGGGCCGGCGAGGTCGCGGCGAAAGGCGGCCCATCAGCTAAATCCATGATCAAAGCCAAGTCCATCGCCGCCTCCATCCTCAATATGTCCGAGAACGATCTGGCCGACATCATGGACTCGGAGCAGGTGAGGCCGAGGGACGGCGGGGCGTTCGTTTAACGCGAGGGTGGAGATCAGGGGTGTCTAAACTTTTTCTTCCAAGGGCTGCATACATAACAATTGAAGGATGCAAGTGAGTCCACCTGTGCTCGAATGTGTTATTGAGCTGTGGAGGAAACACATTGAAATGTTTTGGGTTTTTTTGGTTCAGTGGTACTCATGTTGAGCCTGGTTTTATGTACCATATTTTCCGCACTTTCAGACGCACCTAAAAGCCTTCCATTTTTTCAAAAGCTGACCATGCACCTTATATATGGATCAATAATGAGCCGCAACAGGTCTCGCTTTCAAGACGCTATCGGTGACCCTGCATGATCGGTGACGCGCATGCGCAGAATGTCCCGCCATCTCGGCTCGCTAGCTAATACTAATACTTTACCTCAGAGAAAATAATAAAACAGCTGTTTATTCATTTTGGGAGTGAATGGAGTTGTCAGAAAGTTGGTTTGTAATCTATTAATAAAGTTTGACTGACCTATCTGACTGTTTTGTTGACATTCCCTTTAGCGCAGCACCATCTAATGGATGCATAACGTAACCCCAGCCTCTACTGTAGCGGCTTATATATGAAAAAAGTTTTAAAATGTCATTCATTGAAGGTGCGCCTTATAATGCGGTGCGTCTTATAGTGCGGAAAGTATGGTAGTTAAAGTGGAAGTCAACCTTAAACATTTCTTGACAATAATATGTTGTATTAACCTGGCAATAGCCAGATGGATATTACTGTACATATCCATCTGGTACCTGTCCACAGTAATTTCGTCGGAAAAAGGCGGGACATTCTGTACAATGATTCAAGCTTCTTGGACAATGCGACATTTGTTTTAACCAATCACGGCTCCGGGTGAAAATTTTGTGTTCGTTCTTGTCGAAGGTGGGGAAAAGCAGGAACATCTTACCAGCTAGAAATGCACAAAGCGCCTTTCACTTTTCAACATTCAACAAGGAAATGGTGAGACATTCTGCGAGGACAGAATTAATTCTAGCGTCCATTCGTCCAGGTTTGTTTGTTCGCTCCGGCGTCTGCGCTGGCTTCCTGGTTTCGTCACAGTTGCATATCCCGCCCCCAAACACAATGTCGCTCTGTGATCAGCGGTTCTCCGGAGTTTGTGAACTCACAAATGCCGCGAGAATTCATCTTGCGAGAGCAAGGTTAATGTTGTCCTCACTAGTCCAAACATGACATTTTGATTAATATTATTACATTTGTGGAATATGAGTTATGAATAAAAATCCATTTCCCGGGGAGGCTATTTTGCCACTTTCTGTCGACTGATGATGACATCACAGTTGCTCAGTCATGCAACGACCAATCACAGCTCATCTGTTTTCTGAGTCTGAGCTGTGATTGGTTGTTACCTGAGCAACATTGACGTCATCTTCAGTCGACAGCAAGTGGCAAAATGGCCGCCACCTGAGATGGATAAAAACGACTGGATTTTGCAGCTAAACTCATATTCCACCAACGCAATATTATCGAAATACCATATTTCGACAAGTGGGGCTGCATAGAACATACTATTGTAAAAAAAAATGGACTTCCCCAATTAAACAAAAAACAAAAAACAAAAAAAAAGATAATCAAACAAAAAGGAGTTTGCAGGATTTGGGGGTGACCAGCATCCTTGTATCCCTCAAGAATAGGTCCACCCCTGTTCTGAGCAGCAACGGCAAGCACATTGACACTGACACTCATCAGACCGTGGACCCGTTTCAGACCTCATTTTCAGGACAAAAACCCCTCTTGACACATCTCAGATCACAGCATAATCTCATAGGATAATCTCATAAAACATAAGATCCTTACTGTTTTATGTTTTATAAGATTATCATTTGTTGTCCTTATTTGGAAAGGGGAAAAAACAGAACAATTGACACGCACCGAGTTACTTTTTAATTTTAGTCTATCGTTGCTGCTATGTGGAAAAACACTTATGTCAATTTTTTTTTCCCCAATTTTTACTTTTTTCATCTTAACTCATTCACTGCCAATGACGACTATAGACGTCAAAAATCCAAGCAAACAGCCAGTGCAAATTTTGACAAGAAATTTGAATTTAGTTTTAGTTATTCGTTGTTTTCATTCATAGTTATTAATCATTGTTTTTATTAATAACAACGATGACAACAATTTCATTGCTAAGTGCTACCATCGTGCGTAGAACGGATTCCTGTTACCCTACAACACAGGCGGTCTTGATCTTACTGAGACCACATACTGGGTCTCTGCCTCCAAAAGTCAATTTTAGTTGACTAAAATTGGATTCAAACTAAAATACAATCAGGTGACTGAGTTATGACTAAGACTTTAATTAAATTTAGTAAGAAGACTATAACTAAAACTAAATTAAAATTTCTTTTTTTTTTTAATTAAAATTTTAATTTTAAATTGTCTTTTTTTTTTTTTTTTTTTTTTCAAAATTAACACTGGCTGTTTGCTTGGATTTTTTGACGTATATAGTTGTCATTGGTAGTGAATGAGTTAAAAACATAAAAATAAAAATAATGACAACAATAGACAGAAGTGTTATTCACATAGCAACAATGATATGCCATTTACTGTTAAGAAAATGGATGCTTGGCCATAGTTTGGACACTGCTAAGTGTAGATCGAGTCTTAAATGAAGCCCACCGCGCCACGCAAACCTCTAACTCATCGCACTGTAACATTTGTAAACAAGTTTTCCGTAAGTTTCATCTTCGCAAAGATGGAGCGATCGACTTGTTGCTTTTGGGCATCGTCTTTGTCGACTGAGACTAAATGAACGCAGTAACCTCAGCCTGTCCTCTGGGACTCAAAACATTCGATTGGCGTCGGTGTGGAAATAAGTTCTGAGTTCATTTCTGTTGTTTAGCCTCGCTGCGGTTCTTTGCTCCTGGTCAACCTCGCGTTATTGATGGATAAGCAGACGTGGGCAAGGCTGAACACAAAGCAAACTTTTTCTGACGAGCGTCCATCTATTTGTGTAGCGCTTCTGCTTATTAGGGTCGGCGATGAGCTGGAGTCTATCCCAGTAGACTTTGGGTGAGAGATGCGCTTCAGCGCAAGATTCGAACACTGAACCTCAGAACTGTGAGGCAGTTTTACTCAGAAATATTCAGTATGTGATAGACCACCTTTCATAAAGTGACCATGAGCGCTTTAATGTGGACCCTTTCGATTTTGGTGAGCTCTTGAGGTTAAAGCGGATTCTTAAACTGAATTCTGAAGCAGATGCGCTTTCCATTAATGCACTACGCTGCTGAGACCATTCTCAATAAATTAGGCTGTTGAAGTCCACAAATGTGAATGAACAAAACGCCTACAGCGGATCCTGAGATTGAAACAAATTAAAGTTTCAAGATACTGGGTGGCCCTATAGGTTTGGCTTTAGAATCAATTTGTCCTATTAAGTATTCTTTTTCCATGATCAAATGTTAAGCAACATTTTTTTTTTACTGCTTACAAGTATAAAAACAGTTTAACCACTATCCATCCATCCATCCATTTTCTTGACCACTCATTCCTCACAAGGGTCTCGGGTGGTGCTGGAGCCTATCTCAGCTGGCTCTGGGCAGTAGGCGGGGGACACTCTGGACTGGTTGCCAGCCAATCACAGGGCACACAGAGACGAACAGTTTAACCACTAGGTTAAGGGACGTCAACTACTTTTTTTTGGGGGGGGGATATATCAGTGGTCAGTGCACCGTCCAAGTGCAGCGCAGCCGGGTCAATGAGTTGTGAAATCAAAAACACCCAGTAACTATGGCCAGCAGATGGCAGCGGTAGCTGCTCGGGCCCTAACTAGAGCTGCAAATTACAATGGAACATGACGCAATCTGATGAATTAGAATAATTTCAAGGCTGACGTGAATGATCAAAGCCTTTGTAACATTAAACCTAATTTGACGGAGCGTCACCAAACAAAAAATATTACTATCAAAGAAACTGTTGTGGAGAAAATGTATCTTTTCTTTTCAATTTTCGCTCAATGTCACTCAAATGACCTATTTTCAAATGTTGATTACTAAAGAACGGAATAAGGTAGAAACATACTTTTTTTTTCCTAATGAAAGAATGGAATGCGATCTTTCATGTGGTACCCATGTTGTTTATGTAGCAAAAAGAACACAATATTCTGTTTGCTTCGAAAAATGAGTTAAAATGCTCGAAATCCGCTGGCATTGGGGGTTGTTTTTTGATAATGTGTGGCAGTAAAAGAGTTAAAAAAACAAAACAAAAAAACAAAAAAAAAGGCAAAGCCCGAGTTAAGTCGGGTATGGGGGTGAACCGAATATATTAAATACCCGAGATAACTCGTGGAGGCGAAGGAATGAGTTAAATTTCTGGTATACAAAAAGTGTTTTTATAAATAAACATGACCTTAGTTGTTGGACTTCCACGTTTTAATAGAAACCACAAATGAAATCCCCTTCTTTTCAATTCTTCCTCATCGCTGTCAGAGTTTCACTCTTTCCCGAGCTGCCCAACTCTTCTCACTGCCATAGATCTCAGCGTCGTCAATTAACAAATCCATGTTGCAATCAACCTCAAGTCCCACGAGACGCCGTCCTCCTCTTCCTCTATCAGGAGATGAGAGCGCTCGCCCTGCACTTACTCACACTTGAAACCAATTTCATTCCTTTGCAGCTCGGCTCCTCCCAAGAGATGTAAGGGGAACAAAATGTCCCACTCATCACCCGCTGAAAGCTCCGCGCGTCCAAATGCCTCTTTTCTCCTCAGCGCTTGATTCTTGACAGCCGCTCTCGTTTAGACCTTGATGTGGTCACCAGTAGGGGATGGAATCATGGAATCGTCGATATTATAAAAAATGTTTGCCAACAGTATCAGTAATTTACTTAGCGTGATTAACCGTCCCTTGCACCCTGTTTTTCATGGCGTATCCTCAAAATGGTCATCAAACTATTGACACCATCACCCACGTTAGGAAAAAAAGTTTGACAATTTAGTGTCACTCGTGACTAGGACAGGGGCGGGCAAACTCGGTCCTCGAGGGCCGGAGTCCTGCATGTTTTGGAGGTTTCCCTCTTCCAATAATCAACAAAATCGTTATCAGGCTTGTGCAGAGCTTGCTGATGGGCTGATCATCTATCAGCTGTGTTGGAGAAGGGAAACCTCCAAAACCTGATGCAAGGGTTGGTTTTATATTTTGGACTTTGTATGAAAAACACTGAAATAAATCCATCAAGCAATTAGGGGTGCACCGATCACCGATCCCCGATCTTTTAAAAAGTCTGACCTGCCTATCCCCATTTTTGCCGATACCGATTTATTTTATTTTATTTTTTTTCATGACAAGCAGCATATACCTTCAGTGTTCCAGTCTTGTTTTGTTGGAAGACATTGAACAATATCGGCACGATAATACAAATGGGCTGTTTTAACTGCACATGTAGTTCTCTCAAATAAAAAGCGAAAACCCTACTTATCATCTCAGCAGAAGAGGACAGTGGCTGACTTTTTCAGACCTCTGAGGAGGGAGGTGAGATGGGTGGAAAAGATCGGTTTATTTTTAAGGGATCGGCCGAGCACCGATCTTCCAAAATTAAGGAAATCAAGGCCGATAAATCGGCCGGCCGATCGATCAGTGCACCCCTACAAGCAATTACTTATTATATATATTTTTTCTTCTTTCTTAACAGGTGATAAGGCAAATAGTTTAGGATTTTGAAGATTTTGGGGTGGCCTCGGCCCTGGATCTCAGTAGATTAGATCCACCCCTGCAATGAACAGTGACCAAATCCAATTCTCCACATTCAGAACCGCAACAAGATGAAACTGTAGCAAGCTGATCGTTTTTAAAACATCCATCCATCCATTTTCTTGACCGCTTATTCCTCACAAGGGTCACGGGGGATGCTGGAGCCTATCTCAGCTGGATTTGGACAGTAGGCGGGGTACACCCTGGACTGGTTGCCAGTCAATCGCAGGTTTTTAAAACAGTTACTTGATAATCATTCATGTTAATGTAAAATGTTTGCTTCTTAAATTGAATCATTTTTGTTCACCACATTATTGTTGTCATTCTTTTAAATAATTGATTTGTATCTTTCCATATCTAGAAAAAGTGCATATATGAAGAAATTTATTAGCAGCAGCCCCCCCCTATTTGTTGACACCCCCGACTTCTCACACTGCATACTGCCACACTTAATTTTTAACTAGCCTTGTGGGCTGTGTCAAATGTCATATGCCGTGTGTCATATACATGTCATTAACGAATACTCAACCATGCATACTTGGACATCGAACAGCACTCGTATCATAGCCGACACGAATGTTTCAGTACAATAAGTCCCTCCCAAGGTCTCCAGTGTTTGGGTACAGTCATTTCTGCAACTATCATCAATTTGGCAGATTATTTGCGGGAACTCTTTTGCACCGCAGCATCTCATTACTTGCTATATGTTCTTCGAGAAAGGAGCAGATCTTCTCCAAATGCAAAACTATTTACACATCTTAGTTGGCAGAGCTATTTCTGCAACATTGATCTTTTCCTGGAGCCTTTTTACTCAATAAACTCATCGAAATTTTCTGCGATATTAATTGGTCTTCATAGCTAGTACAAAGACGCATCTCAGCTTGAAGATTGAAGCGCCCATGCACGACCCATCAGATCAATAGAAACGCACCTATATAGCATGTGCGCCCTCGTCTCCCACTCATGTATGGTGCCGCTCATGCGCATGCGTCCGTTTCATCGTATGCGGCAAAAAGTTGGGCGAGGGTCAAGCGGCTGCGGGCCTTTTGAATCGCCTGCCGAGTGGAGCATGAGTGCGTTGTTCGGATTGCTGTCGATCACCTCTGACACCGTTCTTGTTTGAAGACCACCTTCTCACACTCTCTCCCTTTTCTCAGTTATGATAAGCGGCATCCACTAATTAGGCAAACGCTGAAATGAGCCCGATCCGGGTTGTTATCGCAAAGGATCGCACCTGTGGTTGCAGGAAGCTGATAAAAGGCCAAGGGATAAACGCACACTTAGACGGCTACTCTACCACTGAGCCATGCCACGCCATGTACATTTCATGTATGTTTCAAGGTTACAAAAATCACACAATTAAGTAGATTGCACAGCGGTGTAAAAAATATGTTGTCGTGCAGCACATGGAGGGTGACGTATTTGCTTCACTAAAAATAAATAAATAAATAAATAAATATTTTTTTTGTTTCCGATGGTTGCCGCCATAGAACAGAACCCCATCCTAATGTAACATCCTATCCAAGCTAAATTTGGGGGTCCACCTTGGCCCGATCCCGAGTACCTTGAGAGAAAGCCCACCCAAGCACGGAGAGAACATGCAAATATTTTTAACCTCCAACCTCAGAACTATGTGGCTGATGATTGAACCACAAGGTCTCCATTTTGCTATCTAGTGTGTAAAATAAAATTGAGGACAATTTGGGCTAGGGATAGACCGATTATCAGCGCCGATATTTGGCATTTTGACAAATAATGGCATCAGCCTTTTTAGGAATCTGATGGCTGATAAATTTGGTAGCTCACTGAACGGCGAATGCTTGCGAACATAGCAAAATTAGGGTTTTCATTAGAATTTGTAAGATGTTCACCGACAGTTTTTACTTATCGCAAAGACTTTTTTTTTAACATATGACAATTTTTTACTGTCTTCAAAGATCATTTGAAACGTTTTACGAAGCCTGACGAAAACCCCAAATTAACTAAATTCGTATGCATTTGTCACTCAGTGAGCTACAGGGAACTTTGCATTTATGGAATTATTTAGATTTCCACTTTATAAAAAAATTATGCTGACTTAAGAAATTATGTTGAAATTTGGGAGAACTATTTGCAGTAGAAAACGTTTACGAACTATTTACTTGTTTAGTTTTTAATTTAGCTAAACACATGCTGATGACCCTGGAAGCTCTTTGCAATTTTTGTTATTTTTAAACAAAGCTGTCAATTCTTTATATGTTTAAAATTAAAAGATTTTTTTTTTTAACGCTAATATATTCTCTTTTACTGCAAATGAATATCAGCTTGAAATATTGGTTATCGGTCTCCTTGATTATTAATAATCAGTAAAAACTATATCAGTCTATCACTAGTTTGGGTGACAATTGGTAATAGGGGTGTGAATTGCCTCGTACCTGACGATTCGATTCGTATCACGATTCACAGGTCACGATTCGATTCGATACCGATTAATCCCGATACGAATTTCTAAGTCGATTGTTGCGATTTTTTTTCATTCAAATTTAGAAAATACTAATCAGTAAGCTTGTAGAGTGTAACATTTATATGAAAATGTATTATTTATTTATCTGAAATTTCAGTCTTATAGAGGTTGTAATCTGTTTCATGTTTAAACAGCATTAAAATAAAATATTAAGGCTTAATGTTCCGTTCATATAACATTCTTCCATGCTTAAGGTGTGAATCCTAAAAAAAAAAAAAAAAAAAAAAAAAAAAAAATCGATTTTGCCTATTATTGAATCGATTCGAGAATCGCGCGATGTAGTATCGCGATATATCGCCGAATCGATTTTTTTTAACACCCCTAATTGGTAATGCCAATAAAATATGTGGCGCAATAAAACATGCTACGTAGTTTTAGCAGCACACGCAAGCGAGCTTGCTGCCACATCAAAATCATCATAAAGTCGACAAAATAATGTATAAAGATGACTTCATTCCTGTCAAGCTAACATCATCTTACAGTGAGTACTATATAATATTTCATTGCCTGGAGCAGACTCTTATCAAAGTTTGTACTGTATGCGCGCGTCGGTGCAGGCTTTCCAGGATTTGTGAATGTTTGGTCAGCCGCACACACGTTCTCCGTGTGGCACTGAGACAGTACCGGGCTTGTCGCTTCATTTCGAATGGCAACACCTGGTCCAGAGCCAGGAGGCGGGGTCATGCGGTGCCGTCACTCTTCAATGTGTTCATTAGCCGCTACAAGGCTAGCGCTCTGTAGGTTCGTTTTACACGAGAAGCATGTAAACATTCACTGGCGTCCGCCGAGTCTCCAGGGAGCGTCCTCAAGGTCCGGGACCCGGGTACTCTCGGACCGGCCGGTGTATGGATAAATTGTGGCCCGTTTTCTCAAGGTTTGTTTTGGTCTCTGCTATTTCTGTCGCTAATATCATCTCAATCTTTCAGGGCACAGAGAGCCTTTCAGGGGTTCCCGAAGATCAGGAGTGGCTGGACCATCTAAACTTCATCCTCCAGCAGCAGGTTGGTGTAATCTTAATGCATTGATAACACTGGGGAGCAGTTTGAAAAAAGAAAAAAGAAAAGAAAAATTTGATTAATACACAAGTTGTTTTTTTTTCATGTTTCCATCTTTTTCTATCTGCTTCCGTTTTGCAGCAGTTAGCATTAGAAGAGAGCTAAGTTTCATCAGTTTTCACAAATCTATTTAAAATTGCAAGTAATTGAGCTTTTTTTCTACATGGCCCTGGTTGATCCCCTTTGCTCTGCTGCCACCTGCTGGCCGTTTGTGTAATAACTACCATTTCTGCAACCGTTCTTTGCAGTTGAGAGGCTGCATCAAAGCCTTCTGTATGCTCTAGCATTAAAAAAAAAACAAAAAAACGTATAAATACGTCTTTGGGACACTTAGCACTAGGGGTGTGAATTGCCTAGTACCTGACGATTCGATTCGTATCACGATTCACAGGTCACGATTCGATTCGATACCGATTAATCCCGATACGAATTTATAAGTCGATTGTTGCGATTTTTTTTCATTCAAATTTAGAAAATACTAATCAGTAAGCTTGTAGAGTGTAAGATTTATATGAAAATGTATTATTTATTTATCTGAAATTGAACAGCATTGAAATAAAATATTAAGGCTTAATGTTCCGTTCATATAACATTCTTCCATGCTTAAGGTGTGAATCCTAAAAAAAAAAAAAAAAAAAAAAACGATTTTTCCGATTATTGAATCGATTCGAGAATCGCGCGATGTAGTATCGCGATATATCGCCGAATCGATTTTTTTTAACACCCCTACTTAGCACATTAAAAAAAAAACATGTTTACACGTTATTGGGAGCAAATGAGTTAAAAAAAAAAAAACCTGAATAGGTGACTTTGTTTTTTTTCCTAACAAAGAACTGCAGAAAGTTCCACAGGAGAAAAAAAATCAATGTGTGAATAGTAAACAACAGCCAAACACAATGTGGCCTGTCAACATGTTTCGTTCCAAACATGGCCAAAGGTGGCCCGAAAGGGTTCAAAAGTCCCAATATTTGCGATGCGGACCCAGAAGGTGCTGCAGGTCCTCGCGTCGAAGGATGCAATCGTTGATTCGCCCGCAGGGCCTCTCGCAAAACCACGTTAGGGCCTCACTGTGAGGGGTTACGGTGCCACCGCTTCCTTTGGCATGCATTTGACACTTGCGCCTTTTCACAAAATGAAAAAAATAATTTAACAATATCCATGTACTTGAGTGTACGTGGGCCTGAGAGGCATAGCTGTATCTTCCCTCGAAAAGAAAAGAAAAGAAAGTCCGGCCACTCATCTGCGATCACTCTGCAGGAGCTTTAGTGGAGCGCTGTCAACGTCTGCTCGCTGTGATACGTGTGCGTGATTGAGCGTTGCTCTGCATGCGCGCGTGTACTGTACGAGTGTGTGCGTCTCCTCTGTTCTTGTCAGAGGCTGCCGCAGGCACTCATGCGTCGCCTCCGCACCACGACACACACCAGGCACTCTTCTCTTGTTCCCCAGATCTTCCTCTGACCTTTCCACCTTCGTCTCCCCCTCCCACACTAACACACACACACACACATACACACTTGACGCGCTACTTGAATCCATGTTTTTCCCTTCTAGCTGGACAGCTTTCAGTCCCTGTTCTCTGTCTATCTCTGCCATCCTGCCCTGTCCCACATTTCTCTCTCTCTCTCTCTTTCTTTCTCTCTCTCGCTGGCTCAGACCCCGAGGCAGCTTGTTAGTGGGGAACTAAATATTGATTTGGCGGGCCTGTCGATGCCGGGAGAATGAGCTAGTGTTCACTAGAGACCTCGGCACCGCCAGCCTGCTATCGACGTTTTCCGTGGGCAGAACAGGGGTGATGGGGGGGGGGAGTAAGAGAGGGGCGGAGTATGACAAGCCTGAGACTTGCCCCCGGGTCCCTACGGGGACCGCTGGGACCCTTGCAGTCAACCCCCTCCTCACCGCTTACTCCAGCAGACTTTTTCCATCTTCTTTCAAGTTCATCTTGTTCTTTTTTTTTCACTTATTTATTTATTTGGAGAGTTTTCTGCTCTCTTCTCCATCTGGCGTGTTCCACTCATCTTGTTTTTTGTCAAGGAGATTTTTTTTTTTTTTTTTTAACTCTCTCTTGCGGTTCAGCAATAACACATTTGCCTTTTTGTGTATTTTATAGAGACAGATCGATATGTTTTTTTTTTTTTTCAGGGCTGATACCGATGCCGATTATTAGTAGTCAAGGCGAACGATAACCAATATTTGAATCCAGTATTCACCGGGAATACATTGGCTTAAAAAAAAAAATTAAATACAAATACCAATCTTGACTTTGATGTCATGTCTTAAATCATGTTTATTGAACAATTTTTCAGAATCAATTTTTTATTTTTTTTATTTTAGAGAAACATCCTTTTAAATTTTTAACAAAATGTTCAACTCCCAAGGTTATCAGTCGTGTTGTTACGATACCGTTTTCTGGCCCCCGATACCGATTCCGATACCCAGCTTTGCAGTATCGGCCGATACCATACCGATACCTAAGTTGTTTTTTTTTCCCTCAACAACAAAAAGCTGTCCTGCCATTGGTTCAGAGCATTCAAGGGCCAATAGGATATCTTAGATGAGCATGTCACAAGCACGAGGAAGACACAAGATGCTGCATCCAAAATCCTATATTAGCGTTGGAATAAATGGTATCGGCATGTTACTAGTGAGTACTCACCGATACCACTTTTTCAATACAGTATCGGTTATCTGTATCGGTACAACACTAGATATCAGTAAATCTTAAAAAGTTAAATGGAAATTAAACATAGCTCTCTATGTTATGTTCTGAGGTTGGATCCCAAAAGTGCAGACACAAATGAGTTTAACACTTTCTTCTCATAACATCAAGAGGCGTGGAACTAACTTGACTTGACCAGTAACAACGAGAAGGCATCGAGGAAAAGAGGAGCAGGTGGCCAGCTAAACAGAGGAATAATCCGATAAAAACACAAACTACTCAGAAGGTTTATATAGACAGAGAATTGATCTGATTGGTTGTGCCGAGACATGTGGGGAACAGGACTGACATGGAATTATCTGATTGGCTGTTGACCAGATAAAGAGATTAGAGATTCCTGACATCACATAGCTTCTGACATCACATAGCGTTTTTATGAGGTTTTAGGTGAATTAATGAGTATAAATGTACACGTATTTGCATGCACACGCACACACGCACGCAAACGCACACCCACAAACGCACACATACACGTAAAAAAAAAAAAGAGAGAGCAATGATGATAAGACGTTGAATCTGTAAGACTACCAAATGAACAATTCTGAGCTCTTAGTTGAAACCAGATGATGGTTACATCAGTTCGAAACAGACACTTGACCGTACGGTCATGACCTGAACATAACCCTGGCCCCAAATGACACACAGGCAAAACACGGTCATGACACTCTAATTTTCCACAGTAAATATTATTTTCCAAAATGTAAAAATACCTGCAATCTTCAACTTTCAGATTTCTTTCGTTTCATTTCAAACAATAACAAACGGTTCAGAAGGTTCCCAGGGTCAGCAGAACCTCTTATAAATTCAACTGAAAATTTCAATAAATAGTTCCTGAGATTAAAATGGTTTTAGATTTACCTTTTATCGACCGTCAGATTTTGATAAAAGGCTGATATAGTTGTCAAAATGCCCAATATCGGCGCCGTGATTGCCCTGATTATCTTTCCGTTTGTCTCTTTTGCCCCTGCCCAAGCAGAGCAAGCAGTGGCTCGAACCTGTTTGTAAAATACAAGTCAAGACAAAAAAAAAAAAAAGCGAGCTCCCCCCACCCCCAACATATCGTCTTCTCCTCCCTGTCATTGCTTATGAAAAGCTCACCGAGCAGAACATCTTGTGAAGTGGACTCGCCCCGCCTTGTCACCCTGCCCGTGACACTAATAGCACTCTGCCAACACTCTGCCCTAATGGTGATATCATCCCACCGCGGAGATGCGCTTCCTAAAATAAGAAGACACCGAGGAAGACGGAAATAGACGGATGAGGAGGAGAAGACGAGTGTCCTTAACTGGCTGGCCTGTCACCGACGCCAGATGAGGACGTGTCCGTCGGCGCAGCCTCCTCTTGTCACTGACAGAGTCTAATAGAGCTGCCAGTGGGACGGCGCTTTATTATCTCAGTGGCCCTGTCAATAGCGCAGCTATCAGTCACTCGGTCGGCGCACCGGTGTGTGCGTGCGCTCGTACGCCGGGGAGGGCCATTGCTCTCCATGGCTGTCATGTTCAGCCGCATGTCAACATAACAAGAGCGGCAATCGGCCAACAGAGTCGTGGCATGGTGGCGTCGTGGTGGTGGTGAAGGATCACAGCCCGGCCACTCAAAGCTAAATGAAATATGGCGTTCATCTCGTGTCCTCGCTATAACGCGGTACACATTTCACTGTTTTGCGGATTTTTTTTTTTTTTTTTTTTAAGTCATTCACTCCCAGCCATTTTCACTGAAGCAACACCCTTCACTCCCAGATTTTGACTGATTTTGCAAGGCTCACAGTTTATTGCGTTCTATTGCTATAAAAATATGGACCCTACCAGACGAAAGATGAAGAGTCTTTTCTTTCAACGGGGAAAAAAAAAGGAAATTTGTATCTATTTCCGTTACAGTAATTAGCATTAGAATATAGCTAAGTTTAATCAACATTCAGATTCCTGGTGAAAACACTGGCAAAAAGAGCTTGTTGCAACATGGCCATGGCTGATCTCTTATACAATACTGCCACCTGCTGGTTGTTCTTCATAATAACTACCATTGCTTTACGCCACCTCTTCATGTCAGAAGCTGCATCAAAGCCTTCTGTAGGCTTTTGCATTAAAACAAAGAGTAAATAAATGTGTAAATACGTTTTTGGGAGTGTAGGACAAAGTATTGAAAAACGTGTTTCCACGTTTTTGGGTTTGAATTAGTTAAGTGCAATTTCACATGCTTTTTTTTATAGTAGTGTCTTTTTTTTTGTGTTTGTTTGTTTGTTTTATTTATGAGGATTTAAGCTTTGCGTGTTTAAGTGAGAGGTAAGCTTATCCTCTACTGGTTGTAGCCATGAACAAACTGTTTACAAAACAAAAAACAAAAAAAACCTGAATATTTGTCAGCTAATGACCATGCGCGCCCTTTCATCAATTAATAAAAATGATCCGTTATCATCTACCAAGTAAATACAAGTACTCTTCTCCAAGATGCATTACAACTAGACAAAATCAGATTTTAATAGAGCTAAAAAAAATAATGAGATACGTGGATTCTAAAATATTGTTGGCTACTTTGTTTACGCATTTGTTTTTCTTTCTTGATGCTAATCAATGTAATAAATGTAAGGAATAAATGTGACTACTTTGCGGATTTCCCCTGTTGCAAGTATTATTTTTTTTTAATCCTAGCAATAAACGAGCGAACATGGTATATATTTTAATAAATATTTAAAAATAATACTTCACTGTATTCATAATGTTATATGTACCAGTGTGAGTGGACAGCCTCTAAAAATATCCATCCACACTCCATTCTTCATGGCCGCCCTCTTCTTCCTTGACAATCACACCATGTTTTTGTGGTTCAATAAACTATAATATTTATTGTGGATATGACAACATTTATTTGTAATTTTAATTTACTTTTTTTTACATTTTTATTTATTTTATTTAGGTGATTTTATTTATTATTTATTAGTTGTTTTGTTAATGTGTCGTGCTCAGTTACTTGGTGCGCGGCAAAGACTTGCCAACCGTAAATTTTTCTTGGCCATGTGCAAGAAAGCTGTCGCGTCCGTTTGAAACAGAAACGCTGGAACCCTCGAACTGCGGCCTTTCCCGCAACACGTAACGCAAACGATCTCGTCGACGTTCGATCAAGTTTGAGCCTTAATGTTGAGAAGTTGATACGATTGACTCATCAAATAAATCCCCGACTGCTCACTTGTGATGGCGGGCTAATGGGATGCAAGCCTACGCCGGTCAGCGGAGAGCCACCACGAGCGGCACTCTGTAGCCCGAATCGAGCGACGGCGCGATCTAATAATCGTGAGCAGGCCGGGGGGGGTGCTGTACGGCTCCACCGCAGCCCGCCATGAATAACGCCAGCGGTGAAGATGGAGTGTCCACGTGGGCCAACGGGGTCCAGGCACCAGCCCAGGGAAGCATTGATTTAATTGCCTTTGGTTTATTTGTGGAGTCCTAATTATTGAATAGAGGTAGATTTTAATGGGCCAAGTCTTTATGAAGACAGGGAAATGACTGGCTTCTGCTGCCGGCCAATAATGAAACGGTAGAAACGCGTGAGCCCGCAAACACGCACGCGTTCGCGTTCCCCCCAGATCATTTTTCAGACTCATTTCGCGCGCGCACGGGCCTCCGGCCTCATGACAGTATATTAACATTTAAAAAGTCATTGGCTGTGTTGATTTCTTTATGAGAGGACAGTGGTTTACTGGCGCGGGGCGACGCCGAGGGCCCGCTAATATTTACTCCGCAATCACACCCCGGGGAGACCTCCGAGCATCACTTCTTATCAGCCTCGGAACCATAACAAGCAGGCGAACATTAGAGACAAGCCGGACCAATCTGGAAGGGGGCTCGCTATAAAACGTCAACGGGCCTTTATGGATTGGCTACAGGGCTGACATAACTCCTTTCATTTTAAAAGCCTATCGAACAGGGGGACGCCGTAGCTCACTCCCGCTAAATAATACACTTAATTTGCGTTGCCGCAGCCGCTTACATCATTATTCCTCCACGCTGAACATAGCAGAGGCGCGGCGCCTCGGAATCAAAAGAAACTTTTATTGTTATTATCGTCGCTGTTGATGCAGCGCCGTCCGTGTTCTGTGGCTCATTACGGGCTCGGTAATGACAAGGAACAGCTCTCCTCTCCCAAGGAAAGTGACTCTAATTAAGCTTCATTTCATTATTGAACTAATTAAATCTTTTTGGGTGTGTTTGTATGCGTGCGGCGGGGACTGGAGCCCGCGTGGCTTGCTTACGGTAAATATGTCACAACAGTGGCAGGGATAAAGAGGACTCTCCAGAGAGCTTGTTTATTTATTTATTTTTCCCCCTCCGAACCCAGATGGAGTTATTTGGCTTGTTAAAGTGGCTTTTCGTAGAAGTAGAATCATCACATGCAGCTTTTCTGTGTCTTATTAGTAAATAGCAGAAACTGCAGCACAGCAGAGGGCACATTTTAAGGGCACTCGTGAAAACACATGGAGCCAAGTCCATTGGAAATCATAGAAATTGAAATACCGTACTGTGTGTCAAGATAAATCATTCGCCCTCGCTAAATCACAGATTTATAAGCGATTGTTTTTTGGGGGGGGGGGGGGGGGGGGGGGGGTTGTGAGTTTTTACGGTAAACCTGTAAAGACAAGTCAGAATTTATGGCGGTGCGTTGTTCGTGTTGTGTACCACAATGTGTTGGTGATCTTGTTTAATGTTTCATTCACGTCTGTTTTACGGGTCAGTTTTACAGTAAACTTCAACTGGGAGAAACAAATAAAAAGCTTGAAGCCAGCTCACGTATCTATTTGAAGAACTGTTAGAACTGATGCTGAGGAATACGTTGAAATGTTTGTATTAAGGTGTTTTTTATATATATATATATATATATTTTCTGTTTTAAGGTGTCAGATAGGTAAAATTACAATATACCAATTCCAATTAATTCATTCATTCATTGTCTATATCTGATTTGTAGCACAAATCGGATTTGAATGTGTTTACATTGAACACATTGCATGTAAGTAACTCCACAAGGGCCAACAGTATAAAGTATACATAAAAATACATAAATAATATAGACGTATTGTTGTCACGGCTCAGCTTGCAAATGTCACCTGACCAAACTCGGAAAACATGTGAGTCGTGATTGGTCGTAACTTGAGCCCTGAGCAGCTGCGATGTCATTTTCAGTCGACAGCAAGTAGCAAAATGGCCGCCTCCTGAGATGGTGACAAAAACGGATGTTTTTTGCTGCTTAGCTTATGTTGCACAAACACAATGTTGATCACAATGCCGTGTTTAAGTTTAGGTCTTGCAAGGGTCATGTTTGGGGCATGAGCGTGAGGTCAAGTGTCTGTTTTGAACTGATGTAATCGGCATCTAGTTTCAACTGGTTTTAAGCTATGTGATGTCATGAGCTATGTGATGTCAAGAATCTTTCATCTCTTTCTCTGGTCAACAGCCAGTCAAATAATTCCATGTCAGTCCTGTTACCCACATGTCTAGCCGCAGCCAATCCGATCAATTCACAGGCTATTTAAGCCAAAGCGAGACGTGTGTGTTTGTCGGATTATTACCTCGGTTCCTCTGGCCATCTCCACAGCCTAAAGGGGGCTTGGCGTCTCGGGATTCTCGATGCATTCTCGTTGTTTCTCGTCTAGTCAAGTTTGTTCTACGCCTCTCAAAGTTATGCGAATAAAGAGTTAAAATCTTAATTGTGTCTGCGCTTTTGGGATCCAGCCTCAGAACATAACAAAAATCATTCACTTTCAAACACCCCACCACCAAAAAAAAATAAATAAAAATAAATAAAAAAATAAATTATTTTATTCAGTATGTTATTTTCACATTTTTGATTAAAAGAAATTGACTAGGTTGAGAGGTGAGTCTATTCACATTAAAATTGAATTCTGTATTATTATCCAAAATATATACAAAAAATAAAGCAAAATACACTTGTGGAATCAACCTTCAGATGGTCACTGATCTGAACTCCTCCCAGATGCTCCAAAGTCTCGCTAGATTTGTGAAATCTGAAGATTTAGCGACATATTTGTCCAAATAGTCCAACTTTTTTTGGCCGACTTGTATTTCCCACTGTTTGACTTAACGTTGCCGCAGGTACAAACCATCGTGTCAATGTGGCTTCTTGCCACATTAGCCCCGGCCAATGAGCCGTGGCGAAGTCGCCAGCATGTTCTCGATTGCTAAATCCTACCCAAGGGTTGCATCTCCTTTGTATGGATATCACCTTTTCTATATTTAAACCCCGGCGGTGCCTGGATCACCTCATTTTCACACCTAATGAGTGAAACAAAGCTCCGGTGCTTCCCTCTGTTTAATCTGGGGTGTATTTAGGTCAGATCGCTAACAAATGCACGTTGCACACCGAAAATGATGTTTCCAAACAACGTATCAAGCACAGGAGAGCTTTTTAATTACAGTACGTGTGGCCCCAAGTGTCCAATTCCCTTTCATATCAGTCTCCCATGGCTTCAAGGGGAGAAAGGAGGGATGGTCTCCGCTGCAGGGGTGGGTAATTATCAAGTAGCGCTTCTCTTACCTGAGCCCCACTTTGCAAATGTGACATATTCATTATCGGAGATAATCAAATGCAAGATTTTTATACGGTGATGCCTTTGTGCTTGGACTTTTTTTTTTTTTATCTATTTAGCACCCATGTTGTTGTTGTTGTTGTTGTTGTTGTTGTTGTTATTCCCCTGTTTGATACATTTGATTTTCAAACAAAAGTGAGAAGATCAAAGATCAGCACCATTTCGCTTACCTTGAATGGTGGCCTACATCGGAATGTTTCCGAAACTAGGGACAACGATTTGGTCACGCTCCTATCATAAAAAAAAAAAAAAAAAAAAAAAAAAAAAGAAGTTATTTTTTAAGCAATCAAACAATTGTGACTTTAGAGCGGCCTTTAAGCTTAATGCTAACATACTGTCTAATAGAAAACACTATTGACATGCTAATGCTAATGATTAACATTGATAGTTGTGATTTTGTAATCCATGTTATTCATCTTGCATGAATAACAACTTCTTCTGTCACTTGCGGTAGTTGTAGAAGTCGTCGTTTGTGTGCATGACTGTATTATACTGCCTCCCAGTGGCCAAGGCGGGCACACCAAAATGAAAAGCACAGTGGAATGAAGTGCAACATTAAATTATGATGAACAAACTGTTTTCTTTTTAAAGCAGAAGTCGACCCAACATGTTTTGCTTACTCCAATATGTTGTAGGCACCCCCAGTAGTCTGATCACAACATTGTGATTAATATTACATTTGTGGAATATGAGTTCAGCATCTAAATCCACACATTTTTATCCATGTCAGGGGGCGGCCATATTGCCACTTGCTGTCGGCTGAAAACGGCATCACAGTTACTGAAGTAACAACCAATCACGGATCAGCTTCAGAAAACAGGTGATCTGTGATTGGTTGTTACCTGAGCTCTGAGTGATGTCACTTACATCTGACATAAAGTGGCAAAATGGCCGCCCCCGGGCTCTGGGTGGAGGATTGGAACCGTCACTTGCCTTGGGTGCCGGTTTGTGTGGGTTCGCGACCCCGCCTGGGAGACCATGTCTGTTTGTGTGCGTGTTTGTTTATTTATTGATTGATTTATTCATTTATTTATTTATTTTTACTGATTTGACTCTCTTCCTACATAAGAACAACATGGAAACAGTTTTTTGGGATTATCTCGTTTTGTTTTGTTTTTTGTTTTTTATAATGCACGACCAGATAGTGTGGCTGTAACGTGTTGTAAACTTACCAAGATTATATTTAACATTTGAAGTTGTGATTGGTTAGCTAGGATCCAATCATGAACCAGAAGTGTTGACATCGTCTAAATGATGCGTTTTTATTGGTTTAGACACGCAAATATGTCATGTCCACTGCAATCATCTATAACAGGGTTCACCAATTCGGGTCCTGCAGGTTTTAGATTTTTCCGCCCACTAGCACACCTGATTCAAATAATCAGCTCAGATTTTCAACTCATCGCGTTTAAGTTGCCTGTTTTTGTCTGTCTTGATCCGTCCTCCCTCCGCCGTTTCTCCTTTTTACATATTCAGCAGCCTGACAGCGTCTCCCAAATTGAGCCCTTGAAAATAATTGTGCTAACCTGTTCCGAGGGAGAAGACAAAAGAGTCGAAATGATGGATCTGTCTGCTGGTGGATGGGGAAAAAAAAGAAAAGAAAAAAAAAAGTTGGCGTGTGTAACGCCACAAGCAGACAATGGCCACTGGAGTGCCGCAAACTCCTCCGCCCTGAGGTGCGCCCCCAGGCTACGGAATGGCAAAGTCATTTAATTGGCTCATGAAAACACCTTTCGCTCGCAGAGCCGCTGTCCTTGTCCTCACGCACGCGCGCGCGCGCGCGCACAGGCCGTGTTGTCAGTGTCAGTGGCTTTCCATGTCAGTTCACTTCTAAAACATGTTCATGGAATCACAGCGAGACAAAAGGTCTGCTCTGCGGGGCCTGTTGAATAGTAATAGCGTGAGTTATCACGGCTTAATGCTGCTGTAGCAATTTGCCTGTTGCCAAGGGGGACAGGACCTTCTTGAGGGGGGGGTGAGAAGGAAAAAAAAAAAAAAAAAAAGCTCGTCGGGCCTGCTTAGCGCCCTTTTTGGCACTGTGCGCCGGCTCTCGCACTCCGCCGAAGGGGACAGGGGGGCGGCCCGGCTAAATCAAGTGTAGCATAACATTAGCGGCCGGCTGCGAACACCTTTGCCTGAAGCGGCCCAGGGGATGCAGGAGAGCAGGTGCAGACCCCTGCGCACCTCCAAACCAGACTGCAGGCTAGCAAGTGTGCAGGGGGATACAACACAGACAGAAGAGAGAGAGTGAGTTGTACAAGCCAACGCAATCCAATCTTCAAATTATTATATTTCATAACAAAAGCCTTCTCAGTGATGCGAGAGTTTTTAAAGAGATACTTGACTCATTGAACTCTTTTCAGCGGTGAAAAATATTTTGTCCAGAATTAATGTGTTTTCATGTACAATTAATACCTTTAAAAACTTTCTTTTTTTTTTTCCTCTTGCTGTCAACTGATGATGACATCACCTGTGTTGAGGAAGTAGATAACGACTAATCATGGCTCACCTGTTTTCTGGGGTTGGTCAGCAAACTGAGCCAGGATTGGTCGTTACCTACTTCCTCAGCACAGGTGATGTCATCATCAGTCGACAGTAAGTAGAAAAATTACTTTGTAATGATATTAATTGTACATCGACGCTACCACGTTAATTATAGACAAAATATTAACTTTTTACTGCTAAAAATGGCTCAATGAGTCAAGAAAGACTTTATTTTATTTTTTTAAAGGAGTTTAGAATTGTTCATTCAGCAGTCTTACCGATTGTCATCATTGCGCTCTTTTTTTTTTTTTTTTGCGTCAAGAATGCCTTTAAACAACTGCAGCTGTAACAGTGTTGTACAAAAAAAATAATAAAAAGAAAAAGAAAAAATATTTACACAATAATAAATAAATATTTCTCATGCTATGCAAAGCAGGGGCGGAGCCAGAACTTTTTTTCAAAGGGGTGGCCAACCCAACAGAACGACTCATTAAGGCGACATTTATACTGTAGGAATGCTCATTTCTTATTTTTTGTATAATTGTTCACATTACATATTAATTGCGACCTGAGACGATCTTCACAATTAATTATAGGTAGTAAATAGTTCTATTTATTACAGCTTGGAAAAGGTCAATATAACTTGTTTTTTGTTTAAAAAAAATAAATAAATGCTATTTTCACGACTGCTGTGGTTGATATGGGAATAGTATTATTTTCTTATTTTTCTAAATAAATTTAAATTCACACGTGTGGATTCACCTATTCACAGATTTTTTTTTGTTTTTTTGTTTTTTTCGCCATTATGAATTTTTGGGGGTCCCAAATTTTAATTGGAAACTTATATTGGACTTTAATTAGTGTTTTTGTTGTTGTTGTTGTTTTTTATAGAATTTTTGGGGTTTACCACAAAAAAATAAATAAATAAATTACCCCTCCAAAATTGGATGCATATTTCTAGTATTTTGTCCGTTTTTACCCCGCGACCCTTGTGAGGAATAAGCGGTCAAGAAAATGGATGGATGGATGTCTGTTTTTAAAATGGCGTTTTTGTCATACATCTGGTTAGCAAGTGTGTGTGGGCTCCCTCTAAATGACCCCCCCCCCCCCAATGAAAAATTGTGGGGCCCCCTCCATCATTGAAGTTGCCCATCCCTGATATTGTATACTGTATATTATCCACTCCCTTACATTTCATAAGCGATTTTAAAAAATGTCAAAATTATCATCTGGGCCAAATAAATATTTTTATGATGGCAGCAATTTAACTCAATTTTTTTACCTTTATTTATTTGCGTTATATTCATTATAAAATGACAAAATCCGAGGTCAAGTGTCCCCCAAATGGATTGTGTTGGACCTTGGAGGTTCCCCTGCCGCATCTCATTTTATGCCCCCAAGGGAGTCAACAACATGCAATTGTAAGACTTGTTTATAACCCAGATTCTCACGTTGGCGGCGTTGATCTCTTCCCGCCGAGGCCTTCCCGTGTCACGGCCGCCTCGCTTTATCCTGCGTGTTGTTTGTGCCTCGTTAGTGTCTCCGATCGCAATTAGCTGATGAGGAAACTGCGCACCCTTGTGTGGGTGTGTCTTTGCGGGACCTCCAGAGCGAAGCCCTCCCCGGGGACGAGGGGGGGGGGGGGGGGGGGGGGGTCGATGTCTCAGCAGTTCCTTTCGGCACTGGCGGATCTCCGAGGACCCGCGCGCGCCGCGTTTGATGTTACAACGGTCTCCCAGTGCACACAAGTGCAACACTGCCCGGCCTTGTGTTGCCATCGCCTGCTACCTTTTAATGAAGACGAGGGAGGCAGGTTTCAAGGGACGCACGGGGAGACTCTTTGAATGTGGGATATATTTTTTTTTTAGCTTCTCACTCTCTAGACAATCGTGCCGATTGATCTGAAGGTGGTTTTGAAGCTCACCTCAGCCATCAAGTGTCTTCAAGATATGGAGACCGCTTCTTGTAGTACGAGGGTTGTTGTTTTGTTTGTTTTTTAAATGACAAATTAATTTGATTTATTGGCCAGCCCTACTTTGTAGTCAATAAGCATTTTCGAGCCAATTAATTGATATTGGATCATTTCCTACACAGTGATTGAGAATGATGTTTGAATCAAATAAGATGCTTTAAGTTCCATGTTTGGACCATTTTGTAAGCTTCCAACAAGAAGAAGGCCTGTTTTCTGTTTATAATGTCCAACGAAAGGTCCTTAAAGGTGTGTTTGTCTGAGGTTGGTATAAAACAGGGGTCTGCAACTTGCGGCTCTGGAGCCATATGTGGCTCTTTAGTTCCTCTACTGGGCTCCCTGTAGATCGCAAAAATAAATAAATAATTACAAAAATAAAATTAAAAAAATTAACCTATTTTTAATTTTTACATAAAATATTAGATGAATGATTTTGATTGTAAAAAAAATAATTACAAAAAATGTCAGACTCCAAATTTATAAGTAAACGAGAGATGGTAGATGAAAAGTTTTGAAAATTACCTAAAAGTGCCCATAAAATGTCCAAAAAGGAAGATAAAAAGCAGAAAATTGCCATAAAATGTCCATGAAATTTGAGAATTGACTAAAAAAGGAGAAAAAAAAAAAAAAGAAAGCAGAAAAGAAAACGTTTCAAAGGTAACGATAAAATTCCCAATAACAAAAGACCTGAAAAGTCTCGAAAATTACCATAAAATGTCTCCAAAATTGCCCAAAAAAATTTCTCAACTGATTTTTAGAAGAGGCAGGAAATAAAATGTTCAAAAAGTAACCATAAAAAAAAAATATGTCAGACAAACCTTTTCTTTAAAATGTTTATTTTTCTGCTACTTGATTATAAGTTCAATAAAATAAATAATAAAATATAAATAAATAAAATGTCCAATAGAAAAAGAAAAAAAATAAATTCAGAAAATTACCATAAAATGTACACAAAATTGCCAAAAATGTCAGAAATTGATTGCAAAAAAGGCAGAAATAATGTGGGGGGAAATAACATGTCAAAAAAAAAAAAAGGCAGAAAATTATTATTGTCCATAAAATATGAAAAACGAAGCATGAAAATAAAAAAAATAAAAAATAAATAACGGAAGACGAAAGGTAGAAAAAAAATTAATCTCAAAGTTCATGAACTCTTTGGCCCTTCAGTACAATAGACTAACACACAGTTTTGTTGATCACAATCTTCAAATGTCCAGACAGGAAAGGTTGCTGGCCCTTGCTGCAGAACAACTTGCACCTAACTCAATCAAGCACCTTTCAAAAATCAAATCAATCATTTGACTGATAAGAGGTTGCTCATGTGTTTCCTTCCCTTTCTCTCACCCCTTCTTTCTGCCGTCACCCTGACACCCCCGTGGCCCCCCGCCCCACAGATCCCCTCTGCCGGCCAACTAATGGAGGCTTTGCGCGTGAAGATGAAGGAGCGGAAAGTGCTGACAGAAGAGCTGGCCGCGCTGGCAGCAGCAGCCGCAGTCAGCGAAAAAGCCTGACTCCCCGGGCTGAGGCTGGGAAAACTGTCATCCTCTTCTTTTTCGACCCCCCCCCCCCCCCCCAACCCTCACCCGCCTCCCTCCCACCCTCACCCCGACTCGGTGGGAACTCGACCGAGCTGAGCCTCAGACCCGCTGCAGGCCGAGCTTTTGTAATGAGCCCCTCAACATCTGCGTTTCAGAAGCCTCAATAAGTGGTGATGAGGCAAATGCTTACGCTAATTTTTCTTTTCTTTTTTTTTTTAATCTTTATCATTTGGAACTTCACGGACTTTAAGGGGCAGGACCTTGACCCGGAAAATGCTAAGTTGAGACGTTGACAATATCGGAATAGTAAATCATAGTAAACACTTTTTCTTTTTTTTAACCTGGGATCATTCAAGGCAAATATCATGGAAATGTGTCTTTTTATTTTATTTTATTTTATTTTATTTTTTTTTTATTTTTTTTTTTCTTGTATACAAAACAAAGTAAATCCGTTGTCTTCTATTTCTGTAAATGGTTTTGACTAAGCGAAAAGTTTCTCCGCTCATGAGTTCATCAGCTAGGCTTGCTGAATATCCAGAGCCACTTTCAAGTGACGACATCTGAAATGCTGTTGTACTAAGGCACTATCATGCGGAAGCAGCACCAAAAGGTAAGCAGAGCTGCAGAGTTTTGTTAGATTCACAGATTGCATACATGGTGATGTGTTTACTGTACTATGAAATAGTGCCTGTTAGTACAGGATTTTTATTTATTTTTTTAGTCCCTTAAAGATGTGAGTATACAGAAGGAAAAATTGACATTTTTCTAAGACTTTGTTCTTTACTACTTTCCTATTCCTTTACAACAAAGGCAAAATGGCAACAACAAAAAAAAGTTTTAAGGCTGCAACTAATGTTTATTTTAGTAATCAGTGAATCCAATTTAAAAAAAAAAAAAAAAGTTCAAATTTCCATCCCCTTTTTTTAAAAAATAGGACAAATCGAGGGTGCACAAAACCTCTGCAACGTTGGAAAAATAGGCACAAATTATGTCATTATTTTTCCCAAAGTAAAAGTTTCATTTTGGTTCAAAACAAAGATAATCATAATAGTATTCATTGTTGAGGAGCTACAAGTCTGAGCACTTGAACATTTTTAAATCAAAATGTTGATCCAAATAATTAATCAATTATTTTTATTAATTTGATTATCAATGACTTGTTGATTAATTGTTGCACCTCTAGTTTGATTGTCAATCTTTCACTTATGTTGTCATGTCAAGTCAGTGTATTAATGTGGGAAAAAAAAATTGGCTGATTTTTGCAGATTTGAAAAGGGGTAATATTGCAATATTAAAACTCCCACGATATATTGTCGTCACGTCACAAAAAAAAAAAAAGAAAAAAAAAGGGTCAGGTCGATTTCCATTTGTGCCCTTCTAGCACCCTCTGGTGGCTAGTTTTTTAGTGCAGTTTAATTTTCACAAGGCATGTTTTGGCCCTTCTATGTTTAAAATCCACATTTACTGGTCAGATGAAGGGGCAGGCCTGCGCCACCTCTTCTTCGGATTGACGGCCGACCGGGTGGGGGTCGACCCCGCGCTGTCGACGTGCATGAACACGCACACACGAGAGGTTTCCACATCCTTGACACCTGAACGTCCGCCTCTCTCGTTATTCGTGTCAAAGGCGCGACCGGCCCTCCGCCGTCCTCCACTCGAGACCGCACACTTCCTTCTTTTGAAATCACCTCCTCTCCTTTTTGTTTGCCGCCCTCTCTCTTCATATTATGTATAATTAACCATGCAAAGAATCCTCCGTTGAAGAATTTAAAAAAAACAAAAAAAAAACGGAATTCCACTTTTTAATCCCCTCACCAGCGCCGCCATGCACCAGCCTGCACCCGCCTCCCTTCTCGAGCGTATGCTAATGATGTCGTTTTCCTTTATCTTTTTATAATAAAGGATTAGGCCAGGACTTTCTCCGGCTGCATCTCGGGGACCAATTTAGCCAAGATCCAGGAGAGACGAACCCTGGTGGTTAATTACCATTCATTAACATAGTTTGCATCTCCTCTGCTCCAATACCCACGAGCCAGCTATTGTCAATATTTGTCCCATATAAATTTCTGCCTGTTTTTTTTTCCACCCCCTCCTCCAAATTTCCCCGCCACGCTTCCTTTTGTCGCCGTCCTCCGGCGTCGCTAATGACAAACATTAATAAACTCGCAGAGGCCCCGCAAATTAGCGCCCCCTTCTTCCTTTTTTTTTTTTTTTTTTTTTTTTGCGCAGTCAACATGTTTGTGCCCCGCCAAGCCATTCTATTTCGGTGACATATTCAAATGCACCCGCCCCTTTCGCTGCGACCCCCTCGGGTTTAATTAACCTGGCCTTGCCTTCTGATGCTCCCGCGGTGAAGACGTTAAAACCATCTTGAACACACACACACAAATTGTCCCGCTCCAGACGTCTTTTTTTTTCTTTTTTTTTTTCTGTCTCTCTCCAAGTGTCGGAATGGCGTGCCATTCCCTTTCTTCCCCACGATTCATTCTCCTCATCTTCCACTTGTCTTTCCTTGTTCTGCTCTCATTAAGAGCGAGTTGTCCGCCGGGAACGACTTTGATCGCTTCTTCCAAATGCAGACTAGTCTTGCCTGTTTATTCATTCCAGCTGCAGTCAACTCGGTGTCATTTCCCCTCCTCTTATCCCCTTGTCTCTCTCTTTAAAAAAAAATTAAAAAAAAATAAAACTTTATCCCAACTTTCTCTTTGCAGGAAATTGTCAAGGTCAAATAATCTCTCCCCATTGAAATACAATTGATTAATCAGTTGCAGCACCCATAAAACACCAACAAAAAGTATTTTA
This sequence comes from Festucalex cinctus, assembly GCF_051991245.1. Classification (NCBI taxonomy): domain Eukaryota; kingdom Metazoa; phylum Chordata; class Actinopteri; order Syngnathiformes; family Syngnathidae; genus Festucalex; species Festucalex cinctus. Next base: position 5,695,364 of record NC_135416.1, on the reverse strand, counting down.
ATAGAAACTGTAATCTGCAGTATTGTACTTTATATAAAACGTACAGTCGAACTTAATTTAAAAAAAAAAAAAAAAAAGTGCATTTGTGTGCCTTGACCACCAGGGGGCAGTACAATAAATAAATGCATAATATTCTATACATGCAGGTGGTCTAAACCAGGGATGGACAAACTTTTTCCTCTGAGGGCCACATCCAGAAAAATCGAAGGATGGAAGGGCCGCTTTCAAAATTTGTAACTTTAGTTCGGTAAATTGCGCCGTAATCAAGAAATAAGATGCTGCAATCACGGACAGTGGACCGTTTTAGAATCTGCTATTGCAACTAGTTTCTATGATTGACTCGTTTGAGCACTAGATGGCGGCACACTAGTTTGAGACAGTGTAGATTTGAGAGAACGAAAACAAAGTATTTCAACACCGATTTGTTTTTTTTGTGAACATTTTTTGAGCTATCCTCTGTGATCCTGCTTTTTACGCCTACAGAAAGCAACCCCTGTACAGTAGGCTCATTTTATTATGTACGTTTCCAGTTCTCTGGCCTTTTATTTTGACTTTCAACTTGCAAAATAAGGCACATAGGCTACTATGTTAATTAAATGAACTTCAGTGGGGCAACGGGAAGGTGAATGAAAACTGAATATTATGGAGGAGGTGAGATAAAAACTAAGACTTCCTTCCATCTTTTGATAAGGACCCTTTTTTTTCCCCCTGGTGGTGCAAACATGGAGGTTATAGGCACAATGCAAAAGGAGTAAACACGCTGCATTATACATGTGTCAAAAACGCGTTTGGCTGCACGTCCCGGGTTCGCTTGTTATCTGCAAAGCGGGTGCCAAACGTCTGCGGCGCCCGATATCAAAGTGGGACGTTGGCAACGTCGAGAAGTGTGTCAGGGAAGCGCAGTCACCAGAGAGAATCCTTTTGCAAACGACTAATTGTAACGCTCTCATTGTTTGGAGTTTTTTTTTTTATTTATTTATTTTATTTATTTTTTTTACGTTGGGGTTGGCACTGAGGGGCACTTTTTCTTCTTCCCACCCAAGTTTACATGATGACGACTTTGTATAAAACACAAATGGGAATGTCGTAGTGTTCATTTTATCAGCCATTTTTAAATTTAGTCTCCGTTGTAGTCCAGTTTCAATCACACTCGTGAGTTTTTAAGTTAGTCAACCTCATCCTGTTTTTATTTAGTCCATTTTTAGTTAACTATAAATCTAGCATTTTAGTCCAAGAAAAATAAATAATTTTGTCTAGTTTTAGTCAACAAAATCTGTCAACATTTTAGTCTAGTTTTAGTCCGGACAAAATAATAATATTTTTTTGTCATTTTTTTTGTTGAACATTTGGGATCTAAAACTATTTCATGTAAAATTCTCTCATCTTTTTGATGAAAAACAACCTGACACACAATTACAGTATATCAACAAGTGGCTACTATGGCTCAACGCTACGAGCTAATAAGTTAGCCATACATTAGTTAGCAGTAGGATTAACATTATGGTTGTAGCGTTAAGCTAGCTGCAGATTTGAAAGGGGGTGTGTCACTGTGTCACATGACAGTCTCTTCAATGATTTTACAAAATCACAGAATTTTCGTCTCGCTTTATTCACAGATTTTAGTCCAGTTTTTATAAAGTGAAGTAAATTTCCGTTATTGTTTATTAATGAGGGTTTTAGTCTGGTGAAAATGTGTCGATGACAAAATTATCACTTCGAATGTCATTAATCCATTCCTGTAACGACCCCCCCCACGAAAAAAAAATAAAAATGTTCAACCCATTGCTTAAAGGGTGAAAGAACCGCAACTTGGACTCTAATTAGCATTAGCATTAAGCTAATGGGCTGAACGGCTAAGTTAAGGGAGTAGTCTAAAATAAACAACATATAAATCAGCGACCACTTTTAATTTATTGACAACACGTGCCCCTTGCAAACATTTGATGATCTTCTGCCCACCATAACACCCCCTAACGTGCAAGCCCACCTCAGGTGATCTCGCTAATGAAGTCAAGCAAGTAACACACACTTCCTTTATTTATTTCTTTTTCTTCTTCTTCTTTTATTCTTGTTCTCCGTCTGCCTCCAGTTGCAGTGGCCGACAACAAAGACGTGTTTGTATGCATAATATGAACGCCTGGTAGGTAGCGCCGCACTGCAGACCCCCCCACCCTGGCCCGGCCTCACCCCTGTGAGCACAGGTGGAGCAGGCCAGCATCACTGGGACCAATTAGAGTATAGTGCAGGTACATTAGCATGTTTGAACGGAGGAACGGCCATATTGGAGTAGGTTGTGTGGTCAAAAAAATATGATTACTGTACAGTGCTTTGTCCAATAACTACAGTGTTTGTATACGTTAATGGCATTTGCGTTCATTTTAATGGGAAAAGTCTAATCGAGTCGATGGTAGAAGTGGCAGTGCAGCCTTGTCTCCACTAGAGGGCAGAACTGCGTCATGTTCAGTTACAAAGGAGGCAGTTTCACAGGAACGTGTCAAAATCAGCGAGATTTTATGGTCACAATTCAAAAAAAAAAAAAAGCACATGCATCTGATTGTGACATTGTAAGGTGCTTATTTCAATAATAAATGAAAATCACTTCTTTATTTATTGGTCTGATTTTAATGTGAATTTAATATTAGGCTAATTTAGAAAGTAAAAAGCTCACTTTTCATAATACGTATTTGATGACAAAGATTGAGTTTTTAAGACTTTTTCCTAGAAACATTTTAGCTTTAGTATTAAATGAATAGTTATTTAAAATTATTTGGTTTTATTTTTTCTTAATGTAATGTTGACACTTCAAATGTCCTGATATTTTTACTCAAACAGGGAAAAATATAATACAACACTTTTTTTTTTTTTATTACCTCCACTAGTTTATTCTAATAAGTATTATTAATATAAATATAATTTACACATTTTTAATGTTCTGTTTTTGTTCAATTGTGGCGTAAAAAGCACAATGTGTTGTTTTTCTTCATGGACACATCATAATTATTAGTCTTCTCCATTACAAGACCATAACAATTAATTTAAATATTTTTTAAAATCTAATATGTGTAACAACTAATGCATATCATTTTATTTTGTATGTAATCATGACACTCTCATTGTCATCATCTTTTCAGATAGTTATTGTTTGTGACCTGGAACGAATTGATCTGGGCGTGTCCTTTATGTCTGATAGCTTTATTAGCCTCAGGCCATGTCTTCTCTTTTTGCCTAATTCAATTTAATTTCTCATTAAAATATCCTCTTCTTTTCCACAAAGACACAAGGGTGTGCAATTGTTTCATTATTTTTTTTATTTTTTTATTTTTTTGTCTATAATTATATTTTTAGTGCTGTCATTTTTTCAACACCAGATGGCAGCAAAGTACATTGCAGTATAGTGCGTCATGATATTTAAAAAAATAATAATATATGGCATGCATTCTCATTATGTTCCACACGATGGCGCTGCTCGCGCACAAGACGTCGCCGCCTCGTTTAAAGCCATCTGTGTCACTCACGCATGCTGCACTACTACAACATAAAATAAAATATGTGGATCAAAGCTCATTCAAAACTGCTCATTGTTTACCTTTATACATATATGTGGGTGTAAATATCATCTTTACGAACGTGTATAGGCACACCGGAAGTCGTGTCCGCCTCGCCGTCCTTCCATTTAACCCATGCAAGGATCACGTGACTTGTAGTATGTATGCGTTAATATGGGATTTAAAACCAAGAAATTAGCTGTTCAAACCACCACCTTTATCTATCCCACATTAACAGTAAAGTAATGAGTCTTAGCACTTGAAAAAAAAAGAACATTTATTTATTTATTTTAGGGGGCCATAACTAGATTTTTAACATGCCTTCTGATTCTTCGCAGGAGTCCTGTTAGCAGGGGGGGAGGCGGAGTTGCCGTCTGTGACGTCAACCGGCGCGTGGTCACGTGCTCCCCCGGTGCCCAATCGGCTTTCCGAGGAGAGCCCATCGAGACCCCCGCAAAGTGAAGACGTAGCGAGGATAGCGCGCGGCAGAGCCACTACTCACTTCCCAAGACCACCGTGCATCGTAATCCCGATTATTAATTCCAATTATTCGCTTGTGAACCCTCAACCGTCTGCCAGCATGTCTGTAGCGGGCCTCAAGAAGCAATTCCACAAGGCCACTCAGGTAAGTGAGAACGTCCTGCGGCGGAATGTCACGCGGTTTTATGATTATGATTTGAAAATATATCATTTATTGTGTGTGTTTATTGAGGGTGGAGGCTTTGCTTGTGCCGCAGCACCTTCATCATAAGTGAAATTCCAGCCTTCCATCCTACCCTTCAGATGACATTCTGCATCACGTGACGTTGGGCTTGGCGCGTAAAAGCAGCCGAATAACGGTTTTTATTTATTTATTATTATTATTATTGTGCGCGCGCGCGATGGGGTGTTATGCAATCGTTAAGTGCGACTGGCCGGAAATCCTCTCCTCCTCTCAGCTGCGGCACGCCATGACCTGAGCGCCCTCTAAGCATTTATAGGACGACGGACACTTCATTAGGCACACCTCCGATATTCATCATCATAATAGCTTTTATTGTCATAGTATGGGAATCCAATGCAAATAGTTTTTTTTTTTTACTCACTAAAATTATATTTATTCATTACAGACACCCAAAAAACGGAAACAAAAATTGTTAAAACAAATGTAGAGCACCCAGAAATATTGTAGTTTAAATATAATATAATTTTTTTAATATTTGCATGAATAAAAACAGCAGCAATACATTTCAATTTGAAACAAAATAGAGAATATTTTGTACAGAACAAACTGTAGCATGTTTAGTTAAACTATGATATATACATATATATATTTCTTAACATTCTTCTGTTTTGTGTTCCATCACTGATGTGCTATTTTTAGAACAGATGCATGGGCTACTCATGCTGTCCTTGAGGCTAACTGGTACCAACTGGCACTTTTTTCTTTTTTTTTTACTTTATACATTAATCAGAGGGGAAAAAAAGCATCTTTTGCAGTATCTCATCGTACTCCCGCTCTAATTAATTACCACCAAGAAGGGGAGGAAAAAAGTCATTTGAAGGCAGTGAACTTCAGAGGCAGCTCATTTACTGAACAGCCACTCAAAAAAGAGAAGAGCTCTTTACTGTTGACAGCAAGTATTGATGGTTACTGAAACCTTGACTTTTTAAAGTCAAACGAGTAATCGGCCCATGGACGATAAGTAATATTATTAAATAGAGAGTAAAGAGTGAAACAGTAAGCTAACAAGCGCTACACACTTGCTAGTTGCTAATGCTACGCAAGCAAAATGGTGCATTCAGGGAATTTTCACAGGGTCGGAAACTTCAGATTTCTTCGATAACATTTTAAGGAGAAAATAATCGGCCATTCACCTTAATTGGCCGATTGTTTTGGCCGATGTTTGAAGGCCAATAATCGGCCAATTATAATGAGCGGCCGATTAATCGGTCAGGCCCTATTTGGCACATTAGTATACGGGGGGAAAAAATGTATTAAAAGTATCGATTCATGGTTTATGAATCAATATTGGGCTATCGATTCGATATCGATATATCGAAATATTATAGACCCGGCCCTAGTAGTCATGAAGGTGAAGTCAAGTCATACCTGCCCTTTTGCAATCATCCACACGCTGAACACGATGAAATTTTCAAAGGTCGGAGCTTAATTTCCGCCATGATCATCTTGTTGGCGCTCTTGTCTGCTTGTGAGTCATTTATGTTGTTGTTTATGCGCCACTGAGAGGCTCGTATAGGTGATTTAAAGCAAATAGCACTTAAAACAACATCATTACCGGACGCGTTCAACGACGGGAGCCGTTAAATAGGAAGGAGAGAAAAAGCCGCTCTTGTCGGCGAGTTTGTTAATCAGCAGCTCATTGCAGCGCGCTGGACTCGGATCAAGGCGTTGGAGGGCCATTGTTTTATTGTCGTCCATTGGCTGCACTTCTCAAGGACTCGTGCGCCGCCCGTCTGTGAGAGAGTGTACGTAAGGTTATAATTGTATGAGGCACTGTGGATCAGCATTGTGCTTATTATTGCCCGTCACACGCTCGACATGTGAAATCTTTATTTAATAATTGCACAGGGGATGTTTTAAGTCACATTTCAACAAGGTTTAACTATTAAATATAAATCAAATAAAATAAAAAGTGGTCAAGTAGTATGTAATACAAAGTTGCTAAAAGAGTGATTTTTGTTTAAAGATGAAGAAGACATAATGTCACATCCTTCATAGAAAGAAGTTAACCACTGTAAATGGTAAAAGTAATAAAACATTCCAACTTTCGTTTGCCCGCAACTTCAAAATCAAAATTTACCAAACTCATGTAGGGAAAATGTGTTGTGTTTTTGGTCCAATGACACAAAGTTTTTGTACGTAATCCCTAAAGGTTTGTTTGGCGCCAACACAACACTGCTCATCACCAAAAGAACACCGGCATGCTTTGAGGCTGTTTTTCTTCAGATGGAACTGGGGCCTTCGTCAAGGTGGAGGGAATTAGGAACTGTTCCAAATAGCAGTGGGTGTAAAAACAAAACCTTTAGGCTTCTGCAAGAAAGCAACAAACGTCAGGAAACGGCTAATAGGACATTTAATCGGAGAGCACTTTCGATATTCGCAGGTGTGACTCCTGTTAATTCTGAACACAGATACATCCCCAGTTATTGGGGGGTGCACACTTGTGCAACTACATTATCGTGGCTATTTTATTTTACTTGCTTGGGCTCTTTATATATCACAAAAAAACTGGCATTTGAACAGTGCTGTGTGGATTTTTTTTTTTATATCCACTTTACACCCACCCATCTGTCAATCAAGCCATTTATAATCTATCAATCATTCTTATATGAAGGCCGCGCCTGTCACCTACCTTGCTGTCCAGATATCATTTCTTCTAGCTAGCTAGCTAGCTACATAGTGGTCTCTCAATCAGTTTCTCTATCTGTCTGTCTAACTAGTTAGCTGGTCGCTGGTCTGCCATCTAGCTAGCTGGCTAGCTAGCTTTCCACTGATTGATTGATTGATTGATTGATTGATTGATTGATTGATTGATCTAGCTATCTGTCCATCTAGCTAGCTAGCTACATAGTAGTCTCTCAATCAGTTTATCTATCTGTCTGTCTAACTAGCTAGCTGGCAAGCTAGCTGGTCGCTGGTCTGCCATTTATCCATCTAGCTAACTGGCTAGCTAGCTGTCCACTGATTGATTGATGGATGGATGGATGATGGATTGATTGATTTAGCTATCTGTCCAATCTAGCTAGCTGGCTAGCTATCTGTCCACTGGTCGGTCGGTCAATCTAGCTAGCTATAGTGTCATCTACTCATCTATCCATCCATCTGTCTAACTAACGGCAATTACGCAAAAGACCCCCTTGAGCCCCCTGTTTCCTGCCATGACCCTTTAATCCAGTGTCCAGACGTACGCAGACTACACACACACACGAACAAGACAAATATGTGATGGTCAAGAGACACGGCGGCAGGCTTAGCGGGATCCGATGTATATCTGCACTAATGGCTCATGACTCCACTGCTCATCATTTGACTTCATATCCAACATTTTTAGCTCATCTGAAGAGTTGTGATTGATTCGTAGCAATACTTAAGATGTCTTCCATGTTAGCTAATCAAATGGAAAGCCAGGCTGCTTTGTCTTACTGATGTGAAAATCATTGCCATTGATTCCCGTTCAGGTCGTTTGGCCTCGTTGACGGGTCGCGTCAGTGGAGAATACAGCAGGAGTGGGGGGGGTTGTATTTAGTCATTTTAGTCTTTTCATGATTTTGTAATTGTCATCTTGAGAGTTGAGAGTCCTCAGGCATGAGGCCTTTGATTTTACTTTGGCTAATTCTAAGAAGAGGGAGCCAAAGACGGCGCTGCTCGCAACGTAAATCTGCGGAGAGGCGGCTTTGGTGTAGCTATGTGTGGATGGGCGTGGCTAATTAATTAATTTAAAAAATAATCATAATTGAAAAACAAAGAAAAGTCTAAACAAAATGATGAATGGATGTTTCTGAGGGATTTTTTGTTTGTGTTTGTTTTCTTTTCTTTTTAATTCATTTAAATCTTCCACTGCACCCACAAAGCAGCACATCTTACAATAAAACTTACGAGAGCCACACGGAAATTGGCTTACGCCTCGCCGGGAACAGATGGCCCGTCCGAAAAAAAAACCGCTGCAGTGACCCTATCACCGCGCGTCTGCTCGTCGCTAACTAGCTCGGTGGTAGCTTTGCGTCAAGTCGCTCTGTCAGATATAGCACGTCGAAGCGAGGAACACGTTCACCTCCACCTCCTCCTCGTTTACATCACGCCAAGACGGCTCTCTCGGGGACTCAAGGACGCTGCGGCCATTTTGCAAAAAGAAGCGAAGGAAGAGCAAACTGCAGTCTTTCACTAAGCGAATTAATTTATCACAAGTAGAAGCTAAGAAAAGTGTGCGTGAGGTTTTGTTTTGTAGTGGGTTAACTTTACCTCATTACAGAGCAAACGTTGCTTTGCGACAACGCTTCACTTCCTTCTAATGTGTGTGTTTTTTTGTTGTTGTTTTTTGCACGGAGCTGCAGTTTTTCAGTGCGGCGTGCAAGTGGAGTCCTTTATTTTCCTAGTTGGGCCATTGTGTGTGCGCGAGCGGCATACTAATACGCGCTCATTGTCAAGGTGTGCGTGTGTCCAACGCTGTTGTGAATTGATGGCATAGCTTGCGGGCTCCCATTCGTCCATTAAAAGTGATTGTTTGGCAGGACGGATGTGGAAGTGGAGTAGTTGACAGGTATGTGGCGAGGGGGGGAGAGGGGGGGGGGGCGTTCTCGAGGGGCAGCAGATTGCGAGCGAGTGACTCATGCCGCCTGGATGCTCGGCGAGGAGCACTGCAGTACAATGTAAAGTCCATCCAGCTGGGAGATAGTAGATGGGGGGAGGGATAGGGGGATTGTGAGGAGGAGGATAAAGGGAGGTTTTGGGGGGTGTAGGGGATCGGTGTTAGTTCCTGAGGAGCTGGCGATAGAGTGATTGGGGGGGGGGATTCAGAGAGGATTTCTGCTGGTTTACGTGACTGTCAAACAAAACATAGGGCTGTCACAAACGTTTTTTTTTTGTTTTGTTTTTTTTATCGATTATACCATCATGAGTAATCCTACAACAGCATCAACATGAGGCTGCATTTTGTGAGAGGCAAGAAACGGGCAAACCCCATAGACGCATTCAAGCTAGCAATGGTAGGGTACAGTGCATTAGCTACATTAGCTAAATTAGCTGTATAGTGCGTTAGCTACATTAGCTAAATTAGCTGTACAGTGCGTTAGCTACATTAGCTAAATTAGCTGTATAGTGCATTAGCTAGATTCGCTAAATTAGCTGTACAGTGCATTAGCTACATTAGCTAAATTAGCTGTACAGTGGATTAGCTACATTCGCTCATGATTTAAAAAAAAATAAATAAAAAATTCATCCAGCATCACAAATATGCTTTTACAATTATTAATGATAGTTTTGAGGCATTTGCACAATTTATGTGGCTAACCGAGTTAGCCGAATTTTTCACAGCCCCAGTTGTGGTTTTGAAGCAAACACCTCTGTTAGCTGAATGCTAAAATAAAATGGAGGCGAAAGTGCGACAAAAACGCGTTAGTAAATTTTTTAATTGTATTTAAGTAGGTCATTACTGTATTTTTTTTTTATATAACTTCTAATATTATAGAGCACTATTGTCAAGTCTACACCCGTAACATTTAAAAATACACAGAAGAAAGAATGAGAAGACACAAGGATGAGGAGACAAGGATTTTGAATTTGCTGACTCGCGAGGAGACGTGAACATGCTCCCATGCCCTTCTGACACAATTTCATACTTCTCTTTTATTTGGGATTCGACTAAAAAAAAAAACCCGCAAAAGATCACACGCTTGCTTCTAAAGGAGTTGGGGGAAATAGCAGCAATGTGACAAACAAATACAGCAGTCATAAACACAGGAGACATCCTTTAACCATAAAACTTCCACAATCACTAGTCTTTGAAGGTTGTTTACTGTCCTGGACTAAAGTTCTTCTTTCCCACATTCCACTCAGAACAGATTTCTTGAAGTTGAATACACTTGCAGCAGCTCCAACCAGATAGCGAAATGTTGAATACATGCTTTACAATTAATTCTATTTAATGACAGAGTAAATATGGAATAATATATACATGATAACCCTAACAACTATTCTTAGTTAAAATAAAAATAAAAAAAAACAGCATTAAAAGGCTTGAATAATCATCATTGTTTTAAAAATAAAATATACATGACAGAGTATGGCAGTCTGAAAGATGTCTTTTTAGTCTGGCCGTTCTTTTCCGTTAATGTCCGTACAACTTGTCATGACGCTTTCATTGCAGTCTTGTGTGAGCGAATACAAAGTGCTTTCATTGCGGTCATGTCATGTAAATGATCAAGTTAATCACGTCTTCGGTGCTGAAATGTCAGAGGACACAAACTCCTCTCGCGAATGTCCCCCTTGCTCGCTCGCTCTCTCTCTCTCTCTCTCTCTCTCTCTCTCTCTCTCTCTCTCTCTCTCTCTCTCTCTCTCTCTCTCTCTCTCTCTCTCCTACAGACACACCATGTTGTTACATGATAGCGAAATGGTTTCGGTCGAGCAGTACATGTCCCATCCATGCTTTCATCTCCAGCTACTTGCACCTGCAGCACTTTTTGTACTCCTCTTTGTGATTTACCTTCTAGCGTGCTTTGAAAAAAAAAAGTTTCTGCTTCCCTTTTTTGACCACAGTAAAATCTTCAATTTGACTTATGACTTTTCCCCTCTGGTGTTTTTTTTTGGACAAAGATGCATCAGTCAGGATGTTGATTGAAAGCCTTGTTGAGACAGTGTGCTGCTGTTACTGCTAACCGATCAATACTGCACCACTTTACGGCGCCATTTTTCTGGGGTGCATTTTCAACAACTAAAATTCTGCATGGTTCTCTTTGACAAGTCGGTCTTCGAAGGATGAAGACCCTTACAGCTTTAAACCAAAATGGCAGACATCCTGTTTCTTTTTGGGCATTGACTCTTAAGACTTTTGTGGGTTTATTCAATATAGACATGCCTACCAAATTTCATGTTGCTAAGTGAAACGGATTTTGGGGGCTGAATTTTCAAAAAATCTCAAATTCCTCTCAATTTCTCAGACCAGTTTGTCTTTGAAGGATCCCTTGATATGCTCACTTCAAACCAAAATGGCACACTTCCTGTGCCTTTTCTCGGATGTATTCTTAAGACTTTTTTGTGGGTCTACCCATGAGAGACATGCCTACCAAATTCCATGTTGCTAAGTGAAAACAGCTTTTGGGGCTGAATTTTCAAAAAAATCTCACATTCTTCTTAGTTTTTCAGACCAATCTGTCTTTGCAGGATCCTTTGAAATGCTCACTTCAAACCAAAATGGCACACTTCCTGTGCCTTTTCTCGGATGTATTCTTAAGACTTTTTTGTGGGTCTACCCATGAGAGACATGCCTACCAAATTCCATGTTGCTAAGTGAAAACAGCTTTTGGGGCTGAATTTTCAAAAAAATCTCACATTCTTCTTAGTTTTTCAGACCAATCTGTCTTTGCAGGATCCTTTGAAATGCTCACTTCAAACCAAAATGGCACACTTCCTGTCTTTTCTGAGATGTGTTCTTGAGACTTTTTTGTGGGTCTACCCATGAGAAGCATGCCTACCAAATTTCATGTTGTTAACTGAAACACTCTGGGGGCTGAATTTTAAAAAACTTTACAAATTCTTCACAGTTCTTTTGGACAAGTCCACTTTTGAAGACCTTTCGTAAATTTCAAACCAAAATGTCTGACTTCCTGTGTCTCTTCGGGCATGGGTTATATAGACTTTTTTTTTTTGTGAAGTGCCTACCAAATTGCATCTGGTTAAGTGAAACACTGTTCAGGGGCTGAATTTTGAATGAAGCCTGATGTGTTTTTCTAGTTTGGCCCCTCCCCCTTTCGTGCTTGCCTCAGTTGAGACTCAGCTGAGCCACTTCCATTGAAAAATGGTCTTCCCTCGCTTGCCGTTTTCTGCCTGCGCATCCAAATGAGTTAAAAAGCCCCACGTGCAAGGTCGTGTCTCTCCCTGGCGTCATATTTGTCTCCTGGGGGTTAATAGCAGACGGCCGCTGTCTGTAACGAGCCTATTTTTAGCCGGTCGCAATGGGAGAGCCGCTGAGCTCGCTTCATTTATGACGCCAAAAAGGAAATGGCGCGTTGTTTGCCGAGTGAAGATGAGGCGAGGATGTGCAGTTCGTCCTTCTCCTCTCGCAGTGCATCAGTATTCAGGCCATGGCTGATGTTTTATTCAGCGCGTGGAACATTCCGGGGCGTCCACTTCTGCGGAGAAGAGTGGATTGGAGGATCTGAAAGGGAAATTCTTGGGATGTGTTCAGGTCCGGTTTGTTTTCGTAATTAGCGGCTATGAAATAGAAATGGAACGACAGTGTGGGCACAATGTGTATGATTTCACAAAACAATTGGAAATGTGGACTCGTCAGACCGCAGCACACTTTTACACATTGCGTCAGTTCCCTTTAGATGAGCTCGGTCCAGACCAGACAGCTTTTCTTGTAGGAAACAACAGAGAATTGTTCATCATCATCATCACTTGCACTTGCAACTTGTTCAAAGAAATCAGAAACTGCTTTTTTTTATGTGTATGATATTTCCACTGAAGCTCCCGGCTGTTTAACTGGATTTTGACGGATTTTCCAAGGTCCACAAAAATATTCTCTTCTATTGGTATAAAAACATGGAACCTACCAAAAGAGAGATTAGCATCTCTTCTATCATCAGTTAAAAAAAAAATAAGAAAGTATGTTTGTATCTGTTTCCATTTTGCAGCTGTTAGCATTAGAATATAGCTACGTTTCATCATTATTAACAAACCTGTTGAAGACATTGGGGTTGATCTCTTATACTCTGCTGCCACCTGCTGGCCGTTTTTTTTTTAATATAATAACTACCATGGCTTTAAGCCACCTCTTCATGTCAGAAGCTGTATCAAAGCCTTCTGTATGCTCTTGCATTAAAAAAAAGAAAAGAAAAAAAACGTACAGTATATATACGTTTTTGGGAGTGAAGGACAAAGTATTGAAAAACATATTTATACGTTTATGGGTTTGAATGAGTTAAGTGACGATAGTTACTGTAGTCCTCTAACAAAAAAACATTTTTGTTGGGTGGCCAGGCACTCCAGAGAGCCAACTATACCAATAAATAAAAAAATAAAAATAAAAAAAATTAAAAAAGTGGTTTTACATAATTGTGCCCTTGTCGCCGGAGGACGTGAGAGGACATCCGAGGTTTCGGCACGCTCTTAAGGACCCGCACACTCATCATTAATCCCCCTGAGGTCACTGGTGTCATCATTTCCTAATTGAACGGAGGCCGCTTGTCACTTTGGCCAATGCTCATTCACTCTTCTTGATTGGCCGAGTGCGTTGCTGAAGGCCACGACCATATATGGCTATATGTCATTATGCGCGTGTGGGGCGTTTATAACCTGCGGAGAGCTTGCAGGTGAATATCGGCAGGATGGAAGTTCAACAGACGGTCAAGCGGAGGTCGGGAACTTAAGGACTTGGTGTGGCTCGGAGTTCGGCCATTTTTGGTTGGAAATGGACACTGGAGGGTCAAATTAGCTTAGCAAGAGCAATTTGCAAAGCTAGTTTCACACTAGCAAAATGAAATTTGGTAGCTAGCTATCATGCGTAAACCCACAAATATGTCTGAAGAAGCCATGCCCAAAAATACATATAGGAAGTCAGCCTTTTTGTTCGAACGCTGTATTTACAGGGGCCCTTCAAAGACAGACTTGTCCTAGAAAACTTTCAAGAATTTTAGTTTTTGAAAATTTAGTCCTCAAAGCAAGTTTCATTTAGCAAAAATGAAATTTGGTACGTAAAAACAAGTCTCCAGACGCCATGCTCAAACAGACACACAAAGTCAGCCATTTTGGTTGGATTTTGTTTGGCCGTTTTCATGGAGCCTTTAACTCATTCACTCCCAAAAACGTATTTATACGTTTTTGTTGTTGTTGTTTTTTAATGTTTTTTTATGCTATAGCAAACAGAAGGCTTTAATATAGCTTCTGACCTGAATAAGTCTCTTAAAGCAATGGTAGTATTACAAAAAACGGCCATCAGGTGGCAGAAGAGTATAAGAGATCAGCCAGGGCCATGTTCCAACAAGCTTTTTTTTTACCCCAGTGTTTTGTTTTGTTTTTTTTCCTGATGACAAGAGAGTCTTAATCTTTCTTTTAGTAGGTGTCCATATTTTTATAGCACTAGAACATAATATTCTGTGGGCCTTGCAAAATCAGTCCAAACAGCCGGGATTGTTTCAGTGAAAATGGCTGGGAGTGAAATAGTTAAAAGACGGACTCATAACTATAGTGATTGGCCCAAAATTGGACCCACGTACACTAAACGAGTGTCTCCAACCTTTCATTTACCTTCTTTCATCTTGTGGAAGAGCACCAAACTTTGCCGGCATAAATAGTTGGACAAAAATACATTGCTTGTTGTAAATAGATCATTTTTGGGCCGATTAAGTTGAAATGGGATCATTAATGTATTCCCTGCGGTACACCTGATGATCTCTGACAGCTCATTGTGCTAGAAAGATGGTTTGAAAGTGCTATATAAATAAAGATGACTTGACTTGACTTGACTTGACTTTTTTGTGCTAGTTAGCAGTTAGCTTGTGCTAATTTCCACACAGGACTTAAATGGGAGAAACTTTTTAGCACATGAAATGTGTAATATTCGAAACTTGAGCTACATTTTATTGGTGTACCTTACAGTATATCGTGGCTTGAAATTGTGACATTTTAAAACCGTGGTATACCTTGAAACAGGTAACCGACTCATGGCTGGCATGAACGAATCTGTGGCTGATGTCATTCGCCAGTTGTTGAATGAAGCAAAAAAAATTGGACTTTATCCATAATTAGCTCATCCGATTGAGGCCAGTGAAGATCCGACTCACAAACACAACATTGGAATGAGAATGTCGGGAAGGGAAACGGCTGAATGGGATGGATAGAGAAATGTGACGAAGGAGGAAATGATGGAGGATGTCTCGCTTGCGGGCTCATTCTCAAGTGAAGCAATTTGTCCTGTTTTCTTCTCTCTTTTTTTTTTGCTGTCCAGCTGCAGATGATGCAGATCCCTATTTTGAGCCCAGCTCTCAAGTAAAAATGTGTAAACCGACCGAGGTTGTCTCAAACCGCCAAAAGTGCCAAATTCTTCATTTGTATGATGTTAGCGCACTTCCTGGTTCACAGTTGATGACGTAATCATCCAGCTTTTACCTTGGGCTTGAATCGTGACTCAAAAAGTGAAAAGGGAAAAAGTATTTCATAATACAAAAGCCTGCTCTGCCGCTGGCATATTTTTTTTTAGCACGGTTGGCCACACTTCTGTGCTCAAGGGCCACATTTGATTTTTAAACAAACAGATGGCTCGGGTCATTCATAAGTGACGTTAAAAAAAGAAAAGAAAATATGTAACACGTAATGTGTAAAATGCTTTAAATAATATATGTAAATATCGTGATACATACAAATTTTTTACTTGTTTTTATTTATTATTTATTTATTTATTAAATTTGTGTTAATTATTATTTACAAATAATTGAATTATGAATAAACCAATTATTTAATAAGATTTTACACTGTAAATAACATTTTATATTATAAACATGTTTATATAAATATATCATGTTTATTTAATCATGTTCATTTATGATAAACTTTAAAAAAATAAATGTAAACAATGTTTAATATATCTAAATTTATTTAGCATTTTATATTATATAAACATATATTTATATATATATATATATATATATATATATATATATAATTTTTATTTAATCATGTTCATTTACCATAAACCTTAAAAAATCAATTCAGACAATGTTTAATATATCTAAATTTTATTTTTGATAACTAATTTTCACCAAGTTGAGTATGACAAATAAATAAATAAATGTTATTCTTTAATCTACCAGAACAAAGATTAATAAACTTTTGTCCACTGGATTTGTTGTTCCATTTTGACGAGAAAAAAAAACGGGAGAAAAAAAAACTGTGACGTGATGTTTTGTTGTTTTTTTTTTGCGCTTTTAGAGGTTTAAAAGCGACCGCAACGAGATGGCATTTGTTCTGCCACGTGCCCAACATGACATCCGCCCTCCCCCAGCAGTCCTCAGACTGGATGATTGGGCCGGGATTATTCTGTCATTAATCCCAGCCAGCGTGCTGCTGGTGGTGGTTTTGCATCCTATTGACTGAGAATGTGTGCGGCCTTAATCTTGGCGAGCGTGCACGCGCAACTGCGCCCACTCCGTCATGTCGCAGACGGAAGACGCGTGCTGAGTTTAATAAACCTCAAAACGCATCCAATTTGAAGACAGTCATCAATCGTAATTTAACTGGAGTTGCACTGTACAAGTGTTAACAGTGAGGGATGGTCGCTGAGGGTAAACAAGGCTCTTGGTCGTTTTTTCCGCGAGTGCTGCAGTCACTTCATTTCCTCATTTTCATGTTCCTTTTAACACGCTGACATCACATCCTCATATTAACTCATTCACTGCCAGCCATTTTCACAGAAACATTCCCCTTCACTCCCGGCTCTTTTACTGGATTTTAATTGATTTTGCAAGGCCCACAGAATATTGTGTTATTTTGCTGTCAAAACATGGAACATACCAAAAGAAAGATTAAAGTCTCTTCTTTCATCAGGAAAAAAAAAAGTATATTTGTATCTGTTTCCATTTTGCAGCCATTAGCATTAGAATATAGCTCAGTTTCATCAATATTCACATTCCTGGTGACAACACTGACAAACAGAGCTTGTTGCAACATGGCCCTGGCTGATCTCTTATACTCTGCTGCCACCTGCTGGTTGTGTTTTTAATAACTACCATTGCTTTAAGCTGTGTCATGCTCTTGCATAAAAACTTTTTTTTTTTAAACAAAAAACGTGTAAACACGTTTTTGGGAGTGAATGGCAAAGTATTAAAAACGTTTTTACACGTCTTTGGGCTTGAATGAGTTAATTTACTTTCGTCTCATCCTTGCTGATGTCAATGTTTGTGTAATACATAAGCGATTATAATTTTTAACTTGGAATTTAATGTTGGGGAGTTATCATGAACTTGATATTTAAGAAGAATTGATGTTCCATAATTAATCAAATTGGAAAAAAAAAAAATCTAAATCGAATTGAATTGAACTCTTGTGAATCTAAATCGAATTGATTCAGGAAATTAGAATTGATACCCAGCCCTATTGCAAAAGATTTTTTTTTCTTTATTACTGTATAGTAACCAGTGATTGGCATATTTTGTACTTCGTACTTTTGTAGTGATTAAAAAAAAATAAAAAAAAATACGACTATGTTACCATTCCGGACATTGTCTTCCAAGTAAAAACTGATGTTTGCAAATGTCTTATTTTCATTAAGCACAGAAGATAATCAGTCTTCTTTCATGAAGGAATACAGAAATCAGTGAACAATTACAATTGATATGTTGAAATCTGAAGATTTGGACAATTTAAAACTGAAAAACACAGTTTGCAAAGAACCGATGGATACGATGAACTCTAATCAAAGCAGACTGCGGATGATACAAAGCCAACAGGAAGCAGACAAAACTCTGCAGAGACGTTTCATGTTTTTTACCTCTTTTACTAGGTCACCAAGCCCCATGATGCATTGCGCTTTATTATTTTTGCCAAAGGATCGTTGCGGTCCGATCGAACGTCCTCAGCAGTGAAGAAGAATCCGTTTTTCTTCCTCTTTATTTGTCTTTATCGATCCGAGTACGAACGCGCGTCTGCTTCATGTCCTCCGAGGTCGCGCGACCGCGCGGCTCGCTTGAAGCTCCCGCGAAAGACGATTTGTCATCATCGGGCGTGATAATGAATCTTCTCGCAGGCCAAAACACGCCATCTTTTGCCGCTTCACTCTGCTAAATGTCTAATGCGCTCGGGGAGTCGCAGTCAGCTTGTTTGCTCGCTTTATTTTTGGGCTTCCCGATTGGCTCGGGCATCGATTTCTTGTGTGCTTTTTTGCATCTTTGACTCTAATGTTAAATCATGTGGAAATCTAATGGAGATTTTAATTCTTTGTTTTTTTTATGATACATACTTATGCAATTGAAATATATATTTGGAAATTTGTTGCGTCTATGACATTTTCTAGTATTTTTTAGTACATCGTAAAAGAATTTTGTGTCATCCTCTGGTGGGCGTGAGCATGTGCGAGTGTGTTTGCTTCATGTTGAGTCACTCACTAGACATGATTAAGTGAATCATCGTTTTTATTTATGGTCTTCATGGATGATGGGACCCAAAAATAACCCTGCATCGTCAAGACTTAGTCTTTTTTTTTTCTTTTCTTTTTTTTTAATATACATGACTCAGACTAAAAGGTTTTTTTTGTTGTTGTTTTTTGTTTTTAATGTATATGACTCAGACTTAAAGGGATACTTCACTTATTTAGCCCATTATAGAAATAAAAAGTTAATATTTTGTCTATAATTAATTTGATACTTTCATTATTTTTCACATACAATTAGTACCTTTAAAAACATTTTGCAACAGCTGTTTTCTAG
This sequence comes from Festucalex cinctus, assembly GCF_051991245.1. Classification (NCBI taxonomy): domain Eukaryota; kingdom Metazoa; phylum Chordata; class Actinopteri; order Syngnathiformes; family Syngnathidae; genus Festucalex; species Festucalex cinctus. The sequence goes on along the minus strand of NC_135416.1, from coordinate 5,676,681 downwards.
GTTTGGTCATGTGACATTCACAAGCTGAGCTCTGATTGGTTACCTGAGCCCTTGTGATGTCATTTTTAGTCGACAGCAAGTTGCAAAATGTGTTTTTAAAGGTACTAATTGTGCATGAAAACTAATGAAAGTATCAAATTTAGTGAAGGCAAAATATTAATGTTTGACTGCCAAAAATGGCTAAATAAGTAAAGTATCCCTTTAAAGTGGAAGGCACACTTAAACATTTTTTGACAATAATATGTCATATGTGACCTCACTAGTCTAAATATGACGTTCTAATTAATATTTAATGTGTGGAATATGAGTTACGCAGCAAAATCCAGCCATTTTTATCCATCTCAGGGGGCGACCATTTTGCCACTTGCTGTCGACTGATGATGACATCACAGTTGCTCAGGCAATGACCAATCACAGCTCACCTTTTTCCTGAAGCTGAGCTGTGATTGGTTGTTACCTGAGCAACATTGATGTCATCTTCAGTCGACAGTAAGTGGGAAAATGGCTGCGCCCCCCCTCGAGCAACTGTGATGTCATCTTCACTAGACAGCAAGCGGCAAAATGGCCGCCTTCTGATATTGGTGAAATTGCTGGAACTCATATTCCACTAACGCAATATTAGCCAGAATATTTAGACTATTGGGGCTGCATAGAACATATTATTGTTAATAAGTTTTGGGCGGAGTTGACTTCCTCTTTAAATGTAGTTTACTTCCTGCCCACACCTACTGAACTGTATTTACTATTTCATGAGAATGTGATTTTTTATATCAAATTTTAATTGGCAAAAGTCAGGCCAATAACTGTTTTCATAACTGTTTTCAAATAAATATTCTCAAAAATAAAATATAAATATAAATGATCAAAAATAAAATATAAATATAAATAAAAAATAAGAATTAAATATTCTAATATTTTCCGATTTTATCAAATTGGCCATTTCATCGGTGGGTTCCTATTATATCCAATATCCAGCATGCGTCCGTGTTTATAGTTTGTACAACTGGAGAGCATCAAGCCCAAATGTGCACTGCTGCCAAAACCCAAAATAACCGACTGCACATGCCCACCATCCTTTTGTAAAAACCTTCTCCTCTTTCATGTGTGAGCTTGCGCATCCCCACTCTTCCTCTCGCCATCATCATCGTCGTCGTGCATCCCATCCGCACACGCACACAACGCATACACGCACACGTAGGGTGCCAGCTGGTTGCCTCCCCCGCCGACGTAGCGCCACGGGGACGGTGTTGGGAGTTTGCGCTCGGCTCGGAGGCGACGTTCTCACGGCCATTTTGTTACGTAAGTGAAGGATTTGACGTCACGTGACCGACACGCACGAAAAGCATGGAGGTCAGTCAGCGCGGACATCTGTGTCGTCGCGGAAAAGTAGATTTGAGATTAAAGATCATAATCTGTTTTTTTCCATTTTTTCATTTTTTAAATTATTTTTTCAATTTTTTTCCATTTTGTCATTTCAATAATTTTTTTCATTATAAGCATGGAGGTCAATCAACGTAGACATCTGTGTCGTCGTGGGAAATCAAATAATTTTGTTAATTCGAGATTAAAGATCATAATCCTTTTTTTTTCTTTTTTTTCTTTTTTTAATTTTTTTCTTTTTTCATTTTTTTCATTTTGTAATTTCATTATTATTTTTTCAATATAAGCATGGATGTCAATCAATATTCAATATTTATTCAATATTTATTCATTTTGTCATTGTGCAAATAACATGGTTATAAACAACAACGAGATATCGTTATGAGCAACAAATATCAATCAACATGGACATCTGTGTCGTCATGGAAAATCAAAATCTTGTTAATTTGAGATTAAAAGATATAATTTTTTTTCATTTTTTTTCAATTATTTATTTATTTATTTTTTCATTTTGTCATTTTATTATTTATTTTTATTTATTTTTTCCAATATAAGCATGGAGGTCAGTCAACGTGGGCATCTGTGTCGTCGCAGAAAATCAAAGTCTTGTTAATTTGAGATTAAAGGACATAATCCATTTTTTTTTCCATTTTTTTAAATTATTTTTTAGTTGTCTTTTTTTTCATTTTGTCATTTCATTATTTTTTCCAATATAAGCATGGAGGTCAATCAGCGTGGACTTCTGTGTCGTCGTGGAAATTCAAAGTCTTGTTAATTTGAGATTAAAGGACATCATCCATTTTTTCCCCCCATTTTTTAATTTTTTTTTTTAATTTTTTTTTTCATTTTTTTCATTTTGTCATTTCATTTTTTTTTCCATTATAAACATGGAGGTCAATCAACGTGGACATCTGTGCCGTCGTGGAAAATCAAGTCTTGTTGATTTGAGATTAAAGGTCATAATTCTTTTTTTTTTTTTTTTTTTTTTTTGTGGACTGTTACTACACAAACCTTGGCAAAGGTAAACATGAGGAGTGAATGACATTGGAAAGAGTGCGGCTCACTTGACTTGTTGGAAAATAGCGAGCGTACAGTTGAATCCCCCCCCCCCGGTTGCCGATTGGACGTCAGGATGGATTAGCGTCATCCTAAAAAGCGAATGCCCGCCCGCGTGTTGACGCTGGTCTTCGGGTTTTACAAAAGGACAAATGGATTCTCCTCGATTCTGTGAAGTCGTAACCGGAGGAGGAATAATGTTTGCTCCCGTCTGGGTCGTTGACGTCTTCATGTTGAGGCGTCGATGGCTCATGGGTGTTAAAAATATTTTGACTTTGACTGAGGCTGTTTTGCTGACAAGGAAGTTGACGAGACCTTACGACAGCTAGGAGGAGGTCTAAGTTGTGGTGCAGGTGGCGATTTTGGTGAGGAGACAGATTCTGTGCTGCACTGATGTGTGGCTGATGCTGATGTCATTGTATTTCATTTATGAATATCACAACATGCATCGAAACTTCTGAATCATTTCAATTCATTAAAACAGGGTCTTGTCAAGTTCTGGGAGGGCGAATCTAAAAGTCTGCAACCTGCAGATTTAGGGCCACATGTGGCTCTTTAGTCCGTCTCTTGTGGCTCCCAGTGAATCTCTAAAAAAAATTACGAGAAAATAGAAATTAATATATTTTTTTACATTTTTTTTTTTTTAGGTGAAATATTCTTCAAATGAATTAATGATGAAATTATACAAAAATAATAATTAAATATTCAAAAAAATTGTCAGCTGTCAGAAAAAAAAGAGGCAAAGTGGATGAAAAAGTTTAAATAAATGAAATAAAATACCTAAAAATGTCCACAACATGACCATAACATATCCAAAAAGGGAAGAGGAAAAGCAGAAAATTACTGTAAAATATCAGCAAAATAGCGAAAATGTCTGAAATTTTATGGCAAAATGGTAGAAAAAAATGTAAAAAATATAGCCATAAAATATTAAAAAAATTATAATAAAAAAAAAACGGAAGAGAGGCAGAAAATTACCAGAATAAGCCCATAAATTTGCTAAAAATATCAAAAATTTGACAAAAAGGCAGAAAAGTCTAAAAATGCATGAAAAGGGAGGTATGAAAAATTACAAAATTTATTGAATGCTGCATATTTTTCTGCCCTCAATACTTTTTATTATTATTATTATTATTTATTATTATTTTTATTTATTTATTAGAATTTAAATTAGGCTAACACTAGCACATTGTTTCGTTCATCGCAATGTGTTCAAATTTTTTGCCTCTCCAGACAGACTTTTTTGGTTATTTACTCGGCATAAAATGCTCTTTTGACAGGAAATGTTGCTGACGTAAGGCGCTAGGTGACGGTGGGCGTTTATACAATACGGTCTGATGTCTGGCAAACTGGAAATTGTGCTGTTTGATACGCATAAGTCTGGTGTATTGCCTCTACTTGATTTTTGGTGGCTCGACTTAATGACTTCCCTGGCCCCATGCAGGGTGACAATTGGTTGGTTACCTTCAAAGGTGTTACAAGATGGGTCGGAAGGAACTCCCTGTTTTCGTCCAGCGGTCACCTGAACCTCGGAATAGCCTCGCTAATCACTCTTGTCGTTTTTAATCTCCCTCGTCCACACCGCGTGTGTATTTAAAGGCAGGAAGCCTCCGATTAAAGCTCTGATCAGGAAGGGGAGGGTAGTAGTAGGTGGGGCGGGGGCTGGGGGGAGGTTGAGCGGCGTGCAAGCTCACATTGGGAGCCATGTGAGCCGACCTAATGCGAAGATAGTTGCAGGACGGTGCAGGTTTTATGGTCAGAAAATTAGGTCAGGTGACGGGAGGGTGCGTTCGGTCCTTCGGTCCTTGGACAAAACGACCTCTCGGGAAAAACTGACAGGTTGAGGTTTGGGGGTCTTGTTGATTCGGTTTGAAATAGGGCTGTTTGATTATGAAGAAAATATTAATCACATTTATTTTGGTAATCATTGAAATCACGAAGTAGGATGATTGTTTATTTTTTTTTGGTACAAAACAAGAAACAAATAAAAAATATTAAGACATAAAATTATTTGAAACACTATAAATATAAACGTTTTGGATGAAACTATTTATTGAATTAGTTATTTTAAAATTTAAAAGGTGCAAATTTTAAAATTTAAACAACTCAAAAATTGGTATTAATATTTTTTTTATGATTATTCTCCTTTTTTTAATTATGGAGTGTAATTATTGAAATTGTAATTGAATTTCAATTAATTGCGCAGACCTAATTTGAAAACAGTGTAAATTTAAATTAATATTTACGTCGTACGTGATAAAATGAACCTCCAATCATCACATTCTGTAGGCATAAAAAGCAGGATTTAAAAGGATTTGACATTCGATAATCGTCAGCAAAAACTAGGGTAAGCTTGAAATACTTCCTGTTTTCATTCTTATTCTTTCAAATTTGCAGTGTCAAACACGATAGTTTGCCACCATCTAGTGTTCAAAATTGGAATTACACTCAGAAATAAACAGGAGGCAAAAGAAAATAGTGTTATAAATTGTGATTCTTTTTTTTTTAAATCAACAAAATATTAAATATTTCCTTGCCGTTCTTCTCTTCCCATCAGGCAACCGTGGGTCACGTGTGCTCTGGGCACTGCCGGTTGTCTTTTGAGGCAGCGCGAGCAATCGAGTGAGCAATAAATAGCGTTGGCCGACGATGCGGGTGATGCGAGGCATCGAGGTCGCTTGCTTGCTCGCTCTTCCCTCTCCACATTTAGCCCATTTAATCCCCGTCTGATTGGGTGCGTGTGGGTGCCAGGTGCAGAAGAGATGCGGCGCCTGGAGCTGTTCCCTCGCCGCAACTTAATGGAGCAAAAGTTGCACTAAATTGTTTAGTGAGCAAAAGAAAAAAAAACGAAATGAATTACATCAGTGGCGTGCAAGGCGGGCGGGGCATGGGCCAAAAAAAATAATGACATTAATGTCTCTTGTCTTGGTTTCTTTTTATCATCATGACGCGTCGTGACGTCAGTCTCACATGGTCGTAAATGTGCTATGTGCTTTCGCTCCCCCCGCAGGCGGGGAGGACACACTGCAGCTTATTGCAACCTTGTGTTGACCTTTGCCTGCTGATGGGGCGGTCGTGAGTGAGCAGACGGTTACATTGGGGACATTTTCACATTCTGGTGTCACAATTGTGATTGCTAGTCAGTTCATCAATTGATTGTGACACGATTGTGTAATTGATTTTACTGTTCAATTACTGCAAGGTTATAATTGATTGAGCCAATGTATTTTTTTTTCAATTAATTGAGTTTTTTATGATAAGAAAATCATTCAAATTGGGTTTTTAAAAAATGTTCTTAAACAATTTTTTTTTTTTTTAAAGTGCGTTAGGAAAGTTTTTTTATTTATTTTTTACCTAATTTAATGGCTTTACAAATTAAAATAGATTTTTAACGAAGTGCAGACATCAAGAGTCGCTATACTAGTTAATTACTGATTGAATTTATACTAATATATACTAATATATATAATAAATAAGGTTTTTTTTTGTTACTTTTCACTTACTAGTTTATTATTATCAAGTGTGTATTTTTTTTAAATGAAAACTGATTTTAAAAATCAAATTGACCATCTGTTTGTTTTTTTGTTGTTGTTGTTTTTTTTTTTTCCTTTGCAATTACTGGTTGTTATATAATGTAATTTTAACATTAGAATTGATCAAATGAAAATTGACCAAATTGAGGACATAAAATAATGACTTTACTTTTCAATGTACTGTTTTTTTTTGTTTGTTTTGTTTTGTTTTGTTTAAAAAAAAAAAACATAAATAAGAATATTTTTTTAAACATACATTAAAAAAAATGTTTCATTTTTCAATCACTGGTTGCTTTTATTTAAAAAATAATTACTAATTAATGTAATAGTTTTCACATCCATTTTGTGTTTGACCACGTATATCAATGCATATTTGTCTATATTTGATAAGTCCTTTCTTGTTTTGTTTTGGGTTTTAAATATTACATCATGCTAGAATGCATGTTTAATTTCCATCCATCCTTCCATTTTCTTGACTGCTTATTCCTCACAAGGGTCGCAGGGGGTGCTGGAGCCTATCTCAGCCGGCTCTGGGCAGTCAGCGGGGTACACCCTGGACTGGTTGCCAGCCAATCGCGGGGCACGCAGAGACGAACAACCGTCCACACTCGGGACAATTCGGCCCGCCCAATTAATAACCTGCCATGCATGTCTTTGGAATGTGGGAGGAGACCGGAGTACCCGGAGAAGACCCACGCGGGCACGGGGAGAACAGCATGTTTAATTTAAAAAAAAAAAAGAACTTTCTCAGGTCTGTGTGTCTGGATCACAATACCAGACTGATTAGAAACATAGCGAGAGTATAATTCACCTTATCTTTATTTGTCAGTCTTCAGCCGATGTTACGCTCCGCAATTACACTCATTATATGTCTCAATCAAGCCTGTTTGTGTTTGATCTAATACTATTTCCCTCCCTTATCTAAAGCCCGTGAGTTAAATATGTACACTTATTAATGCAAATGAGCAGCCGGAGTGTTGATTTGAAAAAAAAAAAAAAAAAAAAAAGCAGGTACATCCCTTAACTCATTCACTGCCAGCCCAGTAAAAATGGATCTTTGACGTAGGGCTGCTCGATTATGGGAAAAATAATAATCATGATTATTTTGGCAAAAGTTGAAATCACGATTATTCAAACGGTTATTTATGTTTTGGCACAAAACAAGAAAATGTTTAAGCATTTAAAAATATTAGGACCAAATTTTAAAAAAATAGAAACACTATAATTAAGTTTTGGACCAAACATAATTTATAATTATATATATTTATTTATGTTGGCAAAAACATGAAAGTTGGAGTGCAGCATATGCACTGTGCAGTAGGGCAATATTTATTTTTATTTTTTTATTTTTTGGTACAAAACAAGAACATTTTTAAACATATAAAACAAATTAAAAAAAATATTAAGACAAAATTATTTCAAACACTATATTTATTAGGGGTGTGAATTGCCTAGTACCTGACAATTCGATTCGTATCACGATTCACAGGTCACGATTCGATTCGATACCGATTAATCCCGATACGAATGGTCACGATTCGATACCGATTAATCCCGATACGAATTTATAAGTCGATTGTTGCGATTTTTTTTCATTCATATTTAGAAAATACTAATCAGTAAGCTTGTAGAGTGTAAGATTTATATGAAAATGTATTATTTATTTATCTGAAATTTCAGTCTTATAGAGGTTGTAATCTGTTTCATGTTTGAACAGCATTAAAATAAAAATATTAAGGCTTAATGTGCCGTTCATATAACATTCTTCCATGCTCAAGGTGTGAATCCTAAAAAAAAAAAAAAAAAAAAAATCGATTCTGCCGATTATTGAATCGATTCGAGAATCGCGCGATGTAGTATCGCGATATATCGCCGAATCGATTTTTTTTTAACACCCCTAATATTTATGTAAGTTCCTTTTGGATAAAAAAAAAAAAAGATCAACTTAGTTATTTTAAAATTTAAAAAAGGTGCAAATGTATACATTTAAACAACACAATAGTCTTTTTAGTTTGATTATGATTATTATGATTATGCTGATTCTGTAATTGTAGCGTGTAATAATTGAAATTATAATTGAATTTCGATTAATTGCACAGCCTTACTTTGACGTGTATAGCTGTCAATGGCACTGAATGAGTTAAGAATCCGCATCACAATTATCGTGTGTACCTGACGAGCCCGGCGAGGGGCAGATAACCGTCTCCATGGCAACCGGCGTGGATGGAAGAAGTCGGCGCGATGTGCGAACGGATGTCGACTTGAGCGTGAGTGTGCGTGCGCGCGCGTGTCTTTTGTAGAAATGACTCATAGAGCAACACAAATCCTCAGCAAGTAAACTGCTGTCACGGGCTTTGAAACATGAGAAGTTCCCTCCACTCTCTCACAAATCATCTCTCAACATAATCAGACACTTTATTAGGTACACTCTATATGCTATTCAATTCAGGAATTTTTGTTTTGTTTTGTTTTTTTACGATGGACTCACGCTGACTTTTTCAGGTTGTTTGCGTATAACGAGTCTTCCTTCGCTCACTCACGGAAAATCTTGCCTCGAGCCTTTTTGTCACCATCCGTCTCATTCGCTCCTCTGCAGGCAGCGTGCGCGTGTACGCGCGTGTACGCGCGTGTACGCGTGTCCTCATTGTGTCAGATCACTGCCCCCTCCAGGCCACTGCCAGCATCCAGCGCCCGTTTAGGAGGAAAGAAATATGAATGATTGACAGCGAGACCTGCGTGTGGATGCGTGTGCGCGTTCACGTCAGGAGGAAACTCACGTTTCATAAACTCATCTCTCACATGGCCTTAAAACATATTTTAAGGCATGGCTTGATTTTATCCCTCGTCTTTTTGATTCCAATTGAAGAAAAATAATAATGCTGGTTGCTAATAATGCTAATCATGCTAATATAAGAATAAATTAGTGATAGACCGATATGGTTTTTTTCAAGGCCGATACCGATACAGATTATTTGTAGTCAAGTAGGCCGATAACCGATATTTCAAGCCGATATTCATTTGCATTAGCATGGGGGGGTTCTTTTCAAACTATATATAATTTCTCACTGAGTAACAAATTCATGCGAATGTAGCTCATTTGGGGTTTTTGTTAGGGTTCGTAAAAACGTTTCAAAAAGATTTTCCGCGGTGAAAAATGGTGTGAATATGTTCCAAATGTGTTTACGACAAATAATAACTGACTGCGAACATCTTACAAATCCTGACAAAAACCCCAAATTCGCTACGTTCGCAAGTATTCCCTGCTCAGTGAGCTTTATCGGCCTTCAGATTCCAAAAATGGCCGATGCCGATATTCGTCAAAATGCCAAATATCGGCACCGATAATCGTCCCGGCCGATTATCGGTCTATCCCTAATAATAATCCCCAAAAACAGAATTAGGTCATTTTAATATCAGGACATTGATGCCTCAATTTAGGAATTGAGCAACTGCTAGTGAACATTTCTTAAAAAAAAAAAAAAACAACATCCTTGTGCTTGCTTCAATCTGTTTATTGACATTCCAAGTTAAACATCGTGTTTAACCAAACCAATCACTTACAAAGTTAGCATTAGCTTAATGCTAACAGACAAAATAGACTTGCTAACAGAAATATAGCATTGAGGCTTCAACACATTAAGACAAGACAACGTGGGGACAAAATTGATCCCCTTCTGTTATTAAAGAAAGCTAAATAATAATAAAATAAGAGTAATAATAATAATATGGCTGGCAACCGGTTCAGGGTGTACCCCGCCTACTGCCCCTAAGCCAGCTGGGATAGGCTCCAGCACCCCCTGTGACCCTTGTGAGGAGCAAGCGGTTCAGAAAACGGATGGATGGATAGTGATAATAATAATAATAATGATAATAATTGCTGGACTTTTTTACTCTGTAGCACTTTGTGATTGTTGAAATATAAAGTGTATTACAAATAAAATGTATTATTATTATTATTATTATTATTATTATTATTAAGATAAAATGTAATGGAAATTAACCAATGCAAATTAGACATTGTTAATAATGGTAATAATAATAATAATAATAATAATAATAATAATTGCTAGATTTTTTTTACTCGTAGCACTTTGTGATTGTTGAAATATAAAGTGTATTACAAATAAAATGCATTATTATTATTATTATTATTAAGATAAAATTTAATGGAAATGAACCAATTCAAATTAGACATTGTTAATAATAATAATAATAATAATTGTTTTTTGTTTTTTTTTGTTTTTTTACTCTGTAGCACTTTGAGATTGTGGAAATATAAAGTGCATTACAAATAAAATTTAATGGAAATTAACCAATGCAAATTTCACATTTTGTTGAAATGTGTTTTTGAAATGTGGTTCAACAGAATTGTTTTAAAAATTCAACTCATGTAATAGGCAAGAAAAAAAAAAGACAAAGAAAATAGTTTTACCATTCAGACATTTTCAACCAAGGCATGTCCTCTAATTAGCATCATTAGTGTCTTCAAACTTGCAATCAATCAGTCAGGTGATGAGTAGCGTACCACATTAAACCTTTCTTGAATTTCTTGAATTCATTCCAGACATGTCAAGAACCACGTCAACAAAATATTGTAAACACTGAAGGCCGATACACACGCTTATTTATACATCTCCCACCCACCCCTTCTCAACATGTCTGAAAATGAGATTCGACAGAAAATGATCGACTAGCACATTTCAAGTCAAGTCGACAAAACCGTGTCCGAGCATCTTGATGTTCCCACAAATTATTCATGAACGTAAATGTGTTTCTTTTGCAGAAAGTGAGTGAGAAAGTGGGCGGAGCCGAGGGAACCAAACTCGATGAGGACTTCACTGAAATGGAAAAGGCGAGACGCGACTCAAATGATCAACATTACATGTATGAAGAATTATCGTGTGAACGTTTTTTTGTGATTTGTTTGCACGCGCAGAAGGTGGACACGACCACCCGGGCCGTCATCGACATCATGACCAAGACGACAGAATATCTGCAGCCCAACCCAGGTGACGTCATGTGCCCTCATTGTTTCTTTTATCAGTGTTGTTTGGTGTTCTTGAGACTTTTTCCTCACAGGGTTCTTCTGTGCCCCCTGCCATGTTGTGGTTTGCGTGTGTGTTTGTGGGTACGCTTATGGGAATATTTTTATTTTTAGTGTATTATGGATGTTTTCATTGTTCAGCACCTTGAGTTGCATTTGAATGTATGAAAGGTGCTATATAAATCAAATTTGATTTGATTTGATTTTTTTCTTGTGGGTTTAATCATGATAGACGACACGTCCACCAAACGTCATTTTGCTTAATCTTCACATGAAAAAACAAACAAACGTGACTCCTGTGTCATTTATTTCTTTCTTTGTTCCTTTTGCAGCCACCCGAGCCAAGATGAGCATGATGAACTCCATGTCTCGCATGCGGGGTCAGGAGAAGGGACCCGGGTACACCCAGACAGAAGCCATCCTGGGAGAGTCCATGCAGCGCTTCGGTCGAGAGCTCGGCGAGGAGTCCAATTTCGGTAAGTGCGTGACGACCTTTTTCACGATGGCGTGCCCACGGTTTGGATGTCAAATTTACGCCAAAAGGTGAAGGGTAATAAATAAGGAAGTCGATATTTTATAATGATAGAATGTTGCATTATTTTTTGGAAAACTGTCCCGTGTTATTCGCAAAAGAACATGAAGTGAGTTGAGGAGCTTTATGTAGACAAAAGTGTGCTTTGTCGCCATCTTGTGGCGTCTTGGTGCCAAGAAACTATTATAAAGTGAGTTGGGAAGTTGCACTTTGCGATGCTAGCTGTAATGGCTTCTGTTTTGAAATTTATAGGAAGTTGCAGTATATCTCGCGAGCAATTGTCGCCTTGAAAGGTTTGTAATTACTTGCAGATGCCACAAGATGGTAGCAAAACACTTTTTAGTCTATTAGACAAGGATGTGGCCTGACTAAATGAGTAGGGCTGGGAATCTTTGACTGTCTCACGATTCGATTCGATTAAAATTTTTGGGTCTACGATCCGATTCAGAATCGATTTTCGATTCTCGATTCAAACGATTTTCGATTCAAAATTATTTGATTGACAAATAATTTCTGCTTCAATTTACAGATATGCTCAACATTATCATGATCTACTCCAGTCTGCTTTGCAAGACAAAATGACAAATAGAGACATTAAAGTGTCTTTTTTTTTTTTTTTTTTTTTTTAAACATTTATTAATTTTGTATTGTAAGTGCCTTTTTCCACAAAAACAGCATGTGGGCTACAACTGCCTTTTCCACTTCTTCTTCATTTCTAATTTAAATAAAATTTATTTTGGATATTAATATCGATTCGATTTGATTAATAAATGAGAATCTCAATTCTTTTATGAATCGATTTTTTTGGCACACCCCTATAAATGAGGCTCCTCCCCTCATTTAAATGTAGATACTTGACACACAGAAGGAACCAATTTTTTTCTGTATATTAGTCAATCCCTGTATATTTTTTCAAAAAAAAAAAATAAATAAAATATATATATATATATATATATATATATAATTAAATTATAGATTATATATATATATATATATTCCCCCAGAGTTCAGGGGAAACATAGCTTTATTTTTAAAATGTTTTTTTGTATTAATTTAAAAAATAATAATAATAATTATCCACCCCCGTCTTCTTCCCGAAACATATCAATGGCCGTCCATCATACGCTAATTTCCGCTATTCGCAAGCTCTCCCAGTTCCATCGCTTGCAAACATGGCTTGGCCTCTGCACAGAAACAGCCGATATGCCAATTTGCTTATACCAAACCGCCAATATGTACTGAATTGAACTTTTGTGGGCAAAATATTGCACATTGAAAGTGTTCGAGAACTGACCCGCTAAGATTCATGTGGCTTTCGTGTCGTTCAGGCCTGGCGCTGATCGACGCCGGCGAGTGCATGCGCGAGCTGGCCGAGGTGAAAGACGCCCTGGACATGGAAGTCAAGCAGAACTTCATCGACCCCTTGCAGAACCTCCACGAGAAAGACCTCAAGGAGATCCAGGTTGGCTTCCGAAAGGTGACGTTGACGATTAGGACGCGTGGCTTGACGCGCAACTCTGTGCTGCTGATCGACAGCATCACCTGAAGAAGATGGAGGGCCGGCGTCTGGACTTCGACTACAAGAAGAAGCGGCAGGGCAAAGTGACGGACGACGAGCTCAAGCAAGCGCTGGAGAAGTTCGACGAGTCCAAGGACATCGCCGAGGTCAGCATGTTCAACCTGCTGGAGAGCGACGTAAGTGGACGAACATTTGGATGCATACATATTTATTTATTTATTTTTTTTTATCGAATGTTTGATCACTTTGTTTTGATAACTAGACTAAGTGCAATTTCTGGAGAAATTGTGTGGGAATTCTGAAAGCTGAATGCTAAGATGTGAATGCATGTGGAATGCTTATGAAGTAAATTGAGAGCCAAATTATGACCTCCTGGTTACTGGACAATGTACTTTATGTACTGTAATGATGATAAGTTATATGTATGGAAGTGGGCGTGGAAAGTGATACTTAGAATAAGTTCAATGTCTGTGCCATTGAAAATAAATGGGAAAAAAGTTGATATTACAAGTTAAATTGGGAGGCGTGAATTTTTGAAGCTAGGTGAAATTTGAACAGTGTAAATTGGAAGTGGGAGTTGTTACATGGCAAAAAAAAGTGTGGAGATTAAAAATCACAATAACATATGTGGGAATGCTTCAGCATTCCCACAACTACAGTGGATGCAATGAATGGTCAAATGATATTTAACCCTCTTTTAAAATAATACAAACACATTTAAAATATTTTTTCAACTAATTGAGCAATATAAATGGATAAGACAAAAATAGTGTCCAAACAGCATTACAATGAGCCCTCAATTTCTTAAAAGTAAACAAATTCTGTTGTTGTTTTTTTTTGTTTTTTGTTTTTTTCAAAATTAACAAACTTCACACCCTCACAATGTCCATGAAAAATCCAAAGATTTTCACTCTTCTTCTTTGAAATCTGCACAGTGTAAAACAAGCGTGTGGAGCCATCTTGTGGCTGACAGTGGAATTGCACCTCAAATTATTATAACCACTCACTGAACCACTCACTGGTTCCCCACAAATATTTTTTTTTCACCCAAATAAAACAAAATCAATGTTATTTATTTATTTATTTATTTATTTATTTATTGTAGCAGGGCATATATTTCCCAGAAATATTGCTTTCAACACATCATCCGAAGTGCAAAACAAAAAGTGCGTTTGGGTGTCAAAAATCATTGAGAAAACTTTTGTTCGTGGACAGATCGAGCAGGTGAGCCAGCTGGCGGCGTTGGTCCACGCTCAGGTGGAATATCACAGCCGGGCCGCCGAGATCCTCACGCAGCTGTGCAGCAAGATCGACGAACGGTCGGTGCCTCCCTCAAAGTCCGCTCGCTGTTTTTGCGAAAGCTGAAATACAACAGAAAATACCAAGCAGGCAGTTTTGTTATCAGAATTTATTGAACATGTGTAGCTTAAAAATAAGCATAACTTTACTAAACGGTGGGGTCGTTTTTATGGACTGTGCAGGATAAAGGATTGCTCGCACAAGCCCCGGAAAGAGTACGTTCCCAAGCCTCGCACCGCTTTGGACTTCTCCTCCATCAGCGAGAACCACAACGGAGGCATTCACAGCGCTCGTTCTCCGGGTGAGCGCCGACCCAAGAACCGCACACAAAAAAACATGTCACCCGAATCATGTCCAAGGATCAAATTTATTTATTTTTATAGGCATCTTTTATTATGACGTTACAGGTCCTTGTGTTTATAAATTGGTTATTGACTAGGTTATTAATGCTTAATAAAGCCTTAATAAACAAATGTGAGGCAACTCACCCACCATATAGTGAAGCCATTTATAACAAATGTGTATTAAGGTTTTTAGAAAGGATTAATGACACTATTATTTATGACCTTCAAATAAAGCATCCCGTGTTATAATTATCAGCTGGTTATTAATAACGCCCATTTACCAAATAATCAGCTCACACTTGTTATTGTAAACACCTATTATGTCCATTATGTAAATTAGATGTTTATTAAGGCATTATTACATGGTTATTAACCTTTTTAAAAGTTATTTATATGGCCTCTTTTATTTTGAAGTGCTACCCACATTTCTACATGTGTGAATTTATTTTACTCGCCGTTTCCCGTTTTTGCTGTCAATTGTCAAAAACAGAGCTACTTGAAGGGGTACTTGACTCATTCAAAGTTAATATTTTGTCTATAACCGATGTGGTAGCGTCGTGATTTTTCATGTACAATTAATACATTTAAAAAGTCATTTTTCCACTTGCTGTGGACTGATGATGACGTCACCTGTGCTGAGGAAGTCGGCAATGACCAATCATATCTCATTTTACTGACCAAACCCAGACAACAGGTGAGCCATGATTGGCCGTTACCAAGGTTATTTTAGTTAACGAAAACTAACGAAAAAAACTAAAATTCAAAAAACAATTTTGTTAAACAAAACAAAATAAAAATGAAAATGTTCTTTAAAAAACGAAAACTAACGGAAACTACATTTTATGTTTACAAATTAAAACTAACTATAATTCTAGCAAAAATGTCCTTCGTTTTAGTCTTTGGTAATTAATTTAATGCAGGAACCTTCGGGGATGATTTTAAATGTAATTTGAAGTACATTCATTTTGATATTAACTGCAATAAGGGCTTTTTTAAAATATATCACACAGAAATGACGTCATCTGGCAGCAGCCAATAGAAAAGCACCTTCAGATGACGTCGCTCCCATGGTGTGTTTTTTTAAATATTGCGCACAAGTAATACACATTATATAACAAAACTAAAACTAATATTAAAACTAAACTAAAATTAAGCTTTCATTAAATAACTAAAACTCATAAAAACAAACAAAACCACAATAAATACTAATTAGATTAAAAAAAAAAAAAAAAACTAAATAAAATGAAAAGTTCCAAAACTATTATAACCCTGGCCGTTACCTACTTCCTCAGCACAGGTGATGTCATCATCAGTTGACAGCAAGTAGAACAAATACTTAACAAAAAGGTATAACAATGAAGTTATCAAATTCATTCTGGACAAAATCTTAACTTTTCACTGCTGTAAATTGTTCAATGAGTCAAATGTCCCTTTAAAAAAAAAAAGTTTGAATATTAGCTTGTAGCTAATTTGAGCACGTTAAGGTGATCGCCGCGCAAAAAAAAATTGGAAAAAAAAACAATTGCAATTGTGTTCTTGTGTTTGTGTGTATGTACTGCGTATATAGATCCATGTGTTGTATTGTTGCAAAAGAATAATAATAATAATGTTGGGTCAAATTGACCCAAACAAGCCAAATTTCCCATCAAGTGCTTTTTGTGTGGACGTCACCTCGTCACTGACTTTGCTCATTTGCTTTCCCCCCAGCCCCTCTATTTTTTTTCCCAATGCTTGCCCACTAAATAAAAACAACTGTGTCGCTCTTTTTCTCTTTCTTCCCCTGCGTTTGTTGTTTGTGTTGACGGGTGCAGGGGCGAGGTCACCAGGTGAGCCTTCATAGGTCGTCCACTTCCTGCGTCACTCCACCTCCGCCTTCACCCTCCTCCCCAACTGACTTGTTTGTCTTTTTTCCCCCTCCCTCTTTCCCCGTCTGCCGCCGCTGCTTTCCCGCTCGCAGCGAGGTCTCCAGGTGAGACGAAAGCAGAAGGTCGCGCGCCATCGCCTCCATCGTTGCTTCACCGTTTGTGTTTCAAGAGCCAGCGCCCAGCGCGTTTGCTCTTGTTCCTCATCGACCGTTTGTTTTGTTTTGTTTTGTTTTGTTTTGTTTCGTTTTGTTTCGTTTCGTTTCGGCCCATCTCTCCATCCGTCGCCGATCGCTTCTGATGTTTGAATGTGTGGTCTCACCTGTGTTCTCCCTTTTCCCCTTCGCAGCAAGATCTCCAGGTGAGCACGAGCGAAGTGGCGGGCGGGAGACGCCGCGTCTCCGCAAATCACTTTTTGACTCGTCGGTTAATGTTTTTTTTTTTTTTGTTTGAACACAGTGGACGTTCCTCTTTGTTCCTCAGTGCAGACTCGTCTACACTCGTTTTTCTTTGCGTGTCTGTCTAACCCCTTTCTTTCTTTCTTTCTTTCTTCCTCCCCTTTTTTCTTCTTTTGTTGGTCAAGGTTTGACATTCGGGGAAACGCAAAAGGAGCCCCGAAAGTAAAAGTCACAAATACCCAAAATGAAATTTAAAAAAAAAAGGAAAAAAAAAAAAAAAAAGTCCTTTCAAACATTTTGATCCAATTTCTAAAATATATTTTAAAATGTGTCATTGATATTTTTTTACTTGTATTTGAATATATTTTTGTCATTCTCATTAAAAAAAAAATTTTTAGTTTATATTATTTTATTTATTTCTTTATTTATTATTATTATTTTTTTGCTATTATTGAACATTTAAAAAATTAATTGCAGTGAACAATTAAAAATATTGTCCCAAATTATTTCATGTTAATTTTCAAAAATAGATATACATCGTTATTTTAATGTAATTTCTTTAATAGTAATGCTAATTAATTTTACTTTATTAAATGTGTTTTAATATTCATTTATCCTTATTTTTAATTACATGACAAACATTCTCATTTAAAAATAAAAATTATTTTTTTTATTTATATTATTTTATTTAATTATTATTTATTTATGTTTTATTTGTATTTATTTGCTATTATTGAACATTAAAAAATTAATTGCAGTGAATAAATAAAAATATTGTCACAAAATTATTTTATATTAATTTTCAAAAATAAATATACATCATTATTTTAATGTAACTTTTTTAATAGTAATTCTAATTAATTTTACTTTATTAATTGTGTTTTAATATTCATTTATTCTTATTTTTAGTTACATGACAAACAAAGACATTGTTTTGATTTCTATTGATCATAAATGTCAGGCTGCAGTCATTATATTTCAAAAGCAAGTGAACCAAGCAAGAACCCAATTCCATTTACGATTTCTCAAAAAAAAAAAGATGGCTGAGGTCAAAGGTCAAATTATTAGGGTTGCCGCCCCCAGCAATGCTTCCTCTAATCATTAAATAAACAAAATGTGGTTTATTTCATATTTTCAGTCACCTGTAACCAATAGCACTTACATAAAAAAAATTGAAAGATAATGACAATATAAAATAATTTAAAATTAAGTTGAAAATAATATTTTTATTTCAAAGTATAGTGACTGTTATTTTAACATAAGTTATTGTTTTACATCATTATTATTTATTACTTTATGATTTGAATTCATTTTATGAGTGTGTTTTTTATTTCTCAAGTATTTGTATTTTATTTTGTGAAATATTTGATTTGATTTTAGTATTCTCTTTTGATTTATTTCTGCTTGATTTTTACAATATATATTTTTTTCATTGAATTTTGTATATGACTGCATTTCTGTTTTTATTCTTTTCTTCTTGTAACTCGTCCACTTTTCACTCGTTTCCTCTTTCTTCATTTCCAGGTTAGCTTAGCAAAGCAGAGCTTGGCTCCACTTTGCTGACCCGAATGTCAAACTGCACCTTTACTGGCCCACCGTGTGTCCAATTGGAATCTTAACGAACTTGTTACTAACGTTTTCATTCTTTGTCTTCTGGCTCTGCGTCGCATCGTTTCCTCTTCTTCTCGTCTTGCCTTCAGCTCGTTCACCAGGTGAGCACTTAATTAAACTATAAACATTTTTTGACTCACCACGTCAAACCATATGATACGGAAAAATAAAATTACATAAAATCAATAAATAATAATGCATTCAAACTGATCGCCAACATTAACTCAGGAGCACAATATAAATAATATAAAAAAAACTTTAACCTGCAAAACAAAAATATCTAAAATCATTTGTGCTGATTTTTTTTTGCTGTGTGCAAAACGCGCATGCTCAGTGCAAACAAATCCCCTGCACCACCGAGCGAATGCTCCCTGCGCACGCTCTGCCAATGATGACAGCGCCACTGCCCCCTAATGTAGTGGAGGTGCAATTGCACTTTATTCTAGGACAGTAAAAAAAAATAAAAATAAAAACCGAGTGGTTTCTTTTGAACCTATAATTGGGTTACATTTTTACCCAACTGTTTTGTGCACGTTTATAGTGATATCCTGGTGGCAACCCATTGGGTCGTTTTGACCACTTGTAGATATTGACCCAACATGTTTGGTCAAGTCCTCAACCCGATGCGCTTCGTGGAAACTAGTTGGCTCTGCCGCTTTTGGACTCAGCGCTGGTTTAGCTATTTCACACAATTCAGCTTACGTTTTTTTTTTTTTTTTAAGTGTGCACCCTCTTGGTAGCCCAACAAATAAGTTTTTTGTTGTTGTTTGTTTTTCGCCCACGCAGCCCCCATGGACCAGCCGTGCTGCCGCGCCCTCTACGACTTTGACCCGGAGAACGAGGGCGAGCTGGGCTTCAAGGAGGGCGACATCATCACCCTGACCAACAAGATCGACGAGAACTGGTACGAGGGGATGCTGCACGGCAACTCGGGCTTCTTCCCCATCAACTACGTGGACATCCTGGTGCCCCTGCCGCACTAGAGCGCCGCCCGCCGTAAACGCAGCCGCTTAAGAAACGAAGACGTAAAAATAAAAACATGTCCTCCCACCCGAAATAACCTCGCAATTCCCAACTGAACCCAACTTAAGGAGCCCCAAACTGCTGCTGTACGCGATAATAAAGCAGCGAAATAGTTTCAATTCCGCATCCGTGTGGTCGTTCCCTCCCAACCATCCATATCATCGTTTTCACGCCACCGTCTGCGCTTTGTGAACGTCCCCAGTAGATAGAAATTCTCCTTCCAAAAAAAAAAAAATCATCGTGTGCGTCATCTTTGTGAGCGATCAAAAGGTCAAAGATCAAAGGCAAGTGTTTCATAATTTGGACATCCTTCATCGCGTTTTAAAAATATTTTCGACTCGTGTTGCGTTTCCAATCCCTTTCTTTGTGTTTTTATGTTTGTTTGTTTTCATTAGGGACTGCAGTCGTCTCAGCATGTTGTGTAAAAATGGGCTTCACGTACCAAAATGAGTGAACAAAGAGTTTGCGAGCGCTCATTTTTCGCTACTTTGATTTTTGCATGTGGGAGGGGTTAGTATCTATGTGTGAAATTCCACGTCCGAGCCAGTGATTAGTGAAGTGATCACTTGATTTTCCGAAAGATGCAAGTTGTGAGTGACGTAACTCTACAAAAAAAAAATTCCTTTTAATCCGTAAGTATACAATTTTATATTGTTCTCAGCAACAACAAAAAACAACACATACGTTTGTTAAATAGTGTTTTTTGCTTATAGCAATACATCCTCTTTTTTCATTGTTTTACAAACTATTTTGAGCAATGATTATATCGACACGTAAACAAAAAGTCAACTTTGGATTTACAAGCTCCGGTTTTTTGGTGTTTTTATTTTTGCATGTGTGAGGGGGTTTCCGAAGTATATCAACAAGAGTGTGATATTTACTGATGACTTGAAGAATTAAAAAAAAAGTATAAAATATTAAAGTATAAAATTTATCGAATAAACAAATATAAATATATAATATACTATAAAAAATAAAATAAGTAATAAAAATAAATCTAACCACATTAAGAAATTTTAAAAAGTCTTGACGTAATCAATTATATTGCTCCAGTAGATGTTTAAAAAATAATAATAATTTTTTTCAGACGGCAGACGACAAATGATTTTGGCATGTTGTAAAACGAGTTCGGGTACCGTAGTTAACGAACAAAAAAGTCAGTCGTGACTTTACGATGTGCACTTTTTCACGATTTTATTTTGCAAGTGGAATGATTCCGATGCATATCCATGAATGTGACGTTCCGCGTCCCAGTCAGTTATTAGTTATGATGTGATTTTACGAAAAGTTGTGACGTAACGTAAGAAAATCCGAATTGTACCCGCGAGTGTGTGACGATGACATCATTTTACGACGAATATAAGCTGTGATGTAATGCAAGAAAACGATGATGTGAAATGTTTTCAACCAAAAACAATTTCTCACATTCTTAGAAAAAAAATAATCACCTACATAGAAGTGTTTTTTGTTTGTAATGATATATCCAACATTTTTCGTCATGGCTTTTTTTTTTTTTTTTTCAATATATATAAAAAAAAAAAAGGTTCATGTCATGTGATATAATCTAATAAGTAGAACTTTACTACTTTTATTTTTTTTAGCTGAATGTTTTGTTTTGTTTTGCCTCGCTGCATCCTCACTAGAATCTGTGAAGAATTTTCTCGTAGTTTAGACAGTCACAGAAACCAGATTGAGACTTTTTTGTTGTTGTTGTCTCGCTGGATTGCCGATTGTGAGCTATTAATCCATTCATGTCATCTCCGTAGCTCGTGGAATAGACGTAAGGAGTAGATCAAAAAATTCCAATTAAGGACTTAATAATGCCTTTCAAAACTTTTGTGACGCAATAATTTGTTTAAAAAAATAATAATGTGAAAGTCAAATGGCAAAACAATATGTGTCATACTTTTACTTGCACAGCTGCTGACATTAAAATTAAACTACTATACTGAACTACTGAGTTTTGGGGCGGGATTGAAATTTTAGATGTATAACTACCATGCACAGACTAAATCTCTAAAAGTCCCTTGAGGTTTTTCTTATTTGGATTTAATACGACAATGTGGGTGATCAGCTAGGGAGATTTGTGTAATAAATGTGTTATAAATTTGTAATTACACTTGATGCTTAGTGGATCGCGATTGAACGAAGGCAGTCTACCAGGGGCCAATCAGACGAGTCAAAAAAAAAGTATGCATGTACCTTGATGTCCAATAAAAAATAAATATATATATATATATATATATATATATATATATGCCGTTAGGGCTTGTGCGAGTGCCAGGTGATAGACGCGCCTGGCAACGCCCTCTAGCTGGATTCTGATTGGTCCGCTCATTTTGGGAGGCTTTTGTGGCTTTCAAGTGTTTGTTTGTTTGTTTTGCGCCTCCCTTCTTGTTTCTTGTCAAAAAGGGAAGCGCAACTTTCAACAGTCAGTACACTTTGCTGGCTATAAGTCATGTTATTATGTTATTTATTTATTTATTTTTAATAAGGGTTATATTCCCTCTTTTTCTCTCTAACTTAAAAAACAAATGTGTATCTTTGCCCTCAATGAGGACTGTACAGCTATTTGTGCGTTTTGTGTGCGTGTATGCGTGTGTAGTTGCTCACCCACAGTAACGTACAGTAATTTTATTTTTGTAACCATGACAAAGTACTGACAAGATTATATAGATGTAAATATATATACACAATAATATAAGATGGGAAGGAGGAACGATCTCTGTGCTGCACATGATTGTTTGTTTGTTTTTTCTTTCATTCTTGCACTTTGAATTTGACGAGTGTATGCTTGATGTAACAGACAACAACAATGTGATAAGTCAATGTCCTTTATTCCAATAAACAGACAACTGTGCTATTTTGTGGTACGGACCTTGTGGTTGTGGAGAAGGTGACTTCAAATGAGTGTTTTTTTGGGGGGGGGGTTGCTTCTTTTTAGTAAGGTTTTGATTACTGACTGTAATCCTGCGAGTTTGCCACGCACCCAATAAAACGGGAGTGGGGGTTGGGAATTTGTCCAGTGGACACTTTGGGGCGTCTCCTGTTCTGTTCTGTTCCTGACGTTCTTGTCCTTCTTGGAGTCACGACACAAGAGAAACAAATAGGAGTGGAGATGGCGCGCCCTCTAGAGACAACATGGTGTACTGCTGGCTGGCTCACACAGACAGTCATCGATTTGTTTGTTATGAGTACTGTCGCCTTATTTAAGCTAGGTTCGAATACTATCTATCTATCTATCTATCTTTTTATGTAGACATTCATATAATCTACAGTAACCTATCATCGTATAGTTGTATAGTAAAGTATTTTTTTTTAAACGACCATGGCATTTTTATAAAAAAAATAAAAAAAAAAGACCATTAATAGTAAATTGACCAAAACATGTATAGTTGTATCGTAAGGTATTTTTTTTAAACGACCATGTATAGTAAGGCATTTTTATAAAAAAAAAAAAAAAAAAAAAAAAGACCATTAATAGTAAGATGACCAAAACATGTATAGTTGTATAGTAAGGTATTTTTTTAAACGACCATGTATAGAAGGCATTTTTATTTAAAAAAAAAAAAAAAAAAAAAGACCATTAAAAGTAAGATGACCAAAACATGTATAGTTGTATAGTAAGGTATTTTTTTAAAAGACCATGTATAGTTAGGCATTTTTATTAAAAAAAAATAAAAAATCATAATCGTAATCATAAACGACCATGTATAGTAAGGCATTTTTATTTAAAAAAAAAAAAAAATCATAATTTTAATCATAAACGACCATGTATAGTAAGGCATTTTTATTTAAAAAAAAAAAAAAAAACATTAATAGTAAGATGCCCAAAACATGTATAGTTGTATAGTAAGGTATTTTTTTTAAGCGACCATGTATAGTAAGGCATTTTTATTAAAAAAAAAAAAAAAAAAATCATAATCATAATCATAAACGACCATGTATAGTAAGGCATTTTTATTTAAAAAAAAAAAAAAAAAAAAACATTAATAGTAAGATGCCCAAAACACATATAGTTGTATAGTAAGGCATTTTTATTTAAAAAAAAAAAAAAAAAAAAAAAAAAAAAATCATAATCGTAATCATAAACGACCATGTACAGTAAGGCATTTTTATTTAAAAAAAAAAAAAAAAAAAAATCACAATCGTAATCATAAACGACCATGTACAGTAAGGCATTTTTATTTAAAAAATAAAATAAAAATCATAATCGTAATCATAAACGACCATGTACAGTAAGGCATTTTTATTTAAAAAAAAAAAAAAAAGACCATTAATAGTAAGATGACCAAAACATGTATAGTTGTATAGTAAGGGTTTTTTTTAAATGACCATGTATAGTAAGGCATTTTTATTAAAAATAATAATAATAATAATAATAATAATAATAATAATAATATGTATAGTAAAAAAAAACGCCTTGGTCATCTTTTTTAAAATGCATTATTATATACATGGTCATTAAAAAAAAAAAAAAAAAACTTATACGCCTTACTATACATGTTGTCTTTGTTTAAAGGGGGGAGGGGGGGTGATGAGGCAATGGATTAAAAAGCATTCCAAGGGAGCCTCTCTCCTCGTGGGTGGCCCACCTGGACGCGGAACCACATCGATGTGATCCATCATCACAACTCACCTGCAACGACGACTTGATTTTTATATACATGCAACTTACAAATCCACCCGTTGATGTCGTCAGTGGCAAAGAAGAAGCAAGCTGATAGCCACCATCCTATATCAGTCAAAAGTCCATTAAACAAAACAACAAAAACACAAAATGTAATGTTATTTATTTATGTAATTATTTTTCTATTTATTTATTTGTTTAACTGGCAGTGCATAAACAATTGGTTGCTTTTGGCCGAGCTGAAGCCACAAGTGGGCCAAAACAACAACAAAACAAAACAAAACAGTGGTCACAGACGCTACCACAATTTTCACTCATGCAACAATTAGCACAACTCACCACATGAACCGGTTCTGCAAAACCATAGCCGCTAATATTTTGCATTGAGATGACATATTGTGAGTGATTTAGTACATTATGCATATATGTAATAAACTTAACTTACTTTTAAAACTGTGATGAATTAATATTCAAATATTATGCTGCATTTCTATAATGGTTACTCATCATCAACATGTTAAATGTTCATCAATAATAATACCGAGAAACATTATTTCATTTGTCCTTTCTATTTCCATTCCCTGCACTGTCAGTTACTTCAATATCTTTTTTTTTTCTCACAAAAAAAAGTTACTTCAATATCCATATTTTTACAACTGAATATCATAAATCTGGTTTTATTAATATTTATAGACAGTCTGTTGGTATTAAACAACTTCATAATGTTCTTGAACTCTTTCTCTATTACATGTATATATTTTTCACAGAAAAAAAAAAAGAGTGGTATCATCTGCAAACAAAATACATTTTAACAATTTCGAAATGGTTGTAATATCATTTACATAAAGAAGAAAGAGTACTGGCCCCAGAATTGATCCCTGGGGCACCCCACAAGTTACATAACTGTGTTTTGATGGCCTATTATTAAATTCAACATGCTGTTTTCTATTTTTTAAGTAACTGGCAACCCATTGGTGTGCGACACCTCTTATACCATAATTAAACAATTTATACAGTCATATTTCATGATCTAAGGTGTCAAATACTTTTTGTAGATCCACAAAAACACTTACTAAAACGTGTTTGTTTTTTTTACTCCACCTGTCTGTAGACGCTCCAATGAATTTTCAAATCTACTTTTGTCCCCAAAGAGAAAAAAAACAAACAAACAATAAATAGTAAATGTAAATCACATATTAACAAATATGCAAGCCTACGAGAACAGCTTAACTTGATTTGGGGTTAATCAAGGGCACTTGAATGGTGGCAGGTGCAGGGTGTGCACACTTTTGCAACCACCATTATTTTTAGTTCAGCGCTCAAAAAGATTCAAATAAAGACAAATATGGTGATGTATTTTCTGAACTTTTTCAACAGCGGGGTTAATCCGGCCAAATATGCATAAGAAAATGTGAATAAAGGGCTTGACGCACACCCATGAAGCAGCTGTCGGTGGGAGTGTGCCAGCGTGTGTGTCATTACATGTTTGGCCGCCGCGTTCATACATACTTGCGCTATTCAGCGGGAAAGCCCGACTATCATCACCCCACACAGGCGGATAATACGCCTGTCGCTCACACGCGCACGCTCATTGGACAGGAGCGACCTGCCAGTAAGGCCGGTCTGACGGCTCTGTGGCAGCCTGCGTGTGCGTGTTTTGGCTTTTTGCTCTTTAGAATTTGACATACTGGTAGCAATTGTGAAGCGAGATAACACTTTGTCAACAGCACAGTGCGTTGTCCTTAACTCATTCACTGACAGCCCAGTAAAAATGGATCTTTGACGTAGGGCTGCTCGATTATGGGAAAAATAATAATCATGATTATTTTGGCAAAAGTTGAAATCACGATTGTTCAAACGGTTATTTATTTATTTTATTTATGTTTTGGCACAAAACAAGAAAATGTTTAAGCATTTAAAAATATTAGGACCAAATTAAAAAAAAAATAGAAACACTATAATTAAGTTTTGGACCAAACATAATTTATAATTATATATATTTATTTATGTTGGCAAAAACATGAAAGTTGGAGTGCAGCATATGCACTGTGCAGTAGGGCAATATTTTTTTTAATTTTTTTATTTTTTGGTACAAAACAAGAACATTTTTAAACATATAAAACAAATTAAAAAAAATATTAAGACAAAATTATTTCAAACACTATATTTATGTAAGTTCCTTTTGGATAAAAAAAAAAAAAGATCAACTTAGTTATTTTAAAATTTAAAAAAGGTGCAAATGTATACATTTAAACAACACAATAGTCTTTTTAGTTTGATTATGATTATTATGATTATGCTGATTTTGTAATTGTAGAGTGTAATAATTGAAATTATAATTGAATTTCGATTAATTGCACAGCCTTACTTTGACGTGTATAGCTGTCAATGGCACTGAATGAGTTAATATTGTTTTTACAAACTCAAAATAGTGACTTGTATTTGTTTGAATGTGTTATTAGCTTTGTAGCACATGCTACGTAAAAGTTGTCAAATGTCACTCTCTGCTGCCCCCAAGAGGCATTCGACAGCACCACGACTTGATAATGAACGCTGTATTGTCGTCATGCGGTAACAAATTACAACCTTGTAAATGAACTGTAGTTCACTGAGAAAAGTAATGCATTAGATTAGCTGTTACTGTAAAAAAAAATAAAAATTGATTGATTAGAGGAGCATGTTACTTTCTAACACGTTATCGGCTGCGAAGAGAGAGAGAGTGATTTGAAAAAGACACCAAAAGGTATTGAAATTGTCAGAAAGTGCTTGTCAAATGTGAATAAAATTGTATTATTAAAGTATTATTTACAGGAAAAAAACATCAATAGTGCCCGTAAAAATATATATATTTTTTTTAAATTCCATATCCTAGATGAT
The DNA here is from genome assembly GCF_051991245.1 of Festucalex cinctus. Classification (NCBI taxonomy): domain Eukaryota; kingdom Metazoa; phylum Chordata; class Actinopteri; order Syngnathiformes; family Syngnathidae; genus Festucalex; species Festucalex cinctus. The sequence goes on along the minus strand of NC_135416.1, from coordinate 5,649,573 downwards.
AATTTTTTTCTGGTTGTTGTTGTTTTTTGTTTGTTTGTTTTGTTTTGTTTTTTAGGTCGACCCAACGACAGCGTAGGGCCCTCAAATGAGGCCAGAATGCAAAACACGACAATGGCAGCGCATTTGGCGTGCAAATCCGTCGGCCCATTCAAATGGCGCCTCCCACACTACAAGTTGACAAACAATTACATTTTGACGGGGAGAAGAAATTTGAATGACAATTATGATGATTGTAACTTCCCACCTGCAACATTTCATTATATTATATAATTATATATATATATATTTATTTATTTTTTTAAACTCATTTCAGTTTAAATTCATCCATCCATTATTCAAATCACTTCATTATATTATATATATATATATATATATATATATATATATACTGTATTTTTTTTTTTTTTTTACTTTGTGTTTTGTATTAAAAAGGTGATTAAAAATATTTAAAATACAAGTATAATCATTTAAAGGCGGGGTCTCCCGTTTTCACTCAGGAAAATGCACAAAATAAATACAGGATTGATACCCATGAACTCCTTCTCAGTCTACAACTCTGTGCTTCTGTTAATGTGTGGTGGTGATTTTTACCTAAACCCCAACACCACCCCCAGCCTGTATTTTGCAATTTTGTGTTTGTTTTGTCAACAGGGGGACGTTCCTGTCGACAGACAGTTGTTTACCCCTCCAGCCAATCGCGGGAGTGGCGTCATGCAGCCGACAAATTCGCCCGGCCCCGCCTGCGACACGTCATATGAGGAATGTGCACCCCTATTATAGTCGCCCAAAGAGATGAAGGGTCATGGTGGACCGTGGGGGGTGACTGGAAATGTTACTGTAAACATAGAGATGAAACTTTTGAAAGAAAAGATGAGGAGAAATGAACAAAAGACGATACAGTAGATGATAACGACAGCTTCATAGCTTCGATAACCTCTTGCATAACATTTATTCGGTGGTACCCCTTTAAGATTGCAGGCTGTTCCCCACTTCAGCAGCTTCGTAGAGCCATGCGGGCTGGTGGAACCTGTCTGCTTGTGGGATCCTTTCACACGCATTAATCCCGGAGACGGGCGCGCCCACCACGCGGCCTATTGTGCCTCTCCACGCTTGACAGCACCTCTGAGCGCCACGTTTAGCAGCGTGGCAGCGCGGCCCATGTCCCGTAACCGCAAACGTGCACACTCCATGGTCCTCCGTCACAAGTCAATTAACGTCCTTACTCGGAAAACACGGCTGACGGACGCCGGCGTAAAAAGTCGACACTCAGAGAAACCCTCCAAATTATTGTCTGGTTAATTATAGTTGACTATATATATCTTAGGGCTGCACGATATCGGAATATCATGCAATATGCGATATAGTTCCTGAATATAGCGATAGATATCATTGGGATATTTAACATGTACCTAAGGAAATCACATTTGTATGATCTAATGAAAGAATTACATTTTTCATGCAGCAAAATACTCAATAACTACAATATTCTTAATTTATTGTAATTACAACTCGATAATGTTCAACTATTGGATGGTGGTGCACATTTTAGTTAGCGGCTGACTGGTCAAATACAGATAAAAGCATAAAATTCCATATAAAAGTATAAAATTCCATATGAAACTTATTGCATGTCTTTGCGTTATGCATATTGCATGAGCCAATATCACAATATCGATATATTTTTTTCAATATATTGTGCAGCCCTTATATAAATATCTGTTAATCGCAAGTTTTAGAACTGTTCTAAATGTATAATAAAATGTTTTCATACTCAACATAAAAGTGGAAAAAAAATGTTAAACTCATAGAAATACGGTTCCATCATTTAGTCATTGATAGTCATTTTATGACAATTCATAAAATTTTGTTAAAATTAAAAAGATGTAAAAAAAAAATAAATAAATTAAAAAAAGAGTGAAATTGATTTGTGTTGAGGTCATTTTTCTGCCACTAGATGGCATAACTGCACTTCTAAGACGGTGACAGCTCAGTGCATTTTTCTTTTCATATTAAGAACTAATCTTTAACACGAAGTAAGTTGAAAATAATAATATATATATTATTTTTTTCCCTATGGTATTTAGGGGTACAAAAAAACAAAACAAAACATGAGGACCAATGAGGACCTAAATGACACAAACGTAGCCCATTTTTATGAAACACCAGAGTACGGATGTCAAGTAGGACTTGTATCCGGCTGCATAATTGCAGCCGTGTGCTGCGGAGCGCGAGCGATATGCTTCTCCCGTTTGAGTGGCTGACTGACTCGCTGGCACGCACAAGACGCGGCTTGCGTTTGGCTTTTTGACCTAACTACACATAATCCGCCCGTGTCAGTGATTGAGGAGGTACAAATCCCTTTGGTAAAAGACACACAGGTGGCACTGAAAAGGAAGCGCATACCTTTCTGCACGCGCGTTGCCATCCTGCCACTCGGCTGGCCGGCGACCAATGCAAGCGGTTGCGGAAAAACCATCGCTCAAAAATGCAAGGCGGTGAATGCAACTTAAAAAGCGCAATAATTATTTCTAATCCTGTTAAGAGATGTGATTCATTGCGGATAAATCACTTTTTTTTTTGGACTATGGAAGTGAATCATCATGTCTTTAGGCTTGGTGAAGCAGCATGCAGCTCAGTCATCCACCCATTTTCTACAGCGCTTGACGGGAAAAATCTGGAACTGAAATGAAGCATACGAAGAAAAGAACAGTGTCCCTACTGTGAAATATCTCTTATGTTCCGGGGCTTCTTTGCTACACCTGACACGGGTGGTGTGTCTTGAATTTGTGCAGGGGTCGATGAAATCTGAAAACTAGCAATGTATTCTCGAGAGAGATGTGCTGCTGAGTGTTGCAGAAGCCTAGTTGAAAGTTACAAAAATGGCGTTGTTTTAATTGGTTGTGGGACAAAATATTAAGTTACAACCTAATAAGAGGTACAACAGACAATTCTCTCCCTTTGCTTCCTCTGATCCATGTTTAGTGCAGTACACAGTGACTACTTGTCACCCTTTAAATAGGTGGACTGACTAACACCTGTGATACTAATTACCCGGCCCGCCTTGTCGCTATGATTAAATGTTTTAGTCACGTTTAGGGTTACCATCATTTCATGAATTTGATTTTTAAAATAATTCTGTCGAGCCACAATTGAAAAGCAAAGTCTGTTTTTCATTGGTTAATTTTCATCAATTTATTTATTATGACTTTTCTAGTGCTGTCAAGCGATTGATTTTTTTAAACTAATTCATCGCATTTTTTCTATAATTAATCACGATTAATCACATTTTTCTACTTCTGCGTCTACGAAGCTCGGTGACAGATATCTACTTGAATAAAATCTTGTAATTAATGTTAAATAGAGATAGACCGATATGCTTTTTTCAGGGCCGATACCGATTCCGATTATCGGTAGTCAAGGAGGCAGATAACCGATATTTGAAGCCGATATTCATTTGCAGTAAAAGTTAAAATGTTGGCACCAAATTTTTGAATAATGCAAACCCTAACCGTTCTTTACAATGGATTCTCACACTACACTTTTCATTTTACATCCTTCTATCTGCAATAAGATGTTGGTGGCGGGGGGAGTTAAATGTGGGGGCCAATGTGACATTACCTTTTATAGCATTTGGGATACTTGTAGTTTTATTCTATAAATGTTATATTTTTATATTTTGAAGTAATAGGAGGAACCCTGTCATTCAAAATGTGCATCAGCTGTGGCATTACTTATTACTACAGCAAAAAAAAATAAAAAAATTCCATGAGAAAAACTATTCATCCCTGAACACCATACAGTTCTTGTAGACCTTATTATAATTATTGTTATTGTTACCATATACACAGTTTTGATAAGCTGAGGATCTTAAATCGAGAACAGCAATATCATGCTACTCCTCTCTACAAGAGAACTGTCAAAAGACACTTCATCATGTAGTTTACTGCCACTTTGGATGCCCCAATCAACGCAGAAAAAGGTAGAGTAAAATAACTTGGTTATAATAATAGTAAGAATAACTTGGTTAAACAGACATTGTTGCGGTGGACCGCTGCCACTTTCTGCTGTTTAATGTGTTTTACACTTATAGACACGTGTGTATATGGGCACACTATTCTCTCACTACTGTACTGTACTGTATCACTTAATGGCACAGATGTACTTGTCTAAATAATAACTAGGCTGCAACATTGCTAATTCACATTAACAAGCACTATCTTAGCTGTCCACATGAATAGTTACTAACACACGAGAAAGTTATACAACACACCAAACATGAGCTCATTATTCAAAGTATGATGCACGTAACGAAATTACATCACTGAACATTAATTGCAGCCGACTACGGCCGTAGATGTTACATATTAGTGGCATCCATTGAGAGGATAATGTCTAACATACGGAAGAGAACACGTTCGTGTAGTTAAACGGTGTTTGAGACACTTAATTTGTTACGGAGCGGACTTTAACGAGGTGCACAACGAGCTGTCAATCAAATCGACGTCGAAGCTTAAGGCACACAATGGCAAACCAGTGCGACAAATAAACACAATATAAAGTAACTAAACGCTATTTAGTGTCACTGTGGCATCTCACTGCATAATAACCGCTATGCAACAAGTAGTGGACCTGACCCAGAATGCAATGTGTGCGTCACGAGAGGTAAATATAATGACATTACTCTACTCTTAACATGGAACTAGACAATATAATAATGACAACTGTTAATATTTGGAACCTTTCTAACAAACATTATTTACTTAATTAAGTGAAAATGTGTGTGATTCCCTCCCCGAGTAGTTCAAGTAGCGAATTAGCTACTGGGTGTTCGCCTACATGCTAAGCTGAACACACCACTGTTAGCTAGCGGGGATTCAATGCAAGGCAATGCAGCTCCATTCATATAGTGCATTTAATACACAACATAATTCAATGTGTTTAGCTTATCATGGTGAAACGATCGGCGGAGTCTCTTCTCTTTTAACTTACCTTCGAAGCATGTGTGTCTCGCGTTGTGTCCGTGGGCGCGTGTGTGACCGGCTACTGTGATACACGGCATACACTACTGATTGGTTCTGGCTTTTGCACGGCTAACCAATCAAATGCTGCTATGGGCGTTACATTGCTGGAGTTGGACTCCATAACAGACAGAGACGCTCTGGGCTGCATTCGAAGCGAAAAGACGGAGTTTTAAATGGATCGCTCATATCGGCCGTCAGATTAATAAAACAGACAGATACCGATATGTACCAATATGTCAAATATCGGCCCCGATTATCGGCCCGACCGATTATCGGTCTATCTCTAATGTTAAATCATCAACTAGAAAGTATAATCAGAATCAGACTGTACTAATAGTTTTTCTTCGATCCTTGAATAGAATTATGTTCCTGTAAATTACAGCTGTTAAACAAAACGATCAATATGGAGTCAGCTTTACATGCCATTGTTCATTTTTTGTTTTTTTCATGGAAACAATTCTTCTTCATAACTTCACACTTCCAGGTTTCGTTGTGCCCGCAAGCGGCACACTTCAGAAGGGTTGATTTTTTAGTCCTTGTGGGGGGAATTTGAGCAGGCCATCTTGATCTCAGATGAATCATCAAAGACGTACAACTAATACGCTATTTGAATTTGGTTTTGTAAAGTACGTAAATTAATTGAGAATTCTCCAATAAGTGAAAACTACCTATAGTCCATGTTTGTCCATTTTGCCGCCAATGGCTAAGTGGAAGTAAATAACTAAGAGTTAATTGAGTTTTTTTTTTTTTTTTTTTACGCTTTAAAATTTTTAAATTAATCTCCAGAGTTGTTGCTTTAATTTTGACAGCCCTAATTTTGTTTGTCTTAACAGATGGATACCAACAAATTTTGTCCAAGTGTGCAAAAAAATAATAATTCCGTCATCTCTAGGTTGCTCATTATCACTATTGCGGGTGGGCCACAACATATTCCCACGATAAACAGGCATTTACAGGAATAAGGAAATGAAAAGGCAAAAAAAAAAAAATGAGCTCACATAACTGAAGAGCCTGAACATCAAGTCGTCACAATGCCTGTCGAGGTGAGCCGAGTATGACAGCTGAGAAAACACGAGCGTGCGGACGGCGGATTCTGGCTGGAAGCCGCCTGAGTGCTTGTGTCTTCCTGCTCGCCAGTCGGGGGGGTGGCGGATTTAGGCGGCGCTGAAAGCTTGTCAGGAGCGATGGACGCACAAAAGCCGCCTTGTGCGCCGGTCAACGACAGTTATGCCACTTAGGAGAAGTTCACAAGAGCTGAGGAGTGATGGATTTTATTTTTGTGGGATCAAATTAGCTGTACGTGCTTTGTGGAGACACTTTAATGCAGATTTTGTTTGTTAAGTCAAATGTAAAAGCAGTGGTTCTTAACCTGGGTTCAATCAAAAATGGCGTTCCACTGGGTTCAGTTCTGGGGCCTCTGCCGTTTTCATGCTATCGGCATCCCCTGAATTCTATCTTAGAAAAAAAATGTTACATTTAGGGTTAGTCTTTCTGGTGCATAGGGTTACGATTGTCAGATCCAACTTACCAAAGATTTATGGAGGACCAAAACTGCCAAAATTCGAAATAAATAAATGACGAAATGAATAGAGAAATAAATAACTAAATAAATAAATGGCTAAATAAATAATAAATGACTAAATACATAAATAAATGACTAAATAAATAAATAAATGACTAAATAAATAGATAAATAAATAACTAAATAAACAAATGGCTAAATAACTAAATAAATGACTAAATCAATGGATAAATAATTTACTAACTAAATAGATAAATAACTAAATAAATAAATGGCTAAATAAATAAATAAATGACTAACTAAATAGATAAATAAATGACTAAAACTGAAAATAAAAACCGGATTTATTTCCATTTATATTTATTTTTTTAGATATAATTTTCGAATTATATTTTTTTTATATTGATTTTTAGTTTCACTTTTAGTCATTTATTTATATATTTACATTTTTGACAGTTTTGGTCCTCCATAAAGATTGACTCAAATGCAAGCGAGTGCGTCCACGTGCATGACGCAACTCCTGACGACGACAAAACAACGTGGAATCCTCGCAAACTTGACACTACTTCGCAAAGAGACGGGCCATCTGTCAGACAACAGATGCGTCCGAGGTAAATGAAAGTCGCCTGACGAAGTAGAACAAAAAAACAAAACAAAAAAAGCACAGCTCGGGTCCGAGCGCGGCGAGGGGGCGGCTCCCCTCTCGGGCCGAGCCAGGTGCCAGGTGTTGACACACGGACGCAACTGACACACTTGCTGTGACATTTGCAACCAGGCGTGAGAGTCACGGCGTTGAGCGGCGGCGGGCGAGTTCCACAAAAGGGTCGTGAGTCACTCGGAGAAAAACCTGAACTGCAACCGACTGTGAATGGCAAACACACGCGAGGAGAATGTGATCGTCCACCTGATAAACTTCTGGAGGAGCAACATCGTTACAATGCGGAATCAACGGAAAAGTGCATACAGTTCAGTGGGTTTTGCTCATCATGTGCTTCACAAATGAAGAGACCACGATTGTAAGAAATAGCGTTGGTCGTTAAAATATTTACTTTTAAAGAATAGTTCATACACAAAACAAAAGTGTATCACGGTCACGCTAAAAAGACAAAAATGTTAGCTTAAGCCTTAAGTTAGTCAACCCCAAAATTTTCTTTACAATAAAATGTATCTGCCCCCACTAGTCTAACCACAACATTGTTATTAATATTGCATTTGTGGAATACGAGTTCCGTTCTAAAATCCACCCATCCGACAAACACACACTTCTCAAACCGCTACTACAGACAGTGAATCGATCTCAACTCAACTCAGGTTGTGACTAAGCAAAGGATTAAAGATTGACGTGACAAAGCTCCTGACGTCACATAACATCACAGTTCTTGACATCACATGGGTCTTGACATCACATAGCCTAAACCCAGTTGAAACTAGATGCTGTTACATCAGTACATAACAGACACTTGACCTCATGTTTGTGAACCCAATTTAACAGGTCATTAACGCAAACTTACCTGGCGTGACCACTCTGGCGTGACCCAGACATGACAGAGAGCAAAAATGCTCAACATTAAATATCTTGTCTTTGTAGTGTGTTCAAATGAACAAAGGTTGAAAAGGTTTTGTAAGTTTGTATGTATTTTTTTTTTTTTCTACGTTTCCCACCATTCGGCAACATCATTGGAAGTGGGGTTTGTCAATAGTGATTTTAACGGCAGGCTGTGTGTGGGCAGCGTGCAGCGCTTCTTCAGTTATGTAAACTGGCCTGGGATGGGAGCAAGTCAACCGTCAGACTTTGCATCTGCAACAAGACCTTGCAGCTGCTAATGCAAACACGCACACGTCCACGCACACTCACACGCACTTCGGACAAAACTGCAACATTTACCTGCCAACTCAATATTCACGGGACTGCCCCAATGCGCATAATAATAAGAAACATTTGCTCCATCATTTGCTACATCGCGATGAGTTCAATTGTTGACTCAAGTGTTATCACAGTTCACCTTTTTTTTATGATGGCATCATCAAAAACAACAAAAAAAGTCAAAGAACAAGCTAAACACAATTGTGTTTTCAACTTGCAAAATAATCATCTTGATATACCACACGTGATGTGGCTATCTCGGCAAAGGAGAAATGCTCACTAACACAGATTTGACAATATAAAATGATACGCGCTGATATATTATCAGTCAAGCACCTGCGAGCATACGTTCATCTGTCCGTCCGTCCGTCACATGGTACAAGTACAAGTGTTGACATTCAAATGTCTCATTTGTTTGCCTTTGTTTGCTCAGACAGCATTTCTCGCCGGGACAAAGTCAAAGAAGCAGCACGGGACACAGAATGGCCCCAACCCCGCCACAAAGTCACCATTTGCGTCTCCTGACAGACAACCCCCCTCCCTACCCTCCACTTTTGTTTTTGTTTTTCTTCGATCCAGCCTGGCTCTCTGCTTGACTGAAGCCAAGAGCTCTTCAATGAAGACGACCTCATCACACTGACAAATGCCAAACTTGATCCTAAACTGGAGTCGAGGGCTGGCCCGGGCTTGTCCGCAATCATCCTTGAGTTATGCTGCCACGCACTGATGTGGGCCTTTGCAGCTTGCACGGTCAATTGGCATCTTTACTTGATCCACGTATGATACGTCACACGAATTCAACTACAAGAAACTGCAACATTCACGACTCGTATCACTTTGTAACTCGACTATTTTAGATGCATCTTCAATTTGAAAACAAACATAATACAGTACTAAAGCAAAGAGCTAAGCTAAAGCATAATCTATTGGTTACAATGACTTGACAATAAAATATACATACATTTTAAAAAATGTAAGATATTGCTCAGAATTTTGTTTTTTAAAAATAAAATGTAATCAATTAAAACCGTGAACCCCAGCATTTTTTTTTCTTATTACACTGTGATTGCTGTTATTTTTTAAACATTAAACTCAGTAGAAGATCTGAGATTTATGACAATAAAGTCATAAACTTGTTTAGATAAAAAGTTGAATAGATTTGAGTCATTTTAGAGATGTCATGTGTTCATGTTTAAAATAATTATTTAAAATAAAAATTTAAAAATTAAATGACAAGAAAAAAAATTGATATTTTTTTTAGATACAAATTTGATAATTACGATAATTTTATGATAATTAAGTCATTAATTTTAGAAAAAAAATTTTTTTTAAATGTGGACCACTGCACAATTTCATTTTTTTTCTTCTCTTAAGACCTGCAATTAAAATGCTGTTTTGTTTTGCTATAATTGCAAAAGTTAAACAATAAACATATAATTAATAAGATTTTTTTTTTACTAGCTTGATAGATTAAAATAGAAAAGAATTTAAAACAAAACTACAGTACCTTTATTTTTTTGTTTATATTTATTTTCATTTTCTAATAAAATTCACTGCATGAAAAATAACTGGAGGGATGAGATGAATTAAAAAAATATTATGAAGAAAATAAACAGTTATTAAAAATGTCATTTTATGTGTAAGCCTTTAAAAGCCACGGTATCCATTTGGCACTACTAACTTTGGAATGTTTTTAGACATTTGTTTGGAAATGAACAACTCATTAACTCATGAACTAATTGTAAATATTTTTTTAAATGTATATGTATATGTTTTTGTTGTTTGTGTCCCAATTAACCAGGAAATGCAAGGGTTTTTTTTTTTTTCCCCCCAATGAAAATTTCTTTGTCTGGCCATTATTAATGTTTATATTGTCTGTATTTATTTATTTTTTTAAGTTTCCTTTTTTGTTGAATGAAAAGAGGAAAAAAATTGAAATATTTTCAAGATAAAGCACAATGTCTTCTTTACAAGCATAACAATGCACGTCTATCATACTTCTCATATGATAACAGAAGCAGGACACGCTGTTGACGACCTCTCAGTGGTGCCAATTCATATTTTAATGCGGCAGCACAGAGCAGGAGATAAAGAGGCTCATGGACAAATATCAAGTGTACACATTGCACGGCCGCCAGATGCTGATGCATGAGCAAACTATGGCAAATATGAGCATGAGCGAGCTGGGAAATGAGTCAGCGTCAATTGTTCGCTGCCACCGAGCATAAGAAGCCGTCTTAGGGCCGAGGGTGAGGCCGGCCGGCAAAAAAAAAAAAAAAAAACGCCTGTCAAACGGCAAAGTAAACACACAATCAAACGGGTATTATCGCAGAATATTCCAAATGTTTACACGCGGCTTTAGGAAACAGAAACCTGTTATTGGTGTGAAATGTCCAATTGGAGTTGTTTGGACTGCGCCATTGTGCTGTTAATTGTGTGTACGTTTGGCCACTGGTTATTATATGTATTATGATAGTGGTTGTCAAACATTTAGATCAAGTACCACCTAAAAAATAATAATACTTAGCTCTCCAAGTGCCACCATCATGACAAACATTAAAATAATTGTATTTTTATTTAAAAATATTTGTAAAATATTTAATAATAATTTATAATTATTATAATTAATAATTATAATAATAATTATAATATATTAAAATATATGATATATAAAATTATAATAATTAAATATAATATAATTATTATAATTATATACTTATATTTATAAATATTATAATAAATAAAATATAATCCATTTATTTTTATTTTTAGGGATAAAAAAAATAAAACAAAAAAATAAAAGTAAAATTGGAAAAACATTTTTGGAAATAAAGTAAAAAAAATGTGCATGTTTGCTTATTTTAATTACATTTATTTATTTGAACACAACCAAGAAACAAGGAAATATATGCAATACTATTTTACCATTTTTAATTGCTTATGTTTTTATGACATATAACACATATGACACATATGTGACATATCAAATAGATGTAACATTACTCATTCATTTACAGTAAACGCATTAATTGAACATCCATCACGACAGTCTTTGAGGTTGGGAAACAATGACGTTGATACTTTATAGTCCATATGGACGACATACCCGTCGGGGAGGACCCCAGCCCGAACGACGGAACCTTTCAGCGGCGGCTACCCGGCTAACCGCGCTCTCAGCATGCACTCGCCCAAACTCGCGAGTCGCGGTGGCGGCGTTGAGAGGTTGGGAGTGTTTGGGGCCCGTGTTCTTCACTGTTTGTTTTAGGGATTAAGGCAGTGAAGCCCATCCTAGTTGGGGCTAAATAGCTACGCTCAGTCAATACATTTACACGCACAAAGATAAAGAAACTACAGTGAAACCTCGCTATATCGCAATGCCACAAGAACAAGACAGATGATGGCAACAAAGACTTAAGTTCAATGCTATATCGCTATATCGTAGATTTTTAACTGATGGTTTTGATTGCTTGTTTTTTGTTAACAATATAGATCTATGCCAATTATCACTAGCCAATCTTTGGCATTTCGTATTATATGTTAGCATTAAGCTAGCAGACTTACATAGATTGGCTTAAATATTCAATTTTTAATATAATATATATTAATATATATTTTTAATATATTCGAAAAATAGTTTTGGTCAAAACAAACCCAATATGGGACAAAAACAGACAGTAAGTAACTAAGTTTTTCATGTATAGTGCCGTTACCGGTTTTCTAAGTTTGGTCATGTGACATTCACAAACTGAGCTGTGATTGGTTACCTGAGACCATGTGATTTTCAGTCGACAGCAAGTTGCAAAATGTGTGTTTTTTAAAAGGTACTAATTTTACATGAAAAATAAAAATATTAAATTTATTATAGGCAAAATATTGTTTGACTGCCAAAAATGGCTAAATAAGTAAAGTACCTCTTTAAGTACAGTTAAGTCGTAATTTTGCAAAAAATTGTGTTAAATGTGAAAAACACAATTACATAAATTTAAAAAAATCATTAAAAAAATATAAATTCATGCTTGCATGTGAATATAATGAGAAACTAAAGTCAATTCATTAATCTAGTGTTACCAGAAAAAGTTGGAATATTTGCAGAAACTCTTCATATTACATAAAACAGAAAATTTTGTTTATTTTTTTAAAACACTTAATTGAACAGCTTGTGAAAAAATGGATTCACTGCACTCAGCCTTTCCCACATTTCGTCATGTTACAGCCTAAATTTTCCCCCTCAAGATTGTACACCATAATGCCAAACTAATTTGTTTTTCTTCAACTTGATTAAAAAAAAATAACAATAAATCTCATTCAGTATCTGAATGAAATCGTTTCTGGATGACACTGACAACCACAGCACATGATAAAAGAACAATCTGTGATAAGTTGGTGGCCTGAATTTTGCATGCTGAATCGGCGGGTTGAAAAAACACAAACCATTTTCCATCCCTCAAACGCAGCTGCCTCGTTTCAGCGCGAGGGCAAAGCAAACAAGGGGAGCCGCGTACAACAACAACACACGGCGCAACTCGCCGTTAAAGAGGCCATTGAGGCCCGCGGCTTCCAAACAACGTGGACCATTTTTGAAAATAAACTGAGGTTGACTTCAAACGGGACTTTGCATATCAAGAGGAATCAAAGCTGTGGTGACAAATGGGCGAATCCTCTAAATAATCAAACTGACAACAAACTAGAAGTCTGAGTAAAATGACAGCAAAACGGTTCCTTAAACCCTTCCTCTGTTTTATGGTGTAAGCAAAAAAAAAATTCACAATTTAGCATCGTGCCTCCTCATTTACGGGAACTTCTTTTTGGGGAATTCCAAAATGGCCGCTTCAAACCAAAACCTAGTTAATCAGAGTACAATTTTCACTGGGAATGAATCTGACTTACTGCTAGAAATGCGGACCAGTCTTGAGACTGGCGGTCGTGCATCAATACGGAAACATTGAGGCTAATTCCGTTAGCCTGTTAGCATTTCGCGATGAGTGTTAGCGTTAAGCTAGCAGACATTCGTGAGACAAAGTTCTGTGTATTTGGTGATACGCACAACACGCAATGCTCTTTGTTTGATGGTGCGCAAACATTGACAACTTGACAAAGGTTTGAAACTTTCGACGACTCACTGGAAGACATTTCACGGCACGCATACATCATTTGTTGATGTAGACTTGTCCATCAGCGTGAAGGCAAAAGAGGCATGTGATGCTCGCACAAGGGGGTGTGGCCCCCCAGGTACTAAGGCGTAGGTAATCTCTCCCAGGCAGCACCGTGACTCACTCTCATACACACCTCAGACGCCACGCATGGAAGACGTGCTTCTCACCACTTCCACCTAAACTCAGAAGACGCGGGTGGGAACGAGCTCGAATGCGCCAGGATCCCACCGCCGGGAAACTCGATTGACCGCCTTGGGAAGAAGCGCTGGATTCGGACGCAGACGGTGAGTTGCTGTCAAAAGATTATGTCTTTGATTTGTTCGACTGGGACTATCACCAAGATTGGAACTGCAGGTTCATCTCTTCAATTTGCAGGTCTGATTTGCTGGGGATTATTTTGCAGTAGTCTCATTTTTTCCCAGTTCTGTATGATTTTAGCAACAAGGGCCTCAGTTGAACAAGTTATTTGGCAGTAGCTTAAAGTGCAACATTATTATCTTAACCCTCCAAAAATGACAGCCTCTAATCTTGGAACAAAGAAAACCCTGAATCTTGGAACTCTGGTACGCTTCAGTCGGAGGTTATAACAACTTGTGATTACTTCATTTGTAGGCCTTCTCGAGGAGCCAAAAAACATGCCGGTGGTGAAAGTGGAGAAAGACCCTCCGGCGGATGTTTCCTCAGCGGCTCGCGACCCTCCGGAAGATCAGCCCCGAGGTCGACGCAGGAAAAGACCCCTGCAGAGAGGCAAGCCGCCCTACAGCTACATCGCCCTCATCTCCATGGCCATCGCCAACTCCCCGGACCGCAAGCTGACGCTGGGCGGCATCTACAAGTTCATCACGGAGCGTTTCCCCTTCTACCGGGACAACTCAAAGAAGTGGCAGAACTCCATCCGTCACAACTTGACGCTCAACGACTGCTTCATCAAGATCCCCCGGGAGCCAGGACGCCCGGGGAAGGGCAACTACTGGGCCTTGGACCCCAACGCCGAGGACATGTTTGAGAGTGGCAGCTTTCTGAGGCGCAGGAAGCGCTTCAAGCGATGCGACCTAAGCACCTACGCCTCGTACGGGCACGAGAACCCGGTTTTCGCGCCGGTCCAGATCGCGAGGTCGGCAGCATACTCCAATCCTGTGTACCCCAACATGACCGTCAGCCCGTCCTACGGACAGCAGCTGCCCTCGGCCTACTATCCTTCCCCGTCGCCCCCCGGCTTCGGCTCAGCTCAGACTCGCATGTTCAGCATCAACAACCTAATCGGCCCTCCAGCCGGCGTTCTGGGAGCTCAGGGGCCGGACGGGATGCAGCAGCCCGGCCGCAGCTTCACCCCAGAGGGGATCCCCAACGGATCCAGCCCTTGTGGTCTGGCACCAGTTTTCCAGAGCCAGGCATGCGGAGGAGCCGCCCAGGCCCGCTCCACTGCCTCTGTGCACCCTGGGTTCGCCTATTCCGGACCGAGCGGCCACCCGCACCACCACCACGCCGCCCCCCAAGGCGCCTACGGACAAGGTCACAGCCAGGTCTACGCCGCATCCGGTCGTCTGGCCTCCTCGGGGGAGATGGCGGACCCCTATGGCAGGGTCTCGCCAGTGCAGCTAGGGTCTTTCTCACAGTACAACAATGTCAATGCAGGGGGTTACCTCCGGCATCCGCCCTACACCGGGAACATGGACAGGTTTGTGTCTGCTATCTGATGGCTGACATTATGGCACCCTGTAAAGGTTTTTTTTTTTTTTTCTTGCACCTTTTCACACTAAACTGCCCTCATCTTTATCTTTGGAGATAATCGACTAGGACATTATAATTCAGTGGTGTCAAACATTATCTTCCACGATACACAGAGAGGAATATCGAAGAAATGCAATGGCCCCTTTGACATTGTTCATCTTTTAATTTATTCGACAAGCTAAAACCAATTAGTATAGGTCAAGGGGCCCAACTCTGGTCCTCGAGGGCCCCGATCCTGCATGTTTTAGGGTTCCCTCCTCCAACGCATCAGATTGAAATGATCAGTATTGTTATATGGCTTCTGCAGAGCCTGCTTATCATTTTAAAAAGGTGTGTTGGTGGAGGGAACCGTGTATAATGCAGGATGGGGCCCTCGAGGACCTGGTGCAGGTAAAGATATGCTTAGGAATTCGATAAATTTTAACAGGTTATCTGGGATGGGCAACTGTGGCCCCTTGATTAATCTCCTCCCGACCCCTCCCCAAAAAATTGATTTTACAAACCTATGTTTTTCCAGCATTTAAGATCAAGCGAAAAGTAAAAAAAAATTCTGGAATTTGGGGTGGCCCGTGGCCCTGTATTCCATTAGAATAGTGCCGCCCCTGTAGTGAGAAGCAGAATCACATCTCCACATTCGCAACCAAAACAACTTCTAAAGAAAATCGAAAGTAAAGAAAGTAGAGCAAACAATGGCACGTCACGCTATTGGCTGCTGTAATTGAATTATCTTTATTTATCGAGACGTGAGGAATAGAATTGTGTTACTATTTTATTTGGAAATACTTTCACTGGATTTTTGCAACTCTAAAGCTCAATATAAAACCGTGTGAATTTTCTTGTTCTGCATTGCCAACCAAACATTGAAAGTGAAATGCAGGCAAATTACACAGACCATCTCAATTGGGAATTTTGGTATATGGCATGGGCCCCTAAAAATAATTTTTGCTGCAAATGGCCCACATTGCAGCAACGGTTTCTATTCGAATCCTTCCTGAAACTAACAAGTTTCAGCGGTTGGCCTAGACTTTGGTCATCTAAGTAAGTAAGTCTGCCCAATCTAGTTGGTTGTGGTTCACTGTCATACTCCAGTACACCCAAACACAGAGAGAGACTTGTGTCACATATTTCTTTATGCATTCCTGAGGACAGAATAAGGCCGTGATTCATCACCTTAACCTGACAACTTTTTTTTTTTCCCCCTTTGTTGGTCATAGTGAGCTGTATAGCGAATATGTCGTCTTCACGGTGTGCAAGTGTACATAATACCTTTGTCTGCTTGTGAGTGTCTTGACGGACACGTTTTGATTCTGTTTAACCCTTAAGAGGTCTATTAAATAGCCTGCCTCATTTGTCAATAGCCATAACTATTGTCCACTTCCCTTTTTTATGCCAGAAATATACATATTAAATATTATTTTTGTATCATAAAAAAATACATTGATTTATTTAAATGTCCACTTGATGAAATACATTTCAGCAACAAGAGGCTCCTGTAGAAAAATCGGGGGGGAAAAAATAGCTGCATGATCCCAAAGGGATCAATAAAGTCAAGTCTAAGTCTAATAATAAAGTCAATAGACCAAAATGAAATACGCGCATGGCTAAGCACAACAAGTTTCCGTTTAAGTTAATTCTATTTAAAATGACCGGCTTCAGCACAAAATGTTAATCCTTTACCCGTTATTGATTCAATTAAATTATAACGTAGTGTGGACTTCTTCGAGGTAAAACTTATGAAGCTAGAAGTTTTTTATTTTTTATTGTAAAGAATATAGCCTGGAAAATTCAACCTACATTCATTCAACAACCAAAGAAAAAAATTCCACAAAAATGTCCCTCAGATCTCTTAAGGGTTAATAATGTTTTGTTTTTCCTTAAGTTATTGGGCTTAATGGTCAAATGCTTTGCAAAAAATGGCTTGTATGAAGAATGGTGCATGTGTGGTCTTGCAAAAAAAAAGCAAAAAAAAGAAAAGAAAATATTGCTATTTTGGTAATTGTATAACATTTCTTTAGGAGTCAAACATCTAAATTAAAGTGGACTATTCCAAAAGGCCTCAATGGGTGCATTTCTCTGCTGTCTGCGCTTGTTTCTCTGTCGTTTCAGCCCAGCTGCTTTTGAAGCAGCGTCTGGAGCCAGGCTTTTGGACCCGCCTCAACACTTAAAGATTCGGCTAATCTGCTCAAGCGATGCAATGATTTGTAACGCGATAGTTCAGCCAAGGAAAAGGTTGAGCAGCAACGGTGGCAGTAGCTGTGTGTCTGTCTCAACCCAGACAAGATGAGACCTGAAATGAAGCACTTCATTAGCGTGAGACACTTGATTACGTGCCTAGGAAAGAAGCCGTAGTGACAGACAGGGCTGAATTGTGATTTTTTTTTTTCTTTCTTTCCAACTGTGGAGTGCAGTGGAATCTTACAGTTAAAACGTGTGGCGGGGCCAACAAATGCACTGAATATAGGCAATATATATTTTGGTGGTTCTCAAAATGTGGTCCCCAGACCATCTGGGGTCCATGAGCTGTAGTTTCAGGAGGCTGCAAAATAATTTGCATTAAATTATATTATTGCAAAAAATGCAGACCTATATATGGGGCGTGCCAATGAAACGCACACACAAAATACTCCTAACATAGTTTTGGCCAATTGAAAGATCTGAAATGATTGTGTCAGCATAGAAATTTGTCATCCCACCTTGAATAAAGTATTTATTTATTTTTTAAACAAACCAGTCCTGGAACTTTTCTACCATATGTTTGAAAATTTCATTTTATCGCCATGATGCATATTTATTAATGGATAAAGTTTTTTTTTTTTTTTTAAAGGAGAAGAAAAAAAAATTAATTTCAGAAAATTGCACCTTTTTTGCACTAAAAACTTGAAGTTTTTATTAGAACTTCATTGAAAATTGATTTACATTAAACAGAACACAAAAAGCGCTGAAACACAGTGAGGTTAAAACAGACAGTGTAAACATAATGCGTGAGCATAGAAAATAAAAACGACAACATTTTAGCCCAAATATTCCAAAAGCTGCTGTAGCTGCTCGCACTTCTTCACCAACTCGGGCATTGACAGCAACTTCTACAAGGAAAAGAACAACAACAACAACAACAACAACAACAACAAAAAGAACAAATGAAAGTCTGTGCCAAACGATTACAGTGCTGATGTGTTGTTGATTATGGATGGCGGTAGCTCGCAAACGTACCTCGCGGACTTTACTGATCATGTTGTTCAACAAGTGCACCTCGTTCTCACACTTCTGCTGGTTCATTTGTTGGACGTGTTTCTGCAGCGAGGTGACGACACACAGTGAACACGGAAGCCTCTTGGCGGATGAACGGAGCGCGCTATTTTGTGTGCCGATTTTGTGTAGGTCAACTTACATGTCGCTTTGCCCGTTCAATATATTTCTCTCTGGCTTCCTCCAACTCCTGAAGACGAGTCTTCAGTCGCTGCACCTGGACAGGATATGAAGGAGTGAGAGATTATTTTAAGTTGAAAATAATAGTACAATGGAACATCCAAAGTACAATGCCTGCAGGTAATTTATTTTAAGATAACTACTCATAATATAAGAAAGGAGTTGTAATTTTATGGGAATAAAAGAAAAAAGATAATTATGAGACTAATGTAGTACATTATAAGGAAAAATAAAGAAAAGGTTATTTACAAGCGTGGGGGAAAAAAGCAAATATTTCTAAAAGGAATATTACTATATCTTGAAAATTGAATCAGCAAAAACAAGACAAGACAAAATATTACAAGAAAAAAAATGCAATTTTCTGAGTCATACAGTCATAATTGATTAGTATATACAATTGAAGTTCAACTCTGGTTTCATCGGACCATAACGTGAGAACTCCTCAACTCGCAGTGTTTCCCAACCTTTATTGAACCAAGGCACCCATTAGAGAAATTGACTTACCCAGTGTGAAATCTGGTAACGCAGTGACAAAAACTTGTGGATAAAGACTTTCCTTTCTGACGCAGATGATTCGCCGACGTGACAAACTGCTGCAGTTTAGTGCCAACTACTCTTGTAAGGACTTACTTGATGTCAGATTTTTTTTCACTATATTAATCTTGTAATATATCAGTAGCTTTTTATTTATTTTTGTTGTTCATTGAATTGCTGTTTGAATTGCTTATCTGTTATTGTGTATTTTTCCTTGCTTTCTCTATGTTTCATTGATGTGCTCACCCTAGTATTATAAGGACAATAAGGACGCTATCGGCAGTACAAAGATACATTGCATTGCTACTCACTAATCTCATCTCTAATATATAAATAAACAAAGACATATTTGCAATTAATAATAATTTAGTGGAATTAATTTCCCAGGGCACCCCTGATGATATCCCGCAGCAAACTAAGATGCCACGCCAACCGGATAGGGAATCACTGTCATCCAAAGAAACGCAACGTGGTTGTACCTCTTTTAACAACAAGAGCTTCTCTTCCTTCTCGTGAGCCTCGTCGGCCGTCTGTCCGCCAGCTTTGCTCAGCTCGGTTTGTAGGATTTCAACTTCTGCTTTACTCTGTCGGAGAGAGCGACGCAGCTCCATCATCTCCTTACGCAACTCCTGTTGGGGCAGCGAACGAAAAGCACATTAGGCATGTAAGCTTATTCTCCAAGTAAGGTTAGAGGCTCTTACGTTAGAATCCAGCTTGTGTTTCATCATCAGCTCATGGGCCTCGGTGACATCATTCATCAGCTTTGTTATCGTCTTCGAATCCTGTCGTGAGGAAACAAACAGTTCGGTACTCTTTCCCGCATTAGAGTTGATCGGAAAAGTTTTCACAATGCTTAGCTTTCCCCTCATTTTATGTTACCGCACTATCCTCCTGCTACATTGGCACCCGTAATGAGCAGCAGAAAAACCTACAACTTTATAAACCAAACAAGAGCAATATGTACTGAGGTGACCTTGACACAGAGCAGAAAGGAAAACTTGATTCAAACCATTTGTTGCTGTATCTTATCTTTATTCACCAGAGTATTATGAGTAGACATTTTGTCATATATCATCAATACGGTATTCAGTTTCAGTTTGTCTCTGCAAATCTAGAAAAGCTGTACAGCACGGTTCATCAACAGGTAGCACCCAAGGATCATGTGGGTAGCCCTGCTACCCTGCTCAAAAACAGCTCACTCGATGGGACATTGTGATTTTCTTGGAATGTTGCAGAGGTAATTTGAACATGTAAACATTGGCAGGAAGTTATAGAAATAAAATGATGAATAGTGATAATTATCTTTCCTAATTATTGTAAAAAGCACGCCTATTGCCCGAAGCCAGCTGGGATAGGCTCCAGCACCCACACGCGGCCGCGACCCTTGTGAAGAAAAGCGGCTACGAAGATGGATGGATGAATTATTGTAATAAAATATTAACTTTATCAGTGTCGTCACATAAATTAATATCATTAATACAATAAGATGGAGTGCTGAAAGCGTTTGCGTAACTGCACACCTTAAAGCAAGCATTGTTTAAACGGCTTTCCACCTTAAATGACAAAACAACACATGCACTTGCTGCCATTTTTAACTGTCCTAATAGAGTTTATAGGCCAAAAAAACACAAAAAAAAAAAACACCATTGCAATGCTAGAGAAGACGGAAGTGTACGTTCACTCTTCCCATTTTCCAGACAGAAAAGAACGATCCAAACGGAGGTAAAAGAGGCTAAAGCGGAATGCTTTCTGAGCGCACTGTTAAAATGATAAGCTGCACCTCCAACCTGGGTTTGCTGCTGCTGTGCTTGATGGTAGCGCTCCGTCTGGTCCTGCATGCGGCCCAGCTGACGCTTCAGTTCAGATGCCTCCGCCCTGTGTTTGCTGTTTGCATCCTGCAGCGCCATCTCCAGGCTACAGCTAGAAGAAACAGTAGCAGTTGAATACAACGCTACATTCACTAACAAGTATGTGTTGAGTGTCTATTATTTAAAATGACTGTAAATAATTAAAAACTAATTTAAACAAATGAAGACCTTTTCATGATTAAATGCATTAACCCTAACTTAATTGAAATATCTTATTTGTGGAATAAAAACGTCATTAACATTGTCAAGAAGAGGTTGAGCTGAACTGCTTTTGTTTACGACAGTGAGGTCATAATTACTCGCACATCCCAATAAAAATATTTCACAAAGCACAAAGGTTAGACTTTGTCTACTTACACAGTGTGTTGCAGTTCCTGCGCCCGAGCGTCTTTGTGTTGCTGCACAGACTTGAGGACGCTGACTAGCTCTGAAGCCATGTTGCTCAGGTGGCCCACCACCTCCAGCAAGCTGCTCTGCTCCTCCTTTTCCTCTTCGTCAATCTCCTGCGCCACGAGGTTCTTATTCGGGGGGACCAGCAAGCGTGTGAAGGCACTGTGCTTGCTGAATATGCTGTCTCTCGGCGTGTCCATGGAGACTTAAAAAGACAAAACATCAACTTTAGCCGGGTACATACAATGACAAATTACAATTGAATGGGTTAGTTTTATATGTTCAGAACTTTTATGGACAGAATTTCTAGGCGCTTGGAGATAGGGTGAGAAGCTCAGTTATCCGAGAGGGACTCGGAGTCGAGCTGCTGCTCCTCTGCGTTGAGAGGAACCAGTTGAGATGGCTTAGGTATCTGGTTCGGATACCTTCTGGACGCCTCCCGGGAGAGGTGTTCCAGGGATGTCCCACCGACGGGAGGCCCCCGGGGACGACCCAGAAAGCGCTCTTGATTGGCTTGGGAATGCCTTGGGATCCTGCCAGAGGAGCTGGTTGAAGTGGCTGGGGAGAGGGAAGTCTGAGCTTCCCTGCTGAAGCTGTTAACCCCGTGACCCGAACCCGGATAAGCGGTAGAAAACGGATAGATGGAGTTCAACTCAAGCTTTTTTTTTTCCTTCTATGAAAGAATCGATGGTACAATAAAACATTTACCCGTAAAAGTTCCGCCTACAAATAAATGTGTTGAAATCTCAGGCATCTTAGATAATTTTGCATGTATGTCTGCTTACGACAAAATAAAATGCAATTATTATGCTAAAAAAAAAAAAATTACCTTTCCAAAATTCTGCATCTTAATTTCCTCGGCCCATTCCATTCCATTCTAGATGTGGTTCATGATGATGAAATACATTTTGCACTCCTGACTTTAAAGTTACCGTCTGGTGTGCTGGTTTCTTCCTCCTCCTCATTCTTCTCGGCAGTTAATGCAACCATGACGGAGTCTACAAAAGAGCTGGCCGGGTTCCGATGCTGCACTTTGAGAGCTGGTTGCGAGTTCTTTGGTTCTGGCTTCTGAAAAACAACGCGCACGAATTGTTTCAGTCACGACGCAAGGATGCGCTTCCATCGACTAATCTCCCTTTACCTCGACGCCGAGCACATCGTGCAGCTCGTTGGTCACCCCTCGCAGCATGTGGTGCAGTAAGGTAATTTCCGTGACGGCCTGAGCGAACTCCTCGGCCTGCTTCAGCTGGGCTTTGCTGGCTTTCGCCTGTGTGGCCTCCAGCTCCTCCTGCACACTCCGCCTCTCTTGCCTGCACATCATCAAGTTGTGGGAGAACAACTAATGTTAACCTTTCTCATTTAGTGGTATCTTGACTTATGAGAGGAGCTGAGTTATTTTTGAAAAATAAACTAATTGCAATTAGCTCCCCTAAACATCCTAACGAGAGGTGCCAATAATTTTGGATGATCCAGAATATAGAAATAAAAGTTAAAGCCTACCAACAAATCGACATCAAGCCGAGTTTTTTGGAAATGGCATTTTACTGCATTGCGATGTCGATTTAAATTAAATTCATTGTTTAGCATCTATTCATGAGTTATTTTGTTGGTGCTTAAATTAGAGGCCAATACACACTGTCGAAACAACTGTTAAGAGTTAATGCAATGACCGTGGTGCAAAAAGAAGACTCACTGTAGTAGGCAGAGTTCCGTTCTTAGGTCTTCACACTGGATGTTCCTCTCGTGGAGTGCCCTGAGCACGCTCTCGTATTCAGCAAACTGCTCCTGGGCCACCTTGTTCTCCGACTCCAGGTACTGGAACCCAAACAAAGCACAACTAACTTCATATATGCACTTTAGGCCAGGGGTGGGCAAAGTATTATCCAGCTTGTTTTAATAAATACATTAACACACATTATTCTGAGTCCTGCAATATAATATAAAGTGTTAAAAAGGCCTTTCTCTTGATGAAGATGCAATGTCAACAAACGTGCTGTTTTTTTGGTTTCCTTCAAAGTGATAGTTTTGGAATTGCGTAGCTGGTGACTCAAGCCCACCTCGTTCAGCTCCATCGCGTTGCGGAGCTGCGCGTGGACGTCCCTCAGTTGCTGGATCTGTGAACTCTGCGACTGCGAGAGTGCCTGCAGTCGGGCTATATCTACCTCTTGCTCTGCCAGTTTACAAACGAGATCGGCGGCCCGCTCCTCCGCCTGGCACAGCGATGAAGCCAATCTGAGCACAGCAAATTGCAGGCATTGAGAGAGAACGCTCAACTGTCTGAATTTCACTAAATTGCTTGTGAATAAATTTAGAGACATAACTCACTGGTCTGCTGTTTCCTTGGCCTCGATTGCATCTCTTTGTGCCTGATGCAACCTGAAACATTTGTAAGGACGCTTTTGAAAATCAATCACAGAAGACATAATTATGAAACAATCAAATGAAAAGCAGTACGGACAGTGGTAATTGAGCATACCATCTTGTGTCACATGACCACATATACACCATACAAACTATAGTAGTTAATTGTGAAAATACTCTAACGTACTGTATGTCAGTACCATCGCAAAGCAAAGATTTATTCAAGATCATTATTCTGTAATTCAGTGATAAATCATAGTAGGACATACTTGGACCTCTCCTCGGCCAATGTGTGCTCCAGGAAAGTGTGGGCTGCTGTCGTGGAGGACACGGTGGCCGACATTTCAGTTATGGTCCTTTCCAGCTGGGCTCTCTCCTCCTCGCGCTCCTTCAGCTTGTGACGCAGCACACCCATCTCTGGGAGGAGAGTGGGGGTTTAAAAAAAAAAAAAAAAAAAAAAAAAAATTTATCGGCAGCTCTAACTCATTACACTACAGCTTCTGTTGTGTATTTTACCTGAGGTCAGAATTGTCACCTGCAGACTAAAGTCACCAATCTGCTCCTCCGCAGTTTGGAAACTTAATCTAGTATGCCTCAGCTCTTCTTCCAGCTGTATGTAAGCAAATCAGAAAGCACTCCATCAGGTGATTACAATTCAATCTTTTGCAAGACTATTTAAAAAAAATACAAATATGGATTTAAAAAAAAAAGCAATAGCAATAAAATAAAAATACATTAAAATTTTCAGAAAAAAAAAATGGATGCATCGCTTGTTTGATATCGGGAGAAAAAAGAAAATTGATTGTTCCATAAGAGGAAGAAAACAATAATAATTTCAATCAGATATTCATGAAAAAAAGAGGGGAAAAAATATTTTTATTTGAAGGCCTCACTGCCAAAGGCTAACCTGCTCTCTCTTCTCCTGAGCTCGGTCTCGCGCTGACATGTGCTCGTCTCTTTCCCTCAGGGCGGCTGCCGTCTTCTCGTTCAGGTCCACCAGCAGCGGAGCGGTCCTCTGCCCGAGGCTCCGGACCTCGGACAACTGCAGCAACAACAACTATCAACTAGGTATAAGGAACTTGCCAGGCAGACCCCCAATGCCAAAGCCACCACAATTATTGAGGTCCAAAGATAAGTGCTAGAGAGCCATATTCCAAGATCACAGGATCCTTTAAAATAAGCAAAAGCACACATTGCCAAAGCACTTTGCTGTCTCTAAATGAGGAATGTATAAAAATTGAATTTAAAGCTAATAGAATCTTAGACGAAAAAAAATAGTATTTTTCAGCAATTCTTTTCTTACTTTAGGTGTTTTTTTTTTTTTAAGGAAACAAATTTTCCAAATACAGAGTATGCACTTAGCACAAACTTAGAAAAATGCTGATTAAATGCTTATGCTTTAGAAGCTGTCCATGACCCATTACTGTATTTTACAGGTGTCCATTTAAACTTTCAAGCATTAAAGTACCGTGGGGCACTTTAATTAATAAAGAGAAATAATGACAAATTTGCTCAAATATATGCAACCCACTTCTTGAGTCAACTTGGACTGATCCTCCATGGTTTGGTGCAGAAGATCCAAAGCAGAGTTTAGGGTTTCATTGCTGGTCTTGTTTAGTGCAACCTGAGTGGTGGAGAAGATGAACAGGATATAAAGTGACATCTTCAGAGAAGATGCTGATAAATATACAGTAGTCACTTTGATTTGTGTTCCTTTCACCTGCTCTGGGAAGGTAAAATTGAGGGCAGTCAGGAGTTCCTGCTGAGAGCCGATGCTCCTCTGCAGCGCCGCAATTTCACTGGCACAGCGAGTCCTCAGCTGCTCCATGGTGTTGAAGGCCTGAACACACAAACAAAGGAGTAGAAAGGCCGCTTCTTTCACAGTGTCAAACACAAGAAATATGAGGCTTACTGCTTCCTTGGATGTCTGGGCATCTTCCATCTGAGTCTTCATCTCGTCTCTTTGTCGGTAAGCTTTTTCGACCTTCTGCTTCATTTGCATTAGCGTTTCCTTGAATGTTGTATACGAGGACTTCATCTCAGCATACTAAAAAGGAGAATATATATTAATTCTAGTTTGACAAGACACATATCACACACTGATTTTTCACAGCTCATTAAAGCTATTCTATTTTTTATTTTTTACATTTTTTATAAATACTTTTTTTTTTTCCTTTTTAAGTAAAATACAACTGCTGTAATTCCAAACCCTTATTTCTTGGAGGAAAAAAAAAAACAAAAAAGAAAAAAAACTTTTTCCTCTTTTACTTTTTTTTTTCTTCTCAAAAACATCCAGATGGTATAACCTTTTCTTGAAAGCAATTATATTACTCTCAAAAAATTCCAAGTCCCCCCCTCCAAAAAAAAAAAACATTTAATATGGCCAAAAATAAATAAATGTGATATTTCGGATCAGGCTTACATGTGAAGCGAGACTTTGATGATCCTCTCTAACAAGCATCTCCATTTGCTTCATGTCAGAGAGTGCTGCTTCGGTGTCACTGGTCAATGATGTCTGTTGGGTTAGATTTAGATTTGTTTTTATTCACATTATATTTCCTACATTACTGTCAGAAATTATAAGAAACATCAAAAGTTGGTCCTTTTGGTTCAGGATATTAGATGTGGAAAAATTATAAAAACAGAGATTAACTGCCTATGCAGGCATCACTGTATATTAAGTCGGCGGAAAGAAGAAATTACAGCATAGGACCAGTTACATGTGCAGATGCCTTCATCTGAGAAAACTCGGAAATACTATTTGTTAGGGAAACATCTTCCATTAAGAAAATAATAAAAAAAAAAAAAACAAGAATCCCGAGTCTTACCATGGTGGCACGCATTCCCTGCAGAGATTGGGCAAGTTCCCGCAGAGACCTTTCATCTTGCTCCAAGTCGCCAATCCTGTTCAAAGTCTCCAGATACAAGGCCCTGTACATTGTGGTCTAGGTGGAAAAAATAAAAAACATTAGACAACGATTTTACTGATAATTTCCATATTTCCACGTCAAGTCATTCACCTGGCTGAGCTCAGTGTGGTCCGTCTGCACCAGTTTGTTCCGCCACTCGGATGGCGGCGGGCCGGCAGTAGGGGCGACGCACACCGACGCTTGGGCCACGGCCAGCTGCTGCACCAAGGCCTCCACCATGACCATGCTCGACATCAGCCTTTGCTCCAGCTCCTCTCTGGGCATGCAATCCAGGCTGCCTGGGGGCCAGCTGCCCATGAACACCAACAGGGAAGACCGGTTAGAGCTGGGTGATCAAGTTCAGTCTTCTACAAATGAAGTCACCATTTTATATTTGAAATATTCAAACTTATTTTTAAAAAATAATTTCATCCTCCCCCTCAAAATAATATAATACAAGTACACATAATATTTCTCAAGAATTTCCAGCACTTACTTCCACAGGAGATGAAGAGGATCAGTAAGCGTGCATGCGTCTGCTTTGGAGAAATCCCCCTTTCTCTCAAACCCTCCCGACGTATTAAGGCTTCGATCAATCCTTTTCACGGGGGTGACGCCCACGCAGACGTTGCAGGACTTTACAGGAGGAGCATCAGCAGCAGCAGCAGGAGGTGCAGCAAAATCCATCTTGCCTGACGCCAGGATGAGAAACTCCGCCATTTGTCGCAGTTGCTGCTGGAGCGGACCGTCCGGAATGAAGGGTCCATCGGGAGCCTCTGGCCCCTGAGACTTCTCACTCAAATCTTCTGGCCGCGGACCCTCTGGCCATTGCTTGTTACACAGAGTGGTGGAGTTGAAGAGGGGACGAGGCATCGGACTCTCCAAGTGGTCCGCGCACAAAGCGGCCAGCTCGGAACGGTCTGGTGAAAATATGTTCTGCTTGCAGTCGTCAGCTGTATCCCTGCGAGCCCTCATGATGGAGAGGGACGCCCTTCGAAGCGCCGAAGCTACAGCAGGGCAGCCTGACAGCACTTTTAATACGTTGGGCATGGTCTCATGGGGTTTGTCCACAGGTGATGGCACATCTGCTCCGTTATCAGACGAACCAAGGGCGCTGTCCATTGCATCCTTGGACTGAATGCGTTCCGGACGCGGCTGCACCTCAGGTAACATCTTGTGATCATCATGCCTCTCTGGTGTCTCATGGACTTTTTCCGGAGCCAAAGTCTTTTCTGATGCTGGTGTAGGAGTCCCTATAACATCGAAACCAACATTTTGGTTCTTATGAACGAGATCCATTTTGAGAGCCTCGTTGTTGGTCGTAAACTGAATATTTCCAGCTTGTTCTTCTGGAATACTAATAACTTGTCTGCAAGTGTCAATATTAGGCTCAATCAGAGGATCCACGCAGTATGAGGCAGGTGCATTACTATCAGGACACGGGTCTAAATGATCACTGCAGTGCTGTACATCAGCAGGTACAAAGCTTGGCTCTGTACGACACAATGAATCACTTGTGATTCGTTCAATTGGAAGAGTCACGACCTTGTCAGCCATTTTAGCGATAACATGATGCCTCTCTGATGTCTCTGAAGCTCGAGTCAAAGTCCGATCCAGTGTGAGAGATTGATCAACTGGAAGAGGAGCCGCCATTTTAGTGACAACGGGACTTTCATCATCTAGTGACTCTCGGGCTTCCAAATGAACTGAATTATGTGTCACAGTGTGGTCCAGTGCTGGTGTCAGAGTACCTACAATGTCAATAGTTGGGCTCTGCTGAATGGGATCCATTGTGAGAGTTTGGTTCTTGGTCGGGAAATCCGAGTGCCCAGTTTGTTCCTCCGGAACACCGGCAACTTGTCCACAATTGTCCATTTTGGTTTCAGTGAGAGGATTCTTCTCAAAATGATCACCAGAGTGCTGTACATCAGCAGGTAAAATTTGTGGCTCTAAATAATTGTTTGCATTTAGCTCTGCTTGAAAAGGAAACGTCTCATTTAACATTTTAGTGACCACAGGAATTTTTTCATCATCAAATTCATCTTTGACTTTTAAAGAAACCGAATTGTGAGTCCAATTCTGTTCTGATACTGGTGCGAGAGTAACCACAACATCATTTTGACTCTTTTGAATGGGATCCAGTGTTTGAGATTTGTTTTTATGAAGGAACTGGGAGCTTTCAGCTTGTTCTTCTAGAAAAGCACGCAAGGCACCTACTTGTTCAAAGGTGTCCCCATTGGTCTCAAACTGGCCAAAGTGATCACTGCAGAGCTGCACATCAGCAAATAAAAAGCTCAGCTCTGAAAGACTGGTTGTCATCTGCTCTTCGGATAGAGGAACTGTCTCATTTATCTTTTTTGCAACGGGAATTTCCCCCTCACCCCCAGTGCAGGTGAATGACTTCAATGCAACATTACTGACAGCACTAGGAATGCCTTCACATTGAAAGTAATCAGGATGATCCATACATTCGCCATCCATTACAAAAGGAATGGTTTCACCCAGACGCCCGGAGGCATCCAAGACTTCCACCTCATTGCTGTCACAGGCAAAACACTTCAGAGTGTCATCCATCGCACCAGTGTTGGCTGGAGCGGCATCAACAAAAGCAGCACCCATTTGCTCAGGTTGGCAGTAAGGATGTTCCATGTGTATGTTGCAGGTCTCACTTGTGCCATAAGTGTCATCAATAGTTTGGTCCTGAGGCAAAATAATGTGGTCTTCTGGACGCAGTGAAGGCTCTTCTGAAATCACCACTTCACCACTAGAGTAGATGAAAGATTTAAACGTGACATCAGGGAGTCCAAAAGGATCCATTTCAATGGTTTGTGTTTGTTTCACATTGGTTGGTGGAGGAGAGCACAGGGCAAGACAAGCATCCTCCTGTTGATTATATTTACTGCGTTAGAGTAGCAGAAACACACACAAACAATTGCATTTTTTCAATATTTTTAAGCACAAAATTAATATGCTACTAGTTTAAAAAAAAGTTCAGCTGTTACAATAACATGATTTATCTAAGAGTTTTCTGTTTTCAGTGTTCATTTTTTTCATTTGCACTACAGAGAAATCAACGACATATAAGTGATCTATTTTTAAGAATACATTTTCATCATTTTTAAATATACATTTATTTTTAATTTCAGTTTTACAACAATAGTATATTAATTCCAAATTTAATACAGTGCATAACGGTTATACAATTCTTTGCTATATTTCAATGTTTTTTTTAGGTGCAAAAAAAGAAAAAAAAAACATTTGTCTCATTGATTTATTTATTTATTTATTTTAATTTGACAGTACGAATATATTTTATAGCCAATACAAAGTTTCTTTTGGCACAGTAAAAATATGAATATGTTCCTCTCAATTTGTAATCGCTGATGTACTGTACTGCATTTTGCAGCAGAGAATCAAATTTTTTTAGTATGCACATATTACGTATTTTTCTGCTTAAAAACAAGTATTTCAAACAGAAACATGGTACCTTTTCTGTGCTCCAAATTGATTTGGACTTGGGTCTCAGTGGAGATTGCTTTTCATTCTCCACACTTCTCAAGGGAGGGCGCTGCCCACATCTTCTGGAAGGCTAAAAAAACAAAAACATACAAATTAAAATATGAATTGTTGATGTGGACGTGCTGGCAAACTTGACGAAAACAATGCTCTTGTCTTACCGAGCCTTCCACACTTCGACTTGACATCACTGGAGTGTTGTAAAGCGGCCGGTTCCAGCAAATAGGAATAAGGCTTCCTGTAATGAAATAAAAAGAAATATATACCTGGGTCGTAGTTAACGACTGTATGTTACATTGCCTAACATGATAATAAAATGTGGCATTACTGAACGGCGACGGAGATCTGATATGTTTGCTAGGCTACCAAAGTCCCTACTCTAAAGTCTAGTTGTTTAAAACGCTGGAATTAGTTTGCTAGTTTGTTATTAAGTCCAGAAAATATCGCAACTTAATGCTTCATAAACGCCTCACGGCAAATTTTTAAAATGTTTATGAAAAACAATGGTCAAACCTTCGTTGAAATTGTCAACAGCCGCGTTTCATTCAAACAGAAACAGCCGCGTTGCTATTGGTCCATGACTTCTTCTTCGTCATCTTACATCAAGTAGATTTGGACTCTTCCTGTGCACTGCTGCCACTCAAAGGACACTACGGAACTGCATCGAGTTTTTTTTGTGTGCGTCTTTCGGGCCCTATGAATACGTTTCAAAATAAATTAAACACAGGCGTGGTGGGGGTCATAAATTACATATATAAACGCAAGGAAAGTTTAAATAAAACATTGGTTTGATTATTTATATTTACAGCTGGTCAATAAAATGTTATTTTTTTATTCATTACAATAATTCACTTAAAATTTATTTCACTGACTTTTTAATTAATATTAGCATAAATATCATCACTAAGTTATTTTATTACTCTTATAATATAGTACTATTAGTATTACACTTTTTTTTTACTATCATTATAGGACTGTTTCGGCTGCCGTCAAGTGGAGGGTATGCCCTACGTCAGCTGGGATAGGCTCCAGCACACCTGTGACCCTCAGGTGGATAAGCAGGACAGAAGATGAATAGATGATTCTTAATATGTCGATGCTTTGAACAGCACAATGTCATTTGTCACAAGACTTGGATAAACACACAAGCAATAGTCATAGAATCTTTATTTTTGAATCAACAGAGTAAGGACCAGTATTTCTACCGCAGAAAGGTCATGAGACATGCAGTATAACAAGTTGAAAACAATTGCAGAAAAGGAATACATTGAATGCACGGATGCCATAACAAAACAAAATGCCGGTCATAAAGAGGTCATTCTAAATGGAGCCAATGGGACACTGAACAGGTTGAACCCGTAGCACTTCGGCAAAACCTGGTCCAAACCAGCAGGTTATGTCGGCAGTGTCCATGACGAAGAAGAAAAGCTTGTCTTTGCATCGAGTTCTCCTGTAGACAGACCTCGGGTCTGCAGCCAGCACCCCTCGGATGGCGGCGGCGGCCTCGTCTGAGCTACGCAGAAACCTGAACCTCGGACGATCAGAGGGACCTGAAAGCCATGAAAAGTTTGTATTATTATTTAGACTGAAAAATATTTTAAAACCAGTTTCCATCCAGTCTGATTCAGTTGTCTATACTGCTGAATTAGTGCCTATCAATTGTCAAAAACAACCAGCGACATTAGAGGTAAAATGCCCTACAACCAACAAACTCACAGACCAACCAAATAACTATTGGGCTAACCGATATTAACTAACAATCTAAATAACCTACATACGAACCAACTGACCAACCAATTAACTCTCAGACCAACTGACTAACTCATTTACGAACCTGCCAGCCAACAAACCAACTCACCAAATGATTGGCCGTCCAATGACATAAGTAAAGAAATTACAAACTGACTAATTCACATATAAGCAAATTATGAACTAACTACCTGACAGACTGACTAACTACATAACTGGCCATCCAAGGAGCTACTGGACGAACTAACATGCCAACCAACAAAAAAATGAACTAACTGACCAATGTCTAAATACCAACTTACCGGATGACCCACCAACCAAAATAACCAACAATCGAATAAATAACTAATCGACCAACCAACCAATTAACCAACCAACCAATCTAAATAAATTACTAACTGACCAAAGACCAACCAAGCAAGCAACTAACTGACCAATTAGCTTAACTAACTTGACCAACTGATTAACTAACTGGTCGACCAACGAGCTAAATGCACAAACTGACCATGATCAACCAGCCAACTGATTGACCGCCTGACTAATCGATGGACCGACGATCCAACCATCAACATCTTAACTGGCCAACGGACCAGCCACTTAACACGTAGACAACAGACTAACTAACTGGCCCACCTACAAGCTAACTAACCTACCAACGATCTAACTATCAACTTATTGACAGAGCAATAAGCCAATTAACTCACAGACCAAGATAAATAACTAAAAAACAACCATCTGATTAAAAAGCTTAGAAACTGATTAACTTATCCAACTTAAATCACAATGAACTGACTGACCGACCATACAATGAGGTAATTAACTTAATCTATTAATCGATTGACAAAGTGATCAACTAACCAAGTCTGAACAGAAAAAGATCTAACCAACTGACTGAAGATGAACCAATTACTACCGATTAACCAACAATCTAACTGATCGATCAACTAATTAGCCAAAGTGTCCCACTCAATTTCATTAACCACTTGGTGGAAATGTGGCTGATCTGGTGAACACGACTCATAAAGGATTACCTGAACGGCTGGTCGGAAGGAATTGTGCCAACTCCCTCTGAGCGTGAGGAGTGAAGCGCACCTCCAGGCTGCCGACTGGCGGCTCTCTGATCCAGCCAGCGATGGTGCTGTAGGCCTCCTCTGTGAAACACGGCCGCCGGTCCCGCTCGTCACGACGGGCCTCAACGTCTACGGAACTGCGCTCGCAGTCAAAACTTAGCTGACGGAGTTCACCTTTGCTCAGGTAGGCCTTCACGTCATCCAACATGGTGAGAGGCTCCACTGGGTTTGTAGTTGGACTATCATCAAATTGACGTTCTTCTTTTTCAGACAACTGCGCTTGTGTTAGTGACAAAGGGGCGGGATCTGTGTTTGATTGACAAGGCTCCAAGTCTGTGGTCTTCCTACTGCAGGGTGAGTCATAGTCAGGGATGTAGGGTTTAATATCCAGCACAGGGGTTCCTGCAATCATGTCGATGTCTGACAGATGTATTGTATCACCTAGGAATAAAGCACAGAGTAATCAATGAGCAAACACGCATTTGTCCAATTTTAACTCATTTGCTCCCAATAACGTGTAAATATGTTTTTTTTAAATGTTTTAAGTGTCCCAAAGACGTATTTATACGTATGTTTGTTTGTTGTTGTTGTTGTTTTATGCTAGAGGATACAGAAGGCTTTGATGCAGCCTCTCAACTGCAAAGAACGGTTGCAGAAATGGTAGTTATTACACAAACGGCCAGCAGGTGGCAGCAGAGCAAAGGAGATTACTTACAATTTTGAATAGAGAACTTAGCTCTCTTCTAATGCTAATTGCTGCAAAACTGAAACAGATAGAAACATACTTCTTTTTCCTGATGAAAGAAGAGACTTTAATCTTTCTTTTGATAGGTTCCGTGCTTTTATAGCAAGAGAACACAATATTCTGTGGGCCTTGCAAAATCAGTCAAAATCCAGTAAAACAGCCGGGCGTGAACGGGGTTGTTTCTGTGAAAATGGCGGCGAGTGAATGAGTTAAAGGGGATTTAAGGAAAATGTGCTTTTTAACTGCTTATATGCAAATAGTTGGATCTCTTAGGTGCCTGAAATGAACAACTAAGTAAATCTTTTGTGATTTGTATTGGAAAAGTGTTTGTGAAAGAACCATTCCGAATTTCAGTGGGCCAATTTGAGCAACACTACTACGAAAAAAAGATTTCTCCTTAAAAGGTTTATACGCACCTACAATTCTGTCCAGCTTTGCGAGAGTCAGGCCCAAAGCGTTGGGCCGGTGGGGACTGCGAGTCGAGTACAGGCCGACCCTCTCTCCGTTCAGTCTAGGGGGCTTCACTTTGGCTTTGTGACTCAAGTGGCCGTTTTTGTGGAAGAGAAAGATAACCCTGGAGTGGAAAGAAGACAATTTCATGAGACTTCAGCTTTAGATGACAAAAGAGGAGGAAGATGCAGCATCGCTGTCCTGGCAGCTCAGACATTTTGGTCCTGTGTACTTTTAGTTTGAAAAAAAAAATGCCTTTATGCTAGAGTTGGGGGGGGGGGGAAGACTAACTGTGAAGTACATTCATTTAATTGACATTTTATGCAGTGGAGAACGGACTGTTATTTTCAGTATGAACCATTCTGAGAGGTTCCAGAGTTGCAGAAGTATGAGTCTGAGCAAACAAAATTGGAGCTTGTAAAAACAAATATACCAACCCGTGTGACCTACCAGATATGAGAAAACTGCTCAAGCCCTACCAGGGCATGCTCGGGGTTATTGAAGACACTGTGCTGCAGTCGCAGTTCTGCCCTAGAGGATCCGCAGACGGTGGGCTGCCTGGGTGTCCCGTTCTTCTCGGAAAAACAGGAATGGATGTAACCAATCGGCAACGTTTGGATTCTTCCTGCAATGGCACAGACAATTGTACATTTGAACTAAAAACAAAACAACAACAACACAGCAATAGTGAAACAATTGTTTCATTGCAACATTGTTACCATGCTCTAAAGCTGCCTGGGATGAAGTAGGTGGAGGAGGAGGCTGGCTTTTCTTAGGCTCCAGGACACCAACCTTGGACACAGCAGACTCGATAGAAAGCAAATGTTTGCGATGAGCTCTGGTTGCAGTTTCCAACATCTGCCTGTTGGTGAAAGGCAAATTGTGTCCCTCGGTTTAATCATTGAAGTTCCGTTGTGTTATGTTATGTCAACCACAGAATCTGACAAGTTAATGATTACATGACTTGCGCTAAAGAAAATGAGTCATGGATTGCTAACAAGCGACCTATTTCAAAGAGTACTAAGATGCTTTTTACGACTTCTAATAACGTTTTAAAGCAACCTACCGAAGATTCTTGATCTCTTTTCGCATCACAGACACCTGCTGTTTCAATTTATCAACGTGTTCGCTGCAACAGTTGCAGACAGGACCCATTTTGTATATAAAATGCAAAAAAAATATCACCGGATTGATTCCGTGGCTAACTGCTAGCATGCACTGTAAACACGTGTCACTTGATCTTGAGTTTACAATGGCAAGAAAAATGGATCATGGCACGCTGCTGCCACCCATCGATCATATGGGAACTGCAATTCAAGGATGTGTCTACTACGATGCTGTTCACAAAACATGCAACTACTGTGTAGTTGCGTGTTGTGTGATCATTTTGACGTCTTTCGTAGTTTGTAAATCTTGTTCATGTCCCTCACGCCTTTCCTTAAATTCATTTTTGCAATTAAACAGACTATCAAACGCACGTCATGTATAGTAGTTGCACTTTTTAACCGGCAAAGGGCAGCCTTGCGCTTTCTGTTCCATTCAATAAGCTTTTATTTCAGGGCAAAAAAAAAAAAACGAAAAAACGCTCAGTAATCTTGTGCAAGATAAACTGTCATTTTAAGATCATATGGTCACTAGGGTATTCAGATGCTAGGAGATTTTAAAAGAAAAAAAAAGTAAACACACATTTGTCATTACAGGCAATGGTTAAAAATAAAATAAAAAATGAGGGAAAATTGTTTTTGTCCAGATCCAGCAAACATGAGTGTCACCTCGATCCTGGCTCAGCCCAATATGGCAAAAGCAGCACTGATAAAAAAAAATAATAAAAAAAATAAAATAAAATAAATAAATAAAAAAACAAGAAAAACGTCCAGGACACAAACAATAATACACTTCTCCATCATACTCACACTTCTCCATTTGCCATTTAATTTTTCCTTTATTATGAAAATTAAGCATGTTTAAAATAGCTTTATCCTTAAGGTCTCTAATCTATTAAATTTTGCCTATTCATGATGATAAATGGGAAGTTGAAGATGAGTCTCAACACATTTATTTTTGCCAAGATAATAATGAATCGCAATAACTGCAGACGTGAGCAACATATTGTATTTTATTGGGTGAAACAGCTTTACAAATTCAACATAACAATTCCCTACTTACAAAGATATTGCTGCTTGAGAGTCACACAATTTTAAAAATAATACTTGACAATGGCGAGACAGTCATCGGTTCTATTGGGGGGAACAATTAAATTTGTTGTTTGTTCTTGTGCAACAACCATCACTTAATTTTGAGCTAAAACAAAACTGAAGCAAATAACAGAACAATAAAACAACTCATCAGGGGACTGCGCCTTCTGAAATGAGCCAGTGTCCGAAGAGTGGTTAAAGAGAATCAGAATCAATTTCCTGGGAGGTAGTCTTATCAGAAGCGAGGAGTCAGACAATGATGGAATTGTGAATACTCTGTCTTGTTCTATTCTGCTTCATTGTTGAACGGGTTCTTGCTCTCATCTGGAAAATATAAAAGACAAGATGTTGCTTCACATTTAGATAACGTGTATTTCTCCTTCCACAAATGTAATCACCTTCATTAGCTGTTTTGTCCTGAGTTGGAGGTACATCATTCTTCAGCTCGTCTGGGCCCAAATCTTCAATGAGGACCTGGTCGAGGTTCTCCCTGTCTTGTGTCTCAGTGGACAGGTTTTCCACCCGTTGAGGGGGAGCGGTAGGAGCTCCAACTGCTTCTGAAATAGGGGCTTGGGATAGAGCGGACACGAGAACAACATCCGGAGCTGAAGCTGGAACAACTTCTGGAGCTGAATATTGAACTGGTGCTGTGGCGAGATCTTGGGCATAAGCTGGAGGAACAGCGATGGGAAGCGGAACAAGATCTGGATCTGGAGAGGACAGATCTTGGACAGGAGTGAGAGGAACTGCAGTGGGAGGTGGAATAAGATCTGAATCTGGAACTGAGGCCTGATCTGGAGCGGTGGACAGATCTGGAAGAACCGCGGTGGGAGGCAGCGCAAGCTCTGGAGCTGAAGTTTGATCTGAAACGGTGGCCAGATCTTGGGCTAGAGCTGGAAGATCCGCAATGGGAGGCGGACAAACATCTGGAACGATGGACAGATCTTGGCTTGGAGCCGGAGGAACTGTGATGGGAGGCGGAAGAAGACCTGCAGGTGAAACGAGTGCTATGTTTGGAACTGGAGTAAGGACAGGGTTTGGCAACGAGGTCGAGACTGGCTCCAGAGTCCCGCTGGTCACAGTGGATAGAGAGTCCAATGCTAATGCCGGTATCACCTCCACTGATTGTGGAAGAACCACGACAGCAGGAGCTTCAGGGTCCACAATCTCGCCTTCCTGGGTGAAAGAGCTTTCTGGTGTGCAGTCCGTCTTCCTGGGACGGCCCCTCCTCTTTGTGCCTCTCCTCTGTGCAATCTTCTGTCTTTTCCCCAGGCTCTCCAATCTGAAAGACGTCCACAATTGGGATTAGTCTCAATAATAGCGGCTTTTGATATAGCTCTTTTGATGCCTTTGGATAAGCTAATCGTACTAAGTCCATGACCTGAATGTGCAGCATCAACATGAGACCACCAGACGGGAGCAACCTTTGGTAATCTCTCTTGCCCCATATTCAGTATAAGCAGGGCAGTGATAATCTTAGGCGATGATAATGTATTCATGGTGCACGTTGTTTGGAAACCACACCCTTTGCAAACTTTGTCTTTAGAGTCCACATCCAACCATCCTACATAAATGCCGATTACTAATGCTTCTTTACAAATTTACCCCAAAACCCACTGGTAAGTCTCCTTCTCCTCTGCTTCGGCTCTTCTCCTCTTGAGAAGTTCTCTGTCCCTCAATCGACGGCGGATCCCACCTTTCAAAACACAGAAACCAAAGTGGTAATACAATCTAAGGAAACTATCAGACTGTTGAAATTTCGTCACCCAGATCGTGGTAAAACTCAAAACTTTTCAATTGATTGCTGAAGATGTTTTACTGTTAATAAGTTTATAGGAGTCTATGACACAAGAAGTCCGGTTCTTTTGGATTAAAGGTGATCTTCAGCAACTACTGGAGAATTCCATTTGCCTTTGATTCTTCTTGAATTTCTTCTTGGGTGCGAAAGACGGTTCAACTCAATCCAAAAAGTGTTTTTTTATTAAAGGTGAAACATCTTCAACAACTGAGAAAAATTCTGGTTGGTTTCTTCAGTTCTTTTGGATTAAAGATGAACCAACTTCAACAGCCAAGAAGATGTTTGGTTGGCTTTCCCTGTTCTTTTTGGGTTAAAGGTGAACCATCTTCAACAACCAAGTTGCACTCCAGAGTGGTTCTTCTCTTCTTAAAGGTGACATTTTTTTCAGCAACCATGTAAGAAATCCAAGAGGGCAACTAAACTTGTTTGTGATTGTTGAAGACAAGAAGAATTGAAAGCAACCAGACTTTTTGTTAGTTGCTTCTTCCTCGTGGTTTAATCGTCTTTTAGATTAAAGGTTAACAGTCTTCAACAACCAAGAAGAAGTCGTTTGCCCTTAAGCCCTTAAGAAATCCAAGACGACTGTCTTGGATTTCTTCTTGGTTGGTGAAGATCTTTTGGAGTGCTGGATAAACACAACAATGCCTGAAACTAAGACACAAAAAAAGAAACTCTCTATTTTCAAATAAAAAGCAAGTCTGAATCCATACCTTTGTCTTCTTCATTCGGGCTTTCATATTCAATCTCTTGCTGCAAGGTCTCCTCCATGGTAAATCCTCGCTATGAATGAACTGCAGCTCGTTGAAAAGCAGGCGTTTGAAAAAGAAAAAAAAAGAAAAAGGGAAAGACAAGCTTGTTTTCAACTCCCGCCCAAATATGAAATTATCTGGTTAACCATTACCGCTGTTCAGCCAGTGCTCCTACAGGGCTGGTCTTATCATATTTGTAAAGCCGGAGGTGTTGGCACGGCTCTGACAGAGCTAAGTACAAGCAGCAACTTATGTGCCTCTGTACAGCAGGAAACATCATGCAAGGGGGCAAAAACAAGTGCTTGTTTGTGAGCAGTTAAACAACATGAAACTGAGTTGTGCAGGTAACCTTTGACCAACGTTGGATAATGATTGCTACATTAGCCAATATCAAATGGTCGAGGGCGTGAGTAGCTCTATTGTAAACTGTCTACGGTACAGAAAGCATTGAATAACTTGAATCCTTAAAGTTACTTTTTTAAATTATTCCTCTCACTTCTAACAGAAACTTCCACTACACTTATCTTAACCAAGGGAGAGCAGTTCAATAGGGGTGTGTTCTCAATCTTCCCACAGCACCCTGAAGACCCTCGGGGGTGTGCATGTGTGTGTTTGTGTAAGCGCGTGCGTCGGAGTCAAAAGTGGGAGGCAGTCCAGCAGAGTAAATAACACTTAACTAAGCCAATAGCCCGCAAAACTACTGTATGTTAGAAGTGAGGAGTTTTTTGGTGAAGAATCTCTGGCTGCTGCAATCAGTACTTTAAAACTCTTTCACATTTGGGTTCAGGACCAAATATTTACCGAGGTAATATTCTTCTCTGGTCCCCCAATAGTTAAGAGTAAAGCAGGGTTCACACATACCAATAATCGGGACAAACGTGTTAATAGTTACTAAGCTGAGGAAAACAACTGCAGGATTCCCTCTGTACTGGCGAGGGAAATCTAAAATAACAGCAGAATTGCTATAGAGTTCTATCGCACGGTAGACGTGTTTATATCGTTCTACGACATATAGTAGGCTATATCGTTATATCACTCATATGCGACGTAAGACGAATCAATAAACGGAATCGTCAGGCAAACAAATGATTCCTAGAAACCAAATTATTGTACTGAGAACCGGTTCTCAAAAAGAAACAGTTTTCATTTCCCATATATCAAGTTTGAGTCCCAGAGAGGAACACATTTCTGAAGCTAGACCAGTAAGTGAGCAGACTTCCTTGAAAAGTATACAGACGTTTCCTAAGGTTCATGAATGATGACTGTAAAGGATGCGGTGTGCTGCAAAAAAAAAAAAAAAAAGCTGCACAAGGCAGTCTATGTTGAGGAATCACACAAGAGTGCCATCTTCTGGTACCCTCTTCTAAGTACCAAAACACTGAATTGCAATGTTTGTGTACAAAGTGAAAAGGAGTAATTGGGCACATTCATTATTCATGAAAGGTCGGAAATGAAAGGCTTTAAATACTACTACTACTACTACTACTACTACTACTACTATTACTACTACCAATAATAATAACAATATAAATATAATTAAGTGTATCATTATCAATGAAAACCACAAAATGCCATTTTTGTAGAAATTTGAATGTCGTTGAAAGACTAAAATTTTGTAAAACTAAATTTAAATCATGGATGGAATTCCAAATGTGAGACTTTGAAAGGGGGGGGGGGGGGGATTACATATAGGATGACATGCATGGGTAAATTTGCATTTTTTTTCCCCATTAACTATGAGACTTCTCTGATAGAAAAAAAATGAATCC
Source organism: Festucalex cinctus (assembly GCF_051991245.1). Classification (NCBI taxonomy): domain Eukaryota; kingdom Metazoa; phylum Chordata; class Actinopteri; order Syngnathiformes; family Syngnathidae; genus Festucalex; species Festucalex cinctus. The sequence continues at coordinate 5,608,753 of NC_135416.1, read as the reverse complement.
TTAAAAAAAATAGTCATTTTCAAGATAGATAAGAGTTCTTAAAAATTTAATAGAACATTTCTCCATTAAGTCAAATGTTTTAACTATTGTAGAAAGTGGAATTTTTTGGCAGATGAAAAATAGGAAAAGATAAATGCTGAGTCAGTTGAAAAATGTCTCTGTTTTGGAATAGCATACAAGTGGAATTATGGGAAAGGTGAATATTTTGAAGTTAGAATGGTATGAATCAGTCGAGAAAATTTGCTTTTTTTTTATTTATTTGTCGATTTAAAAAAAAAAAACTCTGTAATATTCATTCTTCCTTCTGGAAGTATGTATAAAGTGGAAAATTGTGGAGCGTGAAGAACAGTAATGTCTGAAACTAAACTTTTTGAAATCAGAATGGTTGGAATCATTTGAGAAATATGGATGTTTGGGGATGCCAGTAGAGTAGAAATTTGTGGAATGTGGAAAAACAGTAGCATGCATGTTATAAATAAGATACACATTTTGATATTGTTGAAAAAATGAGAATGTTTTGGAACAGGTGTCACCAACATGGTACTGCGGGCACCAGGTTGCCCCTAAGGGCCACTTGAGTAGCCTGAGGGCCTGTTCTCAAAATAGCTCATCAGTGACATTTTTTTGGTCTTGCTATGACTTTTTTTGTCTTACTATTGTAAAAAAGAAACACTTGCCAGTAAGCTGCATTAAATGTTTCTATTACTTTTAAATCAAACTGCATTGTTGTAAATTTTATGGCAAAAAAAAAAAAAAGTGAAAAGAAGTCAAAGGTCAAAAGGTAGCATATGACCCAATCATAGCATTTGTGGAGAACAGCTAGCGGGCAAAATGACAATGAGGAAATTATTGGAACAAATTTGTTAGTTAAGAAGTACGTATATGAAATTGGTAGCCCCTTGCATAACTTGGTGCCCAAGAAGTAGCTCTCCGTTTCCAGAAGGTAGGAGGGGTTTAGTATAAATGGGGGTACCCTGGCCATCTTGCATGCACAATACAAAACTCTATTTAATGCAAACTTAAAAAATATGTACTGAAAAAAATAAATAAAGACAACTGGTCGCAAGATATTAACCAAATAGTTCATTTATTGATCAAAAGTCACACAATAATTTCAGTAATTTTCAAAGCAGCTTATGTATTCTTTAAAAATAACAGGAAAACGTAGACTACAGGTGATCTTATTGACTAAAAGTGTTTTTTAACGTTTACCAAAGAGGTAGGTTGTTTTAACCTAAATGCAGCAACACAGACACGCACAGCAAGCACTGTTGTTTTTGAAGCTGTGCAGCTTCCCCTTTAGGAGGCGCTGGGCTGGGCGTTTCTGATGGCAGGTGGCGCTGTTGAGCATTATATTTTGTTTCAGTCCGGTTTCCCTCCATGGTTTCTCCTCTCCGACTAACTTAGCGTCGGCTCAGTTCATTATACACGGCTACCCCCCACCCCCCTATATTCTCCCTCCGCCGTTAGGGCATCTCTCTACGTTTTGGACTGGAGGACCCTCTTAAGGAAAAACAAAAAAGCCCCGGCGAGAAAAGTTTCACCACCGGCGGGCACCATGTTGATGGAAAACAGGATCCACTTGGAGCTACGAAACAAGACACCGTCTGAAGTGAGTCGTGCTTTCCCCCCCCCCCCCGAAAAGCAAAGCCCTTTAGTTTTCTTCTGGGCTAGCCGCGTTAGCTTAGCTTGCTACTTCCCCCCCGTCAAATCTGCTTCAGAGTACGGTTAACGTGACGGACACCACACGGTCCTCTTGTCGAACGAAGCGGAGCCTCTAGCCGGGAGACGAAGGGGGAACGCGGCAATTCCTCCGCTCGCTTCGGCGTTATTGCAGCGCTTTAACCGTTTCGCAGCCACCACCCCCCTCGTGTGTTCGGTGGTCCAGCTCCAAAGCCGCCCCGGCCCTGACCCGACCACGAGTACGCTCTTTCTGGGGATATTTGAAGGAAATGTAATGCACCCATGCTTGCTGCATTTCGGTGCTGTCTCGCGGTGGAGCTTTCGAGCGACTTGGGTAGCCATGTTTGCTGCTACTTAGCCTGGTGTTTAACCGCTGAACGGGGGCGCTAGTTTTAACAAAAAATACATCAGACCGTTCAGGGTTATGACCTGATAACGCGAATTGAATGAAAATGTCGGAACATTTATTTTATTTAAATAAATAAAAAATAAAAAAACAACCCATCCATTTCCGCTCGGGAGTCACGTCATTATAACTAGGTTAGCGCTCACAGCCTCACACGGTATGAATAACAAAAAAAACGGACACTTTGCTCCTCGTAAAACAAAATTTTGTACGTAAAATCTGAACTTTTAATTCGTTTTTAATCGTAGCTTGGTATAATAATGAACTCTGGTGTATTTCCGTATTCGGCGTGTTGAGAAGATAAGTTGAAAAAGGACTGTTGGGAAACTCTTACCAATAAATCACCACGCACTACAGAATTGTGACTTATTGTCTTAAAAACGTGTATTATGATTATAGTGTTATTAAGAGCCACACGGCTCGGGGGCTCATTTTTAAACGTCAGGCTCCCAACTTGCAGTCTTCCCGCCATATTAGCCCATCCGCCATAGTGCTGGCAGCCCCTACAAAAAAAATGCATGGCGTCATTAAATCCCCCATACATTCGAACACGCATCCCGACTAATATAAACGCCACCATTGTCACATTCGACAATATATTTTAGGGATATTGTGTTCTAGCCAGGTGGTGTTATTAAGCCGAAAGACTAGCCTTCCTTTGGGTTGACACAAGTTCCGACACCTAGTGGCGCCATGCGTGGGCAGACAAAAACTCGACGCCCGATGTTTGTCCTCGGGACTAAAACACGACGGCGAAATGTATTTTAAAAAGCAGCCGTGTTAACACGTCGGTCTCCACAATGTCTATTAAACAACGCGTGTCGCTTAGGGGAAAAAAACAGGCTCGTAGCGGCATACTGTTTCTCCGTAGGTCGCCATGTTGCCATTCTGTCGTCTTTGGAGGTCTGGAAGAAAGGAACAGTCTCCATCTTTGATTTTTTTTTAAAGGGGGGACTAAATTTCCGTTCGCAGTGTTTTCCCCCTTCGCTACCCTTTTACCACAAAACATCGTCAAAGCAAAAAAACGGGCGCCGTTCGTTCGACGACGAGGAATATTCCGTTTTCTCCACCGAGCGCAAACAAACCGTGAAAAGTGTGTACTAAAAAAAAAGGGTGTATTCGCAATCCTGCCCGTTGCTGCGGCGTGGGCTAATGGCGGCCGCGCACACTTCTCGTCTACTGCACGGCGGCGTTTAAAAGGGGCAATGGCTGCTAGCTGCTAGCTTGTAGCTTAGCTGACTCGGAAAAAAAAGAAATCAGCATTTGTCACTGGCTATGCGAACACGCCACTTGAGGCTCGCACGGCCCGGCCGACAAGTAAATGTATCGACGGTGAACGTAATAAGTGATGGGAATGTGTTTTGAAAACTGATAAAGCCTCCATCTTCCTGTGTTTTACCCTGAAAAATCCCAACTTTTTTTTTCTTGTCTTGCAAATGCGTTTGTGTTGACCAGCGTAAGCGGTGTTAAGTTTTTCCCTTTAGCCTAACTAACGGCACTTGTGCCCGTATTCTTTATAACTTGGACTTTATAACTAAAATACTTGTAGTGTAGATTTATGGCTATTTTTAGTGACTAATCTGAATTTTGTATGGTCTGGTTGTCGGGTGAAATGATGACATTAAGTTACTTTATTTTAGTACAGACCGGTTAGAAGTACATTTAAGGACTGTGAAGTGCCTACATTTTTGGAATGTTCTCGGCACTGATGAAGTCCTTAAAATTTCATAAAGTTTCAACTCTTCTCCAGTCAAGAACATGAAAGTGCACAACTCATGAGTCCCTTTAAAACTCAAAAAGTATATGACTCAGAAAGAGTCAAGAACATTTCATAAAATATGACATTTTAAATCCATACATTTTCAGAAATGAAGGACTCCTATTATAGCGTGTCCAGAAAGATGACATCCGTAACGTTTCGGAATGTACATGACCCCTTTAGAGTAGGGTACCCAGACGTCCCCTTTTGGCTAGGACAGTCCTGTTTTTGAGCAGTCTTTCATTTCAATAGGTTGATTGAAGGCTAAATTGTCCCTCGATACAAGTGTGATTGGCTGGTGACCAGTCCAGGGTGTCCCTGGCCTCTGGTTCAAAAGTCAGCCGGGTCAGGTTCCAACACACCTGTGACCCTAGCGAGGATAAGCAAGTAGTCTGGTCTAATGAGATCTAGCATCCGGAGTCAATACCAAGAGTTGTGTTAAAAAAAAAAAAAAAAAAAAAAAACAGTTTTGAGGTATTTATCAAACAATAATAAATGTCGTGTTTTCCATACATCAGGTACGAGAACTGGTCCTCGACAACTGCCGAACGGAAAACGGAAATACCGAAGGCTTGACAGATGAGTTCGTCAACCTGGTTTTCCTCAGTTTGATAGACGTCGGCTTATTGTCAATCTCCAACATACCCAGACTAGAAAAACTCAAAAAGGTAAGGCGGCCGGGCACTCGCCTGATGCTGAGAAGCTGCGGGGACTTAAGCTCTCTCTCTCGTCTCTCAGCTGGAGTTGAGCGACAACAAAATCAGCGGCGGCCTGGAGGTCTTAGCGCAGAAACTCCCCAACCTCACACATCTAAGTCTGAGTGGCAACAAATTGAAAGAGCTCAGCACGTTGGAACCACTGGTATGTCCACATTTTTTTTAAACTAACATCTCTTACTTACAGAAGCGTAGAGTTGCCAATGTGGAGTAAACATTTTTGGATGGCGAGTATGTTCAAATATAACTCGCAAACATTGGCAGCTCTACACTTCCGTACTTACTACTTACTAACGTCAAGTCCAAGATGTTTTCTGTCTAAACAGAAACACCTTTCAAACACCTTTTGAATGTACGGGAGCTTGAAAGAGATGTTTTATTTGTCATAACATTGGCTCGCCCAGGTGACCCCTGGGTCAAAAGCCGAATACACTCTATGAATTAGTCACACCAAGCAATACGGTGTTCCTTCCCAAATGTCCTTAATCTAACTGCTACACAGTTTGATTGAGCGCAAATCGATTAGTCATGCCTAAAGAGTCAGCCACGAGAATGACGAAATAGAAAGGCGACCCCAGACTTGCAAATGAATGGACTGGACTGTCAATGCTGCTTCGTCGCCACTGGGAGAAGTGAAGACACTGGCAGCCATCTTAGGTGGGGGTTTTCACGTTATCACTACATTAAAACAAAGATGTAATCAATAGAGAGTTTGGGTGGTTTGGCCAAAAGTTTTTGTGGTTTATCAGTTCTGGAATTCCTCCATTATGTGACTAATTAAAGACTGAGCATAAAATGTGGTCTGCAGTCGAATTGTTAGCTTAACATTGGCTGATATGCATCACTACTGTCTTTTTGATTCGGGGTCTAAGCCAGGGTTCATGTTTACGACGGTGTTCCGTTCACTCACAAAATGGAAGGCACTGCTGCCGCCAAAACAGGTTTTGCTGGATTTTTCTTTCTTTCTTTCTTTTTATTTATTTTTTTTTAATTAATTTTTTGTGGTATGGAGCACAGGCTTACTGATTTGTTAAAGAGAACGGACTCTTCATAAATATAATGCCTCTGGCTTGCGGACGTGTTCTTTTGGAAAACTTTCTCGTCAAACTTTTTCACTCATTTCAAATGGCATCATGCCAACGTTACTGTCCCAAATGTGACCCAAACTATAACCGAGTGTTCTTGACCTCACAGAAAAAGCTGAAGCACCTGAAAAGTTTGGACCTGTTCAACTGCGAAGTGACTTACATGAGCGACTACAAGGACAGCGTGTTCAAACTGCTACCGCAGCTCACCTACCTGGACGGCTACGACTGCGAGGACAAGGAGGCGTCCGACTCGGACGTGGAGGTGGACGGGGACGGCGTGGACGACGACGACGACGACGATGATGAAGGTAGGCGCTGATGGAGTCAACCTGCCATTTTTTTTCCCGAGGAAGGACGAAGAAGTGATCATTTGAAAATGTCGACAGTCAGGGTGCTAGTTTGTACTAATCTGGGCATTGTTGGAGGATGCATGATGAAGAAATAGCTTGAACATTTTAGACTCTGCAATGCACCTTTTAAATGGTCTGAAAAATAGTTGCCTCGAACTTCCCTTTTTGTTGTACCTTTTTTTGTCCTCCAGAGGGCGAGGGAGAGGACGAGGAAGACGAGGACGGAGAGGACGATGACCTTGATGAGGAAGATGAGGACGAAGAAGACGAGGAGGAAGTTGAGGGAGAAGAGGACGACGAAGAGGTCAGCGGGGAAGACGAGGTGAAGACCAAAACCTGCGAGGGGAAGATGATGAGCTCATGAGTTCATAAAAACTATAAAAAATTAAAAAAAATGCTCCCTTCTAGGAGGAAGACTATGGACTGGATGGGGAAGTAGACGATGAAGAGGAAGATGTTGAAGGTATTACTTGGTGGCTTTATCGCTTCAACTTTGCATCCATCTATACTGGTAACATAGTGAAAGGCAAAACAATTCAAAGCTCTTCCACTAGATGGCAGACTTTTCCATCAAATATGTATCCACCTGTTACCGTTCTTCTGTGTGCTTATATAAAGCATGTGGGGAAATAAAAAAACAAACCTGCAAGTCAAAATGGAAGAACAACAAACTATAATGAACAATCCAAAATTATTTTAACCTTTCAGTGCAGTAGAACGAGCTGATGCTGATTTTTGTTTTTTTTTGTTTTAGATGCAGTAGCCGCCGGCAAAGGTGAGAAGAGAAAGCGGGAAGACGAGGATGAGTACGACGTATGGGATGACGAAGAGGACGACTAGAAAGCGAGATCTACCAACCCCAACGTCCGACTTGCAATCCTCCAGCCCTGAAGCCCCGCCCCCTTTCCTTTCTTCCCCTGTTCCCGAGCTCTTTTTTTGGGCCAAGACTATACTGGACGGGTGGCTTGTGTGGACCAACAGCCACCAACCCCCCCACCACCCCCACCAAACAACTTTTTTTTTACCTGCCTACCTACCAAAACCCCCTCCTCCTCCTCTCCACCACGGAAATGAGAGCCACACCCTCCCCAAAAAGCTCCCAGGGTTCTCAGGCAGCCTTGCCACTCAGCATTCCACAATTTCACTGTTGAAATCCCACATTATGTTCCCGTGTGAGGACTTTGGGACTGGTCTAGTTTTTTGGGTCTGTGCTTTTAATATTTTGTTGACTGAAAAAAAAAAAATTGGATGGGAGGGGCAGTTATTTTTCTTTCTTTTCTTTTTGTGTTGTTTCCTTTCACCGCCCTCAACCACCACCACCCCAATAAAGTTATTGCTATAGCAGTTGTGCAGCCAAGTGAGCCATGCAGTTTTTGCTTTTTGGCGTGGCCGCCCGTTGCACACGTTCTGGTTGTAGCAACATTTTTACTTTATGTATGACAAGAAAACAACTTTGTAAATAAAATGTTAACATTTTGTGCGTTGCTGGTTGCTTAAATGACCAAATGGTGGGTGGGGGGGGTTTGTTGCTCATGTTCATTCCCATAAATAATGTACTGCCAAGAATTAATTAGTGCTTGTATACAAGTTGGTATTTTAGAAGTATAGTCATGAATTATTATTTTATTTATTTATTTTATTTATTTATTTTTTTTTGGGGGGGGGGGGGGTGGTGTTATTACGTTATATGACGCCTCCAAGTGAAAAGATGACCAAGACAAAACTTCTCTGACAGGGAAGGTATGAACAACTGGCCTGAGGGATAAGATGCTTCTGGAAGCACTTGTTTGATTTCACATACACACACGAAAACGTAATTTACAAAAAAAAAAAAAAAAAAAAAAAAAAAAGGGGGGGGGGGGAGGGGGTGTGGTTTCCAATTTTGATTAAAAAAAATCTTACCAAGAAAATGTGCAATTTAGAAGGAAAAAATGTAATTATAATTTTAAAAAGGCCTACAATGAAAACATTGCAATAAGCGGTACATCTCCACAGTAATTTGGTCGGCAAAAGGAGGGACATTCTGTACAATAATTCGAGCTGGTTGGACGATGCGACATTCTACACGTTTGTTTTAACCAATCACGGCTACGGGTGAAAAATTCGTGTGCGTTCTTGTCAAAGAGAGGGAAAAGCACGAACATCTTACCAGCTAGAAATCCACGAAGCGCCTCTCGCTGTTCAACATTCAACAAGGAAACTGTGAGAAATTCTGCGAGAACAGAATTATATGTAGCGTCCATTCGTCCATGTTGGGTTTGTTTGTTAGCCCCCTACTTCGGCGCTGGCTTCCTGGTTTCGTCACAGTTGTATATCCCGCCCCCCAAACATAATGTCGCTCTGTGATTGGTCCGAACCGCCAGTGGTTCAGAACGGCTGTTATCCGCGGGAGCGGTACAAGGTGTATTTAATCTCCGGAGTTTGTGAACTCACAAATACTGCGACAATTCATCTTGCGATAGCAAGGTTAGGAATACTAAGAGGCTAAATTTCAAAAATTTGTGTGAGAAAAAAAAAATATTACTGTTAACTGTGCTTAGTGAGCTAAAAAAAAAAAAAAAAAAAGTACTCTCGAGTGTTGATTTAACTCTGGACAATGTGGAGCTATACTATAAACTGTTAAATGTTAAAATCAACTCTGCGGGAGTCAATTTAGCACTAGACTTTCAGAATAATCTCACATTTTATGATTACAAAAATCAAATAACTAAAATGAACCATAAGGCATTTTGTTGGATGAGTGTGCCAGTTTATTCTTGTTAAAATGAAAAAAAAAAAAAAAGTGATTAAGTGGTGCTCATGGGAGATTTGTAAATACATTCCTTTTTTTTTTTTTTCACAGTGACTCGACCTCAAGTAAAGACCAGTGTCAGCTTTTCATGTCCGAGCATGTTGCTTCCTTCCACTTAGCAGCACCACTTCCTGATTTTGGATGAGAAATAAGCATGAAAGCAAACGTTTGGTCTCAGCGTATACAAAAGCTGCGATGGAAACATTCACACCACCGTTCATAAAGAAATTAAAACGCAAGCACATTTATCAGTACACTGAAAAGAAAAATAGCACAAAGCGTCGTGGTCATTTGCTTTTTACTTGTGTGATGGCAAAAAAAATTTGTAGGAGTGAACAATTTTTTTTATCGAATATTGTTAGAACATCATAATTGTACGAGTTAAATGTGCAATATTAAGAAAATTGTTTATTTTTACTATTCATTTTTGAAAATTTATATAGCAATCAATGGCAGTCAGTAAGTTTAGGAGGACAAAATAACGAGAACAAAAAAAAATTGTGAAAAAATGTGCAATATTGCTAGACTCAATCAAACCTTAGAATTTTTTTAATTTATGGGAAAAGAAAATACAAGATGATTTTATAATAATTTCATAATTGCACTTATTTTTATTATGCATGAACAGAACAAAAACAAAATCTCAGTTTTACCATAAAGCTTTTTGAGTCTCAATGCATAAAATTGTAAAATTTTGAGTTCATATACGTACGTTTTCTCATAGTATTTACTCGTATTCTGACTCTCATAAATTGAGATTTTTTTTTTTTTGTTTATCCTCAAAATATTCTTGGGAAAAATAATTACTAGATTTCTGGGATAAAAAAAAAAAAAACTCGAAGTAAAGAAGAAAATATCAATTTATATTTTATAAAAAGTGTAAAAATATTACAATACATTTACAAGGATAAAAGTCACATTAAAAGAAAAAAAATATTTTACAAAAATAGTTCAGTAATCATAAGAATGAAGTTTAATCTTTGAAATATCACACATTTATTCTTATAATTTTGCACAACTCTTTTATTTCTTTTCAGTGTACTTTTTGAAGCCAACAAAAAATAATTTTGCATACAATCACACATCTTTGTTTTGTTTTTTAAAGCAGACTTTTTTTTTCTTTCCGCTTATAAAAAAAAAAGCTACAAAGTTGCATAGCTGCGATATAAAAAAAAAAAAAAAAAAAGTGTGCAAGTTATTAATAAAAGCGTGTAGGTACAAATCACAATGTGTATTTACATCAACAATACGTCCAACTTTACGTGTGTCCGGCAAATATAGGAAGAGCGTGCTTAAAAATATATATAAAAAAAAAAAAAGGAAAATGTTAAAGTGAGTTCTGCTGAGAGTTTTTCATGTTGTTGATCTCCAGCTCCAGCTGCTTGATGCGCACGTCCCTCTGATGGAGAAGCTCCACCAGACGCCGGATGTCGTCCTGCTGCTTGTGGAACTTCACGCGAAGCTGCGGACAACGGGGATTTAAAAAGTCGTGTTCGCTCGCTAGGCTTTTTTTTTTTTTCTTTTTTTTTAATACATGCGTGCTTGTGGAAAAATGACATGGGAAAACATCTCACTAGGACGACGACGAGTCCTTCCCTACCTCATTTTCCGTCTTGGGCGGCGAGCAGAGCAGGAAGTCTTGTCCGTTGCTAACCGCCGTCCTGCCATCGTCAGCCACGCCGTTGTTGCCCGTCCTGCCGCCGATGCCACCGGGTTGCTCACCGATGTACGACCCGGCCCGACCATGGGACCTGCCCGGACCTTTGTTGGTATGGCTGTACAAGTCGTCCACGGGATGGCCGGGCTTCAGCGACATCAGCACCGGGCCTGCACATCAGACGGGAGGAATTGAAAGTACGTGGTACGGTCACTGTGCTGACATCCTGTACTATTCGGGACCTACACAAAGTCACAATGTTACATTTAAAAAAAAAAAACACACACAAAAAACCCCCACTAATAATTAATAGCCAAGGTCAAAATAAATGTTGAGATAGAAAAATGTAATACTGCCAGAAAAAATGTCTTTAATTTAAGACAATGCAGCCAAAATATGAGTGATTATGAGAACAAGTACAGTATTAATTTACAAGAAATAAAAAATGCAATACTACCAGAAATATTTCAAATACACCAGACTAAGCAAATGCAAAAAAAAGAAAAAAAAAAAAAAAAAAAAAAAGAAACTGTTGTAATTAAGAGTTACAAGGAAAACAAAAGTATATTTCACAAAATATACGTCAAATTATAAATTCAATTCCAAAAAGAAACTCAAAATGTTACAGCCATTTTTTAATTTTACATTTTGAATTTGTCTCAAAAGATGAGAATAAAGTCTGTTTTAGAAGAAAATGTAAAAAAGAAAAAATATCATTAAAACATACTATAATCCAGTAAAAATTTAGAACAAAAAATATTGAAAATTTATTTTTTTTAAATTGAAATGTTACCCCCAAAAATTTTGAATCTTACAATCAAGTAAACATTTTAGAAGAAAAAGTACTATAAAAGCATGAGAATAAAAATGTGAAATAGCGGAAAGAGGTGAAAATTTACAAGGTTTATTTCAAAATTTTAGAAGGAAAAAATAGCATACAATTAAATTGCAAGTGTAAAAAAATGCAAAAAAAATAGTTTTACTTTTATAAGAATAAATGCAAAAGTTGAGAAGAAAAAATATTGTAAAATTGCAAGAAAAGTGTAAACATTACCAGAAAAAAAATTAACTTATTTAAGATAAACGCAACATTTTAGGAGAAAAAATATTTTTAAATTTAGAGAATAAAAAACATATTACAAAAAAAAAAAAAAATCATTTCTTACAATAAACTCAAAATTTTAGAAGAAAAATACTGCAAAAGTATGGGAATAAAATGTTTAATATCTGAAATAAACTAAATTTTATAAAATTGTAAAATTGTTAGGAAATATGTGTCCGATTAGAAGTTAAAATTATACAAGAATAAACACATTTTTTAAAGAAAAAAAATATTTTGAGAATTAAAAAAAATTAAATGAATTCCTGACCTCTGTCGATGCCGCTGAGCCACTCGTCGGCAGTCAAGGCGGGCTTGTTGGCGGCCGTCATGGGATAGATGTCCTCCTGGTACGACTCCGACTGCAAAAAACGCCACAAAATATGAAAATATGACCTTACTTCCAAAATCGGTTTTGCTTGCGGCGAGACTGTGAGCCAGCTGGTTAGTTTACCCTGCGAGGGACGATCATGGAGAGCGGCTCGATCAGAGTTTTGACAGTCACCAGTTTGTAGAAGCGAAACACTTCGCACAAACTCACATCCAGGCCGCGCTTTGGCATCACACCTGACAATAGCAAAGAGAAATGACTCGGACTGACATAAATCAGTGCAAGTGTCTTTAATACTTTCTCTTTCACACCCAAAAACGTATTTACATTTTTTTTTTTTTTTTTTTTTACAAAAGCATACAGAAGGCTTTGATGCAGGTGCTGACATGAAGAGGTGGTTTAAAGCAATGGTTGTTCTTAAGGAAAAAAAAATAAAAAAAATAACGGACAGCAGGTGGCAGTAGAGTATAACAGCCCTGTTGCAACAAGCTCTTTTTGTCAGTTTTTTCACCAGGAATTGTGAATAATGATGAAACACTAATCTTTCTTTTGGTAGGTTCCATGTTTTTATATCAGTAGAACAGAATATTCCATGGACCTTGCAAAATTAGTCAAAATCCAGTCAAACAGCCAGGAGCCAAGGGGGTTGCTTCAGTGAAAATGGTTGCGAGTGAATTAGTTAATAAGTCATAAAAATAGAATAGAAACATTCTAACCCATTTGCTTCAAAAACGTATAAATACGTTCTATTTTAAATGTATTAAGTGTCCCAAAAACTTATTTATACGTATTTGTTTTTGTTTATGCTAGAGCATACAGAAGGCTTTGATGCAGCCTCACTACTGCAGAGAACGGGTGAAAGAAATGGTAGTAATTACAAAAATGGCCAGCAGGTGGCCGCAGAGTATAAGAGATCAACCAGGGCCATGATGTAAACAAGCTGTTTCCCCACAATTCTAAACAGATCTGTGAATAATGCTGAAACTCAGCTATATTCTAATGCTAATTACTGCAAAATGGAAACAGATGTATTTTTTTCCCGAATGAAAGAATACACTGTAATCTTTATTTTTGTAATCTCTTTTGGTAGGTTCCATGTTTTTTTTTTTTTTATAGCAATACAACACAATATTCTGTGGGCCTTGCAAAATCCGTCAAAATCCAGTAAAACAGTCGGGAGCGAAGGGGGTTGCTTCTGTGAAAATGGCTGGGAGTGAATGAGTTAATAAGTCATGAAAATAAAAAAAATGTGAAATTATATTTTACAAAAATAGAAACATTTTAATACTGCCATAAAAAGTGGGAGTAAATTTAAAGGCTTTATAGAAAGAGTACAGATGAAATATTAGCAAAAAAAACATTCAAAGATTTAACTTAAAAAAAAAAAAAAAAAAAAAAAAAAAAAAAAAAAAGTATGCTAAAAATTCCCATATTTCCAACAGAAAAAAAATTGTGATGTGCAAATGTCATTTTCATCTGCTTCGACTACACAAAAGCCTGCTGGCTGATTTGCTTGCAGGTGTGCGCGCTGGCATCAGGCGTTCGTCTTCAACAGACTAAAGTTTGTTGTGCATTGTCGTGCGTGTTCCTTACCCATCCCTTTCTGAGGTAAATTGGAGCGGTACTCGGTCAGGTAGTGAATGTACGGCTTCTCCGAGCTGATCTCATAGTACCGGATGTTCCCGTCCCCCTGAAGGAAGACAGACGCGGTTTAGCTAACTTCATTCCAAGAGCAACAATTCAACTATTTTAAAATCTAACAATTCACCTTCCCCGCCAGGTACAGCATGTGTGTGTCGGGGTCGTAGAACGGAAAGAGGAACCCTGACGAACCATCCAGGTTTTCCTCCATCAAAGGCACTGACAGGTCGTCCTAAACAACAATAGTTGAGTTTAAGACTGATGAAAGTAAACAGATATTGGAAAGACGTAAATTATTTCTAATACGTTAAATATAATGTGAAGACTTCCATGTAAAAAGCCAGTGGCACATAAAACAAACAAAAAAACTCTCAGAGAATTACCAAAAAAAAACACAAAAAAAACACTCAATCTCTTAATCCTTCACTTTGGACATAATCCTGCTTGCATGTCAAAACACCAACAACCACAACACTAAATCATGCTATAATATAATATATATAATATAAACAGATACAAGATTAATTTGTTCCGTAACCACACTTGCAACTCAAAACACTCTTATATCTAGGGCTGTGCAATTAATCAAAATTCAATTACAATTTCATTTATTACATTCTACAATTACAAAATCGGCATAATTGTAAACAAAAATAAAAGATTATTAAACTAATCTTGAGTTGTTTAAATGTATATATTTGCAGTTGTTTTTTTTAAATTTATTTTAAAATGACTATTTTAATAAATCTTGTTTGGTCCAAACGGAACTTGCATAATTATAGTGTTTCAGCCCTACTTATATCAAATCATCTTTTCCATTGAAATTAATGCAAATGTTACGACAGCCACCCTGAAAAATGCACATTAATGCTGCAATCCAATTCATTGTGAAGCTCCTACTGGTGTGTCTGTCTTGGCCACCAGGAGGCACACTATGCAGTCACAAACAAGACTTCTTCTATTGCTGCCACTTTAAATGGCTCAGCTGTGATATTAGTCATTTTCTGAATACTTCTGAAGTGCTGTTTTATGTGCGTCCATGTGCTGTGTCTAAATTCATGACTTCATTTTGGATACACATCTTTGACCTCTATTTTTTTTTTAATTAAATTTGCCAAATGATGGACAATTGTAAAACAATGCTGGTGTCCCAAATGCTGATCTGTTGTATATGGGATGCTCGTCCTTGATTGTGTCCACTAGATGTCAGAGTTGTTACACTACAGGATTCACCTATCTTGTCTGCCTGAGGTGACCTCCTTCAAGCATTACATCAACGCACGTGTTCTGATTCAGGCTGCCAATTCCATCCACACTTGCACACTAAAAGCATCCTTGGGTCTCTTACCCAACAAAAATCTGGATTATTATTATTATTTATTTTTTTATTGGTGGTCAGTTGTACTGGGCCGGAAGTGACATCAATCTCTTGGACAGGCAGGCAAAACGAGGTCAGAGGGAATATAATCTGTAGTTGACACGTGACAGACGTTCTCATCATTACAAATGCTCATAAACATCTCTCCAAGACGCCAAATCACACTTTTAGGCGTACTATGTTAGAAGTCAAATACAACTCAACAGAAAGGTGGTAAAATAAAATTACAATGTTATATTTGCATTTTGGGATTATAATCCTGGTAATGCATGGGTCTTTTCTTTTAAAACAATGCTAAATTGATGGATAAATAAATGTAAAATTAAGATAAAGGCGGTAAAATGAATTAAAATAAAATATAAAATTAATATTTTGTAGAAATAAAACGAAAATTGATCGGATGCAAAAATCAAGTAAAAAAAAAGTGCTAAAATGTAAAAAAAAAAAAAAAAAAAAAAAAAAAGTAATGTGTTCAAAAGAAGAAAAAAAATCAAAGTAGGAAATTGACGCAAAACAAAGCAAACTAAAGTTCTACAATTAAGTCAAATAAAACGAAGTAAAGTAGCAAATGAAATCATTTAGGTGGCCAGGTGATAAGGTAATCTAATTTCATCACTTCACTTACTTTATATGGAAGCAGAGACTGGATTGGAATAGAATGGCTACTGATGAATTTCTTCATGTTTTAAAATGTAAATTTTTTATATTTTTTTAAATGACTAAAGTGATTTAACCAGGGTCAAATTTTTGACAGGGGGCGTAGCACTCCCTAGCCCCGATGTAGTACCACTCCTGTTTAACCCATCATTTTGAATGGCTTACCAGATCCCAGAGTGCGATTTGTCTCTCGTTCCATCTGGACGTTCCTGAGGTGAGCATCTTGTTGACGTTGTCTAGAATCACCACCTTGCTGGCCTTGTGCGTCTTGCAGTTGGCTTCCTGGCAACCGGCACAGAACACAGGCACTTAAACGCCGCTAACAATACTTATGACCTCTTTTTTTTGTTGTGCATCTTGCGCTAAAATATAAAGTCTCCAAATAAGATTCCGAGGCTACCTGCAGCAGGGTCCCCGAGCGCGGCTCCATGAGCCGCACCTTCCTGTCCTTGCACGTCGTGGCCATGAGGCTGGCGTCCGAGTTGAACGACATGGACAGCACCACGTCCGTGTGCTGGCTGATGGTCCGCACGGGATTCTTGATCACCTGCTCCGGACAGTCCAGGTTCCAGATCATCACCTGGAGGCGGGTATCAAGCATGGTAATTCTGAATTGGATACTTTGGAGTCAGCCAGCCTCACTCAAACATATTCATTTGGTTAGAAAAAAAAAATACAAGCAAATGTGTTATTTTGATAAAACACAAAGAATTCATCTGCTTTCATGGAGGACTCTTCCAAGTGCTTAAGACCTGTTGAGCTGCATTGTGATACGCTCTAGTTCTTGCTAATAGTATTTGACATAGATCGTGGAGTGATAACTCGTTACCTTGTAGTCGTACGCCGTGCTGAAGAGGATGTCTTTGGCGGTGGGGTGCCACTCGATGAGGCCCACCCGGCGGCTGTGGCCCTGTAGCTCTTTCCAAGCCACCGTCATGTTCTTGAACAGGCCGTGAGGTGGGATCTCCCACACCTTCACCTTAAGAGGCACATTTAAGGGATACTTTACTTATTTAGCCATTTTTGGCAGTCGAACATTAATATTTTGCCTATAAAAAATTTGATATTTTCATTATTTTTCATGTACGATTAGTACCTTTAAAAACACATTTTGCATCTTGCTGTCGACTGAAAATGACATCACAAGGGCTCAGGTAACCAATCACAGCTCAGCTTGCGAATGTCACATGACCAAATCTAGAGAACAGGTGAGCTGTGATTGGTTACCTGAGCCCTTGTGATGTCATTTTCAGTCGACAGCAAGTTGCAAAATGTGTTTTTAAAGGTACTAATTGTACATGAAAAACAATGAAAGTATCAAATGTATTATAGACAAAATATTTACTTTTTATTGCTATAATGGGCTAAGTAAGTGAAGTATCCCCTTAATTTAGTCAGAATTTGTTCGTTTGTCCATTCATAATTCACAACCAACCCTCTCAATTGAGATGTAGAATTAGCATCTATGGAATAATTTGTACTATTCATTTTAGAAGTATTTAGTTTTTAGTATATATATCAAAAGTGTACACACCCCTGTTCAAATGCCAGGTTCTTATTTTGTGACCAAGATAAATCATTCAACTTTTTAGGTTTTTCCTGACTTTCTTACTGTTGCTTTCCAGCAAAAGCCCGAAAGTTTGTTTATTTTTATGCAATATTCTAAGTAGAACTACATTTGGAAGCCAACCAGTGAAGTGCAAACGTCACAAGTGCCAAGGAGGTAAAGCTCGATGATTTGTTCCTGAGGAATGTGTGGGATGACTCCTGGCTCCTCTTTGCGCCTTTTGTGAGGCACCAGAAAATTATCGTGCCTCTACTCCCTCGTATTCAAGGGAATGACGCCACAGCAGAACGCATATGAGT
The DNA here is from genome assembly GCF_051991245.1 of Festucalex cinctus. NCBI lineage: Eukaryota > Metazoa > Chordata > Actinopteri > Syngnathiformes > Syngnathidae > Festucalex > Festucalex cinctus. The sequence continues at coordinate 5,591,331 of NC_135416.1, read as the reverse complement.
GTGTGGGCGTGTATGTTTCCAAACCGTGGCATCCTCGGAGCAGGAGGCGATGCAGAAGTCGTCGAAGGGATTCCATTTGACGTCCAACACATTTCCCCTGTGGCCCGACACTCGCGGGTGGTGAGGGTCCACTTTACCCGTCTGAGGAGTAAATATATTGCTAAAAGTAACAAGCTACCAGTCAATTTCAAATTACTGTCATTTATGTCCTCTATGTCAAAAATAGTCTAAATGATTTACTTTTACAAGGTACAATATACATTTTCAGGCTTAGTAACGATGCCATCGAGTGCACGCAAATGTCCAGTATGGCATTTTTTTATTGGTACGAACACTCACATGATGGACAGAGAGGACCAGGAAGGCCCCGCCCCCCGCACACTCAGTGATGACGGCGATGAAGCGAGGGTTGACGGCACAGAAGTTGTTGTCCTGGACGCTGCGAGTGATGGGCACGCCGTCGTAGCAGCTCTCCTTGGGGGCCGCTTTGCCGAACACGTGTCGGAACTTGGAGCTGCGGTACTGAGGACGCCATGACATCTGACAACAACAGGGGAAGACACACTATGAAGTTGTGAAGAAAATTCTTCACAACTTTAAGACCTCCACCAAGGAGGGACAAAAAATAAAAAACACCCGGAAAACAATTGAACAATTTTACTGATCATGTAATCCAAAATGTTGTGCTTTGAGAATTTTTAATTTGTCTCACTCTTTACTGTCTGCAACGTTTTGCTGCTCCCTGTCATGGCCATGTCCCATTTGAAAAAAGAGGTTTTTAATCGCAATGGGACCAACCTGGTTAAATAAGGGTTACCAGTATGTAAAAATCAAGGAGGGAAAAAAAAAAGGACTATATTTGAATTAAAAAGATTTGTTTTCTGAATATTGAATATATTGATTTATTTTACAATACAAAGGAAAAAAAAAATCCAGTTTTAATTTATTATGATTTATTATGATTATTAGCAGTCCTAGTAGAGTAAAAGTAGCAGTATTAGTAGTAAAAGCAGTAATATTAGTGGTAGAAGTTGAAGTAGGAAAAGTCTATGTAATAGTAGTAGTACACTAAATGTAGTTAGAGAAGTGGTATAGTAGTAATACTTGTTATGGAATTAGTAATAGTTGTAGTAGAGCAGTATTAGTAGTAGAAGTAATTGTAGGTACACTAGTAATAGTAATAGAATTAGGCAAAGCAAGTCATTTTAGTCCTCGGATTACCAATAGCAGTAACTTATAGTATAAGTAATAGAGGTAATAATTACAGTAGTATACATTGTAGAAATGAATTATTAGTAATATTTGAAACGGTATAGTACATAGTAGTAATAGGAATTGTAGTTGTAGTCATATTTTTATTAGTAGCAGTAGCAGTCGTAGTAGTAGTAGTAGTAGTAGTAGTAGTGGAAATAGAAACAGAAATAGTAGTACCAGCAGTAGTAGTAGATCTCTTCCAAGGTGACTGCAGCATAACCAGACAGACTCAATGTTTTCGATTTACCACTACCGTACAATGACGCGTTGGATGTGTGGTGTTCCACATGGTAGCGGTTTTGGTCCCACTTCCTTTCTATGTTTTCCAAACTCTTATTAACACAAAACCGCAACCTATCCATTTATCATTTACCAAAACCACAGTTTATCCAATGACTCACTGTTTTTCATTTTGATGATATATTCTCTAGTCGAGTATGACAACCCAAACACAGTTGATTGTAAAACCATTGTTTTTTTTTATGAAGAGATTTGCGGTTCTAATCATCAAACATCAGTACTTGTGCAACCTCACAGTAGTATCCTTCATCCTCTCTAATTATTTTTTCATATGACAATCTTTGTTTTTCTACTTATCCCATCAGTCAGACAAGGTTAATGCAGTCAGAGGCCAATCATGACAAGACATTTCCAAGAACAGAGATCCAGCATATACTTTTTGAGTGACCTCCCCCTCCAGATAGTCGATGCATATGTCATTATGGTGTGAGATAAGTGAGTCTACTCCCTTGGGACCAAGGCTAGCCCGTCAGCATGTCTGCTTGGCTACTCCGCCTGCCAGCTTGCCTGCTGCCTGCAAGCATGCTCATTACTTATAAATAAAGGGTGGAGCAGTTTGACGGACAAGACGTTGCGACGGAGCAGCTGCTTAAATGGAAACGTAAGTCTTGACAAACATTCGACTGCCTCCAAGTCACCTTAAACACTTCCTGTCCTGCCAATCCATGACTTCCTGATTTAGGCAAGTGGCCTGCAAAACCTTCGGAACATACGATACCATGCACAAATCACCACTTGATCACACAAGTCATTCTGACATGAACTAGCAAGAAGTTCACCCAACATACTACCATTTTGTAAATATCATTATCTCATTGTCGTAGCCTGAGAGTAGTTCGCACTAGCATGCGGCAATTTTGGACCGAGAGTGTAGGGATGAAACCCAGAAACAGGCTAGTGACCAGGAGAGGTGCAAGCACAGGGGGGTAACAACACAGAAGAAGGTCCACAATCTGGTCCTTTGTCTCCCAGTGCAATGTTGAGTAGTAGGAGACACCAGCAGAAAAAAACAGTACACCAAGTGGTGGCCACAAGAGGGTACTCAGCAGGATATGACTAGAGGAGGGCAAAAACCAGTAGGACCACAGTGTCAAAAGCATGCAGAAGATACCAAAGAGACAGGCGAATATGCTAGGAATTGGCCATAGGAGGTCAACAACGCAGCAACAGGACCCCCATTTACTCCTTCGTTTTACAGTACCAGTGCCAAGAGCAAAGAAGTGATACCAAAAGACAGGTGGGTTCACCAGACGGTGGTCAGAAGAGCTCAAAAACTGGTAGTAGGCCATGATCTGTTCTGTTTTCCCTCAGCAGTGTGAAGAATGTCGAAGAGATACCAGGAGACAGACTGGGTGGTGGTAGTAGGAGGAAGGTAACCAGCGTAGGAGATACCAGGAGACAGACAGTAAAGCAACAGGTGGTCTTAGCACCTAAGACTAGGCTACCAAGCAGAGATACCAGGAGACAGAGATGGAAGAGATACTAGGAGACAGACTGGATGGTGGTAATAGGAGGAAGGTAACCACTGTAAGAGATACCAAGAGACAGGCAGTAAACCAACAGGTGGTCTTAGCATCTAAGACTAGGCTACCAAGCAGCCTATTCAAGACTTGGGCTACCAAGCAGCAAGACATTAATCTGCCCCTGAGTCAACCAATCTTGTGTCAAAAGCAAAGGGAGGTACAAATCTACTCTATTAACCCTAACTCTAATTAACCCTTCTGGTCTCACGGTGTTGAGAATATGGAAGGGATAACAGGAGACGGGGAAATACACAAGAAGAGATGTAAGCCAACCAAGCAGCGAGAAATACCCAGAACCAGGTCTGTATGCCAGGAGGTGGTTAGAGGAAGATAAAAACTCAACAGCAGGACTGCTATTGTCTCACAGCACAGTGTCAAGAGTGTGGAAGAGATACCAAGAAAGAGGCCAGTAGACTAAAAGCGGGGCAAAGAGTTTTTAAGTGCTAATACGACAAAATCTAATGATGCAGAAGCTCTACAGGAGATAAAATTAAATGTGATACTTACAGCTCGAATTATGAGTGCCGCAAAAAGTAAGAACGAGAACAGTGACACGCCACGTCTCAGTTTACACTCTTTATCTCCTTCCGCCCTCAGGCCGGCTCTGAGAAGCCGGAATGTCTCCCCTCAATGCTGAGGAGATTCGTTAAGCCTCGCAGGTAAAAGCGATCCTGGCCGTTACAAGATACCGATTCAAATGGAGTGATAGTTTTATTTATAGCCATACGTGAACGTGAGTATCAACATATTGGACTTCCTTTGTGCAGGTAAACAAGTTGTCTATTGTAAAAAGAGACGCCACCTGCTCTCCTCCACAATAAAAACCAACACCATTATTTGAATTTGGCCAAGGGTCAATCAACACGAGTGACTCCACTCCTTTTTCGACTGCGTCACCAAAGCGTGCCCTGACAGAGGTTTGTTTACACTTGTACGTGTGATAATCCCTGGCAGCATTTGGGTCGACCCGCGAGCAGCCAAGTCTTTATGCTGAGACGCTGCCAAGGTAGAATGCCAAGACGCTCCTTGGCACGTCCTCACGTCCAACTGGCATCACATTAATCGGCCTTCCCAACGCTTGTGAGGGCTGTGCTGTGTTGATTGACATAAAATAAGGAAGAGGGGTATTGCGAAAGGTTTTTAGGACCACGTAAGCATAGAATTAGATAAAGAGACAGGTGCTGCGGCTGATCATTGCGGCCACATTGGAAGAAGTCTAATAAGAAGAAGTCTTTTACAAATTTCTAGCACACTGGCACGGAATTGGGTTATTAGTCGACCAAGCGGATTTCCATGTTTTTTTATACTCACAGCAATGACACGGAATGGGAACATTCATTCATTCAATTATTTTGCGGCGTTGCTCTGTATAAACGACACTGAAACAAAATAGAAGGAAAGAAGTTGCGCGACCATTTTTCGTATCTGTTCGTTATGAACTGACATGGAATTGAGGTAACTAAGCGATTTTCTAGCTTTTTCAAAAACTGCTGCTCTGTAAAAACGGCATCATGGTAGAACGGGTGGGAAAATTAACCCAACAGGTTTTCGACTTTTCTTCAGTGTTGGTTCTTTATAAGCAACACAGACACAAAGGGAGACAACGCGAACTGGCAATGTTTTTTTATGCGTTGCTTTATTGTATAACAGCATTACATCAAAAAGGGGGAGGAAGTCACAATACGTAAATTCACGGCTTTCTTCTATGACATTTTTTTTCGTCACTGTCACGGAATGGGGACCGCAAAGTTCTGGCTTCTTTCCTTGATATCGTCCTGGCAATTTTTTTTTTACCATGTTAATGATACGTGTAAACAGCATCCACATTTTTTTTAATTATTATTTTTTAAGCAAATCGACATGGCAATTTTCTGGCTTTATTCCCCACTGTTCCGTATATGACAAAAATTAATTAATTAAATAAATAAATAAATAAAAGAAATACGGGGATTCAGTCAACCCAACAATTTTCTGGCTTTCTTTTGTGATGCTGCTCTGTATAAACGGTTCTGACAAAAAAGTTGGAAAAATTTGTAGACAATGTCCCCAAACTGTTAATTTCCATCTTTTATAGATGATACTGTAACAACCTTTCCTCAAACGATTGCCATTTGTTATGTAAATAGACAACCCTATCAAGTTGTTTTTTGTGTTTTTTTTACCCTCTTTTCCATTCAAACGTAAGCACACTATAGAGAGAAATACCAAGATGGCATCTTAAAAAGCAGGTTGTAATGAGGCAATACAAGCTGGCATCTTGCAGTCTGAGATCCGCATGACGAAAAACACCAAGGTGGCTATTTTTAAACGCGTCTCCTTGCTGATCAAAAAAAAAGTCCAAAAATAATTCTTGATGTATTCATTTATGCCAGTACGTTTTGACCACGCCTGGCTTAGAGAGCAAAGAAAAAAAGGACTGCGCAGTATATTTGCCTCTGTAGTTTAACGCTGCAGTATATAGAGCATACCATACCGCATTTAAAGCAAGTCATAATCTAGTACACAGGCGGCCACTCCTCTCTTTGGCCAAACAGTCGCGGGGAGTTCAAAGTTTACATGAGATGTCAACACAGCGCTGACTAGGGCAACGCTGCGCTACACGAAGCACGCTACCAAATCCGCTAACCCACATCAATAACTCAAATCCAATTGTCGGCCATGACTCTCCATCCAAACAATTGGTGACCTTGTGCAGCCTTTAACCTGAAACGCCAACTTCCTCCTTTGTCCTTTCACCTTGTGTCTGTTTAATTCCCCGATATGAGGAATGTACAGATGTTAAACATTCTCGAGCAATTTACTACCTTGTGACAAAAATGCAGTCACCCAAATAAACTACCTAATCTCTTATCATTGTGCGTTTATGAGGTCATATGCGCATGACAGTCTCACCTACTGTACATCCAAGATGGTTGACCGTCACCGCGGGGTTAAACCTGAAGACGTACCACTGTCACATTTAAGGTCATTGGTCGAGATGCATCGATCCTACAAGTACTAGGGGAAGCAGGGGAAGTCTTAACTTTTTCTAATAAGATAACCGACGAGCTAATCTAGCAGATGTTTCAAAGAGTACGAGAAGATAAGACAAGACATCGACACGGAATGTGGGACCAAGTCAATTGGTCAATTTGTCTGTTTTTCCCATGCATTGTTCCTCGATATAACATGGAATGTGTTGAAAAACTCGACCGGGCACTTTTGAACCATAACCTTGTCGAAATCAGCGAGAATAAAACCTAGATGATACAAATTACGTTTTTACAGAAGCTTCCAGGTGCAACTGATTTGCATTTGTCAGAAGGTTTGGTCAGAAATGAATAACTGATGGCGTCCAACTTTATCCATGATCAGATAAGTCCTTTTTTACAAGCGGATGGCAGAGAGAACACATTGAGATGTAATGATTAACACGCACAGGAGTGCGCGCCGAGGGCGGGGTGATTGGCAGATGTGTTTTACCATGATAGCGACAGTTTGGAACGGATTACTCAACTGCAGATTGGGAACACGATTTGTTTTTGTGTTTAAAATATATCAAGTAAAAATTCTGTTTAAAAAAAAAAAAAAAAAAAGTGAATGAAATTATTTTTTTTGTGGAAAATGCGGAATTCTGGGAAAAGCTATTTTTGGAATGTGTAATTTAATGTGAATCTTTTGAAGTTGGAATGGATTGAAGCAATGGAGAAAAGGGGAAGGTGTTTTTGGTGTAGAATAACATACAGTGTGTGTGAATGTGATGTAAAAGAAAGGCCCTGCTTAATTCTAACGTACAATGGTACAATGGAAAACACCATTGACACGCTAACGAGTGACATTGATCATAGCGGTTTAAAACCTTTATGCATTAGGTACAAGCAGATATACTTTATCCTCTATGAGAAATGATTAATAAGGACTTAGTCTTATGTACAGTAGTAAAAGAAAGTCATGGAGAGTCTACTTGACTTGGTAACGGTTAATGGAGGAGCAATAAGACATTTAGACAGATTTAAAAAAAAAAAATACTCACAGGCATATATTTTTTATCCTGTTTATAAAAAAAATAAATATAAAAAAAATAAAAATAAAAAAGACTACCGGTAATTTACAGCTTCCAAATAAATTGCGATGTTTTTCAGACGAATTCCTGTATGAGTTTTCACTCTTGAGTACTCACCAATACCACTAGTACTTATGATACATAAAACTAAATGGCAGGTAATTGGAATCAAAGACCTTTCTGTCTTTATGATGAACATAATGATTCATCAATGTGTCAAACGGCCGCAGGGTAGCACCAACTACTGGCAAGACTTACTCAATGTCAGATTTGTTTATTTGCTTTAAGTATTGGCAACTGGCATTGGTATTCTTCACGAGTAGCCGATAGCTCGGCCCAATAGTGGTATATCTGGTACCGGTACTCGACCATCCCTAGTACTGAGTAGTAGCGGAAAAAAAAAAAAAAAGTCTATTCTTTATTTGTGTCTACATGACTGTATTATACTGCCCCAGTGGCCAAGGTGGGGACATCAAAGGGAGCAGCACAATAAAGTGAATTGTAGAACTAAATCCCCCCCCCCAAAAAAACGTTTAATTCTTTACATTCCATGTAATTATTCTATTACGCTATGGCTATGTTTTTGTTACTAAAAAGAAGCCCACGTGTAAACACTAGCCACCGTGCCGCCCCATCTCAAAAGTCGAGTCTAAAATATGTCTAAATGCAAAGTCAAACTTCATTTGCATTATTTGGAACGTAGGCAGAAGCTGGTAGTATGCAAACACGTGCAAAATCCAGCTGAGATTCAAACCCAGAACCTCAGACCTGTGAGGCAGACGTGCAAACCACGAGGCCACAATGAAAAGGTCCAACTTCCATAAAATGTCGCAAGTCAAGCAGGTCAAGACCAAGGATGATGTCATTGTCATCGTTGTGGACAACGTCAACTTTCAGGAGGAGGAAGTGTGCCTGCGGCAATCAGTTTTGACGACTTCTCAACCCAAGTTGGCACCACAAAATTGCATTTCATCTCGTCTGCAGTTTTACTCCCGGGGAAAAAGTGCAGCTGCGGACTCGGCAGCCGGTTGAGTAAAAAGATCAATAAGCCAACGCCAAATTCCACACAGTGACCTGTCACACCAGGACATGAAAGCACCCGCTCGGCGAGGAGAATGACACTCACCCTGACCGGAGGAGGGGGACCGTGGGGGTGGGGTGGGGGCTCAGCGGGAAGGGGTCCTTGAGGGACGATCTGTTATGTCTCCAGGGCAAAGCGGATCGGCACGGGGGGGAAAAAGAAACATTGACTTTATCTCCACTGCATCCACCACCGACGCCGCATTTACACACGCTCGGCGTGACGGCAAATGCGTGTGTGAACAAGCACAGGGAAGACGAGTGTGTACACTCCCTTTGAGAGAGAGCAAGGGAGGGGGAGAGAGAGAGAGAGAGAGGTTATGAAGGCTTTCTCTCTGTATAATAAAGTCAGAATGTTCCAGGAAATGCATTGTAATAATAATTAAGTAATCACAGTACTATGGGAATAAAGTAAAACTTCCATAAGAATAAAGTTGTAATACTACAGTACTAATTAAGTCATTAAACTCTTACCAGTACAGGAATAAAATTGCACTGTTATGAAATAAAATCGGAATACTATGGGAATTAAGTTGTAATGAGATGATGACCTCAATGATAAAAATAAATAAATAAATAAATAAATAAATAAATAAATAAATAAATAAAATAAAATAACCTCAATGCTAGAAGAAGTAATAGTCAATAAATTAATAGTATTAATCGTAAAGGAAATAAGTCGCAATATTACAGCATCATAAAGTCTTATGGACATAAAGTTGTACAGTCACAAAAACAAAGTTGTAATATGAAAAAAAAAAGTCGGCATGTTACGAGCAAGCCATAATAACGCAACGATTGTAATGTAATATAACAAGGATAGAATCATAATAATACGGGAATAAAGTTGAATTGTTGTGGGGATAAAAAGTCGTAATTTCAAAGACAACTATTTGTTCTTGTAATATTACAAAGTTATGATCATACCAAGCCTCCCTCCCTTGTATTTGTACTTTCTATTTGTACTGTTAGTTCCCGTATGTCCCCAACAGTGTCTACGCAGTCCCAAACGGTCACTCGCCTGTCCACAACGCCAGAGGTTACGCAAGAGGCCATTCGACCAGCGAGCGGCGAAAGCCAGCTGATTGGTCCATACGAGGACAGCACAAAAAAACCCCAACTGCAAATCAGGTGGCCTTCACACGGTCAAACAAGCGAGGAGCGCAGCGGGCTGATCAATAACTGCTGCGCTAAACTCAACTCCGTAGTTCAATTGGAAAGCTGAATATTATGGATTGCATATCAATTATTGGAAAATATACATGCAAGCACAACCCATAATACTTTGCAGACACCAAAGTCCAACGGCCACTCTAGATAAACACTTGTGGGGCCTTAAAAGAAAAAAAAAAAAAAAAAAGGTGGGGGGTCTCTTGTGGATTGTGAAATCAGTTGTCAGTTTTTATGGTAAGAAAGTTCTAATATCAAAAGAATACAGTCATAATATTACCAAAACAAAGCTCTAATATTACGGGAGGAAAGTCGTATTCTGGGAATAAAGTTGTTACATTTTTTATGCTTCATAATACAAATGGTTTGAGTCCTGTCCATCTAAACATCTTGTGTCATCCACCACGAAACTGCAAATTGAATCAAGAAAGTGGTTGTAAGATTACCGCTGCTCGCATTTTGTAGTTTAAATCACAGTAGAAAAGTTCCTCTCAATTCCGTCCAACCCCCACAACGCCCCCCCCCCACAAAAACAAATGGTATAGTCCTTTCGTCTTATGTCATCCTGCTAGGGAGTAGCAGTAACAAACAATTATGACTTTTCATGATATTTTTCACTTTCATTTGAGGAATGTGTTATTTTCAGGCTGTTTTGTCACAAAAGAATGGTCAAAGTCAATACACAACTTTGTCAGAGAAATTTCACATTTATTTATTTATGTATTTACGTTTTGAGCCTAGCTAGCATGGCTAAACAAGGTGTTCAACCACTGGGCATATGACTGCATAATAAACTAAATATATCCACGTTATTCGCACCATTGAGTACTGAGTTTTAATGTAGAATTTTGAGATCTTTACAATAAATGTTCTCAAAATTACATTTTATCTTTGTTTTTTGTTATCCTTATTTTTTTCCCAAAATAGTGTTTACAAAAGACTATACAAACAATTCAGAAATAATTCCTTATCTTTTTTTTTTTTTTTTTTTTTTTTTTTATACATAAATTTATATCACAATATACAGTACAGGCTTACCGTTGCCGTGAAGGGAGTCAGTTATTGCTATTGCATAGCTGTAACGTTGACTGCGACAAAGGCAAGGTAAGCAGGTGTTTTCCAGTCAAAATAAGAGTCAGACGGCTAATCACAAGCGACAACGCCGGGCCGTCGGAAGGTCAGCATCAAAAGACTAATAGCGCTTGTGTTCTCACAGATGCTAGCTGGCTATTAGCTTAAGTAGCGCTTATGTTGCATCCAGCTATTAGTCCAGTGGATGTTTTGATCACACAGCATCTCTTTGGACTTGCTAGCTCTTGCCCAGTTCTTAAAGTCTATTAGTCTCCACTCACGCAAACACACACACAAGCACTTAGCAATTTAGCACTTAGCCAAATGAAAGGAAATAGTTTGCTGGTAATGTCTTTTAAGACATAATGTCAGCGCAGAACAACGAATGACACATTTCTGTATAAGAAATGGTTTCTGCATTCGCCACTTCCATTTTTAATCCTGAAGCAAGGAGAAGAAAAGGTGTTTATGAAATAGTGGAAGGCCAAATGTATTTGTCTTTAGGCAGGTGTTGAGATGGACTGGACTCTAAAATATGCATTCTGAAAGAGGAGGTTTGCTTCCAATAGCAGCTAAATGCCAAAAAGAACAAATAGGCCTACAATGTTCAAGAAGTGACGTTTGTCTAATTCATATGTTAGAGTACAATTTACATTCTGAAGCAGGGGATTTCAAATTTCACACAAACGTCAAAAAGTGTAGTCTTCTAACAAAAGAGAAAATAACTGACATATTTTTGTTTTTTTTCTCTTGATGTTAGTGGGCTAATGCCTGGTTCATGGTTTGGAGGATGCTATTTTGGATCTTGGGGCCGGTGGGAACAGAACATTGTGCCTCCACCAACAACTCAAGTTGAACAGTTTCCCCAGACGTGACGCCACTGCACGAACACAGTAGTCCACTTGATCGCCAAAGAATTACAGACTTCAAATAAAAGGCTCTATTTCATCATTTTGACGGCTAAAGTACAGCATGTCAGCGTGATCTCACCACTCCCCCGCCCCCCCAACAATTGGCGTGCCCGTGCAGCGCGGGCCATTCCATTGGCACCCACGAATATCTCAACGCATACGCGGCGTGATCTCACCGCATGGCTAACACGTTAGTAGCCAGCTAACTGGAGCCACATCACAGGAAACTAGCGGATACGCTAGTTGGGTTTCGTTCATGAATGATGTCAGGCCCTTTTTTTTTATGACTACATGCCAGAAGAATGGAACATCAGGTTGTTTCTAGCTTTTGTGTTTTGACCATTTCAAAAGAAAGTGGGGGAAGAAATTTTTTTTAAGGAAGTATGCCTCCATCTACTTCAGGGTCAAGGCCAAAAGCAGCACTCGTTACTATGACGACTGGGGGCATAGGACAATCAGGTGTTTTGTTTGTTTTTGACCAGCCGAGTCAAACGCTAACAAAACTGCAAAAGTTTCATTATAATAAATAAATGAATAAATAAATAGGTCAATTGTGTATAATTGAATGAAGCAGGTAAGCAAACATTGCCATGAACATCTCATCACCAAAAAAAATAAACAAACAAATAAATAAAATACAGTACAGCAAAAGAAAACAATCCCATGTAAACTTCTGTAAAGTTCATGCTAATCACTCGCCCCACAATAAGCATCTTTAAATTCACATAGGCTAGCCATAGCGACCGTCGTCAAGGTGAGTTTCACTTTCCGCGGCTCATGGGCGGGGGGCCAGGGAGATTATCTTCGCCGGTATTTACACTGCATTGGGCCACGCCGGTAAACAACACACAGACCGCTAATCAGATCTCCTCCGTCAGCTAAACGCATTAATGTCTTGCGATACACCACACACAGGAAGTGCCGGCTAGCAGCTGTGCTAATAGCACTTGGAGAGCTAATGTATGTATGTACTGGCTGGGGTTAGAATGTCAGTACGTATATACTTACATATTTACAGCCCCCCCCCCCCAAACATACATTTCTACTTTCCTTCTTTAAATCTCATACCTTCTTCTCAATCTTCTCAACATTCCTATCTGCCTTCCTTTGTTCCTTCCCTCTTCCATCTATCATTATCCTCTACCGTCTTCATTTTGTCCAATACTGCCAATACTGCTTTGTTTTTTACTAAAATATTTAGCCATTATTTATTCACGTACTTGTAAAAGATAATGTGAATTTAAAAACTAACTAAAGCTAAATACTAGCTCGTAAGCTATCAGGAGACAAAGAATGTTTTGTTTTTATCATCAACAGTGCCTAGCCAAATAGCTAGCTAGCAGCCACATGAGGCACGGTGGTACTAGCATTAGCCTAGCAAGTGATTCTTTCGTCGTAATTTTAAAATCAACTTTTTCACCATTAAATAGAAAGTTGCCGTTATAAAATGCTCAACTTTGTTCTGTTAAAAAAAAAAAAAGCAAAAAAAAGATTTGAGCTCCAGGCTGACTTAACATCTTTATGTGCCGACACGTGAAACTCGCCGTTGTACAAAATATGCGCCGTGACATCTAAAGGAGACTAAAAATGGACATTTGTCATGCGGTAAAATGAAACTCTTGGGTTACTTCTCTGGAATCAATATAGTGGACAAACACAAACAACAACCAACCTTTGTTTTTCTACTTATGAATAATGAATCACACTCCGCTGACCCATCTGCTGCTAAACAGCAGGAAAAGTTTAAATAATAAGTAGGACGATCAAGTTAAATGCTCATCATATATAGGCCTAGTAATAAAACCTTTCTATTCACTTGTATTTTTCAGAAAGTTAGTATGATCTGCGGAGGACTTTATTAAATCTGTAATGGTCCTTGAGGAAGCTGTTAGACCTTCATTTATTTGGACTTTGTGTTAGGATTTTCTCATAAGAAATAATAGTAGTAGTGGAAGTTTGACTTTGACTTGATTAATTTTGTAAAATTTTAAATGCCACCATAGACAGTTGACACATTTTAGTCACTGTACAATCAAATGGATATACTGTAGTGTATATCCAAATTGGTTTTATTTGTTTATTTTCATCCGACATTTTCTGTATATTATTTGATTGTTATTTAATATTTTATGTATATTTATATTATTATATTTTAGATCAGGACCACATAGAAAAAAAATTCTCTCTCTTTTGCCCGCATATCACCGCTGTATCAGTGCAACAACTAATAATTATTTTAACAATCAATTATTTTATCGATTTTAATTTCTATTGCTTTCAAAAACAAGACATTTCAACAACAATGCAGAAAATTCACAATTCAGTTATGGGTTTGGTCACAAACATCCGTCAGAAAATCAGCAAAAATGCTGATTATTGTTTTACAAAGTAAAAGTAGAAATGTCCTTTTGTGGGGGAATAAAAAAATAGTCTGAGTTCATGTTGGATGACAGAAATCTGAGAATATTTGCTGTTGAGAGGCTGCAATTCCAAGTATTTTAATAATTTTTTAACAAGGTTCCTACATTGTAAATCGATTATCAAGATAAATTGATTTGATCATCAATTTGTGGTCGATTATTCATTGAACTTCTACCACTGTATTTTTTAAATAGTTAATAGTTAAGACAATTGAGGGAAATCATTTTTAAAAATGCATTGATTTCTTTGCCTCTGTTGCATCAAGACACGATGAATTAATGAATTGCTTAAAAGGATCCTTAGTTGGAACAGATACATAATTAAATGCTCGAGGAAAAAAAAAAGTGGCATCAAAAGGATACACAACAAACAGCCCACCATTTTGATGCTCAACGTCCGAGGATCTGATCCGATTATGATGCTCTTTTCCACTTCCAAAAAACCCCAACCCAAACCCCAATGTGCGGCATGGAACTAATCCACACACAAACACACCCACAGTACTTTTTTTTATTTGAGGTAATCCTCTGGATGTGCGGCCCGCGTAGGAGTAGCATCAGATAATCCGCAAACGCTCTGGCGCAGCTGTCATGTTGTGAACGAACTCACGAGCAGCGGTTATGATCGAGATGACACGGGAATGACCAGTGCTAAAATAATAACGGAGGGGCCTTGGTCAAAATGGACGATGGAGATAGCATTGTTTGCCATTAAACATTTTGAACATAATCCAAATAAAATTGTAACTTTTATCTTACACAACAAGAAGTACTTTTTTTTTTTCAATATTTAATTATCTTTGTTTAGTATGCCAGTTAACGCCAACTGAGGATGGCATTAAACACCTTGAAGTATAATTTTAATGAATTGTTCAATATTTGCCAAAGTGTTGCCTCAAACTCAGCTGAGCCCCACCCCCATTCCCCCACAAAAACGAAGTGCAATACAGTTGATGATGGAGTGTTGAACGTATATGACTGGGGGGGGGGGGCGTCTGTATCGGTGGGTTTTCGTTACATAGCTAAAGACGAGAGTCATCTGTTGGACAAAGTGCGAGAATGTCAGCCAGGTATGTGTTAACAGCCTGCCACGCAACATATCAACATGAACGCACGCGCTATCATTTTGCTGCTCATTTCTCATCTTGAAATTATTGATTTATTATTTCCTGTCTGGTTGGGCGATGTCCTGCATTTGCTGGACTCTGACAACTCCACCGCACCACACACTCACTGTAAATGTAGCTTACTGGCATAACGCCACCTTTGACTCATTTATTGCAACGGGGACATGTCTGCACCAGTCTGTCAAAAAATGTCCTGACTCAGAGGCAATCCAAGGTTTGACTAACATGTACCAACTGATGCCCGGCGTTGACATAACGGTGACTTTTGCGCAGAGATGCGGTAAAATTGCCATGACGGATGAGTTGACGTTTATCTGCCTTGGCTTTCACACAGATCGACCTTTAACTTAACAGGCAATCTGCCTTGCCCTTTTGCTCAAAAACCAGCAAAGGCTGAGACTTTTTTTGCCTTGGTAGGTGCTGCTGTTTTGGTTAGTAACCAAGTTAAAACGGGCCAAAACACTGCACACGTGCTCCTCCCACCACCGGCTATAGCATTAGCATCGGGTCATTAGACGCTTGCACCGCTTTGGTCTTTTGTCTTTAAGTTTGTTTACATGGGCGAGAGACGAGAGTGCGAGGGAGCACAATGGAGACCCCCAAGTATCTGCCCGACTGGTGGTCGCACTGAAAAGAACACCACCCCCACCGGGAGGAGAGAATGGATGTCATGAACACGCAGTCAGTACAAGCTTAGCAAGCAAAGTGGCCCTTCAAATGTAAACAAACAACTTGTCTCGTCAAATTGGTCAGTATTTTCTTTTTTTTTTTTAATGGAAACAAAGTAATTAAAGAGAATTATGAAAAAGATGTGTGGATAAATGTGTCAGATAATACGAAACAATAGTGTTCATTGATTAATTTCTGTTCAGTCAAACAGCTAATCAAACAGCCGAGTGGTTGCAGCTTACGTCGTATATCTAAAACTTTTTTTTTTTTTACATTATTACTTTTTCAGTCAAATTTCAAAGAAAATTTGTCAGAAAGGGACAAAATCTGCCTATTTTTTTTCCATGATGGCAACTAAGGCTATACAGTTAGTTACACTACATCACTGGAAAATCTTGTTTTTTTTATTACTAATATGACATCAATGTACAGTGGACTCCCACATACTAACAGTTCTGCACCTGCAGTTTATTATTTATTTTTTTCACTTTTTAAAATATATATATGTAAAATATTTGTTGCTATATATATTTGTGGATTTTTTTTCAGAGCACCTACCCATTCCCATTTGTCATTCCAAGGAAATTCTGTTAAAATGTACAAAACAGTGAAATGTAGCTTACCTAGCTAAGCATCCCTAAACCTGTAACATAGAAAACCATTTAAAGAGCTTCTTCAGTGTTCAAAATAAAATTTAAGACAGTGTTGTACATGTATGTGAGAGGACCCCATGACTAAACACGCCCCTGCATCAAATACGGGATAAGTCGAGTGCTCTTTCAAACAAAAATGCGACTCGCTGTCTTGCCATAAATAAAAGTACTCACGGTGCTTGAAATAACTTGTGTTCATATTTATTGCTAGTAAAACTGGCTCCATTCAAAGTTAGCAGGTGCACGTGTGTCACGGATGTTGTGAGCGAAAGTGCTTACGAACACAACACCGGCCAAGATGTCGTCTTCCCGCACGCCACACGGTAAAAGGAAAACTCACCTTTATGACGGTCATGCGGTGGTGATAGCGGACAGCGGTTCCCCACCACCCTCCCCGCCCGCGTAATGGAACAGTGGAACGCGGATTCCCAGTTAGCGCAGAGCCGGTGTCGTCATGGTGCTCGGCGGGGCTAACACGCTGACGAGTCCGGGAGCTTAAACTGCTGGAGAAGGGGGAGGATGAGGAGGAGGAACAGCACGGAGAGGGAAGGAGGGATAAAGAGCTGGGCGAGGCCTCTCTTGGGATCGTTAGTATTATTAATTATTAAAACCTACCTTTTTAAATAAAAGGTACTTTGGGGTTAAAAATAAATAAAATACAGAAATAGGTAAAGAGTCTACGAAAAAAAAAACTTAAAAACAAATACAAAAATTTAAATGTAATTATATATATATAAAAAAAAAAAAAAAGTCAATTAAAACACGTAATAAAAACGTACACAAAACAAGTACATCTAATAAAAATAGTAAGAAACGAAGAAAATATTAGGTTACCTTTGAATTAATTAATTTTAATACATACTGTTCAAGTCGTTCTTTACAGAGGATAAACAATATATACCCACAAATATTGTTATAGAAAAGGGTAACAAACTAACAATACCACACCACCATATCAAGTGCCTATGTGGTTCCCCATTGTACAGTCGGGCAGGATATGTGATTATTTTAAATACACATGTATCGCAAGTTTAAGGCTCACAATCTGTGGCTCATGGCTTCAAGAACTCTTAACTTGTTTCTCAAGGCACAACGGAAATGTTTAACCAAATAACTAACAAAAGTAGAACACAAATTTTAGAAGATTTTATTACAAATACTAGTGGTTAGCAAATTTGCCCCAAGTTTGGGAGGATAGACTCTCTGGCCTTCTTTGCATATTGTCCCGTACTTGCGTGGGTTTTCTTCAGTTACTCCAGCATCCTCCCACATGTCCAAAACATGCATGTCAGGCCCATTGAAGACTCCAAATTGTCCTTGTGTGTGAATGCTTGCGCTTGGCTGGGGACCTCGTTCAGGATGCACCCTGCTTCTCGTACAAAGTCAGCCTGGTACTGTACTGTATATAAATTAATAACTTGTGGTTAAATATTTGTTTACATTTTATTATAATTTTATTTGATTTTCAAACTTTTTTTTTTTGTTTCTTGAAAAATTTATTGTCAACCAGGGAAAAAAAATTCTATAGGCTGTATTTATAAAAAAAAAAAAAAAGTCTTCAAACAGTCAAACTCAAAACACTTTATATATTTATTTCAATAAATTTTCCTATTCCTGACTTTCCTCCACAAGCTCCATGTCAAAAATAAAACCAGTACATTGGAGCTGTGTTGGTTGACAGAAAGCTGGATGTGTATTTATAGAACATACTGCAATGGTTGGCGCGCTCTTTTTTTTTTTTTTTTTTTTAAATGGAGGGCGTTTGCCCCTCTCTCGTGTTGAGGAAGAGGTACTGCAACATAGTGAAGGACACGCCCATCAGCAGAAACAAATCTGTGACAATATGATGATAACAAATGCTAACAAACTGCATTTTTGATTTAGTAAAATTTAATTTACCAACATTTATAATTCTTGCTCTCAAGTTGGCTCATAAATGTTTACACAGTATATAGCTGGATGACAAAAAAAATATTTTTTTTAAATCCGTTTTTACATCTTGTGTCAGTTTGTGCAGCATATCGTAGAGCAAATCAACGTGGTATTTATGCTACTTTTTGGGGAGAAAATGTGTCTAAATGTGTCAGGTGAGTTCAAATTAACTTATGTTGTTGTTTTTGACGTGTGTCAACTCTATGAGATGAATGCACTGAATTGAGTCAAGATGCCAAAAAGGTGTACGCACTGTGTGGAAAGTGAAGAACAAACATGGCGACCGCCGGGGCGAGAGAGAGAGAGAACACCTGCTTCAATATCAAAGTCCAAGTTCCTCACATCGGTCCTCTTGTTGTGTTCTAATCCTCGTCTTCGTCGTCCTCGTCAGTCTGGTCCCGGGTGTCCAGCTCGTCCTCGTCGTCCACCTGCGGGTACAAAATGTCTTCCGTGGTTACATAGATTTTGTTCATAGATGTAATATGGAGTCACTAAGCTACTTTATTTAATATTAAATAACCCTTCAGGTATTTTACTTTCCTACATAACAGTAAGCTCCAGTTTTAGTTCTTTATAAGTTATCATCAGTCCTACTGCATACCGTCTCTCCGAGGTCTTTGAGTCTCTGCCTGAGGCTTTGGATCTTCTGGTCCTGGTCGGCCAGCAGCATGAGTAGGTCGTCCTGCTCCTTCTTGGACTCCTGCAGGTCCCCTTCGAGCTTGGCCATCTCCGTCTGCAGGATGGCCGCCGAGCTGGTGGCCGAGGCCGCCTGCTGCTCCAGCTGCGCCCGGCCCTCCGTCAGGCCCTGGACCTCCTCCTGATGAGCGGATGATGACATAGGAATGAAGAGTATGCAGTAGAATCAACAACTAATCAATTACCTGATTAATCAAAAATTACTTTTGGTATTTGATTAATAAAATTCAAATTCAAGCCTCTCAACTGTAAATATTCTCAGATTTTTACAGTCGTCCATGAAAGCATACTTACCTTTGTGTGAATCAAAATAAAACGTTTGCAGACATTTGCTTTTACTTTGGAAATGATGATCAACATTTTTGCCCTTTTTTTTTTTTACATGGCACTTATAACCATTAACTAACTCTTAATTTTGTTTGCACATTTTCATTGTTTGCACATTTTCTGCATTGTCAATTTGAAATAATGTCCTGTTTTTGAATCTTATAACGAAGAAACTTAAAAAAAAAAAAATCGATTGTTAAAGGGACACTTTACTTATTGATCCATTTTTAGCAGCAAAAAGTTGCTACTTTTTCAATAATTAATTTGGTGACGTGATTATTTTTTTATGTACATTTAATAACTTTTAAACCATTGTTAAAATGAATCGAACGCCGGCATGTTTGTTACACGTGACTAAATAACCCGGATGTTTACGTCACTAGTGTGTAAACGCTACACTATGGAAGCACTATGCAACGCAGCCGTGCATCTAGCGTCAAACCCGGAAGGATTAAACCTTATCGCTTCGAGCCAACACGACAAAATAACACTACCGAAGGAAAGTCTGCCTTGGATGTGAAAGTTGTGGCGCCAGATGGTCTTTTCGGGCACAAAATAAACTTTGACGAACGAGTGAATCAGGCGGGGGGTGAGTGGTGCTCGTGCGGGAGCTGCAGGAATGGACAATCCGCTAATGAATGTGTGCTGTCTGGAAATGAAAGAACTCGAGGATCGGTTCCTTGCGGACAATCTCAACTGCATCCTGGAACATCAGACATTCAACATGGCAATACTAAATAGACATTCTCAGGATAGCTTTGGTTGCGATGAAAGATGTGAAGAAGAAAAGTCTTGGAGGAGCAAATATCCAACAGGTAAAGTGACACACAGTACGAGCAATGCAAAACGTGTGGAACTGACGAAATATTTCAGGAAAAAGAAAAAATAGTAAAATTAAATGTATCGTCGTTACAGCACCCAACCTCCCCTAGCTGTTTTTTTTTTTCCCACTGCGGTCAGGCCAGCCGCCACTCGAAAAGACGAAGTCAAGCCAGCCGCCCCAACGATTGTTAATACTGTGCATTACGGTAACGTGCCGACGTGCCCCTGCGTTGGCCACCTTCAAATGAATTATGAAATAAAACAGTCCGTGCAGTATAATAACCAATGCCCCCCCACCCCCGAAACATGCCTACCTTTCGCTTTAAATTTGCTTCGCTTCTCCGAGATCTTTCAGTGGCCGTAGTAAGACCTCGATTTGTGTCGGCTGTTGTGAGAGTGAAGGCTCCGTGTTGCTAGCAGTTGCGGCTCCTCCATCGGCTTGATTATTTCCCACGTCTGGTTCTTTAAAGATACTCGGTACTGCGTTGGGCTTTAGTATTAGGCGTGTGGCGTACCCCATCTCAAATTGTAACATATATTCGAAGTCCTCATGCCTGAAATGTTCGCTGCGCGCACGCCTGGTTGTCCTTCGGGAGGTTGACAGCACTTAGCAAACAAACCATTGTCTACTCAAGTAGCTTTTTTTTTTTTTTTTTTTTTTTTTTTTTTTTTGGGGGGGGGGGGGGGGGGGGGGGGTCTCGCGGGTTTTTCCTTGCCGACGCCTTGCAAAATTTTGCAATACAGTAAGGCATAACTGACGTTTGTGTCTTCCTCGTTGTTATGTCTGCGTGAACTACTGTTCCCCAAGCGAGTATACACACTAGTGACGTCACCACTTAAGGGGCGTTGCAACACGGAAGTACTTCTATGTTGAAAAAAGTTAAATAAATCAATATAGGAGTGTATTCTTCAGCTCTTATGCATGTTTCGTAGCTATACTAACTATTTACTGCCAATCAAGCCATACATGTAAAATTAAAGGAGCCTTCCTTTAAGTATACTGTACTGTAAAACACCCTCCCCCCCGAAAAAAAAATATTTTCATCAACCACATATATGGTTTTCTCGACACACGAAAAAAAATGCAATGTACTGCAATATTGCATGAATAAGCTGTAAACATTTCAATGATTAATTTGCTTATAAAGTAGGAGATATTTTTCACGCACTTTCAGACTCTCCATTTCGGACGTCTGTGCCGCTAGTCTGCTCTCCAGTTCGGCCATCTTGGTAGCATTTGATGAGAAGTCACCGCTTGGGGCAGCACCTGTAGACTGGGGAGGTTCAACTTGATTATTAACTACATTATTAAGTGTTTGTTTCGGCTTCTTTTTTTTTTTTTAAGTCCTGAATTTGCATGTGTTTACCTCCGTTTCAGCCCCTCTAAGCAGGTTCTCATTGTCTGACTTGAGCTGGGTGATCTCAGCTGCCTGCGACTGGACCTGACTCCTCAGAAGCTCCAACTCCTAAAAGCGGCAGCAAGTCATGGAGGTAAACTACATTCATTCATTCTCATTATTATCAACATCAACAGTGGCAGTGACAGGTGACTATGTTGGTCACCTTGAGGAGTTCTGTGTTGTCTGAGCCTCCCGTGGCACTCTCGGTTGGCTGAGACCCCTCGGACCGCTAAGAGAACAAACACAATTAGAAAATTACTACACTAAGTGCATTTTTTTTGGTGCATAGGGTGCAAGTTCTGCCACGAATAAGAAAAATCGGCAAAAGGGATATACGTTGAATAAACCTTCTAGTTCAACAAAAGCACGTCACAAACATGTTAAGACACTTGGGAATTGATTTAAAAAAAAAAAACAACAACAAAAAAAAAAAACACAATGGCTGTCATTCCAAAATGATAACGGGATTATTTATGTGAACATTTATGTCACAATTTGACTCGTACTTCATATCCACTGTGGTTGTTTACAAAGACTAAAACTATCACAGACAACTAACCAGTGAGTCAATCATGGCGTCTTTTTCACCCAGCTGAGCCTGGAGGAGGGCGTGTTGGCTGCGCAGCTCCTCCATCTCCTCTCGAAGCTGCGCGACCTCTTCGGTCTGCATGCCGTTGACGTGAGCGCCGTCGCCCAGCGAGTTGTTGGCGTGACTCGGGTTTTCCTTGCCTACAAATTACACGGAGATGCCATTGGACAAACTTAGATTTCATCTTTAACATGGACAGATAGGCCAAGTCATTCGTCGTGGAGGCATTACGGTTAAAAACGTTGAATTAAAATATGTAAAAAAAAAAAAAAAAAGTGTATTTTAATGATAAGAACAATAATGAATAATATTAAAAAATAGCAATATTAATTAATAATAGTGTTTTATTGCATTATTTAGGATACATGATAAACTATAATTACCCAATTATTTCATAAAATGAAAATAGAAGAGTTAACTGTGTAGATATTTGTAAAATACACCAAAAGTGAAAAGACACCCTGTCTATTTCACTTATAATGGGTAATAATGGATTGTTGGTGAGAATGTCTTGCCAAAAAAAACTGTTCGGGCCTATGTTTAGCTTGTTTATTTATATATTTTATTTTATTTTATTTATTATTATTATTATTATTATTTATTTTATTTATTTTTATTTATATATTTTGATTAAACAATAAAATACTACAGGAGAGAGACAATTCCAATGTTGAAAATTGCACAAATAAATAAATAAACTGATTAAATTAGATTAGGGCTGCAGTTATCATCAAATATTTTAAAATTGCAATTAAACGGATACAAATTTATTGTAACGTCAGGTGCATGTAAGATGCACGTTATTTTTCTTTCCTTGGTGTCGCCGTCCTCACGCTACGTCAGAGTGTACGACTTTAAAAGGTGGGGCATAGTCTGGTGAGTGACATGGGTGCCAGCAAATGACCCGAGTTGTGGCATCGGAAGCTCGTGTCTGAATGTCTATCCTTGATAACTTGTGGGAGCGATACAATATGTTCTAACTAGCGATGGCAGGCTATTTTAAAATAGCTAACTATGATGCGTTATCTAGTGTTGGCAATTGTACACGTCATACTTGATCCCAAACTTTGGATATTCCGTCTTTCATGCATTTTATAGCATTGAACATACCAAGCTTGAGTTTGAGGAGGTTATACTGGTCTTTGTGCTGCTGGATCTGGCTCAGCTGCTGGGCCATGGTGGCCTGCATCTGTTCATTCTGGGAGGTCATGGAGGACACCTGCTCCTTCAGCTCCTGTATCTTGGCGTCCTGACAATATAGAAGCGAAATCAGTCGCAGAAGTACTTGAGCTCTCGATGCGCCGTTTTCCCCTCAAGAAAGGGGGTTTACCTGTTCTCGGATCAGCTCTTTGTACTGCGTGACGATGTTGTCGTGCTGCTCCAGCGTCTTCTTCACCTCCTCTTCCTTCTTCTCATCTTCACTGGACTTGTGGACCGCCTTGGTGATCACTCCTGTCACAACAAAGAAGTTAGGAAATATTCTGTAAAATATGCTTTTAACTCATTCACTCCCAGCCATTTACACAGAAATAACCCCTTCACTCCTGGCTGTTTTACTGGATTTTGCAAGGCCCACAGAGTATTGTGATCTATTGCTATAAAAACATGGAACCTACCAAAAGAATAACATTAAAGTCTCTTTTTTCATCAGGAAAAAAAAAAAAAAGTACATTTCTATCTGTTTCTGTTTTGCAGCAATTAGCATGAGAATATAGCTAAGTTTCATCATTATTCACAAATCGAATTACGAGTATTTGAGCCTTTTTTCAACATGGCCCTGGTTGATCTCCTTTGGTCTGCTGCCACCTGCTGGCCGTTTGGTTGAAGAATGGTAGTTATTACACATTCTTTTCAGTTGAGAGACTGCATCAAAGCCTTCTGTGTGTTATAGCATAAAAAAAAAAAAACGTACAAAATATGTGTTTGGGACAGTTAAAATATTTAAAATAGAACGTATTTATACGTTTTTGGGAGCAAAGTTTTTTTTTTTTTTTTTTTAATATATATACAAAAGAAAAGATAGACAATCACCTGTTTGCATAGTTTCCTATGGGACAAAAGCAAATCTCAGAGGTTTCCCCATGTACTGACCCTCCAGTTCTTTGACAAGTTTCGTGAACTCGTGGTCAAAGAGCATCTGGTCCGGCGCAGGGAAAACCGGCTGCGGCTTCTGTGCGGCACGCGAGTACAGCTCGTGTTTGGTGACAAAGCCTAGCTTCTCGACAAAGTTCTCCTTGCCGATGCGTTTTTCGATCAGCTGCTTCAACTTTTCTCTGAGGTGGATGACGAACACACCAAAAAAAAAAAAAAAAAAAAAAAAAAAAAAAACATTAAAAATGTTCAGCCTCAAGTAAACAAGTGATCTTTTCGGCAGGCGGGGAGGTGAGGAGCTCACTTTGTGTAATTCTCCAGCGAGTTGTCGTTGTAGTAAATGCAGATGCCCAGCAGCAGCGCACACAGGCCCTGCACCAGACGTTCATCCTCTCCCAGATTCTCAGAGATCTGCGCTGTGAGCTACAGCGGCCAGAGTCAAGGATATTTAATGACAACAACTTATATTAGCAGTGAGGACAACCATGTGTATGAACATGAATGCCTCTATATGTCTCTGTTGACTAATTATGGCAGCTAAAAAGCACATTTTGCTTTATTAATGCTCGATACTAAACCAATTTAAATCTCAGTCCTGTGGTCCATTTTTAACATCATATTTTTGATCTTAGAACAATACCGAACTCAAACAAAATCATTTTTTACCCTTATTATTTTCGATCACCAATTTAAAATAGAGAGAACGATCGGATTGAGCACAGCAACTGAAGCTCTCCAAGGATACAAATGGGACGTTTTCCTGATTGTGTAGAAAGTGTGTGACGGCGATGGGGCAGTTGTTGATCCACGTGCACAGCAGCATGAGGAGACCCACTCTGGTCTGCACCTTGCTGCCCTGTGGAACACATAACAGAGACAAGCATTCTGAATAGTATTTTGAAAATCACAATTTCTCATTTTCAGTCTAAACTTTTCAACAAATCAATAGTTGCTGCTTTATTTCAATCAGCTGTTAGTTATAAGCAACTTTTACACAAAAACAACAAATTGGTAAACATAGTTACAATCTCATACGAGAAAATTTGTAAAAGTAAGCTTTTAAAAAATATATTTTGTCATTATTTTCATTTAAAAATAGTCAGCATTTGTCACTGTTCTTTATGAATGACATCATCTGTGTAAAAGACGTTTTTAAAGTGTTAGAAGCCAAAAAATGAATAAAATATGAAAATAAAAGACATGGGTTAGGTTGCACAATGAAAATGTCTTACAACATCATGATGTTGGCATAATGGTGGGAGAAGACAATTTTCAAATTAACATTACAAACCACGACATGCTTTTTAAATAGACTCGTAAATATTCTTTCATATTCATCAATTATAAATAATCATTGCCCATCTTAGGGAACAAAACTGTTAAAATACAACTAAATATACCTTAAAAACACAGTGGCAAGGCAAGAAGCTGTAGTTGCAGGCTGCAAACCACATGCAACAAGCTCAACTTATTCAGCATTTCATAACCTACACAGTTTACTAAAGTCACCTTTTCAGCATTAGTCTCCAAATAAGTCGCATTGCACAAAATTGAAGCAAACAAAATATCTTATTGGACAAAGGACAATAGAACAGGCTTCAAATGCTGTGACCATACAGGAGAAATACAGTCAGAACTGTATTTGCATGCCTGAAAAATTATTTCCATGGTCACGAACGAGAAAAAAATAAAATAAATAAATAGGTGGGGCCAGTAAAGGGTCATTGACCGCCTGCAGAGTAGACGTGGCATCTGTAAAGCTGTGATTTTCTGTGTCATTGCAGAAGAATCATTTTAATACTAATACAGGTTTTTGGATGGGTGTAATAATTGACACATTGAATATTAAGAATTATAATAGCAAATAATACACGTTATTTCAATTAAACATGGGGGAGTGTCTTTCTTCTTCTTCTTTTTTCAATGACAAAGTCTACCTGGAAATTATTTGTCTTTGATACAATGAGATTATAAATTCAGAGAATTAATAATTAATTTCAATTAAACATAACGTTAAACGTAATATCGACTTTATAAACCCACAAATACCGACAGCTGCCTAGTACAAACAGTGTGGTGGACCCCGAAACAAAGAAATACGCCAACTGAAAAGCCCAAAAGGGGTGATTTCTGCACCAGTGCAACCTGATTACAAGCCACGGGATAGAAAGGGGAACCAGGAGTTGCGAGTCACCAAGCTCCCTGTCACACAAACACATAGAACTCAAAAGACCTTCCTCCTCTACAAGCCAAGCCGAGACAAAGAAAAAAAAAAACACGCTCAAACTACACACAAACACATGTAGCACGCACTTTACTCACCCGCCGGCTGATCTTATCACCCTGAAAAACCACAACGTGACACCAGTCTAATTAATGCCAGTCAACCTATGGCCAATAAAATAAGGCTTTGAAAAAAAATTGGGTATAGGGACACCTCAAAGGGGAGAAATCTTTCCCTCTAGTCCTAACCATAATGACAATTAAACAACCATTTGTAGCCCTAAATGCCAAAAGGAGAGTAATTGTCAAAGTTTCGTATGCTAGCGAATCACTGCCTAAAGGTTTCTGTTTTGAAGTTCAAAGCTTAAAAATATTGTTTATATTTAAGTACAATGTCGATATATTTTAATTAAATCCTTATAGTTTTTACTTTTTGTGTTTAAATGCATTGTTAATGTGTAACGTCTATACCGTTTGTTTTTCTAAGAGATTGGTTTTAAAATGACACGCAATCAAAATACAATTTTGTAATTTTGCAGACGCCCATCTACCTGGGAGAGGATGTTGGTGCACTGCTGCAGCAAGGAGACGGGGGGCTTGCCCAGGCTGGTGGCCAACTGGACCCGCAGCAGCTGCTCCTTCTGGGTGAGGTTGTCCTGCAAGGCGTGCGCCAGGGCCACCGACGCGCACCAGTTGGACAGGGAGTCGGCAGAGAAGAGGCCGCCGCACAGCAGCTGGCCGGCTGAGATGGAATTGGCTGCAATGGTACGCAATGTAAATTAAATGTTTTTTCTGCAACTGGCAGTGTACGCTTTAAAAGAATCAAAAGGTAACAGGCATTCTTCAAATAGACAGCACACTACCTACTGTTTATATTTTGGTGTACTACAACTAAAGAAGCTGACTCTTTACGCGTTGCCACATTAACATCTCTCTCGCATAAAGAGTGTGACTGACCGTCGATAGTGGAGGGCAGCAGTGTGGCCACAATCTCCCCTTGCCCTTTCTGGTTCTTGTACAAGAAACACTGGAAGCAGTAGAGCACAGCGCAGCGTAGCACGAAAGGTTGCCTCTCGTTGACCATGGACATGAGCAGGACCACGATAGCAGGTCTACGGACCAAGACGAGAGGACAGGTGAGGTCATAACCCTGCCACCATTTTGTAGCATCTTTATGTTAAAATATTGTTGTTGTTTTTTGCAGGTTTCAGTCCCCAAAATAGTCAAGGTTTACTGAATATCCTTGACAGAGATCACTACTTTCTTTGTTAGGCAGGGCTTTGGTGCCATTTTGTGACATTTTAGTGCTTTGCATATAGAGCAATTCAGCAAATGAAGCTGGGTTTTACCTGGGTGGGTTCGATGGCGCATTGACTGACGCAAAGTAGTCCTGGTTGACCTGTGAGCCCCTGATGACTTCTGACACAGTGTTGATGGTCTGTAAGGAAGCGGCGACAAAAGGTTTGAAAATACTTTTCCCAATTGTGTCCTACTGATTGCGATTTACCTCAGTGAGGATGTCCGCCGGCACGCCGGTGGCCATGAGGATGGTGCACAGCTGCTGCAGCAGGCCACACTGGTACATGGACTTCTGACAGCTGGCCGAAGCTCCCGGCGAGTTCACCGGGGACACCATGACTCGCACTAGCTGAGATCAAGCAAACACAACGCACGGAGTATTTTGGCTGTGTCGCTATAAAGCAGAGTTAGGGCTGGCAGAATGTTCAATATGATCGATTTTATCTGCTTAAAGCCTGACAAGGATGCGTGTATGGTACCTGCAACATGAGGTGGAGATTTGTGACCTTCTGCGCCGACCAGCCCGAGTTGTCATCGCCGACCTCGAACCACGGCTTCATGCGCTGGATGAAGGAGCCCTCTTTAAAGAAGTTTTGGTTGGAGCTGTTGTTCTTGAGAAGGTTGCGCAGTAGGAGCAGGCAGTCCTCTACCACAATGCCTATTAACAAAGACACGCAAACCGGCTTTATTGGAAGGAACGCGGAATTGAATCACCAGAATCCTAAAGTAAAAATCCACAAGTGTATTGAGTTTTCCTTTTTTCCAATGGAATTCTGTCTTTTGTGCTATTATACAATAGTAACATGATATCCATTGAAAGAAAATATGCCATTAAATTGTAGGATTTATTTGCTTCTTTATTTATTTTATCTCATCCATAATCCTCACATCTTTTAACAAGCTGTGTTGCGGAACACGACAAGACTGGCTTGTTTGTTGAGGAGAAACTGACATTAATTACAACAACTACATTCGGCAGAATGGAGATCGGTATTTTAATCATTTGTTCTCATTTGTTTCCTTGACACAACGTCAAATTATGTTGTCTAGTGGAACCGGTCCGTGGCGGAGAAAAGGTTGGGGATCGCAGGTGTTGAATGAGTAAACAACGCTGTCATTGATTCAGTGCGACGCTGTGTGAAAGCACACAGTTGCCGTGCTAGCCCTGAGACTGTGGAAAAAGACATGCTAGCAATGTAGCAACCATTGCTGAGCTTATGCAAAATATGGATAGGGGTCATAAACTCGAGGGGTCAAAGGGAGGAGTGAAGATAGGCTACATTCAAATCTTGCTAGCATTAGAAAGTCGCAAACTCGCCACTTAAATAACAAATCAGAGCTCGTGTCTCGGAACTTTTTGTACCTCCATCACTGCTGCCCTCTTCTGTGATGATGTCCAGGAGGCGCTCAAAGGCGTTCTCAAAGGCCACAATCTTCTGGATGGCAGCGTTGCCTTTGGTCAGCTGCTGAAGCAACAGCAAGCCCTGCGCGAGTGGAAAATGGGACAATCTGGTTTTGTATTGAATAAATAAAACGCTATAGAATGTAAAACTCCAGAAGTGCTCACATCATTGCGTATCACTTCTCTAGAATCGGCCAACAGGTCCATCAATCTGGAGACGCCTGCAAGTGCAAGTAAACGTTGTATGCATACATACTGGAAAAAGCTAGAGGGTATGCAAAAAAGAAACAAACGCACCCATGGGGCTGACCAGGATGATGCTCTGCAGCTGGACACACTGGTTCCTCAGGAGGGCCGTCAGCAGCTTCACAGCGGGCCAGCGCACGTGGAAGTCAAACTCCTAGAATGATAACATGCGGACGAAAAGGCAGGACAGAGAAGATGAAGATGTGGCATCGGTAAAGCTGACGTTCATCACAAGAGTCAAAGAGAAAAGTGCGAAAGCAATGCACTTCCACAAAATCCACAAGAGACATTTATTTGGAGCGAGGCGTTCATTTATTTGCATATTTTGTCATGTGACTGGCCATTCAGCAAACTCCTTAAATTCCCCTGATTATTTCCAACTGTTTGTGATGCCATGAAGGTGTCTGAGTGTGATGTGTGTGCATTTTTTCTGTGAAGCGTCCATGTTGTTAGTGCCAAACTGTGTTTGGCGATTAAATAACTGTCGTTACAGAGGTAAAATTAACACGTCGACGAGTCACTACAACCCTTAGCATATATTAAACATTAGCAAAAAAAAAATACACTTGGACAAGTAAAGGCCTCCTCAACTTGAATAAACACCCTGTATTCTCCGCAATAGGCTAAATAAAGCCACTATGTGAGGAGAACAGGTGGTACTATAAATATAAACCTTTATGCCAAGGCTGTCCCCCTCCATCTCTAGAGCAGTACCTCCAACATAGTGAGGAGCAGTGTGATGTGCTCGGGGTCCTGGATGAAGGCCTCTGTGAACTTGGCACCCAGGTCATCCGCCTGCTTCTGGGCAGTCTCATCTGTGCAAAAAAAAAAAAGAGGAGCAAATGACAGGTGAGGTAGTTCAAGAGGTACAGGAAAATAGAGGGAGGACTACTAAGGGAGAGAGTTTGCCGCATTCAGCCCTTGTTAGTTGTTGGCTATACTATAAAGGGAATTGGATAAGTGGTTTTAGTCGAGCCTCTTTCACGGAGATCCGTCAAAATTGGCAGCAAACTGGTCCAAGTTATACGGTCAATGTACGATCACGCTCCCTTATTTTAAAAAAATATAAGTTTTGACACACAATTAATTGTGTATTCATGTTGTCAACAATGATGCCCTACTTTGTTTAATTCATAGTTTTATTTAGCTACCACAGGTGTCATCATTATTTTTTTTACTGCTCACTCTGTACGGAACATGACGATAAGCCTAAAAACACCAAACACAAGGCAATGGTATCAGAGTCCCTGGCTACTCTAAATACCATGCAGTGAGATCGTTGAATGTCCAAACTGTGGCTTTGAAAACAGCAAACACGGTTGCACCACTATGTGGGCCACAAAATGTTTAAAATCTTGCTCGAGCCGACGCATTTTTTTGATTGGTTCTCTTTCACTTACCAAAGGATTTCATTGAGTGGACTCATCTGTTGCTGCAAGCAACTCTCCCTCCTCCTCAAGCCAAAAACACACTAGATGACATCATGCTTTAAAACACCAATGTGGAGTAGTAAAGTTTGCACGACCCCTGAGCTTTTATTTTATGTGAGATGCTGAGGACCTTGAATGAGCTTATTGTGGGACGCTATGTTATGTGAAAGTGCACGCCATTGTGGCAAGCTTGTCTGGGTACCGTTTATAAGGCAAAGACGGATTGATGCTTTGTTTCTATACGATCCCTTAAAGACATGTAATTTCTAGAGACAAACAAAGCCAGCACAAGTGCCTTTAAATACATTATTAATGATGGCCTTTTTCAACAATGAGCTATGACTCATGTCTAGATGAGGTGTGCGGTTGGTGCAGTGTAATGGGAAAGGGAGGCAATCATGCACAGTGAAAAGGTTTTACCTTCTGATTCGTCTGTGAAGTTAAGACATGGAAGAGAAGGAGAGAGAGACGACAATCTTTACATTGAAAAAACACACAACTGTTGGCGTACAGGAAGATCCCAATGCACAATGAGTGACTGTCCGCATGAAGAATAACAAATGGCAAAGTTGACACCTAAGTTTCCCCTTTTCCTCTTTTAAATGACATTCAATATTTGTCGTCAGTGGCTACCTTGCTCTTCCTCCTCGTCATTGCAGATAACGTTGTACAGCGTGTCCAAAGCATAGCCGAGGATTTCAGAGTCCGACCTGTTGGATTTCAGAGCAAATGTGAATAGCAATGTTATACTATTACTCCAAAAGGAAATAAGTGAAATTGAAATTGTGTTTCAGAGTCTGGTCCGGTCACAAATTCACAATTATAAATCCTATACTGTACTGTACTGTACAGGCAGTGTTTTAGAGGACACATTACAGGGAAACTTTTTTTTATTCCTTATTTAAAAAAATAAATAAAATGTTGCTGGGTTTCTGAAATGTCTGCCAATGCCAACCCATCAAGTGTTAAAGTAAGGACTAAGTAAATAAGTATCTTGATATTTACATTATTAGCCGTTCCGCACTTCCTCCATACTGACATAATCAGCTAGGCTCGGTGAATATTCAGGGCCATTTTCAAGCTGACCTACACTATCCAGTAGCTCACTTATATGAGACAGGGCTTGCCCCCAAAACCCTAGCTAATTTCAGGAAGACAATAAATTGTTACAGAAAGAATGCTCTTATTCTTGATCCTGGTGATTTGGACAAAACATGTCATGTTAGTAAGACATATGGGAACTGTTTTAAAATGTTCATTGTGGTTGTATCACGAAATTTTGGATTTAGAATAGAGCTGTCAAGTCATTTTTACACATGCATGCCAGCGATGTTTTGGGAAGAAAAAACAAAACAAAAACATTGCTTGTACAATTAATAAAAGGTGTTTTGTGGATGACAGTTTTGCGTGTGAAACAGATTAAATGACAACTTGCATTAGTGTCAATTGTATTGATACATGCCTGTCAGTTTGCAGGATGTTTATCAAGTGATCCATCGCTTGTGTGCCAACCTCCATGCGATATTTCTACAAAACAAATGACAATTTTTTCAAGACAGACAGGTCCAACAGAAACCAGACAATTAAAAGGTATTTCAGAACTCGATTTGCCCTGAAATACAACACAACTGACAACAACTTGCAATTATTAGCTCATGTTAATAATGCTTGATCATTTTATTGTTGGCATGAGGCGCGATAGACAGTAAACATTCAAGAGCTTTAATTGTTTTCGGCAACCGTAAAATGGACAATATATCCTCAATTAGTAGCCTCTGTTCTACTAGACAGTGGGTCTGTCGTCCACTTGAAAAGGAAACACCACAATATTGGTATCAAGGTAGTTCATGGAGGTGTACCATCAAAGTCACAATTTTGGTATTGTGACAACACTACTAAGAACTGTGAAGCAGATGTGCAGTACCTAAGAAGTAGTCCTCAATTTCAAAAAGGTCAGTGACCCCTGATTTAGATCTTACCTTGGAGAGTGATTTAAGTGCACGGACTGCATCTCTGCGATCTTCCAGGAGAGTCGACGAGGCAACTCTGTCGCACAATTTCTGGATCTATCACCAGAGGAAGTGTTATTAGTTATTAAGCTCACATTTTAACTAAAAAAAAAAAAAAGAGAGAGAGAGATATGCCAAATGTGGTGTTATTATAAATGGCAAAAAAAGGGACACAATCCAGCCAATTTGGACAACACAACGCAGATGAAGCAACTAACACAATGCAGATGAAGCAAGACAAGCAACTATGTGATTGGATCAATATGCGCCTGTGCCTGTTAAGCAAGGCTTTATACTTGAATGTTGCACATACTAAATGCATAACAGTCAATTGTTGATGACTCCATATGAAACCTTTAATATTATGTTTACTTTAAACAAGTTACATATTATGTCAAAGAATAATAACCATGAGAGCTGTTACAAATACCATTACGTACATTGATATGAAAGTCCTTGATCGGTACAAAGTCATTTGCAACATCTTGACTGGATTAACGATCACTTGATATGCTAAATTGCATTCAATGAGTAAACAATTATTAAAGATTGCACGTAGCAAACGCAGTAAATGACTGGTTAGCAACATTAGCATCGAGATTAGCCAACGTGATAAAACGAGGCAAATTACTTCATTAAATGGAGGACGCCACGTATATGTAAGGTTTGTCTTTAACTGGAGTTTACAGGCACTTTTAAAGACGCGTTTGGAGTACTAGGGAGCAAATGCTAAGCTAATTGCAGTCAGCCGGGGTTAGCTTCATACCGTCTCCGCTCCAGTCGGCTGCGGCCCGGCTGCTTGCCCGCCCATCACTCCCCTGAAGAAGTTCATCTTTGCAGACGTCAGTAGAAGCGGCGCCTCCGACGACGACACTCCGGAGACTCCTCGACGTGATTCAGGTGAGGGGAAAAAATATGAAGCAGTGTACAGACTCGCGTGTTGTTGTTGTTTTGTAATTATTTTTGTGAGGTTGACAGAGCGACCCCGGAACTCCTCGTGGGAGAAGGACACTGCGCATGCGCGAGGACGTGGCGATACGTGGCCCACTAGGG
Source organism: Festucalex cinctus (assembly GCF_051991245.1). Classification (NCBI taxonomy): domain Eukaryota; kingdom Metazoa; phylum Chordata; class Actinopteri; order Syngnathiformes; family Syngnathidae; genus Festucalex; species Festucalex cinctus. The sequence continues at coordinate 5,557,592 of NC_135416.1, read as the reverse complement.
CCACATTTAAAGGGCCACAACAACAAAAACGATCAGGGTTGAGGCGTTTTAGGCCAAAGAAGGTTTAAAAAAAACAACTGTCAAACAGTTCTAATAATTTGTTACTTTGATTTTTTGGTGTTGATGATTAGGGGCAGATATCACAAGTTTTACTTCTTTCTGTGTCCCCTTTCATTTCTTTTTTCATTTAAAGAATGAAATTTAAATTTTTTTTTTATTGAAATTCATATATGTAGTAGCATAAATCAATCAATTATTATTTTAGTATTTTTAGAGTAGAAACACACAGTATCATAATATTACTGGCTTTAAGTGTGGACCCTGTAAGTAGTTTTAAAACGTAAAAAGCAAAAAAAAAAAAAAAAAAAAACTGTCTTAAAACTGTATTACCTGACACAGTAGAATATAATTATCTTTGGAAAATTATCCATCTCTGTCCGCATCTTACGCCTCTAATTTAATTTTCAATCATGTATCACGGGATGACAAAACTGGTCAGACTAGAGACAGAAAAGGCATTACCCATTAATATAGCACTCATTTTTGTGTGCACCACACACACCAAGTATGTTGGTCCAACTGCAGCACACAGCTCTGTTGCACACTTATAGTGTTGAGTGGATTACTGAACTGCTGTTCACAAAAAAAAAAAAAAGTTTGAAAAAAAGGGGGACAACTAAAATATAAATGTAATGGTCATATTCAGACAGCTACATCACTAGGCCTGGAAAACCACCGCCAAAGGCGCCATTCTCACTACGTCATCGGGTAAGTTGATTGTGAATTCCAAAACACATCAGAACATCAAACCTTTCGAACATGATTAAAAAGGTGCCTCGAAGGCACATACACGAGGCTGTGTGTGCAGTAGTTGAGTGGGACTGCATTCAAATCTTTCTAGGCACTTGAATATTGCAGACTGCAACTTCAAGGGCAGGAGTGTTGATGGGAGTTGTGATGGCTCCAGATGAGAGGAAAGGGCAAAGGGACATTAAAGCTGGACTTGATCCACACATATCAAGTTGGTGTGCTTGAGGCTGTGTGTAGTGCTTTTGCAAAATAAATAAATAAATAAAAACGCTCCAAATTCTGAGGCATTTGACTTTGGATAATTACTGTAAAAACCTTGCAATAATAGGAAAGCTGCACAACACACGGGCAATGTTATGAGTGGTGCTGATATCAGTAGTTTATTAAGTCTGACACATTCAAAATGAAAAGGAAAGTCAAACCAAGAGGAAACTTAAAAAAAAAATAATAAAATAAAAAAAAATAGTATCATAGCAACAAGGGCAAGTTAACAGTAAAAGATGGCTATCATTTTTTTTTTTTTTTAAGCACACAGTCTATTTTCATTCAAAAAGGACTGGCATAATTCACTGTGACTATCCAGTTGCAATCAGAGAGAAAAATAATTTACAGCTTTGTCTGCTTTGGAGGATTCGTGAGGGAATGGGGGTTAGATCTTCACTGTCACATAGAAAACTCAAGAAAAAAAAAATATGGGGAAAAGCGCTTCTCTGAAAAAAGTTGCACTGATTCAGATAAATTTTGGAGGCCGTGTTCAAAACTGACAGATTGTCCCAGGAAATCTTGCCCCCCAAAAAAATAAAAATAAATTGCAATACCGACCAGACAAGGAAGACCTCATTACATCATTATTTTGCTGCTACATCGCTTTCCCCCTTTTCAGTGCAAGATTATCAAAACAATATCACATCTTCTCCTTTACCGGATGAAAGAAGCATAAAAGAGCAAAAAGAGAGAGAACTACGTCGGGCACATGAATTATGTTAAGTGCAATGAGTAAGCGACGTTATGAAAAATACAAATGCAGCTAGAAAAGTAATTCAGGTATTTGCTAGGTTGTCTACAAAATTGTTTTTGGGGAAAACCTGTGAGGGATAAGCATAATGTGGAACCTCTAAAAAGTTAAGACTTCATCTTAATTTTTGGTGAGGAAACATGAAGTTGCTTGTTTTGCATGTTTTGTCATGCCACAGAATAGTTACAAGTATAGCAGCAATGGGAGGGAAAAAAAAAAATCTGATTATAACGATAGAGCAGGAAATGAAAAGAACAGGAAAAATCTTCAAGATATGCAATCCAACTATCTAAATATAACATTCACACAATTTGCTAAGTGACAAATTGCCTTTTTTCCCCAACTGATTAATTTTACTTTATTTTAGTAAACATTTATGCTTGGCATTAGGTCATTTTTTTGACTGATCATAATTCCTACATTGTCTGTACAATTTTTACATAGTTTTATGCCAAGTCTTTTTTTTCAGTTGAGTTGATGTCATATAGGTTCCAATATGTCAAAAAGAAACTATGGTGGCTATGCACTATTGAAACATGACATATTTAAACGCAAAAAAAAACACACAAAAAAAAAAAAGTACCTTTTAAGGTGGCCCCCTCAAAACAATAGCAAAGAAAATGTACAAAGAGTCACATCTTTAAACTGGAAATGGACCATAAACATTAAACTTCAATTCAACCAAAGTCCAAAAATGGCATCGCTTTAGTAAGAGCGAAGAAGGTGAACGCAGAAGGCACCGCTTTTTTGTTTTTATATATCAAGAGAAAGGAATGCGAAACAGTAAACTATGACTTTTGCTGTACATTTATTCTGTCACTTTTGTCGACAGGAAAGGCGTCCTTCATCCCTAGCTGGCGAGAAAAAAAAAGAAAAGAAAAAAAGAAAGTTTGAATGAAAAGAAACCAGAGCGCCACTCCTCCATTCTTCTTAATCCTTTGTCCCCCACCCACCCACGTCCAGACATACTGTCATTTGGTGAACATCCTGGATTATTTATACTTAGAAACGAGGCAAAAATAGGTCATCTTGTCCATCCAGCAGTAAAATGTAAATTTTCGGTATACATTGGTCACAGCAGCGAGGCCTGCCCCGTTTGTGTCGTGTCGCTTCAACGGCTTTCCGAGCGAGAATGTCGACATAAGAAAAAAAAAAAAAAAAAGTATCCATGAGTGCATATTGGTGAACTCATTCTGCAAATTTAGAAACAGTGGTCTCTCGGAAAGAGTGGGGGAAAAAAAGGCAGGCCTTTCCCTTCAGAACAGCACAACTTTTGCATCTTCCAACAGAGCATAGAGCATAGAAAATGTGCAATGGAAGGTTAAGTCAAGGCAGATAATCTCATTTATCCAGAATAACGGGCTGTTTTTTCTTTTCAAATGGTACTTAAAGTCTTTCAGTCCCTCCGAATGTGGCACAAGATGACTCCTGGTTGCTTTCCCCACAAAAAAAAAATTAAAAAAAAATGTACAAATGATAAGTTCGTGATTTCTTGCCATAGCAAAAAAGAAAAAAAAAATAGGATCTTCGGCTTACAACTAAATAAGCTTGACAGGGTGCGTCACATTCCAAAGCAAAGGGGAACCCCCAAAAAAATTAAAACAGATGACAGGTGAAGCCGGCGGTAAGACTCCCCACTCTTCTCAGCGGCGCTGGGTTGTGAAGCGGCCTTCACCAAGGCCTCCCGAGCCCCTTCCGGAACCCATGCCCGGCTTGGGGGCCATGCCACCACGGGGAGGTGGGCCCCTGCCGTCACGCTCCCGCATCATGCCGCTCCCCATGATGCCCCGCGGGCCTCCGGGTCCTCGGTCATTGCGTCTCATGTCCCGACGGTCGTCGCCCCGGATCTCTCGCTCGCGTGCCGCCCGCGTCTTCTTCTCCTCCACGTTCAGACGCACTTCACCTCGGAACATGATGGGCTGTGGGCGGAAGAATATACATATTATATGGGGGGAAAACTTCTTTCATGTTAGTAAGGAAAAGGTTTAGTATGGACATTGATGAAAGCTTGGAAGGGGGGGGTGCTGGGAAAAATGCTTGAAAGCTTAAAATAAAAAAATAAAAAACATTACAGCTGATCACAAAATTTGCATTATAAGCAAAATGGGCGGTGTGACTCAGTGGTAATCTCCCATTTTGAGGTTGTGGGTTTGATCCTCACCCCTGCTGACCATGTCCAACTGTCCTTGAGCAAGACACGAAACCCCGATTTCCAGTGGACCTGGCAGCAAAAGCACTTTGGGAACTCCAACTTAAAAAGTGGTATATAAATAGCAGTCCTGTCCATTCCAAATACTGGTAGATCCAACAGAAACGATCAGATAGGTGGAAAGTAATTATTAAGCGTGTTTATATGAATGCCACTAAATTTCTTTCCCTTTGCTTTAAAGGTTGGCATCGTTTCTTTAGTTGAGAACAAAATCTATAACTTGCTTCCACTGCAAAGTGCTTCAAATGGATTGGAATTCTTCCAGGAAAACAATAAGAAGGCTAACCAAGGAGCTCATGTTGACAAGCTGAGAAACAAACCCATGCGCCAAATATTACTACTGTGCATTGCCGTAGTATCCGCAGTCTTCATTATATTGCATGTTCTCCCGTGTTAGAAGTGATGACACTGCATTTTTGCATGTGAACCAACTATGTCTTAAATAGGGCTGCGCAATTAATTGCATCACAGCACAAATGCTGCAATTTATGGATCAAAACAAAACAAAACAAAATCTTCTGTTTCACTTTGGTCGACGATGTTGGTCCTTGGTAACTTAAATCTTTATTGAGCTAAGGCAAATAATTTTACTTCACAAAAATCTCACGAAATACAATCTAGCAAAAAAATGGCTACGGAGGTTGATTGTATGCCTTCTGACATCTTGTGAAAATATATTTAATTGTCCTCATCCATTCTCTTGACCGCTTATTCCCCACAAGCGTCGCAGGGGGGTGCTGGAGCCTATCAGCTGACTTTGGGCAGTAGGCGGGGTACACCCCGGACCGGTCGCAGGGCACACAGAGATGAACAACCATCCACACACACACACAAGCACACCTGGGGACAATTCAGAGCACCCAGTTAACCTGCCATGCATGTCTTTGGAATGTGGGAGGAGACCGGAATACCCGGAGAAGACCCACGCAGGCACGGGTAGAACATGCAAACTCCACCCAGGAAGGCTGGAGCCTGGACTCGAGCCCGAGTCCTCAGAACTGGGAGGCAGGCATGCTAACCACTCGTCCACTGTTCCGCCCTTTAATTGTCCTGCCTGAGATAATTAGATTAACAAACATACTACTTTTTCTTAAATATAAAAAAACTATATAGGGGGAATTGTGCAGACCAGTGGTCGGGAATCCTTGACCTATACCGAAACACCACCCAGTGAGCAAAATGGGGTAATGAAATGTCAATACATGCCCCGAATACCTTGGCCCCAAGGATTTTCTGCACGGGATCAGAGTCATCAAAAACCACAAATCCGAAGTTGGGGAGCTTCCCGGTGACACCCTTGGTGTTGATGCGAAGCTCCACGACATTCCCATAGGCTGCAAAGTGGGGGAAAAAAAAAAAGATCAATTATATCATACATCAACTCGAAATGCATGGTCATGGATGAGACCAATCTAGTCCGCCAATCGTAGCCTAAATGATGTTCAAAAATGAAAACCCTGGCGTACTCATGAAAAAGTCTTTGAGCTCGCCCTCATCGATGTCGTGTGGGAGGTTGCCGACAAAAAGCTGGTGGCTGTCCGGGTAGCGCACGGTTCGCCTGCCGTCCATTTCGCCGGATTCACCTTCCCCTCTGCCACCTGACACAAAACAAAAAACTTACTGCGTGCATAAAAAAAATGGAGGGGGTGGGGGTTGGTTTCATGAAAAAAAATTGTGCGAATTGCAGAAAGGGGAGTGGAGTGGGGTAATTCAAAAAACAGAATTTGCTTTGAATAGTCTGTCTTTTTATGTTTATTGAAGGACCAGAAGGGGGGGAGGGGTGGGATAATCTATTTTTGAGGAAAATCTCCAAAAGTTCGCAAACATACTTGTATTAAACTACTACTGCACTAGACTTTTAGGCATAAAAAGCTATAATGTTGAATACCTTTATTCAAAAAAGTTAAGAGGAAAAAAAAAAAAAAGAATATAAAAATAAGATACAAATTATGATACTCTTCAACTGCAATCTGACTTCAAAATTCACATTTACCTTTGTTAACAAAACTCAAGTGCGGTTTTCCCATTTGTGTGTCCGATGATGGGACGCCATCTAGTGGTGAGAGCAACACGAAGTTTAGATTTCATTGAATTTGAAAGAATGTCATGGCAGAATATGAATGAAACTGGCCACTGGGCATTACCTGGTCGGGGTCCTCGCGGAGGGAAGGTCGGTCTGTCGCGGGTGCGTTGGTCTCTGGGTCGGAGCGGCGCCGCCAGCGTCTCTGGCTTGGCTTCAACTCGGGCCTACAGACGGATGCAACAAAAATGTAATGTAATAGTTAAGTAGTTTATGTAATGTTTTACAGAATGCTTACCTGTGAGCTTGGAGCTTTGACAACGTGGGGTGAGATTCCAGAGGAGGTGCCGGTAGGAGGAAGGTTTTTGCTGGTCACAGAGGCCCAAGAGAAGGTCTGCAAAGCAAAGATTAAACCGTCCAATGAAAATTTTGTGTATCCATATTATGGTAATTTATATTTTAATAAATTGTGTTCTCTTGCATGTCCTATTAAAAAAAATAAAAAATTAAGGTTCTCAATAAGCTTTTTCTGGAAAATAATAAGATAATGCATTCCAGTACAAGCATGCCACAAATTCAGTAACGTTTCAAATTTCATATCCACATTTATCCTCCCACACTGGCCATTTTTCCTCCCTGCAAACAACTTCAGAGTTTATTTTTGCAGAGTTTATTTTTGTTATAGTAACTAAGGGAACAGAAAAAAACAACTCTGATTGCATAAATCTCAAGGTGTAAGTGAAGAGGGGACAAAAAATAAAAAATAAAAAAAGAATCAAAGCTTTAATCAAAGTTGTTAAGAAGAGCTTCTGATCAATATAATGTGTTTCAAAGCTCCTCGTGGAGTATCACATACCTTGGGTGGCTCCTGTGCATGGGGTGGAGACTCCACTGGGGCTGGTGAGGGAGCTTTTTCCTCCATTTCTTCCAAAACCTTCTCATCCACTTCGGACTTTATCTCCTCGACTTTGGGCTCAGGCTCTGGTTCCATTTCTGGCTCGGGAGCAGGCTCCTCCATGGGCTCCTCCACTCCGTTACTGTGGAGAATAAAATGTGTTGTTTTTTTTTTTAACACAGTAACGCTACAAAATGAATTAAAAAAAAAAACCTATAAGGCTGAGCGTACGTGACGGGGTGAGGCTCGTAGTAGGCGGTGCTGTTGGGACTCTCTTGCAGTGGCTCGGGGGATGCCTGCCTCTCTTCTGGCTCCTCTTCAACTTCCTCCTCCGATTCTGAAAGGACAACAGTTACCATTGATCACCTGTCAGTCAGAGAATTTGCAACACAATCATCAAAAATAACAAAAAAAAAGAAAACTCAAGCTAAAATCTAACAAACATGGCACAGTGGAACCTCTCAGGCAGTGATTCCCAAACATTGTGCTACAGCACAACACAGTGTCCCACAGTAATATAGCTCATTTCACTTAATAGCCTAAAAAGAACTTACCAACTACAAATAATGCATCTCTGCTCATTTGTCTGTTAGTTTCAAACAGTGACAGGCAGTACAATTAAACATTCTTCCATGAGGTGGCAATTATCTATCTGCCTCTTTCCATTCATAACAGAATAACAGCTTAATGTTCAACTAAGCGCCCATATTTCACACCGAGTCTGTAAACTTGTGAATAAATTTAGATATGATCGTTATTTCAGCATATACGCACTTGTGATACGTTTCCCTTAAAACAGTGGTCCAGTTCCAAATTTCACCTTTCCGTTTTATTTGCAAAGGCCTTACCCTCATCAAGTTCAGCTTCCGAGTCGCAAAAAACTTCATCCTCGTAACGGAAGATGTCATTGTGTACGTAGAACTTATTGGCCACTGAACCCTGGTAAAGACAATTTAAATGACTGACATTTTTGATATTTTGTAAACAGCCGTGGATAACAGACCAACATATACAGCTATAGTCTACCTCGGGGGCCAGCACAAACGTCTGCATGAACTTCCGCATGGGCTGCCCGTTATTGGACAGCTCTCCAAGGACCTGCACCACTACACCGTCGCTCAGGGTGGCGTGGGCATCCACATGCCGGATCTTTGTGTGGCACTCACTGAACTGCAGTGACATTACCTTCTTGTGGATTTCCTACAGGATGCACACACAACACAACTTGTCAGTCAATCCAAATCCGCTTTTGATTTGAACTGTTAATATCTAGAGTAACACAGTAGATAAGGTGGAGTGGAAAATTGAAAGATTGCCACTAACCGCCAATGAATATGCAGTTTGAGTTTTCTTTTGCTTTTTGTGATGTCATCCCAACCAGTGATGACCAAGAGAAAAGGAATGACTTGCTGCCAAGTAACTATTCCAGGCCCAAATATGACAATTATTTGTCACATTTTTACCAAAGAAACAAAAGAAGTTAAGAAAATTAGTCCCCTAAGGTGAAATTAATTTTGTAGTATTTGTGTGTTGGACGAGTGCCTTGAAACCCCCTACCCGATCTTGGGGACTTGCACAGTATGAAAAGAACCAAGACAATGTCAGACAACATTCTCTCTGACCCTCCATATCCTGGTCACCACCTCTTTCAGCTCCTTTCCCCAGGTAGGCAGTCTTGAACTATAAACACTAAAACCAGAAACAGCTTCTTGCTATCAATTCCCTAAACAATTAACACATTCACTGCCAGCCCAGCAAAAATGCATTGCATCATTTGACGTCTTTTTCCGTCAAAGGCAGTGAATGAGTTAACTCAAAATTCCATAGTGACACCTTGCAAATATTTGACAACTTGTCACATTCCTGTGTGACAGTATTACTATTGATTATTGTTCAACTATCTACACATTTGTATAACTATCATTGAACAATATTCTACAGCAATTGACAAAGAGTCTAAAGACTTTCAACATCACTGCACTACTGGTTACTTTGATCAGCGCGACGATGATTTCCATCATCTGCACAACTGTCTTTGTATTGTAATGACAGCACCACTGTTCACTTTATCTTCCTTGACTCTCCGCTTCATTTGCACAACTGTCACTGATTGGTCCTACAGCACAAATAGCACCCTCATATTCCATAAAGCCCCTCTATACTTACGTGTCATGCCTTTGTCTGTCATAGTTACTTGTTCCTGCAATATTATAATAGCTCATACTACCAGAGACAAATTATGTGTTTTTTAGATACTCGGCCAGTAAAGATGATCTTGATTCAGATTAAAGGGCATGGCCCAGTGAGTGACGTCAGGAGCTGGAAACGATTAATCTGTGTGTGAGAACAAGTTGTGTGAGTGTTCGCATTTTGTATTTGTGTGGGTGACTGTCAAATAAATGGCTGCAAGTTCATCAGCGAGTATGGTTCTCCTTGCCCATATTCCAAGGCATTAACAGTACCCTGGTTGCTCTATTTTTCCCCAATTCAATTCAAAAGGCAGTATAGCAAAACAACGAACCAAGTTATGACTCGGATATGGAAACATTCATAAGGTGCTGCACTCGTAGGTAAAGGTACCACTGTACTGCGAATTAAATCTGAATTAAAAAAAAAACAAACAAAAAAACATTGGTGACCCACCGTTTGCCCATACACCGCTTCCACCAGCTTCCCACTCGGGTCAAGACCTCCATGAACATAGGAAGAGTTCCTCCCATAGAACCTGACAACGAAGCAGCATTAAACAGTTATGGAATACAGTCTCCACAACAAACGGCAAAGTGTCTCATATTTGCACGTCAAGCGTTACCTGTGCAGGTAGTCTGGCGCCTTGTTTAACAGCGTGTAATATTGCCTCACAAACTCCCGCCCTACAAGCAGGGGACTCGGCTTCTCCATCACCATTTCTTTGGTAAACAATAATAAGTGCTGGGGGACAAAAGACAGAGTTTAGTGTTAACATGGTTTATCTACATTAAAATAGCAGTTAAGTGTAACATTTTCAAGTTTCGGTGTTTCTTGGCTCAATTTAAAGCAGAGATTGTACCATTCTGATCATTTGAGAATGGGGAATCTGTAGCCATTTGTCACAAGTTAGGAGCACTTCCAACTGTTTCTGACAACAGCGCCATCCCGACGAGTTAACGCCGCAATTGCAGTTAAAAATGACACCAAACCAGTACAACACTGTTCAGGTAATAACATCTTTCATGATGTCGGTTGTTTAGACGGCCCGATAAAAGGCCGAGGTTGCCTACTCCAAATTTTATATGCAGGAAAAATCCAGACTTTTAAATAAATAAAGCTTGCAGAAAAAAAACAGGTTCTTTGTCTCATTTCAAGGCCTGCACAGCCACACAACAGCTGACTGTTAGCATGGAGGCTAAATCTGAAGCTCCGAGTGACATCACGTCCATCAAGTGAGACAAAGAAGCAGCCCGAAATTACACATGACACACAGGCAAGGCATTTAAAGGCAGATTATTTGCAAATATCAGCCCTCAGAAGTACGTTTTCAAAATCAGCCATTTTGTACAGTCTTGGCCTACATGCACATCTCAAGCCTCCTATCTGTACTATTATATCATCTCTGATTATCTTACACTGCGCCCCTGGACTTGTCGACGATAATCCTAATTTTAAAAACAATAATAATAATGAACACAGTAATATTGACGAGTTCCGTTTGCGATAAACAAACAAAATTTCCCCCGGCAACCCCGCGCTAACTCGCGTTAGCACCGGGGCTAGTCTACCTTGTGGCGTCGTCTTTATTTATTTCACTCTTAGGCCACTGGCGGTTACATTGGCCGCAATATCGTGTAAATAAGACAATTTATACGAGTTCTATCAAAGCGCGTAAGAACGACCACGCAATAAAGGAGGCACGTTGCTAAAATTAACATTAAACGAAGATGAAGGGGGACAAACGACACAACAGAACAAACGACGCAACAGAACGCTTTGAGAGCTGTTGCAACGTGTTCGTTAGAAAATAGGATATTGAATACATTGAATCTATTTACGAAAACGATTATCCAGAATTTGTAATCAACTTAATTGTCGAGCCTTAACCTAAAGCCGGGGCGGTAAAGTGTGTTGGAAAACAAAAGGCAGCGTCGAGAACGTACAAATCTTAATAATTGCCAGGCAATGTGGAGTTCAGTTTTTGTACAAAAAAACGAGTTTGTCGAACTGTCCGCTTCTCTTATACAGCAGTTTAACGAGACAATGCGGCTAAAGTTAGCATTTAGCTTGGTAGCCAGCCATAACATTAGCTGTGAGGAAGGATGATGTTAACTTACCGTGTTGTTAGACCTATCTATGTAGACAGAATGATTATAGTAATAATATTAATAGCAGTAATATAACGACTGTGAACCGCGAACACACACAGCCAGATGTTTACAGTTCTCGAGACGACGATTTATGATCTCTGAGGTATGAGCGATCGAACATTTAAAGCGATAGGTTTCGCTTTATTGTTATACCCCTGCGTTTTGGAACAGGAAGCCCCTAGCGCGGCGCGTTGACCAATCAGCGGTCCGCATAGGGCGTCACGAACTATGACGACACAACCAAAGTCCTGCCTGCGAAAAACTTTCTACAAATTTTTCAACATGGGAGAAAGACGTAGCTTGCATTTTCACAATATAAAACTATCCCCAAATGTCTTAATAACATGTTTGTCGAGTTTTTGTTGTTAAAAAAAACGATCACAATGAATAAATAATGAAGATTATTGATATTGGTGAACCGACCAATCACGAACATGACGGCACAATATTGGCCCTGCCCCTCAGAAAATGCTGCAAAATGTCAAGTTATGGGGAAAAAAAACAGACAATTTTACAACAGTTCCTAAGTTTCCCGTGTGTGCCATTTTTTTTTTTTAAATATCTCAATGATAACAATTAAGTGTCATTTGAGCAAACCGACCAATCAGCAGCCTCCAGAGGGCAGTCCTAACCAATACTTTTATTTATTTATTTATTTATGTATTTATTTATTTATTTTAGCCCAAACCAATACAGTACTGGCCCGTCTCCCCTAAGAAATCCTTCTACGAACTGTCAAATTATGGAGCAGACTTTTTTTTTTTTTTTTACGATTAAAAAGTTATGTTTTTTTAATAACACGTGGCATGCTTTTCAAAATATGGAGGAAGGATCAAGCCTCATAAGACTTTCACACTTTAAGCGAGAAGACCAAACAGTTGCTCACGACATAATTTAATTTACCAGTGAGCGGCCTCCACTGGTCAAAAAGAACCACGATGCACAGAACTATTTGTACATGGGACACATGAACTTTTACTGAAGACAATAATGATTTTTTTAATCATATAAAACGGTTCCCAAGTATCTAAATGTTGCTTTTGACATCGACATTTGGGGAACTGAACAAACAGCGACCTCCACTGTGCAACACGAACGATTACATAAAAAACAAACAATAAACCCAAATACTTGAATTTACAACAAATGTGAATAAAAACTCTTTTTTTTTTCACCATCTCAGAAGTATAACATTAAATAAAAAACACTGGTGTTGGGCCCCCTATCTTCAGGTCAGAAAATCCGTGACTGGTTGTTGTGCTTGTTCTGGTTGCCATAGTAACTGATCAGCAACATACATAATGTTACGTAACATCATTCACCTTATACACCAAAAACATTTTTTTTAGCCACAATTTGTCAATTTACACAATAATGCATATAGCAACACTAACACGCAACCAGACAGGCAAACTAATAGATAAAATAAAATAAATATATATATATATATAATAATAACAACGTACAGTACAGTGCAGTGCTAAATTATATGTTTAGTGATACGTCTTAAATGTCAAAAAGCGATTTGCGTCAATTTTTCCATGATTTTAATCAACGCCCGACTATTAATGTAACCCGAGAATGACTGTTTTTCTTTTTATTTGAGGGGGCGGGCGGCGGTGGGGGGGGGCAGAGAAAGAACAAGATGGCTGTCCCGGGACGAGGAAACTTTTTTCGCTCTCATCTTTTTCACGCAAACACGACGATTTGCCGTCTTCAATGGTATTTGTAGAAGAAAACAACCAATAAACAACAAACTTCAAGTTTTCTTGGGCATCTTTTTGTGTTATTTTTTTGGGGGGGCGACGTGAGCCATTTTAGAGGCAAAGCTAGTTGGGAGGATTTTTAGGCAACGACGTTGTGTTAGGAGCCAGTTCGCCAAATAAGTTAACTTTTTGTTCTTGATCAACTTTCTCAACTTTTTTTTCTGCTTCACTATAACTTTTTTTTGTCGTTTTGGAGGTGTTTGCGTTTTTTTTGTTTTTTTTTCCTGAAGTGTGGCGTAATATTCCAACTGTTAAACCCATCCGTGACGTATGCTTGTTTGGATTAAAAAAGCAGCCCGAGTACCATGAGCTCATCATCTCGGGTAAAACCCCAGCACGTCGCCCGCGAGGCGAGCGAGGGCATCGAGATGGAGAACATCCAGCAGCAGCAGCAGCAGCAGCATCAGGATTCGACGGCCGAGGGAATCACAGCTGGCACTCCGTCCTCGCCGTCCAGACAAGCCTGGAGCCGCGACAACCCAGGATTCGAGCCCGGCGAAGAGATCATGGCAGCGGACTGGCCTGCAGCCAGTCCCGGGAGGAGGTCGGCGTCCTCGGCCTCCAGCAACAGCAGCTGCAGCAGCGGTCTGGGCAGCTACAACGGCGGCGTCGGAGGAGGAGGAGGCAGCCATCACATGCACTCGGGAGGAGCCTACCCGAGCCCGAGTGCGGATGAAGGGCAGCAGGGCAGGCGTGAGCATAGCAGCTGTATGAAGAAGATACTCCAGAAAATTAGAAGTAAAACACTCTCGTCATTCTTTTAACACACAAATTGAACTTTCAAATCTGAGTTAGTTGAAATAATGTATTCGTTTTTCTTGCTTTTTGAAATTCACTTATCTCTTTGATTTATTGTAAATATTAAAACAAGATAGAGGCGTCAAGATTAATTTAATAATCAAATCTATTTGATTATCAAATTAATGGATCATTATTTTGATCATCAGTCAATTGTTTCGAGACCTTGGATTTCTGTAGACGTACATGAAAGCACTCATTCTAGTCATGTTGAATCAAAATGAAACATTCAAACATTAGCTTTTACTTTGGAAAACAATGATCAGCATTTTTGCCAATTTTTGATATTTTATGGACCAACCAGTAACTGAATCTTAAGAAATTTATGTGGGTGCATTTTGTGCACTGTCAATTTGAAATAATACCCCAATTTTGAATATTCGGCTAGAAATTAGTCAACAAACTAATCACCAGATTACAATAATAGTTACTTGCAAGTTGCAGCCCATAAAATTGTAAAATGTGACATATTTATATTTATGGACAATTTCAAGTCTTCAATGAAGGGGGTGTTCCGATCGACTGGCCACCGATCATGATCGGACGATATTCGTGAAATCGTGATCGGTGATCGACAATCCAAGCCGTTAAGGTTTTCATTTGAGCGAAACAATTTTGAAAAATAACCTAATTGCATTTTGGTGAGTTTTCTGGCACGTTCTGGCATCCAAAAAGGCCATTCATTTACAAACACAAAATACAACACAAAAAAAAGAGGAACCCTACAAAAGTACTTTGTGTCCCCCCGTTGCAGTTCTGTGGGGCACGGAGTTGATGGAGGACAACGACAGCAGTCGAGAGCGCTACCTGTGGAATGTTTTGAGAGAGATGCTCACTTACGTCGCCTTCCTCATCACCCTTTGCGTTCGTAAGTACCCCATCTAAACCTGCAATTTCACTGGTGACCTAGAAACCTTAAAAAAAAAATCACCAGTAATGAGTTGAGCAGATGGAATAACTCCGCACAGGGATTAAATTACCCGACTAGCCAGAAAATTGAGAGCATATGCATTTCACGGTGACATTGCTCTCTTTTCTTTTTGCTGCTTCAGTTAAAAAAAATTTTTTTTTAAAATGTCAGTGTGTGGTTAAGGGCGGTTCAGGAAAATGTTTCCTGGCACATTATGCCATGCAGCTCTACTATACAGACTTGCATTGTGTAAAGAAAAGCCTCTTTCACATCCGGTACTTACTTCTCTTGCCTTTTTGTGTTGAAAGCAATTGTCCAACTATATTTGCACCACACGATGATTTATTCAGTAAATTTGCTGATAATGTGCATATGTGTGTTTGAAATGGTGTGCAGTGACGTACGGGATGGTGAGCACCAACATGTATTACTACACCAAAGTCATGTCGCAACTTTTCCTGGACACACCCCTTTCACCTGGAGAGCCAGCCACATTTCGGAGCCTTTCAACTATGGAAGACTTCTGGAAGGTACATCTCATCACCATTTAGTGTAAAGTAATCTCAAGGTTACCGCAAACACCTAAAAGCGCAGTAAAGTATGGTCCGAGAACCATTTTATAAAATATGAATTTATGGCATTGCATAGTTGTTTGGTTGGTGGAATTTTATTTGAAAAAAATAATACATACAGTAATGTCTTTGCTATTCGTAGGTTACAGTGGAAATATGCATGTACACTAAAAATTATAAACATCTATGTTAATAGTTGTAAGCAAACAAATGATAATCCCAAAATGTTTCGTCTTTTCAAACTCATTTTATAATCTTCCTCACAAAAATAAATGGCTAAGAGATGATTTCATTGTTTGAAAAAAATGCAATGAAAAAAATGTGAATACCAGTTTGTAAAATACTATTCAAAATATATTACTGATCAATTTTTCCTGTATATTTTTTTATTTATATC
Source organism: Festucalex cinctus (assembly GCF_051991245.1). NCBI lineage: Eukaryota > Metazoa > Chordata > Actinopteri > Syngnathiformes > Syngnathidae > Festucalex > Festucalex cinctus. The sequence goes on along the minus strand of NC_135416.1, from coordinate 5,541,860 downwards.
ATTAAAATATTAGTTAATTGATTTATTGTAAATACAAATCATTAAATAAAAATGTACCTAAACAAATTTTACTTAGTAGATTTTATTAAATAATTGCTTACCTATAACTTAATTAATTGTAAATAGTAATTTAGTATTATTATTATAAATAATACAATTTGAACTATCATTTTAGTAGAAAATATTAAATTGTTTTTGCATGATCATTTTAAATATTTTCATTTACCACATCGACAAATGACCATTTTTTTTCTTGTCTTTTTTTTTTCTTTCTTTTTATATTTTTTGGGATCAAACTGAATGCAGACATCCCAAAAATATAAAAATTAAAAATGGGGGAAAAAAAGTGACATTTAAAAATAATAATAATAGTTTTTATGTTTTTGGGGTTGAAACTCACTGCAGACATCCCAAAAACGTTAAAAAAAATAAAAATAAAAATAAAAAATAGACATAAGTGTATTTCACATAGCAGCAACGATATGTACTTTTGGATAACTATAGTATATTCATGTCTCCTCGTCCTCCTAGTTCACAGAGGGACCTTTTCTCAACGGTATGTACTGGGAAGTGTGGTACAACAACAAGAGCCTGCCCGAGAACCACACTCTCATCTTCTACGAGAACCTCCTACTCGGGGTGCCACGCCTCCGGCAGGTCAAAGTCCGCAACGAGTCTTGCAGCGTGCACGAGGACCTACGCGACCAAGTCCGGGACTGCTACGACGTCTACACGCGCGCCAACGAGGACACCGCCCCCTTCGGGCCCGGGAACGGGACGGCGTGGACGCACGTGGCGGAGGCCGGCGCCAACGGGAGCAGCCACTGGGGCCGGGTGTCCAAATATGGCGGCGGGGGATATTACCAAGACCTGTCCCGGGCCAGGGAGGAGTCGGCGGCCCAGCTGCGCTTTCTCAAAGACCACCTGTGGCTCGACAGAGGCACCCGAGCCGTCTTCCTCGACTTCGCTGTCTACAACGGTAACATCAACCTCTTCTGCATTGTCAGGTGAGAATTGTCTGTATGAAAGTATTACAAGTTGAACAATGTGTAACGTAGCTAGGTGTTGACTCTAACAACGTTTACCAGGTTGTTGGTTGAGTTCCCGGCGACTGGCGGGGTGGTGACGTCCTGGCAGTTCCAGACGGTGCGCCTGATCCGATACATGTCCAGCTGGGACTACTTTGTGGGCCTGTGCGAGGTCATGTTCTGCCTCTTCATCCTTTACTACGTGGTGGAAGAGGCGCTGGAGATCCGCATCCACCGCCTGCATTATTTCAGGAATCTATGGAACTGTTTGGATGTCTTCATCGTCACTGTACGTATCTGGTTATGATGTTAAAATAGTGGCTGTGATTGGCTCGACCTATCGTAGGTCACGTGTGTCTGGGTTTGGTCATGTGACGTTCACAAGCTGAGCCTTTAGGCACTGTGATGTCATTTTCACTCAACAGAAAGTGGCAAAATGGCTGCCCCTTTAGATGGATAAAAACGGGTGCACTCGCAGAAATATGTTAACTTAAAATGTATGTAAAAATTTTTACATGACAAATTCCACTTTACTTTTTTTTTTTTTTTAAGATATTTTTAAAACAAACCTACCAAATAAACCTTATATGATGCATATCCCTTAGTCTAATAAAGCCTACTTATTTGAAATGCATAATCCCCAGATTTATGTATTTAGTATTGATAAAGTATAATTACTCTAAATGAATAATAATGAGAGTATTTATTTAAAATACATAAAGTATATTGTTTGAATTGCATAATAGGTTACCTTTTCAGCGTTCCCTGGTTTTTCGCTGGGGTTAGGTTTAAAAAAAATACCCGCAATAATTGAAATCCGCAAAGTAGTTAGCTTTATGTTTTACATTTATTATAAATATTTTAAGACAATAAAAACCCCCACCACACAGTTTGTACATTTTTATCATTGAGGCATTTACATCTTCTCACATTTCACTCTTGTTTAAACATTCACAATGTTCAAACCTTCATAAATTTTATAAAATGGGTATATTACTGTAAAAAAAAATGAATGCAAAATTTGACTAATGCAAAATTTGACTGAAAAAAAAAAATTAGCGATATAGCGAGACCGCGAAAAGTTAACCATGTTATAGCAAGGGCACACTGTACACGATAAATATACTGCTATGTGAAAAACACTTATACCCATTTTTCCCTCCAAATTTTTATGTTTTTGGGATGAAACTGAATGCATACATCCAAAAACATAAAAAAATAAAAATAAAAAAAAAATAAATAAATTATACTTTATTAATACTAAATACATAAACCTGTGGATTATGCATTTCAAATACATAAATAGGCTTTATTAGACTAATGAATATGTATCACACAAGTTTTATTTGGTAGGTTTGTATTAAAATTATCTAAAAAAAAAAAAAAAAAAGTGAATGAGAATTTGTTATCCCGAGGTGTGCTTATGAGTGTGAGTGGTTGTTCATCTCTGCGTGCCCTGCGATTGGCTGGCAACCAGTTCAGGGTGTACCCCGCCTACTGCCCATAGACAGCTGGGATAGGCTCCAGCACCCCCGTGACCCTTGTGAGGAAATGCGGATGGAATTTGTTATGCGAAAAAAAAAAAAAATGCGAATCTTAAGTTAGGCTTGAAATATTTCCGTGAGTGTGGATTTTGCTGCTTCATTCATATTCCACAAACACAATAATAATCAGAATGCTGTGTTTAGACTAGTGGGGGTACGTAGAACATATTATTGTGAAGAACATTTTTGACTTGACTACCCTTTTTGAAAAAGTACACACTCATCTCAAATGAACATAGTGTTATGTTTACCAGTTTGCAACTTACTGACTTTGCCCCATCTGCTTCATTTCTCTGTAATATTCATTTTTCTTTGGCTATGTAAATAAACGCGACTGTTGATAGCTATTGTGATATTCAGTGTGTTGTCAATTTTGCAGCTGAGTGTGGTGGCCATCATCATGAACATAACGAGAACAGCCATGGTCAGCCACCTGCTCAAGACCCTGCTGGACAACTACACAACTCACCCCACTTTCGAGCCCCTGGCCAACCTGCAGCTCCAGTTCAACAACGTGGTGGCGGTCATCGTCTTCTTTTCCTGGGTGAAGGTATGCATGTCTACTCCGGTATTTTCACTTGAATGAAAAAAGTGTGCTTATTACTAGGGCTGGGCAATATAACGAAAAAATATCGATATCGTGATATTGGGCCATGCAATGTGCATATCGCAAAGACATGCAATAATTTTCATATGGAATTTTTGGCTTTTACCTAAAATTGACCAATCAGACACAAACTTAAATGTGCATCACCATCTAATAGTTTAGGGTAATTACAGGGTTATTACAGGGTAATAATAGGGTAATTACAATTAATTAACTAGGAACACATTGAACTTGCTTTTTACCACATGAACAAAAAGTTATTCTTTCATTTGACAATAAAAATGTTATTTCTTTAGGTACATGTTAAATATCGCAATAATATCGATATCGCGATATTCAACAGCTATATCACTTTTTTCCAATATCGTGCAGCCCTACTTATTACCTCCACAAAGGACATTTTTTAAAAAATTGGTGAGAATGCAGCTGTAATATTATAAAAAAAAAAAAAAATCACAATTTTGCAATAATTGTACTTGCAATCAAGTTTAAAATGTAATATACTGCGAATAAAAAAAAAAAAAAAGTATATTAGAAAAAACAGTGCTAAAAAGAAGTTGCATTTTTATGACAATGAAGATGTAATAGCACGAGACTATAGTTGAAATTGCAATCACTTCCCTCAGCTCTTCAAGTTTATCAACTTCAACAAGACCATGAGTCAGCTGACGGGCACCATGTCTCGCTGTGCCAAGGACCTGGTTGGTTTCGCCATCATGTTCTTCATCATCTTCCTGGCGTACGCCCAGTTGGCCTACCTGCTCTTTGGGACTCAAGTCAACGACTTCAGCACTTTCCAGGCCAGCATGTAAGAGCAGCAATCACTTACGATCCGCCGTAGTTCCTCAAGTGCTTCTTGAGTAACAGGTTCTACCACATCATCGTTATAATTACCCATTTGAAATCTGTTGCTAAACAAAACAGCAGCGCCAACTCTATAATGACCTGATTCCACCATGTGTCCAATACAAACTAATAAACCCCTCAATTAAATGCTGGGTGTGTCATCCACTTGCACAAATAAAAGCCTTACCTAAAAAAAAAAAAAAAAAAAAATCTTCTTAAGAATAATCACCAATCCCATTTGAACACTGTTGCTAATCAAAACAGCCCCTTTGTAATTATTTTACAGTGGTACCTCTACTTACGAAATTAATTGGTTCTGGAAGAAAGTTCTTAAGTAGAAAATTTTGTAAGTAGAGACACATTTTCCATGTAAATGCCCTAATCTGTTCCAAGCCTCACAAAATTCAGACATAAATGTTTTATAAAGCATAAAAATGCATCAAAACATGTAACAAATACATGTTACATAATATTATTGCACAATAAATGAGAGTTGCGCATAATGTAAAAAAACAAAAACAAAGAATAGAGTAAAGAATAAAAATGATGGTCATCTGCGGTCCTCTTCGTTTTTTGCCCTCTTTGGTTCACGTTCTCCCTCAGAATTGTTTTTTTCCTGGTGTTTTGTAAAGAACTGATCCAAGGATGTTTTTTTATTTATTTTATTTTTTTTAATAATCCTCCGAAAGTGTCCAAGGAAAGCAGCATCATAGTGAGCGATCGCCCTAATGGTGAACACTTTTTTCTGGGTGATTCTTTTCAACAAATTTAGAAACTTGACGGAAACTTCAGGTACGGCGAGGCATTTTTTCCCAAAAAAGGCCCGTCTCGTCGCAATTAAAAACTTACTGTGCAACATAAGCCTTCATCAGTCACCAATTGTTTGAATTTTTGCACAAATGCGTCGACTGTTAGTTAATACATTTACGTAAAACTGTCTGAACACCTCATGGCCCGAGGGGCGAATGACGAGGACGCTACATAGACACATATCTATTATCTATCTATTTTATGCTAAGGTACAGCCCATACTGTATTTTTACCTTTTGTATCCTGAAACTTGTTTCGTAACAAGAGGCAATATTTTCCTGTTGAGGAGTTAACTTGAAAATTTCGTTTAAAGGGATGTTCGTAAGTAGAGGTACCACTGTACTTTATATACATTTGTTGAAGTAACAATTTTGGGCAAAACATATTAAATGAAAATCTGACTTTGTTTATGTAGTTTCACTCAATTCCGCATCATCCTGGGAGACTTTGAGTTCTCCGAGATCGAGGAGGCCAACCCGGTGCTGGGGCCCATCTACTTCACCACCTTCGTCTTCTTCATCTTCTTCATCCTCATGGTGAGCACGCGCTCGTGTCACCAACGCAAACGGCTACTCCCGCACTCTTCACTGACACGCCTTCAACACAGAACATGTTCTTGGCCATCATCAACGACACGTACTCCGAGGTGAAGGCGGACATGTCTCAGCAGAGGTCGGACATGGAGATGAGCGACCTCATCAAGAAGGTAAAGGGACGACTTCTGCTTTTTACCCAGAATCAAGTTAAGGAGCTTACGACGTAAAAAACTGCTCCCGGCAGGGTTGTAACAAAGCCTTGATGAAACTCCGGCTGAAGAAGACGGCAGTGGACGACATCTCGGACAGCCTCCGTCAGGCTGGAGGCAAACTCAACTTGGATGACCTCAGACAGCATTTAAAGGGGTAAGCGTGTTAACTCCACCAAGTTATTTATATTGGGGAGGTGTTCATTCATTCAGTCAGAATTTTGTGAGAAAAAAAAACTAATTTAACACATTCATTGCCAGACCAGAAAAAAAAATGCATCATTTGACGTCTTTTTCCGTCAATGGCAGTGAATGAGTTAATGAGAAAAATTATGTTAAATTGTGAGGGGAAAAGTAGCGCCATAAGAAAAAAAAATGTAATTTTAAGAGATTTAAAAAAAATATATATTACAAGAAAAAAGTTGTAGCATTGAGAGGAAAAAGTCTAAAAGAAAAGACGTAATTAAATAAATGTAGTTTTGCAAGAAAGAAAATCATAACACTAGAAAAAAGGTGTAATATTACACAAATAAAGTTGTAAATTTCTAAGAAAAAAAACAATCTTTGGATAATAAATATGTGATACTGTGCGAAAAAAAAAGTTCTAATAGTGTGAGGATATGTGTGATTTTGTAAGAAGTTGCAAAGTTATGAAAATAAGGTAAATTTGGGGAATTTTTCTTAATTTATGACTACAAAGTTGTAATATTAGTAGCAAAAAAATCTACATTTTATAGGGAAAATGTAAATTTTATAAGATTAATTTTTAATATTGTGAGAGTCTTGATTTAATTAAAAAGTCGTTTTTATGAGAATAGAAATCTAAAATTATGAACAAAATGGTTGTAATTTTGCAAGAAGACTATAAAGTTGTAATATTAGTAGCAAAAAAATATACATTTTATGGGGAAAATGTAATTTTATAAGATTTTTAATATTGTGAGAGTCTTGATTTAATTAAAAAAGTTGTTTTTATGAGAATAGAAATCTAAAATTATGAACAAAAAATGGTTGTAGTTTTGCAAGAAAAAAGGTGGATTGTTCAAGAAAAAGGCTCATTTCATTTAACACTGAAAAAAAATACAAGAAAAAAGATGATAATTTTCAAGAAAGCAAAAAAAATCAAGATGTTTTTTTAATTTTTTTTTTAATATAGATTTTGTTTTCCAAGAAAAAAAAATCATCCTTGAATGATAAGAAAGAGCATCTACAGTAACTGAAGAACTGTAAGGCTTACTAATTGTCTACAGACACAAGATGGCAGCAAAGGACTACTTTTGTCTAAATAATGCTCCCTAAATTACTTCAGTTGTTTCCTTGCGGCAAAATGGCACCAGAGTAACATTATGATTGTACAGAAACAGCAAATAGGTTTAGAGAACAGTAACGTCATGTGATTATTGTCTTTAACATGACAGCATTGTTGGTGCTGCCTTGCTTGCACAGGAAGGGCCACACGGATGCCGAGATCCAGGCCATCTTTGCCAAGTATGACCACGACGGTGACCAGGAGCTGACGGAACACGAACACCAGCAGATGAGAGACGACCTGGAGAAGGAGCGAGTAAGTACAAAGACTAAAAGATAAAAAGAAAAAAAACAGGTTTTTTTTTTCACATTTTAAGAAATTGATGGATGGATATTGTACTGCCTAATGAAACACAAAACTAAAAGCGTTGAAGTTCATCCGAAAACATCAAGGTTAAAAAAGGAAACACTTAAGTAATTTTGTTGTAATGTTAGAGTCATCATTTTACTAAGCTGTTATACTTTAAGTTGTAATATTATCAATGCAATTTTTATGTGACAAAGATGTAATATTACATACAAAATGTATTTCAAGCTGACATTTTATGAAAACAAACGTGAAAAAATAGTCATACTATTGCAAGAAAAAAACACCCCTATATTTTACAAATATTTGAATAATTTTACCACAATGGAGTTGTCAATGATTGAGGAAGAGAAAAAAATAAAATAAAAATAATAATAATAATAATAATAATTTTGTATGAAAAAGTCTGGCTTTAATTCTTTTTTTTTTTGTTGGTGTCATTTTATGAGAAATAAGTTATTTTTATAATAAAGTTAATGTTCTATTAACTTTATAGTTAATGTACTTTTAAAAAATAGTTAAATTACAAGAAATGAAGTCACAATATTGGAAGAAAAATGTCAGAATTTTGCAATTTCTCCCGGTGATTTTAACAGAATAAATACATAAAGTAACATTATCAGACTATAGTTCAAATTTTGCAAGAGAAAGTTTTTTTTGTCTTTTGTTTAAGGGGAAAAAAACGTGTAGTGTTGCAGAAAAAATATTCCAAGATTACAAGAAAATAGTAGTTACATTGTATGAAGTTTTTTTTTTTTTCATGAGAACAATGTGATTTTACGACAAAAAAAATTATGAAAAATATGATGTGAAAAAAAATATTATTTTACAAGGATAATGTAATACAGTATATCGATGGTGGATCGCGGCCAAGGCCCGACCATGAAAGCGAAACGCCACAAAAAAAAATTCATTTTGATATAAAAACACGGATAAGAAAAAAACAAAAAAGCGACGACGCAAAAAACAGAAGTTTCTAAAATTAATTCCGCAAGCTGGTGAATTCAAAATTGCTGAATTGTGAAGAAGCATAATTTATTATTTTACCAGAAAACAAATGAAAAATGTTAATTTTTTTTTTTTACCAAAAAAAAAAAACTTCCATAATTTGGAGATTAGCGCTTCAAAGTTATTTAAAAAAAAAAAAAAAAAAAAAAAAAAAAGCATTTTCAGTCCGTGGTGAGTGCGAAGTGACCCCGAGTGCATTTGCAGGAGGACTTGGATCTGGAGCGCAACTCTCCGACCCGCGCGTGCAGCGGGCGCGGCTTGCCGCCCCGCGGCCAGGACGACTCGGAGGAGGACGACGACGAGGACAGCGGGCACAGCTCGCGGCGCCGCGGCAGCAGCTCGGGCGGCGTCTCCTACGAGGAGTTCCAAGTGTACGCCGCAGCGAAACGGGGGGAAACGGGGGGGCTGGCGGCTTTCGCGTGACGGCGGCGTTGTCGTTGGCAGGCTGGTGAGACGCGTGGACAGGATGGAGCACTCCATCGGCAGCATCGTGTCCAAGATCGACGCCGTCATCGTCAAGCTGGAGGCCATGGAGAGGGTCACCGTCAAGAGGAGGGACGTGCTGGGAAGGCTCTTCGAAGGAGCCGCGGAGGTATGGCGTTCATTCGTGTTGGCCGCAAGAACAAACCCTACTTTCAAACCCTAAGCATAGTTTTAAACCACACTTTGAAACCCTAACGCTAGGTTAAAACCCTAATTTGAAACCCTAAAACACGTTTTTCACACTAATTTGAAACCCCACTTTGAAATTTTAACCTTAATTTGAAACCCTAAACCAAGCTTGAAACCCTACTTTGGAACCCAAATCCTAGTTTTAAATCCTACTTGTTAAAAACCCAATTGGAAACACAACTTTGAAATCACATTGAACCCCTAAAGGCCTAAGCCTACTTTAAAACCACAGTTTGAAACCATAGCCCAAGTTTGAAACCTTAACCCAGTTTAAAACCCTACTTTGAAACCCCAACCATGCTTTGAAACCCCAATTTGTAACCTTAATCCTAATTTGAAAATCTAAACCTACTTTTAACCCCTAATTTAAAGCTCTAATTTGAAACCTTAACCAAGTTTTAACCAAGTTAAAACCCTACTTTGAAACCCCAACCATGGTTTGAAACCTTAATTTAAAACCCCTATTTGAAACCTTAATCATAATTTGAAAATCTAAACCACTTATAACCCCTAATTTAAAACTCCAAATTGAAACCTTAACCAAGTTTAAAACCCTACTTTGAAACCCCAACCATGCTTTGAAACCCTAATTTGTAAGCTTAACTCCAAATTGAAACCTTAACCAAGTTTAAAACCCTACTTTGAAACCCCAACCATGGTTTGAAACCTTAATTTAAAACCCCAATTTGAAACCTTAATCCTAATTTGAAAATCTAAACTTACTTTTAACCCCTAATTTAAAACTCAAAATTGAAACCTTAACCAAGTTTAAAACCCTACTTTGAAACCCCAACCATGCTTTGAAACCCTCATTTGTAACCTTAATCCTAATTTGAAAATCTAAACCTACTTTTAATTAAAAACTCTTAATTTGAAACCTTAACCAAGTTTGAAAGCCCAACCAGTTTGTCGAGTAACTTGTAAGCGCGCGTTGTCAGGAGGAGCGAAGCGAGCAGGAGCGTCTGGTGAGGGAGGAACTGGAGCGCTGGGAGTCGGACGACGTCTCCTCGCAGGTGGGCGGGGCCACGCCGCGGCCCCGTCCCCGCCCACCTTCATCGCTGTCCCTGGACGCCGCGGACAACAACGGGAGCGCTCACGTGTAAATAAATAAGTAAATAAATAAATAAGACACTTAAAGGGATTCCTTGGTTGCGAATACATTTTCGCAATTCCAAAAGTAGTCATCACCGCCGCTGTCACAAAAAACAGCAATACTTGATTGTTTGCGTCGGGCAAATGAAGGATTGATGAAGGACTGATATGAGGGACCACCAAGCTGAAAAGAAATGAAATACTTGACCAATTTGTCACGTTGTTATGAGAATAAAATGAGACGCGGAGAATCTAAAGTGTGCTCACTCCATTTTTGTCATTTGAGTGTGAGATTTACGTCTTGTACTTGGCATTTATTTATATAGCGTCCGACCAATTCATCATCATCATCATCATCTGCAAAAATTGCTGCCTTTTATGTTCAAATTGTAACTAAACCTTTTCGTCTATGCACTTAACTTAAAAATGTCCAAAATGGAGTTAGCCCACTCTAGTTTTCAGTGGCTGTGTTGTGAGAAAATTAACACGAAAGCTAAATAAAGTCTTACAGTAAACATGAAAGAATATTGTGAGAAAAAGGGTGATATTGTGGGAATGTTTGTCTTCTTTGGTACGAGAATCTTTAAAAACAATAATAATAAATACGATAATTAAGTTGTACTGTTACAAGGAAAAAGTTGGCATTTTGTGAAAAATTAAGTCGCATTATTTTGAGGGATTTTTTTTCCCCACCCAAGAATAAATTGGTAATTTTTTTGGGAGGAAAAAAAACAAAAAAAACATCATTATTATGTGGAAAAAAATTGTATGAGAATAAAGTTGTGACATTATGGGAAAAAAATTAAAACATCACATGACATCATAGAAGAAAAAGAGTTAATATTACCGGGAATAAAAAAAAATAAATATTGTGAACTTCTTTTTTTCTTTTAATATTCCAATTTTACTCTTGTAATATTTTTTCCCATAAAATCACACTTTTTTCATAACCCAACTTTTATCTTGCAATGTAAAAAAAATCTCATAAAATGACAACTTTATTCTTGTAATATCAATAATAATATGTAATGTATTCTATTTTTATCCTTTTTATTTTTTTGTAGCAAACATCCAAATATGTGGCTTGGCTATATTTTTTTGCACACATTCATTCATCGTCATGTTTGAACACATACCAAAAGAAGCACCTTTTTACCAATGTTTATTTTGTTGATTTTAATTCATAATAGTTGCCTTAAGTGTGCATTTTGCCTCAAAGCTTCCAATGAACTACATTTTTATTATTATCAATGTAACACACACACATGCACGCACACACATTCAATGTAACTTGAAACAAACTTCAATTTGGAGTGCAAATAGTGTTCATGGGAAACCCATGTGTTTATATTTTATCCTATGCGTTAATATTTTATTATCTGTCTTTTTACAAAAAAAAATGTGTTTATCAAATAAAAGTGATGTCAAAATTGGAGTTGTTCAGAGCTTTTTTTTTGGTTAACAAACTTCCAGCTTTCTTAGATATAATTATATAATATATTGTTCTTATATTTTTTATTGTTGGTGTGATTAATTCCCCCAAAATACATTGAATTGTGTATTTTTTTTTTAAATTTAGCAATTGTATATTTAATATTTTTATGTACTTTTTATATTTACAGCTAACTAAAAATACAGTTTTAGCATTTTTATTTTATTTATTTACATTATATTTCTAGGTAATGTAAAGCATGTTTTAATTTAATACATTGGTGTAAGTAATTAATACATTAACTTCATATAAGTTGTGAAATTAATTTATATGAATTGAATATTGAATTAAAATATTAATATATCTTATTTTGAAATGACTTGGTCAGAACCATCAAAAAGCCAAAAACGGGCCTAAGGGTTAAGAAGTTTACTTTTATATAACTGCAACTTTCTTTGATTGTGAATCATTTTTAACATTTATAATGTCAAATATATGTTTTTATGTATTTAATACACCATTGGTGGTGTTTAATATTGAATTGAATACTGTTGAAATATTAATATAACTTATATTTATTCATTTTAAATATATCGTAGACCTGTGGGTTTTATTTAATGCATTATTGTTCCATTCGATATTTAAAAAAAAGAAACAAACCACTTTTGTGCTTTCATGATAACATTTATATGTAAATACAATCGTACAAAATGTTTCATCTAGTACAATTTCAAATGTTTACTGCTGAGGTCAACAAAAACAAAAAATGTACGACAAAAATCACATCTACTTTTAAAACAATGGATCAGATGTAAATATTTATAAATAAAAATGTAACTTTTTGTACAATTTCCTACCGAACACTTATGAGCTAATGTTGTTGTTGTTGTTTTTTTTTTTAAGTGAATTTCTTAATGTAGCAAAGTTTCAGGTAAGAAATGAACAGGAAGCCCGCTAGCATGACAGCTAACGCTACGTGGTTCTCCCACAAGCCCCACGTGTCGTACTGGATCCCCAGATAGTCCAAGTACTGCTCGCCTGTGCATCTGCAACAAAATGACATTGGAAAATTACTATTTCAATCTTGTAAAATTGTTACCACTTTACTCATTTAAAATTACTATTTTAATCTTGGAAAATTATTTTCACTTTACTCATGTAAAATTACTATTTTAATCTTGTAAAATTGTTACCACTTTACTCACGTAAAATTACTAATTTAATCTTGTAAAATTACTATTTTATGCTTGTAAAATTATACTCTCGTTAAATTACAACTTAATTCTCATTAACCTTACATTCTCACAATTACCTTTGAAAATGTATTTGCCTTAGCTTTATGCTTGCAAAAATGATAGCTTTATTCTTGTAAAATTACAACTTTTTCCTTTCGATTTGTATTTTAATTTACTAATTGTAAAAGAAAAAAAAAATCCTCATAAAATTACATCTTTATTCGTGGAAAATTTTGTAAATTTTAACTTTTTTTTTAATCATTACTACTTATAACTGTACACCTTTGCAAACATTTTGTAAACAAATTTTTATTACCAGTAAAATACAGTACATTTAGTTAGTGTTTAGATTTTTAAAGTTACTTTAGCAGCAAGTTTACAACAGAGCAGCAAACTGGAGTCCGTGCCGCATAACCCGGCAAATTTCTTCCACTCACGTGAGTCCAACGGCGGCCGCCACGCTGCAGTTGCAGCCGGTCACGGCGGCTGACACGTTGGCATCCCGGCAGAATTTTAACCCCACAAACTCGTTGATATTCAGGGCCTGAAGGTCCAAAAGTCCACAGTGAGAGACGAAAGACCGAGGGGGGGGGGGTTTGTTCCGTCTCTAGCTGGATTTACCGCCAGGCCGTAGCGAGGAATACTGAAGTACTTGAGCCAGGCCAGCCAGTTCATGATGCTCGGAAGGTTCACCAGAAGACCCGAGAAGATCTACAAAAAAACGTACGTGTCCGACATCCACTCAAAATAGATTCCAAATTCTGCCCTTTGCGTTCCCTCACCATCATGAAGACGAAGGTGATGGTCATGAAGATGTTGGCGAGCGCCACCACCGTCTGGTCCGCCGAGATGGCCATGGTCATGGCGGTGGCCGTGTACGCCACCAGCGTCACCGTCAGCGTGAACACGGAGAAGGCGGACCAGGTGCCCTTCAGCCCTGAAGCGGGTTCACGATAGCAAGAGGAGAATGGACACAAACAAACAATGGCAAAATATTTTTGACGTCTTGAACTCTACCAATGGTTAACTTTTTTTATTTTTTTTTTTATTTTATTATTTTTTTTTTTACACTTGTATGTAAGGAAGCGTATTGGGGGGGAAACAAACTGTTTTTCTTAGTTTTTTTGAATATTTATTTTTTTTCTATTTTTTTGAATGTTTTCTTTCTGTTTTACTGAATATTTTTTTCTGTTATAAAAAAAAAATATTCTGAAAAACGGGGAAAAAAATATTCTGAAAAATAGGAAGAAAAATCACTCAGAAAAACAGGGGGGAAAACAGTATTCAAAAAAATGTATTCCAAAAAACAGGAAAAAAAAAATATTCCAAAAAACAGAGCACCAACTTCTGTTTTTCAGAGTAATTTTTTCTGACCTCTGAACTCCAAGTGACTTGTTGCAGACAACTGACCTGTTTTTTATGACTGGATAGTTTTATTTTCTGTTTTTTTTAAATAATGTTTTTCTGAGTAATTTTCCTCCTGTTTTTCGGAATATTTTTTTCGTAATATTTTTTTTATGACATAAAAAAAAATATTCAGAAAAACAGAGAACAAAAAACCCTAAAAAAAACAAAAAAAACAAAGCTCCCCCCAAAAATTAGTCAGAAAAACATTTTTTTTTTTTTTGCAACGGTCTTACCAATCATAAAGTATACGCCGCAGCTGAAGATGACGGAAGTGACGGTGCGCAAGGCCACGTCAGACAACACCTTGGACAGGAAGTAGACGGACACTCTGTAGTAGCCGTTGATGTACTCGTGTCTGCGGCATAACCAGCCATATATTATTTACAATAATACTTTTTTTTTCTTTTTCTAATACTTAAATTGTTTTTGATGTGAACGAAAATACCCAAGTTTGGCAAAAGCGCTTATATAAGTTTGTCAAAAACTAAAATGGTCTTTAATGTCTATACATATAATACACGCAATACATATTTTAAGTTTGTCAAATATTCAAATGGGTCTTATATTTATTAAAATAGATATTTTAAGTTTGTCAAATACCCTACTTAAATTGAAATTGATATATGATGTTTACGATAAAAACGTATTTGATTATTTATTTATTAGTTTATGTCATACTCAAATGGGACTTGGATGTTTGCAAAAATACATATTTTAAGTTTTTTGAATACTAAAATCTGTGTTCACAAAGTACATAATTTTGTTTTTCGAATACTAAAATATTCTGTGATATTTACGAAAATGTGTTGTTATAAATTTGTTGAATATGCAAATGAAGTCTTTCATGTTTCCAAACTACTGTACGTATTTTAAGTTTGCCAAGTGGCGACATACAGTATTGCACCAGTACTCTTTCACTTTATCACTGAACTGGATGGATTAATAAAAAATAAAAATAAAATAAAAATTCTTAATTGACAACATACGTGAATAGCTTCCGCTCAGCGATGAAGAGCTCGGCCGCCGACACGGTGCTGAAACATTGGTTGGTAGTGATGAAGAAGAGCGCCCCCATCCTGGAAAAAGAAGAAGACAGGTGAGGCCTTGTCTGGTTTCCACTCTCTGACCCCCCCCACTGGCGTCCTCAAGGGACACCGCTAAAGCCTCATCCAGCAAGCGTGAATGCAATGACCTCTTATGGCGGGTCTGGAGACCGGTTCAACTTTCAAATGTGCTTTGCTGACCTTGTGAGTACCAGCTTGTGCCAACGTTAAGAGGATTAGCGAGCCCCCATAGGAATGAATGCAATTCTCAACGAGGCATTATGCACGTACAGTACAGGGATGTATAGGCTTTTTTTTCTTTTTTTTTTAAATTGTGAATTTTTGCCACTAGAGGGCAACTCATTTTATGCAATTCTCAAGATGTCTGCTTTTGCGTTGGAGCTCTTTATGCGTTCCTCAACTCACCTGTTCTGAATGCCACTCTGATCGTCTTGGACCCTGAAGAAAATGGCTCCCACAATGAGAGCCAGGAAAACGTGCACCCCCACCTGCACAAGGGGTGTAAACAAAACACACGTTTGGCTTACTATCTTAGTTCATTGACAAGCATTTCCTAGCTCAGGGGTCAGCAACCTTTCCTGTCAAAAGAGCCATTTTAGGCCAAGCAAATAACCACAAATCTGTTTGGAGCTGCAAAACTTTTGAAGATTTTGATAAACGAAACAGTGTGTTAGTGTTAATTTACTGTATTGAGGGCCCAAGAGCTAATTAGAGCTGCACCAGAACACAAAAATATCAGAGCATCCAATACGTAGAGATTCATTTTCTTGTACTTTATTTTTTTTATTTTATTTTTTTGTAAGTTTTTCATACATTTTTAGCATTTTCTTCCTTTCTGTCAAAATTCTGACATTTTTGGCAATTTTATGCTCCCATTATGGTATTTTTTGCCTCTTTTTATTTATTTTTTTATTTTTTACATTTTTACTTTTAGCCTTTTCTTCACTTCTGTCGAATCTCTGACATTTTTGGCAATTTTATTACATTACATTATGGTATTTTTTGGCCTCTGTTTTCTTTTTTTTTTAATAGATATTTTTAAACATTTTTCTACCTTTTTATTGCTAACAATTTTATGACATTTTTGGCAATTTTGTGGAAATTTTCAAGATTTATTTTTGTTGTTTGTGGACATTTTATGGGTACTTTTTTAACATTTTCTTTTCTGCTTTTTTTTTATTCTCTGACATTTTTGGCAATTTCATGGACATTTTATGGTAAATTTTCTGCTTTTCCTCTTCCATTTTGGGTATTTTATGATAACTTTGTGGACATTTTTAGGTATTTGTTCAAACTTTTTAATCTACCTTTTATCTCATCTACCTTTTGTCTCTTTTTCTGACCACATTTGGACTCGGGTATTTTTTTGAACATTTAATTATTCATTTTTTTATCAAATGATCTAAAAAAATGAAAAGGAGAGGGACTAAAAGAGCTGGTGGCGAGTGGATGTTTGCTGGGGATTTGACAACAGAGAGTCTGAAAAGCGAAAAAAAGTTTTAATCCCAACAATTGACACATTATGACAGATCTAAGCGGTTCCCAGGGTGAAGGGTTCACCTAATAAGCTCCGAGGCGCTGGAGTGATGGAATCGTGACGACGTCATGTGATGCGTCGCCCGTAGCGCCGGCCAGGGCTATAGTGGGGGTTTGGGTTCAAGGGGGACTTAGGCCAGATATGATATCAAGCCCAAAGGAGGCAAGAGTCGGGTCACTGCAGTCACCAAAGCCGATTACGGCGCCCACGCCGTCCAGATCCCCATTGGTGGGATTATGGAGTCTTATCTGGGAGCAATTGGCTGTTAATAATTCTTAAAGTGAGGAGACTTCTCAAGGCTTTGAAACGTCAGGTTGATCCCACCAAAGGGCGTTCGTCGACGACTAAATCATCTTTGATGTTTATGAAAAGGAAGAGTTCAAATTTTTCAATGTTTACAAAAAACGTTTGCAATGGGGTTTTTGTTTTACTTAATTGTCTTTGATTTGACGCCAATACTTTTATTTGTGTCACACAAAATTGTCTTCAATGTTTACAAAAAGGTACCTGTGCCACAGACGTTTGCGGGTTCAGCATGAGGTTCTGGAAGGTTCTCCGCAGCACCCAACGCAGCTGGTGGCCAAATGAGCTGTTGTATCTGACGGTACGGGAGGCGGGCGGCGGGGAGTGCCGCCGGTCCTGAGCGATTCGCTCCAGCTGCGCCAGCGTGTCGCTGCAGTAGCCGCTGCTCTTGTACTCCTCAACGAGGCGCTCCTCCATTCTCTGTCTGGACCTGCCCACCTCCTCCACGTCCAGTTCTAACCCAGGAATTGGACGTAAAGGTGCTAATAAAATATTACAGGACTGACTGCGGCCACTCACCCACTTGTTTTAGACACATCCACATACAAATGTAAAAATGAAATTGTAAACATCACCTCCTGAAAGGCAGCCTTTGGACATGCTGGTGACAGCGAAGTCGCCGTTGATCACATCCAGGAAAAAGTCGGCTGGGTTGTTGTGGGGTTCGCAGCAATATCCTGAAAGACAAATTCGAATTTTGAGTCTCATCTGCATACTTGTGGGAGGATATACATAATAGCCGGCTTGACTGAACGACAAGGGTCTCAGGATTGACCCCTGGGGAACCCCACAAGCCACGACAAGACGCAAAACGCACGAATGCTAGCTTCCATGATGGCTAAATTGTCTTGCATGTACATTAAGGTGAGTGAAGATGAAGTTATCTTTGGTGTTGTCAAGTTAGTTTAATTGAAGACTAAATCATGCTTGATGTTTACAAAAATGTTTTGTTGAGGACTAAATTGTGTTTGTGAAAGTCTCGGTTTTCTTTGTTCTATGTTCGGTTCAATGTAAGCTACAAAATGTCCAATGTATAAAAAAATACAATGGCTACGTTTGTTCCGGTACTCATAATTCTGAGAACATTTGATTGAGGATTTAATCAAACCAGGAAGTGTGTATGGAACTTGAACTCGGAAATCCCACTTGCAAAGTCGGGGGGTAAAGAGAAGTAGCCCAACTTCACCGACAGACTACAACGTAACGTCACTGGCGACCCGTTGGGAAACACAGACCGTGAATGGCAGAACAGAATTTACTCGAGTATAAAACTAGATAGCTTTCTTTATTCAAAAATATTCAATATAACTCCACGTATGCGACAGTATGCCGCTATCTACCTGCATAAAATGATACGGTGAACTACGGAACTGTATGGAATGCTTATAAAATAAGAGAAAAACAATAAATAAGGCAAAATTGCGAGAAGGCAAGTTTGCTGGAGGGCAAAATTAGTTTTGAGGACCAATATAAAAAAAACAATTCATCACTATCCGCCATTTTGTTTACTTTCGCCTCGAACGCTTTCAGGTCAGAACTGGGAAAAGTGACTGTTAAAGCCGACTTCCGACCGTCCGGACCTAGTTAGAGCATCACCTACAGGTCTGGAGTGGAACAACAGTTGTTTTTTTGTTTTTTTCAGTCAAATGGTATGTTTAGGATTCTTGGGCCTTAGCAGAATTCATACTTATTGGGTAAAAACAAAAAAAAAAAAAACAAGCTACAGGGGGGCCAAGCGATTACCGATGTTTGCAAAGTAGTCCAATGCGTTTGGCGCCGGTCCGTGGTACACCGTCTTGCCTCCGACCAGCAAAGTGAGCGAGTCAAAGAGTCTGTAGATGGAGTAGCGAGGCTGGTGGATGGACATGATGATGGTTCTCCCTTGATTGGCCATCCTGTAGCCACACGAGTCAGTACAGATGTAAACATTTTGATTGATAGCTAGCTAGCTAGCTAGCTAGATAGCTATCTAGCTAGCTAGCTAGCTAGCTAGCTAGATAGATAGATAGATAGATAGATAGATAGATAGATAGATAGATAGACAGGAAGTGTTGGTCTCTAAAGTTATTAGAAAACGATTACTGAATGTGTCAATCCTTTCCCATCCTGTCTTTTAGGCATACAGGAAGAAACTGCTCTCGGTTCATTTTATAATATACGTACGTACCTTCGTAGCAACAACAAGACGGAGTTAGCTGTGCTGGCGTCCAGGCCCGTGGTGGCCTCATCCAAGAACAACACGGAGGGATCGATGATCAGCTCCATCCCGATGTTGGTCCGCTTCCTCTCGCCTCCCGAGATGCCGCGAGTCATCTGTGTGCCCACCTGGGAAGACCGAAGAAGGAACATTTCCACAACAATCCCCTTCCTGAAACGGACCTTTCTGTATCATGTTCACCATGCAGTCGGCCACTTTGGCGAGGCCGAGTTCCGCGACAAGGTGATTGACGCGGGCTTCTTTTTCGCGCTCAGACACGTGCGCGGGGAGGCGCAACGCTGCTGAGAAACGGAGATTCTCCCTCACTGTTAGCGTACCCATGACCACGTCCTCCTGGTACACAGGGAAAACTAGCGTGTAAGGTGAATTTGATGACTTAATGCCATTTGTGTAAAGTTCTTGTTTGTCCATTAATGCTAGCATGGCATTTAGGCTAGTATGCAAGCTAATAATGCAAGCTAATACCATTGATGGGCCCAGTGCTAGCGTGTTAACCAGGCTAGTAGGCTATGCTAGCTAACATAATTGAATTTATGCTTTTGAAAAATGGTAGATGTTAGGTATGAAAAATTCATTATTATAGTGAGGAATAATGCACTGGCCTGGAAACAGAAGTTTAAAATATAAAAAAAAAAGACTTTCCCATATTTAGAAAACAATCAATTGATCTTTAATTACCAAGCAATTAGGGATGTAATGATAAGGGCAATATCGTGATATCGTGACATTAAAACTGCCACAATATCGTCGTCGTAATGTTCACATTATTTAAAAGGACCACAATTGTTAAAAAAAAAAAAAAAAAGTCAGGTTGATTTCCATTTGTGGAGTTCTAGCACCCTCTAGTGGCTAGTTTATTAGTTCAATTTAATTTTCATTAGTGATGTTTTGGCCTTCCATGTTTAAAATCTATGCTAATTGTCAGATGAAGGGGAACCTAATTTGCTTATGAAGCAATCAATGTGTGCTTGCATTAGCAAGTAAGTGCCTCAATATTGTTATTAGAGATTGTAGGTGGTTTATATGCATTGCTGTTATGTACAAAAGCGCAATATTGTGCTTTTTTTTTTAGTATGAGCTCTTTTTTTTTGTACAATATTGTGATCTTTTTTAAATATCGCTAACCCCCCCCCACAATATTGTCCTTCATATCGTGACCTTCGTATCGTAATGTTTGGATATCGTTACATCCCTACTAGCAATATAATTAGTTGTTGTGATCAATTAGGGACATGTACTTAAATGTTTGTTTGGTAAATAATACATTGAAAAAAAAAGGTACCTGGACCACATAGCCAGACAGACACTTGAAGGTGGGTGCTTGCGGCGCTCCGTCGATTAAAACTTCCCCCGAGAGGCCACATGGATCCTTCCTCGCAGCAAGAATATCCAAAAAACTTGGCAGAGCGACATAAAAAGATATCAAACATTCATGCAGACATCTATTTTATTTTTTTTCAGAAGTCAGGTGCACTCACGATGACTTTCCGCTTCCGGTCGGCCCGAGAATTGCGTTCAGGCCAGGCCTCATGATACCACTGCAGGACAAAAACAAACACTTAGTAATGCAAAATATTTCTATTAATAAACATGGTGTCGACTTTTTCGACTCAATTTTTTGTCATTTGAAAAATTTCCCCTTAATTTGTCCATGTATAGTTCACAATATTAGTCATAGTCATGTTCACAATATCTAAAGGGAACATATCTGTTTAAAAAGTCAGGTTGATTTCCATTTGTGCAGTTCTAGCACCCTCTGGTGGCTAGTTTATTAGTGAAATTTCATTTTCATTAGGGATGTTTTGGCCCCCATTTCGTGATAATTATCGGTATCGTGACCTCCATATCGTGATATCGTGTCGTGACGTTTGGATATCATTACATCCCTATTATACGTACTCTTCGAAAATAAAAACACTTTTTTTGTGTTTCTTTACTTTATCTGTCTTTTATTAAACCTACAAATGTGTCACATCATTTTGCCTGACCTTGCGTAAGGAGTTTTAGGCTAGCTGTTTCACATCCTTTCTCAGAAAAATACTCGTGCACGTCACGTGTGTTCGTTGGGTCACACGTGACGGCAGAATGGGCCACTTAATTACCGATAACAAAAAAACAAAAAAAACAAAAAAAAACGAATCGTTGACAAATTGAAAGGGCGTTCCGTGAAGTTGTTGGTCCAAAAATAGGATTAATCAGGTCTTCTGAGAGGCCAGAATTGTTTTGATACAGTTATTGTATTGAATCTCATTAAATTTGTGTAAAGTGGCCAAAGAGTTCAGCGAGAACAAGCCATACACACTCACACATACTTTGTACAGTCGAACAAAATGGAATTAAAAGATTGACCAGAAGCTTGGCCAAAGGTCACGTGACGCCGTTCTAATGCGTTCCCTTGGCAGACGCCGACCGCACTGAGAGATTATAAGCAAGAAACCGTGCGTAATATCATATGATTAATGCAAGGAATAATTCGGTCTCGCATGGGAAACCACACACACAAATTTCTTTGTATCATCGTGGGGACTTCTCATTGACATTGTGCCTTTCCCGAACATCACCCATCAAAAATGATTGCCTCCTTACCCTAACCTCAACCATAACCCAATTCAAACCTAAACCGTAAAACCAAGTCTTGACCCTCAAAAAGAGGTCTCAATTTGAACAAAATGTCCCCACAATTTCAAGTCGGTCCCCACAGTGGTAGTTAAACCTGGAAAAACACGAGCACACGCAGGACGGAAAAATAAATAAAAAAAATAATCATTTCAAAAAAATCATTTATAAAATAAACTATACCAAATTATTAGGATTACTAGAGTTGAGAGGTTATAAAATTAGATTTGACGTTGTTACAAAAAGGAGACAAAGTCACAAACACAATAAAAGGACTTTGCTGTTTTTTTTCTGTTAGCAATTTAAAATATTACAAACTTTCATTTAGTTAAGAGACACATTCAGACACGTTCACAAAAACACACAGGGGGGAACTATAAATATAAAAAGAGTGGATTTTGTTTTTAAATTGAAAAATTACAAAATTGGAGCCATCCTTTTTAATTATTATTTGTATTATTATTTTAAACTTCCTTATGCTAAACGTTTTAAAGTTTGTTGAATAATGTTTTAATATTGTTATTGTATGTTTTTTTTTGTAAATTTTGTAACATATTTTTATTTATTTTGTTGATGCTTATGTGTTGCCTTTTCTTGTGTAAAGCACATTGAGTTGCCTTGTGTATGAAATGTGCTACTCAAATAAACTTGCCATGTATTAATTAATATTCTATTTCACACTCGTACAAAAGGACAGAAAACCACAAAAACACATTTACATTTGCTTTTTTTTTTTTTTATGACAATTTACAAAATTAAAGAACAAATACTCACAAAATACACCCCAGCAGTGAACTATAATGTTTTCAGTGTTATCAACAAATTATTGGAATTAATGGCATACGGTGGTATGAAATAATAATCAATGGTCGTACATTGAGGCTATAAACACGCATACACAAAAACACAGCCATGAGGTAACCTACAGAAGACTTTTTTTTTTTTTTTTTAATTGACAATTTACCAAATGATTGGGATTTTAGGAGGTATGAACATTATTTTACGCTAATGCAAAGGGACAGAAAGTCACAAAAACGTCTTCTTGAAAACATCCAGAATGCTACTAAAAAATAGATTTTTTTCTTTTTACAGTCAACAAATATATTATGATTAATTGAGAAGAATGTAATTAATTTTTATACAGCTACAAAAGGTGCTAAAATTGACATACCAAGCCACCAAAAAAAACAAAAACAAAAACAAAAAAGTACTCACTTGAGGTCCGATAGTATCTGGCGAGGACTCGTGGTGTTTTTGCAGAAGAAGCCGTCCCTCACGTGAACTTTGTAGCCGACCTTGTGGAAGCTGACGGTGGACCCGCACGGCTGCCTGGCCGGCGGCTCCGTCACCGCGGCGACCTTTGAACCCAGCAGGCCGTTGACGCCGACGTCGTCCAGCATCGCTACGTTGACGTGACAGCCTCGCTCCATCTTGCGCACTGTCAGCAAAGTATGCATTATTATTATTAGTAGTAGCAGTTGGACTAAAAAAAATAATTTAAAAGGTCTGCTGTGTCTTTTTTTTGTAGATCTGCTCCTGATGGAGATGTCTACCAAATTTCATGTGGCTAAGCGAAATCGGTTTTGGGGGCTGAATTTTCAAACATTTCCAAATCAATTTTGGGTGTTGCTTAAATGAATGATTTACGGCGAATCACCAAACTTGGCTGACTTGCTCTGCTAACATGCAATGACAAAAATTAAAACCCTTGGACAAAAACTCGAGGAAAAATTAGTCTTTGAAGGACTTCTAGAAGTAGTCGAAATAAACAAAAATGATCTGCTTTGATCCAAAATGGAAGACTTCCTGTGTCGTTTTAGGCATTGGTTCTTGAGACTTTTTTTGTGGGTCTATTCTCGGTAGACCTGCCTACCAATTTTTCTGTGGTTAAGTGGAATTGTCTTTGTGGGCCTGAATTTCCAAACATTTTCAAGCCAATTCATGTTGGGGCTCACCCCTTTGTGCTCAAGCCCATATTATACAAATAATAAAATATTTGTTGTGTAATATTTTTGGAGTGGTGGGACTCAATTAAAAAAAAAAAAAAGTCCAAATAGTAAGAACCAATTGCAATTAACCCAATTTTTCATTTTTTCATTGCTTGACTTTCCACTTTGTCTCAACTGCTGCCTAATGTAAAAAAAATAAAAATAAAAATAAAAATAAAAAATTCAAGACGACGACAAAGGCATTTCTGCAGTCTGTCAAAAAAAAAAAAAAACTGAATTGCACTACTGTTTACCCTGTCCGAAATGGCCGCTTCAAACCAAACTGTCAGACTTGTTTTTACGGCTTCTCCAGACTTTTTTTTTTTTTTTTTTCCCCCTGTATTCATGACATGTTCACCAAAAATCATGTTGCTAAATCAAACAGGCTTCCGGCTGAATTTTTAAACAGCAAATTCACACTTCATCACAAAGACTAAATGAATGGAACACAACGGCTTCATTAACATATTGAATAAACATGAAGCTTGAATAATGTCAATATTATTTGTCCATGAAAACGGAGACAAGGTTGAGCTGATTGCAAACATACAAGTGCAAGCTTACTTTTGGCGTCTGAAGAACACGCGAACGGTTGATATCAAATTGTATGTTTACATATGAAGACAATATAATGTATTTACATATGACTCGTATTTAATTCATTTTGTTTAAGTTTAAAAATTTTATGCCGTGGCTTTGGAAAGTGTATTTGAGGAAAACTAGAACTAGCTACTACATGTGTGTTTGCTTGGGCAATTTTGAAATAATTACAGTATATTTTTTACACTTTTTTTTTTTTTTTTTAAATGGTAAAATTGTCTAAAATGCATGTTTTTATATTATATTGATATCATAAAGATAGTTACATTTTTTGTAAGTCTGATATATTTAAGTACCAAAGACTGAAAATATATCATAAAATAAAGTGTACAATATATTTTTTAAAAAGTATAATTTAGCATGTCCACGATTGACTCATCATGTATCACAATGTTGACTAAAAGAAACAAAAAAAAGCATACGGGCGAAGAGCAGTGATGCCATGTGAATTTCTCTATTTTTGTGCTTCTTAAATAAATATGAAAGCATAAGGAGCAACTCACCTGCGGGCCTTGCGAGCGAGCGAGCGACGCTGCACTGTGCAGGAGGAGGCGAGAGACGCCGACAAGCATCTCATGAGAGCTCCGAGTCAAAAGGTCACCGTCACAGCATGCTGCTTTAACCCTTTGCTCACTGCTCTTAACAGCACAAACACAACAGCGCTAAATTGTTTTCTTTTTTTATTCTTATGACCAAATATTAACAATTAATGCACAGTACACTGTTTGCGAGTTTTTTTTTTAAATCTTACAACCAAATATTGACATTTTAAAAACAAAAATTTCAGTGCATTAAAAAGATCAAGTTTATAATAAAATATAATCCCAGCAATTAAAAATAATTCTATCCATCTATTTTCTTGAAAGTTCATGTTTCCTTTTTTTTTTTTTTTAAATGATCACATTTTTAATGAAGTAATTCTGCTAACAAACGGATGCTTAATATTGTATTTCAAAAGTATAAATAAAGAACATTTTTAAAACTAACCTTGATCAGAGGTTTGGGAGAAAAATATAAACAATTGGAGATATTGTACGTTATTATTGGGCAGTGACAGTGATATTGGAATAAAGACAATATGTGTGAGCATTAGCTGGCCTGGGTAGTTCAAGGCGGATGTTTAACCAGTGAGCTCAGCATCATGCACACATTCATGGCTAATGGCGTATTTGTATTTAAAAAGTGTCATCTGATGCTGACATTGCTGAATGGCGACACGTGTTTAATCATTCCAGTGAAAATATGGATGAATTAAAATTGGAAAAAAAAAAAAAAAAGTTCAAAATGGATGTTAACTTTTTGTATTATGACTATTCTGAAATTATAAAAAAAAAAATAAAAAAAAAAATAAGGGCAGCGCAACGTCTTGGGCAGCGCTGCCTTGTCACTAAACAAAAAAATATTGGTGTCAAAGTCACTGTTGTGCAAAAAAATGTATCTTTTCACAAATAGCTTGGTTTTTATTTTTTTAAATATTTTTGTATTTCGCATATGTCACTCAAATGACCTAATTTCAAATGGTGATTACTAAATAACGGAATAAGGTAGAAACATACTTTTTTTTTTCTCATGAAAGAATGGAATCCAATCTTTCATATGGTATCCACCATATTTATGTCCTCATACCGCACAATATTCTGTTTGCTTTGGAAGATGACTGAAAATGCTCCAAATTGGCTGGCACCGTTGGGTTTTTTTGGATAACGTTTGGCAGGCAAAGAATTCAATTTGGTTGCGCTCTTGTATTGGATCTCATTCATAACCCAAAATTAAAAAACAAAACTTTTAGTACACTTCCAGGAGCACATATTTAATGAAGTCATTGCTGTGAAACACAATACATGTCCAACTATGTACAGTACGTCCCGAGTATACATTCCACATACGTATAACAATGATGTAGTAGTTAGTTCGATATAAAAGGCAACGAAGAGAAACAGTGTCGTTCACAGATGAGTGGGTTTGAAATGAGGTTGCGTTGTTTCCCATGGTGAACAATATTTACAAACGTGGATGGATGCATGTTGCTAAATTACAACTCGGCGTGTGCTTGACTTGTTATAGACAATAAAAATCAACATTTGTGCATAAATATCTCCTATTTACACAACCTAAGCTGTACATTTCTGTACCCTGAATACATCAGCGCCGCTCTCACTCCATCTTGATGAAACATTTGATTGTGATCACAGAATATAAGCAAAAAATATATATAGGTATATGTTTACAAATGTCAGGTTCACTCATTGGGGCCCAAAAGAACATTCTGGCAAAAAAAAAAAAAAAACATGCTCTTCATTCACATCTTTGACCCGCTAGCTAGACTGTGCAAATGATTCCTATAGGCAAATGTACAAACCATTTTTGGTAACAATCCTGGAAGAAGTGCATGGGTGGGCAACCTACGCCATATACGACACTTGATTTTTTTTTTTTTGTCTAAGAACAGCTTAATGGCATTTTTATTCATTTCAAGATGAAAAGTTGATTTGAAATAAATAAGTGAAGTTATGTCAACATGCTTCCAATATATTAGCGTCCCTCAAATGGCCCCTGACCCGAAAAAGGTTGCCCACCCTTGCTTGAGTTCCACGAGCTTCTACAGTTATGTACACCACAAATCCCAAACGTGGAGTCAACGACACACCCTCTTTCCTTAACAGTCTGAAAAATGGACGACGTTGACTCGTTTCAAAATGAAAAAGTCATCCAAATTGATTTTTCTTCAAGTGCAAATGTTAAGTGCTGCCAACAGCAACAGTCAGAACCTCCAAAGTCCGACCTGACACATGCCATATTTCAGAGTCAACCTATTGCCGTCATAAAATTCATCATTTATTTTTAAAGATGTTACGAGAATTTAGGCAAGCGTAAAAAAATAAATTGTGAAAACAAAATGAAATGAAATTAACTTGGATGGCTCGCTGCCGAACGTGCAGCTGACTTTGGCTTGATGATTCCGTTCCTTTATTTTCTCTTTTTATAAATTTGCTCTGATGCCAGGAAAAAAAATACAAAGTCAAATTTTTGAATATTCATGTGATTATTTTTGCAGAAGAATGACTTTTTCTTGTTAGGTTACAAATTTAATCTCCTAAAATTCCAGCTATATTTCTTGTGTAAAATGAATTGTTTTTGTCATAGTATAGGACATTTTATTGACATAAAATTACAACTTACAACCATTTTTCTTTTAATATTACAACGTATCATTTTTCACATAAAATATTGTTTCCACAATATTTGTAATAGAACCATTTTATTTTTCTTAAAATTATATTTTCCTCTTCAAATGAAAAATCATAATTTTTCTCAAGCAACTTTTTTTTGAGGTTTTAAAATTTTATTTTCTGTAAAAGTACAACCTTTTTCTTGTAACTTACAACTTTATTTCCTGTAAAATATTTTTTTTTCTCCAAATTAGACAAAATGGAAAAAAAGATGGGAAAAAAAATGGGTGGATTTTGCTGCTTAATTCGCATCCCACATATGCAAAATTAATAAGAATACCGTTTTTAGGATAGTGGTACTGCATTGAATATATTATTTAAAAATTTTATTTTTACTTGAGTTCCACTTTCTAAAACTTTTTTTTTTTTTTTTTTAATAGTAATTGTGGACTTTGTATTGTATTGTAATATTAGAAACTGCTTTTGTCGAGTGCGACATAAAGTAAAATCTTTGTTCAATTCCGACTTCACAGTAGGAGGTACAACTGCGTTCCCAATGTAAGCGCTAACAACCCCCCACCCACTAGCTAGTCGAATACTTCTTAGCGGTTAGCAGCAAAACGCTCAAAGGCTAAGAATGTTTGTCAAGACTTTTTTTTAGTGCATTTTTGTTGATTGCGCGATTGCTCGCGCAGCAGTTGTCTCACGTCTTTTTTTTTTTTTTTCACAAACAAACGCTATCGACTATTGCACGTTTGACCACGCCCCTTCCCCCCAGCAACCCGCCGCTACGCCCAGCGCCCGCTCGACACGAAGCTTCGACTGAAGGAGAAGCTGGTGTCCGAGCTGGTGTGCTTGCCCCAGGCGCCAAAGGGCACCACGATGATGGTGCTGTTGTCCTCCGAGCCGTACTGCAGAGCCTGCCGGAGGACACGCCAAGGTCGTTTACAAGTCGTGTGAAGGAGTGCGTGTTGTGGGGCCACACCGCAATTTTGAAACTACAGACGGGCTTTGTTAAGAACCAAACGATCGGATTGAAATCTCCAAAGAAGGCGACCGGGTCGAGGCCACGTCGGCTCGTACCTGCTCAGAGATGCGCTGCGCCGCCTCCTTTGGGTCGTGGCACTGGTTGATGACGTTGCAGATCTCCTGGCTGTTCATGATGAAGTTGATGCCGTCGGTGGTCAGCGCCAGGAAGGAATCGTGCACGGGGCTCAGCTGGTGGGGCAAAGAAGACCTCATAGCATTTTGGATGCACCCATGTAGCTGCTGTATAGACTACAGCTCACACTAATGAAGAAGAGCTGTTGAGCTATTATGGATGGAGGGATGGATGGATGAATTATAGTTTGGCACCACCTAGAGGTGACTTTGTACTACTGTATTGAAAGTTATTCTATCATGTTGGTGTAGTATTATTATTACCGTATTTTTCTTTTCTTTTTACGCTGTTACAGAAGCGTATTGCATTCACTCAAAACTGTTTTTCTAACCAATTTTTTTTGGGTGGAGCTTTGTATTTTTTGTGTACTATTTTTTCTGTTTTTTTTCTGTCAAAAAAAATATTCAGAAAAATAGGGTGACGAAATTATTCAGAAAAATTAGGAAAAATTAATCAGAAAACAGAATAAAAAAATGTAAGAAAAATGGGAGAAAAATTATTTAAAAATAAATAAATAAATATAAAAAAAATAAAAAAAAATAAAAAAATGAAAAAAATTACTCAGAAGAAGCTGGTGCTGTTTTTCTGAGTAATTTTTCTATTTTCCTATTCGGTTAAACAGAAAAAAATATTCAGAAAAACAGAAAATAAAAACAAAAAACAAAGCTCCCCGAAAAAAATAGTCAGAAAATCTTTTTTTTTTTGAATGCAATATACTTCCGCACTTTATAAATGCAGTCAGAAAAAAAATAATTAAAAGGCACACACAGCTAACCCAACCATTATTGACCCCAAGTGACAGACTATGGTTCTTCTCCTTGGCCAGGAATTATAATACGGCCACAACTAACCGAGAGGTGTTTCACCTCATAACAACATTCATCAACATACCACGACTCTCTTTGTCTCTGGCTCGGCAATGACTCCCGTGCCCTTCAAGTCAAAGTCCCCGATGCTTCGCGTCATGGCCAGCCTGCCATTGACGTTGGATTGCCCCAAACTGTTCCAGGTGATGAAGCCTCCGCTCCTCTTGATCCTAAGCAGACAGTTATGAAGGCACGTTAACTCATTCACTCCCAGACATTTTCACTGAAGCAACCCCCCTTGGGTTGGATTTTGACTGATTTTGCAAGGCCACAGAATATTGTGTTCTATTAATATAAAAACATGGAACCTACCCAAAAAACTATCTGTTTCCGTTTTACAGCAATTAGCATTAAGATATACACTTGACAAAAAGAGCTTGTTCATGGCCCTGGCTGATCTCTCATACTCTATGGCCACCCGCTGGCCGTTTTTTTTGTAATAACTACTGTTGCTTTAAGCTATCTCTTCATGTCAGAAGCTGCATCAAAGCCTTCTGTCAGCGCTTGCATAAAAAACGTGTAAATCCGTTTTTGGGAGTGAAGGACAAAGTATTAAAAAAAAACATGTTTATTCGTTTTTTGCTTTGAATGAGTTAATAACAAAGGATGTTCTGAGGGCAAATGGCAGCCTACGAGTTGGCCCTTAATGAATAATATTTATTTATTTATTTAATTTTTTATTATTATTATTTTTTTTGGGGGGGGGGTTATTTTTTGATGCAATAATATTTGTGGATTTTTTTTCAACAATTATTTTTTCTTGTGTTTTATTTTTCTGGGGGGAAGAAACCAATGATTTTTTTGTCACGCGTTAAAAAAAAACAAACAGTTGTGTTAAAGGGACTTTAACTCAAAATTAACTTGAATTTTTCTACTTGCTGTCGACTGATGATGACATCACCTGTGCTGAGGAAGTAGGGAACGACCAATCATGACTCAGTTTACTGACCAAACCCAGAAAACAGGTGAGCTATGATTGGCTGTTACTTATTTCTTCAGCACAGGTGATGTCATCATCAGTCGATTTTATTAATTGTACATGAAAAATAATAAAGTTAACAAATTCATTCTGGACAAAATATTCACTTTTCACTGCTGAAAATTATCAATGAGTCAAGTATCCCTGTAAGTTGCAGATCCCTGCTATACGTAGTACAAAAAAAACAAAAAAACAAGCCGAGTACAGCGAACTCCAAACTTTTTCGGAGCATTTTCACACTCGCCTCTCCTTCTCGTCCTTCCTCTCGGGCGTGTGGTCCACGGTGAGCTTGAGCGCCTTGCCCTTGCGGCACAGCATGGCGCGGCTGTCGCCCACGCTGGCCACCACCAGCTCGATGCCGTCCCTCAGCAGCGCCACGGTGGCGGTGGTGCCCGCGTTCACCCCGGGCGCTACAGAGACATTAACGGAGGAGGGCCAGGCGTGAGAGGCGGAAGTGGACGCTTCGCAGGTGTGCACAAGAACAACCACAGGATGGATGACGGATATGTCGAGCACGCACACACACACACACACACACAACACACACAACACACAGACATGAAGACAGGGATGGGCGAGGGTGTCATGGAGTAGATAATACAATTGTCAATGAAGGAAGAGGGGGAGGGGGGACTGTTGCACATGCACTTTGAACAGTTGAGTGTGTTCAGTGAAATGTACATCTCAAATAGCACTTAACATTTGATAACTAAACAATCACATACAAAGTCAACTAATACAAATGCATTCAGATGTTGATGTTTTTTTTGTTTTTTTTACAGTTTACACCAGCAGCAGCAAAAAAAAGAAAAAGAAAAGATAATTGAATTTTCTCAAACTGTGTTAGTCATTTACACATTTCGTTGCTGTTCAACTAGCTGGAAGTTCATTTTTAAAGGGGCATAACGTGGATATAAAAAGTCTACACACCCGTGATCAAATGCCAGATTTTTGTGAGATACAAAAATGAGACTAAAATATCATTTCAGAATTTTTCACTAATAATGTGACCTTTAACCTTTACCTCATTGATATACTTTTATTAAAGCTCGATCTGAAATAATGTGGCTGCACAAGTGTGCACACCCTCTTATGCTACATTCAAGGAATGTGGGAAGTCGGAGACAGATCGTGAATGGCAAAACGTAACTTTCAAGCTTAAACACAAATGCATCTGTATTTATTATTACATTAATTTAGTTATTCAACTTCACGTAACGCAACGTGATTTGCAAGTTATTTGGTGAAATGTATGAGGCTTTGAAAATATTCTTGATAGATAGATAGATGGCAAAATGCCATAAAATGGCTTCCACTCTTGCTTTTCCGAAAATGGCTTCCACTGACTGAGTGACGCGGTCTGACGGGCTTGCCAGTTGGACAGCAACGACATGTTTTGAATGCATGACCACTGAACTTGAGCTCTGCAAGAGCAGCTTGTTCCCAGGCCAATTGTGCACATTAGACATGCTGCGTCGTGTGTGGAGTTTTGCTGGCAGAGAGGTGACAACAGACGTTCTCAAACGGACGCGCGCTCTCACAAGAAGCTCTCGCAAACACTCGTTAAGATAAGAGAGAGAGAGCTAGAGAGAGAATCGAGATGGAGAGAGAGAGAGAGAGAGCGGGAGAGGGGAGTGAGAGAAAGATAGGGAACCTTCCAGAAGTCCAGGATTTAGGACCCGCTGGACTCTCTCTCCTTCAATATCTAGCCCCTCGTCATCCACATTGGTGCCAAGGGCCTCCAGCTCTGAGCTGGGTCCGCAGCTGCCGTAGATAACATGCACACACACACACAGGCATATTGGGACATTTCACACAGCGCGGCCCCCCCGTGGGTGCCACGTCAACTCGTGTTGTTAACATTAGCCTAAACAAACACAGTTGGGTTACGTTGAAATACTGAATTTGTTTCACGGGAATACTCATTTGCATGCACTGGATGATGTAGATTGATGATTGTCAAACTTTTTTTTTTTTTTACACCAAGTAGCACCTTAAAAAATTGACTTTGCCCGCTATAACCATTTATAAAGTACGTAAGCATATTACGTCAAGAAGTTCACTGAAACCGAGGCAGAGGTTTTATTCCTAAAACTATATTTGATGTTATTTAAGCTTTATGCAGTTCGAACACTTAAATACAGGAAAATGATTCAATTAAAATACATGGCACATAAACTAAATAAGAATTGGACCCACTATCTATACAACTTTTTAACTTTTTATATTTTTGTTATGTTTATATGTCCAATAAATCAATCAAATCAGTCAGTCAATCAAAATGTGTACCTGAATATTAGATACAAGTTACAAGTTGAGTCTACTTAATTAAAAACAACTCAACTATACTTAACAAATATACTGTACTGGATCCCCCCCAAAAAAAAGATTTATGCCACTGTAACATTAGGAAGTTTTAAAATTTAGGACCTTTGCATGCCACTAGAGGGTGCCTGTGTACTAACACTGATAACACTGAGAGACACTGCTAAATGTGGGTGTGGAAAAACCCTTATTACTTGAATTTAGATTGTCCCTAATAACCAAAGAGTAAATTACTCACATTTCTTTCCGAGGATGAAATACTTCCCAAAGGAAAAGTGTTGTGATGCCCATGAGATTAAAATTAGATTCTACCCTACCAAGGACAGAGCGTATAATGGTTCACATCTAAAGCCATTGTTTAGAGGAACAGCAAAATGCTGTTCAATCTCCAATATTTTTTTATTTTAAACAACTGTCGCCAATAAAAATGCAGCGGGTTCTCAGTTTTGACATGGGCTGATGAACTGGTAATAATAATAATAATAATAATAATAATAATAATAATAATAATAACAACAACAACAACAACAATGATAGAATGATTGATTCCAGGATGCAGGTCAAGCTTTGATTTGGAGCAAATTTACCAGCTGGTTATGATGGAAAAGGAACTCGTAACTTTTTAGGTGGCATTTTGACATTCCAAGCTGTCATAAAAAAAGGAAAAAACAAGTACCGGTAAACCACTGTGCCCGCGGAAGTACAACAGGTTTTAAGGAAGTTGTGAAGGAGATGATTTTTTTATTTATTTTTTTAAACATTCTAAACTGAACTGTTAGTGAAGACGCAACTTAGTGCGCGCCATTTTGAATCGTAGAAATTCAGGTCCTTAATCTCGTATGGTGGGACTGTCATAAAGCGAGCACCCGCTGCATTCACTGTGGTTTGTCATTTCAGCGTGTCACTCATCTCGTTAGATGCCAAAAGCAGACATTAGTGTGCTCCGCCATTTGTTGGGTTTAGCATCTTTTGTTCTTTTGTTAGATAACTTCCGTTTTAAATGACAGCTCCATGTCGCTAAACCCAACAACAACAAAAATAAGCATATCATTGTGTATGACGAAACTCAAGTTGAAAAGACCAATAATATTTTTCTTCAACCTACCATCTGAGGAGCGCTGCAAATGCTCGGCTAAAGCTTTGTCTACTTCCAGGAAGGCTTGCGTTAAAACCAGCTCCAGATTGTCCTCGTCGGCCACAAGATCCCTGCAACGACAAAACAAACAAACGTTTATGTGCACAGAGATCAACTATGAATTCCTTGTGAACATTCCTCTCAAAATAAATTCCTCAAATATTAGCCTCGCCTGTGTTTGTCGTACGCCGGATTAGTAAATAAATGCTGGCAAAGTAGCCTCTTCCATGAAAACATCCTACAAAAACAGGGTGGGAGAACTGAGTTGACTAGTTGAGTTAAACTTCAGCGGAAGAGCCGTTGGAAATCCCCTCACTCACTCTATTCCATGTCTGCGTCTTTCACACGTTTGGTTTTAACAGGATGTGTGAAAGGTGCTTTGAAAATTACCTTTATGGCAGCCCCTTGGACATCATATGTAAAGAAACTTTATTGGACACTTGTGAAACTACATTTGAATTTTTTTTTCAATTGAATTCTACAGATTATAGATTAATGGTGGAAGAAAGCATTGAAATTATTATTATTATTATTATTATTATTATTATTTTTATCTTGGTCTAATTATTTTTACATCACAAAATATTTGAACAGCAACTTTTTATATCCACAGTAAATAATAATTTTCACACCAATTATATGGCCCTGATGACCTGAGAATCTCTCACGTGCCGTGATTGCTTCAGACACCATGAACAAACAATAGTGAATGGTGAAAAGCTAACGTTTACAACGTTGGAGAATTCTGGAGCAAACAGTTGCCAAACATTTTGACACCGACCCAAGAAGAAACAAATGACATGATGTCGACTGAAAACGGACCTCTAACAGATAATCGACTCTCTGTAGGTGAACCCAATCAAACCACATCCTTACTTGATAAAAGTCTCCAAGTATCGGTGACAGAAATCCGCCGCTTCCGGCCCGCCGTGACCGTCAAACACGGCAAAGTAGATGATGCTGTCGGTCATCTGGGAGAGCTGGAAGCGGTCCTCGTTCTCCTTGCGCTGCCCGATGAGCGAGGCGCAGCCCACGTTGGACAGGCTGACCTTGGGAATGGGCTTGCCGTAGCGGATGCTGGACGGCAGCAGGATGGGCTCGTCGATGCGATTGTCCCAGATGCCGAACGAGTCCCAGGTGGTGGGGCGCCCGCTGCTGTCGGCGTCGAAGCGCGTGCCGCTGTGGCGGTTTTCCGATGGGGTGTGGATCTGCCTCTTGGGGGTGGTGGAGTGAAGGGCGATGTCCTGCTTCAACGGGAGGGGCGCCAGGCCCATTTGGGGAAGGCTGCTGCGTCCAACATGGGGCCAATTGAACCTTGCCAGGCGGGCGAGAAAGGCGATTGACATCACCCTTACAGCAGGAATACCAGAGAAGCACTGGATATCGTGGGATGCGATCACTAAACACTGGACAAACAGGAGACCTATTAATCATTTGACTTGATATTTACTCGCACAGTAGAGCTCAAATAATTTTGAAAACTATTTTTTTTACTCAATATTGAGATTACGATTTATTGTGCCAGTTTTTTCCTAAGACCCTCTTCCCATGTATTTTTTAACAAATGCATTAAATTAACCTGTATGACAATAAGCAAAATCAGATTTATTACACATAATAGTAGTTTCCAATTGCCATAGGAAACACCTGGGATGAGACAAAAGGAAACTTCTCAACTCACTTGAACATATCTCCATGGCAATGAGAGAAGATGGTGTCAAAGTCATGTTTTATTGCTTTGACTTTAGCTTAAGCACAAACTACTTACAAAATAACAGCAAATAAATATAATGTATAGTATATATTTATAATAACCAATTACCCACGGTGTTATTTTTTAAGCCAGCTTTAATGGTTACATCTCACACGTTTCAATTCAATTCAAGGTGTTTTAATATGTTGGTGGTGACGACGTGTGACCAAGTTATTCGACGAATATTAGCTGGCTACTTGATATATTGAAAGTACCATATCCCCTTTCGTATCACGTATGTTCTCCACCTTTGTTATGTAATGCTTGCAGTGAAGAATATATTTAGTACATTAAAAAGCGACAAATGTGTCAGTTCTGTGCATTTCTGTCTTACTGCGTAACTAGCATATATCTTATCGTTAGCACTAGTTAGCCGACTAGCTAGCTTCGGCGGTTTGTTCTCAAAATAAACAGCACCACTGAATAACCATACCTTAGATGGATTTTTGATACAGCAATCTTGTTTTATTCACCGTAAGACGCTTATTTTGTGGCCCTGATGAATGGTTTACGCGTGCTGGCGAACGACACTCCTCTTCCCTTCTCTTGTTAGCTTGTGTAACGCAATGTTGTTAAACAAGGTAATAGAAGGAATCCAGCCAATCAGAAGGCTAAAAACCGCGACTCCTCTAAAGACGCCCCTCATACAACGCAATTGATTGGTCGTTATGAGTGCAGATGACCGCTAAAAACGACCAATCAGCAATCAGTAGCTTGTGTGGGTAGCCACTAGGAGGCAAGCAACAACTCAGACAGAAGCAGGTGACCTAAATTCTTCTGTTTACTACTCCAGTGTCAATACTACAAACGAAGATTTAACTTTATTCGTGTGGCGGCCATGTTGGTAGGGGCATTGCCCGTACGAGCTTAGCGTCGCCTTAACCATCCCTCGCCCCCCTTATTTTATTTTTTAATTTATTTCTCTTATTGTTATTATCGCCGTTTCCCTCCACTGTTAGCAAAGTACGAAATGCCTGGTGGACAGTGGTGATTTAAAATGTGTTGTCACACTCACACACAAGTTACATAAAAAGGTTGTCCACACGCACTTGAGTCCTATGCAAACAAACAGTAGTTTTGTATACCTTTGGTTTTATTTTTCAATCATATCACACTCCCTTCTACTGCAGTTTAAATAAAGACACGAAAAGGGGTTTAAAAGCTTATATTATTGTGTACAGTGTTACTAGTTGCGTGGATTAGATGTAATAACATCAACATCAACCTGTTACATCACACGATCTTCCCTTGGCAGATTTATTTTGGGAGTTAGGCCTATGTCATGCGGGATCATTGAGATTTGATGCAAAAAAATATAACTATACAGCCGTCTCTGGAACATTCCGCAAATATTGTTTTATCTGACAAACAAAAATTTTATTTTATTTTTTTTTTGGAAAAAAAATTAAAGAGGAAATGTAATAACAATTCTATATTTTCTAAATGATGTATTACCATCAATTCGCTATTGACCACTGAACTTTTTTTTTTCTGTAGAGGTCAGGTGACAAAAACGTTGGTCTAATTGTGGCCAGAATTCCAATACTTTTTGAGGATTTTGTCAGACAAAAATAAAAATAGTATTCTCCCAAAATTATTATCCATTCATCCATCCATTTATTTCGGTCTACAATATTCAACCTAACAAGTATTATTTTGGCGCCATCATGTGGCATAACGGCGCCAATGAAGTGAGGGGGAGAAGCTTTATTTAATAGGACCATAGCAAAGTATTGCTTTGCCACCATCTTGTTGCATTTGCAGGCAATTTTAACTACTCGTTGTCTATGACATTGTATAGGTAATTAGAAACTTTTTTTTTTTTTTTTTTTTAGATGACTTAGAATTATGTTTCCCAACAACAACAACAAAAAAGTGATTCAAGACAAAGAAAATCCAAAGAGTCAGTAAAAATATCTTTTTACATTCATAATTATATACAAAATACAAATACAGTTTATGTACTAAAATGTACACACTCTCAATGTGCGAAGCCTCGCCAGTGCTTGCGTTCAACAAAAACCGATATTCACACTGATCAACTCATCTGTATCCATTGTGGAAAAAGAACAGAAACGTACATGCTCACACAAATGTAAACATATGCATATGTTGTTCAGATTTTACAGCAGGAGGGAAAAGATGTGGACATTTATGATTATTTTCACCACACAAAATTTTCATACACTCGTTGACTAAACTGAACAAACATGATTGTTTGATGTTACTACTTGCATTGATCACGAAACACACACATTGTGAGTCTATGGGTTATGGAAGTATTTTGGGCCACGTTAAAAAAATGACACAAAGAAGCTAGCCTATGAAAAGTGCGTCAAAGTTTTTTGTTTTTGTTTTTATCGTAAATGCAAAAAATTTGTTCTATTTTTTTATTAAAAAAAAAAGAAAAAAAAAAAGATACATGCATTTTCAACAGAGTGCATCCAATCGCTGAAATTTTGTTTTTCCATTTTAAAATGTGGCCCATAATACTAACAACACAGTCTTTTTAGCAAGCATTATTCTATAGAGGCTACGCCTGACATTAAATCTGCAACAAATATAAAGTGTCTCGTATAAAAATATCCCGCACCATCTTCCTGGTAAAATTTTTAAAAATACAATTTCATGTTTATCATTTTTAAGACTTCTATGGCAAAAGGTGAGAAAGATTGTTGTAGTACAAACGGACACAAATAAATTAGTAGACATTATAAGCATGATTGTTTGCGGTGAAGATTTGGGGTTTTCGGTCACGACCACCGATCGCTGGACAAACTATCATGACCAAAGTCTTTGATTTGACTCGTTTTTTGCTCAGATCAACTTGGACTCTCTTTTGCTGATGAGGACCTCCAGTAGCTTCAGTTTGGCTTTGACATGTTTATACTCGCTGTACTCTGGGGCTAGAGGCGAGCGGTCCTCCTTTTGAACGTTCCTAGAAACAAAATCATTATTATTATTTTTAGATATTAATTTTGTTTTGGAAAACAGAACAGTGGTAACAGTCATGGATACAAACATTTTTCTATATGCAAGTTTACATCATTTATGCTTATTCAGACCTGAAACCAAATTCCGTACATTTTCGTATTTTCATTGCAACCCTGTTCTTACCTTCCATTTTGTCGTAAGAACTGCTCCTCGAACTCTTTGAGATTCTTGCGGATCCGTTTCTTCTCCTCTCGCGTCTCCTGGAGCTGCTCCACCAGCTCTCGTCTACCGCACGACAACAAAATCTCACGTTATTGAAATAAACCTGACTTACACTACACGCAAGTGTCCCTGATTTCACTCATATCCGAACTTTTTGTGAGTAGCGCCATTTCGTGGTGAATCCGTCCGTCTCTGCCGTTATTGAAGACTTACGTGGTGGCGGAGTGCAGGTTGGACAGCCGCATGTCTGTGACATTGTTGGAGGGCGCCAGTTCATCCACTGGGGAAATGAAACCGTCCACGTCCTCGTGACCCAGGAAGCTGAGCACATTTAGGTCAGGTCGAGAGGTCACCGAGAACTGAGTCTTGGCATCGCCATCATCCTCTGAGCCATCCTCTTCCTCCTGCAAGAGGAAACCGAGAGCGTGAGATGGGGCTCCATACTAGCTGTGACTTGTCGACGCTCGCCAAAATGGTTCCAGTGAGGTCGAGACTGGCTGCGACAAGCCATGACTTGATTGAGTTAGGCTGAGATTGGCTGCAACTGGTTGAGACTGGCTGGGACTGGTCAAATCAGGTTGCGACTAAAGTCTAAGTGACTAAGTCAGGTTGAGACTGACCGTGATTACTTGAGTCAGGTTAATGATGGACGATTCACCCTGAGACTGGCCAAGTCAGGATGAGACTACTTGAAACTACAGACTGTTTGAGACTGGCTGTGACAGATAAAGACTGTTCAAGGTCAAACTAGCAGACTGAGTAAAACTGCTTGAGACAGGTTGAAACCAGCTGCGACTGGTCGAGTCAGGTTGAGACTGGCCGTGACTAGAGTCAGGATAAGAATAGAGGATCCATGCTGAGACTGGTCAAGTCAGGTTGAGACTACTTGAGACTGGTCAAGTCAGGTTAAGACTGGTTGAGATTACTCAAAACTAGCCGTAACTGGTCACATTAGGGTGAGAGTGCTTGAGACAAGTAAAATTGACAGTGAGTGGTAAAGTCAGAATCAGACTCGTTGAGACAAGGTAGTCACATTGAGACTGGTCAAATCACATGAGACTGACTGCAACTGGTTGATATTATCCTAGATTGGTCGAGTTGGGTTGAAATTGGTTTAAGTCAGGTTAATACCAACTTGGACAGTCCATTCCCAGTTGGGTCAAGGCTACTTGACTTTGGCCTTGACTGGTTGAGTTCAACCTATATTGGCTGTGGCTTGAGTCAGGTCGACACTGGCTGTCACTGTTCAAGTGAGTTTATTCTCGAGTCAGGTTGGATCAAGACAGGTCAAGATATAGCCTTGACTGATTGACGAGATTGATCCGGACCGGGCAAGACTGGTCTAGTCATACCCAGACTGGCTGTGATTTGGCTTAGTGGGTCACAATCATAACAAAGCTTTCTTAGCCCTCATTCAGACGCAAAATGTTAGTTAGTAGAATTATAATTCACAACATGATCTGCCTTGGTAGAGGTCCGTGCTCCACAATGTAAAAAAAATGGGAAAAAAAAAGAAAGTGAGAGGAAAAAAAAGAAAAAGAAAAAAAAAAGAAGACCAAAATTCATGCTCCACAGCGACAAACCCCACGTCAGCAATACACAAACTCAAACCTTGTCAAAGAACAAGCAAATGCAATGAGAGGTTTTGCCTTGGTGGAGGTCACTACTATGTATACATCTTTTTACTTCCATTTGCTTTATGTATTTGGTGAGAACCGTGTTAGTACAATGTATCAACAACAAAACTAAAAGCAACCACAAGCTACTAATTCAACACGACAAGGATGCGGAAAACAGCACACAGCTGTCCAATCAACAGGCAGCCACGATGCGGCTCATGTACAGCAGGGGTGGGCAAACTTTGGAATGCAAAGGCCACATTTGAGTTTTAAAGCACAGATGGGCAAGGTCTTTCATAAAGAAAATGTAATGCATATGGAAAATATGGAAAATTATATAAATGATTCATGTTAATTTTTAAATTATATTGCTCGTAATTTATCATAACGTAAAACATGAAAAATTGTTTATTTATTTATTTATTTATTTATTTTCTTAGTAAAAATGTCTGCTCATGGCTAATCAACCCATTTTGGAAAATGGTATAATTTAGTTACATTTTACAATTTAAAGTGTAATTTTTCATTTTAGTAAAATCATTTACGCTAATTTTGAGAATTGCATTTATAATTAATCTAATAACCAATAATTTAAAGTATCAAATGGTTTAAAACATGTTGTATTTTGTGTAAAAGTGCATCTTCATATTGTTTATAATTAATGTAATTAATTAATCTATTAAAGAAATATGCACAAATAGTTTTGAATTTTATGTAAAAAAAAAATGGATGTAATTAGTGGTATATTATTTTACAATATGTATAATTAATTACTTTAATTATAATTAAGCAATTGCTGAATTTCTTAAAAGACTGCATTTTAGTAATATTTTATCTTTTTATTATCAACAAAAAAAATAATGAAATTATTTAGAAATACAACTAAATCGAAACAAAAAAATGAAAAAATACATTTTAATTAACCTAATTCATGAGACAATTGCTCAATTAATTCTCAATGGGCCGGATTAAATAGCGGAGCAGCCATTGGGCCACAAATTACCCACCCCTGATTTGAAGGGTTGTCAAAAAAAACAAAAAAAACAAAAAATGAATAAAATCAATGGGGGATCTGATTTTGGAAGCAGCTCAATGCAGCATCAGCCCTTTCACCTTGACGTCGTCGAAGAAGAGCGCGGTTACGCCCTCGATAATAGGCTGCAGCAGCGGGCCTCGGCGCTTGCTGGAGGGCGAGCCCTGCGGTGACGTCGAGAAGTAGCCGTTAACCGGCGTGGAGGCTACAGCACCGCCGCCGCCGCCGCACTGGCCACACGGACATTTTTTTGCATTAGGATCACCAACAACACCATGGACAGTTTCATGGTGACTTGGTGAAAATGGAATGGCCGGACTGCGGTTCCCCAAGGCGCAGAAGTTAGTGTATCAGTAGGTCTTTATAGTTCAATTATTGAGATAAGGTCCAGTACTTATTCTTTATACAAAAAAAATAAATAAAATAAAAAATACAATAAAATAAAAAGCATCTTCAGTCTGATTGATAGCTCTTACATCGAATGTTTGGTAACAGGGAAAGTGTTGCTTTTTTCAGTGGCCAAAAATGGGAAGTAAAAAGTATACGTGAATAAAATAAAATTAAACATTCATGACATACAAAAAAAATATTCAATAAAATATTAACAAATATAAAGATAAAAGAACAAATGATGAAAAAAATAAAATATTGAAATAAAATACAAATATACAAGCAAAAATACACACAAAAATAAAACATAAATTACATTAATTTTTCTTGAATAAAAATTAAATATTACCATCTTAAAATAAAGGTACAATTTTCAAGTAAAAATAAAAAAATAATAAAAATAATAAAAACATGAAGAAATTGAAAACAATACAAGAATAAAATATAGAAATAATTAAAATTAAAAAAAT
This sequence comes from Festucalex cinctus, assembly GCF_051991245.1. Lineage (NCBI taxonomy): Eukaryota > Metazoa > Chordata > Actinopteri > Syngnathiformes > Syngnathidae > Festucalex > Festucalex cinctus. The sequence goes on along the minus strand of NC_135416.1, from coordinate 5,499,435 downwards.
GATGAATTATTCTTTAGAATTATTTTTTTTACTGTCCAAATGGAGGTGATTTCTTCAAATGCCCATCTCTAAAGTACGCTCCAGTACACAACTTGTCCTGTGTTCGCATCCTGATATAACGCTTGCTGTACACGACAACCGTGTGCCTCGAAAAGTTCATGTTGCAGCTATAATGCGCAAATAACTTCAGGAGTTGCCGTTTGATATCAGCTTTAGTTTTCAATCGATGGGCTCACAACAGCTCTTCACGGCTGCGCAGGATAGACTCAAAGACACGTTATTTGGACGTTTTTTTGTTTTGCTAGGATTAAATTCTGCACATCAAGGTATCATGGACAGTGGACACTACTAGGACAGTGGTCCCAATTTGCGTGATGTTGGGGGGGATTACAGAAAGACCGTTACGTAACGACATTCAATGGAGATCATTTCTTACATAATAAATAATGTTCAACAAATACAGAAATGGGTGCAATGTTTGGGGGCCATTTTTTTTTTTTAATTCAGTGCCTGCAGGGTGGGCCGCACACGTGTGGCCACAGACGCCCCGGTCGGACACTAAACCCAACAACATTGAGCCGGGATTAAGCGTCCGCAGACGCTTGGACAATGTGCTCTGGACACAAGCGAGGCTACCCGGCGGGTGCACAAGAGAGACAGAGAAAAAAAAAAAAAAAAAAAGGCTGGAATTATGTCACGGTGACTTACAATGACTGGGATGGTGGAGGCTCGGCACAGGATCTGCTTGACCAGCCGGTACCTGTCGTACAACGGCTTCATGATCTCCCGCTCGCTCTTGGTCACCTGAGGGGATGAAAACGAAGAGGGCTTGTTATCATAGCGTGCTGCTGTTTTGGTTTAGCAACAGAGTTCGAATGGAGTCAGCGGGAAACTCTTTTAACAATAGCATCAGTGATCTGAGATAATCACCATGACTGCTTAAGTCATTGTTCACACTCCACTGGAAATCTGGGTCACAGCGGGAAGTGTCAACAAGCTTATTCTCAGTGTCTGGACCCAAGGGACAGTCAGGAGATCAGGTAAAAAGGTAAAGGAACCCTATTTATACTTCCACTTAACCACTGTATAGCACAGTGGTGCTATATAGGGCCGGAGTCCTGCAGGTTTTGGATGTTTCCCTGCTCCAACGCAGCTGATTCCAATCAACAGGATTGTTATCAGGCTTATGTAGAGCTTGCTGACGAGCTGATCATATATCAGCTGTGTTGGAGAAGGGAAACATCCAAAACCTGGAGGACTCTGGCCGTCGAGGACCGAGTTTGCCCACCCCTGAGTATAGCACCTGCTTGGTGGTTTTATAAAAATGTAATTAAAATAATAAATTCAAAACATGATTAAAATAATAAACTAGCTTATCGAACAGGCTACGCTAACACAATCATGTGCGTTTATTTATTTTTGGCTAATGCTGCTGCCATCATAAAATTGGATGAATGGATAGCAAACTACCCAAAAAAATAAATAAAATAAAAATGAGGGAATAAACAAAAACTAATAATTTTAATTTAACTGTACTCCATTAAAAAAAAAAAACACACACAAAACAAAAACTAATATTAAAATTACAAAAATAAAGCATTTTTTGGTTTTACTGAATTTTAAAACAAAATAAAAACAGACTATAATAATAAATAAATAAATAAATAAATAAATAAATAAATAAATCCCAAACTATTACACCCTGTCATGATAATTGTGTAGTGAAAAGGTGTCATCACGTTCACAAAAGTGTTGACTTACTGGTCGTCCATGTATGCTCTCGTAGTAGAGCAGAGCTTTCTGCAGTGCCAGTTTCTCAGCTCCAATCTGCTCTCTGGTCATATCCTATCAGGATGGAACACACAGAGTCAAATGCCCGACTGTCATTGTACGATTTTTCTGCTGGAATCCCACCACAACGGCGTTACTACCTTGATGTCTTCGGGCCGGTCCACCTCCTGACGCTTCTCCTGCAACTTCTTGAGGATACCCTCTAGCGTGCTCTCCACGGGGGGCTTGGGCACCTTCTCCTGCGTGGATTTCTTCTCCAGCTGCGACCCGAAGCTCTTGGGCAGCGTGTTGCTGCGTTGCCGCGTCAACGGCGGCAGGTCCTCCTCTGATTTCATCAGCTTGTGTTCTGGGGGGAGGAAGGACAGATGATGATGATGATGTTGTTTATCATTTATCCAGCATTTGCAGGCTGTTTCTTAGTGGTTACCTTTGAGTTCTTTGCGCAACCTGGCCAGCTCGTTCATCCATCGCAGCACCTCTGGGTTACCAGCTTTGTCGCTGTGGGAAGGCTGGAATAAAGAAAAACATCAAATGACCTGTATTAAACATCATAATCCACCCCAATTTAAACATCCTTGACTGATTCATCAATTGTCCCAATATGGTGTCATGTTCACTCACCCGATATTTACGCTCGTCTTCGAACCTCTCCTCAAACCTGTGGATCTTCTTCTTCAGGACATGGATCCTCTTGGTTAGCTGAGCCGTAGTCAGCTCCTCCTTGTCGTCATCGCAGGAGCCCAGAGAGGAGCTCCTCCTGCGACTATAGACAAAAGTACGAATCATTACGGGTTAAAAAAAAACAAAAACAAAACAAAACCCCCCCAAAAAAAAAAAAATATATATATATATAGAAATCCAAAACTATAATCAATATTGAATCAATTTTCCTTTTCGAGCCGGATATCGATTCATAACAGCATGCATTGATTATTTTAATATTGCTTTTATAAATTCATAATAAAATATTTTAAATGCCACTTTTTTAAAATATGTTGCCGTTTTCTTGAAATGTACTGTTCACATGAATTTAAAAGCATTTTCGTACATTTATGAAATACCTGACTTATTGCACTATAAGACAATTTAGAATCTTTTTAATTAATATTTACAATTATTAAATTAGAATTCTGAAAAATGTTCACCTTGTCCTTGCTGCTGTCAATGTTTGTGGAACACAGTGATTGTAACATGCGTTTACGTTCATTAATAAACTAAATCATTTAACCAGTTACTGCCTTTTGCAAAATGTAATTTGGAATAAATTTTTTTTATCATCCATCCATCCATTTTCTGAAACGCTTATTCCTCAAGGGTGGCTGGGGTGCTGGAGCCTATCCCAGCTGTCTTAGGGCAGATTGAATCAAAAGTGAATCGAATCAAAGCAAAAAAAAAAAGTCGAAATAGAATCGAACTGAACTCTTGTGAATCAAAATCATGTCGCTCGAGGAAATTAGAACATATACCCAGCCTTACTAATCATAAATACTGTAGTTATACTGCAAAAACTAAAATCTAACAAAAGGTTAAAATATATCAAAACCAAGCTTTGTCTGCCAGGATATTTCATCTTACCAGGCAGTTTTTTTGGCGTTACGACTGTCCTATAGCGATGACGATGGTGTTTACCTGACGAAGGAGTGAGCGTTGGGCGGCGACGGCGGCACTTCCGTGTCATCCAGATACTGCTGGCACTGTCCGTAGGCGTAGAAGCGAGGGGACGGCATGGGGTCGCTGCCTTCCTCCAGCAGCTGCCGGATGAGGCGGCCGCCGGCGTACGGCGACACGCGGGCCTCATCGCGGTCCGTGTTGTCGCGCTGTAGCGCAGAGACTGGCTCTGTTTGCAAAACGTGCATACGTGTTCATGTCACATTGAAAAGGAAGGTATTCAAAAATCACTAAAGCATTATTAATATAGTTTGCCATTGTGTTATTTAGCATTTATGTTTTGAAAACAACTCAAAATGGTGAAGCAAGCAGCTTGTATAATACAAGTCTGGTAGGTTCTAAACTGAAAACTTGTGCATAACTTGAGCATTAGCTAACAAAAAGGCATTTTTTGGACTCTTGAGCTGGATGAATGAGGACATTTTTGTCCAGTTGGAGCATAGTCAAGAGACAAAAAGAGAAGCCTTTGCACTCGTTTTTCCTCGCCGCTTGTGTTCAAAGACAAAAGAGGACCAAGTGTTGCCATAGAAGCATGCTAAATCTTCTCCGTCGCTAGCAAAGTCAGCAGACAGCAGCACACCAACCCACCCCCCCAGCCTGTTTGTTTGGACCTCTAAGTGGGAAAGCTTCCACTGGGACTCTGTCTCTCTCTTCTGTGTTTATCCTCTCGTCTCCACCCGGGCCATAATTATGTCTACTGACAATCCTCGCTCTATTAATAATGCTTGGTGCTTTCTCGGCGGGATAATGTCAGGGCGCGACCCCCCGCTGAGAGGTACACTTTGTTCTCTGGTACCTCGCCCCATATGGCGGGACATTATATATGTGCACATGTGCAGTGGAGAGAGCGGCAGCTTGTCAGAGAGGACACTGCTGCACTTTATCAGCAGCTTTTTTTCCACACGAAAGCCCGCAACCAGTGATGCGGTATTTATACACATGTACTGAATGGTTAGTCTTCTTTTGGGGACCTCAATATGGCTAAAAACTTATCAACAAGCGTGTGCATGATAAAAAGATATGTATTATAGAGATTTCCAATGTAACTCCCAAAAACTCCTTTTGAGTAGGAAATCTGGAGAGCTTGAAAAAAGAAAACTGTCCCAGAATCGAATTGGGAGTTTAAAAAAAAAAAGTACCGGTAGGTTTCCAGTCCATGCTCATGTTGAAGAGAAAAACAAGCCAAGCATCAGTAAAAACATTCGAAGGTGTCAGTGCACAGCAGGCAAAATACAAATACCCTAAAAGTGCAGCTGCATATTTTTCTTAACCATGGTGAGTTTTGCCTAAATTCACCCCAGGGGAAGGAGGGGCTTGAATCTTCCCGCAGGCTCCACGTACGCGCCCTTCATCACGCAGCAGAAAAGCTCGGAGAATCCTTTTAAATCAACCACATGAAGTGCAACTAATGAAACACAAAACATGCCAGCTTGCCATTTAGCTAAAAGGTTGACAAAATGTTCCGGAATGCTCGAGCATGTTGCCATGCAGACCAAAAAGGTCATTGTGATGTCTTCTCGTGCTGGCATGTTAGAACATGTCCACATAAACAAGCATATGTACTGGACTGTATGTAGAGGGCAATAGTCACCCAAATAAGGAGAAAAAAAAAAAGTTACGGATTATAAAAAAATAAATAAAAACAGGGGCGCGGAGGGGTGATGTCTCACCTGTCCAACATGAATGAAAATGAAACAATCTATAACATAATTGTTTCAGCTAAAATATTAAAATGCATGCTTTTATTTAAATACATGTCCACCCAAATAAGGAGGAGAAAAAAAACTTGTTACGGATTTAAAATAAATAAATAAATAAATAAATAAATAAATAAATGACGAAAAAATAGGTTGGGGCGGTGATGTCTCAACTGTCCAACATGAATAAAAATGAAACAATCCATAACATCACTGTTTCAGATCAAATATTAATAAAAATAAATAAAATGCATGGTTTTCTTGAAATACATGTCCTCCCAGGCATGCATACTAACCTACCCATAAAAAAAAGAAAACATTGTCCAAAAACTAGCACACATGGTGAATTTAAAAAAAAAAAAAAAAAAAAGAAAAAGAAAAAAAAAAAAGTTGTTGTTTTTTTCCAAGTAACAAGAAAAAGAAAATAGAAAGGATTACCAAATTTTAAGTATTTCTACTTTTATCTATGAAATATAGCATTAAAAAAAATCCCAACAATTTAAAATACAAAAGACCTACAATACTGATATCTTTTTTTTTTTTTTTTTTTTTTTTTTAATTGCTGTTGTTTTCATATGTACTGACATCAATTACCAAACTGGAAATCTCTTGAGAAGCATTTCCATTTCCCAAGGATAAAACAGTACAGTGTACAAACACGAACGACCATTTTGTCTGGAAGGGCATCCGACATAAAAACTGTAAAACAACTCCCCTCCTCCCTAATGGGACAAGCCAAAAGACACAACAACAACAACAACAACCTTGAGGCCTCTTTTCAGGCTTGAAAAAAATTATAATCATGTAAACTAGCATTCCCCATCAATGAAACACAGACATGGGGGGTGAGAAATGGGAAGAAGAAAAAAATAAATAATATGACCACCTTGCTTCCATTTCCAAGATCCTATCCATATTTAGCAACACAGATACTTTTTGAATGTGACTCGGATGGAACGTGACAAACACATGAGAGCAGGTTGAACAGTCTTGTTGGCGCATCTGCAGCCACGAGAGGCTTTGAACAGCAAATCTCTGCTGGCAGATGTACAAGGACGCACACAGGCGACCTGACAGTCGCCATAACAGACGCTGCTGGCATCAAGTCGACTGGGACGAAGGTGTCCCCCAGCTGCCGTGCAGTTTATTTTGACAGTATGTATGTATACAGCGTGCACGGCCCACAATGCTAAAATGGCAGCACTGCTGAGTCAGCATGAATAAATTCACCAGACAACGGGTGACATTCTTTGGTTTTGATGTCGCTACAAGAACATTTCATATCAAGATAACAATTATCAATCAACACACAGGCGTGCGTCTAGTTCCACCCTTTTAGGTAGCCTGCCACTTAGCCTTAATTAAAGGTTATAAATAGTTATTTTTGGAAGAGAAAATGGAGGAAAAAATTTGACTGCGTGGCTGGGTGAAACTGGAAACAAGAAGTTATAATCAACAATGTGAGTCCTCTTTAGATCTACATTGCATTGTAGAGTCATAGGGTCAGGCATGAAAGTCGTGGGGTCAGTTAATTAAAAATTTGTAGAATGTTGTTGCATCAGTGCTTATCCTGACATGTTTGAGTCATTGGCCTTGACTGCAACAAGGTGGAGTTAAAAACATTGCGAAATTGCATTGCAGTAGCTCTCTATCGGGTAGAAAAGGGAACTGAAATGTTAGTATTTACTTTGTAGTTATGATGGCACATAATAATTATACGTATTATATAAATACCCCCAAATAACAGACCTTCCTTGATGCTTCAAGATCATACAGAGGAACACTGGAACTAGAAAATGTATCTAAAATCTCCAAATATTCCAAATGGATAATTCTGGGTTTCTGTGGCCAGCGGACCACACTTAGAAAAACGTATCACTTCATCCACATATGACTACAATTACATTAATGCAGACACACAAAGTCAATCATGGTCGTGGTCAACAACTTCCATTATAGCACGAGCAGAGGGTGGGCAACCTATGGCCTGCATTTGACCTCAACCAGCCAACCGAAAAGAGACCCCACAAGTGCTTATTACAATATATTAATAATAAATAAAGAATAAAATTACTGGAGAAACTGCATGTGAATGCTTAAAAAGTTTAAGCTGAACGTTTTTTTTTTTTTTTTTTTAAGAAACGAAATAATTTTCAAAATTACAATTTATGGTCAATTAAAAAAAAAAAAACTACACGTGTGAATTAACCAATAGTATATGTTTTTTATTTATTTATTTTATTTAAAGAACTGTATCGAATTGTGACGTATGAAGTTTCGGCCTGACGTCAGCGATTTGTTGCTCACAGACCGTCGTGCTGTCGCGCACGTCCTCTCTCAGTTGGCCACTAGAGAGCCCCCCAGACACCCTCTGCTTATTACCCCGATACACACACCCCAACCCCTCCCCAAGGTGCTATAAATTCAAGTTGACACGTTTGTTTTTCCAAACATATGGCACGCCTGCAAAAGAGGGGTTTTAAACACGTGACGTCATCAACCTGTTGCTCGTTATCCACAAACAAGCAACGGCGAGTGCAACATTATCCGGGAGTGTTAATTAAAAAAAAACAAAAAACAACCAATGCTAGCGCTTGTTTCCAGTGAACATGCTGGTCGCGTGACTTGGATACAACACAGAACTCGAGTGCCACGTGTGGATAAGTGATATGCAAACAGCAAAATGTCATCGGAAAAACAAGTGGCTAAAAACTGCATTACTGGGCATGCGTCAAACCGTCATCGCCATAAATCTTCCAGGAGCGCATTTGCGAGCAAAAGCAGCATGCGCTGTGCAGTGAAAAAGCTTCCAAGAACGCGTTTCCTTCTTTCCTCACCTCCCCAGTTGCTGTCCAGGCGGGGCACGTCCTCGCAGCTCGCCTTGTCCCGTTCGGGAGCGTACACCTCCCCGCCGTCGCAGGCCACGACGGGAGACTCCTGGATCTTCATCCTTAGCGTCTGCACAACCATTAGAGAGGGGCGAAGAGACAGAGGAGCTCGCTTGAGCTTTGATTCCAAGTGGACGCGCGCACACACACTGTCTTAAAAAGCAAGCTGCGGAAAAGGGGGGGCGGAGACCCGGCTCGCCATTGGCCGCCAGGGGGCCAGCCAAAACACACGCCCGTTCTGTTTGTGGCTGGGGTGGGAGAGAGTGGGAGTGTTCTTCTCTCGCTCTCTTCCCCACCCAGGACTTGTTTGTCTCGCAGCGGCAAGCAGGAGGGGAGGAGGGATGCCGGAGGGAAGTCACAGCTTGTGAGCCAGCACACGTAGGCTGACAAGCTGATCCCCCCCCCCCCCCCAAAAGACAAACATTCATCTCAGATAAGAAGTATTTACACTATAAGTTCCTCCATCTTACCTCCCACGTTTGAATTAAAATCATACATATACTCCCCTCCAAAAAGTATTGGAACAGTGCATCCAATTCCTTTGCTGCATTCCCATTATGCTATTTGAGAGCAGAAAAACTGTTGAATAGTTGAGTGTAACTATCATGAAATCAACGATACCGTGTATAACCTTGACGAGGACATTATAGGCAAATCGTGAGGCGACAGGGAGAACGACTCTTTCTGCTTGTGTAAACATATTTGGAATGCTAGAAACAAAATGATCACATCATGTAATCTATTCTGCAAAGCATTTTTGGAGCATCTGCATGATTTAAAAGCTTAACTTGGAACCATTCACAAGAAGGTGTCATGCCATAACACGGATGACAAAACTCCTTTCAACTTTGCATTTCCGTGTGTCAGCGCAGGTGCTGGCCTCTCAAAGAGCACGTTTGCGTATCTGCTGTTCGTACTTTCAAACACAGTGCTACACAGAATGTGAGTCCATTAAATTGTGAAACAGTCAAACACAAGCTACATCAAATAAAAACATGGCTTGCATGTGTGGTTGCTGGTTTACCCAAAATTATCGGAACAATCAACTTCCATTTGGGCTTGCTGCGCTCCCTGAAATTTGCACCCAAATGTGATCGCAAGGGTTCCAGACCAGTATGATAAGCTACAAATAATGACAGGTCAAAAATATTAGCTGTTTTTTTTTTTAATGCAAATAATTGTGAGTACCTTCTGAAAATATACCCATTTATTGTTATCTTATGTCAGTCTAATATAAAAAAAAAAAAAAAAAAAAAAAAAGCAACAAAATAACAGTTAATTTAAGTGAAAAACTGCAGTTTGTGTTCTGTCCTCACGGGCCAGATTGGACCCCGACGGGCCAGTTGTGGCCCGTGAGCCGTATGTTTGACACCACTGTGTTTGCGTCAACACACAGTTTAGCGCCTGCTATTTGGGATCTTTAGCAGGCTCCTCTTTGCAGAATCGAGGTCGTTTCATTTTCAGGGCACTGAATCGATCACAAGTGGACTGTTTTGTTGTCTTCAAAGACGTTTCGGCGCTCATCCCAACTCCCATCTATCCGATGTACGTGAACTAATAAAGCCTGCTCCGATATGAAGTGAAACGTCTTTGAAACAACCACAACAGTCCAATTGTGAACGATTCAATGTCCTGAGAAAGTTTTCAGAAGACCCTTTTGGCCTTGCTGTTCCAATACTTTTGGAAGGGAGTGTACAGTAATCGTGAAAACAACGCCTGCTCCGAGTTGGACGTGCATTTAGAGCGTGTCCACTTGACACTAAACTGATAGGGTCTCATTTCCTCTGTCTCCGGGTGTGGGACTGGCTATTTTTAGGGAAAAACCAGAGGAGGACACGGAGCGACAGGAGCTCCCTAAATGCCACAGACTACCTACTGGAAGGGTGGCACTTGGATCCCGTTACTAGTTGTCATACATTGGAAGCTCGCACAAGCTGTTCTCGGATTCTGATTTTAATTCCCCACCGCCGTAAATAAAATGAATTGTACAAGTCACATTTTCGGGCAGTGTTTACAAGTGAAGGCTTATATTTTAACTTGGGGGGGGGGGGGGGGGGGTGATCACACATTTACTGTAACTAAAATGTCACCATCATCATGTGTGGTAAGCGGTAAGCAAGCATGTTGACTGACAGGAGAGGGAACAAAGCAGTGTCACTGATGATGACATGTAAACAAACGTGCATGAAAATGACCATTTATCCAGTCCGGGAAACTGATCTGAATTCAACCGAGAGCTGTCTTGGAAAATAGTGAGTGAGGAAATTGACGTATCTGGAAAGACTTGTTTTGTTTACATCTGTCGGTTGCAGCCTATGTTACACTGAACCAGTTAGCAATAGCATTAGTGCTGTCACTATCGACTATTCTTAGAATTTATTAATATAACGATTATTCAATCAATTAATCGACTAATCTCATTCATTTTAAATTTGCATTAAAGTGTATGACAATTTAACACACTTACTGTATTACTGTTTATTAACTAGTGATTTGTGTTTATTTCATACTTCATATTTGTATAGTGCTTAAAAAAAAAAAGGGGGTGGGATTGATTAAGTTTGACAGCTCTAAATAGAATTAACCACACACAGAGCCACCCCTTTTTTCCATTTTTTCCTATGTGGTCTTCCGTGGAAAAAAAGTTTAGACATTCGAAGTTTACGCGCAGGTGGCTTCTTGCATCTGTCACAGCTGGTCGACTTCGAATTCCGTGTATGTTTATACAGAAGAGTGTCGCTGAAGAAAATTGGAAAAATGCCGGCTTCTACAAGAGCGCGAAAGGGTCTCGTGTGTAGCACTGTCCGGCTTAACCTGCTGTTGTACCAGCTGGGCTTCTCCCAATGACGTAATGGTGCTTTAAGGGCTAATGTGTGTGTGTGTGTGTGGCTACAACATCTGCGCTCACGTTAATCCCATCTGATACTCCCCAGAGAATCCCATGTTTTACACCTCACGGTGATCCCATAATGATTAATCACTAAAAATCAATCAAGCATTATCTGAGGAACCGTCTTTAATAGAAAGCAACCAGAGTAGCGTTGAATCCTAAAGAAGCAAAATGTTGTTCTTGTCGTAACATTGATGTTAATTACTCAGCTTTGTTTTACGTAACACTGACTCAAAGCACCGAGAAGATGTTTTAAAAGCCTCATGAGGGTTGTGTGGGTTTTAATTGCACCCAATCAAGGGAGCTAGGCGCTATTCGATTCATTAGTAGGCGCTAATGAAACTGTTGTTGTGTGGAAATTGTGTGCCACCCTTAAAGTCGCTGTTTTGCTGCTTAAAGTTACATTGAGGTATGTTAACCATATTTGCTGTCAATACTTAAAAAAGGTGTTTTTGTGTGTATTTCAAGTAGCCTGTTGAAAAAGAATGACTACTCAAGGAAAGGCACAAGGTGCATTGTGAGGTGAAAAGGTTTCTATTAGGTTGATTTTATAATAAATCATCAGCATTACCAACATCTGTTAGCTTCTCCATAAATAGACAATGTTTAATGTGGTTTGTTGCTATATCCTAGCTATTAGTTCCCTGTCAACTCTGACGTGAATGATGAACGAGCAGGCGCAAAGCTTTGTTGGAGTGTTTCTTTAATGGGCCACTTAGACATTTGCAATTGTTGTCCGATTCACAGTGCAGCACTGTAACACAACACCTAACAGCTGCAGAGACTTGATAAGGTCGTCTGTTGGCCTTGTGCCCCCCCGTGCCCCATAACAATTATGTCGTCGCCTGTGATCTCCTATAAAACCGCCTGCAAAAACAACTTTGTACCCCTGAATGCCACAGGAATAAAAAAAAAAAAGCTGCCTACTTTTGTGAAAAAAAAAAGGTTGTAAAGTTACGTTAACAAATTCATAATTTTGCATAATCTCTGTATAAAAGAGGCTTGTAAGCGTGTTAGTTTGATGAGAATATTTTTGACACAAAACACATACAAAGACCAGATTAAACATAAAGAGCATAAAGATTAAAGGTGAACTGCAGGCCAAAAAGTAAGCAGCAGTCTTGTGATTCCACACATAGCAGTGGTGACCCCAACTCAACTCAGAGTAACGTGTAGGAAGGGACTTTTAAAGGGTAAGGCAACCACAAAAAAAAATTCTTGACAATATGTTCTAGGTTTGCATGTTCTCCCCGTGGCCTGCGTGGGTTTTCTCCGGGTACTCTGGTCTCCTCCCACATTCCAAAGACATGCATGGTAGGTTCATCGAACACTCTTAAATTGTCCCAAGGTGCGATTGTGAGTGTGAATGGGTGTTCATCTGTGTATGCCCTGTGATTGGCTGGCAACCAGTTCAGGGTGTACCCCGCCTACTGCCCGAAGCCAGCTGGGATAGGCTCCAGCACCCTTGTGAGGAGCAAGCGGTTAAGAAAATGGATGGATGGATGGATGGATGGATGGATAATATGCTCTATGCAGCCCCACTAGTTTAAAATGCAATATTCTGGTTAATATTACGTTAGTGGAATATGAGTTAAACAGCAAAATCCAGCAGTATTTATCAATAGCCGAAGGCGGGCATTTTGCCACTGGCTGTCGAGTGAAAATGACATCATATGTGCTCAGGTCTCGGTTAACAACCAATCACAGCTCAGCTTCTGAAAACAGGTGAGCTGTGATTGGTTGTTGCCTGAGCAACTGTGATGTCATCTTCAGTCGACAGCAAGTGGCAAAATGGCCGCCCCCTCAGTTGGATAAAAACGGCTGGATTTTGCTTCATAACTCATATTCCACAAATATATAATAATATAATAATAATAATAATATTATCAAAAAAATGTCTAAGGTTGACTTCCCCTTTAAAGCTAAGAACATGAGTTCACAACCCTTTTTTACACAGACTAAGGTGGCATTTTCTTGCATTTTTATTTGTACAAAGGTTGATTTTAGGGGACCTCCAGGTGAATGAGGCTAAAAAATGGGTCAAATTTTCCATCTTCAGAGGTAGTCTCATGTCAGTGACGTAACAGAGGTTTGTGAGGGAATGCCGGAAAAGGCAAGTTATGTCGCGGCAATATCTCGCTTCGCTGGGTTTTGGTGGGTTCATTACACTAAATTAGAGTGTGAAAGAGGCCAACAATACATTTATACTGGCAGGAGGGGGGGAAAAGCGAGAGTATGATCTGTACCTGTGAGGGTGAAGGAAGGTCATCTTTTCTTGAAGCGTCATTCCTGGAAAATGTGATGGAAAAGAAAAAAATATGTTTATGTCAGATTTTGTCCAGTGGCTCAGTGTACTGTATAAACACAACGCCGCTGAGATCTGCAGGTGGCAGCCACACGCTCATCAACCCAAAACAAGCTTTTGCAGCCCATTGTGATGTGAGCATATTTCAAAAGAAAAAAAAAATCGAGGAGCTCACCTTTTCTTATAGGGCTCCATGTGGCTGTGCCTGGTTCTCGCAAAGGTTGCCGACATAACAACAGACTCCTTCAATGCAAAAATAACATTTTCGTTATGAGTGTCATTTCTGGACCTCTACTTCAAGCCGCCATGACATCACTCAAATCACATGAACTGGATTTCTTGAATGAGAAATATACAAAAGGAACAGAAAAGTAATACATGCTACCTCAATTATAGAGATGAATATATCTTTACATAACCATGAATGATTTGGGGGTATTTTCTATAGGATGTCCATAAATCATAGGCATGGAGTCGAGTTCGGATCTCGACATGCTGATTCAACCAAAACACAGGAATTCAACCAAAACAGTAGGAATGAGGACGGCAAGATGTATTTGACAAACGGAAAGCCGTGGCTTTGCTTATACATATGCAGACCTTTTTCCTTGTTAAGGATGCTAAAATCACATATTCATACCATTTTAAACCAACCTGGTACATTCAAAGCAGTGGAGGTCTCCGTTCATTTTTGCGTCTTATTTATCAAGCCACATTTGTCAATCTTATGATAAGACAAAAATTGTTTCATGTTGTCTTTTTGCTACCAATTCTCCTATTGGATGTGCTGAGATCGTTGCAGCGTATTAAAGCCAGATTTATTTATTTATTTTTTCATTTCTTCCACATCAGCTCTGGTGGTTGGCACCCAGTATGTGCGCTGCCGACCGTCGCCTCCAAAAGGACGAAAAAATACTATTTGACTAATTTGTATTTATTTCTGACTAACTCGCGTTTTTCATAAAAATATTCACTTTAATTATGAATTTTTACAGTGTTAGCGTAGATTAGTAGGAACAGAACTCTGTTATAAACTGAAGACTCCTGTAAAATGTTTTCAGTCTGTTTTTGCAAGCCTGTATGGGCATGGATAATTGGTAAAACCAACTAAACAAACAAAATCTTCCTGTTTTTATAATATTGTGTAACCAAAGACAGTACAGTGATGAGCAAATAAAGAAAACTCACTGTGTAGACTTCCTGGTTGAACTGCGCCAGCGTCGGGTTGTGTTTCCACTTCCTGGGTTTCGGTGCTCCCACCACCGGCGCGCTCTGTCCACCACCGTGAGAGTCGACATAAACGCCGCCCGCGCTCTCACTCAGGCTTCTACCGGAGCTGCTACTGCTCCCTAATGTTGGGATGTTCTCCTTGTTGGTGTCCTTTCTGTGAGGAGAAGGGATGAAAGTGGTCCGCTTTGCGTGCGCTCTGGCCTTGGTGAAACTCAACGTTGAGTTAAAGCACACATTTTATAGCCTTTGTGTTGTTTAGCATTCTGGGCTAATTCTGTTTACCGTCCACAAGTTGTATTGACATTTGGTGCAGTTGTTGCTTGACTAATGCACTCGTCTACTCAGGTGTCCATCAACAAGGATTTAGCTTATTACAGCAGTGACTTCACTTTTAAGAAAATCAGAGTTCACTTTTTATGAACGTACCCGCTTCTGTCTAGCTGTCCGGAGCCGTCGTCCTGCTGCTCTCTGCGGTGACGTCGCCGCTGCCTCGCCGTTGAAGGGGGCCGCCGCGGGCTCAGCTCGCCACCGTCTGACGCCTGGTGACCGTCATCGAAGAGGTGCTGCTTTACTGTCGAACGGATGGCCCTGTCCAGGATTCTGTCAAGAGGGGATATAAATACAATAAATATCCCCCAAAGTGATGAATATGCTCATAGAAGATGTGACTTACTTGACGGCATCAGGTGAGTGAAGTGCAGGAGAGGAGTGAGGACTGAAAGAAGGAAAAGAAAGCGAATCAAACTGAGAAATGTTGAACCTCCACCACAATGGCTCCTTCTGGAACCGTTACAGTCTGTACTATAACGAATATCATGACTTTGTGTTGTTGCTTTTGTAATTAGTTTGATAAACGGCTCTTAAATTTTACTGCTGATGTTGTAATGAGTTCTTGCCTCTTGCACACTGTAAGCCAATGTAACCAACTTAAACACCGGACAACCTAGTATCAATCATGCAACCAGCTAACAAACCATCCAACCAACCATCAAACTAATCAACTCACCAGCTACCTACTAAGCTAACCATTTAATCAACCTGAACCAACCATCACCTGATGTTGGCTAAAGGTCCAATTGGATGACTTTCATGTGGGTCAGGTCGCAAAAACATTACAAATGTTTCTTGGAATGTGATGATACAAAACACACAGAGAAGCACCATTTTACACGTGTCGCGTGACCTGTGAAAAATATTCCACAAACACCAGTGTTGACAATAAACAGTACACCTTGGCAGAGGCCCGGAAGGGTATGACAGCGCTCTGTCACGTTTCGATTCGGTGGGGTTGGTTGGTTGCTTAGTTTTTGGGTGTTTATGTTGTCTTTTGTCCGGTTTGTCTTATCGTTAACCTTGCCCACCTGTGTGTGTCTACCCTTCCCAGTGTGTGTTGCCAAATAGTGCCCTCTGCCTGCTGTCTTCCCCAGGAGTGTTGTGTTAGCGTCTCGTTAGTGTGGTGTATTTAGTCTGTGTGGTGTGTTCCCTCCGTGTGGGAGTATTTTCCCTACTAGGTTGCCTCGTGTTCCGGTCTGTTGTGTACCATTTGGTTCGGTCTTGTCTTGTCTTGCCTTGTCTTGTCATAATTTCTGTTCTCATCAACTAAGTCTAGTTTCCCCACGTCGTCTTAGTCTAGTTTACCTATGTCGCCACAGTCAAGTTTCCTCACGTCGTCTGATCAAGTCGCTCCACGTCTTCCCAGCCAAGTGTGTCTCGCTCCACGTTTTCCCAACCAAGTGTGTCTCACTCCACGTTTTCCCAGCTGAGTACGTCTCCCCATGTCAACCCAAGTCTCCCCATGTTAAGCCAAGTCTCCCCACGTCAAGCCAAGTCTCCCCACGTCATGCCAAGTCTCTCCTCACGTCATGCCAAGGCTCGCCTCACATCATGCCAAGACTGTCACGGTCCTGCCAAGTCTGTCCACGTCCAGCCAAGTCTCCCCACGTCAAGCCAAGTCTCTCCTCACGTCATGCCAAGGCTCGCCTCACATCATGCCAAGTCTGTCCGCGTCCAGCCAAGTCCGCCCACACCTCGTCACAGACTTGTCAACAGTCCTCTCACGTTCCGTCCTCTCATTTCTTAATTGTTGAAAATAAAATCCTCACGTTCCTCCGTCATGTGTCTGCGCCATTGGGCCCTTCCACCACATTCACTCCGCACCCAACAACCGTGACACGCTCAATGTGAAGGTGACAGATTCTGACTATTACCAATATAATGTATGTAAGCAATCAGATAAACACGGACCCCTTAAAATGTCATAACAGACATCGAAATGTCCACACGCTAAGAATAGACCTGCCATTTACACTCTAGGTTAAAACAACATAAAACAGGTTAATGGCTTACCAGTGTTGACTTAACCTTTGACTGTAATTGCTGGAAATTGGCGAGATTAAACGCCCTAACACTTGCTCATGTTAACATTTAGGTAGTGTATTGTGCACAGCAAACAATGGTCTGCTTTGGCCTTCAGTTAGAACAACAACAAAAAACAAGTTAGAGTGTAGTAAAGCAACTGTTTGATCAGGCTGGTACTGTGTAACCCGGACCATCCGCTCCTCTGCTAATCCTGCGTTACACCACAGTGGCATATTAGCCAGGACACTCTGAACTTGTGCTCAAACACTCATTGGAACAATAACTGGTGGGCAAAAGGTAATAAAATAAAATAAAATAAATTATGAAAGTGTGTGTGGAACACAGTGCAAGTACGCCGTAGGAGTTAACCTGCGAGTTACTGATGATTTGTGTCCATTTCTATGTTAGCAGGCTACGCTCTAGTTCATGTTGGGATTAGTGGGACTAGCCAATTTGTATTCTGGGGCCAGGCGAACTATTCCATCATGACTCAAATGTGGGGAAAAAGAATCCCTAGAGCAAAAGTGATAAACTCATGGAACCAAAAAAATAAAAAAATCCAAACACACCGCCTTGATAGATGTCATGTAAAATAAGCAAGCATTTTTCAAGGTGGTGTGTTTACCAGTTATGATGATGATGATGACTTCCCCCACAAACAAAAAGCTGTTAATGAGCTTTCCGATAGGGCCTACCTCATGTAGAAAGGAGATATTGGCCTCTCATCTTCCTGGCCGCTAAAACATAAAGACAAACACAATCAGTTATCTTTGTGGTGACTGGAATGTGTCTGTGTTGATTAAAGTGAGCTTTCACAGGATGTAGGCTGCTGCTTGCTGACTGGATTTAAGCCAGCCGGGCAGCGCTTGGTTGCGCATTATGCAACTACTTGAGCGGCTCGGCTCTGGCAGTGGACGTTGCTTAATATTTTCATACACCATCGCTGGCAGGAGGAAATTTCGTAATCGCTCGCATTGTTTTCTCCAAAAGCGGACTTGAATGTTCGTTTTCTTCCTTAAAAGTCACAAGGGGCAAAATAACATGGTACTGATTACTGTACAATAAAAAGTTGCCGGCCACAAGTCCCTTTAGAATACTGTGACTCTTCCATGCAGCAATTGATTAAAAAAAAAGTGCAATATTGTATTTTATTCCTATTAAAAGCTATTTAATATTTAAACTACTATTTATTTTTTACTTCTATCATGTAAAATAAAGTATCAAATGTTATTTGTGATATTATTTTTTTAACTTTTCATTATTTTTAAATATTATTTTTATATTACATTTCTTATATTTTAAAAGTCATTAATAACCCTAACCTTTTTTAAAAAAATATTTCACTTCCTATTGAGACCCAAACTGCCCTTATTTTATGCACTGAAATAACGGCCAATACTGACTTCAACGGTGCTACTGCCATGTATCAGTTGTAATTAGGAGCAGGAAATACAAAACCAATGTTGAAATAAACATCAGCCCTCTGGCGACACATCAAGTCAAACAGAAAGATTTATTTATTTATTTATTTTTTATTCATTTTTTGCAAGGGTCTTAATTTGATTGTTAATCTGATGTGTTTTTGCTACGTGACTGGCCACCATGCGGCTTCTTGTAAGGGGCAGGCGGGCAGCAGATATAAGATTCAAAACAAAGGATTTAGGTTTCCAGTTCGGCAGCGAGCAAAATGGGCCAAAGTTCAAAAGCGCTTCAAAAGTCTTCACAAACCACACAAAGTGTAAGAGACATGGACCATTCCTTTCAGCTTGAGATTTTTTTATTTTTTATTTTATTTTTTTTAAATTGTTCTGACATTCGTGTTCCAGGCTGGTGTTTTTACTGTCTGGAAAGCGTATTAAATATTAGCTCTCGCTGTTGCCTTGCATTGCAAAAGAGCGGAAATCCAGCTTACCCACTACCTTACTGGAGGGATAACAAGACGCTTTGTGGGGCTGCAGAGAAACACATTGGTCATTCCCTGCTGAATGGAAAACTACTATACCAAGAATAAGCCAATCCATCAGGATTTGTTTTTATTTTGTTTGCTTTTGCTTGTTTTAGGTTACTTAAAGATGCAAAACACTTTGTTGTTTACAAAATATATACAATAAGATTGACTGAAGACGCATTTGTCAGGTTTACTGAAGGCTAAATCGTCTTCAATGTTGCTTGCAAAAACACGTACATTAAGTTCAGCAATGACTAAATTGTTTACAAAAACATGTATGGTATGTTCGTTGAAGAGCCTAAAGTATCTTCAGCGTTAACAAAAACATGTTCTGTTAGTACGAAATCAACAATTAAATAACTCAACTCTCATAAATAATATAATCAAGGACCTGACCGATTATTTGATTAATCGGCCGGCCTATTTAATATTATTGGCTCTTTTAAAATCGGCTATAAACAGTGGCTTTTAAAAAAAAAAAAAAATGTATTTGTATTTTTTTTTTTAAACATTATTACAAAATAAGAGAAAGCCAGTGACATTGGGAAAAAAAATTATATCTGATGTAAAGTTCAATACTAAAGAACAAAGTATTGCTGCTGTTTGACTTTCAGCTTAGTCTCTGTCACTAAGATGTTCTTTTATTCATATCTTAATTGTTTTAACCGTTAGGGTAACAAAAAACGTTTTCCTATTTAATTGCCCCGTTAATCGGATATCAGAATTTTATTCTGCCAAATATCAGAATCGGCATCAGCCTAAAAAAAGTCCATGTTTGGTGTATTGAAAATTAAAATTTCTTTAATTTACGAAAAACACACATGGTTGACACATTAATTAAAGACTGTAACTCGTGTTTAATGTTTCGCAACATGTCTTTTTATCAAAACATTTATATATAATAAAATATATCGTACCTTAAGTTTGAAGAAGACTGTACATTGTCTTCAATACCATATGTTAGGACCGTCAAAAACAAATTTCTATGCTTTCTAGATCATGCTAGGTTCACCCAAGTCTAAACAGTCTTACAGAAATGCACAGTAGGTTCAAAGTACGTTAGGTCAAATTTATTGAAGACGAGGTTGCTTTAGACTGAAATGAAAACTAAAATTTACTCAGTATTGATGAAAGCATACGTTAGAAGTTTATAGAACTCACTAAGTACATTAAGTTTGTTGAAGACAAAAATGTCTTGGCTTTCTCAATATAAACATTAGGTTCACTGAAAAACGTGAGCTGTATGTTCGTTGGAAAGAGCAGATTTTCGAATGACATCTTAAGTGCAGTCAGACGGATGATGGATGAGTCCTGCCCTGACAACCTGCCAGCGACGCCATCGCCACTCACCCTCAAACCTCATTGCGATGTTCCTCGCTCCCACCCGGCTCCGAAGACGCTTTTCTGAGAAGGCATCAGTTGCGTAACGGTCAACCCGTGGACCATTGCAACCGCACACAAAAGCCAGTATGCATCGCCCTGCATGTGACCGGGAGCACGGCGAGTTCACACGACGCCGCTATATTGGCTCACGTGCGGCCAAGTGATGGTGGTGTCATATTTCAGGTGGAGGTGAGATCGCCCAGGCGTTTATTTCATACAAAGAAGGAGGCAGCCATGCGTTAAGGCCATTAAAGATGGTCAATTGATGGTCAACAATATACTAAGTCACTAATAGGAAGGAGTTTTATGGGGCTTTGTGTCAAGCAAGTTTTTGGACTTGACCTGTTCTGAGTACGGCTTATTCCTGGAGTTCAGGGCATTGGAATAACAAGAATAAAGCACACACACGCATCCTGTCTTAATCTAACACATGCCTTAAGGAAACTAAGTGCAAACTGTTATGAATGTGTAATGGCGGATATGAATATTACAGAATGAACTTGTGGAAAATTAGCATAAACAGCAAACATTTCTTGACAGTAATATGTTATATGTGACCTCACTTGTCGAAACATGACATTCTGATTAATAATGCATTTGTGGAATAAGAGTTACGAAGCAAAATCAGGCCGTTTTTATCCAACTCAGGGGCGGCCATTTTACCACTTGCTGTCGACTGAAGATGACATCACAGTTGCTCAGGGCTCAGGCAATGACCAATCACAGCTCACCTGTTTTCTGAAGCTGAGCTGTGATTGGTTGTTACCTGAGTTCCTGAGCAACATTGATGTCATCCTCAGTCAACAGCAAGTGGCAAAATGGCCGCCCCCTGAAATGGATAAAAACGTCTGGATTTTGCTGCTTAACTCCACTAACGCAACATTAACCAGAATACCGTATTTAGACCAGTGGGGCTGCATAGAACATATTGTCAAAAACAATTTGGGGGTTGGGTTTGAGTTCCCCCTTAAAATAAAGATATGATATGAGATTATGGTATGAGGACAAAAGTATTGTTACAGCTTTACTCCGAGTTTGCATGTCATTAGCTCAAGTGAGCTTAAACTTATTGTTACAATGTCAATAAAAGAGTACCAATGTGTTTTCAAAAAATGTTTTTTGTTTTTTTTTTTTTTTTGCCTGTGTGATTCTTAGTCAGCCAGGTCATGGCAAAACTACTTCTGGACAGACTTGGAACTCACCGCAATTCTCGTTGTTTCATTGCCTTGCAATTAGCCTGGTTATTTTTGTGATTTGGGCAATTTTTTTATCAAAGATATGAAGCCTGAAGGGAAGTCAACCCTATATTAATCACATATTAAAAAGTTCATTGGAAGCATAAAACTACAATATTGCAGATATTCACATTGCAGATAGGTATGAAATGTATCCCCGCTAATCCCCGCTATAAACGGGGATTTACTGTACTTATGTGATACTCAGTTTTGGTTTGCTGTGTGTGCATTTGTTGGTAAATACTAGCACAGACTGCTGACGCACTTTACTGGACTCCCTGGTCTTACTGTACTGCTGGTCCCCGAATACGATCCGAAGAGGGGAATGTCAGGGTCCACCCTGATGATTTACTGCTGCGCCTTCCACGTGACACTATTGACTCGTGACTTTACATATTGTGTGTACAGTAAGTGAGGAGATCTGGTGGAGATGTGTCATATACAATTTTGTAACAAGTCAATAAATCTGGCGCTGACACGCTATTAAAATGTGATTTAAAGAGACACGATGGGTCTAAAGAGATTTGGATGTCTCATCTCACAGCTTCACTATCATCATTCGTACCGCGTTTTATTGCTTTGCTCCATATTGTATGTTCTCCATCTACCGTGCTGTATTTGAGCCTGGAATGACAACATTTGGACGTAAGAGGTTTCTGTTCAATAGGTTGTTTTTCATATGTGTAAATATAGGTCATGTGCTGCCTCACATCAACAAATTTATTTATTTTTTTAAAATAAGATAAAATAACTAATTCTAAACAAAGCACAACGTAGCCAAACCCAAACATAAACGAGCCAAAAATTAAAAAAAATAGCCTTCACCTAACCAAAACCCTCATCCATGACCTACTTTGGGTCCCGACTCCAATTTTGGGAAACCCTGCTATAGATTGTAACCGATATACTGTACGACTCGATACACATGCTGTCACTCAGGTCAGCGGTCAGACTATGGGGGAACGTGCTTGTCAACGCACCGCTTGGCCCAATGTTCAATCAGTCTCGAGAGAGTTGATGGTTTCAATACAATCAGAAGCTGGGTTAAAAGGTATTATTGATTTTCTCTACTGCTAATCAAAGCCATGACTTAAGGTTGGGTGATATCATCGCAAAGCCGAAGGTTTTCAGTAGCCTCTGAGAATGTCAGATACACTGGTTCTGCCCTTTCCACACATCAGGCTGGGAGAAATGTGGGTCAAGTTTTAAATTTCACACTCCTGTTGCAGAATTTTCCAATACTCATACATTTTACACAGCTATGATGAGGTATGACCTCAGAATGCGTTAAATTCACTAGTTGTCTTCATCCACCATTTATGTGGTGCTGCAGCAGCTCCATGTTTTAACATATATAGTATTGCGGTTTCCAAACAACTGAAGCCCCTTTCACACTGCTCGCTTTTCAAAGATAGTGTTTTTTTTTCTGCATCACGTGACATGACAGGAGTCCTCAAGGAGTATTTTGCTGCTCTTGAGGTAGACTCAAAAGCAAGTAAATTTAAATCAATAGCCCCTTTCACACAGCCCATCGCAGCCGTCTTTTCCCTGTGTTGCAGCTCTGCGTGAAAGGTACTGACACGGTTTCAGTTTCAGGTGCTTATAATAGGCTTGTGCGCATGCCTCAGGCTCAAGGCCATGGGGCTCAGGCTTTAGATTCCTGATTGCTGTCAAACACTCACTTTTCACCCCTTCCCTCTCCACACGCAGTCAAGGCTAAACAGCACAAGTTACTAGATGTTCTGCAACTTAGTTTCTGAGCACGCTTTGTTGCAACGAGGGATGGCCTTGTATTATTTCAATGATTGTTTAGGGGTGTAGCTGTCTACATGTATAGTGTTTGGATTTTTCTGAACGAAATAACTTAGTATAGTTACCACGACTGGAGCCTTAGTTGAATTCTGGTTGGTTTTGCCTCTCCTGCAACATTTTTTATTTAATAAATTGTTTAGGGGTGCAGCTGTCTACAACAGCTGGATTTTTTTGAACGAAATATTCAGTATGGTAAGAGCCATACATATTAGGTGATAAAAACAAACACATTTGTATGCTATACAAATAAAATGCTTTGGTTATTATCTTTTTATTTGCGACAAAAAATGTCACGTTCTTCGGTTTTAAAAGTATGAAAATATATATATTATAATGTTTAACCATCACAAAGAAAATGCCTTTTTTTTGGTTGTTGTTTTTACCGGTAATAAATTAAAAAATTATTGCAATAATACTGGCTTTTTAAAAAAAAAATATATATAATTTAATGATCAGAAAAAAAACAAATGGAAAAAAAAGTGAAAAATTTGCTATAAACAATTTTTTGTTTTTGTTTTTCAAAAATGATTACTATCAAATCCAATGAATACCACACACCCACGAATAATAATAATAATAATAATAATAATAATAATAATATCATCCATCCATCCATTTTCTTGACCGCTTATTCCTCACAAGGTTCGCGGGGAGTGCTGGAGCCTATCTCAGCTGGCTATGGGCAGTAGGCGGGGTACACCCTGGACTGGTTGCCAGCCAATCGCAGGGCATACAGAGACGAACAACCATCCACACACACAAGGACACTTAGGGACAATTCGGAGCGCCAGGAAGACTCAAACCCGAGTCCTCAGAACTGGGAGGCGGACGTGCTAACCACTGGACCACCATCATCATCATCATTATTATTATTATTATTATTATTATTATTATTATTATTAGTTTCGTATCATTTTCATCATATGGAAAATGTGTTGTGTTGTGCATGTCCCCTCCTACCTGTCATCCAGGTTGCCATGGAAACAGGCAGGGACGACGGGGGTGTCCCTGCAAGTCGTCTCCATGACCTCATCAGGGCTGCCGCTCGTCAGAGGTACCACTATTGGTACGCCGAGAGGCCCCCGTCTGTGGGGAAGTGGCATGTGGACCGGAGGGCCGGTTCCTTGAGGGGCACTCCCATCACTCTTGGCTTTCTTCACCTGTTTTACGACCACAAGAGGAAAAAAAGAAAAGTGACGATAAAGGCGAGTCAGCATGTGAGGCCAGATATGCCTTTGACACTTGCCCATCTGATACCACACGCACAGACACACGCACGCACACACAACCTTTTCTCAGGACGTAATAAAACGTGCATTTGAGGATTGCCAAAGAGGGCAGCAAGCAATTAAAGGCGCAGCTGAAACCATTAAAAAAAAAAATAAAAAAAAAATAAAAAAAAACATTCAACTGCTATTTGATTTACCGTGCCAACCCGGAGCGGGTATAGGTTTAGCGACCCGCCGATTGTATTATAAGCGAAGAATCGTAACCTGACCACGGCCACCTTGCGAGATGGACCCCTCTGCATTATCAGCGACAACGAGACCAACCTCAGCGAACTCGTCCTAATGTGGGACTGTGGCACAAAAAGCTTTCTGATGTCACGGCGAACGCCAGCGGTGGAACGCTTGATGTAATGGGCTCGGTTAAAAGCCAATTCTCAGCGGGCCATTTCCATTCAGGTCCTCACTAAATGCCTCCCATCGACCCAATTCTAGTCACCTAATGGCTGGATTTTTGTAATTAGCGCCACCGCTGCTGCTTCTTCAGCTTGACCTGCTACCCAATTCCAATTCTTCCTGGATGTGGTATTGATTCTTCTAAATATGTCTTTCACAGAAAGACAAAGATTGACCACCCACAGGCACCACAGGCCTTTCTTACGATGACGTATTTGTGCTTCAAATATCATTTTTCAATCATATATGAAGACATTAGTGAAAATCATTGCTGTCCACAAGAAATCAAGTATCTAAGGGTTGTTCCGATCAGATTGCTGATCACATAAATGATCAGTAACAAATGAAAAATTGTTTGCATTGTTATTGTGTGCGCCAACACTAACATTCTATAGAATTATTTTTTTTGACCTGGTTTGAGTCACTGCTGTACTCAACTTATAAAGTAACCACATAGAAAGGTAAATTTTTTTTCAATATTTTTCAAATTAAGACAAGTGAGACACTTTGAATGCGCTTGGTTGTTTGTTTTAAACAGAACAAAGAAAATGTATTTTTGGTTATTTTTAGGATAATTTTTCAAGTAATAATTTGTATCCTGACCAATGGTACTTTTTCTTTTTCCTAATAATGAAAAATATATATTATCATTATTACCCTAAACAAAGCCATTTTTTTTGTCATTGTTGCTTTTGAAATAAACAAAAAGTAATTGCTTTATCTTAAACAAAAATAAACAAAGATATACTTAAGAGATGCCTGGTACACGCTGCATTTGAGTAAATAAACACTCCCCGGCCACCACATGAGGAAGTACAATATAAAAAGTAATAAACATGACTACTGTGTTTACTCAAGGAAATATACAGAACTCAGACAATGTTAAGAGCTTAAGCAGTGATGTGTGTGTGCGCGTGAATGTGTCAGTGGCAGCGCTAATCTCAAACAGCAACGATATGAAAAGATATTTTTTATTGCCTGAAAATCTTTCGCAGGTATGTTTGGCCTTGAGGGTGAGACAGATTTTATGAAGTAAGTTAATAAGTGTGGTGATGATTAATGAGCTAATCAATCATTAAGGAGGTCAAAGCCATGAATTGCTGGGTTTCAACTGTATCCTTATTTTAAATCATGTGGTAACATTATTGTAGCTTCACTTAATTAGCTATTTTCTTTAGGAATAACTGATTTAGGACATTCAACATCTACTGTGTATAGTGAGCCGACTGCCCCGAACATGATACCTTGAAATAAGGCCGGGTATCGGCCCGATACTGTACTCGCCTATCCCTAGTTTAGTCGTAAGATCTTGGAATGGATGATTTCTAAATGCACAGATTTGCAATCCAAACAAAATGGAAGCATTCCAACCAGTGTCAAACCTACCTGCTCTGTCGTATCATTTTAAATTCCAGTTACTATTTGTTTTGTTTGATTTGCTTCCTGCTTCCTATACATCAATCATGTGACCATCATCCGAAAAGGCCTGATACATAACTATAATGTGCTTTATGGGTGCCAAGGCAAAAAAAAAAATCAGATAAGAAAGCAGGAAACAGATCTTGGAAAGGAAAAGACGCAGATGACTGGGAAAGGCGTTGAATGAATGATATGTACACAGTACCTTCCTTTTCCGAGGCTTCTCGTGTGTGCTGCAGTTGGCTTGGTATGGAGATTCTGCATCATTATGTCCAACCTTTGGTGGAAAAAAAATAAACATGGATATAGCTTTTTGAAATTGCAATAAATTAATTACTATAGTAAATTTATTCCAAAAAATTTAAATTAAATTAAAACTAAATTTTGCCATTTTGTAGAAACAATATTACATACAAAAATTACAATAAAATTATATGTATTTTAATTTTAATTTAATTTTTTTATTTTTATTTATTTAGGTCGAAGTACTCTTGAATTTAAATACTTTAAGTTAAACATATATTCTTAATTTTTATTTTTTACTTTATCATTATTATTATTATTATTATTATTATTAATTCAATCTCTGGTGTAATGACCTTATTTATTTTTTTGATTGAATTTTTATTATTATTATTCTTCTTAGTATTATTAATTCAATCTCTGGTGTAATAACCTTATTGATTGATTGACTGATTGAGTTATTTTTTATTTTATTTTTCTATTTTTATTGTTCTTATTGCTGCTGGAAATGTAAATTTCCCAGAGGGAGCCATCCCAAAGGGATCAATAAAGTCAAGTCTAAGTCTAAGTCTAAGATTTTAACATAAATATAATTCAAAATGTAACTAATTAAAATGTTATGTTATTCATTATTTCTGAACGTCTTCCTATGATAAAACTTCTAAGCAAATATTTGAAACACTGGTGTGTGCGAATAACCTTCCCCCGCCGCAGTCAGCTGATAACATCTGCAAAGCCGCGAGCGCACGCAGAAAAACAGCTTTTCCATAAACAGGCCCGCGTCACGCTAATCGCGTCTCATGCGTCACATGGTCGGTGTTAAAAGGGCCTATGTGAGGGAATTTGAAGGGCGCACGCACCTGGGGATGTCGGGAGCAAACAACAATGCTAAAGCCTTAAGGGTAGGAATGCTCGTGGGGGGGAAGACGCACACAGTTCATCCTGCAGGAATGACGCGCGCATTGTCTGGAAAAACACCAGTTAAACCACCCCGTTCCCATTTTAATTGTTTCTTATTAATTCCAGCAATAGTTATAAAACCGCCAGTAGGTACAAACACCTTCCTTTTCTCGATAGTACATTGTCTTCAAAGTAAGCATGCAAAAGCTGAAAACAAATCGCAACTCCCAAAAAAAAAAAAAAAAAAAGAAGACATTTCTTATTTGATTCAAGTGAGCAAAACTGTGGCTACCGCTAATGCTTGTTCAACTACGGGAAGCAGAGCAGAGGAGTGGACGAAGGAAACATTAGTAGTACTACAAATAAACCTGAAATTAAAATCCAGTATGCGAGTGGATCACAAGTACTGCTGTCACGGCTTTAGACTGTGGTGGAAACAGCCTGGACAAACTTCTTGGATGTTTTTTCGTGCGCATGTTTTTTTCGGTGATCTGAAAGCGACTGGAACAACCTGGCAGTCAAAGTCACGTTTCAACGTGCCACCAAGCATCCATCCATCCATCACCCATAAAGACGTCACTGTGAAGGATGAAGTTCCTAAAGTGGATCTACAAGTGCGGTTTGGCAATTCCAAATATTCCTTGTGTAGGAACTGTGTCACAGTAAAAACGTTACTTAATAATTAAATTCATAATAGTTTGTACAAGAAAGGAAAAGTCACAAAGATCACTGATATTAACTTGTTCTGGGCTTGCTTTTTGCTGTATCCAGCACACGTCTTGAATCCGTGCAGAGTGTAGTGAAATCTGAACACTCTTAATGGTTTTCGGGGCCAAATGTGCTGGCTAGTGTCACAAAATTTAGTTCTGGGGCTGCTTTTTGCTGCATTGGACAGAAAACATTTTGAATCGGCGAAGAGTAAAATTAAATGTCAAGTCAATCAAGTCAGAAATCTTGGACTGTCTTATCATGCTCTGGAAATGTTTTTAGCTGCATCTAGCACGTTGAGGTTTGAAGAGTGCCGTGAAATTTATGTCGCAAAAAAAAAAAAAAACACACACACACATGAAATGCCAATGAAAAACCAAAACATATGCACACAAGTTCATCATTTGATTCCAGCTGAACTGTGCTTCGGTCTCATATAACATGTGCACAGCCGCATCTTCTTGGAATAAAAAAAAAAAAAAAAAAAAAAAACACCAAAAAAGACCCCAATCGCCAAAGAAAAAAGTCAAACAACACAAATAAAATCCGAAATACATGCATACAAGTTCATCACTTGATACTTGATGAACTAAGACGTCACACATGATGTCGTGTTTTGGAGTAATTATTGAAAAACAGTGTTGAAAAATCCTAAAAAAAAAAAAAAAGCAAAATAACACAAAAAGACCCCCCCCCCCTCCCAAAAAATAAATAAATAAATAAATAAATAAAATAAAAAAAATTACACATACTTACTATTGTCATTAAACCTCTTGCCAAACTGAGCTGAGATTTTGCATTGTGTATTGCACAACTGCTTCACTTGTTTCTATCCAAAAGCCAAAGATAGAGATGGGATGTTTGGTCAGTTTCCAAATCCAAAACCATTTATTTCGCGCAGTGGTTCTCAAATATAAAATGTATTGCAAATAAGTTAACAAAACATACCTAAATAGTGTTTGAAAAACAACTAAAAGATTAAATGCAAATGTATTTTACGTAAAAGTTAATACAAATAATCTGTACTTTTAAAAAGTAATTACCGATACTGTACATTAAAAAAAAAAAAAAAGAAAAGGAAAAAAAAGTGTTCCACTAGAGGGAGCCCGCGTACCATCAACAATGGTATGCATACTAACCTTTGAGAATCACAAATTTTAAGGCTTTTTATATATATATATATATATATATATATATATATATATATATATATATATATATATATATATATATAGAGAGAGAGAGAGAGAGAGAGAGAGAGAGAGAGAGAGAGAGAGAGAGAGAGAGAGAGAGAGAGAGAGAGAGAGAGAGAGAGAGAGAGAGAGATGTTTTTAGGACGGATGTTCTGTTCCAGTTGCTTTCCTGCTGGCCAAACAAGGCAATCAATAGATGTATAAGGCACAGGCCACCTATGACAAGATGTCCACCTCCCACGATCAATACAGCGATCAATTGTTAGCCCGCGATTACGTAAGTGGCTGTCCATACGCCGCCCTGCTTGGCTAAAAAGGCCAAGAGTGGCGTCATAGGTCAGATGCTTTAAGACGCATCAGATGATATCTGCTGTACTGCACTCAGCAGAAACAATAACAAAATTTGTACGTACCTTGACCGGGATGACATCTTCTTCTTTTTCTTTGTCTTTTATGTCTGCTTCGAATATGCTGCTGTAGTTTTGGATGAGCTGGACCAAGATTTTGTTACAGATGTTCTGCTCATTGAGGGCATCGAACCCAGGAGCCACGCTTGACCACAGGAAGAAGAGAATGACATATTAAAAAACATGGTCAACAAACACAACACTGTGGACCAGAGTCGACTGGAGTGCTAACTGCCAGAGAAGATGAAAGTTAATGCTGTGCAGCAAACTTGCTCATAACATGCATTGTGTCGCCAAGCTTTAATTGAGCTGATGGACTATTTTGGTGCTGCTCTTTTGGTTAGCAACTACATTGAAATGGGCTCGGCAGCTAACGCTTCAATGTCCGAGAACATCTTTAATACCGTACACTGGAAATAATCAGTTTACGTGCTATGGTAGGTGCTTGCGTACACATTGTATGACTTGGAATGTTGGAGTAGGATTCTGACAAATGGGTCAGCAAGCAAAGATGATTCGAAACCACTCGACTCATTGTTTATTTAAGATCTTGGTGAGGTTGCATTGTGCACTGTATGCTGTGTTTTGACATATGTACATCAATGCATGTTTAAAATACGGCCTTGTGTATTCATCTATTTTATTAACTTCAGATCCAAGTAGGACTATTTTCCTCAAGCTCTGATTCTGAATTGTATCGCATAATGTAAAAACAATCTGCTTCATTATTAATTATGGTTAAATATTAATATGGTTATTTGATGAGTAGGGTAAGTGACTAAAAATGACAGGCCAACTTGAGAGGCAACAGCACTACCTGGTGGCCAAACATCCCAGACGCTTGATACAATTTAGGTATCTGTTGAATGAATGACAGAAAATTAAAAAATAATTTCTGATTACATTATTTAATACAATAATTCATTGAAGAATGCAATTCTTGATGTAAAAAAAAAAACAAAAAAACAAAACATTTATTAAAATATTATTATGTGACTGCTGCGAAGCAGTCACATATTAGTATCCATCCAGGAAAAGCGTTTATTATTATGTGACTGCTGCGAAGCAGTCACATATTAGTATCCATCCAGGAAAAGCGTTTATTATGTGACTGCTGCGAAGCAGTCACATATTAGTATCCATCCAGGAAAAGCGTTTATTATTATTATTATTATTATTATGTCTTATTCTTCACATTTTTTCAGACGAAATGCGGGTCGTACCGTAGAACGTACCGGCACAAGTGAGGTATCAAAAGATGCGTCTCGATTTGACTCGGCGGGGTACCATTTTTTTTCGGAATTTCGAGTTACCATGGCGACGCAATTCCCCAAAAACCCCCCCAAAAAGTCCCATAGGAATGAATGGAGAAGGGGAAAAAACCTCCACAAATTTAACACCTTTTTCGAAGCCACGCTGCGCGCACATACATTGACCGACCGAGACGATTTTTAGCTCATTTTGTTGCAATTTTTCCCATCTTTAGCTCTGTGTTGAAATTTTTTTTAAGAAATGTAAGCGCTCCCTCCTGTGCGGGTTCAAAGACAGGGTGTGAAATGAAGAAAAAGAGGCTCTTTCCATTAGTGTGTATTGCGTTTGCTAGAGTGGAGCAATCAGCGCTAGAGTGGAGAGACAAAAAAAATTCTTTCCAAAAATTTCACTTCAACTCGTCACCGTGGCCACAATATTTGCTCAGTAAACATCAAATTTGGATATTTTGTAGTCACAAGGGTCTTCTTTCTGACAAACCCACTTTTGTGCGGCAAAGGTGTCATTTAGTACCTTTTATTTGACTTGAAGCGAGGGGAAGTCGCACTTTTTCGCCCATTGAGCCCCATGTTATTTTCGCCGCCTTTTTTTGTCATTTTTTTTCAAAGTCACACGTTTTCAACCTGCTCTAATTTGGTCATTTTTTATCCGATTTAAAAGATGAGAACATGCTTGCGTTCCCCAAAGCCTTGCCGTTCTAACGGGGCATTTCTGAAATCTGTATCTTAAACCGTTCAGTCGTGAGAGCCTTTTGTTCGAGGTGTGCGCTTTCTCATAGAACTCAATTGAAGCAAGCAAAATGTTCGCCCACCTGGTACTTAGGAAATGTGTGTGCGTGAATGCGCATATTTGTTAAAGTGACAGTAACCCATTTTCAGTTTAGTGATTATGGCTTAACTTCCACATTTCTTGATCAATTAAAACCATTCGAATTTTAAACTCTTCAGATCATTCCCTATTTTCGCTTAATAAAAAAAAATCAAAGCACAATATAATATTTTTGTTTATGAAATGTAATGTAATGAACTGCTATTTAAATGGTGCTTTTTGAGCTATTCTGCCCACTCTCTCACTTCTGCACAGCAACTGCCTCAGCCAATCAGAGCTGCTTGTTGTCATCCACGCCTGGAATTTCCCCACCACCGCCCACACACAGTGGCGGCCATCTTGGCCAGGGATTCTCACATTACTGTCCATACAGAGCGGCGGCCATCTTGGCCAGGGATTCTCACACTACTGTCCATACAGAGCGGCGGCCATCTTGGCCAGGGATTCTCACACTACTGCCCATACAGAGCGGGGGCCATCTTGGACAGGGATTCTCACACTACTATCAATACAGAGCGGCGGCCATCTTGGCCAGGGATTCTCACACTACTGCCCATACAGAGCGGCGGCCATCTTGGCCAGGGATTCTCACACTACTGCCCACACAGAGTGGCGGCCATCTTGTCCAATTGTTGAGGTGCACCCAGGATTCTCGGCCCCTGAGTGGCGGCCATCTTGGCCAATTGATTAGGTATGACAGGGATTGACCTAATTTCAACAGGAAGTGACCCAGACAGACCTAAATTCAACAGGAAGTGACTTAATTTCAGTAGGAAATGACCTAAAAATTACCTGATATCAACAGGAAGTGACTTAATTTGAACAGGAAGTGACCTAATTTCAACAGGAAGTGACCCAGAACTGACCTAAAATCAACAGGAAGTGACCGGATTTCAACAGGAAGTGACCTAATATCAACAGGAATTGACCCGACTTCAACAGGAAGTGACCTGATTTCACCAGGAAGTGAGCATGCTAGTGCTAAGTTAGCATGCTAATGTTAGCTGAGCATGCTAATGTTAAGTTAGCATGCTAATGTTACGTTAGCATGCTAATGTTACGTTAGCATGCTAATGCTAAGTTAGCATGCTAATGCTACGTTAGCATGCTAATGTTACGTTAGCATGCTAATGCTAAGGTTTTTTTTTATTTTTTATTTTTTTATTTTTTTATTTTTTTATTTTTTTTTATTTTTTTTTTATTTCTTTTTTATTTTACTTTTTTTTTTAATTTTTTTTTTTTTTCCTAATGCTAAGTTTAGCATGCTAATGCTACGTTAGCATGCTAATGCTAAGTTACCATGTTAATGCTAATGCTAAGTTAGCATGCTAATGCTAAGTTAGCATGCTAATGCTAATGTTAGCTTAGCATGCTAATGCTCATGCTAAGTTAGCACGCTAATGCTAATGTTAGCTTAGCATGCTAATCCTCCTGCAAAGTTAACGTGTAGGAAGTGACCCAGACTGCATTCGGCTTTCCGCCTTGCAAGAGTCAGCAGTCACATCCAAAATTTCCACGGGAAATTTTTTTTTTCTAGTTATTATTATGTGACTGCTGCGAAGCAGTCACATATTAGTATCCATCCAGGAAAAGCGTTTATTATTATTATTATTATTATTATGTCTTATTCTTCACATTTTTTCAGACGAAATGCGGGTCGTACCGTAGAACGTACCGGCACAAGTGAGGTATCAAAAGATGCGTCTCGATTTGACTCGGCGGGGTACCATTTTTTTTCGGAATTTCGAGTTACCATGGCGACGCAATTCCCCAAAAACCCCCCCAAAAAGTCCCATAGGAATGAATGGAGAAGGGGAAAAAACCTCCACAAATTTAACACCTTTTTCGAAGCCACGCTGCGCGCACATACATTGACCGACCGAGACGATTTTTAGCTCATTTTGTTGCAATTTTTCCCATCTTTAGCTCTGTGTTGAAATTTTTTTTAAGAAATGTAAGCGCTCCCTCCTGTGCGGGTTCAAAGACAGGGTGTGAAATGAAGAAAAAGAGGCTCTTTCCATTAGTGTGTATTGCGTTTGCTAGAGTGGAGCAATCAGCGCTAGAGTGGAGAGACAAAAAAAATTCTTTCCAAAAATTTCACTTCAACTCGTCACCGTGGCCACAATATTTGCTCAGTAAACATCAAATTTGGATATTTTGTAGTCACAAGGGTCTTCTTTCTGACAAACCCACTTTTGTGCGGCAAAGGTGTCATTTAGTACCTTTTATTTGACTTGAAGCGAGGGGAAGTCGCACTTTTTCGCCCATTGAGCCCCATGTTATTTTCGCCGCCTTTTTTTGTCATTTTTTTTCAAAGTCACACGTTTTCAACCTGCTCTAATTTGGTCATTTTTTATCCGATTTAAAAAATGAGAACATGCTTGCGTTCCCCAAAGCCTTGCCGTTCTAACGGGGCATTTCTGAAATCTGTATCTTAAACCGTTCAGTCGTGAGAGCCTTTTGTTCGAGGTGTGCGCTTTCTCATAGAACTCAATTGAAGCAAGCAAAATGTTCGCCCACCTGGTACTTAGGAAATGTGTGTGCGTGAATGCGCATATTTGTTAAAGTGACAGTAACCCATTTTCAGTTTAGTGATTATGGCTTAACTTCCACATTTCTTGATCAATTAAAACCATTCGAATTTTAAACTCTTCAGATCATTCCCTATTTTCGCTTAATAAAAAAAAATCAAAGCACAATATAATATTTTTGTTTATGAAATGTAATGTAATGAACTGCTATTTAAATGGTGCTTTTTGAGCTATTCTGCCCACTCTCTCACTTCTGCACAGCAACTGCCTCAGCCAATCAGAGCTGCTTGTTGTCATCCACGCCTGGAATTTCCCCACCACCGCCCACACACAGTGGCGGCCATCTTGGCCAGGGATTCTCACATTACTGTCCATACAGAGCGGCGGCCATCTTGGCCAGGGATTCTCACACTACTGTCCATACAGAGCGGCGGCCATCTTGGCCAGGGATTCTCACACTACTGCCCATACAGAGCGGCGGCCATCTTGGACAGGGATTCTCACACTACTGTCAATACAGAGCGGCGGCCATCTTGGCCAGGGATTCTCACACTACTGTCCATACAGAGCGGCGGCCATCTTGGCCAGGGATTCTCACACTACTGCCCATACAGAGCGGCGGCCATCTTGGCCAATTGATTAGCTTGGCCAGGGATTCTCACACTACTGTCCATACAGAGTGGCGGCCATCTTGGCCAATTGATTGGCTAGGCCAGGGATTCTCACACTACTGCCCACACAGAGTGGCGGCCATCTTGGCCAATTGTTGAGGTGCACCCAGGATTCTCGGCCTCTGCCCACATGGAGCGGCGGCCATTTTGGTCAATTGATTAGCTAGGCCAGGGACTTCAGCACCACTGCACACACACAGAGTGGCGGCCATCTTGTCCAATTGTTGAGGTGCACCCAGGATTCTCGGCCCCTGAGTGGCGGCCATCTTGGCCAATTGAGTAGGTATGACAGGGATTGACCTAATTTCAACAGGAAGTGACCCAGACAGACCTAAATTCAACAGGAAGTGACTTAATTTCAGTAGGAAATGACCTAAAAATGACCTGATATCAACAGGAAGTGACTTAATTTGAACAGGAAGTGACCTAATTTCAACAGGAAGTGACCCAGGACTGACCTAAAATCTACAGGAAGTGACCCGATTTCAACAGGAAGTGACCTAATATCAACAGGAAGTGACCCGACTTCAACAGGAAGTGACCTGTTTCACCAGGAAGTGAGCATGCTAGTGCTAAGTTAGCATGCTAATGTTAGCTGAGCATGCTAATGTTACGTTATCATGCTAATGCTACGTTAGCATGCTAATGTTACGTTAGCATGCTAATGCTAATGCTACGTTAGCATGCTAATGTTACGTTAGCATGCTAATGCTAAGTTTTTTTTTATTTAGTTTTTTTTTATTTATTTTTTTATTTTTATTTTTTTTTATTTTTTTTTTTTTATTTTATTTTTTTTTTTTTAATTTTTTTTTTTTCCTAATGCTAAGTTTGGCATGCTAATGCTACATTAGCATGCTAATGCTAAGTTAGCATGTTAATGCTAATGCTACGTTAGCATGCTAATGTTACGTTAGCATGCTAATGCTAAGTTTTTTTTTTATTTATTTTTTTTTTTTTATTTTATTTTTTTTTTATTTTATTTTTTTTATTTATTTATTTTTTTTTTTTTTTTTTTTTTTTTAATTTTTTTTTTTCCCTAATGCTAAGTTTAGCATGCTAATGCTACGTTAGCATGCTAATGCTAAGTTACCATGTTAATGCTAATGCTAAGTTAGCATGCTAATGCTAAGTTAGCATGCTAATGCTAATGTTAGCTTAGCATGCTAATGCTCATGCTAAGTTAGCACGCTAATGCTAATGTTAGCTTAGCATGCTAATCCTCCTGCAAAGTTAACGTGTAGGAAGTGACCCAGAGTGCATTCGGCTTTCCGCCTTGCAAGAGTCAGCAGTCACATCCAAAATTTCCACGGGAAATTTTTTTTTTCTAGTTATTATTATGTCTTATTCTTCACATTTTTTCAGACGAAATGCGGGTCGTACCGTAGAACGTACCGGCACAAGTGAGGTATCAAAAGATGCGTCTCGATTTGACTCGGCGGGGTACCATTTTTTTTCGGAATTTCGAGTTACCATGGCGACGCAATTCCCCAAAAAACCCCCCAAAAAGTCCCATAGGAATGAATGGAGAAGGGGAAAAAACCTCCACAAATTTAACACCTTTTTCGAAGCCACGCTGCGCGCACATACATTGACCGACCGAGACGATTTTTAGCTCATTTTGTTGCAATTTTTCCCATCTTTAGCTCTGTGTTGAAATTTTTTTTAAGAAATGTAAGCGCTCCCTCCTGTGCGGGTTCAAAGACAGGGTGTGAAATGAAGAAAAAGAGGCTCTTTCCATTAGTGTGTATTGCGTTTGCTAGAGTGGAGCAATCAGCGCTAGAGTGGAGAGACAAAAAAAATTCTTTCCAAAAATTTCACTTCAACTCGTCACCGTGGCCACAATATTTGCTCAGTAAACATCAAATTTGGATATTTTGTAGTCACAAGGGTCTTCTTTCTGACAAACCCACTTTTGTGCGGCAAAGGTGTCATTTAGTACCTTTTATTTGACTTGAAGCGAGGGGAAGTCGCACTTTTTCGCCCATTGAGCCCCATGTTATTTTCGCCGCCTTTTTTTGTCATTTTTTTTAAAAGTCACACGTTTTCAACCTGCTCTAATTTGGTCATTTTTTATCCGATTTAAAAAATGAGAACATGCTTGCGTTCCCCAAAGCCTTGCCGTTCTAACGGGGCATTTCTGAAATCTGTATCTTAAACCGTTGAGTCGTGAGAGCCTTTTGTTCGAGGTGTGCGCTTTCTCATACAACTCAATTGAAGCTAAATGTTCGCCCACCTGGTACTTAGGAAATGTGTGTGCGTGAATGCGCATATTTGTTAAAGTGACAGTAACCCATTTTCAGTTTAGTGATTATGGCTTAACTTCCACATTTCTTGATCAATTAAAACCATTCGAATTTTAAACTCTTCAGATCATTCCCTATTTTCGCTTAATAAAAAAAAATCAAAGCACAATATAATATTTTTGTTTATGAAATGTAATGTAATGAACTGCTATTTAAATGGTGCTTTTTGAGCTATTCTGCCCACTCTCTCACTTCTGCACAGCAACTGCCTCAGCCAATCAGAGCTGCTTGTTGTCATCCACGCCTGGAATTTCCCCACCACCGCCCACACACAGTGGCGGCCATCTTGGCCAGGGATTCTCACATTACTGTCCATACAGAGCGGCGGCCATCTTGGCCAGGGATTCTCACACTACTGTCCATACAGAGCGGCGGCCATCTTGGCCAGGGATTCTCACACTACTGCCCATACAGAGCGGGGGCCATCTTGGACAGGGATTCTCACACTACTATCAATACAGAGCGGCGGCCATCTTGGCCAGGGATTCTCACACTACTGCCCATACAGAGCGGCGGCCATCTTGGCCAGGGATTCTCACACTACTGCCCACACAGAGTGGCGGCCATCTTGTCCAATTGTTGAGGTGCACCCAGGATTCTCGGCCCCTGAGTGGCGGCCATCTTGGCCAATTGATTAGGTATGACAGGGATTGACCTAATTTCAACAGGAAGTGACCCAGACAGACCTAAATTCAACAGGAAGTGACTTAATTTCAGTAGGAAATGACCTAAAAATTACCTGATATCAACAGGAAGTGACTTAATTTGAACAGGAAGTGACCTAATTTCAACAGGAAGTGACCCAGAACTGACCTAAAATCAACAGGAAGTGACCGGATTTCAACAGGAAGTGACCTAATATCAACAGGAATTGACCCGACTTCAACAGGAAGTGACCTGATTTCACCAGGAAGTGAGCATGCTAGTGCTAAGTTAGCATGCTAATGTTAGCTGAGCATGCTAATGTTAAGTTAGCATGCTAATGTTACGTTAGCATGCTAATGTTACGTTAGCATGCTAATGCTACGTTAGCATGCTAATGTTACGTTAGCATGCTAATGCTAAGGTTTTTTTTTATTTTTTATTTTTTTATTTTTTTATTTTTTTATTTTTTTTTATTTTTTTTTTATTTCTTTTTTATTTTACTTTTTTTTTTAATTTTTTTTTTTTTTCCTAATGCTAAGTTTAGCATGCTAATGCTACGTTAGCATGCTAATGCTAAGTTAGCATGTTAATGCTAATGCTAAGTTAGCATGCTAATGCTAAGTTAGCATGCTAATGCTAATGTTAGCTTAGCATGCTAATGATCATGCTAAGTTAGCACGCTAATGCTAATGTTAGCTTAGCATGCTAATCCTCCTGCAAAGTTAACATGTAGGAAGTGACCCAGAGTGCGTTCGGCTTTCCGCCTTGCAAGAGTCAGCAGTCACATCCAAAATTTCCACGGGAAATTTTTTTTTCTAGTTATGTGACTGCTGCGAAGCAGTCACATATTAGTATCCATCCAGGAAAAGCGTTTATTATTATTATTATTATGTCTTATTCTTCACATTTTTTCAGACGAAATGCGGGTCGTACCGTAGAACGTACCGGCACAAGTGAGGTGTCAAAAGATGCGTCTCGATCTGACTCGGCGGGGAACCATTTTTTTTCGGAATTTCGAGTTACCATGGCGACGCAATTCCCCAAAAACCCCCCCAAAAAGTCCCATAGGAATGAATGGAGAAGGGGAAAAAACCTCCACAAATTTAACACCTTTTTCGAAGCCACGCTGCGCGCACATACATTGACCGACCGAGACGATTTTTAGCTCATTTTGTTGCAATTTTTCCCATCTTTAGCTCTGTGTTGAAATTTTTTTTAAGAAATGTAAGCGCTCCCTCCTGTGCGGGTTCAAAGACAGGGTGTGAAATGAAGAAAAAGAGGCTCTTTACATTAGTGTGTATTGCGTTTGCTAGAGTGGAGCAATCAGCGCTAGAGTGGAGAGACAAAAAAAATTCTTTCGAAAAATTTCACTTCAACTCGTCACCGTGGCCACAATATTTGCTCAGTAAACATCACATTTGGATATTTTGTAGTCACAAGGGTCTTCTTTCTGACAAACCCACTTTTGTGCGGCTAAGGTGTCATTTAGTACCTTTTATTTGACTTGAAGCGAGGGGAAGTCGCACTTTTTCGCCCATTGAGCCCCATGTTATTTTCGCCGCCTTTTTTTGTCATTTTTTTAAAAGTAACACGTTTTCAACCTGCTCTAATTTGGTCTTTTTTTTATCCGATTTAAAAAATGAGAACATGCTTGCGTTCCCCAAAGCCTTGCCGTTCTAACGGAGCATTTCTGAAATCTGTATCTTAAACCGTTGAGTCGTGAGAGCCTTTTGTTCGAGGTGTGCGCTTTCTCATAGAACTCAATTGAAGCAAGCAAAATGTTCGCCCACCTGGTACTTAGGAAATGTGTGTGCGTGAATGCGCATATTTGTTAAAGTGACAGTAACCCATTTTCAGTTTAGTGATTATGGCTTAACTTATAATATAATAATAATAATAATACAATATAATATTTTTGTTTATGAAATGTAATGTAATGAACTGCTATTTAAATGGTGCTTTTTGAGCTATTCTGCCCACTCTCTCACTTCTGCACAGCAACTGCCTCAGCCAATCAGAGCTGCTTGTTGTCATCCACGCCTGGAATTTCCCCACCACCGCCCACACACAGTGGCGGCCATCTTGGCCAGGGATTCTCACATTACTGTCCATACAGAGCGGCGGCCATCTTGGCCAGGGATTCTCACACTACTGTCCATACAGAGCGGCGGCCATCTTGGCCAGGGATTCTCACACTACTGCCCATACAGAGCGGCGGCCATCTTGGACAGGGATTCTCACACTACTGTCAATACAGAGCGGCGGCCATCTTGGCCAGGGATTCTCACACTACTGTCCATACAGAGCGGCGGCCATCTTGGCCAGGGATTCTCACACTACTGTCCATACAGAGCGGCGGCCATCTTGGCCAGGGATTCTCACACTACTGCCCATACAGAGCGGCGGCCATCTTGGCCAGGGATTCTCACACTACTGCCCACACAGAGTGGCGGCCATCTTGGCCAATTGTTGAGGTGCACCCAGGATTCTCGGCCTCTGCCCACATGGAGCGGCGGCCAAAAAAATAAATTAAAAAAAATAAAACATGGAGCGGCGGCCATTTTGGTCAATTGATTAGCTAGGCCAGGGACTTCAGCACCACTGCACACACACAGAGTGGCGGCCATTTTGGTCAATTGATTAGCTAGGCCAGGGACTTCAGC
This sequence comes from Festucalex cinctus, assembly GCF_051991245.1. NCBI lineage: Eukaryota > Metazoa > Chordata > Actinopteri > Syngnathiformes > Syngnathidae > Festucalex > Festucalex cinctus. Next base: position 5,458,768 of record NC_135416.1, on the reverse strand, counting down.
ACCACTGCACACACACAGAGTGGCGGCCATCTTGTCCAATTGTTGAGGTGCACCCAGGATTCTCGGCCCCTGAGTGGCGGCCATCTTGGCCAATTGATTAGGTATGACAGGGATTGACCTAATTTCAACAGGAAGTGACCTGATTTCACCAGGAAGTGAGCATGCTAGTGCTAAGTTAGCATGCTAATGTTAGCTGAGCATGCTAATGTTACGTTAGCATGCTAATGCTAAGTTTTTTTTTAATTTTTTATTTTTTTATTTTTTTTTAATTTTTTTTTTTTTTTATTATTTTTTTTTTTTTTAATTTTTTTTTTATTTATTTTTTTTTTATTTTTTATTTTTTATTTTTTTTATTTTTTTTTTTCCTAATGCTAAGTTTAGCATGCTAATGCTACGTTAGCATGCTAATGCTAAGTTAGCATGTTAATGCTAAGTTAGCATGCTAATGCTAAGTTAGCATGCTAATGCTAATGTTAGCTTAGCATGCTAATGATCATGCTAAGTTAGCACGCTAATGCTAATGTTAGCTTAGCATGCTAATCCTCCTGCAAAGTTAACATGTAGGAAGTGACCCAGAGTGCATTCGGCTTTCCGCCTTGCGAGAGTCAGCAGTCACATCCAAAATTTCCACGGGAAATTTTTTTTTTCTAGTTTTTCTTATTTTTCTTTATTAACCGGAATTTTTCAGACAAAATGCGGGTCGTACCGTTGAACGTACCGGCACAAGTGAGGTATCAAAAGATGCGTCTCGATCTGACTCGGCGGGGTACCATTTTTTTTCGGAATTTCGAGTTACCATGGCGACGCAATTTCCCAAAAACCCCGCCAAAAAGTCCCATAGGAATGAATGGAGAAGGGGAAAAAACATCGACAAATTTAACACCTTTTTCGAAGCCACGCTGCGCGCACATACATTGACCGACCGAGACGATTTTTAGCTCATTTTGTTGCAATTTTTCCCATCTTTAGCTCTGTGTCGAAATTTTTTTTAAGAAATGTAAGCGCTCCCTCCTGTGCGGGTTCAAAGACAGGGTGTGAAATGAAGAAAAAAAGGCTTTTTACATTAGTGTGTATTGCGTTTGCTAGAGTGGAGCAATCAGCGCTAGAGTGGAGAGACAAAAAAAATTCTTTCGAAAAATTTCACTTCAACTCGTCACCGTGGCCACAATATTTGCTCAGTAAACATCAAATTTGGATATTTTGTAGTCACAAGGGTCTTCTTTCTGACAAACCCACTTTTGTGCGGCAAAGGTGTCATTTAGTACCTTTTATTTGACTTGAAGCGAGGGGAAGTCGCACTTTTTCGCCCATTGAGCCCCATGTTATTTTCGCCACCTTTTTTTGTCATTTTTTTAAAAGTCGCACGTTTTCAACCTGCTCTAATTTGGTCATTTTTTATCCGATTTAAAAAATGAGAACATGCTTGCGTTCCCCAAAGCCTTGCCGTTCTAACGGGGCATGTCTGAAATCTGTATCTTAAACCGTTGAGTCGTGAGAGCCTTTTGTTCGAGGTGTGCGCTTTCTCATAGAACTCAATTGAAGCAAAATGTTCGCCCACCTGGTACTTAGGAAATGTGTGTGCGTGAATGCGCATATTTGTTAAAGTGACAGTAACCCATTTTCAGTTTATTGATTATGGCTTAACTTCCACATTTCTTGATCAATTAAAACCATTCAAATTTTAAACTCTTCAGATCATTCCCTATTTTCGCTTAATGAAAAAAAATCAAAGCACAATATTATATTTTTGTTTATGAAATGTAATGTAATGAACTGCTATTTAAATGGTGCTTTTTGAGCTATTCTGCCCACTCTCTCACTTCTGCACAGCAACTGCCTCAGCCAATCAGAGCTGCTTGTTGTCATCCACGCCTGGAATTTCCCCACCAACGCCCACACACTGTGGCGGCCATCTTGGCCAGGGATTCTCACACTACTGTCCATACAGAGCGACGGCCATCTTGGCCAGGGATTCTCACACTACTGCCCATATAGAGCGGCGGCCATCTTGGCCAGGGATTCTCACACTACTGCCCAGACAGAGCGGCGGCCATCTTGGCCAGGGATTCTCACACTACTGCCCATATAGAGCGGCGGCCATCTTGGCCAGGGATTCTCACACTACTGCCCATACAGAGCGGGGGCCATCTTGGACAGGGATTCTCACACTACTGTCAATACAGAGCGGCGGCCATCTTGGCCAGGGATTCTCACACTACTGTCCATACAGAGCGGCGGCCATCTTGGCCAGGGATTCTCACACTACTGCCCAATCAGAGCGGCGGCCATCTTGGCCAATTGATTAGCTTGGCCAGGGATTCTCACACTACTGTCCATACAGAGCGGCGGCCATCTTGGCCAATTGATTGGCTAGGCCAGGGATTCTCACACTACTGCCCACACAGAGTGGCGGCCATTTTGGCCAATTGTTGAGGTGCACCCAGGATTCTCGGCCTCTGCCCGCATGGAGCGGCGGCCATTTTGGTCAATTGATTAGCAAGGCCAGGGATTCTCACACTACTGCCCACATACAGCGGCGGCCATCTTGGCCAATTGATTAGCTTGGCCAGGGATTCTCACACTACTGTCCACACAGAGTGGCGGCCATCTTATCCAATTGTTGAGGTGGACCCAGGATTCTCGGCCCCTGAGTGGCGGCCATCTTGGCCAATTGATTAGGAATTACAGGGATTGACCTAATTTCAACAGGAAGTGACCCAGACAGACCAAAATTCAACAGGAAGTGACTTAATTTCAGCAGGAAATGACCTAAAAATGACCTGATATCAACAGGAAGTGACTTAATTTGAACAGGAAGTGACTTAATTTCAACAGGAAGTGACCCAGAACTGACCTAAAATCAACAGGAAGTGACCCAATTTCAACAGGAAGTGACCTAATATCAACAGGAAGTGACCCGATTTCAACAGGAAGTGACCTAATATCAACAGGAAGTGACCCAATCTCAATAGGAAGTGACCTGATTTCAACAGGAAGTGACCTGAAATCAACAGGAAGTGAGCATGCTAGTGCTAAGTTAGCATGTTAATGTTAGCTTAGGATGCTAATGCTAGGTTAGCATGTTAATGCTAATGCTAAGTTAACATGCTAATGTTATGTTAGCATGCTAATGTTAAGTTAGCATGCTAATGCTAATGCAAGTTAGCATGCTAATGCTAACTTAGCATGCTAATGCTAATGCTAACTTAGCATGCTAATGCTAATGTTAAGTTAGCATGCTAATGCTAATGCTAAGTTAGCATGCTAATGCTAAGTTAGCATGCTAATGCTAATGCTAATTTAACATGCTAATGCTAAGTTAGCATGCTAATGCTAATGCTAACTTAGCATGCTAATGCTAATGTTAAGTTAGCATGCTAATGCTAATGCTAAGTTAGCATGCTATTGCTAAGTTAGCATGCTAATGCTAATGCTAACTTAGCATGCTAATGCTAACTTAGCATGTTAATGCTAATGCTAACTTAGCATGCTAATGCTAATGTTAAGTTAGCATGCTAATGCTAATGTTAAGTTAGCATGCTAATGCTAAGTTAGCATGCTAATGCTAATGCTAACTTAACATGCTAATGCTAAGTTAGCATGCTAATGCTAATGCTAACTTTGCAGAACGGACCAGTGCATTCGGCTTTCCACCTTGCAAGAGTCAGCAGTCACATCCAAAATTTCCGCGGGAATTTTTCTAGTTATTATGTGACTGCTGCGAAGCAGTCACATATTAGTATCCATCCAGGAAAAGCGTTTATTATTATTATTATTATTATTATGTCTTATTCTTCACATTTTTTCAGACGAAATGCGGGTCGTACCGTAGAACGTACCGGCACAAGTGAGGTATCAAAAGATGCGTCTCGATTTGACTCGGCGGGGTACCATTTTTTTTCGGAATTTCGAGTTACCATGGCGACGCAATTCCCCAAAAAACCCCCCAAAAAGTCCCATAGGAATGAATGGAGAAGGGGAAAAAACCTCCACAAATTTAACACCTTTTTCGAAGCCACGCTGCGCGCACATACATTGACCGACCGAGACGATTTTTAGCTCATTTTGTTGCAATTTTTCCCATCTTTAGCTCTGTGTTGAAATTTTTTTTAAGAAATGTAAGCGCTCCCTCCTGTGCGGGTTCAAAGACAGGGTGTGAAATGAAGAAAAAGAGGCTCTTTCCATTAGTGTGTATTGCGTTTGCTAGAGTGGAGCAATCAGCGCTAGAGTGGAGAGACAAAAAAAATTCTTTCCAAAAATTTCACTTCAACTCGTCACCGTGGCCACAATATTTGCTCAGTAAACATCAAATTTGGATATTTTGTAGTCACAAGGGTCTTCTTTCTGACAAACCCACTTTTGTGCGGCAAAGGTGTCATTTAGTACCTTTTATTTGACTTGAAGCGAGGGGAAGTCGCACTTTTTCGCCCATTGAGCCCCATGTTATTTTCGCCGCCTTTTTTTGTCATTTTTTTTAAAAGTCACACGTTTTCAACCTGCTCTAATTTGGTCATTTTTTATCCGATTTAAAAAATGAGAACATGCTTGCGTTCCCCAAAGCCTTGCCGTTCTAACGGGGCATTTCTGAAATCTGTATCTTAAACCGTTGAGTCGTGAGAGCCTTTTGTTCGAGGTGTGCGCTTTCTCATACAACTCAATTGAAGCTAAATGTTCGCCCACCTGGTACTTAGGAAATGTGTGTGCGTGAATGCGCATATTTGTTAAAGTGACAGTAACCCATTTTCAGTTTAGTGATTATGGCTTAACTTCCACATTTCTTGATCAATTAAAACCATTCGAATTTTAAACTCTTCAGATCATTCCCTATTTTCGCTTAATAAAAAAAAATCAAAGCACAATATAATATTTTTGTTTATGAAATGTAATGTAATGAACTGCTATTTAAATGGTGCTTTTTGAGCTATTCTGCCCACTCTCTCACTTCTGCACAGCAACTGCCTCAGCCAATCAGAGCTGCTTGTTGTCATCCACGCCTGGAATTTCCCCACCACCGCCCACACACAGTGGCGGCCATCTTGGCCAGGGATTCTCACATTACTGTCCATACAGAGCGGCGGCCATCTTGGCCAGGGATTCTCACACTACTGTCCATACAGAGCGGCGGCCATCTTGGCCAGGGATTCTCACACTACTGCCCATACAGAGCGGGGGCCATCTTGGACAGGGATTCTCACACTACTATCAATACAGAGCGGCGGCCATCTTGGCCAGGGATTCTCACACTACTGCCCATACAGAGCGGCGGCCATCTTGGCCAGGGATTCTCACACTACTGCCCACACAGAGTGGCGGCCATCTTGTCCAATTGTTGAGGTGCACCCAGGATTCTCGGCCCCTGAGTGGCGGCCATCTTGGCCAATTGATTAGGTATGACAGGGATTGACCTAATTTCAACAGGAAGTGACCCAGACAGACCTAAATTCAACAGGAAGTGACTTAATTTCAGTAGGAAATGACCTAAAAATTACCTGATATCAACAGGAAGTGACTTAATTTGAACAGGAAGTGACCTAATTTCAACAGGAAGTGACCCAGAACTGACCTAAAATCAACAGGAAGTGACCGGATTTCAACAGGAAGTGACCTAATATCAACAGGAATTGACCCGACTTCAACAGGAAGTGACCTGATTTCACCAGGAAGTGAGCATGCTAGTGCTAAGTTAGCATGCTAATGTTAGCTGAGCATGCTAATGTTAAGTTAGCATGCTAATGTTACGTTAGCATGCTAATGTTACGTTAGCATGCTAATGCTAAGTTAGCATGCTAATGCTACGTTAGCATGCTAATGTTACGTTAGCATGCTAATGCTAAGGTTTTTTTTTATTTTTTATTTTTTTATTTTTTTATTTTTTTATTTTTTTTTATTTTTTTTTTATTTCTTTTTTATTTTACTTTTTTTTTTAATTTTTTTTTTTTTTCCTAATGCTAAGTTTAGCATGCTAATGCTACGTTAGCATGCTAATGCTAAGTTAGCATGTTAATGCTAATGCTAAGTTAGCATGCTAATGCTAAGTTAGCATGCTAATGCTAATGTTAGCTTAGCATGCTAATGATCATGCTAAGTTAGCACGCTAATGCTAATGTTAGCTTAGCATGCTAATCCTCCTGCAAAGTTAACATGTAGGAAGTGACCCAGAGTGCGTTCGGCTTTCCGCCTTGCAAGAGTCAGCAGTCACATCCAAAATTTCCACGGGAAATTTTTTTTTCTAGTTATTATTATGTCTTATTCTTCACATTTTTTCAGACGAAATGCGGGTCGTACCGTAGAACGTACCAGCACAAGTGAGGTATCAAAAGATGCGTCTCGATTTGACTCGGCGGGGTACCATTTTTTTTCGGAATTTCGAGTTACCATGGCGACGCAATTCCCCAAAAAACCCCCCAAAAAGTCCCATAGGAATGAATGGAGAAGGGGAAAAAACCTCCACAAATTTAACACCTTTTTCGAAGCCACGCTGCGCGCACATACATTGACCGACCGAGACGATTTTTAGCTCATTTTGTTGCAATTTTTCCCATCTTTAGCTCTGTGTTGAAATTTTTTTTAAGAAATGTAAGCGCTCCCTCCTGTGCGGGTTCAAAGACAGGGTGTGAAATGAAGAAAAAGAGGCTCTTTCCATTAGTGTGTATTGCGTTTGCTAGAGTGGAGCAATCAGCGCTAGAGTGGAGAGACAAAAAAAATTCTTTCCAAAAATTTCACTTCAACTCGTCACCGTGGCCACAATATTTGCTCAGTAAACATCAAATTTGGATATTTTGTAGTCACAAGGGTCTTCTTTCTGACAAACCCACTTTTGTGCGGCAAAGGTGTCATTTAGTACCTTTTATTTGACTTGAAGCGAGGGGAAGTCGCACTTTTTCGCCCATTGAGCCCCATGTTATTTTCGCCGCCTTTTTTTGTCATTTTTTTTCAAAGTCACACGTTTTCAACCTGCTCTAATTTGGTCATTTTTTATCCGATTTAAAAGATGAGAACATGCTTGCGTTCCCCAAAGCCTTGCCGTTCTAACGGGGCATTTCTGAAATCTGTATCTTAAACCGTTCAGTCGTGAGAGCCTTTTGTTCGAGGTGTGCGCTTTCTCATAGAACTCAATTGAAGCAAGCAAAATGTTCGCCCACCTGGTACTTAGGAAATGTGTGTGCGTGAATGCGCATATTTGTTAAAGTGACAGTAACCCATTTTCAGTTTAGTGATTATGGCTTAACTTCCACATTTCTTGATCAATTAAAACCATTCGAATTTTAAACTCTTCAGATCATTCCCTATTTTCGCTTAATAAAAAAAAATCAAAGCACAATATAATATTTTTGTTTATGAAATGTAATGTAATGAACTGCTATTTAAATGGTGCTTTTTGAGCTATTCTGCCCACTCTCTCACTTCTGCACAGCAACTGCCTCAGCCAATCAGAGCTGCTTGTTGTCATCCACGCCTGGAATTTCCCCACCACCGCCCACACACAGTGGCGGCCATCTTGGCCAGGGATTCTCACATTACTGTCCATACAGAGCGGCGGCCATCTTGGCCAGGGATTCTCACACTACTGTCCATACAGAGCGGCGGCCATCTTGGCCAGGGATTCTCACACTACTGCCCATACAGAGCGGCGGCCATCTTGGACAGGGATTCTCACACTACTGCCCACACAGAGTGGCGGCCATCTTGGCCAATTGTTGAGGTGCACCCAGGATTCTCGGCCTCTGCCCACATGGAGCGGCGGCCATTTTGGTCAATTGATTAGCTAGGCCAGGGACTTCAGCACCACTGCACACACACAGAGTGGCGGCCATCTTGTCCAATTGTTGAGGTGCACCCAGGATTCTCGGCCCCTGAGTGGCGGCCATCTTGGCCAATTGAGTAGGTATGACAGGGATTGACCTAATTTCAACAGGAAGTGACCCAGACAGACCTAAATTCAACAGGAAGTGACTTAATTTCAGTAGGAAATGACCTAAAAATGACCTGATATCAACAGGAAGTGACTTAATTTGAACAGGAAGTGACCTAATTTCAACAGGAAGTGACCCAGGACTGACCTAAAATCTACAGGAAGTGACCCGATTTCAACAGGAAGTGACCTAATATCAACAGGAAGTGACCCGACTTCAACAGGAAGTGACCTGTTTCACCAGGAAGTGAGCATGCTAGTGCTAAGTTAGCATGCTAATGTTAGCTGAGCATGCTAATGTTACGTTAGCATGCTAATGCTACGTTAGCATGCTAATGTTACGTTAGCATGCTAATGCTAATGCTACGTTAGCATGCTAATGTTACGTTAGCATGCTAATGCTAAGTTTTTTTTTTATTTAGTTTTTTTTTATTTATTTTTTTATTTTTATTTTTTTTAATTTTTTTTTTTTTCTTTTTTTTTTTTTTTTTTTAATTTTTTTTTTTTTCCTAATGCTAAGTTTGGCATGCTAATGCTACATTAGCATGCTAATGCTAAGTTAGCATGTTAATGCTAATGCTACGTTAGCATGCTAATGTTACGTTAGCATGCTAATGCTAAGTTTTTTTTTTATTTTTTTTTTTTTTTATTTTTTTTTTTTTTTTATTTTATTTTTTTTATTTATTTATTTTTTTCTTTTTTTATTTTTTTTTTAATTTTTTTTTTTTTTCCTAATGCTAAGTTTAGCATGCTAATGCTACGTTAGCATGCTAATGCTAAGTTACCATGTTAATGCTAATGCTAAGTTAGCATGCTAATGCTAAGTTAGCATGCTAATGCTAATGTTAGCTTAGCATGCTAATGCTCATGCTAAGTTAGCACGCTAATGCTAATGTTAGCTTAGCATGCTAATCCTCCTGCAAAGTTAACGTGTAGGAAGTGACCCAGACTGCATTCGGCTTTCCGCCTTGCAAGAGTCAGCAGTCACATCCAAAATTTCCACGGGAAATTTTTTTTTTCTAGTTATTATTATTATTATTATGTGACTGCTGCGAAGCAGTCACATATTAGTATCCATCCAGGAAAAGCGTTTATTATTATTATGTGACTGCTGCGAAGCAGTCACATATTAGTATCCATCCAGGAAAAGCGTTTATTATTATTATTTTTATTATTACGTCTTATTCTTCACATTTTTTCAGACGAAATACAGGTCGTACCGTAGAACCTACCGGCACAAGTGAGGTGTCAAAAGATGCGTCTCGATTTGACTCGGCGGGGTACCATTTTTTTTCGGAATTTCGAGTTACCATGGCGACGCAATTCCCCAAAAACCCCCCCAAAAAGTCCCATAGGAATGAATGGAGAAGGGGGGAAATTTAACACCTTTTTCGAAGCCACGCTGCGCGCACATACATTGACCAACCGAGACGATTTTTAGCTCATTTTGTTGCAATTTTTCCCATCTTTAGCTCTGTGTTGAAATTTTTTTTAAGAAATGTAAGCGCTCCCTCCTGTGCGGGTTCAAAGACAGGGTGTGAAATGAAGAAAAAGAGGCTCTTTACATTAGTGTGTATTGCGTTTGCTAGAGTGGAGCAATCAGCGCTAGAGTGGAGAGACAAAAAAAATTCTTTCGAAAAATTTCACTTCAACTCGTCACCGTGGCCACAATATTTGCTCAGTAAACATCACATTTGGATATTTTGTAGTCACAAGGGTCTTCTTTCTGACAAACCCACTTTTGTGCGGCTAAGGTGTCATTTAGTACCTTTTATTTGACTTGAAGCGAGGGGAAGTCGCACTTTTTCGGCCATTGAGCCCCATGTTATTTTCGCCGCCTTTTTTTGTCATTTTTTTAAAAAGTCACACGTTTTCAACCTGCTCTAATTTGGTCATTTTTTATCCGATTTAAAAAATGAGAACATGCTTGCGTTCCCCAAAGCCTTGCCGTTCTAACGGGGCATTTCTGAAATCTGTATCTTAAACCGTTGAGTCGTGAGAGCCTTTTGTTCGAGGTGTGCGCTTTCTCATAGAACTCAATTGAAGCAAGCAAAATGTTCGCCCACCTGGTACTTAGGAAATGTGTGTGCGTGAATGCGCATATTTGTTAAAGTGACAGTAACCCATTTTCAGTTTAGTGATTATGGCTTAACTTCCACATTTCTTGATCAATTAAAACCATTCGAATTTTAAACTCTTCAGATCATTCCCTATTTTCGCTTAATAAAAAAATTCAAAGCACAATATAATATTTTTGTTTATGAAATGTAATGTAATGAACTGCTATTTAAATGGTGCTTTTTGAGCTATTCTGCCCACTCTCTCACTTCTGCACAGCAACTGCCTCAGCCAATCAGAGCTGCTTGTTGTCATCCACGCCTGGAATTTCCCCACCACCGCCCACACACAGTGGCGGCCATCTTGGCCAATTGTTGAGGTGCACCCAGGATTCTCGGCCTCTGCCCACATGGAGCGGCGGCCATTTTGGTCAATTGATTAGCTAGGCCAGGGACTTCAGCACCACTGCACACACACAGAGTGGCGGCCATCTTGTCCAATTGTTGAGGTGCACCCAGGATTCTCGGCCCCTGAGTGGCGGCCATCTTGGCCAATTGATTAGGTATGACAGGGATTGACCTAATTTCAACAGGAAGTGACCCAGACAGACCTAAATTCAACAGGAAGTGACTTAATTTCAGTAGGAAATGACCTAAAATGACCTGATATCAACAGGAAGTGACTTAATTTGAACAGGAAGTGACCTAATTTCAACAGGAAGTGACCCAGACTGACCTAAAATCTACAGGAAGTGACCCGATTTCAACAGGAAGTGACCTAATATCAACAGGAAGTGACCCGACTTCAACAGGAAGTGACCTGATTTCACCAGGAAGTGAGCATGCTAGTGCTAAGTTAGCATGCTAATGTTAGCTGAGCATGCTAATGTTACGTTAGCATGCTAATGCTAAGTTTTTTTTTAATTTTTTATTTTTTTATTTTTTTTTTATTTATTTTTTTTTTAATTATAATTTTTTTTTTTTAATTTTTTTTTTTTTTTTTAATTTTTTTTTTTTTTAATTTTTTTTTTATTTTTTATTTTTTTTTTTCCTAATGCTAAGTTTAGCATGCTAATGCTAAGTTAGCATGTTAATGCTAATGCTAAGTTAGCATGCTAATGCTACGTTAGCATGCTAATGCTACGTTAGCATGCTAATGCTACGTTAGCATGCTAATGCTACGTTCGCATGCTAATGCTACTGCTAAGTTAGCATGCTAATGCTACGTTAGCATGCTAATGTTACGTTAGCATGCTAATGCTAAGTTTTTTTATTTATTTATTTTTTTATTTTTATTATTTTTTTATTTTTTTTTTACTTTTTTTTTTTTTTTCTTTTTTTTTTTTTTTTCTTTTTTTTTTTTTTCCTAATGCTAAGTTTAGCATGCTAATGCTACGTTAGCATGCTAATGCTAAGTTAGCATGTTAATGCTAATGCTAAGTTAGCATGCTAATGCTAAGTTAGCATGCTAATGCTAATGTTAGCTTAGCATGCTAATGATCATGCTAAGTTAGCACGCTAATGCTAATGTTAGCTTAGCATGCTAATCCTCCTGCAAAGTTAACGTGTAGGAAGTGACCCAGAGTGCATTCGGCTTTCCGCCTTGCGAGAGTCAGCAGTCACATCCAAAATTTCCACGGGAAATTTTTTTTTTCTAGTTATGTGACTGCTGCGAAGCAGTCACATATTAGTATCCATCCAGGAAAAGCGTTTATTATTATTATTATTATTATTATGTCTTATTCTTCACATTTTTTCAGACGAAATGCGGGTCGTACCGTAGAACGTACCGGCACAAGTGAGGTATCAAAAGATGCGTCTCGATTTGACTCGGCGGGGTACCATTTTTTTTCGGAATTTCGAGTTACCATGGCGACGCAATTCCCCAAAAAACCCCCCAAAAAGTCCCATAGGAATGAATGGAGAAGGGGAAAAAACCTCCACAAATTTAACACCTTTTTCGAAGCCACGCTGCGCGCACATACATTGACCGACCGAGACGATTTTTAGCTCATTTTGTTGCAATTTTTCCCATCTTTAGCTCTGTGTTGAAATTTTTTTTAAGAAATGTAAGCGCTCCCTCCTGTGCGGGTTCAAAGACAGGGTGTGAAATGAAGAAAAAGAGGCTCTTTCCATTAGTGTGTATTGCGTTTGCTAGAGTGGAGCAATCAGCGCTAGAGTGGAGAGACAAAAAAAATTCTTTCCAAAAATTTCACTTCAACTCGTCACCGTGGCCACAATATTTGCTCAGTAAACATCAAATTTGGATATTTTGTAGTCACAAGGGTCTTCTTTCTGACAAACCCACTTTTGTGCGGCAAAGGTGTCATTTAGTACCTTTTATTTGACTTGAAGCGAGGGGAAGTCGCACTTTTTCGCCCATTGAGCCCCATGTTATTTTCGCCGCCTTTTTTTGTCATTTTTTTTAAAAGTCACACGTTTTCAACCTGCTCTAATTTGGTCATTTTTTATCCGATTTAAAAAATGAGAACATGCTTGCGTTCCCCAAAGCCTTGCCGTTCTAACGGGGCATTTCTGAAATCTGTATCTTAAACCGTTGAGTCGTGAGAGCCTTTTGTTCGAGGTGTGCGCTTTCTCATACAACTCAATTGAAGCTAAATGTTCGCCCACCTGGTACTTAGGAAATGTGTGTGCGTGAATGCGCATATTTGTTAAAGTGACAGTAACCCATTTTCAGTTTAGTGATTATGGCTTAACTTCCACATTTCTTGATCAATTAAAACCATTCGAATTTTAAACTCTTCAGATCATTCCCTATTTTCGCTTAATAAAAAAAAATCAAAGCACAATATAATATTTTTGTTTATGAAATGTAATGTAATGAACTGCTATTTAAATGGTGCTTTTTGAGCTATTCTGCCCACTCTCTCACTTCTGCACAGCAACTGCCTCAGCCAATCAGAGCTGCTTGTTGTCATCCACGCCTGGAATTTCCCCACCACCGCCCACACACAGTGGCGGCCATCTTGGCCAGGGATTCTCACATTACTGTCCATACAGAGCGGCGGCCATCTTGGCCAGGGATTCTCACACTACTGTCCATACAGAGCGGCGGCCATCTTGGCCAGGGATTCTCACACTACTGCCCATACAGAGCGGGGGCCATCTTGGACAGGGATTCTCACACTACTATCAATACAGAGCGGCGGCCATCTTGGCCAGGGATTCTCACACTACTGCCCATACAGAGCGGCGGCCATCTTGGCCAGGGATTCTCACACTACTGCCCACACAGAGTGGCGGCCATCTTGTCCAATTGTTGAGGTGCACCCAGGATTCTCGGCCCCTGAGTGGCGGCCATCTTGGCCAATTGATTAGGTATGACAGGGATTGACCTAATTTCAACAGGAAGTGACCCAGACAGACCTAAATTCAACAGGAAGTGACTTAATTTCAGTAGGAAATGACCTAAAAATTACCTGATATCAACAGGAAGTGACTTAATTTGAACAGGAAGTGACCTAATTTCAACAGGAAGTGACCCAGAACTGACCTAAAATCAACAGGAAGTGACCGGATTTCAACAGGAAGTGACCTAATATCAACAGGAATTGACCCGACTTCAACAGGAAGTGACCTGATTTCACCAGGAAGTGAGCATGCTAGTGCTAAGTTAGCATGCTAATGTTAGCTGAGCATGCTAATGTTAAGTTAGCATGCTAATGTTACGTTAGCATGCTAATGTTACGTTAGCATGCTAATGCTAAGTTAGCATGCTAATGCTACGTTAGCATGCTAATGTTACGTTAGCATGCTAATGCTAAGGTTTTTTTTTATTTTTTATTTTTTTATTTTTTTATTTTTTTATTTTTTTTTATTTTTTTTTTATTTCTTTTTTATTTTACTTTTTTTTTTAATTTTTTTTTTTTTTCCTAATGCTAAGTTTAGCATGCTAATGCTACGTTAGCATGCTAATGCTAAGTTAGCATGTTAATGCTAATGCTAAGTTAGCATGCTAATGCTAAGTTAGCATGCTAATGCTAATGTTAGCTTAGCATGCTAATGATCATGCTAAGTTAGCACGCTAATGCTAATGTTAGCTTAGCATGCTAATCCTCCTGCAAAGTTAACATGTAGGAAGTGACCCAGAGTGCGTTCGGCTTTCCGCCTTGCAAGAGTCAGCAGTCACATCCAAAATTTCCACGGGAAATTTTTTTTTCTAGTTATGTGACTGCTGCGAAGCAGTCACATATTAGTATCCATCCAGGAAAAGCGTTTATTATTATTATTATTATGTCTTATTCTTCACATTTTTTCAGACGAAATGCGGGTCGTACCGTAGAACGTACCGGCACAAGTGAGGTATCAAAAGATGCGTCTCGATTTGACTCGGCGGGGTACCATTTTTTTTCGGAATTTCGAGTTACCATGGCGACGCAATTCCCCAAAAACCCCCCCAAAAAGTCCCATAGGAATGAATGGAGAAGGGGAAAAAACCTCCACAAATTTAACACCTTTTTCGAAGCCACGCTGCGCGCACATACATTGACCGACCGAGACGATTTTTAGCTCATTTTGTTGCAATTTTTCCCATCTTTAGCTCTGTGTTGAAATTTTTTTTAAGAAATGTAAGCGCTCCCTCCTGTGCGGGTTCAAAGACAGGGTGTGAAATGAAGAAAAAGAGGCTCTTTCCATTAGTGTGTATTGCGTTTGCTAGAGTGGAGCAATCAGCGCTAGAGTGGAGAGACAAAAAAAATTCTTTCCAAAAATTTCACTTCAACTCGTCACCGTGGCCACAATATTTGCTCAGTAAACATCAAATTTGGATATTTTGTAGTCACAAGGGTCTTCTTTCTGACAAACCCACTTTTGTGCGGCAAAGGTGTCATTTAGTACCTTTTATTTGACTTGAAGCGAGGGGAAGTCGCACTTTTTCGCCCATTGAGCCCCATGTTATTTTCGCCGCCTTTTTTTGTCATTTTTTTTCAAAGTCACACGTTTTCAACCTGCTCTAATTTGGTCATTTTTTATCCGATTTAAAAGATGAGAACATGCTTGCGTTCCCCAAAGCCTTGCCGTTCTAACGGGGCATTTCTGAAATCTCTATCTTAAACCGTTCAGTCGTGAGAGCCTTTTGTTCGAGGTGTGCGCTTTCTCATAGAACTCAATTGAAGCAAGCAAAATGTTCGCCCACCTGGTACTTAGGAAATGTGTGTGCGTGAATGCGCATATTTGTTAAAGTGACAGTAACCCATTTTCAGTTTAGTGATTATGGCTTAACTTCCACATTTCTTGATCAATTAAAACCATTCGAATTTTAAACTCTTCAGATCATTCCCTATTTTCGCTTAATAAAAAAAAATCAAAGCACAATATAATATTTTTGTTTATGAAATGTAATGTAATGAACTGCTATTTAAATGGTGCTTTTTGAGCTATTCTGCCCACTCTCTCACTTCTGCACAGCAACTGCCTCAGCCAATCAGAGCTGCTTGTTGTCATCCACGCCTGGAATTTCCCCACCACCGCCCACACACAGTGGCGGCCATCTTGGCCAGGGATTCTCACATTACTGTCCATACAGAGCGGCGGCCATCTTGGCCAGGGATTCTCACACTACTGTCCATACAGAGCGGCGGCCATCTTGGCCAGGGATTCTCACACTACTGCCCATACAGAGCGGCGGCCATCTTGGACAGGGATTCTCACACTACTGCCCACACAGAGTGGCGGCCATCTTGGCCAATTGTTGAGGTGCACCCAGGATTCTCGGCCTCTGCCCACATGGAGCGGCGGCCATTTTGGTCAATTGATTAGCTAGGCCAGGGACTTCAGCACCACTGCACACACACAGAGTGGCGGCCATCTTGTCCAATTGTTGAGGTGCACCCAGGATTCTCGGCCCCTGAGTGGCGGCCATCTTGGCCAATTGAGTAGGTATGACAGGGATTGACCTAATTTCAACAGGAAGTGACCCAGACAGACCTAAATTCAACAGGAAGTGACTTAATTTCAGTAGGAAATGACCTAAAAATGACCTGATATCAACAGGAAGTGACTTAATTTGAACAGGAAGTGACCTAATTTCAACAGGAAGTGACCCAGGACTGACCTAAAATCTACAGGAAGTGACCCGATTTCAACAGGAAGTGACCTAATATCAACAGGAAGTGACCCGACTTCAACAGGAAGTGACCTGTTTCACCAGGAAGTGAGCATGCTAGTGCTAAGTTAGCATGCTAATGTTAGCTGAGCATGCTAATGTTACGTTAGCATGCTAATGCTACGTTAGCATGCTAATGCTACGTTAGCATGCTAATGTTACGTTAGCATGCTAATGCTAATGCTACGTTAGCATGCTAATGTTACGTTAGCATGCTAATGCTAAGTTTTTTTTTTATTTAGTTTTTTTTTATTTATTTTTTTATTTTTATTTTTTTTAATTTTTTTTTTTTTCTTTTTTTTTTTTTTTTTTTAATTTTTTTTTTTTTCCTAATGCTAAGTTTGGCATGCTAATGCTACATTAGCATGCTAATGCTAAGTTAGCATGTTAATGCTAATGCTACGTTAGCATGCTAATGTTACGTTAGCATGCTAATGCTAAGTTTTTTTTTTATTTTTTTTTTTTTTTATTTTTTTTTTTTTTTTATTTTATTTTTTTTATTTATTTATTTTTTTCTTTTTTTCTTTTTTTTTTTAATTTTTTTTT
Organism: Festucalex cinctus; assembly: GCF_051991245.1. Classification (NCBI taxonomy): domain Eukaryota; kingdom Metazoa; phylum Chordata; class Actinopteri; order Syngnathiformes; family Syngnathidae; genus Festucalex; species Festucalex cinctus. The sequence goes on along the minus strand of NC_135416.1, from coordinate 5,442,129 downwards.
TTTTTCCTAATGCTAAGTTTAGCATGCTAATGCTACGTTAGCATGCTAATGCTAAGTTACCATGTTAATGCTAATGCTAAGTTAGCATGCTAATGCTAAGTTAGCATGCTAATGCTAATGTTAGCTTAGCATGCTAATGCTCATGCTAAGTTAGCACGCTAATGCTAATGTTAGCTTAGCATGCTAATCCTCCTGCAAAGTTAACGTGTAGGAAGTGACCCAGACTGCATTCGGCTTTCCGCCTTGCAAGAGTCAGCAGTCACATCCAAAATTTCCACGGGAAATTTTTTTTTTCTAGTTATTATTATGTCTTATTCTTCACATTTTTTCAGACGAAATGCGGGTCGTACCGTAGAACGTACCGGCACAAGTGAGGTATCAAAAGATGCGTCTCGATTTGACTCGGCGGGGTACCATTTTTTTTCGGAATTTCGAGTTACCATGGCGACGCAATTCCCCAAAAAACCCCCCAAAAAGTCCCATAGGAATGAATGGAGAAGGGGAAAAAACCTCCACAAATTTAACACCTTTTTCGAAGCCACGCTGCGCGCACATACATTGACCGACCGAGACGATTTTTAGCTCATTTTGTTGCAATTTTTCCCATCTTTAGCTCTGTGTTGAAATTTTTTTTAAGAAATGTAAGCGCTCCCTCCTGTGCGGGTTCAAAGACAGGGTGTGAAATGAAGAAAAAGAGGCTCTTTACATTAGTGTGTATTGCGTTTGCTAGAGTGGAGCAATCAGCGCTAGAGTGGAGAGACAAAAAAAATTCTTTCGAAAAATTTCACTTCAACTCGTGACCGTGGCCACAATATTTGCTCAGTAAACATCACATTTGGATATTTTGTAGTCACAAGGGTCTTCTTTCTGACAAACCCACTTTTGTGCGGCTAAGGTGTCATTTAGTACCTTTTATTTGACTTGAAGCGAGGGGAAGTCGCACTTTTTCGCCCATTGAGCCCCATGTTATTTTCGCCGCCTTTTTTTGTCATTTTTTTAAAAAGTCACACGTTTTCAACCTGCTCTAATTTGGTCATTTTTTATCCGATTTAAAAAACGAGAACATGCTTGCGTTCCCCAAAGCCTTGCCGTTCTAACGGGGCATTTCTGAAATCTGTATCTTAAACCGTTGAGTCGTGAGAGCCTTTTGTTCGAGGTGTGCGCTTTCTCATAGAACTCAATTGAAGCAAGCAAAATGTTCGCCCACCTGGTACTTAGGAAATGTGTGTGCGTGAATGCGCATATTTGTTAAAGTGACAGTAACCCATTTTCTGTTTAGTGATTATGGCTTAACTTCCACATTTCTTGATCAATTAAAACCATTCGAATTTTAAACTCTTCAGATCATTCCCTATTTTCGCTTAATAAAAAAAAATCAAAGCACAATATAATATTTTTGTTTATGAAATGTAATGTCATGAACTGCTATTTAAATGGTGCTTTTTGAGCTATTCTGCCCACTCTCTCACTTCTGCACAGCAACTGCCTCAGCCAATCAGAGCTGCTTGTTGTCATCCACGCCTGGAATTTCCCCACCACCGCCCACACACAGTGGCGGCCATCTTGGCCAGGGATTCTCACATTACTGTCCATACAGAGCGGCGGCCATCTTGGCCAGGGATTCTCACACTACTGTCCATACAGAGCGGCGGCCATCTTGGCCAGGGATTCTCACACTACTGCCCATACAGAGCGGGGGCCATCTTGGACAGGGATTCTCACACTACTGTCAATACAGAGCGGCGGCCATCTTGGCCAGGGATTCTCACACTACTGTCCATACAGAGCGGCGGCCATCTTGGCCAGGGATTCTCACACTACTGCCCATACAGAGCGGCGGCCATCTTGGCCAGGGATTCTCACACTACTGCCCACACAGAGTGGCGGCCATCTTGGCCAATTGTTGAGGTGCACCCAGGATTCTCGGCCTCTGCCCACATGGAGCGGCGGCCATTTTGGTCATTTTTTTTTTTTTTTTTTTTTTTTTTTTTTTTTTTTTTTTTTTTTTTTTTTTCACTCACTCACACAAACACGCACACAATCAAACATGGTCTCCCAGGTGGGGAAGCGAACCCACGCCAACCGGCACCGAAGGTAAGTGACGGTTCCACTCCTCCACCCAGAGCCCCCATTTTGGTCAATTGATTAGCTAGGCCAGGGACTTCAGCACCACTGCACACACACAGAGTGGCGGCCATCTTGTCCAATTGTTGAGGTGCACCCAGGATTCTCGGCCCCTGAGTGGCGGCCATCTTGGCCAATTGATTAGGTATGACAGGGATTGACCTAATTTCAACAGGAAGTGACCCAGACAGACCTAAATTCAACAGGAAGTGACTTAATTTCAGTAGGAAATGACCTAAAATGACCTGATATCAACAGGAAGTGACTTAATTTGAACAGGAAGTGACCTAATTTCAACAGGAAGTGACCCAGACTGACCTAAAATCTACAGGAAGTGACCCGATTTCAACAGGAAGTGACCTAATATCAACAGGAAGTGACCCGACTTCAACAGGAAGTGACCTGATTTCACCAGGAAGTGAGCATGCTAGTGCTAAGTTAGCATGCTAATGTTAGCTGAGCATGCTAATGTTACGTTAGCATGCTAATGCTAAGTTTTTTTTTAATTTTTTATTTTTTATTTTTTTTTAATTTTTTTTTTTTAATTTTTTTTTTTTTTTTTAAATTTTTTTTTTTTTTTTTATTTTATTTTTTTTTAATTTTTTTTTTTTTTTTTCCTAATGCTAAGTTTAGCATGCTAATGCTACGTTAGCATGCTAATGCTAAGTTAGCATGTTAATGCTAATGCTAAGTTAGCATGCTAATGCTAAGTTAGCATGCTAATGCTAATGTTAGCTTAGCATGCTAATGATCATGCTAAGTTAGCACGCTAATGCTAATGTTAGCTTAGCATGCTAATCCTCCTGCAAAGTTAACATGTAGGAAGTGACCCAGAGTGCGTTCGGCTTTCCGCCTTGCGAGAGTCAGCAGTCACATCCAAAATTTCCACGGGAAATTTTTTTTTTCTAGTTATTATGTGACTGCTGCGAAGCAGTCACATATTAGTATCCATCCAGAAAAAGCGTTTATTATTATTATTTTTATTATTACGTCTTATTCTTCACATTTTTTCAGACGAAATACAGGTCGTACCGTAGAACCTACCGGCACAAGTGAGGTGTCAAAAGATGCGTCTCGATTTGACTCGGCGGGGTACCATTTTTTTTCGGAATTTCGAGTTACCATGGCGACGCAATTCCCCAAAAACCCCCCCAAAAAGTCCCATAGGAATGAATGGAGAAGGGGGGAAATTTAACACCTTTTTCGAAGCCACGCTGCGCGCACATACATTGACCGACCGAGACGATTTTTAGCTCATTTTGTTGCAATTTTTCCCATCTTTAGCTCTGTGTTGAAATTTTTTTTAAGAACTGTAAGCGCTCCCTCCTGTGCGGGTTCAAAGACAGGGTGTGAAATGAAGAAAAAGAGGCTCTTTACATTAGTGTGTATTGCGTTTGCTAGAGTGGAGCAATCAGCGCTAGAGTGGAGAGACAAAAAAAATTCTTTAGAAAAATTTCACTTCAACTCGTCACCGTGGCCACAATATTTGCTCAGTAAACCTCACATTTGGATATTTTGTAGTCACAAGGGTCTTCTTTCTGACAAACCCACTTTTGTGCGGCAAAGGTGTCATTTAGTACCTTTTATTTGACTTGAAGCGAGGGGAAGTCGCACTTTTTCGCCCATTGAGCCCCATGTTATTTTCGCCGCCTTTTTTTGTCATTTTTTTTAAAAGTCACACGTTTTCAACCTGCTCTAATTTGGTCATTTTTTATCCGATTTAAAAAATGAGAACATGCTTGCGTTCCCCAAAGCCTTGCCGTTCTAACGGGGCATTTCTGAAATCTGTATCTTAAACCGTTCAGTCGTGAGAGCCTTTTGTTCGAGGTGTGCGCTTTCTCATAGAACTCAATTGAAGCAAGCAAAATGTTCGCCCACCTGGTACTTAGGAAATGTGTGTGCGTGAATGCGCATATTTGTTAAAGTGACAGTAACCCATTTTCAGTTTAGTGATTATGGCTTAACTTCCACATTTCTTGATCAATTAAAACCATTCGAATTTTAAACTCTTCACATCATTCCCTATTTTCGCTTAATAAAAAAAAATCAAAGCACAATATAATATTTTTGTTTATGAAATGTAATGTAATGAACTGCTATTTAAATGGTGCTTTTTGAGCTATTCTGCCCACTCTCTCACTTCTGCACAGCAACTGCCTCAGCCAATCAGAGCTGCTTGTTGTCATCCACGCCTGGAATTTCCCCACCACCGCCCACACACAGTGGCGGCCATCTTGGCCAGGGATTCTCACATTACTGTCCATACAGAGCGGCGGCCATCTTGGCCAGGGATTCTCACACTACTGTCCATACAGAGCGGCGGCCATCTTGGCCAGGGATTCTCACACTACTGCCCATACAGAGCGGCGGCCATCTTGGACAGGGATTCTCACACTACTGTCAATACAGAGCGGCGGCCATCTTGGCCAGGGATTCTCACACTACTGTCCATACAGAGCGGCGGCCATCTTGGCCAGGGATTCTCACACTACTGTCCATACAGAGCGGCGGCCATCTTGGCCAGGGATTCTCACACTACTGCCCATACAGAGCGGCGGCCATCTTGGCCAGGGATTCTCACACTACTGCCCACACAGAGTGGCGGCCATCTTGGCCAATTGTTGAGGTGCACCCAGGATTCTCGGCCTCTGCCCACATGGAGCGGCGGCCAAAAAAAAAAATTAAAAAAAATAAAACATGGAGCGGCGGCCATTTTGGTCAATTGATTAGCTAGGCCAGGGACTTCAGCACCACTGCACACACACAGAGTGGCGGCCATTTTGGTCAATTGATTAGCTAGGCCAGGGACTTCAGCACCACTGCACACACACAGAGTGGCGGCCATCTTGTCCAATTGTTGAGGTGCACCCAGGATTCTCGGCCCCTGAGTGGCGGCCATCTTGGCCAATTGATTAGGTATGACAGGGATTAACCTAATTTCAACAGGAAGTGACCTGATTTCACCAGGAAGTGAGCATGCTAGTGCTAAGTTAGCATGCTAATGTTAGCTGAGCATGCTAATGTTACGTTAGCATGCTAATGCTAAGTTTTTTTTTAATTTTTTATTTTTTTATTTTTTTTTAATTTTTTTTTTTTTTTATTATTTTTTTTTTTTTAATTTTTTTTTTTTTTAATTTTTTTTTTATTTTTTATTTTTTATTTTTTTAATTTTTTTTTTTTCCTAATGCTAAGTTTAGCATGCTAATGCTACGTTAGCATGCTAATGCTAAGTTAGCATGTTAATGCTAAGTTAGCATGCTAATGCTAAGTTAGCATGCTAATGCTAATGTTAGCTTAGCATGCTAATGATCATGCTAAGTTAGCACGCTAATGCTAATGTTAGCTTAGCATGCTAATCCTCCTGCAAAGTTAACATGTAGGAAGTGACCCAGAGTGCATTCGGCTTTCCGCCTTGCGAGAGTCAGCAGTCACATCCAAAATTTCCACGGGAAATTTTTTTTTTCTAGTTATTATTATGTCTTATTCTTCACATTTTTTCAGACGAAATGCGGGTCGTACCGTAGAACGTACCGGCACAAGTGAGGTATCAAAAGATGCGTCTCGATTTGACTCGGCGGGGTACCATTTTTTTTCGGAATTTCGAGTTACCATGGCGACGCAATTCCCCAAAAACCCCCCCAAAAAGTCCCATAGGAATGAATGGAGAAGGGGAAAAAACCTCCACAAATTTAACACCTTTTTCGAAGCCACGCTGCGCGCACATACATTGACCGACCGAGACGATTTTTAGCTCATTTTGTTGCAATTTTTCCCATCTTTAGCTCTGTGTTGAAATTTTTTTTAAGAAATGTAAGCGCTCCCTCCTGTGCGGGTTCAAAGACAGGGTGTGAAATGAAGAAAAAGAGGCTCTTTCCATTAGTGTGTATTGCGTTTGCTAGAGTGGAGCAATCAGCGCTAGAGTGGAGAGACAAAAAAAATTCTTTCCAAAAATTTCACTTCAACTCGTCACCGTGGCCACAATATTTGCTCAGTAAACATCAAATTTGGATATTTTGTAGTCACAAGGGTCTTCTTTCTGACAAACCCACTTTTGTGCGGCAAAGGTGTCATTTAGTACCTTTTATTTGACTTGAAGCGAGGGGAAGTCGCACTTTTTCGCCCATTGAGCCCCATGTTATTTTCGCCGCCTTTTTTTGTCATTTTTTTTCAAAGTCACACGTTTTCAACCTGCTCTAATTTGGTCATTTTTTATCCGATTTAAAAGATGAGAACATGCTTGCGTTCCCCAAAGCCTTGCCGTTCTAACGGGGCATTTCTGAAATCTGTATCTTAAACCGTTCAGTCGTGAGAGCCTTTTGTTCGAGGTGTGCGCTTTCTCATAGAACTCAATTGAAGCAAGCAAAATGTTCGCCCACCTGGTACTTAGGAAATGTGTGTGCGTGAATGCGCATATTTGTTAAAGTGACAGTAACCCATTTTCAGTTTAGTGATTATGGCTTAACTTCCACATTTCTTGATCAATTAAAACCATTCGAATTTTAAACTCTTCAGATCATTCCCTATTTTCGCTTAATAAAAAAAAATCAAAGCACAATATAATATTTTTGTTTATGAAATGTAATGTAATGAACTGCTATTTAAATGGTGCTTTTTGAGCTATTCTGCCCACTCTCTCACTTCTGCACAGCAACTGCCTCAGCCAATCAGAGCTGCTTGTTGTCATCCACGCCTGGAATTTCCCCACCACCGCCCACACACAGTGGCGGCCATCTTGGCCAGGGATTCTCACATTACTGTCCATACAGAGCGGCGGCCATCTTGGCCAGGGATTCTCACACTACTGTCCATACAGAGCGGCGGCCATCTTGGCCAGGGATTCTCACACTACTGCCCATACAGAGCGGCGGCCATCTTGGACAGGGATTCTCACACTACTGCCCACACAGAGTGGCGGCCATCTTGGCCAATTGTTGAGGTGCACCCAGGATTCTCGGCCTCTGCCCACATGGAGCGGCGGCCATTTTGGTCAATTGATTAGCTAGGCCAGGGACTTCAGCACCACTGCACACACACAGAGTGGCGGCCATCTTGTCCAATTGTTGAGGTGCACCCAGGATTCTCGGCCCCTGAGTGGCGGCCATCTTGGCCAATTGAGTAGGTATGACAGGGATTGACCTAATTTCAACAGGAAGTGACCCAGACAGACCTAAATTCAACAGGAAGTGACTTAATTTCAGTAGGAAATGACCTAAAAATTACCTGATATCAACAGGAAGTGACTTAATTTGAACAGGAAGTGACCTAATTTCAACAGGAAGTGACCCAGGACTGACCTAAAATCTACAGGAAGTGACCCGATTTCAACAGGAAGTGACCTAATATCAACAGGAAGTGACCCGACTTCAACAGGAAGTGACCTGTTTCACCAGGAAGTGAGCATGCTAGTGCTAAGTTAGCATGCTAATGTTAGCTGAGCATGCTAATGTTACGTTAGCATGCTAATGCTACGTTAGCATGCTAATGTTACGTTAGCATGCTAATGCTAATGCTACGTTAGCATGCTAATGTTACGTTAGCATGCTAATGCTAAGTTACCATGTTAATGCTAATGCTAAGTTAGCATGCTAATGCTAAGTTAGCATGCTAATGCTAATGTTAGCTTAGCATGCTAATGCTCATGCTAAGTTAGCACGCTAATGCTAATGTTAGCTTAGCATGCTAATCCTCCTGCAAAGTTAACGTGTAGGAAGTGACCCAGAGTGCATTCGGCTTTCCGCCTTGCAAGAGTCAGCAGTCACATCCAAAATTTCCACGGGAAATTTTTTTTTTCTAGTTATGTGACTGCTGCGAAGCAGTCACATATTAGTATCCATCCAGGAAAAGCGTTTATTATTATTATTATTATGTCTTATTCTTCACATTTTTTCAGACGAAATGCGGGTCGTACCGTAGAACGTACCGGCACAAGTGAGGTATCAAAAGATGCGTCTCGATTTGACTCGGCGGGGTACCATTTTTTTTCGGAATTTCGAGTTACCATGGCGACGCAATTCCCCAAAAAACCCCCCAAAAAGTCCCATAGGAATGAATGGAGAAGGGGAAAAAACCTCCACAAATTTAACACCTTTTTCGAAGCCACGCTGCGCGCACATACATTGACCGACCGAGACGATTTTTAGCTCATTTTGTTGCAATTTTTCCCATCTTTAGCTCTGTGTTGAAATTTTTTTTAAGAAATGTAAGCGCTCCCTCCTGTGCGGGTTCAAAGACAGGGTGTGAAATGAAGAAAAAGAGGCTCTTTCCATTAGTGTGTATTGCGTTTGCTAGAGTGGAGCAATCAGCGCTAGAGTGGAGAGACAAAAAAAATTCTTTCCAAAAATTTCACTTCAACTCGTCACCGTGGCCACAATATTTGCTCAGTAAACATCAAATTTGGATATTTTGTAGTCACAAGGGTCTTCTTTCTGACAAACCCACTTTTGTGCGGCAAAGGTGTCATTTAGTACCTTTTATTTGACTTGAAGCGAGGGGAAGTCGCACTTTTTCGCCCATTGAGCCCCATGTTATTTTCGCCGCCTTTTTTTGTCATTTTTTTTAAAAGTCACACGTTTTCAACCTGCTCTAATTTGGTCATTTTTTATCCGATTTAAAAAATGAGAACATGCTTGCGTTCCCCAAAGCCTTGCCGTTCTAACGGGGCATTTCTGAAATCTGTATCTTAAACCGTTGAGTCGTGAGAGCCTTTTGTTCGAGGTGTGCGCTTTCTCATACAACTCAATTGAAGCTAAATGTTCGCCCACCTGGTACTTAGGAAATGTGTGTGCGTGAATGCGCATATTTGTTAAAGTGACAGTAACCCATTTTCAGTTTAGTGATTATGGCTTAACTTCCACATTTCTTGATCAATTAAAACCATTCGAATTTTAAACTCTTCAGATCATTCCCTATTTTCGCTTAATAAAAAAAAATCAAAGCACAATATAATATTTTTGTTTATGAAATGTAATGTAATGAACTGCTATTTAAATGGTGCTTTTTGAGCTATTCTGCCCACTCTCTCACTTCTGCACAGCAACTGCCTCAGCCAATCAGAGCTGCTTGTTGTCATCCACGCCTGGAATTTCCCCACCACCGCCCACACACAGTGGCGGCCATCTTGGCCAGGGATTCTCACATTACTGTCCATACAGAGCGGCGGCCATCTTGGCCAGGGATTCTCACACTACTGTCCATACAGAGCGGCGGCCATCTTGGCCAGGGATTCTCACACTACTGCCCATACAGAGCGGGGGCCATCTTGGACAGGGATTCTCACACTACTATCAATACAGAGCGGCGGCCATCTTGGCCAGGGATTCTCACACTACTGCCCATACAGAGCGGCGGCCATCTTGGCCAGGGATTCTCACACTACTGCCCACACAGAGTGGCGGCCATCTTGTCCAATTGTTGAGGTGCACCCAGGATTCTCGGCCCCTGAGTGGCGGCCATCTTGGCCAATTGATTAGGTATGACAGGGATTGACCTAATTTCAACAGGAAGTGACCCAGACAGACCTAAATTCAACAGGAAGTGACTTAATTTCAGTAGGAAATGACCTAAAAATTACCTGATATCAACAGGAAGTGACTTAATTTGAACAGGAAGTGACCTAATTTCAACAGGAAGTGACCCAGAACTGACCTAAAATCAACAGGAAGTGACCGGATTTCAACAGGAAGTGACCTAATATCAACAGGAATTGACCCGACTTCAACAGGAAGTGACCTGATTTCACCAGGAAGTGAGCATGCTAGTGCTAAGTTAGCATGCTAATGTTAGCTGAGCATGCTAATGTTAAGTTAGCATGCTAATGTTACGTTAGCATGCTAATGTTACGTTAGCATGCTAATGCTAAGTTAGCATGCTAATGCTACGTTAGCATGCTAATGTTACGTTAGCATGCTAATGCTAAGGTTTTTTTTTATTTTTTATTTTTTTATTTTTTTATTTTTTTATTTTTTTTTATTTTTTTTTTATTTCTTTTTTATTTTACTTTTTTTTTTAATTTTTTTTTTTTTTCCTAATGCTAAGTTTAGCATGCTAATGCTACGTTAGCATGCTAATGCTAAGTTAGCATGTTAATGCTAATGCTAAGTTAGCATGCTAATGCTAAGTTAGCATGCTAATGCTAATGTTAGCTTAGCATGCTAATGATCATGCTAAGTTAGCACGCTAATGCTAATGTTAGCTTAGCATGCTAATCCTCCTGCAAAGTTAACATGTAGGAAGTGACCCAGAGTGCGTTCGGCTTTCCGCCTTGCAAGAGTCAGCAGTCACATCCAAAATTTCCACGGGAAATTTTTTTTTCTAGTTATGTGACTGCTGCGAAGCAGTCACATATTAGTATCCATCCAGGAAAAGCGTTTATTATTATTATTATTATTATTATGTCTTATTCTTCACATTTTTTCAGACGAAATGCGGGTCGTACCGTAGAACGTACCGGCACAAGTGAGGTATCAAAAGATGCGTCTCGATTTGACTCGGCGGGGTACCATTTTTTTTCGGAATTTCGAGTTACCATGGCGACGCAATTCCCCAAAAAACCCCCCAAAAAGTCCCATAGGAATGAATGGAGAAGGGGAAAAAACCTCCACAAATTTAACACCTTTTTCGAAGCCACGCTGCGCGCACATACATTGACCGACCGAGACGATTTTTAGCTCATTTTGTTGCAATTTTTCCCATCTTTAGCTCTGTGTTGAAATTTTTTTTAAGAAATGTAAGCGCTCCCTCCTGTGCGGGTTCAAAGACAGGGTGTGAAATGAAGAAAAAGAGGCTCTTTCCATTAGTGTGTATTGCGTTTGCTAGAGTGGAGCAATCAGCGCTAGAGTGGAGAGACAAAAAAAATTCTTTCCAAAAATTTCACTTCAACTCGTCACCGTGGCCACAATATTTGCTCAGTAAACATCAAATTTGGATATTTTGTAGTCACAAGGGTCTTCTTTCTGACAAACCCACTTTTGTGCGGCAAAGGTGTCATTTAGTACCTTTTATTTGACTTGAAGCGAGGGGAAGTCGCACTTTTTCGCCCATTGAGCCCCATGTTATTTTCGCCGCCTTTTTTTGTCATTTTTTTTCAAAGTCACACGTTTTCAACCTGCTCTAATTTGGTCATTTTTTATCCGATTTAAAAGATGAGAACATGCTTGCGTTCCCCAAAGCCTTGCCGTTCTAACGGGGCATTTCTGAAATCTGTATCTTAAACCGTTCAGTCGTGAGAGCCTTTTGTTCGAGGTGTGCGCTTTCTCATAGAACTCAATTGAAGCAAGCAAAATGTTCGCCCACCTGGTACTTAGGAAATGTGTGTGCGTGAATGCGCATATTTGTTAAAGTGACAGTAACCCATTTTCAGTTTAGTGATTATGGCTTAACTTCCACATTTCTTGATCAATTAAAACCATTCGAATTTTAAACTCTTCAGATCATTCCCTATTTTCGCTTAATAAAAAAAAATCAAAGCACAATATAATATTTTTGTTTATGAAATGTAATGTAATGAACTGCTATTTAAATGGTGCTTTTTGAGCTATTCTGCCCACTCTCTCACTTCTGCACAGCAACTGCCTCAAGCATGCTAATGTTACGTTAGCATGCTAATGCTAAGTTTTTTTTTCTTTTTTCTTTTTTTCTTTTTTTTTTCTTTTTTTTTTTTTAATTATTTTTTTTTTTTCTTTTTTTTTTTTTTAATTTTTTTTTTCTTCCTAATGCTAAGTTTAGCATGCTAATGCTACGTTAGCATGCTAATGCTAAGTTAGCATGTTAATGCTAATGCTAAGTTAGCATGCTAATGTTACGTTAGCATGCTAATGCTAAGTTTTTTTTATTTTTTTATTTTTTTTTTTATTATTTTTATTTTATTTTTATTTTATTTTTTTTTTATTTTATTTTATTTTTTTTTAAAAATTTTTTTTCCTAATGCTAAGTTTAGCATGCTAATGCTACGTTAGCATGCTAATGCTAAGTTAGCATGTTAATGCTAATGCTAAGTTAGCATGGTAATGCTAAGTTAGCATGCTAATGCTAATGTTAGCTTAGCATGCTAATGATCATGCTAAGTTAGCACGCTAATGCTAATGTTAGCTTAGCATGCTAATCCTCCTGCAAAGTTAACATGTAGGAAGTGACCCAGAGTGCATTCGGCTTTCCGCCTTGCAAGAGTCAGCAGTCACATCCAAAATTTCCACGGGAAATTTTTTTTTCTAGTTATGTGACTGCTGCGAAGCAGTCACATATTAGTATCCATCCAGGAAAAGCGTTTATTATTATTATTATTATTATTATGTCTTATTCTTCACATTTTTTCAGACGAAATGCGGGTCGTACCGTAGAACGTACCGGCACAAGTGAGGTATCAAAAGATGCGTCTCGATTTGACTCGGCGGGGTACCATTTTTTTTCGGAATTTCGAGTTACCATGGCGACGCAATTCCCCAAAAAACCCCCCAAAAAGTCCCATAGGAATGAATGGAGAAGGGGAAAAAACCTCCACAAATTTAACACCTTTTTCGAAGCCACGCTGCGCGCACATACATTGACCGACCGAGACGATTTTTAGCTCATTTTGTTGCAATTTTTCCCATCTTTAGCTCTGTGTTGAAATTTTTTTTAAGAAATGTAAGCGCTCCCTCCTGTGCGGGTTCAAAGACAGGGTGTGAAATGAAGAAAAAGAGGCTCTTTCCATTAGTGTGTATTGCGTTTGCTAGAGTGGAGCAATCAGCGCTAGAGTGGAGAGACAAAAAAAATTCTTTCCAAAAATTTCACTTCAACTCGTCACCGTGGCCACAATATTTGCTCAGTAAACATCAAATTTGGATATTTTGTAGTCACAAGGGTCTTCTTTCTGACAAACCCACTTTTGTGCGGCAAAGGTGTCATTTAGTACCTTTTATTTGACTTGAAGCGAGGGGAAGTCGCACTTTTTCGCCCATTGAGCCCCATGTTATTTTCGCCGCCTTTTTTTGTCATTTTTTTTAAAAGTCACACGTTTTCAACCTGCTCTAATTTGGTCATTTTTTATCCGATTTAAAAAATGAGAACATGCTTGCGTTCCCCAAAGCCTTGCCGTTCTAACGGGGCATTTCTGAAATCTGTATCTTAAACCGTTGAGTCGTGAGAGCCTTTTGTTCGAGGTGTGCGCTTTCTCATACAACTCAATTGAAGCTAAATGTTCGCCCACCTGGTACTTAGGAAATGTGTGTGCGTGAATGCGCATATTTGTTAAAGTGACAGTAACCCATTTTCAGTTTAGTGATTATGGCTTAACTTCCACATTTCTTGATCAATTAAAACCATTCGAATTTTAAACTCTTCAGATCATTCCCTATTTTCGCTTAATAAAAAAAAATCAAAGCACAATATAATATTTTTGTTTATGAAATGTAATGTAATGAACTGCTATTTAAATGGTGCTTTTTGAGCTATTCTGCCCACTCTCTCACTTCTGCACAGCAACTGCCTCAGCCAATCAGAGCTGCTTGTTGTCATCCACGCCTGGAATTTCCCCACCACCGCCCACACACAGTGGCGGCCATCTTGGCCAGGGATTCTCACATTACTGTCCATACAGAGCGGCGGCCATCTTGGCCAGGGATTCTCACACTACTGTCCATACAGAGCGGCGGCCATCTTGGCCAGGGATTCTCACACTACTGCCCATACAGAGCGGGGGCCATCTTGGACAGGGATTCTCACACTACTATCAATACAGAGCGGCGGCCATCTTGGCCAGGGATTCTCACACTACTGCCCATACAGAGCGGCGGCCATCTTGGCCAGGGATTCTCACACTACTGCCCACACAGAGTGGCGGCCATCTTGTCCAATTGTTGAGGTGCACCCAGGATTCTCGGCCCCTGAGTGGCGGCCATCTTGGCCAATTGATTAGGTATGACAGGGATTGACCTAATTTCAACAGGAAGTGACCCAGACAGACCTAAATTCAACAGGAAGTGACTTAATTTCAGTAGGAAATGACCTAAAAATTACCTGATATCAACAGGAAGTGACTTAATTTGAACAGGAAGTGACCTAATTTCAACAGGAAGTGACCCAGAACTGACCTAAAATCAACAGGAAGTGACCGGATTTCAACAGGAAGTGACCTAATATCAACAGGAATTGACCCGACTTCAACAGGAAGTGACCTGATTTCACCAGGAAGTGAGCATGCTAGTGCTAAGTTAGCATGCTAATGTTAGCTGAGCATGCTAATGTTAAGTTAGCATGCTAATGTTACGTTAGCATGCTAATGTTACGTTAGCATGCTAATGCTAAGTTAGCATGCTAATGCTACGTTAGCATGCTAATGTTACGTTAGCATGCTAATGCTAAGGTTTTTTTTTATTTTTTATTTTTTTATTTTTTTATTTTTTTATTTTTTTTTATTTTTTTTTTATTTCTTTTTTATTTTACTTTTTTTTTTAATTTTTTTTTTTTTTCCTAATGCTAAGTTTAGCATGCTAATGCTACGTTAGCATGCTAATGCTAAGTTAGCATGTTAATGCTAATGCTAAGTTAGCATGCTAATGCTAAGTTAGCATGCTAATGCTAATGTTAGCTTAGCATGCTAATGATCATGCTAAGTTAGCACGCTAATGCTAATGTTAGCTTAGCATGCTAATCCTCCTGCAAAGTTAACATGTAGGAAGTGACCCAGAGTGCGTTCGGCTTTCCGCCTTGCAAGAGTCAGCAGTCACATCCAAAATTTCCACGGGAAATTTTTTTTTCTAGTTATTATTATTATTATTATGTCTTATTCTTCACATTTTTTCAGACGAAATGCGGGTCGTACCGTAGAACGTACCGGCACAAGTGAGGTATCAAAAGATGCGTCTCGATTTGACTCGGCGGGGTACCATTTTTTTTCGGAATTTCGAGTTACCATGGCGACGCAATTCCCCAAAAACCCCCCCAAAAAGTCCCATAGGAATGAATGGAGAAGGGGAAAAAACCTCCACAAATTTAACACCTTTTTCGAAGCCACGCTGCGCGCACATACATTGACCGACCGAGACGATTTTTAGCTCATTTTGTTGCAATTTTTCCCATCTTTAGCTCTGTGTTGAAATTTTTTTTAAGAAATGTAAGCGCTCCCTCCTGTGCGGGTTCAAAGACAGGGTGTGAAATGAAGAAAAAGAGGCTCTTTCCATTAGTGTGTATTGCGTTTGCTAGAGTGGAGCAATCAGCGCTAGAGTGGAGAGACAAAAAAAATTCTTTCCAAAAATTTCACTTCAACTCGTCACCGTGGCCACAATATTTGCTCAGTAAACATCAAATTTGGATATTTTGTAGTCACAAGGGTCTTCTTTCTGACAAACCCACTTTTGTGCGGCAAAGGTGTCATTTAGTACCTTTTATTTGACTTGAAGCGAGGGGAAGTCGCACTTTTTCGCCCATTGAGCCCCATGTTATTTTCGCCGCCTTTTTTTGTCATTTTTTTTCAAAGTCACACGTTTTCAACCTGCTCTAATTTGGTCATTTTTTATCCGATTTAAAAGATGAGAACATGCTTGCGTTCCCCAAAGCCTTGCCGTTCTAACGGGGCATTTCTGAAATCTGTATCTTAAACCGTTCAGTCGTGAGAGCCTTTTGTTCGAGGTGTGCGCTTTCTCATAGAACTCAATTGAAGCAAGCAAAATGTTCGCCCACCTGGTACTTAGGAAATGTGTGTGCGTGAATGCGCATATTTGTTAAAGTGACAGTAACCCATTTTCAGTTTAGTGATTATGGCTTAACTTCCACATTTCTTGATCAATTAAAACCATTCGAATTTTAAACTCTTCAGATCATTCCCTATTTTCGCTTAATAAAAAAAAATCAAAGCACAATATAATATTTTTGTTTATGAAATGTAATGTAATGAACTGCTATTTAAATGGTGCTTTTTGAGCTATTCTGCCCACTCTCTCACTTCTGCACAGCAACTGCCTCAGCCAATCAGAGCTGCTTGTTGTCATCCACGCCTGGAATTTCCCCACCACCGCCCACACACAGTGGCGGCCATCTTGGCCAGGGATTCTCACATTACTGTCCATACAGAGCGGCGGCCATCTTGGCCAGGGATTCTCACACTACTGTCCATACAGAGCGGCGGCCATCTTGGCCAGGGATTCTCACACTACTGCCCATACAGAGCGGCGGCCATCTTGGACAGGGATTCTCACACTACTGCCCACACAGAGTGGCGGCCATCTTGGCCAATTGTTGAGGTGCACCCAGGATTCTCGGCCTCTGCCCACATGGAGCGGCGGCCATTTTGGTCAATTGATTAGCTAGGCCAGGGACTTCAGCACCACTGCACACACACAGAGTGGCGGCCATCTTGTCCAATTGTTGAGGTGCACCCAGGATTCTCGGCCCCTGAGTGGCGGCCATCTTGGCCAATTGAGTAGGTATGACAGGGATTGACCTAATTTCAACAGGAAGTGACCCAGACAGACCTAAATTCAACAGGAAGTGACTTAATTTCAGTAGGAAATGACCTAAAAATTACCTGATATCAACAGGAAGTGACTTAATTTGAACAGGAAGTGACCTAATTTCAACAGGAAGTGACCCAGGACTGACCTAAAATCTACAGGAAGTGACCCGATTTCAACAGGAAGTGACCTAATATCAACAGGAAGTGACCCGACTTCAACAGGAAGTGACCTGTTTCACCAGGAAGTGAGCATGCTAGTGCTAAGTTAGCATGCTAATGTTAGCTGAGCATGCTAATGTTACGTTAGCATGCTAATGCTACGTTAGCATGCTAATGTTACGTTAGCATGCTAATGCTAATGCTACGTTAGCATGCTAATGTTACGTTAGCATGCTAATGCTAAGTTACCATGTTAATGCTAATGCTAAGTTAGCATGCTAATGCTAAGTTAGCATGCTAATGCTAATGTTAGCTTAGCATGCTAATGCTCATGCTAAGTTAGCACGCTAATGCTAATGTTAGCTTAGCATGCTAATCCTCCTGCAAAGTTAACGTGTAGGAAGTGACCCAGAGTGCATTCGGCTTTCCGCCTTGCAAGAGTCAGCAGTCACATCCAAAATTTCCACGGGAAATTTTTTTTTTCTAGTTATTATTATGTCTTATTCTTCACATTTTTTCAGACGAAATGCGGGTCGTACCGTAGAACGTACCGGCACAAGTGAGGTATCAAAAGATGCGTCTCGATTTGACTCGGCGGGGTACCATTTTTTTTCGGAATTTCGAGTTACCATGGCGACGCAATTCCCCAAAAAACCCCCCAAAAAGTCCCATAGGAATGAATGGAGAAGGGGAAAAAACCTCCACAAATTTAACACCTTTTTCGAAGCCACGCTGCGCGCACATACATTGACCGACCGAGACGATTTTTAGCTCATTTTGTTGCAATTTTTCCCATCTTTAGCTCTGTGTTGAAATTTTTTTTAAGAAATGTAAGCGCTCCCTCCTGTGCGGGTTCAAAGACAGGGTGTGAAATGAAGAAAAAGAGGCTCTTTCCATTAGTGTGTATTGCGTTTGCTAGAGTGGAGCAATCAGCGCTAGAGTGGAGAGACAAAAAAAATTCTTTCCAAAAATTTCACTTCAACTCGTCACCGTGGCCACAATATTTGCTCAGTAAACATCAAATTTGGATATTTTGTAGTCACAAGGGTCTTCTTTCTGACAAACCCACTTTTGTGCGGCAAAGGTGTCATTTAGTACCTTTTATTTGACTTGAAGCGAGGGGAAGTCGCACTTTTTCGCCCATTGAGCCCCATGTTATTTTCGCCGCCTTTTTTTGTCATTTTTTTTAAAAGTCACACGTTTTCAACCTGCTCTAATTTGGTCATTTTTTATCCGATTTAAAAAATGAGAACATGCTTGCGTTCCCCAAAGCCTTGCCGTTCTAACGGGGCATTTCTGAAATCTGTATCTTAAACCGTTGAGTCGTGAGAGCCTTTTGTTCGAGGTGTGCGCTTTCTCATACAACTCAATTGAAGCTAAATGTTCGCCCACCTGGTACTTAGGAAATGTGTGTGCGTGAATGCGCATATTTGTTAAAGTGACAGTAACCCATTTTCAGTTTAGTGATTATGGCTTAACTTCCACATTTCTTGATCAATTAAAACCATTCGAATTTTAAACTCTTCAGATCATTCCCTATTTTCGCTTAATAAAAAAAAATCAAAGCACAATATAATATTTTTGTTTATGAAATGTAATGTAATGAACTGCTATTTAAATGGTGCTTTTTGAGCTATTCTGCCCACTCTCTCACTTCTGCACAGCAACTGCCTCAGCCAATCAGAGCTGCTTGTTGTCATCCACGCCTGGAATTTCCCCACCACCGCCCACACACAGTGGCGGCCATCTTGGCCAGGGATTCTCACATTACTGTCCATACAGAGCGGCGGCCATCTTGGCCAGGGATTCTCACACTACTGTCCATACAGAGCGGCGGCCATCTTGGCCAGGGATTCTCACACTACTGCCCATACAGAGCGGGGGCCATCTTGGACAGGGATTCTCACACTACTATCAATACAGAGCGGCGGCCATCTTGGCCAGGGATTCTCACACTACTGCCCATACAGAGCGGCGGCCATCTTGGCCAGGGATTCTCACACTACTGCCCACACAGAGTGGCGGCCATCTTGTCCAATTGTTGAGGTGCACCCAGGATTCTCGGCCCCTGAGTGGCGGCCATCTTGGCCAATTGATTAGGTATGACAGGGATTGACCTAATTTCAACAGGAAGTGACCCAGACAGACCTAAATTCAACAGGAAGTGACTTAATTTCAGTAGGAAATGACCTAAAAATTACCTGATATCAACAGGAAGTGACTTAATTTGAACAGGAAGTGACCTAATTTCAACAGGAAGTGACCCAGAACTGACCTAAAATCAACAGGAAGTGACCGGATTTCAACAGGAAGTGACCTAATATCAACAGGAATTGACCCGACTTCAACAGGAAGTGACCTGATTTCACCAGGAAGTGAGCATGCTAGTGCTAAGTTAGCATGCTAATGTTAGCTGAGCATGCTAATGTTAAGTTAGCATGCTAATGTTACGTTAGCATGCTAATGTTACGTTAGCATGCTAATGCTAAGTTAGCATGCTAATGCTACGTTAGCATGCTAATGTTACGTTAGCATGCTAATGCTAAGGTTTTTTTTTATTTTTTATTTTTTTATTTTTTTATTTTTTTATTTTTTTTTATTTTTTTTTTATTTCTTTTTTATTTTACTTTTTTTTTTAATTTTTTTTTTTTTTCCTAATGCTAAGTTTAGCATGCTAATGCTACGTTAGCATGCTAATGCTAAGTTAGCATGTTAATGCTAATGCTAAGTTAGCATGCTAATGCTAAGTTAGCATGCTAATGCTAATGTTAGCTTAGCATGCTAATGATCATGCTAAGTTAGCACGCTAATGCTAATGTTAGCTTAGCATGCTAATCCTCCTGCAAAGTTAACATGTAGGAAGTGACCCAGAGTGCGTTCGGCTTTCCGCCTTGCAAGAGTCAGCAGTCACATCCAAAATTTCCACGGGAAATTTTTTTTTCTAGTTATGTGACTGCTGCGAAGCAGTCACATATTAGTATCCATCCAGGAAAAGCGTTTATTATTATTATTATTATTATTATGTCTTATTCTTCACATTTTTTCAGACGAAATGCGGGTCGTACCGTAGAACGTACCGGCACAAGTGAGGTATCAAAAGATGCGTCTCGATTTGACTCGGCGGGGTACCATTTTTTTTCGGAATTTCGAGTTACCATGGCGACGCAATTCCCCAAAAACCCCCCCAAAAAGTCCCATAGGAATGAATGGAGAAGGGGAAAAAACCTCCACAAATTTAACACCTTTTTCGAAGCCACGCTGCGCGCACATACATTGACCGACCGAGACGATTTTTAGCTCATTTTGTTGCAATTTTTCCCATCTTTAGCTCTGTGTTGAAATTTTTTTTAAGAAATGTAAGCGCTCCCTCCTGTGCGGGTTCAAAGACAGGGTGTGAAATGAAGAAAAAGAGGCTCTTTACATTAGTGTGTATTGCGTTTGCTAGAGTGGAGCAATCAGCGCTAGAGTGGAGAGACAAAAAAAATTCTTTCGAAAAATTTCACTTCAACTCGTCACCGTGGCCACAATATTTGCTCAGTAAACATCACATTTGGATATTTTGTAGTCACAAGGGTCTTCTTTCTGACAAACCCACTTTTGTGCGGCTAAGGTGTCATTTAGTACCTTTTATTTGACTTGAAGCGAGGGGAAGTCGCACTTTTTCGCCCATTGAGCCCCATGTTATTTTCGCCGCCTTTTTTTGTCATTTTTTTAAAAAGTCACACGTTTTCAACCTGCTCTAATTTGGTCATTTCTTATCCGATTTAAAAAACGAGAACATGCTTGCGTTCCCCAAAGCCTTGCCGTTCTAACGGGGCATTTCTGAAATCTGTATCTTAAACCGTTGAGTCGTGAGAGCCTTTTGTTCGAGGTGTGCGCTTTCTCATAGAACTCAATTGAAGCAAGCAAAATGTTCGCCCACCTGGTACTTAGGAAATGTGTGTGCGTGAATGCGCATATTTGTTAAAGTGACAGTAACCCATTTTCTGTTTAGTGATTATGGCTTAACTTCCACATTTCTTGATCAATTAAAACCATTCGAATTTTAAACTCTTCAGATCATTCCCTATTTTCGCTTAATAAAAAAAAATCAAAGCACAATATAATATTTTTGTTTATGAAATGTAATGTAATGAACTGCTATTTAAATGGTGCTTTTTGAGCTATTCTGCCCACTCTCTCACTTCTGCACAGCAACTGCCTCAGCCAATCAGAGCTGCTTGTTGTCATCCACGCCTGGAATTTCCCCACCACCGCCCACACACAGTGGCGGCCATCTTGGCCAGGGATTCTCACATTACTGTCCATACAGAGCGGCGGCCATCTTGGCCAGGGATTCTCACACTACTGTCCATACAGAGCGGCGGCCATCTTGGCCAGGGATTCTCACACTACTGCCCATACAGAGCGGGGGCCATCTTGGACAGGGATTCTCACACTACTGTCAATACAGAGCGGCGGCCATCTTGGCCAGGGATTCTCACACTACTGTCCATACAGAGCGGCGGCCATCTTGGCCAGGGATTCTCACACTACTGCCCATACAGAGCGGCGGCCATCTTGGCCAGGGATTCTCACACTACTGCCCACACAGAGTGGCGGCCATCTTGGCCAATTGTTGAGGTGCACCCAGGATTCTCGGCCTCTGCCCACATGGAGCGGCGGCCATTTTGGTCAATTGATTAGCTAGGCCAGGGACTTCAGCACCACTGCACACACACAGAGTGGCGGCCATCTTGTCCAATTGTTGAGGTGCACCCAGGATTCTCGGCCCCTGAGTGGCGGCCATCTTGGCCAATTGATTAGGTATGACAGGGATTGACCTAATTTCAACAGGAAGTGACCCAGACAGACCTAAATTCAACAGGAAGTGACTTAATTTCAGTAGGAAATGACCTAAAATGACCTGATATCAACAGGAAGTGACTTAATTTGAACAGGAAGTGACCTAATTTCAACAGGAAGTGACCCAGACTGACCTAAAATCTACAGGAAGTGACCCGATTTCAACAGGAAGTGACCTAATATCAACAGGAAGTGACCCGACTTCAACAGGAAGTGACCTGATTTCACCAGGAAGTGAGCATGCTAGTGCTAAGTTAGCATGCTAATGTTAGCTGAGCATGCTAATGTTACGTTAGCATGCTAATGCTAAGTTTTTTTTTAATTTTTAATTTTTTATTTTTTTTTAATTTTTTTTTTTTTAATTTTTTTTTTTTTTTTAATTTTTTTTTTTTTTTTTTATTTTATTTTTTTTTAATTTTTTTTTTTTTTTATTTTTTTTTTCCTAATGCTAAGTTTAGCATGCTAATGCTACGTTAGCATGCTAATGCTAAGTTAGCATGTTAATGCTAATGCTAAGTTAGCATGCTAATGCTAAGTTAGCATGCTAATGCTAATGTTAGCTTAGCATGCTAATGATCATGCTAAGTTAGCACGCTAATGCTAATGTTAGCTTAGCATGCTAATCCTCCTGCAAAGTTAACATGTAGGAAGTGACCCAGAGTGCGTTCGGCTTTCCGCCTTGCGAGAGTCAGCAGTCACATCCAAAATTTCCACGGGAAATTTTTTTTTTCTAGTTATGTGACTGCTGCGAAGCAGTCACATATTAGTATCCATCCAGGAAAAGCGTTTATTATTATTATTATTATGTCTTATTCTTCACATTTTTTCAGACGAAATGCGGGTCGTACCGTAGAACGTACCGGCACAAGTGAGGTATCAAAAGATGCGTCTCGATTTGACTCGGCGGGGTACCATTTTTTTTCGGAATTTCGAGTTACCATGGCGACGCAATTCCCCAAAAAAACCCCCAAAAAGTCCCATAGGAATGAATGGAGAAGGGGAAAAAACCTCCACAAATTTAACACCTTTTTCGAAGCCACGCTGCGCGCACATACATTGACCGACCGAGACGATTTTTAGCTCATTTTGTTGCAATTTTTCCCATCTTTAGCTCTGTGTTGAAATTTTTTTTAAGAAATGTAAGCGCTCCCTCCTGTGCGGGTTCAAAGACAGGGTGTGAAATGAAGAAAAAGAGGCTCTTTCCATTAGTGTGTATTGCGTTTGCTAGAGTGGAGCAATCAGCGCTAGAGTGGAGAGACAAAAAAAATTCTTTCCAAAAATTTCACTTCAACTCGTCACCGTGGCCACAATATTTGCTCAGTAAACATCAAATTTGGATATTTTGTAGTCACAAGGGTCTTCTTTCTGACAAACCCACTTTTGTGCGGCAAAGGTGTCATTTAGTACCTTTTATTTGACTTGAAGCGAGGGGAAGTCGCACTTTTTCGCCCATTGAGCCCCATGTTATTTTCGCCGCCTTTTTTTGTCATTTTTTTTCAAAGTCACACGTTTTCAACCTGCTCTAATTTGGTCATTTTTTATCCGATTTAAAAGATGAGAACATGCTTGCGTTCCCCAAAGCCTTGCCGTTCTAACGGGGCATTTCTGAAATCTGTATCTTAAACCGTTCAGTCGTGAGAGCCTTTTGTTCGAGGTGTGCGCTTTCTCATAGAACTCAATTGAAGCAAGCAAAATGTTCGCCCACCTGGTACTTAGGAAATGTGTGTGCGTGAATGCGCATATTTGTTAAAGTGACAGTAACCCATTTTCAGTTTAGTGATTATGGCTTAACTTCCACATTTCTTGATCAATTAAAACCATTCGAATTTTAAACTCTTCAGATCATTCCCTATTTTCGCTTAATAAAAAAAAATCAAAGCACAATATAATATTTTTGTTTATGAAATGTAATGTAATGAACTGCTATTTAAATGGTGCTTTTTGAGCTATTCTGCCCACTCTCTCACTTCTGCACAGCAACTGCCTCAGCCAATCAGAGCTGCTTGTTGTCATCCACGCCTGGAATTTCCCCACCACCGCCCACACACAGTGGCGGCCATCTTGGCCAGGGATTCTCACATTACTGTCCATACAGAGCGGCGGCCATCTTGGCCAGGGATTCTCACACTACTGTCCATACAGAGCGGCGGCCATCTTGGCCAGGGATTCTCACACTACTGCCCATACAGAGCGGCGGCCATCTTGGACAGGGATTCTCACACTACTGCCCACACAGAGTGGCGGCCATCTTGGCCAATTGTTGAGGTGCACCCAGGATTCTCGGCCTCTGCCCACATGGAGCGGCGGCCATTTTGGTCAATTGATTAGCTAGGCCAGGGACTTCAGCACCACTGCACACACACAGAGTGGCGGCCATCTTGTCCAATTGTTGAGGTGCACCCAGGATTCTCGGCCCCTGAGTGGCGGCCATCTTGGCCAATTGAGTAGGTATGACAGGGATTGACCTAATTTCAACAGGAAGTGACCCAGACAGACCTAAATTCAACAGGAAGTGACTTAATTTCAGTAGGAAATGACCTAAAAATGACCTGATATCAACAGGAAGTGACTTAATTTGAACAGGAAGTGACCTAATTTCAACAGGAAGTGACCCAGGACTGACCTAAAATCTACAGGAAGTGACCCGATTTCAACAGGAAGTGACCTAATATCAACAGGAAGTGACCCGACTTCAACAGGAAGTGACCTGTTTCACCAGGAAGTGAGCATGCTAGTGCTAAGTTAGCATGCTAATGTTAGCTGAGCATGCTAATGTTACGTTAGCATGCTAATGCTACGTTAGCATGCTAATGTTACGTTAGCATGCTAATGCTAATGCTACGTTAGCATGCTAATGTTACGTTAGCATGCTAATGCTAAGTTTTTTTTTTATTTAGTTTTTTTTTATTTATTTTTTTATTTTTATTTTTTTTAATTTTTTTTTTTTTCTTTTTTTTTTTTTTTTTTTAATTTTTTTTTTTTTCCTAATGCTAAGTTTGGCATGCTAATGCTACATTAGCATGCTAATGCTAAGTTAGCATGTTAATGCTAATGCTACGTTAGCATGCTAATGTTACGTTAGCATGCTAATGCTAAGTTTTTTTTTTATTTTTTTTTTTTTTTATTTTTTTTTTTTTTTTATTTTATTTTTTTTATTTATTTATTTTTTTCTTTTTTTATTTTTTTTTTAATTTTTTTTTTTTTTCCTAATGCTAAGTTTAGCATGCTAATGCTACGTTAGCATGCTAATGCTAAGTTACCATGTTAATGCTAATGCTAAGTTAGCATGCTAATGCTAAGTTAGCATGCTAATGCTAATGTTAGCTTAGCATGCTAATGCTCATGCTAAGTTAGCACGCTAATGCTAATGTTAGCTTAGCATGCTAATCCTCCTGCAAAGTTAACGTGTAGGAAGTGACCCAGACTGCATTCGGCTTTCCGCCTTGCAAGAGTCAGCAGTCACATCCAAAATTTCCACGGGAAATTTTTTTTTCTAGTTATGTGACTGCTGCAAAGCAGTCACATATTAGTATCCATCCAGAAAAAGCGTTTATTATTATTATGTCTTATTCTTCACATTTTTTCAGACGAAATGCGGGTCGTACCGTAGAACGTACCGGCACAAGTGAGGTATCAAAAGATGCGTCTCGATTTGACTCGGCGGGGTACCATTTTTTTTCGGAATTTCGAGTTACCATGGCGACGCAATTCCCCAAAAACCCCCCCAAAAAGTCCCATAGGAATGAATGGAGAAGGGGAAAAAACCTCCACAAATTTAACACCTTTTTCGAAGCCACGCTGCGCGCACATACATTGACCGACCGAGACGATTTTTAGCTCATTTTGTTGCAATTTTTCCCATCTTTAGCTCTGTGTTGAAATTTTTTTTAAGAAATGTAAGCGCTCCCTCCTGTGCGGGTTCAAAGACAGGGTGTGAAATGAAGAAAAAGAGGCTCTTTCCATTAGTGTGTATTGCGTTTGCTAGAGTGGAGCAATCAGCGCTAGAGTGGAGAGACAAAAAAAATTCTTTCGAAAAATTTCACTTCAACTCGTGACCGTGGCCACAATATTTGCTCAGTAAACATCACATTTGGATATTTTGTAGTCACAAGGGTCTTCTTTCTGACAAACCCACTTTTGTGCGGCTAAGGTGTCATTTAGTACCTTTTATTTGACTTGAAGCGAGGGGAAGTCGCACTTTTTCGCCCATTGAGCCCCATGTTATTTTCGCCGCCTTTTTTTGTCATTTTTTTAAAAAGTCACACGTTTTCAACCTGCTCTAATTTGGTCATTTTTTATCCGATTTAAAAAACGAGAACATGCTTGCGTTCCCCAAAGCCTTGCCGTTCTAACGGGGCATTTCTGAAATCTGTATCTTAAACCGTTGAGTCGTGAGAGCCTTTTGTTCGAGGTGTGCGCTTTCTCATAGAACTCAATTGAAGCAAGCAAAATGTTCGCCCACCTGGTACTTAGGAAATGTGTGTGCGTGAATGCGCATATTTGTTAAAGTGACAGTAACCCATTTTCTGTTTAGTGATTATGGCTTAACTTCCACATTTCTTGATCAATTAAAACCATTCGAATTTTAAACTCTTCAGATCATTCCCTATTTTCGCTTAATAAAAAAAAATCAAAGCACAATATAATATTTTTGTTTATGAAATGTAATGTCATGAACTGCTATTTAAATGGTGCTTTTTGAGCTATTCTGCCCACTCTCTCACTTCTGCACAGCAACTGCCTCAGCCAATCAGAGCTGCTTGTTGTCATCCACGCCTGGAATTTCCCCACCACCGCCCACACACAGTGGCGGCCATCTTGGCCAGGGATTCTCACATTACTGTCCATACAGAGCGGCGGCCATCTTGGCCAGGGATTCTCACACTACTGTCCATACAGAGCGGCGGCCATCTTGGCCAGGGATTCTCACACTACTGCCCATACAGAGCGGGGGCCATCTTGGACAGGGATTCTCACACTACTGTCAATACAGAGCGGCGGCCATCTTGGCCAGGGATTCTCACACTACTGTCCATACAGAGCGGCGGCCATCTTGGCCAGGGATTCTCACACTACTGCCCATACAGAGCGGCGGCCATCTTGGCCAGGGATTCTCACACTACTGCCCACACAGAGTGGCGGCCATCTTGGCCAATTGTTGAGGTGCACCCAGGATTCTCGGCCTCTGCCCACATGGAGCGGCGGCCATTTTGGTCAATTTTTTTTTTTTTTTTTTTTTTTTTTTTTTTTTTTTTTTTTTCACTCACTCACACAAACACGCACACAATCAAACATGGTCTCCCAGGTGGGGAAGCGAACCCACGCCAACCGGCACCGAAGGTAAGTGACGGTTCCACTCCTCCACCCAGAGCCCCCATTTTGGTCAATTGATTAGCTAGGCCAGGGACTTCAGCACCACTGCACACACACAGAGTGGCGGCCATCTTGTCCAATTGTTGAGGTGCACCCAGGATTCTCGGCCCCTGAGTGGCGGCCATCTTGGCCAATTGATTAGGTATGACAGGGATTGACCTAATTTCAACAGGAAGTGACCCAGACAGACCTAAATTCAACAGGAAGTGACTTAATTTCAGTAGGAAATGACCTAAAATGACCTGATATCAACAGGAAGTGACTTAATTTGAACAGGAAGTGACCTAATTTCAACAGGAAGTGACCCAGACTGACCTAAAATCTACAGGAAGTGACCCGATTTCAACAGGAAGTGACCTAATATCAACAGGAAGTGACCCGACTTCAACAGGAAGTGACCTGATTTCACCAGGAAGTGAGCATGCTAGTGCTAAGTTAGCATGCTAATGTTAGCTGAGCATGCTAATGTTACGTTAGCATGCTAATGCTAAGTTTTTTTTTAATTTTTTATTTTTTATTTTTTTTTAATTTTTTTTTTTTAATTTTTTTTTTTTTTTTTAAATTTTTTTTTTTTTTTTTATTTTATTTTTTTTTAATTTTTTTTTTTTTTTTTCCTAATGCTAAGTTTAGCATGCTAATGCTACGTTAGCATGCTAATGCTAAGTTAGCATGTTAATGCTAATGCTAAGTTAGCATGCTAATGCTAAGTTAGCATGCTAATGCTAATGTTAGCTTAGCATGCTAATGATCATGCTAAGTTAGCACGCTAATGCTAATGTTAGCTTAGCATGCTAATCCTCCTGCAAAGTTAACATGTAGGAAGTGACCCAGAGTGCGTTCGGCTTTCCGCCTTGCGAGAGTCAGCAGTCACATCCAAAATTTCCACGGGAAATTTTTTTTTTCTAGTTATTATTATGTCTTATTCTTCACATTTTTTCAGACGAAATGCGGGTCGTACCGTAGAACGTACCGGCACAAGTGAGGTATCAAAAGATGCGTCTCGATTTGACTCGGCGGGGTACCATTTTTTTTCGGAATTTCGAGTTACCATGGCGACGCAATTCCCCAAAAACCCCCCCAAAAAGTCCCATAGGAATGAATGGAGAAGGGGAAAAAACCTCCACAAATTTAACACCTTTTTCGAAGCCACGCTGCGCGCACATACATTGACCGACCGAGACGATTTTTAGCTCATTTTGTTGCAATTTTTCCCATCTTTAGCTCTGTGTTGAAATTTTTTTTAAGAAATGTAAGCGCTCCCTCCTGTGCGGGTTCAAAGACAGGGTGTGAAATGAAGAAAAAGAGGCTCTTTCCATTAGTGTGTATTGCGTTTGCTAGAGTGGAGCAATCAGCGCTAGAGTGGAGAGACAAAAAAAATTCTTTCCAAAAATTTCACTTCAACTCGTCACCGTGGCCACAATATTTGCTCAGTAAACATCAAATTTGGATATTTTGTAGTCACAAGGGTCTTCTTTCTGACAAACCCACTTTTGTGCGGCAAAGGTGTCATTTAGTACCTTTAATTTGACTTGAAGCGAGGGGAAGTCGCACTTTTTCGCCCATTGAGCCCCATGTTATTTTCGCCGCCTTTTTTTGTCATTTTTTTTCAAAGTCACACGTTTTCAACCTGCTCTAATTTGGTCATTTTTTATCCGATTTAAAAGATGAGAACATGCTTGCGTTCCCCAAAGCCTTGCCGTTCTAACGGGGCATTTCTGAAATCTGTATCTTAAACCGTTCAGTCGTGAGAGCCTTTTGTTCGAGGTGTGCGCTTTCTCATAGAACTCAATTGAAGCAAGCAAAATGTTCGCCCACCTGGTACTTAGGAAATGTGTGTGCGTGAATGCGCATATTTGTTAAAGTGACAGTAACCCATTTTCAGTTTAGTGATTATGGCTTAACTTCCACATTTCTTGATCAATTAAAACCATTCGAATTTTAAACTCTTCAGATCATTCCCTATTTTCGCTTAATAAAAAAAAATCAAAGCACAATATAATATTTTTGTTTATGAAATGTAATGTAATGAACTGCTATTTAAATGGTGCTTTTTGAGCTATTCTGCCCACTCTCTCACTTCTGCACAGCAACTGCCTCAGCCAATCAGAGCTGCTTGTTGTCATCCACGCCTGGAATTTCCCCACCACCGCCCACACACAGTGGCGGCCATCTTGGCCAGGGATTCTCACATTACTGTCCATACAGAGCGGCGGCCATCTTGGCCAGGGATTCTCACACTACTGTCCATACAGAGCGGCGGCCATCTTGGCCAGGGATTCTCACACTACTGCCCATACAGAGCGGCGGCCATCTTGGACAGGGATTCTCACACTACTGCCCACACAGAGTGGCGGCCATCTTGGCCAATTGTTGAGGTGCACCCAGGATTCTCGGCCTCTGCCCACATGGAGCGGCGGCCATTTTGGTCAATTGATTAGCTAGGCCAGGGACTTCAGCACCACTGCACACACACAGAGTGGCGGCCATCTTGTCCAATTGTTGAGGTGCACCCAGGATTCTCGGCCCCTGAGTGGCGGCCATCTTGGCCAATTGAGTAGGTATGACAGGGATTGACCTAATTTCAACAGGAAGTGACCCAGACAGACCTAAATTCAACAGGAAGTGACTTAATTTCAGTAGGAAATGACCTAAAAATGACCTGATATCAACAGGAAGTGACTTAATTTGAACAGGAAGTGACCTAATTTCAACAGGAAGTGACCCAGGACTGACCTAAAATCTACAGGAAGTGACCCGATTTCAACAGGAAGTGACCTAATATCAACAGGAAGTGACCCGACTTCAACAGGAAGTGACCTGTTTCACCAGGAAGTGAGCATGCTAGTGCTAAGTTAGCATGCTAATGTTAGCTGAGCATGCTAATGTTACGTTAGCATGCTAATGCTACGTTAGCATGCTAATGTTACGTTAGCATGCTAATGCTAATGCTACGTTAGCATGCTAATGTTACGTTAGCATGCTAATGCTAAGTTTTTTTTTTATTTAGTTTTTTTTTATTTATTTTTTTATTTTTATTTTTTTTAATTTTTTTTTTTTTCTTTTTTTTTTTTTTTTTTTAATTTTTTTTTTTTTCCTAATGCTAAGTTTGGCATGCTAATGCTACATTAGCATGCTAATGCTAAGTTAGCATGTTAATGCTAATGCTACGTTAGCATGCTAATGTTACGTTAGCATGCTAATGCTAAGTTTTTTTTTTATTTTTTTTTTTTTTTATTTTTTTTTTTTTTTTATTTTATTTTTTTTATTTATTTATTTTTTTCTTTTTTTCTTTTTTTTTTTAATTTTTTTTTTTTTTCCTAATGCTAAGTTTAGCATGCTAATGCTACGTTAGCATGCTAATGCTAAGTTACCATGTTAATGCTAATGCTAAGTTAGCATGCTAATGCTAAGTTAGCATGCTAATGCTAATGTTAGCTTAGCATGCTAATGCTCATGCTAAGTTAGCACGCTAATGCTAATGTTAGCTTAGCATGCTAATCCTCCTGCAAAGTTAACGTGTAGGAAGTGACCCAGACTGCATTCGGCTTTCCGCCTTGCAAGAGTCAGCAGTCACATCCAAAATTTCCACGGGAAATTTTTTTTTTCTAGTTATTATTATTATTCAACATCCCATTTCGGTCCATTCATAACTGGTTTAAACAAAATTTGCTATGCGCATTAAAGCCTTGAATTTTCACACTCACTGGAAGACACTGGGTCCAAGCACCACGGCAAGGTTTTGAGCGTTCATGCGGTTGTGTTGGTGGTTGCTGTCCACCTGTGTGAGAAAATGACACAGGTAGCGCAGCAGGCTGAGGTGGATGCCCGGTAACTTCTTCAGATGCTCCCTCAAGGTTAAGCAGGAGCCCTCGTCGCCAAACTCTATGGACACACAAAACACAGGCACGGAAATAAGGCACCTGTTCCAATCATGAGCTATACCGCATCGCATACGTGAGCATTCGTGTGCTGCAAAGAGCCGGAAAATATGTTGATACTATTACTAGGGAAATACAACGGGGTCAGAGTTGGATAAACACATGTATGCTGATTGGCCCCGGCATGCCCAATGACGCACATTTTGTCAGGCATGTATGCGTGTGTGTAGGCGTGTGCGTGTCTGATGGCGCAGCCTGATTGTTCATCCAGTTGTCTAAATTTGTTTAATGAACCAGTGCAATTTACAATAACAGTGATTTAGAGAGGGAAGTCCACACACAAATTTGAAGGGGAAGGGTAAAAAAGTATATACATGAATTTTTTTTTTTTATTCTGACTGAAAAAAAATTTGCGTGAAAAAAATATTTATTGAAATCGTGAGGTCTTCTTACACAAGCTTTCAACAAACATGCTTTATTTATATTTACGTACATGTATTTCTACTTGAAAAAATGTTTTACCACAAGAAACATACAAAAGAGCACAGAGAATATTGTTTTTGTTTTTATACATTGAACCATTTTTGTTGTGAAAGTTACCATTTTAAGGCCTTTTTACAATTAACTTAATTAAACCCTACCGTAGTTAAGAATTATACCTAAATACATACATACTAAGAGAATACTGCATACTTAAATACAGTAATAACACACAATAAAAAAGTAAATAGGATAACTTTACTATTAAAAACGGTTAATTGACAGTTATCCCTTACAAGCCCTTAAAAATAAATCTTAGAACTTAATTGAATTTATACCTATTTAGAACTTACACCTAACTTAAAAAAATGAATATTTACATAAATATATTTATACATGTTACAAAAGAAAAGCAAAACCCCAAGAAATTAAAATAATTTTATATTTTTTCTAATACATATTTTCAAAACAATTTTCTAGAATTTTGACCTATAGCACTGACACCAAATGGAAAAAAAATCTTATTTACCTGAATATATAATGATAAATAAAATCAAATAAACAAACCTGATAAGATCTGACCATGATTAGCTTTAATCAACTTCACAAATGTTTGATAACTTAAGCCATAAAATAGCACACAAAATGGCAGTTGCACCATTTAAAGTATAATTAAATATTATATATTTTTAAAAAAAACACGCAAATATATTGTTGATAATAAACTAAAAATAAATCAAGTGGAGAATGATATTTAACTAAAATTACACAGTTGTAGACGAACATGTATCCCACCAGACTTCCTTTAGTCTTGTTGTGTATGATACAAAATGTCAGCTCCTACAGATGAATTCAAACCCACCAAACAAACCAAGCAAATCTTTCCCTCACCTTGGTAGTGTTGCACCAGCGCCTTTTGGACGCCAGGTTCCACCAGGCCTTGGGGGAGGTCCCTCAGGTACCTTTTGAGCAGGCTGGCCACCGTACACGTGTCCGTGTCGCTGCCGATGTCCGCTTCCTGATCGCTTTCCAGGCGCTGCCGCAGGGCCTCAATGGCGCGCACGTTGCCGTTCACCCGGAACAAACCTTCCTGCTGCAGCGCTGTGGGGGTCACAATCATCACCGTTTTATAGTGTTAATTTCGTCAAAAATTATTTCGTCAACACGTATTTTTCACAGGACTAAAACCCTCATTAATAAACAATAACTAAGACTAAATCCGTATGCATTTTCGTCGACTAAGGAAGACGAAATGAAAATGTACTTCACTTCATAAAAACTGGACTAAAATCTGTGGACATTTTAGTTCATGAACAACAACGAGATGAAAATTATTATGATTTTGTAAAATCTTGTCTCTGCTAATCTGTCACTGTGACACTGTCATGTGACACACAGTGACACACCCCCTTTCAAAACATGCACAAACACACGACAGAAACGGGGTGGATTCGCGGTTAAAGGTTTAAATAAAAGTAAAATAAAATAAAGTAAATTATAGTTATAACGTAATGTTAATCCGACCGCTAACTACTAGCTCACAACATGGAGCCATAATAACCACTTGTTGATATACGGTACTGTAATTGTGCATGAAGTTGTTTTTCATCAAAAAGATGAGAGAACATTTCATGTGAAACAGTTTTAGATCCGAAATGTTCAATATTAACTACTGACAAAAAATATATACATGGGTAAAATGACTGTCCTGACTAAAACGTTGACAGTTTTTGTTGACTAAAACTATACAATAAAATGATGTTTTCTTGGACTAAAATAAAGACTAAAATGCTGGATTTATAGTCGACTAAAAATTTACTAAATAAAAACGGGATGAGGTTGACTTACTATGATAAAAAGCATGGTTGAAACTGTACTAAAACTGAGAATAAATTTAAAAATGGCTGATAAAATAAACAAACTAGTGCTCAAACATAAACAGTTCACACTGTAACTGCCTTGAAAAACCTAAATAAAACTGTCCACTGTCGAAAATATGCAGTGAAATACCCCCCCAACCCCCACTCCCCCAATGTGAGTTTAGCCCAGTGCTCGAGCACCCTGTGACCCTAGTGGGGCTATGCCAGCCAAAATGAATCGCTACTTTTTTGCCTCACCATTGCTGCGCAGGTGCTCCACCATCTTGCGCACTACCAGGGGCACGCCGTCCTCCGTCAGGCCCCTCTCTTCTAGCTCGGCAAGAGATGCCCCGAACATCCTGTCGTGCTTGGCCACCAGCGTGAGTGCTCTCAGGACAGGCATCTGGACCATCTTCTTCATGTCCTCCTTCACCTGCACCGCCGCTTTGTTTTGCTGCACACAGAACGGCGGTTAGTAAAGAAGACGACGAAGAAGCTGACCTTGGCCATGCTGCACCCGCGTGCCGGTAAGAGGAGAACAAGGAGAGCGGGACTGTGAGCGTTGCTACGACAGATCTCGGGTTACCATGCAACACATTAAATGTGTTCCACACAGACACTTATAGAGAAGCCCTCGAGGGAGGTGAAAGATGCTGAAAGCGTGCAGAAGAGGCTGAATGTCTCATTAGGGGTTCGCACTAGCATGCAGTGCATCTGGAAAATATTCACAATGCAAGCTAACAAAATGTGAAAAATGCTGTTAATACTAATCTGATGCACTGTGCAATTTAAAGACCTCATCAAACAACCACCAGTGGTCATTAGATTCCATGGGTAAATATTAAGCAGCTGTTATGTCTATCTTGTCTCAATTTGTGCTTGTGTGCAAACACACTTTACAAGCATGCCTCTCACATTTGTTTACATTAGCACAGCAAGGACCCAACTCTTGGCCCTTTTTTTTTGTGCTATGTACTGTATATTGTTAACAGCAACATGGAAATTGTGCATGATTGGTTAAACTACTTTTTTTTTATTTTATTAATTTAAGATTTAAGTGTATATATATTTTGGTATATGTAAAAGAACTTAACCGCTGCAAAAACACCAAAACAGCCCAGGTTAACTTCATCAAGTCAACGGGGAAAATTGGAATCATTAAACTTGAATAGACTGCTTCAGAGTCTGTCACACTTGGTTTCCATAGCAGTGGTGGGACTAACCACATACAAGGGAGCGGACCCTTGCTGTGGCTTACAATAGTGGCTTATGGCCCACCCAGGGTCAGCTGCTTAAACTGCCTCCCATACCCCCGAGTCCGACCCCCCACCTCCTCACATATGTTGCCGAGTGGGCTTTGACGGTGGTATATGCTATGATAAACACGACACACTTCCGCAATCAACACCAGTATCAGAGAGGATTTTCCAAGCATGCTTTGTAGTGACTAGAGGGCCAAGCAGTGGAGGGACGGCATCCATGTGAACAGGGATTCCGCATGAGGTTTTTTTTCCCCCCCGCATGAGGTTTAATGCCTCACTGTCGAGTCAGAAGAATTTCATACTCCATGTGGAATTGTAGCAACATAATAATTTGTAAGCATTAATTTGCCTGTAGCTGTAGCCATGCAAGGTTGTTTTACCCTATGAGGAAAGCAATTGCCACTACTTGTTTGTTTCTCGTCAGTAGTTGCAATGCATGCTCTATTGGGTTGAAATCAGGTTATTTGAATGTTTACATTTTTATGTGCTTAAAATGGCTTACAAAATGGCTTTCATTGTTGGGGGTTGTATTTGAATTTCATTTTTATTTTTGGCACCTCAAAAGAATCCAAAAACATTATTTGGTTAATTATAAGTCACTTTTAGTCAAATGGGCATCCCTGTCTTCATATGTTGTTTTTTCGCCACCATCTTTGGCATGCATTTGATGACCATTAACTGCACACTTTTCTAAGGACGATACAAAATGAGATACAATGATGTGCTGGTCCTACTTTTTGTTATGTCACAGAGTGACAGAGTGCTGAGTGTGCTCCATGGGGAAAAAAAAAAACTACATCAATGGAAGAATGCGGTTTTGTCCACTTTCTGGTGTCTGGTTGATGACGTCACGTCAAAGAGAAAGGCGTTTGTTTGTTTTTTTAACGCAAACGCTATTTCGAACATCATTACGCATCATTACAAGAGCACACCACTGTAAGAAAGTTCCACCACGCAGTCACGGAAGACATCTATAATACGTTAAAATGTAATATTTTACTCACACAGATGGTCAGCGCTCCAGCTCCCATTCTTCCACATAAGGTGAGGATGTGGGGGGAGAAATGCGTCTCTCCTTCAAGTCGTCCGGAGTAAACTTTCTTACACAAATGATGTCATTTTCGCACCTAAATGCACCATTAAGTTACCCCATAGCGACGCGAAAAGGCAGAGAAGTGTGACAAAAGATGCCGGTAAAGTTATGTCGCTAGTTTTTCCATTATTATCATTGTATCGCTTCCTCCCTCTCGTCTTTGGCCTCTTGGGCTGGAATCTGAGTCGGGCTCTCCCATTGGTTGCGAGGCGCGGTCACGTGAGCCGGTCCTAACTTCAAACGGCCTTTCGGCTGTCTCTTGGAATCAAAACTTTCGACGCATGCGCAGTTGCAACGATGAAAAAGAAAATACACAGGGGTTTTGTCATGTTGAAAAAAATTTGCCTATTTTTTTTTTACCTGTACAGTTTCATTATATAATTTATAAAAATGCTTGTGAATTCTCGGCAAATTGAAAAGATTTGTTTTTTTTTTTTTTTGGGTGGTCGTCAACTTCACCAGGATTTTCACATTCTGTAGTAGGCCTCATTAGTACCCACTTTCCTTATGGCTGGGAGAAAGCACATGGTTTGTAGTGTACTACTGTTTTATAAGGAGACAGACACCATTTTGTTCTCATGGATTAACATTTATGTAATATAGGATAAGAGACATGGGAATTGTGTATATTTGATTTCTTCTGAAATAAGACACACTTAACCTCAATTACTCATATTCACATTATCAGACATTTCAAGATAATAGCATTTAGTGCTCTAAAGGCTACTCCTTAATGTAACATTGTAAAATTATATATTTTCAACTTTTTGAAATATGTTGAAAATAATTAACATTGTATTTATTTATATAATATGGTTCCTTGTCCTACATTGGGGTGAGCAGGCTCCATATTTGCATAGTTTTTTACTGTATTAGTGTATGTTATACATTTGAGTTGTAGCAGCATAAAATAACAATATACCGATATCTTGACTTACAAGCAAATTATTTATGTATTTATTTTTGCTTTATTTAACCTGCAAAAAGTTGACAGACTGGTGAGCCTCATGCGCTCCACTGTTAGACAGCAAAACGGTAAAGGTGAAAGTACACGTAACTTGTGTTTAGTACTTGCACGTTCGAAAAATGGATGGACGTACAGTATATGTTTTATACTACCCTCTGGTGGCCAAAGTGTACACACCAGTAGGAGCTGCACAAATACGCATTGAATTATAAAGCATGAAATCATATTGGGAATATGTGTTCATCCTTTTTATACAGCAAAATACTGTAGTTTTTTTCTCTTATTCAATAAGAGTGATTTAACTTACATGTGTGTTCACTGAACAAATGAAACTTGACGTATGTCAAGGTACCACTCTATCTTAGTTGGCCCTTTCGTATGTGAACTTTTTGATGTTGTCGTGGATCCAATGGCTAAAGGCAGAAACGCGCGTGAACACCGACGGCTTCTTGTCCTTGATGCATCCCCGAGGTCCGAAACTGACCACGCCGTGCACCTCCCAGGTTGCGTTGACCCCGACGGTCTTGCATGCAAAGGGGCCCCCAGAGTCGCCCTGCGGGGTGAAAAGAGACTTGGATGAAGCTACAGCCAAGACGATAACAATGCCCTCCCTATTTA
Source organism: Festucalex cinctus (assembly GCF_051991245.1). Taxonomy (NCBI): domain Eukaryota; kingdom Metazoa; phylum Chordata; class Actinopteri; order Syngnathiformes; family Syngnathidae; genus Festucalex; species Festucalex cinctus. Next base: position 5,405,046 of record NC_135416.1, on the reverse strand, counting down.
CGTCTTTGTGTGCGAATAAGCATGCAAACTGAGGTATTTTGGATGAATGGTCACAAACAAAACAGGCGGTTACGTAAACGCGAGTCGTGAGAATACAGCTCCCATTCCCAAGTCCAAAAATATACCGACAAATGTTCAAAAATGTTTTGTAACTTGATTAGAAAACTAATAGACATCCTTCCTACATTTTGGGTTGGTACCATTCACACAGTTCAGTGACACAGGGTAAAAAAAAATAAATAAATAAATAAAACAAGCGGTTTGAAAGGGTCTATTGACTAGAAGCCAGAAAAGAGGAGCCTGCCTTTATCTGCTTTTGGCTTTCACACAGAATCCAGAAACGGCCTGATATTGGGAGAGCAATATCAGGTGTTAAACCTCATGCTTCATACCCCCCTCCCAGCATTGTGGAATCCCCTTACACATACGTATCACCAATCCACTTTTCTGGCTTTAATACTAAGTCCAAGCCTAGAAATTTTAAAGCTAAACATCGTCCCTTCATTACCTTTAAGGGACTTTCACAGGAAAGTCGGCTTTAAAGGGCAGTGTGAAAGGGGTTATAGATTTAGTAGCCGCTGCAAAATTGACGCATCAATTGTAAAAGATCCTGAGATGAATTACAATGAGTATTTGTTGACAAATGCCTTCAACACAACTATTTCACACCCCTTTAGTGGCACTGCAGAATATGCTGAACTCATTCAATTACAAAAACGTGTAAATATGTTTTTAATACTTTATCCTTCATTCCCAAAAATGTATTTATATGTTTTGTTGTTTTTTTTAATGCAAGAGCATACAGAAGGCTTTGATGCAGCTTCTGATATAGAGGTGGCTTAAAACAAGGGTAGTTATTACAAAAAAAAAAAACGACCGCAGCAGAGTATAAGAGATCAGCCAGGATTATGTTGCAATAAGCTCTTTTTGTGAATGTGAATGAATATTGATGAAACTTAACTGTATTCTAATGCTATTTGCTGCAAAATGGAAACAGATACAAATGTGTTTTTTTTCCTGATGAAAGAAGAGATGCTAATCTTTCTTTTGATAGGTTCCATGTTTGTTTCTAGCAATCGAACACAATATTCTGTGGGCCTTGTAAAATCAGTCAAAATCAAGTTAAACAAACTTAACGCCCTCGTCCCTGTACCCTTACACACAGATGTGTTACAGATCTGATACTAAATCGCTGAAGTAAATTGCCAAGTCCACTTGACGCCCCACATCCTGTCGGTGCCATTTCCAGAAAAGCGATGCCTCCTATGGAGCAGACATGTCATCTCACCTGGCACGCAGACTTGAGTTCATCCGGGGACTCGTACCCGGCACAGATCATGGAAGGTCGCAGCGTGTCCCACCAGTAGGCGGGCTTGCTGCATGTCTTGAAGTCCACCACAGGAAGAGCAGCCTGGTTGAGTTTCTCAGACACTTTGGGGAAGATGTTCCCTATGAATAAATAGAGAAGGTAAAATGTCTGTACACTTAAGCATTGTCCTGCCAGTGTTACGACTCTGAAACTACCCCAGAAGATCTGAAAATTGCCCAATCAACTTCATCCCTCCATTTCTGTGCCGGTACCTTTCACACGGCATTTTTTTTTTTTTACCTTTCTCATCTCCCCAACCGGTGACAAAGCAGCGCGTCCCAGCCTCCACCTCCGCCCCGGGTCGGGGCAGGCAGACGGGGCTGATCTCCCGTGTCATGTTGACGGGTTGGGCCAGATGCACCAGGGCGATGTCATGGGTGATGTCAGTACGGTCCTGCTCATAGACAAATCCCTCGTGGCGGATGATGCCGTCCACCTTGTAGCACGCCTCCGCCGACGGGACGTCCCTGGAGGAGTTCATGTGGTGTTTCCCCAGGCACATGCGCCAGTACGAGGTTTTGTTGAGAGGTCTGGAAGGCCAGAAGGAATATTTGAAAGTGATGCTTTTTTGGGGAAAAAAAACCCAAAACAAAATAATCCTTGTTTTGTGTCTATCTTACGTCATGAAACAGTGGGCAGCAGTTAGGATCCATTCCTTGTGGATCAATGAACCTCCACAGCCGTGCATGTAAGGGATGGGAAACATTGGTGAGGCCTGCAGAGGAAACAATATATAGTTCATTCTGACGCTCCATCTGGTGTGCCCGCCTTGGCCACCTGGGGGCAGTATAATACAGACATACAGACAAAAGAAGAAGAGAGTGGCTTTTTTTTTTTTTCATTTGGCGATATTTTCTGTCTATTTTTATTATTATTATTATTATTATTATTATTATTATTATTATTATTATTATTATTATTATTATTATATTTTCTGTCTACATGTGTTGCTCCCAGTTTGTGTCCAAATATCAGTTCCTCGAAGTGGCTCTCAAACAGCCATGTAGATGCTAATTGTTAGCATGTAGATGATGTTTTCCATCTGTATCTTAGCAATAATAATAAGCTTGTGGGGCCTTTCTTTTGTTTGAAACATTTTAAAAATGTAATTTTAAATGTATTTCTGTTTACACAAAACAAAACCACTGATTCTATACATTTAATTTCCTTATGTTGTTTGTGCTATGATGATTTCCATATTGGACAATTACCTGCATGGAGACTTGCCAGGGCCAGGAGTGGGGTACCGCTTCTTCTCCATTAACAACCTTTGCTATGCCCGTGTTGGGGGTTACTGCCGGATTTCCACAGTCCTCTGGCCAGTCTGGTACGAGATATGCCAAGTATTAGATATGCTTTGTAAACAGTCTTGTAATATATATTAATTTAGTCAAGTCACGATTTAATTATCAAGAGCTTATTTAGGCAAGTGGCTAATGTGTGCTAGCTAATTTAGCTCAATAGCCAACATGCAGACCCAAACTGATACTGAATTAAAACAAATACAAATGATCAAAATCCTAACAACTCACTTTTTAAAAATACTGTTACTTCCCATACTCCCGCACATATAATATCAGAAAATAACTTTTAAGTAGGAGACAGCAACTGTCAGACATTTTAAGACTTTTACTCAGGCAATATTAACGTCTACCAAAGTTATTTTATATTTCAACTATTTGTACTCTTATACGAGAATCTCTTTCAGGTACTTGAATGTAAATGAGGCACGTTACGTTTCCAAACTCACTGATGGTGATGTTGTCCCACGGGTTGGGCGTGGGAGGGGGTAGTGTCGGGATGACGCCGGCGTCGGTGGTCCAGTAGCCTCGGAAACCCTGCTGCCGGTTGGCGCTGTTGCTCAAGAAGCGGATGACTGCCGTGTCGCCCGGCACGCTCAGTTTAGGCGGCAGGGCAAAGCCGCAGAAAAGACCTGTGGAAAACACGAGTCCCTTATAGTTTTATGTCTTGTTTGACAATATGAATTAACTTTTCAGTACTGTAAATGTGGCCTTTAAATATATTTATATTTACAAACAAATGCTATGACAGACCTTGGGACATCATGTTGCTCCCGCTGAAGACCTCCACGTAGTCCACACAGTTGCCCAGCAGGTTGACGGCCTGCAGCTCAAAGTGCGTGAAGGCCACATGGATGCTTTTGGCGTCGGGGACTCGGACCCTCCATGTACACACTGCCTGGGTGGGGTAGTCTTTGGGCCAGTCGGGACTGGTGAGTTCACCCTGGGGGCTGCTGAACATTCCCCCGCAAGGAGCTGTAACGTAATGAAGTCATAGTTGAGATGACATCTTTAGACCTAGAGTTCTCAAACTTTTTTTGATACAGGGGGATAACAAACCTGCACACTGTACTACTGCCATACTAACCGTACTATAACTTTTTAAATGACACCACAATAATAAATTGCAAATTGTTGTGCAGACCCCACCCCAATTTGAGAACAACTGCAGTAGACTGTCTACTCTAGTGAAACCTTTTACCTTCCGAAGGGTCAACCGCCTTCCAGGTGGCCGCAAAGCCGGTGTCCACCACCTTGTCGTTGGATGAGAAGCTGATGTGAAGCGAGCTCCCGTCACTCACCAGGTCCATGGGTGGCGTGTGACTGCAGTAGGTGCCTGACAGGGAAGGAAGGGAAGGAACACGCACAAGCTGTCAGTAAACAAATACTTACCACAAAATAATGAAAATAACACATTTTTAAAAACACATTAAGTACTAAATAAATTTAAAAAAAAGACAAAAAATATCTAAAATAAAAAAATTCCCAATAAAATTCAAAATAATTAAAAGAAAACAATACATTTTTAAACGTGTGTATTTAATAGTATTAGTAATAGTATTAGTCAAGTAAATAAATCATAAATAATAATGTTTTAAAAAATAATTCAAACTTCTTTAACTATTTTTTAAATTGATTTTGGTTAAGATTTATGCGTAAAAAAACATTAAAGGGTGGGGTAAAAATTTACATTTTGTAGATATGTTAATACTGGACATATATTTTAAATGCAATAATTGTAATCTTAATCTTTTTTATTAAATGACAGACTATATTCATTTAAGCCTTATATTATTGCATTATTGTATGATTATTATTATTATTATTATTATTTTATTTTTATTATATTATGTGTTTGTGGTGACTATGGTGTTCGATCACCTCTCATGTAATTTAATAATCAATATTAATTTATTTAATGATTAACAATAAGCCGATTAAATAATATGTTTGTGTATTAAATAAATTATGTAATCTAATATCCAAGTAAATAAACATGACAACAGAACAAAGCAATCATGATTTGATATTTATAAAATAAGTTACATAAAATGAAAATTTATTTTATATATATATATATATATATATATATATTAAAACAAATATCAAATAAAAAAATTATGTTAACACAAAACTATGGATATAGTAGTAAAAACAACATCAAAATAAAAAACAAAATGTAAAACACACAAAAAATAGAAACTTAAATTAAATAAACAAGTTAAGATATATCTAATATACAGTCAATAAAACAAATAAACATTACATTTCCATACCCAGACTTCCCGTTCCATCCGAAATGCTGACTTTGTCGCTCAAGCACATTAGACTCTCCTCCAAAGAAAAGTTGGTGAAGTGAAGGTGCACCAGTTTGCCGGGGGGCGCGTGGATGTTCCACTGGCATCGGGCCTTGTTGCTGTAGCTGCCTGGGAAGCCCATAGACGACAACGTGCCTCCTGTGCCCGTCAAGTCCTTTGCACCGCCGCAGCCAGATGCTACATGGGGAGGATGACGATCCAGTACAGAGCATGAGCACATTTGCTACTTCTCAACCAAACGAGAAACACAAGAATGAACCTTACTGTGTTGGTTGTAGATGTCCTTGCGTATGACGTTTTCGATCCACGGAATGTAGGCAGACGAGCGGGTGAACACCGACGGCTTCTTGTTCATGATGCACCCGATGGGACCGAAGCTGGTGATTCCGTGCACTTCCCAGGGACTGTCGGGACCATCCTGGCACACCAAAGGACCGCCGGAATCTCCCTGTGTGGCAAAATCCAGGAAACGTCATGGGGGAAACCCTCCTTCTTCCGTCCATCTCGTGTCGGTGTTTTTTACCTGACAGACGGACTTGAGCTCGTCGGGCAGCGTGTAACCGCAACAGATCATGGAAGTCTTCACCTGGAACCACCAGTAGTCCATCCGCTTGCACGTGTCGTACGGTACCACGGGCAAGGCCACCTGGTTTAGAGCCTCTGCTACTTTGGCGTTCAGGGAATCCCCTAAAGTAAACGAGAATACAAAAGTTTGTTCGTGCAATACACATCCATCATCTAGATCTAAGTCTACCAGGCAATTGTCTTGTCAGAACAAACGCTACACTCTAAAAACAGTTGGGTCAAAAATAACCCAAACTGGGTCATGAATGGACCGATCCAACATTTTTAGTTATTTAAACCCAAAAAGTTGGGTCAAATTAACCCACAATTTCTAATTAAATTACCCATAAAGCAGCCCATTTTCTGGGTTGTTTTGTGGGTTATCCATTTGGCCCAACTTTTTGGGTTAATTGAATAACCCAATTGAATTGGGCCAAAAATGAGCTAACTCAACTTTTTGAGTTATTTCACCCAAAAAGTTGGGTCAAATTAAATTAATGACTAACAAGGCAACCAATTTTTTTTTTCTTTCTGGGTTATTCATTTCATCCAATTTGGGGGGTAATTGAATAACCCAAATGAATTGACACAAAAATGAGCCGACCCAATATTTTGAGTTATTTAACCTAAAAAGTTGTGTCAAATTAAATTAATGACTAACAAGGCAGCCCATTTTTTATTTTTTATTTTTATTTTTTTTGGAGTGGGTGTGTTTGTGGGTTATACATTTCATCCAATTTGGAGGGTTAATTGAATACCCCAATTGAATTGTTTCAAAATGATCCCAACCAATTTTTTGCGCTATTTAACCCAAAAAGTTGGGTCAAATTAAATTAACAAACCACATATCAATTTTTTGGGGGTTGTTTGTTGGGTTTTTAGTCGACCCAAGATTTGGGGTTAATTAAATAAGCAACAAAATTTGGTCGGTTCCCTTTTTGACGCAATTTCAACAAAAGAAAAAAAAATTTTTTGGCTGCTTTGTGGGTTATTTAATTATAAGTTGGGTCAAATGAATAAACCAAAAATATAACCTAATTGGGTTATTCATTTCATCCAATTTGGAGGGTTAATTGAATACTCCAATTGAATTGTTCCAAAGTGATCCCAACCAAATGTTTGAGCTATTTAACCCAAAATTAAATTGATACCTCACATATCAACCCAATCTTTGGGGGTAGTTTGTGTGGTTTTTAGTTGCCCCAACTATTTGGGTTGATTGAATAAGCCCCGGTCCCTTTTTTGACCCAATTTGAGTTACTTTAGACCCAGATATTTTTAGAGTGCAACACACCTGTCTCGTCCCCCCAGCCGGTGGCGTAGCACTTCTTTCCCCCGGGTAGGACCACCTCCGGGGAGGGGAGGCAGGCGTAAGAGATCTGATCCCCGACCTCAGCCTCCCCGTCCAGCCTGACCAGGGCGATGTCGAACTCCACGGTGGGAACAGTGGGATACTTGAAGCCCTCGTGGCGGTAGATGCCCGTCACGCCCAAGCAGCGCTCGCTGGGCTCCGTGAAGGTCAGGTTGTGCTTGCCCAGGCACATTTGCCAGCGGTGCAGCTCGTCGGCGTAGCTGGGCGGGAAGTGGATGGATTAGTACAAAAATAATAACGAGTACAGTGAGCACCTGCTTTACACGGGCGACAGGGTTCAAGCCCAGCTAAGATTAACAAACATCTGTGAGTAAATCAATTTGAATGTGAAATTCAAGTACAGTATGTCCTGTAAACAGGGGTGGAAAATACAAGATTTATTCTTCTCTCTCTTCTCTTTCATTCAAATGATGTATTCATAAGAACTGTTTATTCTTGTAATGAAATACGCCTTTTTATTCATGTCACGAACAAGGTTATTTTAGTTAACTAAAACTAACGAAGAAACGAAAACTAAAATTCAAAACACAATTTCGTTAACGAATTAAATAAAAACAAAAATGCTTTTTAAAAAAACAAAAACTAACTGAAACTACATTTTATGTTTACAAACAAACTATAATTATAGCAAAAATGTCCTTCGTTTTAGTCTTTGATAATTAATTTATGCATGAGCCTTTGGGGATGATTTTAAATGTGATTTTAAGCAGATTTAATTTGATATTCACCGCAAAAGACGTTTGAAAGTGTGTCACACAGAAATTATGTCATCTAGCAGAAGCCAATAGAAAAGCACCTTCAGATGATGTCGCTCCCATGGTGTTTTTTTTTAAATACTGCGTACAAGTAATACACTTTTTTTTTTAAACTAAAACTAATACTGAAACTAACTAAAACTAAGCATTTATTAAATAACTTAAACTAATAAAAACTAACAGAACCACCCTGAAAACTGATTAAGACTAACTAAACTTTAAAAAAATAAAAATACAAATCAAAATGAAATAAAAAACAACTAAAATGAAAACTTCCAAAACTATAATAATTCTGGTCATGAAATACATTTAAATATTAAAATTTAAAAAGCAATTGATGAAAAAAAAAGGCTTGCAATGGCCTATGTTGTTATTTTATTGCCACTTCATCTCATTCGCTGACTCCCATGTCACTCACCAGGCCAGGCCCCACCTTTTAAAGCCACACACATTCAAAGTCACAGATAATAGAGTGTAAAATGTGAGGATAGCGACCCCGTGTGGACAAAATTAATACATGCATACAGTATTTTGTAGTTATTAGGAATACAGCTGATACCGATTGACTTACTTGATGAAGCAATGAGCTGCTGTGAGCACCCAGTTCTTATGAATAAGAGTGCCGCCACACGTGTGGAAGAAAGTTGGTTCGGGTCGACTGGACGGCCACACCTGATAATAAAGACAACCACGTCTGAGTTAAGACATAAATACTGCTAGAGAGGAGGGGCTAAGGGGGTAATCTCCCACCTGCATGGACACCTGCCAAGGCCACGAGTGCGGCCTGGCTGGTTCTCCGTTCACAATGCGGGACATAATGGAGGTAGGGATGGCTGGTTTCCCACATGGGATGGGCCAGTCTGGAAGAGGATCAGAAACAAATTATTCATCTTTTTGTTGGAGCAAAGGTGGAAGAAATATTTGGCGTGATACTGTAACTCGATCCCTAACCCTAATCTAATCCCACTTCAAACTTTCATAGCAATACTCCACCTATTTCGATGTCGTCCCAAGGATTAGGCAGAACAGGTGGCTCAGTTGGCGCAGGCAGGCTGGGATTTGTAGTCCAGTAGGCCCGGAAACCTTTGGCCTCTGTCAATAAATCTGAATGGAAGCGTACCACCAGTCTGCTTCCTTTGGTCTTGATAGTTCGAGGGATGTTGGAGCCGCAAAATGGTCCTACGAAAGATTCCGAGAGTAATTTGAGTTTTTCCACCGTCCGAGGTTGCCACGTGTCGCTAGTATAGTACCCACCGTGCTTTTGATTCAAGGCGTTGGTCAAGCCGTTAATGTCGTACACCACAACGTTGTCGAAGCACTTGGATGACAGTAAGTCTTTGGCCTCGAGCTCAAAGTGAGTGAAGGTCAGCGAGATTTTCTTGCCAGGCGGCAGCGCCACGCTCCACATGCACTCGGCGTTGGCCTTGTAGTTCATTGGCCAGTTGTGAGACTTCATCACCCCAATCTCCTCCTTAGATGAAAAGCCGCATCCCTGGATTTCTGAACCAAAAATCAAAACTTCAATTCAGTTTGTGTATTTTGGAAGCAAGCATCCTTGGCTATTTTGAGGGAATCTGACCCAAGGTCACATACTTTTATTTTCCTTTCTGAAATATACCATACGTTCACTCTATATCATACTTTCATATACAAATACTAACGTGATCTATTTTGTAATGTGTATAACCTGTGTAAACCAATAATAATTAACCATTTTAGAACTTTAATTATATGCACAATTACAGTATATCTCAAATGATAGTAGATTATAAATGTACATGGATTATAGTAGATAGATTATTGGGTATCACAAAATATATATAAAAAAAAAAAACATTAAAAAAGAAAAGAAAAATGTATTAATTTAGAATGTGATTATTGTCACTTTTTATGAGTACTACTATATACTTTAATGCGTAAAAATAATATTTAATTAGCATAATTTATTATTATAGCTATTTTGTACATTAGATAAATGTATCATTAACAAACAACTACTACTACTACTACGCTACATAAATAAAGATGACTTGACTTGACTACTACGACTACTGCAATGATAATAATAATAATAATAATAATAATAATAATAATAATAATAATAATAATAATAATAATAATAATAATGCAATAATAATACTAATAATAGTAATAATAATGCAATAATAATAATAATAATAATAATAATAATAATAATAATAATAATAATAATAATAATAATAATAATAATAATAATGCCTGCAATTAATAATTATTCTAGTAAAAGACTAATCTCTCAATTATTTTGCCAATTAATCACATTTTAATTTCCATCCCTTCAATGAAAAGAAAAACTGGACTATTTCAGATAAAGGTACATCATATTAATATTGAAATACAATACAGCCATGTACAATAAAAAGATGACAATAAAAAATTGTAATTCTATGTCATTTGTCTGTTGTGTTACAATGTGAAACTTTTTCTAACGAATTACTGTGTTTAAGATTCCGCTCACTTTTAATGCACAAACAAAATTGTTTATTGTGCACTCCAAATACATATTAGTAAGTATATCTCCATCATGCCCATGCACGACCTTGCTATCTTATCAAGAAAGTCGTAAATAAAAATGATAATCTTTGTTTTTATGCTGATGGAGGCTCAACGTGACAAAGTCCATGCTGCTTTTGTAATCGCTCTGGTATAAGTGCGGGACAGAAGGGTGTCACGTTTTATTGCGATGCTTAATCAGCCTCCTCAATGTACAGTATGTGTGTTTGCGTGTGCGTACCTGCTATATCCTCAGGGTACGCGGCCTCCCACTTGGCAGAGAAGCCCCTGTCAGTGAGGCGACTGTCAGAGAAGAAGGAGACAGACAGAGTGTTGGTGGCGGCCACCACAACTGGAGGTCGGATGTAGCCACAATGCGTGCCTGGAAATTGACATGGAGACCATTAGGCGGGCATGCAGAGGACACCATTTATCATTCCCGACCATTGTTGTGAGTGTGCGTGCATTTGCACGTGCACGCGCGTGCGTGTGTGTAGACTCTGATGCTATTCCATTATCATATCCACTACATCAGGGATCCTCATTTCAAAGTTAAAGAGGCTCACTTCGGGGAAATGTCTTCAGTCTGGATCTACAATCTGATAGCATTCTGACAATATTTCAAAGTACACTCTAAGAGGACATACTGCATATTTTATCCTCGGGGAGAGACTGAGGGCCGCAACAGTGCGGCAGCAAAGCCGAGACTGTGGGGAATAATACTGTATGCCGTTCAGTCAGTCGGTTAGTTAATTCGTTTGTTTTGATAGATAGTTTGTTCATTTCTTAGTTGTTAGTTTGCTTGTTACTTAGCTAGTTCCCTTATTAGCTAGTTTGCTGGTTTGTTAGCTTGATCATTAGATTGCTCATTAGTTAGTTAGTTAGTTAGTTACTTAGTTAGTTAGTTAGTTACTTAGTTAGTTAGTTAGTTAGTTAGTTTTCTTGTTCATTTGTTAGTTTACCTGGAATCAAGTGAGTTCCTTCAGTTAGTTAGTTAGTTAGTTAGTTAAGTTTGCTTTCTTGTTCCTTCGTTAGTTTACCTGGAATTTAGCGAGTTCCTTCAACTTAGTTAGTTAGTTAGTTAGTTAGTTAGTTAGTTAGTTAGTTAGTTAGTTAGTTAGTTAGTTAGTTAGTTTTCTCATTCATTTGTTAGTTTACCTGGAATTTTGTGAGTTACTTTAGTTAGTTAGTTAGTTAGTTAGTTAGTTAGTTAGTTAGTTAGTTAGGGGGGTTTCTTTCTTGTTCGTTCGTTAGTTTACCTGGAATTGAGTGAGCTCCTTTAAGTTAGTTAGTTAGTTAGTTAGTTAGTTAGTTAGTTAGTTAGTTAGTTAGTTAGTTAGTTAGTTAGTTAGTTAGTTAGTTTTCTCATTCATTTGTTAGTTTACCTGGAATTTTGTGAGTTACTTCAGTTAGTTAGTTAGTTAGTTATTTAGTTAGTTAGTTAGTTAGTTAGTTAGTTAGTTAGTTAGTTAGTTAGTTAGTTAGTTAGTTAGATTCCCCTGTTTTTATGCAAAAAATTTGGTTCATTAGTTCATTAGTTAGTAATTTCTCAGCTCAGCTCAGTCAGTCAGTCAGTCAGTCAGTCAGCCAGCCAGTAAACTTCCTTCCTTCCTTTATTGAGACGTTACTTCATTTGTAGTCTTAGATATTGTTAGATAGTTGGCAGGATTACGCAAACGCTACACAATACTCCAGAATAGTACCTGCAGTGGAAAAGTGGCATTACATGCTAACATTTGATACTTACTGACGTTTCATAAGAAAAGAAAGATGAAGACTAATCAAAATGCTAACAAGCAATAGGAATGTATCAAATACATCACCTAGTGTGCTGTAAGCGTCCGATATGACCAACTTGTCATCCTTGCACTGTCCCGTTTCCCCCGTGATGGCCAATTCAACAACTTGCATCTTCACCAGAAACCCTTTGGGTACGCTTATCCTCCACGAGACGTTCTGGTGCGCGGGATACGGATCGGGGAAGCCCACTGACTGGATGGTCCCTTTGCGCCCGCTGAGAATAACTGCACCACCTGAGAAAAGAAAAGTCTGTGATTGTGCGAAAATTCATTCGGCACCTGGACCTTAAGTGGGTACTTAATCGACTTAATCCACTTCTTAATACCGCCACTCCCAGGTTGCAATTATAGAAACTGTCAATACAATACAAAAAAGCTCAGGATGGAAAAATGCTGACCTTACTGTATGCCAGCTTGCGAGGCCTAAGTGCAATTTGTCACAAGCAATACGTTTACAGGACCAAAGAAGAACAGTATTTTACCAGTAGAAGTGGTGGTGGGTGGGAGTGTCTGGGTGGTGGGTGGGAGTGTCTGGGTGGTGGGTTTGGACGTGGTTGTGGGCTTCATGGTGGTGGGGATCACAACAGGCGGGAGGCTGGATTTGGTGAAGGTGGCACGGAACCCTCTGGAGCTCTTCTTGCTGTCCGATTTGAAGCGCACCATCATGGTGTTGGTGCTGGATTCCACCGGGTCGGGTAAGGCCCCCCCACAAAATTTGCCTTCCAATGGACACGGAAAGGTTAATAAGCCTTTTTGAAACAGAAGTATTATGAGTTATTATCATGCGCTTACCTAAAGACGAAGAGCCATCGTAGACCTGAACAAAGTCTCCGCACACCTCCGGGACCAAGTCGAAGGAGGTGAACGTCAATCGGACACGCTCGCCTTCAGGCACGGTGATTTTCCACTTATTAAACGCACAGAAAAAAAAATTATAATAATTTGCGAGGCTGTTTACACACATCAATAGGAGCCGAGCTTATTTTAGTTAACGGAAACTTACAAAAAAATTAAAACTATAATTAAAAAACAACTTCGTTAACAAAATAAAATAAAAACGAAAATGCTTTTTGAAAACGGAAACTAAATGAAAATACATTTACTAAACTAAAACTAAGTATAATTACAGCAAAAATGTCCTTCGTTTTAGTCTTCGGTAATTAATTAAATACATGAGCCTTTGGGGATAATCTTAAATGTGAGTTTAAGTATATTTACTTTGATATTAACCGGAATAAGATCGTTTGAAAGTGTCTCACACAGGAGTGAAGTCATCTAGCATCAGTTAATACAAAGTGTTTATTAATTAACTATTGCCCACAATTAATACACTTTTTAAAATAACAAAATCTCATACTAAAACTACAACGACACTCAAATTAAACATTATTTAAAATAAGTCAAACTAATTAAGACTAATAGAACCACCCTGAAACAAATTAAAACTAACTACATTAAAAAACAAAACAAAATAAAAACTAACTAAAATGAAAATTCCAAAACTATAATAACCTTGGTAGGAGCTGCTATTTTGGTTAGCAACAGAGTTCAAATGGGATGAAATGTCTTTGAGGGAGTGTGCATTTTTGCAATAAAAGATGATTTGATAATATGTCAATACATGAGGTGCAATACAATTCAAGAATGGTTTATTTTAAAGTGTGCCGTTTCAATTTGAGATGTGAGTCGATTGGGTAGTTCGAGAGGGTATGATGCAATGAGTCTCTTGTCATTTTACAGCAAGAATGAATTTGTTAGTACCGTTAATTTGAGTGTATTAAAAGTGTTTATCTCGGAATAAAAGACGAGTCGATACGTATCTTGATATATTAAAATGGAACGACTCAATTCAGTTTGGTCCAATGTGTATCAAAACTGATTTTCCGAATTTAACTGGTTTTTGTTGTCATTGTTTGATCGGATAATTGGTTCCAATTGGGGTTCCAAAAACATTTTTCACCAGGATACCCATGCTTACAAATAAACACCTCCTTCAAATAAATGCTTGTATCATGTACAGTTGCGTAAACTCTCCCAAGGCAACCTTTTGGTTACCACATTCTTGCACTACCTGGTAGAGCGCTCCATTAGGGTAGTTCTGCTCCGGAAAGCCAGGGGTCAGCAGATCCCCTTGGTCACCTTGGAGAGCGCCACCAGCTCCAGCTATTTCTGGAGGCAAGGATGGACGACACTTCATTTCCAAGGGTACACGTGTACACACACACACACACACACATGATCCCCTTCTCCCATTCCTCCACCTTCATCCAGCGACACTCCATTTTCTAGGTCATGTGGCGTCATCTTACCCGACGTGCGCTCCGGAGACACGGCCTCGTAATGAGCCTTGAATCCTTGGTCCGTTTTCCTGTCATTGGTGTCAAAGTAGACGGTCAGGCGGTTGGTGAGAGACACCAAAGGCAACGGTTTGCTGTAGCCGCAGTATTTCCCTGCAAACGTCGCACAAAAAAAAATCATCGTCACCAACCATTGTCAATTTTGGACATCCTCAACTTCGGACTGTTCAACTGACCGATGACTCCCAGTGGATCTCGCAGTGTGATGAAGTCTGCAGTACACAAGTTGGTGTCCTCCAAGGCAAACTCTTCAAACCACACTGAGATCACCTGCGACCAAAACAAACGTTTCATCATCTCATTCATCTTTTGATTGAGTGGGGAGGGGCAAATGAGATGTTGCTAACTGACACGTACGACACAAGCTCGTCACTTTTAATGCTACGAGAGTGTGAAGCTTTGGCACGGAGGTTTTCTCTGCGGTCTGTCTTCTTTTTTTTTGTGTGTGTCAGAAAAGAAGGATGAAGGGGACAGAGGCAGCCATCTGTCTGTTTCGCGTCCACCCCAGCTGTCCTCCGCTGCTTGGCCTCACATTAGACAATCAGTAAACAAACTCCACTTGCGATCTGGCAACGCGCTCAGCCTCTGTGGTAGGCACTTCAAAAGAAAAGCTGCTTTTCAAGAGGGGGGGAAACTACTTCTGACTACAGTAGCCGAGTCAAGTACGGTGAAATGTATTTATTCAATGGCAGTTTCAAACAAGAGGCGATGGAAAAAAATGTCTTAACAGTTCGTTTATCATTGAAATGAATGAAAAATGGTGTTAAATAACATTAACAGTGAGAAAATGTCATCTGCTCACCACAGTGTAACTGTATATCATATATGAAATGAAACATTAAAAATAAATAAAAAATAAAACTGAAAAAATAGAAATGTCATAATTTCAGTGTTCATTATCAAAAAAAATTTACTTGGAAACAGGAAATTGTCGTAATTGTTCATCATTGAACAACTAAATCGAGGAAGCATCATAACTGTCAATCGTTAATTAAATGGAACAGATAAACAAAAAACATTTGCGTTTGACCATTGTCAAAGGAGTAGAGAAAACGTCATAGCTGGCATCACAGAAATGAAACCAGAAAAAAACCATGACAGAAATAAAACAAAATGTAGCCACTGTCCATCATCATAAAAACAGAAAAACTTCCAAATTGTCCTTCGTCACAGAGACGAACATGAAAAACAAGAAAATGTCCTGATTGTCCTTCCTCACAGAAGTAAAACGAGAACACGCAACTCTCCATCATCAGAGAAATGAAACTAAGAAGAAACTCTCGAAAAACATGACATAACTGTCCATCATTGCGGAAGCAAAACGAGAAAAAGTCGTAACTGAGCATGAGAACGGATGCGACAGCGGGCGTCAAGTCACCTTATCGGGGTCCACGGTAATGTGCCAGGAGCAGCTCCTGCCGTTGTCATAGCTACTGGGGTAATGGAGGCTGGCGAAGGTGCCCGACGCTGCGGTCAGCTCCTGCGGGCCGCCGCACCCTGAGTCCGGCCCTGGAGAGGGGACACAGCTATGCATTCACTTGCGCTGAACATTGCCAAAGACATGGTGGCATTTTTTTCAAAGAACAGTAATTCCACATGGTGGTGGGAGCAGGGGACTGTGGATGCCCTGCCGGCCTCACCCCGCTTGCACGCCACTGAAGTTAATATTCGGGAAAAAAAGATTCTTCTTGTTTGGTTATCAGCACAAATAAAGCAAATCACAAGAGTGGAAAAGACTAAAACTAAACTTATTTTTGTCATTTGCCTGAATTGGTTAAAATTGCAAATACTACTTTTTGGAAAGAAAAAAAAAATCTACAATTTTCTTTCATTACCCAGTCTCATTTTTAAACTTGTATGCCGAAAAAAAAAAAATTACAGAGAATAAATTTTTTTAGTAGATCTAAAACAAGCTGCATCATTTGGCTGACTAATGAGGCATTTAATGTATTCAGTACGGTAGATTGATCCTCATGTGCAACATGTGTTGCTATTTTAACCACTGTCAAGGGATTTTTCCTAAATACAATTAATTTTTTTTTTTTTAAATAGACAACTTTGTAAACTTTTTTTTTTTTTAGAACAATAAGTGTCATTTCATTTTATTTTTAAAGCTCAATTGCTGTCTTTTGCTACTTTTTCAGAAAAACTAATTTAACTTGTTTGCATTTTATTTTCAAAAGTTATATTTTATATAATTTGAATTTTTGCCTTTTTTTTCCACATTTACCTAACCATACACATTAAATGATTAATAATTTTTAGCATTATTTGCAGTTTTTCCAAGCTTTATTTGTGCTTCTATGATTTTCTATTTTTTTGTATTTTATATAGACATATGGCTCTCTCTTTTTTTTTTTTTGCATTTGATTATATTTTTGAAAGCTGCAAATTCTTTCCCAATTTACGTGTTTTTTCATTTAAAAGAAAAAAAAATAATAACATTTTAAAGTTGAAATTCTTCGTTTCCAAAGGGTCATTTTATTTAATTGATTTAATTAATAATTATTTTTAGGTGAACTTTTTTTTTTTTCACATTTCTAATTTAACTTATTTTTACTTTGCATAACTACACACCAATTGATTTAACTACAATTATTTTATGAAGCCGAATTTTAAATTCAACATCATATCTACACTTTTCTATCTATCCATCCATTTTCGACACCACTTTTCCTCATTACGATTGCTCAACTTCAGTGACGGCTCATCCTCACCCTCTTGTAGAGGCGCGGTGTCTTCCTCCTGGACAAAGTAGAGGACCACTAGGGCCACGCTCACGCCAGTCATGACCAAGAAGAGGACCATCAGACATATTTCCAGGGTGCTCAAACCCCGGGAAGAACCGTGCTCCTTGTCCATCTCCATGCTCCCTCTCCTCGCCATGGTGGAGACACTGAACAGTGCAGTGTGTGCGTGTGCATGTGTGTGTGTGTACTTTGGCCGTTAGGTGGGGCATCACGTTCAGGGTGGGTAAATGAGCAATGAAACTTTGCTCATTATTACATGCTTTTATCAGACAAGGCCCATGTGAGCAGCATTCAGTTCAACCCTATTGGGTCCCATGAAATGCGCTATTTAAAATGCAATTTTAAAGTTTGTTCACTTTTGAAATGTTTTATCATTACAGATCAGTATAATAGGCAATATGGGAACAAGTAACATTTGCGCTGATGCTAAAAGCAACCCTGGTTGGCCCGCCGGTACTTAAGACGACATATGACTCGGAATAGACTGTTAGCTTCGATGCTAATGCCCACACAACAAAGAGATATAGACAGCTTTAATAGGTTAAGTTTGAAAAGTAACGCTAAAAATGATGCTAATGCTAACATAACATGAGAAGTGTGCTGACTGGTCCACTGATATTTAAGACCACTAAAATAGGCAACGAGGGTTGCCATGAGTACTGAATACGATTAGGAACAGTAAGGTTAGCGTTGATGCTAGGGCTAGCATGACAAGAGGCGGTCTGGCTGGATCACTAATGTTACAGACCAATCATGTGAGGTTGCCATGCCAACAGCAGAGATGCGATCCTTCTTCCATTAACGCCATTTTGGGAATGTTTTCTTGAGGTCCGTGTTTCGTGCTTTGAAGACTTTTCCCGTACTTGTCCTTTTTTTAAGGCCATGTTGGACAAAACATTAGGCACACCTCAGATTCTTTCCCGTAGGCCTTTCCCATTGGGGCGGCCATGTTGGACAATATATTAGGCATGCCCTGTGGTCTAGCTGGTCCACCAATGTTAGAGGCCAGAAATGTAGAGCATGTAAGGTTGCTGCGACAACAACACAGATGTTATCCGGCTTCTTCCATTAACGCTATTTTGAGGTTGTTTGCTTTCGGTCTCAACTTATACTTCCTGTTGTATTTCCTGCTGTGAACACGTTTCTTTTCCTTCTAGTTGTTCTTATTTCCAGATTAGTACTTACTTTTTATTTTCTCTCCATGACAGAACAGATGACGCAACAAAAGCAGCTTATGGCTCCGTTGGGGACACGAAGACCAAGGCAAAAAGCAAAAAAAAAAAAAAAAAATCCTTACATAACGTTTCGCCAAGCTTGTTTTCGGGGGGAATATTGCAGATTGATAAATGTGCTGCATTTCGCCATTATCGCCATTTGCTTGGGGATCTTCTCCTGGAGGAGCCACCGTGATTTATGGCCACATCTGTCAGACATAATACAGCAGTCTCTAACGAAGCCACGGAAGGTCACCTTTGCGTGCGCTTGTTTGTGTGCGAAGATGACGAGATTCCAAGCTCAAACGCACCAGTCGGACTGATTTAAGAGATTACGGGCACCTTTACTCGCCATTAATCTGATGTAGGAACAACGGGAATATTTAAAATTAAAATTTAACTATGGGTGGAAAAAAAAAATCCCAAAACGTCAAAAACACGTGTATTTATGAAGATCAACAATATGTGGTGATTTTGTTAACAGAAAAGACAAAACACACCTTTTACATGTTTGCATCAACAATATGATTGTCTTCAACGGACCTAACATGTTTTCATCAAACATTAAAGAACAAACATACCTGACAAGTATGTGATTTTATAAACAAAAAATAGACAAAACAGCTATATTTTTTAAAACATCGAAAACACCCAAGCTGTTGAAGAATGAACAATGAAGATAATTTAGAGTGATTGATCAACAAACCAAACCTAATTTTGTAAACATCAAAGATGTACATTTTTGTATAGAACAAAAATACAGATTGGTGAGTGAACCCAAACAAATAAATAATAAAAAATTATCAAATGAGCACACATCAAATGATATCAAAATCACTGTTAGGCAACATATACACCGTATTATTTCCCACATGATGCTCTTATTTTGAAAGACAAAGCAGATGTCGCTCTTTACATAGACGTACCTTTGACTAATAAACATCACATTAAGCACTCGAATGACACATTCTGGCGCAATAAGTAACGGCTAATGCCAACTAGGCACTTGTGTGTATCTACTCAATGTCAGTGATGCACACAGCCAAACGAAATGTATAATCCGGTACACACACGCTACAGACTTAGTTGCACGCTCTGCTCGGCGACGCCATGATGCAATTGCCCATGCACAAACCGTGTGAATTGCTCTGCTCCAGTGAAAAATATAAAAAAATGAACAGGAAAGTATTAAATATTTAAGGCACCTACAGATGATGAACATATTTTCCCTTAAGAGTATTCAACAATTCTGACATGTTCTGAACATCAAAGACACACACTGGTTTTCAACATCAAAGACACAATATTGTAAAAATCAAAGACAATTTATAGCCTTCCCTAAACTAATTTGTTCTAACCTACATTGTGTTAATATCAATGTGTTATCATAAACATCAAAGACACAAACAAAAATTCATAAACAAGACAACTTAAACCAAGACACCTGAAGATTCTTCAATGAAGTCAGTATTTTTTGTAAATATTAAAGACAGACATTTCATAAGTAGCAAAGACTTCAAATAAGGTCTTACATCAATGACGAGAAAAATATTGAAGACGAAGACAAAACACGTTTGTGAACAACAAAGACACCAATGTGATTCCGAAAACACCAAAAGAAAATGTAACACTTAACATCAGCAAAAACAAGCTAATACACAATTTGTACACATCAAAGACAAGTATTTGTTTTCATTAACATCAAAGATGTGTACAAGTTTGCATCTTTATGTGAAATTAATAATAATAAAAAAAGCCCCTACACACACAAAAAAAATGTCCACTAACAGGCACTTTTGCAGTGGAAGAGAAAAGCAGGGTGGATTGATGAAGGGGCGCTCAAGTCGAACGCCGCACCGCAAACAAATGTAGGCCACGTATTCCGCGGGGAGAGGATCAGCCGTCAGGAAGACAAGCAACGACTTTCTCGGCGACACAACGCCCGGATACATAACAAAGAGTAAGGAGCTCTCGCATGCTGCTTCGCGGGGAGAAACCTTACGCAGATTAGAAGCTTTTTAATCACTCTGCTGTTAAGGGAAGCTCAGCTGCTTCATTACATTCTCAGAGAAAATGGGCCATGCAAGTTGAATGAAGAAAGAGAGCGTAGACCTCCGCCAAGGCTCATCATTAAATAGTACATCTTCACAGACAGCTATTTCCTGAATTTTCTCATTAATAGTCATGCATTATTCAATTCGATTCCCATTAAAAACGGCTATTTTGAAACGCGAACAAGCTCAAACTGTCAACTGTGTCTTGTTTGAGAAAAATATCTGCTCACATGATGAAACAGCATCATGTCGCACAACTTTGATTGGTGACTGAAATAGTTCGAAATTGCAGATTTAAATCCTGGATTATGCGGGATTAAATCGTACGGTTGCCCGCAAAACCCCCCGTGCTGCAATCTCAAGATGTATTTATCTGTTGGATGTCAATTTGAACTTCAAAATACTTCCCTGGATCCAAAAATGAAAATCACATTTTGATGATACTGGCAGAGAGATGATGGAGTTGCAAGTCATTCTGGCAGAGTATCAGTGATTTCATTGTAGCTGCTAACAAAGCACGGGCTTTCCCTGTTTGTGTGTACAAACGCTTCAGAAGGCTTTTTTTGGGCCTCATTGTGAAGTTAGTGCTGAACTGATCATCTGCCAAATCACACGACTGAAAACCATTCACACACACACACACAATTCAGAGTCTTCAATAAATGTTTTGTTTCTGCCCCGAAAACATCAACGACACATATGTCATGTCAAAAACTGCAAACAAACCTGAGTCATCAACAAGCTGGACGTCAAAGACAAATAAGAGTTACGTGAATAATGAATGCAGTTCAGTCTTTTGGCAAACATTGGGGACGATTTAAACATAGAACAAAAACAACATACCGTACATATAAAATATAAATCAATGACACATACAAAAGACAAGTCTTCAGCAAATATTTTTGTAAAGATCAAAGATGTAGAAACGTTTGTCTTCTTGAAATTATACAATATTTGCAATCATCATAGAGGTCTGCGTACATGATTTAGTAACGGACAAAGACAATTTACATTTCCATCTCACAAAAAACATTATATCATATAGGCAGGAGGGAATGGACACGTGTGACTTGTTAGCAGAGGTGTCCAGATACGAATCTTCCTTTTTTTTTTTTTTTTTTTACAGCTCGTGACATTGCACTGCAATGGCTGTCCATATAACTCAGCTATCACTGCCATGACGATAACACGGATGGATGTGCTTGTTAAGACAATAACGTCAGCCTCCTGGTATCAAGAGTTACATCAGGCAGACACATTATTATTATTTTTTTTTAGATTTGTAGCACAAATGTGTGAGTCATACAGATTTAAGAAGCACCATTACTCGCCATCAATTTAATAAAAAAAAACTAAAAAAAAAACTGGAATGTCTTTGTGACATTTGCCCCAAACATCTGAACACAATGTAACATGCATGGTACAGGTTTATGTGAACATCAAAGACACCTCTTCTACTAAATCTCAAAGACACTTTTGAATCTTCAACACATCCCACATACGAGATGATTTCCTGTCTTCCAACAGAACTAACACTGTTTACATAAACATCAAAGACACATATGTGATTTTTTTTTGTAGCCCACAATGGCAATTTCGTCTTCAACGAACCTTAGGCTACATACTTTTGTAAACATCAAAGACACATGATTCTGTAAAGACAATTCTGCGGTATTCAGCTAACGCAACTATTCGAAACATCAGAAGCGTTTATGTGTTTTCCTAAAACGTCAATCAAAACGTTTTACTCTGTTCTAGCCCAGATGACTCGAAGGAAAATGGCGGACAACAGTCTGAACTGGTCGCCGGTCATTCCCAGTGGGGTTGTGAGCGACACACAATTTGGCTATTGATCTCAGGCCCACTTGATGTAAGTCATCAGTCTTTACTACACTCAACAAAGAAGAAGTCTTTACAAACATCAAAGATGTGTTTGTGTATCAACAATGAAGACAATTTAGTCTTCAAACAAACCAAACATTATTATTTTCAGAAACACGCGAAATATTTTTTTTGTAAAAATCAAAGACACATACATAAGTTGATAAACGACAGAAGCCATTTAGTTATCAACTAAACCAGCATGTGTGGTGCCAAAGCCAAGGAGACGCAGGAAGTGTGTCGCAAAAGACTTTACTAAACATTACTCAAACACCAAACAGGAAAAAACTTAATGTACGTCACTCTAAATCCTTCCCCCTCAACCCACTTAACAAAACATTAGTTCCATGGGGGAATTATGTCATGAGCACCACACATGCATGTTTTAAACACCAAAGATATGTTTGCATCAAGACTGAAGACAATTTTAAAGCCTCAATTTCTGCTAGCAAACATTTTGTAAACATCAAAGGGCATAAGTGATTTAATAAATTCTTCTACATAACCAACATGTTTTAAGCTCCAAAGGCCTGCACGTGTTTGTGTCAACATTCAAATCATTATAATGTTTTTGGTGAACGTCGAAGACACATTTTGGTTGCGTGTACTTCCACTGTGTTTATGCTGTTTTCGGGCCATCTTGTGGCAGCTTTGTTGTCAAGGAACTGTGCTCAAGTGACATGAGGAGCTTCGTATATTGCTTTGCCGCCATCTTGTGTAATCTAAAGGCAATTACCAACCTTTTTTCATCATTCAGAGAAGGACTCAAACACTGTAGTCATTAAATAATGAACCATCCAAGTACTGAATGTCGGAAATAAAAACGTGTAACACTTGACTTGTTTTGTCATCTTTTAATAGAAAACCAAAGAGTAAACAGACATGTATGCGTACAGTCTCTTTGTCTTTTTCTGACAGCACTAGAAAATGTTCATGAAAGTAGGGATGCGGGGGACTTTCAAAATACAGGACCCCCAACCACCTCAAAAACAACTGTGATGAAATGTTGGTTTCGTATATTTGCACAGTAACTCATACCCGCCTGTTTTCATTGTCATACAGCCATTTGCCATTGCAACTAATACACATGCGTTTCTCGATTATTGCCTTTGATTAGTTTATAGACATATTCTCTCTTTTATAGACATATCCTTTCTTTTTTTGTTTTAAATATCCATTTCTATCAAAATTAGTTGTTCATTTGTATACCGTTTAACTTTCTTTGATCACAAACATCACAAATAGTCTAGTCTACGACATTCTGAGATACTCACGGGAAGCGCCGTCCCGTCACGTGGCATCACTACAGCGACCACCTTGAACTCTGGGGGTGGTGGGAGAGTTTAACATTGGCTCAACCTCTAATCGAGGACAGCGGAGGGAGGGGGCCTCGCGCAGCAGTTGGGCCGGCGCACGTTCCGCAGCATGGACCGAAAGGGGTTGTGCTGTCTCCGCTTGCTCTTCTTGCCCGCCCTTGGAGAGTCCAGGCCGGTGATGGACTTGCGGAAGGAAGTCTGGGCGATCAGTTTTCGCTCCTGCTCCTTGATCTTGCACTGCAGGTGGCTCTGGATGGCGAAGCCCAGCGATTCGGGGTCCACGGACGCGCCGTAGACCTCCCAGGTCATACCCTGCTCATCCCAAACCACATCGTGGACGCTCTTCCGCGTCTGCTTCTCGTCATCGCTTCCCTCATCTTCTGTCTGCTGCTTGCCAGAATTGGCCTCAGTTCCCGGGTCGTTTCTACCTTTTGCTTCCTCAAATTTGGATGACGTATTTGTGGTTGCGGATAGGTTGATCTGGGCTGTAACCGCCTCGTCTGCAAATTCGGACTTGGTGGTGACATCCGTCTTTTGAGATTCTCCTAATTTGCTCACAGGTATTTCCACCGTATTTCTGTTCTCTGGCTCCTTGCGATTACCGTGCTCGATGTTGATCTGATACACCGGTTGGATGCTGCTGAGAGTCGGGGCGCTTTCTTTAGGCTTCGCCCCCAGCTTGGAGCCGACTGCGGCGGCGGGACACATTTCTGCCTCAACGGTGAGCCTCTCTGTGGTTGCCGGCGACCGCTTATTCATCTCTTGGAAGCCCAAACTACCATCGGCCTGGTAGACGACAGTGAGGCTCTGTGCCTCCTCGAGGGTGGCGGCATTCAGCCGGAAGGGCAGCAGGCTTGGGCTGGTGGACACGGCCTTGCAGCTGGTGCTAGCGACCGCCTGGACCTCGGCGTTGCAGCCCCACTCGGCCGTGGTGGAAGGCAGTCGAGGGGAGGTCATGGTGGAAGCCTCCCTGTAGAGCTTACAGTGAGGCTCGGTCTGTCTTTCCTGATGTTCCTGGACTTTTCCCGTCACCTGAGGCAAAGATAAGGAGTCCGTCTTCAAGGGTGCTGGCTGGTGTTTGTCTATGGATACTTGGTCAATAGATAATTTCTCTACAGATACTTTGTCTACAGATACTTTTTCTATGGATACTTTGTCCTGGCTGTTGGACGAAGACGAAGTCGAATTGAGCAAGGGTGCCGTTTCCGTGCTTTGCTTGAGCTCAGGTGGCTCTTGAAGAGAAACGGAGTGTTTCCGTTTGTGACCAGGCTCCTTGGGACTCGACTTGTCCTTGTCTTTGTGAACTGACGCGCTCCCCGCAGCCGCTTCTTTATCCGGTTCAGGCGCTAGGTGACTTGAGCCGTTATTATGGTTTGATGAGATATTCCGTGCCGAGGTTTTGACGGTAACCTCGTCCTTGGATGATTTTACTTGGCAGCCAGGACTCTTACAATCTTTGTCATCAGCCAGGTTTAACATGTTGCTAATGTTAGCGTTAGCATCTCTAAGCTCTCCCACTTCAGCCGTACCTTTGCTGGACATGTCCACAGTCTTCTTGAGGGTGCTAACGGACACTGCCGACGCAGTCTGATCTTGTTTGCGACCAGGTGATGTGCAACAAACTTGGGAGGGTTTCAAATTGGGATCTGTGGTCCAGTTGGCGTTAGACTCCTTACTGGCCAGCGTGTCCGCCGCAGCCACCTGAGGCACCATCTGGACGGTCACTGTCCTTTTTGGGTTGGATCCCATACTGGTCGGATGCGTTCACGCTGGAACTGCTGTTGTAATCCAAATGTGCACTCTCCTACAGCAGGAGAAAAAGCAGCAGCCATCATTGAGAGCTCTTTACAAACACAACCAAACTAATGTCAATGACCAAAAAAATGTACACCCAGAGCCGATTCACGTCTCCACTGGGAGTAAAATTGGATTTTAGGGCCCTTGATTTCTGCCAATAACATCGACGACTGATCATTAATGCACCAACGACGAACTTGTTGCTACAATGTTACACTACAGAAGAAGGGGATTATTAATTAATTTACGTAACATACCAGATTGATAAAGCACTAAGTGAGATACTAAATAAGTGCGGCCGACAAAGTAACAAAAAATACATCTGTATAATGTGAACTTGTTGTAAATTTATTTTACTATGTTACATCGTGTTACTCTGTTCTTCCTCTACTAATAAAAAATAAAATAAAATCATGTAATAATATAAAATTATGTCTTGACTCAGTAAATGTTAGGAAACACTGAGTCGTCACACTCCTTTTTTTAATGTTACTGGAGGTACCATTCTCGTTAGCGGCAATGCGTCATTCAGTTGTCAGCTGTTGTTGCCATAGAGACAGATGTCAATAAACATTAGCGTAAGCATGACTATAATCTCGCCAGACACTTATTAGGAACACCAGAGATTCAATACAAGCCCTACAGTATCAATGATTCTACATTTACTGAGATAACAGTGCTTGTTTTTTTTTTATTTATTTTTTTTTTTTATATAGTCAAAGGTATTTATTTATTTATAGAACATAAACGATACAAATTAACACAACACGCCAACATGCTCCTGCCTGAAAAGCTAATCAAGGTTTATTTGTAATTTCAATGTTCGCAAAAGATAAAATCATTTACTTTTTATTTTTTACCTAGACTCTGCTATTTGCTGAAAAACCTCACATATTCTAATTTTTTTGGTGCTCTTTCTGAAACACCCTTCCATGCCTCAAGGTGGAACCAAAGTCCAGTCTAAATAGGAAAGTAGTGCAGGTGGTCAAAGGGAGTTGAAGTGATATATCTCGACTAACGGTAAGCTCAAACGACACACAACTTTTATTGGTGATCTTGATGGTCGCTATATCAGACTACCAGATAAATTTGTTCTTGGACCAAGCGGGTGGCCCACACTAAGTTTGACATCGATCAGAGCTTGCTCGGTCATCGCGTGCTGCCGCCAAAAGCATGGTCCGATGGCACAAGTCGCCAGGGTGTTTTCAACAGCAGAATAAAAACATGAACACGGACGGATATGGGTTTTAGTTTGCAACGTTGGGATTACGTGAGATGTGCATCAGGGCCAACAGAAATGAACGCAACTCTAACCTCGGAGTCTGCACATTAGAGTGCCATGGAAGATCATTTGGTTTGCAGCCCAAACTGACAAATTTCACTTAATTGGTGGATAGATAGATAGATAGATAGATAGATAGATAGATAGATAGATAGATAGATAGATAGATAGATAGATAGATAGATAGATAGATAGATAGATAGATAGATAGATAGATAGATAGATAGATAGATAGATAGACAGACAGACAGACATCACTAATTCATTACATTGACGACGTTGTAATAACACAAACACCATCAGTTTTCCAGTTACCATCAGGATGGTCACACAACACGCAGGTGCCTGAGCGGGCAGACAATTGAATCGTTTGTGTTTGCCCTCCCACTATTCGTGCTCTCGTCTGTCACCACGGTGCAAACATTGATGGGGAAACACATCCTCATTGCCTTTACATACGTTCGGCGTCAATTTCATTCAATTAGGAATTAGGCATTGTGTTGCTGCTGATTTGCTGCAAGGGCAATTCACGCCACAAATATATTTATCAATGTGATTATTATTATTTTTTTTTTTTTTTTAAGGTTTGACCTTGCGGGTGCAAGCTGCGAAATAATAAAAAGCACGGTGCTATTGCGGCGTGTGTATTAGGGGTATGGAAATAAGATAAAGGGGGTCGCTTACCTTGACGGGGGCGCTGCGGTTGACGCATCCGTGTCAGGGAGAGATGAGGAGGCTTGAAGAAGCCCTCGCATGAATATGGAGACTCACGCTCAGTGACATGAGCCACGCCCTCCCTCTGCCTACCAGGAGCCGTCCTCGTCCCCCCCACCCTTTTTTTTTTTTTTTTTTGTGGGGATGCTCCGCACACAACTCAATACAAACTGCAGTGAGTCGCCACTAAATAAATAAATAAATAAATAAATACAGTGGGTTGCTGGTCGAGTGTGTGCACGGCGCATCAGAGTAAACAAAAAAATAATGTGATGAATGGATGAGTAAGTGGGACCAGCAGCTTCATTCACCTGCACTAGATTATATCATGACGTGCAAATTGTGCAAATAATGTCACACACACACACACACACAAAAAATGCACTTTATGACTGAAAGGTGCGGCACCTGAAAATTCTGCAGTGTTCTGCAATGTTTTACCATGAGTTTGAAATGATATTAAATTGTTTTAGGATCATACTTTTCGGTTTCAACTATCAATATACGCAAAAATAAACCTTTAAAGATTCGGGACGTCGCAAACTTGGTCCTTATTGTTTGTATGATGAGTTGTTCAGGATGTAGCCTACCACTTACTTACTTACAATTCTCCACCAAAGTCAGCTCCCCTATAATAACCCTAATGAGAACAAACAATAATGAAAATCATGGATGGAAGGAAGGTCACAGTGTCAGGAGACAGGTACATGAAAACAAATAAAGGAATACGTCTCATAAAGTGCAACGATTTGATTCAACGTGCGCACACACGCACTTGTCCACTTGCAATGAAACGCAACAAGACGGTCCCATGGCGGCATCTGGCGGCCCGTATGTGAATTGAACTGGAAATAGTCAGCTGCATGCAAATGAAACCCGTATCCTCTGGTATCTTATTGTAAAGGCAGCTGCTAGCTCGCGTGAGTGTTTTGCTAGTAGCCAAGTAGTTACTGAAACACTCAGACTGGAAGCTCTAGACTGGAAGCACTCAACAATATTTAACACTGGAAAAGGAGAAGGAAAAAAAACTACCTAACAGTTACCAATACCAGTTTCCTCGTTAAATTTGTACGGCGTTGCTACCGAACGCAGCCTAATGCACATGTATCTTTGTTATTTTAGATTTTGCTGTTCCCAGCCATTAATTTTGTCGACACTTTGCCCCTACTAGCTTAGCCTCGCTGGACGTAGTCAGGTCAAAGGCATCACTTCCGGTAACACCAGCTGCAGCAGAAAGTGCTGCGATGGCCGCGAAGACGTCCTCTTGCTGCAAATTACGCTAGCGTTTAAGCAGATTCGTCGACTGAATGCTAGTTCAGGATTAGTTTGGGGCGCGTTAACTTTTTTTATTTGTACGAGAATAAGAAGGGTAAGACAAAGTCAATTTAACTGTGACTATTCAAGCAGTTAACCGAGTAGGCGAAGCTAACTACAGTTTTGTTTGCCACAGTGGCAACCTGTTGTCCGGACGACGCTTTCGTTGTCAGAAATTGTGTACGAAGTTCTTTTCTCGTGAGGTCACACAATTGCTGCTGTTGAAGCGCAGTGGAAGTGATCGTTTATTTGTATTTTTCGAGATCATTGGTGTCAGTCTCAATGTTTGTATTTATGCTAACCTCGGAACCTAACTTAAATTTGCTGCGCATGCTCACATTGTAACAAATACATTTAATAGCTAACATTTTAACGCGCGTTGTTGTTTTAACGCCGGGAATATTATTGTTTGATAGTAAAAAAATAAAATAAAATAAATAATATCCGCCATGTTAAATTAGCCACTGCGCATGCTCACTTCTGCTCCAAATATCACTTTTTTTTGTTGTAGTGACTTATGAATGAAATTAATATTTCAGCACAAAAAATTGTTTTAACGACAGAAATATTACTGCTTAATAATACACACAGGAGCAAAATTAATAACTAACAGTCCATGTTTAAATTGGGAATAATAATTGCAATTGTGTGTGTGTGTACGTACAAGTTGTTTAGTAAAGTATTTTCCTCTGTTGGCATTGCAGGAAGTATGCTGGGGTACATTTGGCAGTACGTGTACACGACCTACTTGAGGTACTGGCTCAAGTGGCTCATCAGACAGGCAACAGGGACGTGCGAGCTGCAGAGGATATGCTCGGGATATGGGCCAGGGGCAGCCAGAACAATAAATACAGGTTGGAATAATAGTTACAGTTATACTGTATATCGCTGATTGCATCACCATCATTTTTCAATAAACTAAAAAATGTGAAATTGACCAAATTTGGGCATTGGTTTTACACCGATGCTAGCGATTTTTGTTTAATTTTTATTTTATTCATTTATTTTTTAAGTTAATATCTTACGGTTATCTCTGTTACATTGCAGAATACTCCCTGAGGTCGTCAAAGAGCAAGGTGAGCAGATAATCTATATCTTGCTAGGCATCAAGACTTTCGTTCTTAGTTAATCTTAGATAATACTACATGCCATGTAGTACGTGGCATGGTGGGAGCCTTTCAACATGTCACAACAACACAATTATCAGTGGAGCAAAGGTCTGCACTGTAAACAGAATTATCCTGATTTGTTTTGTTTGGTGTCTTGTTACCCTTTGCTTTGAAATTAGTATCCAATGAGCTAAAAATGAATCAAGGTGCTTGCATGTATGCTCACTGAATCTTACTTTAGGTAGTTTTGTGCACTCTATCTGTGCATTCACTCAGTCGATATTTCCACTTCTGTCGTCTCCAGTTGATTTCGACAAGCAGCAATTTCCTTTGTGTTTTACATCAATTCTTCTCCCTCTGCAGCTTCTGCGAGGTGCCGTGGAAAGCAGCGAGGAGCACTTAGAAAAACATGTGGCGCAAATAATGAAGGAGAAGAACATCAAAGTGGATACAAATCCCCTGTAAAGCCACACTCGTTAGGAAACTGATCAGTCAAGTGTCTTTAGGATTAAATAACATTCTTCCTTCTAGTTTCAAAGAAAGCCTGCACACGTCGCTCCTGCAGATAACGGGATACAAGAGCCTGTACGTATCCGTGGAAAACGTCAGGAAGGAAGCGTTCTGCCCAGAGAACCCTCAACATGAATCCATGCTGTTGAAGGTGTGTACAGGATGAAAGAATGGGCAAATAATCCACTCTGGCGTAGTGTTGACACAATACCAAATTTTGTGACTTCAAAACTGTGCTTTCATCAAGCACCTTGGTTCCAATATTGTAATGATACCAAAGTATAAACGAAAACATCACCAAAAGCACTGCAATCAAAGATGACAAAACATGAAATGTCAAATTTGTAGTAATTTTATTCAAATTCTAAATCAAATTGGTCAGTGGAGAAAATTAACTAAAAATTTCAAGCAATTATTTATATTTATTTAAATCGCACATTTTTGTACCTGCTCTAAATATACATAAAATATTTTTCAAGTTTTTACAATGTAATAACCTCATTTATTATTGCTTCATTTAAAATTCAAGCCCAACAAGAAACCACAGATGGCCATGTTTACCTGAATGTAAACTTACTGACATGTGGTGTCCAACTTTACTTCCCCCCAAAAAAGAATTTAACTACTGTAAAACATAAAACAACAACAATAATGTAGCGTAAGCAGGATACACGCATACCTATTTCTAAGAATCTTTAACAGATGTTTTTAAAATGCTTGCATTCTCAAAGTCTCGTAAAGAACACTGAGGTCGTTCCGCCACGTAACGGAAGAATTCAATTGCGCCACCCTCAGCTTTGGGAGCTGCTCATGCCGCGCGTCAAGCTGCAGTCCCGGGTGACCAAGCAGTGGGGGGACATCGGCTTCCAAGGAGACGACCCCAAGACGGACTTCCGAGGAATGGGAATGCTGGGCCTCACAAACCTCCTGTGAGTGACATCTCCGGCGTGAAAGAAATCTCACAGACATTTTGCAATCTGTTCTGCTAACATGACTGTTTTTCTTTTTTTTTCTTTCTTTGTTTCCTTCCAGCTTCTTCAGTGAACACTACACAGAAGAAGCTCGCCAGGTCCTGTCTCATGCCAACCACCCCAAACTGGGGTGAGGCACAAGCCCCTTTCATACTGCAATTCTAGCATCAATTTTGTCTGAACTGTGTGAGAAAGTCTACAGTGTGCATTGGAGCACCTTTTCCCACTTGCTGTAAAAGCCCTCACATCATATCTGACGTGTATTCCAGGTACTCGTACGCCATCGTGGGGATCAACCTGACCGAGATGGCGTACAGCCTGCTGAACAGCGGCGCTCTCAAAGCTCATTTCTACAACACGGTGCCGGGTGCCCCCCAGCTACGACATTTCCATCAGCTCTACTGTGAGTACACCAAACAGACAGACAGCAAATGAACCATCATGTGACATATCATTTGTGGAGGGGAAAAAAATGCAGGATGTCTGCCATTTTTTGTGGGATGACAAACGCAATCCTCCTTTATATACAGTATCATACAATTTTCAGGGGGATAAAAAAAAAAATGCTAGTGCAGCATTTTTATGCTGGTCAATAGCCCAGTCTGTAATCCGCATACAAAAGAAACAAAACAAAACAGTGCTCTGTAATTTCGTTGGAGATAATATAGCGTTGCATATTGTTCTGTGAAAAACACTTACCGGTATATCATTTTTTTTAATTTATTTATTTTTTTACGTTTTTGGATGTCTGCATTCAGTTTCATCCCAAAAACATTAAAAAAAAGGAAAAAAAAATGGACATATGGGTTTTAAGTCATTTTTTTCCCATTTTTTTTTATTTCAAAATGTAAAGAAAAAGAAAAGAAACAAAAAATGTGTTGTTCACATAGTGGCAATATACAATTTTTGGTTGGAAATGTTTTGTGTCTTCTTACATTTTTTTGTGCAATAATATGGTATCGCACACTTTTCAGGGGAAGAAGGGAACTAGTGCAGTTTTTGTGCATGTCAGCCATTTTTTTCCTGCAAAGTTGGAAAATAGCCCGGTGTCCATCATCTGTATACAAAAAGCAGTGAGCTGTAAATTTATGATGATAAAAGGGAATTCACATGAACAATTTTTCAGTAAAAATTGCATTTCAAGCGGAACTTGCCGGCCATCTTTGTGGAATACTGTAAAATCTAAATCTGTGCTTTGTTATGCAAAACTAGTCCTCTTATGGTATAATATAAATAGTTTGTGCTATATTCCATGTCTTCACCTTATCATGTTGGCCATTTTTTTTATGGACTGCCGATAAATATCCCAGCGTCTGTGACTGAAAGCAGCAGTGCAGTTTGTATTGAGTTTTGCTCGTCTCCCAATCCAGGCTACCTGGCGTTTGAGTTTGATAAATTCTGGCTGGCGGAGGAACCTGAAAGCATCATGCTGTTCAACCAGTACAGAGAGAAGTTCCACCATGTCATCCGGACCCTCCTGGAGGATCCCCGAGTATCACTCACTATGAAAGCCACGTCTTAAACCTTACACTTCACCAGGAGGAGGGAGCGCCAGCCAGGAAGCAGACTGAACAAGCACAAATCTCTGGAAATTAGAGGTAACAGCCATAATATGATGATGATGATGACGATGATGATGATGATGATGATGATTAGGGTCCAAAGACACTTTAGCAGTGGAAAATGGTATTCATATTTTGGTCAACTAAACAATAATAAAAATAATACATAGAATAGAAAATAACACTTAGTTGGCCATCTCAGGATTTTGATATTTATGTCCGGAATATTGTGACAATTTTTATTTTATTGTTATTTTTTAGACCTATTGTACGCATCCTCTCTGTGCATTCATCCTGTTGGGATCTAAACTGAACAATAAAGGCACGCACGCAGCAGAGTGTAAAAGAGGCTAACTTTGTTTATATTATATAGTATTCTTCATATAAACAACTTTTACATGTGAGTACTATGAACATTTGGGCAGATTTGGACATCTTATTAAAGTGCAAATGTCGCGGGCTCAGTTGGAGGCGTCGAAGCGCTTCTTGGTCACCATCATGGCACGTTTGATTTGCTCGAAGGAGACGAACATGACAATGTTCCACGAGCCGAGCCTCAGGAAGGACGGCACAAAGCTAAAAAAACAAAAGGGAAATTTATTGGATGGTAGGGTAGAGGTTAAATTGCAATCTTTATTTTTATATATTTTTTCTTTCAATTCAGTGCACTCGTAGAAAAACCGACACAAGTAGAATGACGTAGGTGCTGTACTAGAACAAAAGTCTTACTAGTGACATATTTTTCCTCTGCTGTAAAGGCACATTATGATGGTATGATAACTGAGCAAAAATATCACGGTATTAAAATTTGATTTCTAAAATGAAATTTTATCTGAGTAAATAAAAACAGCATTTTCCCCCATTGAACACCATCTATTTTATTTTTATATAAAATATAGAATATTTGGTGCAAAAGTAAGAAACTTTAAATAAATAAATAAATGTTAACATAATTATTTTTCAATTCTTAGTAAGTCACAGTGCCCCATCACTGGTGAGCTATTTTTAGAATAGGTTTACTCATGTTGTCCTTGGGGCTAACAAGTACCCACTGGCATCATTATTTTATTATTTTTTTAATTAATTTTGGACAGTGCACGAATCAGCAGTGCCTTTTGTCACTTTAAGTTAGATGAAGAACGTTCGCCAGCAGTTTTAATGCCTTTTCTTGTCCAAGGACATTTTGTACATACTAAAAATGTCCTTGCGTACAAGAAAAACTTTCCGAGCCGCTTTGCGACCTTGAACGAACTCTGACAAAAACAATGGACATTCCTCTCCTTGCAAACATTTGCTGCTCAGTGGGACACAACAGCATCCCACCTCCTGGTGGCCAAGGCAGGCATTGCCAGCACAATTTAATGAATTAAAACTCTTTACTACTGTACCACTAGAAGCGTGCAGATGTCAACTAGTGCACAGTTTTGTGTCACTAATAAAAGTAGTTGAATGACTAGGTGCTAGTTGTTTTACTAGCGCGCAGAATTGTCTTAATAGTGAGGACAAAGAGCATACTAGTCCATGATAATCCAGCGTTGTCGTAGGTTATGGACTTGGCAAACTCACCCCTTGTAGAAAGCCGTTGGCCCCTCTTTGGTCAACATGGTCCAGGCGCAGTTGATAGCGCTGCGGTACTGACCCGGCGGCGAGTTCATGTACCTGGTCTTCACCACGTCCACCGGGGAGGCGATCACCGTGGTGACGAAGCCGGCGCCGAAGGCCGACACAAAGTGACAGGGCAGGTTGTCTGTAGGGAGGGGGGGGGGGGGGGGGGGGGGGGGGGATGGAGAACACCAGTCTTGATAATCTTATCAGCCGGAGGGCGTGAGAGCCCGCAGCCAATGGGCTGCCTCCGTGCGTGCGTCACCTGACATGAGCTTGTGTCGAAGGATGGCTTCTTTGATGAGGTCGTACGTCACCAGCTCGGTGCAGTTGACCAGCGCGTTCCTCGTGATGTTGGGCAACGTCCCTGCGGCGACAAGACCGTTTCGTGAATCCCCCAAATCGAATCGCTCTCATTTAAAGGCCGTAAGTGTAAAAAACAGTAAATATATAATACATGTCAGGAAAATATATAGTTAAGTAGAATGGAAATACTGTATATGCAAATTAGATTTGCAATCAAAATAATAATGTTAAAAGTGGGCGTTCCAAACTATTGCTATCAATTTGAATGATGCTTTGAATGAGGTATGCTTTCCTTTTGCATTAATTGTCAGAATGATAATAAACATTCAAACATTGACAGTGCAGAAACATCCATCCATCCATTTTCCGAAGTAACAAAATAAATACATTAATTAAAAAATACATTTGCTAAAATAAATATTGAAATTTATTATCTGCTTTATTAGTCCCACTTTAGTATTTTTTCCTCTTGTTTTTCTTGGATTACATCCATTGAATTTTTGTCAGAAATAGGAAAACTGAGGGTTCCCTACTTATGTTTGAAAATCTTGTTTTGAAAAATGCTGATTGATTATTGGATTTTTTTTTTTTTTTTAAACATTTTGTAGCTTTAAATGAAAGTGAATATCATAAAAGTGTATACTTTTATTATGTATTAAAAGTAATAAATAATTTACTAAGTGCTTTTAATATGGCAATAACTGTCAAATTGAGAATTAAAACATTCAAACTTACAGTAAACAATAAAAAAAAAATACAAAAAGTATTGTAATTTAATATCTTATCCAGTTTATTATTCACACTTAATTGTGTTTGTTTTTTTTGTTTGGGAAATTCTGGATTATCATAATATAATACAGCATTTTAATAATACCAAACAACACCATCTTGAGGTGTAAAAAGTTAATCAACCCAATTTAATTTAACTTACAATTACTAATAGTTGGATTTGTTTTTTTTCTGAAAGTCCACAGTTTGTGATTGAAATACTTGTAAGGTTTATTTAAAAAGAAGAAAAAAAAACAAACCTCTTCCTATCAGCCATTTTGGGTTTGAACTCATTGTTGGATGACCTCAAAAGCAGAGAGCTCTGATTGTTTATTTATTTATTTACCTTAAAATAGGAACCACTAAACATTTTTCAAATGTTGCAAAAGTTTGCAAGCATTTGTGCATCACCCACGTGACAAAATTCTACTGAGCCATGACCCAAAAACCAAGGTACCTGTACAGTCCCACCCCCAAAGCCGTGTTATTTCTGTACTCGTCAGAACGCACCTTTCCAGAGTCCGCGCAGTCCTTCGTTGCGGAAGATGTGTCT
Source organism: Festucalex cinctus (assembly GCF_051991245.1). Lineage (NCBI taxonomy): Eukaryota > Metazoa > Chordata > Actinopteri > Syngnathiformes > Syngnathidae > Festucalex > Festucalex cinctus. The sequence continues at coordinate 5,368,976 of NC_135416.1, read as the reverse complement.
GTAGGCCTGCATGGTGCCGCTGTAGCGCCGCGCCACTCCGTCCAGGTTCATCTGAGCCTGGAACCTCACCTTCACCACATCGGTGGGCTGAGCGAACGACACCGCCATGGCGCCCGTCGTGCAGCCGGCCAGGATGCGTATCAGCACTCCGGCATCTGCGCCGAGGTTAATAATAGTTCATGACAGCTAACCAAAAGGGGGGGTGAAATATTGAAAAAATATTTTTGGCAACAAAATAAAATGAAAATGCTTTTAAAAAAAATAAAAAAATAAATAAAAAATAACTGAAAGTAAGTTACTTTTTATAAAATTAATAATTATAGCAAAAATATTTTTTCATCTTTATGAAATAATGGGGCTTATTAAAAAAAAATTGACTCATTTAGCCATTTTCAGTAGTAAGAAGTTAATATAAAATTTTGCCTGTAATTAATGTGATAATTATTTTTAATGTACAATGAATACCTTTGAAAACACATTTTGCCACTTGCTGTTGACTGAAGATGACGTCACGCATGCTCAGGAAACGGGTAATGACCAATCATGGCTCAGTTTGCTAATGTCACATGACCAAATCCAGAAAACAGGTAAGCCATGATTGGTTGTTTACTCAGCACCTGTGATGTAATTTTCAGGGGACAGCAAGTGGCAAAATGGGTTTTTAAAGGTATTCATTGTACATGAAAATTTGTTGTCCAATTAATTCCAGACAAATTAACTTTTTACTGCTAAAAATGGATAAATGTCAAGTATCCCTTTAAATGTCTTTTCTGTATTTCAGTTGTACATCCATACAGAAGAAGGAAGGTCAAACAGTTGTTGGAGAGTTGTAGTACTTAAAAAAAATAAAAATAAAACAAACAAAAAAACTCAACTTAAATGAAGCATTTAAAAAAAACTAACAAACCAATTCTAAAAACTATATGAAAAAATAAATTCAAAATAAAATAGTAACTATTTTGAAAATTCTTAAACTATTGTCATCTTTAAGGACCTTGTAAAAATCGATCCCAAAATGGCCCCTTTAAACCAAAATGGGAAACTTCCTGTCTCTTTTCGAGTATGAGTTCTTGAGACTTTTTTTGTGATCATCCTCATGCCCACCAAAATTCACACTCCCAAGTGAAACTGTCCCCGGGGGCTAAATTTCCAAACATTTCCGAGCTAATTTTAGCTTGACGTAGAAAAACGTACTTTCTTTTCCCCCGGTGTAGAAATCTCTGACGTTGTCGTAGAGGCCGATTCGCACCGAGGCGAAGCACACCTGCCGCTGCAGGCCGGCCACCAGCCCGTTATAGAGCGAGCGCGGGCCCTCGGTGCGGATCATGGTACTGATGGTCCCGAACACGCCTCTGTAGCGGATGGACTTGGCTTCCGCCGCCGCCACTTTTTTCTCGCCTTGGATCTGAACTTCACAAAACGGCTTTTGAGGACTCGTCGTAAACAAACACGCGAACGCGCAGCCGTTTATTTACCTGCAGTCTGACTTTGGCCGTGTCCAGGGGGAACGTGACGATGTCGCCGATGCACGCCGCCAACCCCGCGCTCGCCATCTTCACCCCTAAGGGAGGGGGCACGTCTGAGGGTTTTAGGCCGACCATGTCGCCCCACAATCTGGTGGTCACACACACACATGCGCGTTGTCGGTATAGCGTGACTAGTAGGGATGTATCAATTTCCAAATATCACGATATGAAGTACTTGCTAATTCAATCACACATTGAGTTCCTCCACATATTGACTCTATTCACAAGCATATTACTTTCTCCTTCATCTGACCATTAACGTGGGTTTTAAACTTTTTTTTTAAATGATTTTATTTTAAACATAGAAGGGCCAAAAGATGCCTTGTGAAAATTAAACTGGACTAAAAAACTGGCCACCAGAGGGTGCTAGAACTGCACAATTGGAAACCAACATGCCTTTTTGTTTTAAAGAAATGTGCTGCTTTTAATATGGTGACATGACAACGACGATATATTGTGGCAGTTTTAATATTAACGATATTGCCGTTATCGTTACGTCCCTAGTGACATAGCGGCAAGAGAGAAAATCCCAAAAATAACTGACACCTACCCAAAATGGTTTATATTCCACTACAATATGGCGCCAAAGCACTTTTTTTTTTTTTTTTTTTTTTTTGCAAGGCCCATAGACTATTGTGTTCTATTGCTATAAAAACATGGATTCTACCAAAAGAAAGATAAAGAGTCAGGAAAAAAAAAAAGTGTATTTGTATCGGTTTCCGTTTTGCAGCAATTAGCATTCGAATATAGCTAATTTTCATCATTATTCACAAATCTGTTTAAAACAGTGGGGGAAAGAGCTTTTTGCAACATGACCCTGGTTGATCTCTTATACTCTGCTGCCAACTGCTGGCCCTTTTTGTAATAACTACCATTGCTTCAAGCATTCTCTTCAGCTCAGAGGCTGCATCAAAGCCTTCTGTATTCTCTAGCATAAAAAACAAACAAACAAACATTAAAACGTATAAATACGTCTTTGGGATCAAATGAGTTAAATGTGCAAGAATTCATTTTGTGCATTTTTTCCCACAAAAAATGTAATATTGAGGTGATTGTCCTCCAAATCTGTACCTTCTCATATTGCAGTATATCAGACCATTTACCTAATATGATCAACTAAGCCATGTCTGCCATCTAATGGTGAATGGTGATATTACAACTTAAAACTTATAGTTAATGCAATTCGCTTTACGGAACCCTCAAATTTGCATATGGTTGTATTGTTTTCTTATCTTTTAATATTTTGGGATTTTTCTACATTACCCCCACATTCACACACAGCTTTTTTTTTGTTGTTGTTGTTGTTGTTGTGAATGTTCATCAGTGCTTTTTGGACAATTTATTTGGGGTTGTGAAAACAATTCAAATAAAAATTTGGGGCCTCCAAATTGCACATCTTATAAAAATAAGTAGACCCAGTAAGTGTACAGCTTGCGTAAATAGTGTAAAATTGACTTTCCTCTAAAAATAAAAAAAACACACACAGCCATTAATATGTAAACCGCTGGCAACAAAAGTGAGTACACCCTTAAAAACCCACCTGTAGGCGGCATTTTACTGTAAAGCAGTTATTCCCAACAAATATGTCTAGTGAGGTGTCAGATGTCATTAAATTTCATTAAATTGGTGCCAAAAATGATTTCTTTCCGACAAATAGTCATACTAAAAAAATGGAATATACTGTATATTTTAAATACTTATGTATGGATATATGACTGTAATGTTCTGTATCTTTGTTGATCTTGCTAAACGTCAGCAGTTTATAGTGACAGGCAGAACAATTAGATGCTCTTCCGCTAGGAATGAGGAGAACCAATTAACCTGCTGTTAACTGTTTGTTTGTTTATTTATTTATTTATTTGATAGTAATTTGGGTTTTTTTTTTGTGTCTATTTTTGTTTTTTTTTGTGGTTGTTTTTTTTAAATTGTTATGGTCATTTTAATATTTTTTGTCATCATGTTCAAATCGACATTCATTAATTCATACGGTACATCAACTGGTTGCCATTCATAAAACAGAAAACAAACCCACATTTCACACGTCAATTTGTCTTATCATTTTTAATTGAGTACATTTTGATGCCATTTTGTCTGGTGGTATAACCATGATTTGTTTCCCCTAATGTAATATAGTTCAATAAAAGTTAGAAAACCATTACAACATCCTGTAAAATAATGAACAGAAGTTGACTTACATGGCGTCAAATGTGGCTTCTTAGGTGTCGCCGGGCAGGATTAGCGGATTGTAATCCATAAAGGGCAGATAGGATTTGGTTTGGCTCCGTTATTTATGTATTTCCCCCCTCCGCCCCCCTCCGACGTCTTTATGATACACCGAGCGAGAGGCGTTGCTTTACTGTGTCCCCCGGAGTCAAAAGTCCAGCGACTGTCAAAAAGTCAATGTTCAATTGAGCGCTCTTCAAACAAACAACTTTGTCATAGGCCTCCCGCGACCCCCCACCAACAACATTATGCCTCCCCCCCTCCCCAACATGTCATCTGGAAATGTATACGACCTATTGCTAGCATGACAAGCAAAATAACTAATATTAACATTTATCAACGGATTTGTTATGATGTGATGTCCGCCTGCTAATTCTCCGTTCGTTTTCCCTTTCTGACGGCGCGTGCGGGGACATGGCGGCGACAAAGGTAAAAGTTGTGACTGAAGTTCACAGTGGAGCAGATAAGAACATTTTGCATCACGCTTTCATAACGCCTCGCGCCGCACGCGCATGTGGAAAAAACATGACATACGGCGGCCTAGGTTGACTCAAATGTCAGGAAAAGCCTCCTTGAACAGCGGAAGTTGATTTCTTTCGGGTTAATCCCAGGCTTGAGTGTGATTGGGTCGGTCTGACCACAGCCTCGTACCAGTTATGAGGGTGTGCACACTTGTGCAACCACACTATCTCAGCTGTTTCTTTTTATGTCCCCTCTCAAAAACGAAAGCTGTCCCCCCCCCCCTCAATTGATTAGTACAGTTTATAGATCACATTAATTGTCGATTAGGTTTCGAAATGATTTACCTTGGTCTCATTTTGCATTTGAACAGGGGTGTGTAGACTTTTTATCAGCTGTCCATGACAAACATGATTTACATGTAAGATGATAACGTTTCAATACACACGGCGTATCGTCGTCTATTTAGTACAGCGCACTACTGCCAGGGATTATTTTTATTAGTTTTTTTTTTTTAGTCCGTTAATAATTTGTTACTTTTTCAACAAATAATTTAATTTAGATTTTTTTTTTTTTTTTATACTCGTGTGTGAGATTTTTTTTTTTTTATGATTAAATATTTATTTGTATTTTTCTATTATACTAATGAATTTTAAAATATATCGTACCCATTACATAATAAACATCCGAAGGGGGAATATTAGTAATAAATAAATGATGTTCAAAGTAAATGTATCATTTTAAAATGTTTTTTCATGTTTCATATTTGTTGTTTTTAAAAACTAGTATTGTACTAGTATTGTTAGTTAATTGAGGAAATATTTTCTATATATATATATTTTTTTTTTTGATAAACTGAAATAGTCCTCTCTTGCAAAAGAGGAGAAAATGTTTGTACAGTATAATGGAAAAAATAAAATAAAAACAAAATTATAAACTAATGTATTTAATTTTATTATTAAGAAAATTTAATAACACAAATGTGTGAACAAATCATTGTTAAATTATTTTTAATTTACTAATTTACTATACTAACACTTATCTCATATAAAATATTATTATTAAAAAGCAACCACAAAAATCTTGTTGCCCACCAGACACGTTCTGCAAGCACAATTACTTGTACAAGCGGTAAGAACGCCACCTTGTGGACAAATTGTTCAATCGCAGACTTGTATTCGAGTAATTTGTTGGTTGTGGCGTGGTTGGTCGACACCAGACACGAGTTGACAGCGTTTAGACTGATAGCGTTCAATACATTTTTTAATCTAACAGTCAAGATACCGTTAAAAATGTGCTTGCTCAAAATTGTGTTTTTTTTTTCTTTCTTCATTTCCGCATAATTGTCAATCAACAAGGTTATGGAAATTTACAAAAGTTGGATTGAGGGCAACTCGCACTCATTGTTCGATTAATTTGTTGTGTTTTTCTTTGCAAAAAAAGTTCGAAAAAACTAAGACGTTTATGCTATTTGGTTAATGATATGTTAGCCCTTCATTTCGAAGCACATACCGTTGGCTACTGGCGTCGAACGTAAGTCGCCTCCCATCTCGCCATCGTTTTTCAGGAAACAAACAAAACGACAATGTGTTGAGCCAATCACATTGATTTGTCAAACAGAGCAAGCCAAAGACTGACCAATTGTATGGATTGGTGAGAACATTGAACAAATATGGACAAAGGGTTTGGCTCCAAATCAGCAATGATGGAAACGATTTTTCAGTTAATAATAATAATAATAATAATAATGATGATGAGTTCCAGGAAACCATGATGAGGTCAGGAATAATCACACAAGGTGTAAAAAGCAGTATTCAGTCTTAATTTCTTTTTAATGTGAGTGATATTCGATGCATCAAACAAATGAAGCAACGTAAAAACAAACGTGTACAAAATAATTGTACAAAACAAAAAAACATGCTGTGGGGAACATTACAAAATGCACAAGTGAATTGTATTGTAGCCCCCCACATAAAGTGACCTTAGTGTGTCCGTGCAATAGCGTTTGCTTATCATTGTCAGCATACACAAACGAAATCCTTTCGACATAATTCTTGTTTATCAACCACCCTCGACTCCACAGTCTCTACTTTGCTGTTGCTCGGTCCCAGTTTTTTCTTACTTTTCTAGTGTCTTATCTCAGATTAAAAAAAAACAACAACAATGGAGAGTTGACTATCATAATCCAGTTTCTTCCTTGACTGCAGCTCCTCGTTTCCTATTTGCCCACAGTCTCCTCTTGGAATATCTGTCTAATTTTTCAAAGTATATACATGAGACCCTGTATTATGCAATGCCGTAGTGCGTAGTCTGACCGCCCAGTCTCCTTTCACATATTCTCTTCAGGAGACCCAGTATATACTCCACAGTCTCAGTGTTGCTGCAACGCTTCTATTTTCCTGCTGCCCACAGTCTCCTCTTGAATCAAATCTAACATTTTGAGAATGAAATACTGAATTTCCAGCATTTTTAAAGTCCGCAGTCTTCACCTTGCTGCGGTGCCTCGTTTTCTCACTGCCCATAGTCTCCTCTTGGATAAAGACGAGTAAATGCATTCGAGCATCCTTCCCTTTCGTTTGTCAATTTGTTTTGATCTGTCAGATGCGTTCACGTGCAGCTTGGTTTTCTCAGTATGCTTTTGTGGGAAAAACAAAAAGAATCAATAGTTGGTGGCATGCACTTGTGCAGTGCAAAAATCAGCCTTGAACTTCAAAATTTCTGATGTGATCGGGAATAATAATGAGCAGCAAAGTAAGGAATGATTTGTTGCATTAACATGGACGATCTCCTGTGCCCAAATGTTCCAATTTCACTTCATTGTTCTGAAAATGATAAATTTCTGTTTTTATCTATTGATGTCAGTGATGTATAGCGAAGGACGGGCAGAACATTTAAATGGCCGTGACGGTACATTGAACCTTTGTAATCCACCTCTTGCCATTCATATGACACATTAATAGCAAAGTGGCCCAAGACTAATAATAATAATGGCGTGTACATTTTATGACATTTTTCTATTGTAAAATTCGTACCTTGGCTCAAAAAATGTTGGGAAAAAAAAAAAAGTCACAGAATACACTGATAGCATTTCTACTGTACAGTGACTACATGTGATTACAGTACGTTACCTCTACTCGTGAATTTTTGGTCACATTCATTGCACTATTTGACATTACAGTAATCGCCCAAATATTGGCGGGTCGCTATTCACAGATTCATATTTTGTTTGTTGGGGGTTTGTTATTGGAAGGTACACGTGCACGTCCGGTGCATTTGTTTCTAAAGGCAATTTAAATATGCAATTTGAAACATTGATTTTTTTATTTTTACTTTTTTTTAAAAAAAATTTTTTTTTTTTTAAGGCCGATTCCAATATCTGGCAGAATAAAATCTGGTAACAGATTTATCAGCTGATTATTATTTTTTTTAATGATAGAAAGTATTTCTTTTGGTCCCATAATGCTTACATTAATAAACTATGAATTACAGGCAGACTATTTGACTGTGTAATAACTTTATCCTAAAAATTAGAAGGAAAAAAAAAGCTTTTTTTTCCCCCCTGCGGAATAATTGGATGTCATGTTTAATCTTTGTGTTATGTAAAAAATATGCTTGAGTGTCGTCTTTATCATACATTGTAATGTGTATTAAAAAAAATAATAATAAATCAAATTGGCTATTAAAAAAAATAAAAGAATTAAAAGGTAAAAGCAGGCCAAATAAATAAAATTGGCTTTTTAAAAATCTTTATATTTGTGTTAACCCTTTAAAAGCCACTGTATCCGTTTGACACCCTAACTTTAGAATGTTTTTACATTTTGGACATTTGTTTGGAAATGAACTTCAGCTCATCAACTAATTTGAAATATTTTTTCAAATTGATGTTTTTTGTGTGTGTGTGTGTCCCTAATAACCAGAAAATGCAAGGCATTTTTTTCCCCAATGATAATGTGTAAAGAAGAATTGGAACCTTTTTTTTTTTTTTTTAGGTGAAAGCAATAGAAGCATTATTTTGTCACCATCTTGTTGCCAAGCTACCAAATTGTATGTGAGTTGAATAAGTTCATTTTGGACTTTAGTGTTTTTCTGCCTCTTTGTGGCATCTTGGTGCCATGCAACTATTGTAAGTGAGTTGAGGAGCTTCATTTTTGACAAAGTAGTGCTTTGTTGCCATCTTGTGGCATTTATATGAAACTGTAAACCTTCTCAATGGGGCTTCAATTAGTCGTTTAGTTTTTTTGAGATTGGTGGCAGGGCTGTGTTCCTATCCGCCGCCAATAGTGGGCGATTACTGTAAATTGGGACTTGTACTGTAAATGTTCATCTAAAAATGGTCAAACGGCGTACAAGTATAAACACTAAAGTCTCGATCTCAACCGGAGAGTGAGATTTCATAGTCACTGGCGGACAGCAGGGCTTGCCGTCCGACTTTGTGGACGTTCTTGGCGTTGGTGATGCGCGCCGACACGTCGGCGGGCTTCTCGAAGTAAAGCACCAGCGGCTGCTCCGTCAGCACCGACGCCAGGAACTGCTCGAAGGTGATGGCCCAGTCCTCGTCCACGCCAGCCTCGCCGCCGCCGCCGCCGTTCTTCTTCGTCTTGTCCTTGTCGCCCTCGTCGCTCCTGACCAGCACGGTGTCGTCGGCGATGTCCTCGCAGCGCAGCTTGTTGTTGTCGTCGGGCTCGTGCGAGCCGGCGCTCAGCACCGAGTACGACGACATGGACGTGTCGTCCTTGGCCTCGTCGTCCGAGGTCAGCATGGCCGATTTGGGGGACGCGTCCTCCAGCTTGATGTCCTGCATGGCTGCGCAACGCTCCTCCTCGTCATCCTTCCAAAGAAAAATAACAATTAAAAATGGAGACGGAAATACAGCGGACACGTTCCCAAAGTTATTTTTTGTGTTGCAAGCACACTTTTGCTGCAGTACTCCCTTTCTGCCTCTTGGATTAAATTGGTAACGTTTTGAAAATTCAACATACAAGACCTGGTTTTTATACTCCACAGTCTCCACTTTGCTGCAGCATCCCATTTTTTTCTTCACTGCCCCCAGTCTCCTCTTTGATAACATTTCTAGCATTACATTCAGGAAACGCAGTATCTGCTACCAATTTTCACATTACCCGCAGTCTCTTCTTGGACAAAATTAGTTAACAGTTTAAGAATACAGGAGACAGCGTTACATTCCATGATCTCCGCTTTGATGCAGTGCTTTGTTGCTGCTTAGTCTCCTTCCAGATAAAATTAGTAAAATAAAAAAAAATAAAAAAGACGCAATATTATAGTCCACAGTCTCACATTTTCTTACTGCCTGTAGTCTCTTTTTGTGTAAAATGAGCAACATTTTAAGAATACAGGAGTCCACTACTGCACTCCAAAATCTTCACTTTGCTGACTTTCTTACTGCCCACAGTGTCCTCTTGTATAAAATTAGTAAAACTTTCTGAATTCAATACAAAAGATTCCGTATTATACTCCACAGTCTCCACTTTGCTGCAGCTCCCCATTTTCTTGCTGCCCATAGTCTCTTCTTGGATGAAATTCAGAACATTTTGAGACTACAGGAGACACAAAATTACTCTCCATAATCTCCATTTTGCTGCAGCACATCCTTGGTGCCCGTAGTCTCCACTTGGATAAAATTTTGATTATTTATTTATTTTTATTCAATACAGTCTTATGCACATTATATTTGATTATTTTTACTAGTAATTATTAATTGCATAATTATTTCTTGTTAATTTATATTTGTGTAGTTTGTTTAATGTTCCATCCTACGTACAGCACTTTGTTACAGCAGCTGTTGTTAAAGTGCTCTAAAACAAAGTTGATCTGAACATCCAATTTTCTCACTACGCTATTATTATTATTGTCTCGCTCAAGTCAGGATGGTGAGCCGTTTTGCGTACCTCGGAGGAGTGATCCCCGAGTTGGTGGTCTCGGCGAGTGGCGGAGAAGAGTTTGCCCACTTCTCCCATCTCCAGCAGCAGGCTGGTGACGGTGGCGGTGGCGTGGTAGAGCTGCTGCTCGGCGGGGTCCTCGCTGAACATGCTGTACAGCGTCTTGCACAGCTCGATGAACTGTGTCTGCACCGCAACACAGGAAAATATTTCCCCAATAAAAGACAGTTCAAGTACCTTGATACAAGGATGTTACATCTTAAAGTGGAACGGTTCAATTTGATGCTTTTACGGCTTTGAAATCAAAACCGATTTTCCGATACAAATCAGTTACTCCAAGCAAACCGCGTCACAAAACGCATGCTGTTCATCACCTTCCAAAATCAATTTGATTACCTGATTGAGCTTGGGGAGATCTTTGGTGCGCTCCGTTTTGGCCTTGCTGTCCTGGTTCCACAGCTTCAGGTAGTGGCGATAGTCGGGAGCGTTCAGCTTCTTGACTGCAAACACGTTTGCACAAACATCCGCTGCCGTGACATTGCGTCCATTCGCGCCCGGGCAGCAAACAATTACGTAACGCTTAACAATTGTCATATGAACGCCGTTAAATAGGCCAACGTGCTCCAAAAGGGTTTTCTGCTAACTGGTTGTCAAATGTGGAATGTAGCGTGACATCCAGATACAAAAGAGAATGTTGAGATATTGTGTTTTGGCATTTGAAGGAGAATTAAAGCTTGTGTTCAAATATCTGTTTCTTAAAATATTAACATCCCAGCTATCTATGCTAAATGTTACCCTGTGAATGGTGTTTTCTATTATATGCTAGCAGGTAAAAGGTCCATTTTTAAGGCAAAGTTGTTAAGTAGTTTTAAATACTTATGGTACTACTTAAATAAATACAATTTACACTTTACCCTGTTTTTTTTTACTATTTTTATTTTTTTTTGCTCTTTTACATACTGTACTCTTGGCCATGATTGATTGAGGCTTCCGTGTTGTTTGTGTGGCGCTCACCTTTTTCCGTTTTAAACGTAACCCTGACAAAGCCGTCGTCCTTCTCGCTTCGGTTCTTCGCATCCTGGCCTGAGGAGAAAAGGACACCAAGTGTTGGAACTATTTGCTTTCCATCTCCTTAAATACCTGGTTGATCGATTTATTACGAACATGTTTTCATCATTTATTTAATTGAATTTGTTAATCATCATTATATTAATATAACTTCATATATAAAAGAACTCAAATGGGACCGATTATTTCGACTCCTGACTTGCAGTTTGTGCTGAAGTGTTGATGTTACCCATGGATGTTTCCGGGGTGATGTCTTCAAAGAAGTACTGCGTGGCCTCGAAGGCCGAGTCGGGCTCTTCCTGTTCGCTGGTCACCTCTTAGACACAAGTTCGTGGATCGTCATTGCGTGCACGCAAGTCACTTCCCAATTGCTTTGGACTTTTTGGCACTCACCGGGTAAAACGTGCATCTTGTAGAGGAGCTTCAGTTTCTCCGTCAGGTCCCCATGACACAGAACGCCTGCAATGCACCAATAAAATGTGAAAATATTTTTGGGTCCTCTCCACCAATTTTTGGAAAATGGAAAATAATGTTTCACAGCATTTTTTTGCAGGACTTAAAAACTACAGTAGACCCCCAAATACTCGCAGCTCAGCACCCGTGAATTTACTTAATCACTATTATTATTATTTTTTTAATATTAATACAAAAAAAAAAAAAACATTTTTGCACAACCACAATTGTCTGTAAATGTATATTGGAGGTTTATCAGCGTTTTTGTACATTTCTAGGATTTTACACATCTAAATTAAAATAATTATTTCCCCCTAATCCCTCATATCGCCTGCAGATAGCAAGGAAACAATACAATTTTAAATTGTAATATCATTATTAAGCACCAGATGGCAGACATAGCTTAGTTGTGCTTGCACCAGGTCAACACAAGTAGCCTAAATAGACATAATCATTTTTTTCAGATTTGGAATGATGTGCAGGACAAACATATTGTAGTACCTCAATAATATTACAATTTTGAGTAAGTTGATATAAAAAAAACAAAAAAACAACAACAAAAAAACAGTATGTGGGTATTTTGTTGTTTGCTTCAAACCCTTCATCATTGTTGAATACTAGATCTTTTATACATGCATTGACAAATGTATAATAAAAAATGAAATACTGTATATTAAGAGCATGTATTTTGCACATATGCACGTGTACTCTCCAAATTTAAAATGGCATTTATGTCATGTAGCTGCCGCCATCATTGAAGTTTCCCATTCCTGCCTTACAGTAAAAAATAAATGTAACTTATTCACTGCCTTTGACAAGTATACTTGTCAATTGTATTTTTTAGAGCGGTGCTAAATGGGGGCGAATCTGAGCATGCTCCACTGTAAATATCAAACTTGGAAACAACTTTACTGATGCCCAACCACGGGTAGATGACATCATTGCCCCATTTTATACAAAATAAACACAGTTTCAGAGTCCATGGGAGAAATGGCTGTATTTTGGCAAACCTACATTTTTCAACTGTCAATTATAAAAGAACGGGACGGGGCAAAAAGTAGGGAGTCTATTCTGTTACTTGGTAGATTCGGTTTATATATAATTATTGAATGTAATATCACGTGAGTATTAACAATTTTAAAATTGTCTAAAATGACTGGCAGTGAATGAGTTAACAGTGGAATGGTACAGTCATGTGTGTGTGTACCTACCAAGGCCATTGATGAACTCTCGGAAGTTGATGAAGGTGTCGCCGTTGTGGTCGAGCAGGCGAAAGAAGCGCACGGCCAAGGGGTCGGAGTGGGCGCCGTTGGCCCAGGGGAAGAGGAGATTGAAGAGGCCCTTGAACTGCTCCGCGTCGATGCGGTACTGCTCCAGGTAGGGCAGGCTGGGGTCGTGCCGCTCCGTTGGGTTGCTGCTGCCGCCCCAGTAGCAGCTGGTCAGGTGCTCCGCCTGAAAGGATACACAAGGACTAATGCTTTTCATATGACAGAGACATTATGGATTTTTTTTCATGAGTTGAAACAGATCCCATGTTTTATTAACATGTTAGTGACATGCTTTTGTCAAAAAGGATAAACAAACGTGATTTGTTGTCATGTTGAAATTAGTTTATCCGTCTCTTGATGAACTAACTACTGATGACCTTAATAATGAACTCAAATGTTGATAGGTTGCCCTTTTACCCACCTTGAAGAGGACAAAGAGTTCCTCCAACTCGTCGATGCTGAATGCCGTCTCCGTTACAATAGTCCTGACCTAGAAATGTGCAAGCATTAAAGATTATGTTAGTTGTGAAGAAAGAGTACATTGTCCAGCGACTCCAGTGACCTTTTTGTCACGCGCCGATCTAAACTCACATGCACAAGAATGAGACCTTTGGCTGGAGAGTTTTTCTTACCACATTGCGTTTGGTTGTGTCTTCGATGGTCTGGATGACCCGCAGCCTCTGTTTGAAACGCATCTGCTCGATGACGTCCGCGCGGATGGAGCCAAACTTCTTCAAGCAGAACAAAGCGAGAAACATGGCTGCTTGTAAAATATATATATGTATATATATAAATATATATATAAAAAAAAGAGCACGGGTGGTGACCAGAAAAATCTGCAGGAATTTTAACATCATGCAAAGGTTAAGCCGTCCAGTCGCTGTCTGATGACAACCGTGTATGTCACATTAACGTTCTTTCCAGAACAACGGATGACTTATGCTCTTTCTTGTCACAAAGAGTAACAAAATAAAATAATGTTTTCTGCATTGCAAAGCATTGCACTGATATTGTACTTGGGAATTCTCATAGTTCCAAGACTAATGGCTAATTTAACAACTAATGACCCTGAGCTCAACAATCATCTGTACATAATTGGTCAGTTTCAGTTCAGGTCATTGATTGTAATCTGTTGGCGTAAAAGTATTATATAATATAGGTTGAATAAGATATTTCTAAACCTCAGGGAAGTTCCAAGCCTCAACTAAGAATTCCTCACTTAGCATAATTTATAGGCTAATTTAGCTGCCTGGATTTTTTTTTTCTGCTCAGGACATTACGCTCATTATACGGTAAGGTCATTTGGTAGCCGATTTACAAAACCGCACCGAGTCTTTCCCATCTTCGACATATGGGTTGATCACAAAGTATTTTAGACTTCACACCAAATACTGTATCTTATGTCACTTGTTCTCACAGTATGGTATGAGTACCACTAGCGGTACAGCAGCTCCCTCTAGTGGTACACAAAATAATCACTGCCTATACGGTTCCGTTGTGTTTCACTTTTTAGCAGGGCTGACCAATTAATCAGCCAGAAGATTATGGCCCTTTAATGTTTGGCCATTATTTTTTTTCTTGGATCCATCTACTTTCTATAGACAGTTGAACCCCCATCCATCATTGGGGGATATTCTCCAGACCTACATACAAAACTGTACAAGGGTCAGTCAGTTAACGGAATACCTTCACACAACAAGACCAGACAAACGCTTTCCGTGTTATGAAATACCTCGTAAGAGCTGCGGACCAGTTTGAAGATGTCCACCTCTGGATGCGGCTCTCCGTTGTCCGTCAACAAAGAATGCAGATGTTGGATGGGTGGCAAGGTGCTGTCCTTATTGGTCACGTTATCCAAGTATCTACAACCGGCAAATGTTAGATAACAAGAAGGTGGCACCTCGCTCGCCCCTCTTTGTCCCCTTCTCACCTGCCCAGCACCGTCATGGCCTCGCCGTCGTCCTTGCAGCCGAGCAGCTGGTGGATGTTGGCGTGCAGCACGGCCAGCGCCAGCTGGAAGATCACCTTGATGCCGTCGAAGAAAAAGCAGTCCACCACCACCACGGCGCTCTCAAACGGCATGACCGACAGGAAGAGCGTGAGGAACCAGGAGAGCGAGATGGTGGAGATGACGCCGAGGTCCTGCATGCAGTCGTACAGCTCAGGCACGTACTCGCGGGCCAGCTCCTCGAACACGCCTTGATCCACCAAAGCTCCTGAGAACATCACATGGACGAAAACAAGCTTTGTGGCATCATTTGGCTTCAGAATGGCTTGATAGACAGCAACAAAAGTATGATGTCATTTCAATGACCATTGTGGTTTGTTTTTTTCATTTATTGGTTATATTTTCTACAAGTTTGACCCTGCATACTAGTGTTAATTTGATCGCACTTTTAGATTTAGTCTCAATTTTAGTCCAGTTTCATTCATGCTTGTTAGTTTTTATCATAGTCAACCTTATGCCATTTTTGTCAACTTTTAGTCGACTAGCAAGCTAGCATTTTTGGTTTTTATTTTAGTCCAACAAAACACAATTTTATTTGTCTAGTTTTAGTCAGGGCAATTATTTTACCCCTGTATATTTTTTTTTGTCAGTAGATAATGTTGAACATTTTGAATGTAAAAGTATTTCACATAAAATTTTCTCTCATCTCTATGATAAAAAAACAACTTCACACACAATTACAGTGGCGACTATGACTCTATGCTACGAGCTAGTAAATTAGCCAGCATTATACAAGTGCTTTGGGAAAACAGGCAAAATGTACTACGTTTCCATCCTCACCTACAACCCTGGTGTTATAGTAGTCCGGCAACATCCTTTCACAAAGCGCCACCAGTAACCAGAAGGCCTCCTCCTCTTTAGCGTAGAGGAGCAACACCGACGTCACGATATTCATAGCCTGTGATGTCATCAAAATGTCAACACAAAAAGTTGCTGCACCTCATTTTCAAACCACTACGCGAATATTGAGCACGGTACCTGACAGTATCCGATGTTGGGGTTCCTGAAGGCGTAGGCGGTGAGGACCCGGCGGAGGGCGGCGATGCCGATCTCATTCTGGAAGGCGGGATGCTCCGGCAGGGAGCGGTGGAGGTCCCGCTCGATTTCCTCGGTGGCCAAGTTGTATTTGCCCATGGAGCGCTCCACCAGGTCTTCGTAATAGCCGGCACTGGTGGCCATCTCGTTGATGGCCCCTGACAAGACCAGAGATCGCAAGCGCACGAGAGAACAAAGGCAATCATTGATTAGCGTAAATGTACTGTCGTAAGTCGTTCCCTCTTGCGCTGTTTTATTTTTTGAGGGGACTTCAAAGCAAGGCACAATATGATTGGGTGCTTGCACAGCTGAGTAACCGGGAGGTAAAACGAACGAGACAGTTACTTTTTAAATTGATTAATGTGCATTGTCCTTTAAAAAAAAAAAGTCTCCTGACTATACGGAAATGAATACAGAAGACCCTTGTTCTCCTCGAGGGTTTTGTTGTTCGCGTTCTGACTGATGAGTTCAATGCTACGGGGATTTTGCAGAGTTGATCAGTACTCCAGGGAGTCAGTTTGTGGTTTGCAAAGGTCATGAAAATCGGCATTTTAAGGTTATGAACCGGTTTGCACAGAAGCTTAGGATACATTGTCACACGGCACGAAAAGCCAAGCTCAGTTCCCAATCGTACTTCTTGTTTAATGCAGTTACTTTAATTATGACTGCGACTATGTTAGCTGAGGTTTAGTGACAAATTTGGATTACGTCACCCTTGTGGCAATGAAACTCAGTTGTAAAAAGAGAACCCCCTATATTAACACTGATGGTACTGTGTTGCCTTGTATTCAAATTCACGGCTTTATCAGTGGAGTGAAATTGATTTCCATTCTATTCTTCTTCACTGTTGACCATGACATGCAAGAATGCATGTCCACTTATCAAAAGATCTGACATGTCCCACATCAAACATGACAAATATTATCTCACATTATTTTTTTTTATTATTTTTTGTGTGTGTAGGCGAGATAAATTGATTTGTTGGAGCTCACCAGAGAACAGTAGCCAGAGATCTCCTCTCATGCCTTCGGGGATGCCTTTGAGGACCAGTTCTTTGGTCTTCTCTGTGCGGTACATGCACACACCCTGGCCAAACTCGGTGAAGTGGTTCTTCCAGGCCTGCTCCTTCAGGAACTCCTTAGCCTGGGCACACGAGTGTAGGTCAGAGGCACCAAGACATCTTAATACAGTCTAACAATCAAAGTGGAATTTTTGTCTCACCAGTTTGGGATTGAACTCCTCAGGCGAGCGGCGTCGGTACATGGTCATGAGGGCCTGCGAGGCGGTGGGCACGCTGCTGTCGTTCAGGTTGAAGATGCGCTCGCCCTCCGAGCTCACGCTGTGCTGCGGGCTGCTGGACAGCAGCGAGCCGTAAACCTACAACGTGCAAGGGAAAAAAAAAAAGCATCTTCAGGATGCGGAACGCCGAGCAAGGACCATCAGGTGCCGAAAAATCAGCTTTCACCTCGTCGTCGGAGCTGTTGAGGCTGTTGGTGAGCTCCCGCTCCAGGCAGCTTTTGGAGGGTGTCTGCTGTAAAAAGTCGGAGATTCTCTGGACCAGGAAGTCTCGGTCCTTCAAGTTGGCAAACAAGAAAGTCATTCGGTTCTTGGTGCTGATGGAAACAGGACTGGGAAGCACGTTGGAGCTGTCGGCCTTCTCCACAATGGTTACCTGAAAGTTATTCTTTGTATTAGGGAATCTTGCATATGATACAATACACTCACAGAAATATTTCAAGCGTAGATTTATATATATATTTTTTTGTATATGACAAATTCTCATTTACTTTTTTTTTTTAACTTTAATTTTAACACAGACCTACCAAATAAACCTTATATGATACATATTCATTAGTCTAATAAAGCCCATTTATTGTAAATGCATAATCCTCAGGTTTATGTATTTAGTATTAATAAAGTATAATTACTCTAAATTAATAATGAGAGTATTTTTATAAAATACACAACATGTCATTTTATATTTTTATTTTTATATTTTCAAGAATTAACTGGCAACTTTATTCCCAGTTATTTCTTGTAAATTTGACAGTCAATTCGTTACAGTGCAGGACCGTGCAGGTGTACCTAATGAAGTGTCCTGCGTATTTATTCTGCCTGACTGACCTCGCGGAGCGGAATGATGAGGCTGCACTGCATCTCCTCCTTGCTGGTGAAGCAGATGTAGTTGGTGGACACAAACATCTGTCCCAGAATGTGCATTTTGCTGAAGGGGGTCCACAGGGTGCAGTCCGTGTGCCCGTCCAGTTTTTCATCCTTGGGCAGACGAAAGAGCGCCCTGTAGCGCTCACTCTTGGCTCTGGCATCCAAATCCCTGCAGAAAGAATGAAGACGTCACGCATCAAGTACAACAGGAAAAGAAAGCGTCCAAATGAGTCACCTCTTGAGGGCCGACACCTTCTTGGGCGACTTCTTCTTGAGCTTGGGCAGCGAGCGGTCCTCCTCGAAGCCCTTGTTGTCCAGCAGCTGGCGCATGGCGATGTTGGCCAGTTGCTCGGCCAGTTTGAAGGTCTCGTTGATGTTGAGGAAGACGGAGAAGACGTGCTCGTGGCTGCGCGTGCTCACTTTGATGCCGTCGGGCAGCAGCAGGGTGGCGCTCTTCTCCAGCTGCGTGATGTCGGCCCAGCGCACCACCAGCTTGACTGAAAGACACAAACGAGTGAACAAAAGGGTTACAAAATTACGGACATTTTCAAAGTTGGAAGCAGTCAATGGGAATAAACAAAATACTACAGTGACTTTCGCCAAGAGGGTTCATTGTTCAATGCTTTTTGGAGAAAACGGTGTCAAAGAGTATTCAGGACCCTTTTTCCTCATCTAGCACCAACCTTCTTTGCCCAGCAGGTAGGAATAGAAGCACAGGTGGTTGATGCTGAGGTATAGCCAGCCTTGCCGCGGCACTTTGCCCTTCCAGTAGCTGCACGAGTAGTAGTTGACCAGCTTTTCCTCGTCCGGCATTCCAAACAGCTTGCGGAATTTGGAGCTGGCCTCCTTAAACTTGTCCGTGTCGTCGTCCTCTTTCACGTCGTGGTTCTTGTTGTACTCGGCGATGATGCCCTGCAGCGCGACACACACACAGAGAGAGAGGGGATTGATTTTCAGGTCGAGCAAGATGGCTGCGTATTGTAAACAGCAGATTTACTTATGCCTGCCAGGCATTTCGAGCATGCTCTGTTTTACGTTACTAATGTAATATTTATGGTCTTTTGTTTGTCAGTGAAACGCTGATGTGGCTAAGGAACTCGACCCCGCCGCAACCACGTTACTTCTACTAGACACGCCTCATAATGGTCATGTAATGGAGCCACTCTCCAAGCTGTTGTTTAAGACAGGACAAGAGTGGTTCATTTGAGAAGGCACGGATTCACAAGCTGAGGTGATTAAGTTATTATAATTTGGAAAGTGACACATTTATTTGAGCAATATGGATATTTTGAAGCCGATGCTGATTTTGATAATTGGCAGAACACAATTCTGATAACTGATTAAACAAACAATTAAAAAATGTACATATAAACCTTATTTTAGGTGGTAATTGACAACTACTGTACAAACACTTTTATGTGAAGGGTCCCTATCAACGATACTGTCGTACACAAAGGACAAAAAAACAAACCAAACTTTTTTGGGGCTTCATGGGCACACTGTATGAGTACTAGTAATTGTAAACGCTTTTATTGTGTTCATTACTTGCCTGGACTTTTCCTTTGACAAAGGTGGTGATGTCATTTTCATTTTCAAAGATGGAGAGAGTCTGCAGCATGTTGTGCTCCAGCCACTCCCAGTGCTCCGTGATCTCTTTGCGCGATGTTCCTGAGGAGGAAACCGACATGTGAATGTTCCCGCTTCAACAGCAAACCACTTAGCAACCTCGACAAGCAGCGATATCTAAATTGTTTTGCTTTCTACACATACTACATCGATAAAAGGAATTCCCCACTCAACCGCTCTCTCTCTCAACACATCTGTACTGTCTGGGAGATTTTCCCTGGTGAACGAAGGCGCCATGTTTTCCTCAGGAAACAGAAATTAAGAACAGGGGCGAATATTTAAGTCAACAATATAAGATAATATCCGAAGAAAAATGTAATGATAGATTGCACAGACGCACTCAAAGAGTTAAAACTCTTATGGAAAGTCCTCCCAGTTAAGTGAAAGTTACTAAGAGGTGACTAGCTCCCTGGACGATATACAGTGATACACCTGCAAAACACAGGAAAAGTCAACCAAACTCCAAATTCTCTCATTCTTTATCTGGCTCTTGAACATCCATCAGAGCATGATGTCATGCGTGGCATTCAAATGCACACACGGGAAACGACGGGATAGGTGGCAGATGTATGAGCGGTTGGTTTGGGTGGGAGGTTGGGGGTCGGACTCGGATCCTTCCTTTCAAAGGCGGCTGTCACCCTAAATTGCTTGAGTTGACGTTTACGCACCGTGAGCAATGATCCAGTAGGATAGAGAGTCCGGTGTTTGGTACAGAATCCTGTAGGGAGCCATCCGGGCACTTGAATCCAGGACCACGTCCAAGGTCCCCACCAATAGACCTGCGACAACACACAAAACACAGTGCTTAGGCAAGGGAGCCAATGGGAAAAGACAAAAATCAACAGACAAAGTAGTAGATTGTCAATAAATGAAATGCTGAAGCGTTCTACAATTAGGTTTCAGCAACTGTGTGGCCTTTTTCAGTCAACAGGTTTGATCGCCTTCATCTTGAAGACTGCTTGGCGGGCATTCAGTCCCATTTTTGGCAGAATAAGGGTGTGCGTCACGTGAATTAAATCGATGGGCTCGAAAAAGGACATCCTTGAGGCAATTGGCTGACACAAGCAAGTTGATTTCTGGGCATTTATTGCTACGTGTTGAAGAAGTACAATGAAAACATACAGTACTCATTGATGGCAACAGTGCCAGCTGATTCTGGTAACCAGATATGTTGCATTAAAATGGTTGTTGCCAGTATTGTATGTATCTGGCCAGTTGGCATGACTCCACAAAATAAATGACATAACATGTACAAAGGATTATGATTGGATAAGCAATTCAAGTGTTTCCCAATTTCGTGTTAGACTATAATGAAGCATAGGATTACTGCAGCCCACACATGTAACAATGCTCTTATTAAACCAGGTAGTCGTTTTTTCTCCCAGCAAGGGTGTATCACTATAAGTTTTAATAAGATCCTTTACACTTTTTTCAGAATTGCATGGCAGACCGTAAGAAATGCTCCTGCACACAAGTTATATGTTCTCCACTACTACTTTCCGATTCTATTTCTAATCCTTCCGTGCGACTCTAATGCGTCACAATCTCTTCATTGTGGAGATATTCATCAGTCATTTGACTTTTTGTCTCGCTTCTTCAGTTTCCCTCTACATCCTTTGCCAGAAAGCGCCAGAACAAAAGCCAAATTAGATGGGCACTTCCTGTCATATGCTCCGTAAATTGAAGCGGGTTTTCGACTTATTGACTGCCTGGGGGCATCGTTAGAAATGAGTCTGCTAAGGTTCTGTTGTAAAAGGAGAGGTAAAAAGATAATCCAGTGTGACTTTTTGATATCGCCACTACAGTTAGCAGAGCAATCAGTATTGCCACAAAGCTGAAAGGAATGAAAACCAACAAAGAGAACATTCAAAAAATATAGATTAAATCAGGAATGCTATGCGTCCATCCATTTCTTATGCCAATTATCCTTCTCAGGGTCGTGGGGAGCTGGAGCCTATTCCAGACGTCTCAGAGCAAAATGTAAACTACAATCTGTTCAACATACTTCCGTATATTCTGAAAAGACAAACAGTCGAATTAGCAGACTATTTTTTAATGACAGTCCCTACGCTTAAAGATGTTGAACCCATTTCTTAATGTTGGACATTTACATTTCTGGTGAGGCTTGTCACCATACATGTAAATTCTGAGGGGAAAAAAAAGCCCATCATAACAGGGTAAAAGTTGCACACAAACAAACCAATCTGTGTGATAACAGCCCCTCTTTGGTGATGTAACATGAAAATGTCCCGACTTATTATGCCCAAAAGGCTTCAATATCCCCAAAAGCCTTATTCATTCCACGAGCTCAAACATCTTTGAAACCATGTGATAAGTTGTGTTTTCTTGTACTTATAATTAGTGCTTTGTTTTAGGAAGAGCAAAACAAATTAACTTACCTTGAAGCATTTATTTCATTTATTTATTTTTAACTCTGCATGTTCCATTTTTCACACATCATTACCATCAAAGTCAATTATAAAGTCGCTGTAAAGATGCACGACTGGACCTGGATTCAATTTTATTTAAGTTCCTATCCTATGAAAAACAAACATCTTTCACGTAACATTTGGAGTTGCGTGCTTGTTATTGGACAATGTCTTAAAAAATAAAAAATAAAAAAAAGCTTAGACTTACTTACATCAACCCAGAATAACTGCTCGCATTGTGAAATAAATAAGACTGGACCAAAGTATTGTGTATATTGCCAGCTTGTAATAGATGTGTTTATGCTCTATTTCAGAGTTTGAGCTTTATTTGGAGTCCGTTAAGCTAAAAATAAATCCAACTCACTCGAGAAGCACAATTTGTAAGACGCAGTGTTCCAAGATGCTACTTAGAATAAATAGAGAGCAGTGGACACCAAATGGCAGATTCCAGTGATTTTTTTGTGTCGATGGCAGCTTGCCAGGTTGCGTAAGACTTGTGTTTATGGCCCAATTGCAGTTTTATTAGTGTTTATTACGAGTCCGTTAAGCTTCTGGCATAAGAGGCACAATTTGCAGGCTGAAAAGACACAATGTTCCAATATGGAAGTTGCTTATTCAAGTATAAAGCATATTGTATAGGGCAGTGTCTGAGGACTGTTGTAAAACTTGGCATAGGGTTGCTCTAGAAAACTGTTATGTTGATCAAACAGGCACAAAAAGGGCAGCTTGAGTCCTATAGTAAGAGAGAGCAGTTGAAGAGTCGACGGCATATAATCCAATAAACATTCTTTAAGATGGGTCCATAAAATGTGGCATCCTGCTAGTGCTGACAACTGTGTGCATAAAAGAAGAGCACGTCGTTCATGCCAGCGTTATTGCACTGCCAACTGGCACACAGTGCAAGCCAGCAAGCTCAGCATTTTACATAAGGATGACATCATCCCCCAGCAGCACTGCCAAGCACGCCGCAGCGAGAGACTCGGGAGGATTTATTCGAAACACTTTAAGGCTAGAAATGCACAATTGCTGTTTTCAGGTCAAACAAAATGACGTTTCATGACACAGCAACACACTGTGGTAAGCAAAATGCACAACTTAGTTGTGATAGTACATTAATATGTCTAAATCTGGACATAGGCGTAACAATTCCATCTCACTCTGTACAAAGTAATGGTCAGCAACAGAATAAAGGTTAATGAGTGAATAACTATACAACCTGACTGTTCATTCAGTACATTCAGACCAATCCAGTTCCTGTTGGTGTCCAGAGTGTTTCAAACCATCAACACAAATCAAGAGGAAGAAAAACTCACTAACGAGAAAGCACAAAGCAACAGGGTTCACTTATCTGAGCAAAAGAGATAGACATGCTGGAACTTCATCTATTTGGCAGCAGCCAATCGTTCCTGCTTGACCACACTTAAATTGGGTCTGATTCAAAGTCAGGATTGGAAAGATCGCCTAAAACGTTTTTACATTATGACCTGGTATGAGTGGGAAGTTATTGAAAAGTTTCACATACAAATGCCAATGTCAAAATAATGGCCGCCAGGCTGAAGGCCAGTAAAGTATGTGATGTCACATAGGGAAACACTACTCGTGGTACCATTACCATCTACTGACAGAAACTGAAGTTCCACTTCACTTTAGTTTTTCCTGACTTTGTTCACAAACTGCATATTATGCGTCAAGTATAAAGAAGCTTTTGCAACGTTGGCTTGTCTGTTGTTTTGAGTCCCACTCTGGTAAGAAAGCAATCCCAGTCATTCAAAGGTCCACATGTGTAAGAGAGGTAATGGTGTCAAAAAAAACCCCCAAAAAACGATGCTTTTTATTGACTTTCTCAATGCTATCTAATCTGGAGTGTGTTGTCACATTGATTCTCAAAGTCGTTTGAATTGGGGGCAAGAGTCAGGACAACAATGGCACAAGCAAATTTGGATTGTAAAAAAAAAAGCTTTGTTGAAATAAGCTAATTTGCAAGGGAAAAGAGACGTCAGGAAGTGAAACCTAAAGCCGCATCACCTGCCCCCGCAACCTTCCTTGTTTGTGATGCTCAAGCTCAATAAGGGAAGAGGGAGGGCGAGAAAAAGAAGAAGCTGAATGATTCAGCATGAAGCACATACATATAGTGGATTCACTGTTTTTTTGTTTTTTCGACCACACAAGCGTCTGCATTGTCAGGACATTTTAGTTTGTAAACAGGCCGAAACACGTCTGCTATTCTTGCTTTTAGGCATTTTTGGTTTCTCCTGGAATCTTCTCCTGATGAAAATCAACGTTGCACAACACTTCAACTAAAAACGTTTACTTTTACAATGGGGATTCAGTGACGTTTAAAGTCCACCTGCAAAAGCTGACGGGTCATGTGACTGTCACGCTGTTCCTATGTGATGCTAAGATACACAAATAAACATCTAATGGAAACAGCTGTAAAAAAAATACAAATAAAAATATTCATTTCCCTTTTTTTAAAAGCCCTTCCTGATCCGTTTTCAAGCCTTGCAGCTGTGACGAATCGCACATTTACACAAATTTTTGCACAGTCAAAACGATTATTTAACTTCATCGCATTTATGAAGAGACATATCTTATCTTAGGCGTCTTATGCGAGAAGCAAACAAAGTCCTTTGTGGTATTAACAAAGGATGAAATATAAGAAACCATAGGTGGTTTACTGTAGAATACTGTACCATGTTTGGAATACACTTTTGTCCCGATTTTGCCCCATCAAAGACGTCAAATGTCCGACTGTCTTATGAGATTGTCCTTATATCTGAGGTGTGTTATGAGTGGGGATTTGCCAACAATAGGCTCCAAAATGAGCCTCATGAGCAGAACATACAGCGCCGCAAAAAAAACAATACTCATGGATCCATGACTTAAATTCCTCCAAGTGATGCATAATTATTAGGGGGTGTGCATCTCACCAGTAAAAGACAATTCAATTCACATATCTCGATAAATGGGGTGGCTCCAATTCAAGGACGGGTTATTTTAAAGTGGAACGATTCGATTCGGTTCAATTCAGTGGGATTATTACGATATGGTATATAGCTCAGTTGGAGTTAATTACGATTAAGTTTCTTGCCCTCATTGTACATAGCCTACATATGAATTAACTTGTCAGTTGTCAGTACTGTAAATGTGGCATATACCTCTCAATTAAAAAACAATTTGACACGTCTTCCTATATTTTAAAGTGGAAATGATTAAATTGATACTTACATCTTTTAAATGTTTTTTTTGTTACACCCTGCTACTGATTATGCTTCCATTGTAATAGATAAGGGGTGTGAAAACTAGGTGCTAAAAGAACAAAAGGTGGGCAAAAGGGGGGGGTCGGTAGTGGCCCCCTGATTCCACCCTGTCCTCTTCAAAGTCCAGTCTGCACTTGGATACGTTCATAGGACTAATTATAGGACTATATGACTCCATTGTAACTGTTTACACATTTTTCCAGGGCACAAAAAACAACACTGGCTTTAAACCAAAGCATCAACTAAGCTAGTACACGTTTACGAGTACAACTGTGAACTAGTAAATGTGAATAATAATAATAAAGTCTCTTACCAGCCAGTCCTCCGCCTTCCCCACCATGGCCCTTACGCTTCTGGAGGATGAAATAAGGATTGGCCCGCTCCGTGATCCACAGGGCGCCCGCCAGTAACACCTCTTCGGGACTCACCCACATGATGTTGATTGCAGTCGTTTTTTTAAGGCCACATGGACCACTATTACTATAATCTCTGAAAAAAATGAAAAATAAATAAATAAAAGGTAAGGGGGCTTGCTGTTAGCCAACTTCCTAGCTTAATTAAAAAATAACAAACCTGCTGCCTGTTGGTCCCAGTCAACAAAACAACGAACAGGGCGTTCGTTGTCTTCTCGGTAGCATCGATGAAAAAGAAGAAGGCTAAAATACGATGATTATTTCTTGGAGGGTCGCAGCCATTTTCTAACGCTTTTGTTGTGCTCCGGCTCCGTGGCAGGTGCGCGGAACCACGACGACGCTCGTTACACGGCACAGCCAAGAGATTCGGTCTTCATCCCGCCACAACTCCAAGAAAAAAAGAAAATACATAAAATACGCTTCTGTTTTGTTACAGCAGCGAAGTCGAAGTGCGAGAGTCAAGCCGAATGATAATGACGCTGTCCGGCGGACACCATCCTTCGTCTCCCCTCCCGCTTCCTCCTCCTTCCTTGACGGCGCTACGCATGACGTCACAAACTAGGCAAAACATATGACGTCACAAGCCGTACACTTCGCGTGATGGCAAAAGCCAAGAGGCGGGAATATCATAAAAGCCTCGTCCAAAAGTTATGCAAAATATGTAGTAATACATTTTCCCTCGGGTGAATTAAAAAAAAACAAAAACTTTTTTTTCCCAATTTATTGTCTATATTTGACAAAATTCTCAAGTTCACATGCATGACAATATTATTTTAATGAGAAAGCTAACAAATTTATGAGCTAATGATAACCACAGAAATAAGGCATTAATGTATGGATTGATGTATATTAAATTTATAGAGAATGTCATAATATACACATGCTACACGTACTATGTACATTTTTGTACAGATTTTTTTTAAAACAATAATTGCATGCAATAATAGAATTAAAAAAAAAGGTAATGATTGAATTTAATTTAAAATATATAAAATTAATTCCCAACAAACCATAGAGGACGTGAGGAAAAACGGAAAAATGTTATGACAAGGGATAAATCCAAAGTTCACCCAATAGGATACATTCAGGATAATTACACAAATAAATGCACAACATAAAATATGGGTGGAAAAAAACATGGAAAAAAAACAAACTTTAGCATAAGTCTTCAAATTGGCAAACAGTTTTTAAGACACAAAATAAATCTTCGCTAACTCCTTTTCATTTACTTTTATTCATGAGATAACACACAAGTCAATATTCACAGAGATAAGGTGGTTATAAAAACAAAACAAAAAACTAGGGCAACATTAGCAACTTCAGCTTAAAAAAGAAAAAGGAAAAGCCACTATCTGGTATGCATGAATAGTAACTGTACAGTATGACCAAAGTTTTGAGATTCCTAAAATGAAGGATGCAATTGCTAACACAGTCCGCATGTACAGTACAATGCTAACAGTACGACAGCGTGGATAACAGACTCAATAGAAACGTTTACATAAACATGATCACATTGGTCTTACTGTTAGTTTTCCCCAAGCTTTGCAATTTAAAAGCCCAGAAATATGTATTTTATATACATTCTTCAAATCATAGTAGAAATGTTTCCAGTGGAAACCAGACCGTAAATGACATCCTGTAAATTGTTGGTGAAAAGCGAACAAAGCATACAGTATTTCCTCCTCAAATAGAGGCCATTTTGTCATTTCATTGCAACAACTATGAAGTGCTTATTGGAAGTAAGACATTCATATTTGGCAAAAGGATTTTCTTCAGGACAGTGCTCGACACCAGTGATCGGTTGACGGATATTTCGGCGCCCGTGTAGTTTTCAATTGTGTCCTTTTGTGTTTGCCTCACGGCCGCAAAGACAGCTTGAATGTGCATTTAACCATCAACTTATTGGAAGAAAGGCATCCATATTTGCTCAAATGTCTTTTTTTTTTTTAAAAGGGTGAGGCTAGACACTGGATAGCGATAACTAATGTTACCCAATAGCACCACCTATCGTTTTAGTTCAGATAAACATGGAGGGGATTGATTACTGGAAGCAAGGCATTTATATTGAGACCAGACCGTACAAATGTGAATTGTAGTCACCGTATTGAAAGTTAATCTGTACCGCTTGCCTGTGGTAAAGGTAATTACAGTTACCTAATGGCATTACCCGTCGTTTTTAAGACAAGGAGGCATCTACTTGCTTGAAGTAAGGCTAAGGGTGGATCTAGACACTGTTTGATTGTTGGCTGGATGAAGATAATTAGTTACCTAATGGCGCTGTTTTGTTTTTGTTTTGTTTTTTAGATGAGAGCGATTGAGGTGTTCATTTATTTTGTTTGAAAACGACGCTAATGTGCATTTTTGCTGAGCATATTGACAAACACCGCCGCTTGGCTATCATAAAAATAATTAGTTACCCAGCGGAACTCAGTTATTTTTGTTTTAACACGAGGAGGAGCTCGGGAGCGTTTAAGGCATTTAATTGATGCACAGCATCTATTATAATGGAGTAAATACGGTAAATTCAAGTGAAAACGTATGGTGAATAAACACGTAGCTGCTGAGAACAAATGATTCCAAAGTGCAGATACAAAAAAAAAAAATTTAAAAAAAAGTGACTCCTTCCAGTGGGAATGTTGTCCATGTTTACAGTTTAAAAAACAAAAGCGTCCTTCTCTCCTTCACGCCGCTCCTCCGTTAGTCAGGATGACCTCGCAGTCGCTCAAGGTGGGCGCTCGACACACCCCCTTGCCCACGACCTCCAGCGGGACGCCCTTGTAGGTGGCCACGCACTGACCGTCTGTGCGGAGGTCTGCGCGAACGTGCTCGCAGACCTCGGCGGAGTCCAGCTCCTTGTCTGGGTTGCCTATAGTTACAATAAGCAGGCATTGTTGACAAATTCATGAGGCCTAAAATTGAGCTTGCTTTTTTTTTTTTTCTTCTTGCTTAGCTCCACTTCACTAGCATCATGAACACATATTTAAATTTGTCAACCTCATTATATGATGGAAAAAAAAAACGTTTTTAGACTTTTACATTTATAATACATTACGGAATTTTGTTTAATCTGCAGCAGGACTCAAAATTCAAATGGATTCATACTATTCTTTTTTTCAAGTATATATATATTTAAAAATAAATAATTAATAACCACCATGACAAAGTTCAAACAACTTAAGATAGCTCTCGTCATGTGTGTGTAGTAGCACCTGAAAATCCATGGATGGTGACTCTATCACCAGGTACCGCCCCAATGGGAGGAGCGAGGATCTCCACGCTGCCCGGCGACCTTACGCACACGACCGCAGCCTGGGACGCCACGCCTCGCACCTGTGTGGGCTTCAGGTTGCACAGTAGAACAGCCATGCAGTTCTGTAACTGCAAGACACGCCAACATTACCTTTATTAGAAGACCGCAAAGGTCTCGCGAGGTTATTTTGCTACGTGACAAATTATATTTCCTCATAGAATGGAAATGCCATTTATCCATTCCAACCTCTTTAAAAACTAACAAAAAATTTTGTAACGTGATTTTTTTGTTAATCATGCTCATCTGAGATTAAAAAAAACATTTTGTAACAGTTGATTAATGTTATAAACTTTATTTACTAAAATGAATAGTAGGCAATATAAAAATGTAAAACTATAGTAAATAAAATGAAAACAAAATTGTGAAAATCACAAAAATAAAGTGGAGCTGATTCAGCACATAAAAATAGTCCTAAATCAACTAAAAAAATAAACTTAAAAAAAACTTATTATTTTTGTTTAGCAGTATTATTTAATGGGCATTATGCAGCTCCTTCTGTTGTGCGCACATTGGCCACAAGGAGGCTGCACAATCCATTGATAACCAGAGCCATTGATCACAGTGTAGTACTCTATGCTGTGATTGGTCAACTGCTTGATACATGACATATGGACACCATCTTGTTACCCTACTGAAACAGAGTTGGCCAAACGTGATCAATCAACAGCTCTGTTGATAGCTATAGGCTCCCGTCGTTACTCTTGGTGATGGTACCTGGTTGACGGGCACGCACTCGCTGACCACCGTCCTCGGGTGAGCCTCGCCGACATCCACGTGCTGCAAGTACAAGCCGTCCGTTCCGGGGAGCTGCATGGTCCTGATGATGCAGCCCGCCCGCAGGTCCAGGCGGGACACGTCCATTTGGTTTTGGCCATCCATCTTGGCTTTGTCCTCAACGGAGACTTCTGCCGCCTTCTGTGCTTTTTTCCTTTCTGGCAAATTAAAATAAATAAGAAATGATGCTCATTTCTAAGACAATAAACGCAAGTTTCATTGACTTTGTGCCCATATTTGTAACTCCAAACACTTGTTTTAAAATTATCTTTCCCCATAGAAATGAATCAAAATGCCAATTATCTGTAATATCCCAGCCGCAATCTTTTTGTTTGTGCTTTTAATAGGGAATAATTGCACTTTATAATACTGTACTTTATAAAAATAGAATGTAAATAATTGAATGTATTTCGTGCCTCGTAATTAAATGCTCTGAATGCACATTGGCTGCAATACAATACATTTCAAAGGACGTCAATTATACGCGGATTTTTGGTATTCCCAGCGTGAATATTTGAAAGTGTGAAATAAAAAATAACAAAAAAAAAAATAAAAAAAAATAAAAAAAAATAAAAAAAAATAACGAGGGTCCACTGTATAATTATGGCCATATTGAGCTAATGCCAAGTCCCGTTCGGCTATTAGCCTAGCCTAGCTGGTTAGTAGCTCATGTGGCGAGATAGCAGGGATTTTTTGGAATAAAACTACGACATGAGGTAAATAAATGAGTTTCGTTAACGACTGAAATATCTTTGCAGTCTAACAGGCTCCCGCCCCCCATCCGGCCGCAACCCACCTCTGGCCTTGCCCTCGGTGGACGACCGCCGACTGAGGCCCATCTCCCGCAGCTCCCTGCTGACGGTGGCCGCGCTGACGTTGGCCCCGGAAGCCCGCCGGAACTCCGCGGTGAGAGCCTGCAGGGACGGGAATGTCTGCTCCTGAGCCATCCGCTCCAGGACCTGCCGGTGCTCCTCCTTGAGCTTGTGCGGCCGGCCGCAGCGGGGAAGCGGGCACGTCCTGCCCTCTCGCTTCCATTGCACGATAACATTGTTGACGGTGGAGCGCGGCAGGTTGAGCAGAGTGGCGATCTGCCGCAGGGACTTTTTGCACATGTGGCATCCGACTACGGTGCCCCGCTGGAAGTCGCTCAGCTCCCCGCTGCGACCCATAGTTCACGCCGAGACAGTCCGAGCTCCGAGTAGCCCCGGATTGCTGGAGACGAGTGCAGCGGTTTTTCTTCTTCTTCTTCTTTCAATTATTGGTGGATTGCAGAAGGCAACGTTCAAGTGTATACCGCCACCTATTGTACAAGAGTGTGTAGCATTCGTCATCCGAATCCATCCATCCATCCACACCTTAAAAGTGGCAATGACGCACTCCTCATTTATGTTTAAAAAAAATATAATTTCTGCTGTAATTGCTCAGTTTGAGTCATATGTAAACAAATAAAAAAAAAAAAAAAGTCTAAAAACAAGATGAAATTTATTCCAACACAATGCTTAAACGTGCAGCAAGGGATTATTTTGCTCTGAATACACACGACTATTTAACATTAGAAAATAGCGATGGTGTTAGTGTGCAATATATATTTGGTCCCCCAATAGACATCAAATATCACAAGCAAGAACGAGTCATGTCATGTGCCGTAACAATGATGTGCCCCTTTACAGCTGTCTCTCACTCACTGAGGAAATAAAGTGCAACAGGTGTACAACAGATGCGTAAACGAGGACGGGCATTTTTTTTTTTTTTTTTTAGGCGGAGATCCAAAAAGGGAGAATACGGGCAGGAAAAAGCAGCCGGTGTAAGCGGGCTACACGACCTATGTTGGTCCAAGCTGGTGTTACAACGTCGGATTTCCTCGCACAGCAGTTGGCTGGTTTGTTCACTCACCTGCAGTACATTACGAGCTACATCAAACTGGCTTCACTGGTTGAATCTGAAAAAAAAAAAAAATCAAAATTCCTATTCACAAGCAGTTTTAACATGCCTAAAAAGTTTGGTGACTAACAATCACACAAAAATAAATGAACAGAGTCTAAACATCTGGTCCTCTGCAGTTGACTTGCACAACACATCCAACCCACGTGAAAGGACATTTTGAAATATCGACACACACATTGGGACTGGCACGACGTCCACAATTATGCAGCATTTTCTACTTGGCAACAGTAAACAGCGTCAACGCAGGCCGTCCTGTGATTGGTCCACTTGTATTTCCCTTTAAGACGGCGACAGGGGCACGCTTAACAAGTTGCAGCGTGTGGTCTGCGTTTCTTCTCGCGGCCGCTCAAGGCTGACATCACTTGTGCAAAAAAAACACAATTGTCCATATGAGAGGATGGATGAGTCAGCGTGCGGAGGCGAGACGGCGGGTCGAGCCAAACAGACACGGCTGTAAATTCAAACCCAAAAAAAAAAAAAAGAAGAAGAAAACTGGCAGTGATCCTGAAGAGGACTTATTTTTGGATTTCAATAAAAGTTTCATACTGGAGGGGAGAGTCTGTTCTTGGCCTTTTAGTGGCTTGAGAAATGTCTACAGTTTTGTGCAATGATCAATCGACAACTTATCAATTATCAAAATAATGACAACTATTTTGATAATTGATTACAAACCTTGTTTAACTTGAAATTGCCAAAATCCAAGCAAACAGACTTCAAAGACATTAAAAACATTTTTTTACAATAACCTTTTTTTTTTCTAATATAGTATGGACCAATCAATTAGGGCTACAAGTAGCAATTATTCTAATAATTGATGACTGTCATTTTATTGATGAATCAGGTAAAAATCATGCAGTTTTTCAAAAACATGACATTATGTCTAATCTGCAGGAAATACATCAACATTAGTCAGTTCCTGATTTGGTCCATACAATGTCAGAAAATTGCCAAACATTTTGACTAATAAAGTCAAAGTAGATGTTTGCAAATATCTAATTTTGAAAAGAAAAAAAAATACCAACAAAGATAACCAGGCTGTTTTCATGGAGGATTACAAAAATTTGAGAATATTTCCAGTTGAGTTATTGTTTTTGAGAAACCAATTTGTTTGTGCTTTTTCTGCACTATCAATATGAAATAATGTCCTGGTTCTTTTTTTCTTTTTTTTTAACAAAATATGTTAAAATGTAAAAGTAGCCCTATACGACAAACCTTTCATTGAAAATAGTGTGGATGTCCGTCTCCCTCGCGGGTGTGATGAAAAGTGTGCGTGTGCGTGTGTGTTGATGGCGTCGCGAACTGCTCGTTGTGCTGGAAAAGTTGGAGTGTTGACACCTTTGTACGATAGCAGCAGGATAAGCGGGCGGGTTTTAAAAACATTCACCTCGAAAAGTGTGCGTGTTGAAACCACCAAAAGCCTCGCGGGTGCGACAAAAAGTTCGGACGTCTCATTGGGGAAATGTGGGCACTTGCACGGGTGAAAGTGTGGAGGATGTCTCGGGGTGCCTCAACGAGGGGCGTGTCCACAGATGCAGGGACAAAAGTGTCCAGTAGATGGAGACAGAGTAATAATTTCACAACCATGTGTCCTCAAGAGTCATGTGCTTCCACTCCTGTCCTGCTTGTCCTCCTTTTCCACAATACTCCCACCTTTAATCTGTCCCGCGCCGGGTCCGAATCGGACGTTGTCCACTTGCAGCCCGCTAACCGTGTTGAGGGAAGAGTCGGAATCGCTGCTGAGCGCCAGCTGGTGCTCACCTGATGGAAGGGGAACACGTTTGGGAAATTTACGGTGGAAAGTAACAGTTGGTTTTAGTGTTTTCATTTTCAGTTAATTTAACGTTCTTTTAATACCACAATTTTTTTTTTTTTTTTTTAATACGCCCGATTCATGGCTGCCCCTTATCTTCCATCATCTTAAAGGGATACTTGACTTATTTAGCCATTTTTGGCAGTCAAACATAATATTTTGCCTATAATAAATTTGATATTTTCATTATTTTTCATGTACAATTAGAACCTTTAAAAACACATTTTGCAACTTGCTGTCGACTGAAAATGACATCACAAGCGCTCAGGTAACCAATCACAGCTCAGCTTGTGAATGTCACATGATTAATGGAACGATTGAAGTTGTGATTAATTTCAATTAAAAATTTTACACACTACTAATATATACTGTAAAGTAAAAGCAAAACCCATACTGCTGGAAATGATGTAGTTCTCCTCCGCCTGCGGCGCCACCTGCCTGTTGTGACCGAGCCGGGCCGGATCGGGCGCCCTGTCGACCAGCTCCAGCTCCACGGAGCTCTCGTTGACGGTGATTTCGCTGGCCCCGCTGATGACCGGGTTGGCGGACGGGCCCTCCGGCGACATCTCGTAGTCCGGCGGCGACTCGTCGGAGCAGTCCGCATTCAGCTGGACAGACGGCAGAAACACGGACTGCTGTGAAGCGGCCCGGCGAGACACGGCTTGAAAATTTGGAACTGACCGAGATCCCCAAGGCCTTGAGTATATTCATTTTGCACATGGGACACGTCTGGTGAACATGCAGCCAGGGGTCCACGCAGTGCTTATGGAACACATGCCTGGGAAAAACAAAAACAAGACTGAGAGTGACGATATAGCAGAGCTTGTGGTCACGTTTGCAAAAAAAGAAAAGCACACCTGCAAGGTAACACCCTGACGACATCGTTTGGCTTGTAGGCCTCGATGCACACGGCACAGCTGTCAAAGTCGCGCTCGGTCTCCTGGACCCAAAAAAAAAAAAAAAAAAAAAAAAAAAAAAAACCTATCGAATCCATGTCGTGGAGTGCAAATAAATAATAAGTCACAAAACTGCATCAGCATACCTTGTCACCTTTCTTAATGGTCCGTACTGGAAGCTTGCTGATAGCTTTTTTGGCAGCGTCCCCCAAGCGTCTCTGCAGGCCCGGAACAGAACACAATTTTAAGTGCGACACCGGGACGTGGCAAAATCTAATACTCGGGGAACAACAGAAATTGAAACTACAGGAGGCTTTGCGGTCCCACCGATTACACTTTTTTTTTTTTCCGGCAGGGTTCATAACACTATTGTGTTCTGCTTTCCAATTATTTTGGATGCAATTCCTCTGTTGGCCGCAAGATGGCAGCAGACGATTTAGCTTGGAACTAAATTTGACTAAAGAAGAGTGAAAACAGGAAGTAAGATTATTTCAAGCTCATCCTAGTTTTTGCTGAAGATTATTGAATGTTAAATCATATGTAATGCTTTTTTACGACGAAAAAATCGGCAGCTGTAGGTTAAATTTATAATGTACATCTTTGGGCATGATTATTAACATATTATGAGATAAGTTAGTTTGGGAAAAATAGGATTTGTTTACTGTCAAGGTGTAGGAATCGGTACACGGGGTATCAAAATAGATTCATAACTATTTTACTAAGTGCTTAGAGCCATTGTTTAACGTAAAATTGTCCAAATTTATGAATTCAGTCTCTCAACAGAAATTATGCTCAAATGCTTCATGAAGACAGACTGATTTTGTGTTGAAAATTAGACATTTGCATTTTACTTTGAAAAGCAATGACCGACCCAGCAACCAAATTAAGTTTCCAAAAGTTGGTGATGACAACATCAAATTCAATCCCTGTTGTGGAGTATTACTGCATTGTTGTTCAGTTGTTGTTTTAAATCAATAATCCTAATAAACGAAAACTGTTTAATATACAGTAAATGGGGGAAAATGGTTCAAAACAAAATAAAATGTCATCCAATTAATCAATAGAATAACCGACAGCCCTATATTTCACCAGTAATTTAATTATATGTAAAAAATATAGTTTTCTTTTCAATTATACAGATAATTTACATCATGAGAAAAATGAAAAAATAAAAAGATTAAACCAAAAGGGGGGGAAGATCAATGCAACAAATCAACTCTTGATCATGTAAAGCGGGCCTGATGAAAGAATTGAGCAGACCGTACGTGGTCCACGAGCCATATTTTGCCCACCGCTGATCAACTGGTCTGCAGCAAAAATGTAGTTTGCCTCACTGTTGCAATACTTTTTAGAGGAGCCCGTCACTTCTTCCCTCATCTCCCACGTTTGCATTATTTAGCAGCTTCACTGAACTATAAATTAATCCTTCATTTCTCCTCTCGGGGTAAATTCACATTTGCAGCTTGTAAATAAAGGAAAAAGGTGGCAATATATTGGACATGCTGCAGTCGCCACTTGTTGGTACTTTTTGTTCAAAAGCAAACAATGGCTGCCGGCCCCTGCAGATGTTACGATAACAGACGCGGCGATGATGTAACAACGATTTGCTATTTGCTGTCGTTGATGGTTGAGCGCTTTCGCGTCGGGCCAGCTGTCGAGCTAATTCCGGCCTCGGATGGAAACATGGGAAGCCGGCGACCACATTTTATAGCGGAGATCTCGGACTTACATAATAATAATAAAAAGAAAAGAGCTGAAGCCATACCTGGTTGCGGTCTCGTGCATTAGCATAGCGGAATCTCTGGATATAGTAGAAGACAAGCCAGGCGAGGGAGATTATCATGAGAATGATGAAGGAGATGGAGACAAAGACTACCGACGTTCTGCTCACATACTTCTGCAGGTTGCGCGTGCCCACAGTGATGTGCAAGGTGACGGCCACCTGCTGCTCCAGCAGCGCCATGATCTCCCGACCTTTGTGCTCCGGGATCATGATGGCCACTATGTCGCCTGTACCTGCGCACACCAGCCAAACGGCAGCGGGTCACAACGGGATGGTCAGATGTACGTGCAAGCTCGATTCTCAGCAACATTTGCAAACTGGCCTAGTGGTGAATGTTTGTGTAGCTTTTACTTTGGAAAGCTATGATAACATTTTTTTCCCCCAATTTTCTGACATATTACAAAGACCAAAGCAGAAAATGAATAATTCATGTTTGTGTATGTTTTCTACTTTGTCAATATGAAGTAATCTTTTTGGATTAAAGAGGTGAAAATTAAACCTTTTTTTTTTTTTTTTTTTTAATCTGATTGATAGCTTAAAGCGGAAATCAACCACCAATATTTTTTTTTGACAAATAACATGTTCTATGCAGCCCCACTGGTCTAATAATCGTATTGCGGCTAATATTAGTGTTAGCGCAATATGAGTTAAGAAGCGAAATCCAGCCATTTTTATCCATCTCAGGGGGCGGCAATTTTGCCACTTGCTGTCAAAGTGAAAATGACATCACAGTTGCTCAGGTAACAACCAATCACAGCTCGGCTTAAGAAAACAGGTGACCTGTGATTGGTCATTGCCTGAGCAACATTGATGTCATCTTCAGTCGACAGCAAGTGTCAAAATGGACGCCCTTTTGAGATGGATGAAAATGGCCTGATTTTGCTTCATACCTCATATTGCACAAATGTAATATTAATCAGAATGTCATGTTTAGACTATTGTCAAGAAATGTTTAAGGTTGACTTCCCTTTTAAGCGACAAAATAATCAACTTGCTAGTTACAGCTCAACTTGTTTTACAGTTAAAAAATGTGAACGAAACATTTTTGCCTTCACCACATTGTTGGCAAAAAAAATGTTACGCATGCTGGACAATCTGTGACGCATGGAACCTCAACCGTTTCCACTCGTCATATGAGAATAACAAGTTGTGTGCTTTCAGGGACTTGATTCAAAAGAGTGACGGCACATCATATTCCCTGGCCTCCCTCAATGAACTTCATGGCAACTCCCAGGGGTGACTTCTGAACTTCTCAGACAACAAACATGTCTCCCGCTGTCACACAAGAGCCACCAGTGCAAATCTGCTAACATTACCACCACTTGTTGCACCGCACTACTGCATAAATCCATTTATGTAACTGCTAAAAGTCAGCCAACCGTGCTCGCGGAGTCAAACCTAATTAATTAAAAGCGGAATTTTTGCTGCCGTCTATTGAAACACAGAGTCCTCCAGAGTACAAACAAACGACACACACTGTTCTCCTTACAGTGGCGAGAGATAACACGAGCGAGGTGTTAGGAAGATAATGCTCGCCATGTTAACACCAACAAAGCACGCTCAGGCGGCCAACTGCCACCTTTGGGATGACCGTGACAGATGGTTGATGCTGCCATGTAGCTAAATAAGCGGATTTGCTTAAGTAGCATCCGAACGTGTGGCAGCGTTGTCAACAGTCAGCTGACTGGGATATTTACATCCACTTGTCCAACACATTTATCATTTTATTGAACACAACCACACGGGTGGAAGTCAAGTCAAACATTTTTGTGACAATAAAATGTCCTGTGAACCCACAATAGTCCAAACATGGCTTTCTGATTAATATTGTGTTTTTAGAAAATGCATTATCAGCACCAAAATCCACCCATTTTTATCAGTGGCGGCCATTTTGCCACTTGCAGTTGACTGAAAATGACATCACAGCTGCACGGGGCTCAGCTAATGCTGCATTTGAGGATGGTCGGAAGTCGGACTTTTCAGAGTTCAAACCAGGAAGTGTGTACGGGAACGCCACCTTGAAGTCGGAAATTCCACTTGTGAAGTCTGAAGAAAAAAGGGACCCCGACTTCACCGGCAGACTACACTACAATGTAATGTGATGTCATTTTCACTCGACAGTTAGTGGCAAAATGGCCGCCGCCTTAAATGGATACAAAAAAAAAAAAAAAAAAGGTGGATTTTTCTGCTTAATTTTTGTTAAATCCATTTTTTAAATTTAATGTTTGGTCGACTTTGTTTTTTATTCATATCAGAGGGGCGGCCATTTTGCCACTTGCTATCGACTAAAAGTGACAATGCTCAGTGTTTGTTTCATGTTTTTTGACAGCAGGTGGCCTTAAACAGCTAGATGCCTCTTTTTAATGACCTCCAAATTTCTATTTTTTGTCAAGTGAGTTGAATTGAGTTCACTGCCATTATCATTCACACATCTGAACTCGCAAGTCCAACAAAAATGAATAAGAACAAATTATGTGCCTTGGCTCAGTAAAAGTTAGTCTAAGTATCCAATTGTGACATGAAAGGGTTAAACCCAGCCTGAGTACTTTTTTTTTTTTTTTTGCAGCCCAGCTGCATTGGCTCGGCGCTCAGGAAAAGTTCCGCTCTTTATTTGGCAGCCCCGCGTCGGGTCTAAAACACCGGTCGACGCGCTCTACATCGCCTTCCTCGTCTGTCTGCCAGCGATGACATCACCACGTCCCCTACTCCACCTCTTTGATTCAAGGAAGCGGAGGTCTTGGGAAAAAAAAACATATCTTGGAACTAGTAAGTGCTTTGGTGCAGGTGTAGTTTGTTGGGCTGGTGCCACGTTGACGTGCTTTAGGATTTATTTTGTTGCCATGGACGACCAAACACTCCTGGAGGCGTTATCATTCTTGAAACCATTCCAGGATTAATTGGCAAAAATGATGGACATCCGTGATAAATCTCGAGATTTCTGACAATTTGCCAAAAAAAGAGTCACGCATTTCCAAGTGGAGCCTGTCAAATAAGGCTGGAGGCATTTCTGCGGTTTTATTCTGGTAGCAGGCCGCCACTCCTTCATGAAAACGAGCAACACACTGGCAGAATATTTACAGCTGGAAAACTTGGTGCGGGTCTATTTGGGAGTTTTGTGTACATCCACTTTTCTGCTGTTTTTATGTCCAGGAAGAGCACAAAAATCTGCGGTTAGGCAAATATAGGTAAGATCATTCTACTGAAAAACATCACAGTAGTAAATCAAGGTACCTATTTGTGCTTTGCTGGCATCTTAAGGTTTTAGAATGAGCACAAAAAACTCAAATATGAGAGTTTTTAAACAAATAGCTAGATATAGGTTAGACAGAAAACAAACACAAACAGCAAACTGTTGAACTGAGTTGGCTGAAAAACGTTCACTCTGCAGCAGTAGTTCTCAACTTGGTGGGTTGTGACCCAAAAGCGAGTCACGAATAGGAACAGCTAGTTTAATAATAATAATAATAATTTAAAAAAAAGAAGTTTATTTTGTTTTTTGTTCCAGGAAAGTCAATATTGTGTGAGTGTCAGGAAATGTTACTCACTGATGTTCTAGCAACTAAACAAATACTTTGCAGTTCAGCCTTTGGCTAGCGCACGTCATAGCTAGCAATATGCTTTAGGCAGTATGTCAAATTTACTTGAAACTAGGTGTAACATCGTAACATAATGTAAATATTTTGTTGAATAATAACCATAATTTCCAGAGGCTATTTCTAAACAACCAAACAAATAATAATTTGTGTAACTTGCCTAAAATTGGTCACGACTTTGCGAAAATAGGAAGATGCGAGCCCCAGGGCAATTCGTGGGGGATAGAGAATGAACCTTGACATGAACAAGCAAAAATCTGCAAGTAATTGACGTCCCTGTTTATAGTTGCCTGTAGATGCTGGAAGATGACAGGAAAGCACTAATTGCATCTAAGTCAAGCTCAGGCACCAAAATTCCTCAAGATCAGCACAAAACAGTGACTAGGTGAGTTTCCATTTATTAGCCGTGGTGTCACAAGGCGGCGGCAAAGCCTCTACTATTGTCAAAATGTCTTCATAGTTTGGCAATAAAGCTCCTTGGCTCATTTCAACATAGTTCCCTGGCACCAAGATGCCACATGATGGCTGCAAAATCACTACTTTTGTCCAAATGAAGATCCTCAACTCACTTCAACTTAGTTCGTTGACACAAAAATGCCACAAAGAGGAGCACAATGACAGAAAACGTGAGTTTTGCTGCAAATAACGAGCTCAATTGAGAGCCATCACGTCATCATACTTCCTTGACACCGATTCCTATGTAGACAATGCTTTAATTTGTTTCGTTAAGAGCATAAAGAATGTGAACAGGTGACCCATTCAGCTAATAATTGCATATGTTTGCATTGAATTCTGTAGCAGGATGGAACACTCATGGAAAAAAAAGCCTGCGTGTGTGTTGGTCTCACCAGAGTGGGGCATGGTGATGGTGTCATTGGTACCACTGGAGCCCACATTGTACACGACCACTGCCGAGGCGTTGTGGCCGGCCGCGTTCCGGATCTTCTCGCGGTAAGTGCAGTTCCCCGCGGCCACCAGCGCCACCCAGGCGGCGGCGGAGCGCGACGCCGGCGGGAAGCGGGCCGCCGGCTCGCACATTTGTCGGTCCTGCGGCAGCGACGGAGCAAACACCAGTCCCCGGGCTTCCCTCTTGGGCGAGTGCTCGCCATAGCGGCCGCACTCGCTCTTGTCGCTGCGCGGCCTGGCGGTGAGCGGGTCCAGGTAGGTGATGTTGACGAAGGCCGTGTACCACTCCTCCTTCTCGGCCACGGTGAAGTCCAAGCACAACAGGTGCACCGAGCACAGGGAGGAGACGAGCCACGTCGAGAGAGCCACACTGCGGCACAGGCGAGTGATAGACGGCGCCATGGTGCAACCCGGAAATACAGCAATTAATAACAAACAAACGAGCACGGGTCCGGGTGGCGACCACTCGACTGGTGCTGATCCACTTGCGAGAACTCTACTACACATCACCACCTGCGAGGGGCGGACGGAGGGGGGTGGTGGGTTTAGTTGTCAGTTGCCGCTTTCTGATTGGTCAAGCACAGTAGAGCACGTGACATGGGCGCGGCCAATGTTGCTTTGAAGCATAGGGGCACGTTGATCTGCCTGACTAAAAATAAAAGCTCTACGTGCAAAAAAAAAAGGAAAAAAAAAGAAAAAGAAAAAAA
This sequence comes from Festucalex cinctus, assembly GCF_051991245.1. NCBI lineage: Eukaryota > Metazoa > Chordata > Actinopteri > Syngnathiformes > Syngnathidae > Festucalex > Festucalex cinctus. The sequence continues at coordinate 5,327,425 of NC_135416.1, read as the reverse complement.
ACTGCGAGGAATTATTAATTTATGTCATAAATAAATTATGACATAATTTATGTCATACCACCACCACCACTACCAACGTGTACCACGTACATTACCAGTTGAGTTATCAACTTTCGTGTTCATTAAAAACAAGACTGTTTTTGTTTTTTGTTTTTTTTTTATTCCTGAAATGTATGTTTGTTATTGTAAGCTACTGCAACATTATGCACTTTGAACATTAACACTGCCCTTAAATGTATAAATCATAAATGACTTTAACAATACTGTATTCAATTAAATGTTGCATTTAAAATGTAAATAAAAACAAACAGGTCTTGTTTGCAATCTGCAAGAAATATATGAAAATTTAGAAGGAATTTGGAAATTCTTATTTTGTGTAAATAAACATTACTAAATAAGAACATAAGATTGATCTCAAAGGACAAAGACTTCTCATCATGTGCAACACTTGTCAATGTATCTTACACCACTTGCAATGATATATGTCCATTCCCCCCCCCAAAAACATATATTTTTCAAATTCCATGCAAAATTTTGATGATACTGGGAAAATTGCAAAATAAATGTCCCACAAAAGGTGACCTAATGTGCACGACAACGGGTGGTCATGCTTGTACATATTGTCTATTTTTATATTTGTGTGGACATTTTTTTTTTTTAGACGGACTAGTTGAATCGCTTATCTTTCTGTAAAGTTAAAAAAAAGAAAAAGAAGGAAATGGAAGAAAAAAAATCTTCTGGCTTCCGCGTCGAACGCGGAACTAACTAACGCTAGGGTATTGTTTTCCACCCGATTACATTTTCTGGACGGAACAGTGGACTTGTTCATCCTTTTCGGTAAAGTGAAAAATAACGTTTTGGTCTTTTGCTTTCATTCAAAATGACACCTAGATGTAACCGCCGGAACATTTAAATTAAGTACTTAACAACGTACTATTGGCTCTAAAAGTGAACGTCGTAAATTACTCTTTCTTACGTATGTAATTTATCGTAACGTTAGTGGCTAGCCACTAGTGATATCGTACCGCTAGACCACTTCAAACTTTTAATTGCCCTTTTCCTGACGAGTTTCATTAACTATTTGATATAGCTGAGAAGTATTGATACTAGACAAGCAATTTAAAGTCTTCACATTTGTCGAGTTCATTATCATAGCGTCACTTTAATGCTTGGCGTGGGTTCTGGTGAAGGTTACTTTTCTTTTGAGTGCCAAAATGCCCAAAAAGAAGACTGGTGCCCGGAAAAAGGCGGAGAACCGAAAGGAACGAGAGAAACAGAGCCGAGCCAACCGCGACCTGGTGGACTTGGCAAAACACCCTTGCAATGTCAACATGGTGAGATGGTTCATTTTACACATTTTTAAGTGTCACAGCCATGAATGTCTTCTTTCTCCCCGCTATGTAGGATTGTGACAAATGTCAGAGGTGAGCATTTCAATCAGCAATGCTGTTAGGATCGACAAAGCGCTCACCTTGTTTTCTTTTCCTAGGAAACAGAAGAACAGAGCGTTCTGTTACTTTTGCAATGCCGTGCAGAAACTTCCCACATGTGCACAATGCGGTGAGTGCAAAAATATTTCACAATTTTGCTCTTTCGTTATGTTGTATGTTGGTTCATTTTTTATTTATTTTTTTACACACAAGGCAAAACCAAGTGCATGAAGGCTTCAGACTGCGTCGTCAAACACCCTGGGATCTACAGCACCGGCATGGGAATGGTGGTAAGTTGGAAGCAAACGTAGTCCTGCATCCAAAGTCTGAATGATCCATGATGAGATTGTACAATTTGGATTTTTTTTAATGAAATTTACAGGAAAAAAAATATTCCTCAAATACGATTTTATTTCCAAGTAATTTCAAAGTTTGTATAACAACATCAATGCTAATTTAATTGGCCCATTTTACATTCTGTGTTAACAACAACAACAAAAATAACTTCTGGAAAAAACAGTTTATAGTCGCATTTCAGAAGAAAAAGGCAATGTAGTTTTACAAAAAAAAAACAAAAAACATATATATATATATTAGGGGTGTTAAAAAAAATTCGATTCGGCGATATATCGCGATACTACATCGCGCGATTCTCGAATCGATTCAATAATTGCAAAATCGATTTTTTTTTTTTTTTTTTTTTTTTTTTTAGGATTCACACCTTAAGCATGGAAGAATGTTATATGAACGGAACATTAAGCCTTAATATTTTATTTCAATGCTGTTCAAACATGAAACAAATTACAACCTCTATAAGACTGAAATTTCAGATAAATAAATAATACATTTTCATATAAATCTTACTCTACAAGCTTACTGATTAGTATTTTCTAAATTTGAATGAAAAAAAATCGCAACAATCGGCTTATAAATTCGCATCGGGATTAATCGGTATCGAATCGAATCGTGACCTGTGAATCGTGATACGAATCGAATCGTCAGGTACTAGGCAATTCACACCCCTAATATATATATATATATATATATATATATATATATATATATATATATATATATATATTTCCGGTATAAAACCATGTTGGAAATGGTGACCATTGTCAAATGAATACCTCTGCGACTGTTTCAATTAAAATAAAGCATTATTATCAAGGTGAAGACAGAATTAAAGCAATACTTTGAATCAAATATTATTTTGAACTAATGTTTGTGTACATGTAGCCTGCACTGGACTTGTTTTTGTGATGCAAATCACCTCTGCGGCCGCTAGGGAGCAGTATGCGACTTCTGTGAAGCTTGGGTGTGCCACAGTAGGAAATGCCTGAGCACTCACGCCTGCATGTGTCCTCTGACTGAAGCTGACTGCATTGAGTGCGAACGCGGAGTGTGGGACCACGGTGAGACACCCCCCCACCCCCCTCCACTCCCCATGCACACACATTAATTATATTGGGTTAAGTTGCCCTCACATTTCCCCTCATTCCTTCAACAGGCGGGCGTATTTTCCGCTGCTCCTTCTGTCAAAACTTCCTGTGTGAGGATGATCAATTTGAGCACCAGGCCAGCTGCCAAGTCCTTCAAGCCGAAACATACAAATGTGAGTCACTAGTGTCTTGGTTCATATTTAGGAGGAGGTGTGCAATTATATCGGCAGGGTTGGCATGCATTCGTAACCTGGATTTTTTTTTTTTTTTTTTTTTCTTCCCTACCCTTCATTCCAATCTAGGCGTTTCCTGTAACCGACTGGGCCAGCACTCGTGCCTGCGCTGTAAGGTAGGAATGCAGCTTTGCTTACCTGTGCAGAGTACAACATGAGTTATGTGCATTTTTGTTATAATTCAAAACATTTTCCAGGTGTCTTAATAACGTGTTGGTCAAAATACGCCAAAAGATAAGAATTGCTGCATTACCTAACACTATTTATAGGTCAGCGGTGGGCAAAATATGACTTTTTTTTTTTTTTTTTTAATCCAGCCCACTGCAGATTTACATATTTGTTGAAATTGGGGCTGCAACTAATGATTAGTTTAATGATTGATTAATGTGTATTTTTTTTCATTGACTTTTTTTTTTTTTTTTTGGGGGGGGGGGACATTTCCATCCGTTCATTAAAACAAACAGGACGTCACATTATTTAATATTATTTAAAGGGATACTTGACTCATTGAGCAATTTTCAGCAGTGAAACGTTCATATTTTGTCCAGAATGAATTTGATAACTTCATTATTTTTCATTTACAGTACAATTATACCTTTAAAAAAGTATTTTTTTTTTACTTGCTTTCGACTGAGGACGACATCACCTGTGCTGAGGAAGTAGGTAACGACCAACCATGGTTCACCTGTTTTCTGGGTTTGGTCAGTAAAATGTGCCATGATTGGTCGTTTGCTACTTGCTCAGCACAGGTGATGTCATCATCAGTCGACAGCAAGTAGAAAAATTACTTTTTAAATGTATTAATTGTACATGAAAAATAATGAAATTACCACAGTAATTATCGACAAAATATTAACTTTTTACTGCTGAAAATGGCTCAATGAGTCAAGTATCACCTTTAATAACAAAAAAAACATGATTCACTTCCTGGTTTGGTTTGTATCATGTCAGAAAATTGGCAAAAGTGTTGATCATTGTTTTTCAAAGTAAAAGCAGATGTTCGTAAATGTCTTATTAAAAAACAAAGATAATCACTATAATCATCTATGAATGGCGTGGGCCGTATTCTGGTTTAAAAATAAAAAACAAGTCTGTCTGCTCCTGATTTAGTCCCAAGGTGTGAAATGAGCCTGTTTTGAGGTTTTCTCATTCTAATCTGGCTTTCATTACCATGACGACAACTCGTCTATGTGAGCAAGGGAATTAAAAAGGAGAGCAAGCATTGTACTTAACCAAAATATTTCAGTGTGTCACTTATCGGAAGTTAACGTCATCCGCTAACACGAAAAACAACACCAGTGTTTAATTTTTGGCTTTTACATGAATGCGAATCCAATTTTTTTCCAATATGGCAACTCCAATTACTACGAGGCGACATTAAAAGTCTCTGTTGTCCTCCCAAGTCATGCTATTGCGACGACCACGCCAAGAGCAAAGTGTTCAAGCAGGAGAAAGGGAAGGCGCCGCCGTGCCCCAAGTGTGGCCACGAGACGCAAGAGACCAAAGACCTCAGCGTGTCCAGTGAGTCCCCGCAAACGCCTCAGCGTGCAAACGTGTCACATGACCATCACTCTGTGTGCACGTGTTCTCATTCTCACCCCACCGCGTCCATCGCAGCTCGCACGTTGAAATTCGGACGGCAGGCTGGCGCTGATGACGATGACGACGATGATTACGGAGCGTCTGGCTACGACAACTACTGGAAAAACGTCGCGTCCGGAGGCGGAGGACGCAACTACGATGACGACGACGACGATGATGACTATGAGGATGATGATGATGATGAAGATGATGAAGAGGAGGAAGACGAGGGCGAAGAAGAAATGGCCGCTCTTAAATTAGACGGAGCTGCCAAAGTCTGAAATGGGACAACAAAGTTTTATTAAAAAGTCAGGTGGCGGTTTTGTTTCATGTTGTTCCGATACCATTTTTTTTTTATGCCCCCGATACTGATTCCGATACCCAGCTTTGCAGTATCGGCCGATGCCAATACCATACCGATACCTAAGTTTTTTTTTTTTTTTTCTTCTCAACATGAAAAAGTTGTCCTGCCATTGGTTCAGAGGATTCAAGGGCCAATAGGATATCTAAGATCAGCGTGCAGTGAATATGTCACATATCAGTGAATGTCGTGCACAAGCAAGACACAAGATGCTGCATCCAAAGTCCTATATTAGCGTTAGAATTTAGACATTGCCATGTTACTTGTTAGTACTCGCTGATACCGATACAACTGTTTTAATGCAGTATCGGGGCCGATGGCGATACCAGTATCGGTATCGAAACACTAGTTTTGTTCCCTCAAACTTTTGATCATTTTTTTTTATTGACTACACTGTCAAATATGTTACGTGCCACAATAAAATAATTATCACAGAAATTAACCATTTCTTTTCTGGAAATAACACTACATTAGATTCACATCCACACATCATAATCAGAACAATAAACAATAATATATACATAATGCATAAAGTGAATATAAAAAAAGTCTACACACCCATGTTCAAATGTGACCTTTAACCTGTAACATGACCAAACAAAAATCTTTGAGAGGGGAAATAGTGTTTGCTAAAGTGTGCACACCCGCAAACATGTTAAATAGGAGTCAGAAGTGTACATACCTGCCACCATTTAAAGGGCCCCATGAACCCCAAATAAAGTTCGGATGTTATAGATATCCTGTGGGTTTTTTTTTTTCTTGTTTTTTTGGGGGGTAGTCACAAATATAGTTATTTCATCGGATGCACTTTGAATGGTGGAGAATATAAAAAGCACCACAAATTGATCCGCTTCCCTCCCTCTTCTTCCTCCCTCCCTCCTCATTCAGGTGACGAATCAGAGGCGTTCACTTCACTGAGCATGAGCGTGTAATGTGTAACTTTATTTCTTGAGGGATCTCCGCGCGGCGTGCGTCGTCGACTTCGTAGCCGCTGACAAGAGCCTACACGGAAGGAATCCTCCGTCCAAGTCCCGCGGCAGTCAGTGTGGCGACATGTTGCGGTGACCGGTGGACTGCAACTCCGCCACACCAGCGGGGCGCACTCGGCGGCTTCATGACGACGCGCCTGCTCGTCCTCCTCAAGACGATTACTCGTGTAAGATGACTTTTCTTTTTTTTTTAAATCTTGTCATGCGTTTTTTGTTTGCGATTGAACGCGACAAGTCGTGCGCAATGGCAACGCGCGTGGGGTGGTGGGTTGCACGGCTCGGTTAACCGCATGAACCGCGCGTGCTCTGCTCTGCCAAGCAGCTTTTTTTTTTTTTTTTTTAATATAACAGCGGCAACAGGAAAAAGTCCGTCTTAGTTTCACTTTGAGTTGGATCGGTGTGGTTTGGGAACGTCGCCCTCTGCACTTTCTCAAGACGTGCAGCTCAGAGGTTTGACACTTTGGGTGGGATGATTTGCAAGCTGCAGCTCGGAGATAAATATGACGAGAACATATTTATTTGACCGTTGCACAATCAACTAGTTTTGATTGGCTGTAGCCGGCGTTCTTCAACGTCACAAGAGTTAATTGTCATTTAGTAGATTAGCATTTAATTGCAGACATTAGGGACACATGACATTACAATGGCAATCATTCAAGGGAAGGGATTGGCAACGCAGAGCCTTTCTTATTTAACAGAAAAGAAAACACGAGAGCTACAAAAGCCTTTTCTACAAAGATCTAAAATGTTTTCTTTTATTGTCTTTAAAAAAAATTCTACTTCTGCATGAAACAAAAGTATTGCAACTCTAAATATTCAAGTGAGCCTCTTCGTATTTGTGGGGGGAAAAAAAATAAAACATAATAATAATCGGGTGTCTTTTCTGTGCATTACGTCAGCACGTCTGCCATATTGGATGTGCATTGCATTAGCCAGAACACATGCCATTTATATTTGTAACATGATTATTATGCAATTATTCAATCATAATCCCATGAATTCTGCCTTTGAGTGTTCAACGCCTGAGACATCTCCAAGCTGCAAATGAACAAAGGCGTCTTTGCAGCTCGCGTTCTGTATTGCACTTTACAAAGGCTGGATTGTGTTTTCACTTAAGTAAGCAGCACTTCATCACCGAGTTGCAGAAGTATACTTCTCAGTTAGTGTAGAGTAGTGGTTCAGTTACAAAACTTTTTGGGGTTCTGTACCCCCAAAACCGTTTTGTCGTACCATGAGTACCCCCTCACTCACTCGCACGTGTTGATGATTCGCCAAAAGTACAATTTAACACAATTGATTATTGTTAAATGAAAATCATATTCATGTTTTAATTATTTTATATATATTATATATATATTTAATTAATTTAATTCTTTGGCATTCTTTTTACTTTAAACATAAAAATAACAATATTTATTTGAAAATAATGAATAAATAAATAAATAAATACATGTTAACATTTTTCCTTCTGTTTTAATTCTTCTTAGTAAGTTAGATTCCCCATCCCTGTTGACCTATTTTTTGAACAAGAAGGAGAAAAAAAAAAAAAGAAAACGTTAATTGGAGGCAACAATTGACTTCAGCAGCTCATTTAAAGGCCCGTGATGCAGGATTCAGAGTTTTTGCACATTTGCGACCCCTCTGGCGAAACGCGGAATGGACGCCAGCGACACGCACGGCCAGGATCGTGAGGATGACGTCATACTCAGAGCAAAAGTTAAAAGTTTCCGGCCCGACCGCGCCAACATTATTTCACTTTACAGGAAAATAGGGCCAACAGTCATTGTGCCTCCGATCCATTATACAATTCTTAAAATTAAGTAAGCGTGAGATCGGTGCATGTGGTGATTTACAGTGGAACACATCACCAAACAAAATGTCTTCTTGAAAAATCCAGATTTGAGAGGATCTATTGGCAAGTAAACATGCAAAAACAATCTGGGAGAGCTTTCAGATTGCGTTTCCTCTATTGGTCGGCTTCAGGAAGTCGTTCAGGAAGCGTGTCCATTGTCGGAGTAAACAGCATTGGGTCAAACTGACAATTAAAATAGAATCACCGCATTCGGTCTGGGGAGCCAAGTGAAAGTTACGCGCAATTCAAAATAGTGTAAGTGAAAGTTGGCACACACGCAACCATTTAAGCTAACAACAACAAAAGCAACATGAACGCCTGTCGACCTAATGTGTACTTTCGCTACAGCAAAAAAATCAGCTGCCAGTCCTTTAGGTAAACACACATCTGTAAGAGTGCGCTTATCTGGTTTCATCACCTCGTCAGAAATGCTTTTATCAAAACTTGTTCAGAAAAGCGGCTCAAGCTCGTTTCATGCAACTCCCAGTTGAAGTTTACCGTCACACTAAACATCAGACAATTACACTTTATTGAAAACAATATAGCTTTGCCTTGTAGAACGTCAGCTTAGCTTAATGCTAACAAACAATGTAAAACTCCATTGACATGTTCATGTTTAGCATCAAAGTGACATTTATTTGAACACAAACAGTGGAACAACATTTGCTGCCGTTGGGCCAATAAAATGGCCACTATTCAGCATACCCCCCCAAAACTAGTGTTTTTCCACTGTTTGTGTTCAAATAAGTGTCACTTAGACACTAAACGTGAACATGTCAATGGTGTTTTACATTGTTTGTTAGCATTAAGCTAAGCTGAGTCACTTTGATGCTAAACGTGAACATGTCAATGGTGTTTTACATTGTTTGTTAGCATTAAGCTAAGCTGACGTTCTACTAGGTTCAACCATCAAAGACAGTAAGCCATTTTCAACACTTTCCGTTGGTCAATAATTCGTAAAAATGATTCCCACAAGTGTGGACTGAACAAAAGTATAGGCTACATTAAAAAAAAAAAAAAAAAAAAAAAAAAAAAAAAAAAAAAAAATGAAATTTGCCAAATTATAACTTGGAATGTGGATTGTGTATCCTTAAAAAAATGACTAATACTACAGAAGCTTACTGAGTCACGTACAGTAGAAGAAGAAGAAATCTCTTCTTCGTTTGTGTCTACATGATTCTACAGTATTATACTGCCTCTAGTGTCCAAGGTGGGTACACCAGAAGGAGCAACAGTATTAAATCTTAGGTATACTGTTTTATCTTTACATTCGCTATAGTTATTACTGATTGTATAGAGTGCTACATATTTTTCCATATTAAATACATTTTAGGATTGGGAAATATTGTGCTTGGATTGCATCATCAGTAATATTTATTTCCCTCGCATGCAGCTAAATCGTCATCAAAACGGTAAAAATGGCTCATGTCACTCATCACAGCTGCTATCACAAAACAAACGTGTTTAATATCTATCTCACGGTGCCAATCAAAAAGTGAGCGTTATTATATCCGTCATGCCAGAATATTGTTGTGTAACACAAATGACAAATGTATTTTTGCGTGTGGGAAAGAATGCCGAGCTATTCATTCCGTGTCAATCACGCAACCGCGCAGTCGATTTCCGACTTGAGCGTCAGCGACGCGTGGACGCGGCGAACATGCGAGGAAGTGCACTAACCCGTTCCGTGTTGTTTCCAGGCAGGCATCCGGCTGCGGCTCTGCCCACACCTGTGCAGGGACAGACACACAACTCAGGTGTGGTGGCTTTGTGTATTTGTGCTGAGGTACGACGACAGCGGGGTCGGATCGCAAACAAACATCATCACATGGCGACTCCACTGTCCACATTTCTACACTGATTCTATTCACGCCAATTTCAATATTTTCACCTCGCTAAATAAGGTCACTCTGTTCCAAAGTGACTTGTTTCAAATTTCCTCATCTTTCCCATTGCACATGTAACCGATTCAGATCATTTACAACATTTTTGGAACCATTTTTTTTCCCTATTGCAGTAATTCCCACATTATCAAAATTCCGCAATTTTCACAATAAAATTCCCAAACGAAGCAGTATTTTTTTTCACCGATTCCAATTTTAAATTATTCAGCTCACCCATAACATCTTCAAAACTATTTATTATATTCCCATACTTAACACAATAAAATTGCCAAATGAAGCAAAAAAAAAAAAAAAAATCACATTACTAGAAAATGCCAAAATATTCTACCAAAAATGAAGTCAGACTTTTAGGAGAATGAAGTCATAATTTACAAAGATTTTTTTTTTTTTACATTACTGTAAGAAAAAGTCATATCACCACAAGAATAAAATCACATTATAGCCCCAATGCAACCATGTTGACAACTTCACCCAGCAATCAAGTGTTGTTTACCAGAAGCTAATGCTAATTTGTGTCACTGCAGCTCTGCTTACCTTTTGTCTTTGACTTGTTAGCCGGGGTCTTGCAACCGCGGGGGACGCGGCTCAAATTTTCTCAACTCGCTTTTATTTAGCGAGCACTTTAAAAGCACCCGCGGCTGAAAAAAAAAAAGGAAGGCTTGTACATGAATACAAATCGAACAGAAGGAGATTGAATGCAACATGCTTCAGAAACAAAGTTTAAAAGAAAAAAAAAATCCTCTACGCAGTGATATGTTCCAGAGCCAAATGCAATCTAGAGAGACCATTAAAAAAAACAAAAAAAACAACAACAACTCTTTTACTCCTCCCACGCGCAAACCACAACAACAGCTAGCTTAATGCTAACATCTAATGCAAAGCGGCATTGAAATTAGGAACAGAAATTAGCATTGACGTTACTGTGAATTAAACTGTATATTTAAGCACCAAAACATTCAATCAAACCATACAGGACATTATGTTCTCTAGTATACCAGACTACTCATTTAATGGCATATAAACAACACAAGCACGTCTGTAACTAAACGAGTGTCTCCATTGTTGCTTGGGCAGCTTCCTGAGTTCGGCTTCATGTGCGCTGTCCGTACGCGACTCTCAAGATCTGCAGCAGTGCTTGAGCGGCCTGACGCCCTTCATTCAGGTGAGCAAAAGGTATACAAGTCCTTTTGCTTTTAGCGCTTCGCAATGTTTTTCTTTTCTTTTTTTGTTTTGAATCCCATTAACGGAAATCAAAATGTTATTCACTTTTCCCTTTCAGAATTCCAGCGCGATGTTGTACGCGCCGTCCATGAACGACATTCAAGTAAGTCAAACGCTACGATTCGCATTGAAACAAAATTTTCCGGGAGCATAGACCTCAAAAGTCCAACAGCAGAAATTTCGTGAGGCTTGAGCAATTCTAAAAAACAAATATGTATGTTCCAGTAATTCCCACATTTACTGTAAAATTCCAGTAAACTCGCATTTACTGTAAAATTCCAGTAAATATGGGAATTATTGGAATTTTACAATACAGCATCATTGAATGCAAAGTTGCTTTGTTACAAGAAAACAATATCCAAACATTATTATAAATGTTGTACTTATGAAGTGAATTCACTTGAAATTTTGTAGTTGCTCTCTCCCGCAGGCCAAATGTGACAATTTGTCCCTCAAGTGTTTCCTTGTGGAGCTGGTGATGGTCATCGGCGAAGAGGATGTTGATATTGACAACGATGACGTCTTGTGCATCCTCAATTTCAACGACAATCTGCATCTGGAAGGCAACGCTGTGAGTTTACGTGTGCCGGAACCTTCGCCAACACGATTTATGTTCAGTGAACTCGAGCTAAATCGAGCTTTATTTTATTTTTTATTTTTTTTTTACTTGCAGATCAGCTGTCCGCCATGCGAGGCGCACTCACTCGGGAACGTCACCACTTTTCTGAACAGACTAAAAACCCTCCTGCAAGCGATGGCTCAATAAAATGCAGATGAGGTACAAATCTGTAATATATTGTATAGAAAGTCAAACGACTTTATATTTACATTGAGCTCCACACGTTTTTGGACAATGACAGAGCTTTACACAATCGTGAACAAAATTGTGCTGATTTTATTAGGAAAAACAATTAGCAAGAGAAAAGATTAATATTACAAAAAGTGAAATTCAAGAAAAAACAGGAAAAAAGTTGGAATTTATGATAAATTCCAACATTGAGGTTGCAATTAAAAAAACAACAATAAAGTCGTAAAGTCACAAGAAAAACTAACAACACAAAATGATCAGAACATCTTAAGTCATAATATTACATGAATAAATGTAATATTACAAAAATAAAGTCAAGAAAAAAAATCTTAGTGTGAAAAAAAAAACTATGAATAAATAGTTAAATAGAGTAATGTTAGTCAAGAATAATGTCATAATAATATAGTCATAAATTTTATGAGACAAAATGGTGATTTTTCAAGAGAAATATCTTAATGAATAAAATAACCGCGATGTCTTTACAAAAATTAAGGTGTAATGTTACGAATAATAAAGTAATTTACAAGAAAGAAACCTTAACGTTATGAGAATAAAGATGAAAACTTACAATGTACAAGAATATTTGGTAATGTTACCAAAACAAAATATGAGTACACAAATTTAATGCTTCATTTTTTTTCCACACAACTTCCCTTCTGACATTTTTCTTTTATTCAATCCAACTATTTCATCAAAATCATAAAAAACAAAAACAAAAAAATGTCATTGTCCAAGTACTTGTGCACCTAAGTACTGTATATACATGTGAATAATTTGTGATTGTGTTTTTTTTTTTGTCATTCTAAATAACACTTTGTATCTTAAATGTGAATGAAATGTGTGAAGTATTCTAGTGATTGGACTTAAGAGGTTGAAATGTAGCAAATTGAAATGTTTGACTGTGACCATAAGCTAATTGCTGAGCATCCATGAATGTACAAGTACAAAAAATATGCTAAAAAGCAGAACTGGAATGAATGTTGTTGGCCCAAAATATGCTAATTGCCAAAAATAAATGAATGTAACGTAAAGTGAAAAACTATGTTGAATGTATAGTGTACAGTGAACTCCCCTTTATCGTGGCGATAAGACCCGCCCACCCACGAATCACGATGCCTGAGAATCTGCACTCGAGACAACAAAAAAAACAACCGACACTTAAAAAAAAAAAAAAAAACTGAATTAAACATAAAGACCATCGTTATAATAGTTTGGATTTTTTTAGACAATTATTTTGACTTTTTTTTTCTTTTAGCTTTAGTTTTTTAGAGTAGATTTTTTTTTCGTTGGGGGGGGTAGTGCTTTGTTTAATGTTATTTTATTAGTTTTATTGTTTTAAATATATGGAGTGTTTGTAGAGTGCTAGATAAAAACAAATGCATAATAATAAAAACAATTCTCAAACCAGTTTGTCCTTCCTTCTTCTGTATGGATATACAGCAACCCCCCCAAAAAATACATTTGAAATGATCCCCGAAAGCTCATGTATACTTACAACTACAAAAACGACATTTTCACTAATTAGTTTTATAAATATAAGCTGTAGTTTTTAAAAAGCAGTTTTGTTTTTATTCCATTCCATAACCTTGGTAAAGACCACCATTTTCAACTTAACCAAATGCTAACTTGCTAACAAAAGTCTGCTAGCTTAATGCTAACATGTAATGTGACACGCCACTGGCGGGCTAACAGAAATTAGCATCAATGTTCCATTAAATATAAAACGTGAAAGTTGGATCCGCGATATGGAGGGTGTTTCACTGTACCTGACTGGTTGTAAACCTGCTATAATGTATGTGACACAAGCAACGTTCTCATACACAACGAGCCACTGAAAAGTCAACCCTCATCGACGGGAGACTTCTGGTAAATGTTTCTTTCTACTCCTCCCGTATCCGTCTGTTATCTGTCGCATCGTGACAACTGTTTGCATCGGAGCGTGCAAGCTCAAGTCTCCCGAATGTTGTAAAGCAGCTTTTTTTTTTTTTGTAAATGAAACATGTCTCGAATTGTTTGATCCTCTGCGTATTTTTTATGATAAACACATGCCACGGAATCCAAATGGAAGAAAACTGTTGACATCTCGCTTTTCAATGAACCAGGAAATGTCCGCTCATGTCTCAAGCACTTGTTGTGACTTTTGCTATTTGTTAGAGAACAGCAGCATGTTGTCGTGACGCGAGTCATGCAGGGGTAATGTTTGGGTCTTGTCTCATGTCTGGGGTCACGCCTGGGTTAAGTTTGAGTAGAGTTCATGACCGTGCGCCAGAGTTCACGACCCGTTACGTAACTGCATCCAGTTTCTACTAGTTTTAGGCTATATGATGTATGTCAAGGATCTTTTATGCTATATGATGTTTGTTGTTGTCGGGAACCATCTGTAATTACAGAGTCAACAGCCAATCAGAGAATTCCATGTCAGTACTAGTACTCATATGTCTAGCCACAACCAAAGAGATTGTTTGACTGTCTATTTAAGGGTCTGAGAATTGTGTGTGTTTTGCCGGATTATCGTCCTGTCCTGTCCTGTGTATAGCGTCTCTGAGTTTCTGCCTCTCGATGTGAATAAACAGATAAAATCGTTTTTGTTTTTTTTAACGTCTTATCATCATTGCTCTTTTTTTTGTGTGTGCGTGCGTTTGCGTGTGTGCGTTTGCGTGCGTGCGTGCGCGCGCGTGCGTGCAAATACGTATAAATTTATACTCATGAATTCACCTAAAGCCTTATAAATATCCCATTACCCTTCGCCTTAACCAGGTACTTCAGAATCTTGCCAGAGTCGTGAGGTTTAAATGGTCAGGAGACCAGAGAAAAGGTCAGAAAAAAATAAAGAGAAAAGAAAGATAAATCAAAGTGAAATCCAGCACCGACCAAACACTTCCTGCCTACCCCATGATTACAAAATCAAAGTCTTACGCCAACCCCGGAAGCCTCTAAATTCCAGCAAATTTAGCGAGATCTCAAGAGACCAGAGGAAAAACTAAAGAGAGGAAGGAGGGAAGGATCGATAAGGCAGAGTGAGATCCATAGAAGCCAGTACATCCAATCCATCAAAGTGAAATCCAGCACCAACAAAACCCCTCCTGCGTGGTTACAAAACCAGAGTCTTATGCCAACCCCAGAAACCTCAAACTTCCAATAAATTGAGATCTTAAGTGACCAGAGGAAAAACTAAAGAGAGGAAGGAGGGAAGGATAGATAAAGCAAAGTGAGATCCACAGACACCAGCACCCACTGATTCAAGGGGCTGTGGGAGGGAGAGGCTACTTCTGTTGAGTTTCAGTAGATGCTGGTGCGACGGATCTGGCATGCATAAGGACCACCACCAAAGAAAGAAGCCGTCAACCGCGGTCCAGCAAAGCGAGCCCCCACCCCCCCCACCCCCAAAATCCCCAGGCCGCGGCAGCACCAAGGCCACCCCCAAGCCACCCGAGCGGACACCGGTCGGCGAGCCGACCCAGACGCCCGGAACACCCCCGCCCCAGCCCCGGCCCACACCCCCGAGCCCAAGGCCGCAGAACGAGGCCCAGCGGGCCCCCACAGCGCAGATAACAGATAAAATCTTATTTGTGTCTGCGCCTTTGGGATCCAAACCTCTCAGTACACAACACATGTTGTGTAGTGAATAGTGAAACATTAAAGGTCAAATTAAGTTCACCGCTTCATCCTGAAATTTCACCCCAAAGTCAATTATGCAGATAATAATTTTACAAAAAAAAAAAAAAAAAAAAAAAGAGGCAACAGCTTTATCCATCCGAGTTACACATGTAGACACACAATACTCACAGGCATATATCACAGGCATATATTCTTTATCTTCTGTGGAGAAACGACTCTGTAATTTTTTGACCCTCTTCTGTGTATAAATGTATACATTATACTGCCCCCTGGTTGCAAAGATGAATTAAAGTATGACTTCATGATGCACAAATTGCTTAATTTCTTTCTTTTTTTAAAACATCAATTACTATATTATTACTGTTTTACAATTCTACAAAGTGTTATTTTTCAACATTTCTTGTCTGTTTTACGGAATCGGTTTAAGGAATTTCCATTCATTTTAATAAGGAAAGATTCACACTTAAGGACATGACAAGCAAATAGAAATACGTTTTTATTTGTTCAAGGCAACAAATGACATTTTGTACAAAACGGGTCAAACCCAATGTTTCGGCGTAGAAAAAAAATAAATATTTGTTGTACAGTATTCAGAAATGACACGTATGACATGTAGAGCTGCTCATCGGACCCGACGGTACCTTATCAGTGAACACCAGGCGGCAAATAAACAACAAAGACAGGAAGCGGGTCAAGTGTCCACCTTTCCGTACGAGCCGTCGGGCGGCCGGTAAGACTTTGGGAAGGCCATCAGCTGCAACATGTTGAAGGCGTACTTCCTGCAGCCGATGTTCTTCTCCACGTTGTCCATGCGGCAGCCTTCTCTGGCGGCCAAAATGCAACGACAGCAGCAGCAGCGGTTACCACAGGATTTTCAAATTCAACTCAAAATGTGCTTCCTAAAAATTACATGTAAAATGTTGGCATTTAAAAAAAATTAAAAAGATCCTTCACTTATTTAGCCCATTATCGCAATAAAAAGTGAATATTTTGTCTAGAATTAATTTGATAATTTCATTATTTCTCACGCACAATTAGTACCTTTAAAAACACATTTTGCAACTTGCTGTCGACTGAAAATGACATCACAAGGGCTCAGGTAACCAATCACAGGTCACCTGTTTTCCAAGTTTGGTCATGTGACTTTGACAAGCTGAGCTGTGATTGGTTAACTGAGCCTTTGTGATGTCATTTTCAGTCGACAGCAAGTTGCAAAATGTGTTTTTAAAGGTACTGATTGTACATGAAAAACAATGAAAATATAAAATTTATTATAGGCAAAATATTAATGTTTGACTGCCAAAAATGGCTACATAAGTAAAGTATCCCTTTAATAACTTTTGAAAAAGATGTGACTAAACCAAAACATACTGGCCTGGCAGTACAATAAATAAATAATAATAATCTAATGATAATATTGTTTGCAAAAGTAAAAAAAAAAAATATATAATGTACTACAATACTTTATAATTATTTTTCAATGAAATTACAGCAAATTTCCTAATAAAATAGCTATGGTTAAAAATAATAAGAAAATAATATACAAGTACGGATACCATTGGACATTGCTGTCTTTTGGCTCTTTATGTCATTAAAAAAAGTAAAATAATTTTTCTATTGACAAAAAATTGAATACAAATGTTTTTTTTTTTCTGCAGGGTACGGTGCATTCAAATTCTTTAATTTTCTAAATTCAGTCAATATATGTAAGAAATATAAGAAAAACATACCTGAATATGAAGTGAGAAAATATACAATATTGCCATATAATTTCTCTGAATATAATGATGACTACGGATTGTTTTGTTTTGTTTTGAAAATTATATTACTTTTCGGGGTAAAAAAACAAAAAGCCAACAACAATTATATCATTTTTATTTTAAGTGTCCTGTTTAACACGGCAAAAATGATTGTGTGAAATGAAATACACACAATAAATATGTTATGAGTAATTCAAAATGACAAGTAAGAACTCCACTTGTTTGTCCACAATAAAGAGAACAAGCCTCAAGTAGTGTAAGCGAGCAATCTTGAGGGTGCGGCGTTGGCATGAGCTTATTATACAGCAACAAAGTCCACTTGGAAAGTGACGTGAAGGACGACAACCACTTGCGTCACCGACGTCTCAGATTTCCTCAGCTGCACATTTCCCCAAATCACAAGTCTGTTGATTACAACCCTGCCCTTGTTTGTCGCGCTATTAAACGTGAATTGTTTGTCCGGTACGACAACTTGAACGCAACATTCCAGCAACAGGAGGCCGCCGATCTGGTAAAGTCTGCCTGATGGGAACGGCCGTAACACTTGTTTTGACTCCACTTGGATTTTACTGGCAGTGTTACCGGACTCAAATTGACCGAATGCTAACAATAGCATCATCGCGATTTAAGCTAACGCTAACAATGTAGGTTAACTAAAAAGTTGCTTTTAACAACAGCCCGTTAGTTGAAATGAATGGTCAAATGCTCATGTAAGTTTTTAGTTCAAGTTAGTGAGCAGACACGCACCTGACACTTTGAAATACACACAATAGCAACCCTCATCATTCAAGCAGTACAATAGAACCAAATCCTCAGAAAGTTGTATTGCTGCATTCGAGGATGGTCGGAAGTCGGGAATATCCGAGTTGAAACTTCCCAGTTCCGACCTCAAAGCGTTCGAGGTGAAAGTAAACAACCAAAATGGCGGATCGTGATAAATTGTTTTTTATTTTGGTCCTCAAAACTCAATTTGACCTCCAGAAAACTTACCTTTTTGCAATTTTGCTTCATTTATTGTTTTAATCTTATTTCATAAATATTCCATACAGTTAAGTAGTTTACCGTATAATTTCATGGAGGGATATAGCGGCAATACTGTCACGTACGTTGCATTACATGAAGTTATGGTGAATATTTATGAATGAAGAAAGTTATCTAGTTTTATACTCGAGCAAATTGTGTTTTGCCATTCGGAAGTCGGGGTCCTTGGTTTTTTCCGACTTCGCGAGTGGAATTTCCGAGTTCAAGGGGGCGTTCCCGGACGCACTTCCAGGTTTGAACTCGGATATTTCCGACCATCCTCGAATGCAGCATATGTGTGCGAGTGTCACGACGAAGAATGGCGAGCACGGGTGCCGAAGAGAGCGAGCGAAGGCGTGGTCAGTTGTCAGCAGCTTTATTGATACTTTGCCAGCAGAAAAACCAAACTTAAAATGAGCCAGACGACCAGCAGGTGGGAGCTGACGAGCAGCAGGGCGATGGGGTAAAAGTGACGCGACGTGGGTTTGCTCTCGGCCGCCGCGCCCGCCTCGGGGTCCTCCCAGAGGCCCAACTCTCCGTGGGACAGCCGACTGAGGGGGGGAGGGACATTAGGACGGACATCGCCCCCGATTGCGGGCAGAGAGAGAGCCAAAATAGGCAGGTTAGTATGAGATTTCTATCCTGGGAGGATGAAGACAACAAGGAAGTCGAAGGACGAGCCATGATGGAAATGGAGGAATGCAGCATGGATGGTGAGAAGGCGGCATGCAGGAACTTTCCGACCTACCAACTCCATTCATACACCTGTTTCAGGTTAAAACTATTATTCTACCTCAAATTATAAACCTGGGATTGCACTCTTGAAGATTTTGCTTTGTGCATCCTTGAAAGAATCCTTGCTGGACCCAAGGAAGGTGGAGTCAACCGCCTAAAAAATTCTTGACAATATGTTCTATGCAGCCCCACTAGTCTAAATACAGTATTGTGGTTATATCCTCCTGACTACCAGGAACAAAAATATTGTCCAATCATGTTTATTTTGATATTCCACAATCTGTGTGAAGTAACAGGAACACTGCAAGACATTTTTGAAAAAAAAAAAAAAAAGTTTTTATTTTTAAGCTATGATGTGTCCACTACAGAGGACATTTTTTAAAACTCAAATGCTAGGCTCAAATACAGTTAAAATAATTTAATGTGTTCTTAAGAGTCTTATAGAAAACATGCTAACAACATTTAAAGCCTAAATTTGTTCAATAAAAAGTGTTATACACTTCCCTAAAAAGTGCTTGCACTGAGGGAAGCCATTTTCTTTTATGATGCAATCAAATGTAGCAAAGCCCCCGATACATTTGGTATCATTGGAAAGCTCTGAATGTCCTCTATAGAGCGCAAAAGGAATTAATTCAATCGTCTGCACTGGGTGGGAGATATTCAGGTTTTAAAAAGGTCCACTACAGAGGACAAATTTGAATTGTTGGTCGTCAGGAGGATATTGTGAGTGGAATATGAGTTAAGCAGCAAAAATCCTGCAGTATCAGTATCATAAGGCAGCCATTTTGTCACTTGCTGTCGAGTGAAGATGACATCACAGTTGCTCAGGTATCAGGTAACAACCAATCACAGCTCAGCTTCAGAAAACAGGTGAGCTGTGATTGGTTCGTTGCCTGAGCCTGAGATGGATCAGAAACGGCTGGATTTTGCTTCACAACTCATATTTATCAGAATGTCATTCTTAGACTAGTGAGGTCACATTATTGCCAAGAAATGCTTAAGCTAGATTTCCCTTTTAAAAAGAGGTGGTGAGCGTGAGAAACTGGTTTCCCCACATCATTGAACATAGCACACCTGGGTACAGTTAGACGAGAGTCAATTGGTCGTCCTACAGCGCACAATACATCAAGCCCTTCTCTGATTGTACCACACCCAGTGCGACATGAGTTGCATCTGAGAGCACAGGTGTTGCAGAATCCGCATTCGCCATCCAGGTTGTGGATGCCAACCAGTCGAGCAGGTCTTCATCACGGACCTACTTTGTATTATGATGTTTTAAAAGGTTTGTTTTGGGCAAGCCCTGTCATCTTACCGGAAAGCATGCGAGCGGGGTCAAAAAGCACATTCCAGCATGCCGAGCGTACATCAACACAAGCGGCTCGGCTCGGGAGTTAAAAAAACAAAACAACTTTGTTTTCATGCCTCTAATCTCTCACTTTGGATGTTTATACCATTTGGAAACTTTTGATGAACCTGTGCGGTCATAATAAAGACCTTGTTTTGTTGTTGTTGGGTGGTGTTTGGGACACGTATCCATGGAAACGTGTGTGTGTGGGTGGTGATGGTGGAATGCGACAAGCAGGGTGGGGTGTATGGACACAAATGTAACTCATGTTAAAGGGTCAGTTCAACTAAATTAATTCAAGTTTACTTTCTTTTTTTTTTTTTTTTTTTTTTTTTTTTTTTTTTTTTTTTTTTTTTTTTTTTTTTTGAAGAGCTCAGAATTGTTCATTCGGTAGTCTTACCGATTCAACGTCTTGTCATCATTGCTCTTTTCCTTTTTTTTTTTTTTTTTTTTTTTTTTTTTTTTTTTTTGTGTGTGTGTATGTGTGCGTGCGTTTGCGTGCGTGCGTTTGCGTGCGTGCGTGCGTTTGCGTGTGTGCGTTTGCGTGCGTTTGCGTGCGTGCGTGCAAATACGTATAAATTTATTCAAGTTTACTTTCACTAAGTGGCTCATATTGCAAATTTTGTCTCATAACACAGCGAAATAAATAAATAAATACAATTTCCACGTGTTGGTTCGTAACTTCAAGGTACCATTGTGCTGTATAGATTTGCTTATGCTTACTACGTAGGCATGAGAAAACAGACCTCCAAAAAGGCTGCAATGTGCATGCCAGGCCAGTAGGAGGCAACCTCAAAATCCCCTTTCGAATGAGTAATTTTCACTTCAAGACACTCCCCCCCCCAGACGTTTGCACTTAACATTTGAAAATGAGCTCCAATCTGTTCACTAAGATTTTGAGCAAATGCTGAGGATAACGACATGTCCGTTAAAACAGCGTTTGACAAGAAAACTGGTTTGGCAAAGTCACATTATTCTTATTTATTTATTTTTTTATATTATATATTTATTTATTATAATTAATAATAATTAGTGAATTACAATTAATTAATAAATACTTAAAAATTATTTAATTTATTATAATGAATCATGTACTTGTTTTATATTTTGGTTATTTGTTATTTATTATTATTACTGTGCAACGAGGACATTAGAACACCGAAATTGAGTGTTTAACACCAAATCTCTTAATGGATTGTAAGAACAGAAGAAAAAAAAAAAGTCTTATTTGACAAGTACAATATCAAATGTTTTTCATTAAAAAAAAATAAAAATACTCAAGAAAAGTGGGTTGAGGTGAAGTTTTGAAAGTTTTTTTGAGTGCCATCCTAACTAAGTTTAGTGTCATGTAAACTTTTTTCATGTCTGATCCTTCAGAAATGGCCCCAAATTCCAAAAAAGTTCCACAAACACAATGGCTGACTAGTGACTAGGTGTTCATATCACACGTGTAGGTTCTTTTTTTTTTTTTTTTTTCTTTTTTCCCTGCAATGGATTTGTGTCAATCCGATGCGCTACTTACTGGATGCTAATATTTTGTAATGCTGCAGGAGGCGAAACTTTTGCAATCAAGTGTCATCCATCTGTCTACTACTGTACAGAATGTTATAGTGGCTTAAAGTTGTTTTTAAACCGAGTACAGTGCATTTGTTAATTAAGTACAGCTGAGTTGTAATTAACTTTATGGGCAATACATTTTAATTGAATCGTTATTTCATTTGGGAATGGCCCAAATTGTAGAAAAACGGCACTATCAAACCAAAGTGCCGTCTACCAATTCGACTGAGGTGATTTAGATGAAATGACCCCTTGACCTGGGATGATCCGATTGTTTTTGGAAGCGCGCGATGCGTTTGCAGGCCTTACCTCCGCATACAGTCGAGCGCGCGGATGAAGAAGTCCTTGCTGAGCTGGTGCTCGTCCCGCAGCAGGGCGCACTGCTCCAGCGTGACGGACATGGACGTTCGGTCTTTGGCACTTTTGCAGCTGGTGAACCTGATGCCGTTCAGACGTCGGCAAATCTGAACACAAATCGGGAAATAAGGTTTAAAGGGATAGTTCGGACTTTTGGACATGAATCTGTATTGCATCTTCACTTCTAGTAGTGTGCGATCAGCGTTGACTTACCCCTGACAGCGTTCTGTGACACAAGTTCTGGTCCGGTTTTGGTCGAGAGCAAAGTAGTCCGGCAAGTTGGCTGGGATCACGGAAACAAAGCGTTTTTCTTCTAAAATTTTGTTCAAAAGAGTAATGGAGTCTGACTTTTTTCTAGGACGAAGTTTTGTGATGCAAATGTATCACTCTTTTGAACAAAATTTTAGAAGAAAAACACTTTGTTTCCGTGAACCCAGCCAACTTGCCGGACTACTTTCCTCTCGACCAAAACTGGACCAGAACTTGTGTCACAGAACGCTGTCAGGGGTAAGTCAGTGCTGATCGCACATACTGGAGGTGAGGATGATTGAAATACAGATTCATGTCCAAAAATTCGAACTCTCTCTTTATTGGCTAAATCAGGGCTGGGAATAATTTGGAGCTCCAGGGCTACATTTAATTTTTAACTCATTTGTTCCCCAAAACGTATATGTTCTATTTTAAATATTACCACGCTCCCAATGATGTATTTATATGTTTTTTTATTATTTTTTTTGTGTGTTAGAGCATAGAGAAGGCTTTGATGGAGACTCTGAACCAAAGAGAATTCTTGAAGCAATGGTAGTTATTACAAAAACGGCCAGCAGGTGGCAGCAGAGTATAAGAGATCAGAAATTTAGCTATATTCTAATGCTAATTGCTGCAAAACGGAAACAGATAGAAATATACTTTTTCTGATGAAATAAGAGACTCTAATCCTTCTTTTGGTGGGTTCCATGTTTTTTGATAGCATTAGAACACAATATTCTGTGGGCCTTACAAAAATCAGTCAAAATCCAATAAAACAGCCCGGAGCAAACGGGACTGCTTCCGTGAAAATGGCTGCGAGTGAATACGTTAAAATGGAATGGCAAAGCACTATTTTTGTCGAAATAAAACTCCTCAACATTTCAAGATGTTCAGATGTGTCACAACATCCTCCATTATTCAGCGAATATCGGATCTGTAAACACAATCCAATGATGTTATTGTCCAAATGATGCGTTCAAATGCAGCTTTCTGTCGGCAGAATTCCAGACGCCCAGTTTGTGCAACCCAAGGGAATTTTGTTTACACGTCCGAATGGGAAATTTACGATCCCGGGAGTCGAAGTGAGACGGTCGGTGCTCACCGCCGCGGCGCTCCACAGAATCTCCACGTTCTTCCTCCGCTTAGCGACTACATTCTGGCCCAGGGTTTCAAGTAGATCTTTGATGTCGGTCTGACTTTGGAAAGACGGTAGACCTGTTTTACACGGCACAGGAGGAAAAAAGCAGCCAGAATGGGACTTTTTTTTCGCTCGCCGTCTATCTTGACCGCACCTTGGGCCAACTTACATTCACGTGGCACCTTCTCACTCAACGTTTTGTAATAAGACTCCAGCGTTTCAAAGTTCTTCTGGTTGATCCTCTCCTGAAGGGAAATGTCTCCAAACCTGCAGAGAAAGCGGAAGACATTAGACACTAGACAGGATGTCTGCTTTTCTATAGTGGTTTTCAAACTGGGGTCCTCTGCGTTCAGTGAGCTGTAGCTTGCAATAAATTACAATGTGATATGACACACATTTGTATAACTACATATTTGTAGCTAAACAAAACAAAAACAAAAAGTCAAGCTGCCTCGATTCAACCTTTGCAGATTGCCGTGAGCTGCGTGACTCAGAATCTACACATACACATTGGAATTTTGTTCTAATAGTTGACACGCAGTAATTAAAAAAATGACTCACAATTAAGCTATTATGCTAGTGATATGTTGACTTGACAGGTGCACCAATGAATCAAAAATGCTTTGAAAGTAGAGTTTGCAGTTGCTTATTGAGTTTGGACCCCGGTGGCTGAGCTAATGATGCGAACGCTAATTAGCTTCAAGTCCATCACTTTGCATTTGGACTTTCTGCTTCTGTTCCACTTGTGCTTAATTTAATCTAATGTCATCTGATGTAAAGTCATAAACTAGTTCCTCCTCCCTACCTTCATTTTGGTAACATTGTGACATATCGACATATGACTTTCTTGTAGTTGCTGACCTCTCGGCGATGGTTTGCTGCTCGTTGATGCCCACGTTAAAAAGCACCGGAAACACGCGCAGCGGTCGGCCCTCCTTGATTTCCTCCGGCATGTTCTGGAAGGCGGGGCCTGGCAGCGGGACCTCTACGGTGAAGTGGTCCCTGAGCACAACCACCACAAGGCCCGAGTTAAAGCCAGAGACCTTCGTAAGGGTTGACGTGACACCGTCTTCCGCTTTTCAAGTCTCACCGTCGGCCTCGCACCACAGGCTGAAGGTCACTGAGGTGGTCCGTCCTGGCCTGGGTCACCTTGAACACGACCCTCTGGAGGTCCGACACGCCCACCTCCATGTCCTCCAGCATGCCGATCTCTTCGCCTTGGGACGGTTGCCGCGGCGGCGTTAGCGCAATGACTCAGCAAAAAAAACCTCCAAGACTGGACTACGCTGTAATTGGGTTTAATTGCGGTTTCAAAGTGCAAACTCACTGTAGGTGCTGAGTAGGCTTTCAAACTGGGCCACCAGGCCGACCAGGTGGAGTTGCCTCAGGAAGACTTTGTCCTGCATTCCTGCGTACAGGCGCATGACGAAACCGCACGACAACACTGCCAGCTGGGACGCACAAACACAAACACGTGTTTTAGTCGTGTGTTGTCACTGAAACCGCCTTCGTCATGCTTGCATATTTGACATTCGTCATTCAACTGAACACAAACGCCATGGATGACTGCCAGCACACTTGGAGTCTCTCTCTCTCTCTCTCTCCCCCCTCAATCCCCCCGTCTCCCCCCCCCCTCAATCCCCCCGTCCCCCCCCCCCCCCCCTCTCTCTCTCTCTCTACCTCCATCCCTCCCTCCCTCCCTCCCAACTGAACACAGAGGATGGACGACTGCCAGCACACTTCTTGGAGTATGTCTCTCTGTCTCTCTCTCTCCAGTCACTCAAGTAGAATTACAGCTACATTTGTAAAAGAAGCACAAGTACTGACTCAATGTCTTGAGTGAGTAAGTGGAGACTGAAACGTATTTAACTAATTTGTACTCTGTTAACACACTTAAGTAGCGTGTCACCAAGACACCGGGGGGCCGTCCTTACCTGTAACACGGATACCATGTGCTGACAACGCACACGCCAGTAAACTGCTTTTTTACAGTTGAAGTGGAAATGATTTCAACATCGTTTCTATTATGGCGCTATTAAAACAACTTGGAAGCTGATTGGATAATAACTGTGCTCAAGTGGATGTAAAGCAATAACCTAGCAAGTGAATTGTTTGTTACCAAATACGATAAAAGCAGAATACAGTAAATCTCATCTTGAACTTGCATTGAAGAGCGAAGATGCAGGATATCAGGAGCAAAGGAGCGCGTGCATGAAAAATGATTGAGATGGCGTTCAGTTTAAAGCATTCATTTTTTATTTTATTGACATCCATTTTTTTTTCATTCATCCATCCGTTATCCTTCATTCATGTTTTGTTTATTTGACATTCACTTTATTTGATTCGTGTTTAGTTTAATAGACATGTTTTTGGCATTTAACTTAGTTATCTAAAGTTTAATTTTTACTTGTGATTAATTTCTATTGAATTTGGTTGTATTCACATTTAATTTAATTTTATAATTTTTTAGTTTAATTTAGTTTATATCAATTTACATTCATCCTGTTTTCGTGGGAATCAATGCATATAAAAAGGCATAGGGTGAAGTGAAGTGCCCTTTTTATGTAAAAAAATACATTTGAGCAAAAAACGTAATAATCACGACATCATGCACTCAAGAATCATCATCTCAAGTCATGTAGAGAAACATTTTTTTTAATTTTTTTTTTAACAAAATAAAAAGACTATTCACAAAACATTTTCTCCCTTGTCAGGCCATTAAAATTTGTCACACTTTCTTTTATGCTTGATCAATGCTTTCAATTAATTATCAGAATTATTCCACAAATTTACACCGTTGCATCCATTTTACTTGATATTTTAAATTAAATTTGACTCTATTTTATATGATTCATGGTTGTTTTATTAAAGTTCTGATTATTCGTGTTAAATTTAATTTCCATCCATTTCATTTTATCATTCA
Source organism: Festucalex cinctus (assembly GCF_051991245.1). NCBI lineage: Eukaryota > Metazoa > Chordata > Actinopteri > Syngnathiformes > Syngnathidae > Festucalex > Festucalex cinctus. Next base: position 5,300,902 of record NC_135416.1, on the reverse strand, counting down.
ATTAATTTAAAATATTCCCTATTTTCTTGCGTTCATGTATTATTAAGCTTTATTTGTAGTTAATTAAAGTCACATGAATTTTGCTTTACTCAAATTTTATTACATTCAGTGAATATACATTCACTTTTATTTTACCGTTATCTATTATTAGCATACAACCACATACTGTATGCTATAATTTAATTGAATCAATGTTTTATTATTTTTTATATGGTTCCATTATATGATTTTTGTTGTATATGTAGCAGTCTGATTGTTGTAATTTAGACTTACAGCCTGACTGAAGACGACGTCCCTCCTCTGCTGTAGAAGGAATCCCTGCGGGATGCTGCAGGCGGCCTCCTGCAGGAGCACAAATGTGACTGCTCTCTTCGCTTTGTCCACCACTTGTGTCACGCACTCCTTCAACCGGGCCACCAGGGGGCACAGCTGCTCCCGCCAGTCACCTGCTGTGACGACATCGGAAAAACAAGGTAGAACTTTCATGACGTTAGCATTACTTGTCGTCTTACACGTTGACCCGCCGGCGCAGATGCACAGCAAGACATCCTACGTGTTTTCGAGGACATTTGGCGTCTCAAGGGCAACTTTTTACACGGCATCAGAATGCATAATAGATGATTCGCAGTTAACGGCGGGTCATTAAATGCACCATGAAATTGTCTTCGAGGAAAGGACACAACGTCTGCGAAAAGACTTTGTAAAACAAGACAGAATGAAATATCAGCAGGCCGCAGTGATTGGTGCAGGGGTGTCCACTGTGTCCCCACCACCAAATGATAACTTTGTCTCTGAGTAAAATTAATTTGATAAAATTTTACGTAAATTTCTGTCTGATACACCTTTTCTCCTAAAAAGGCCTTTGTTCCATAACTTTTTTTTCCATATAAAATAAAATGACACGTTTGTTAAAATTTTAAAAATCTGTAACATTATATTGATAAAATGTGCATAAAATCAATAGTCACAATTATTTTCTCCTATTTTCAGCATGGTCCGACTCCTAATATTGACTTCTTGTCAAAAAAAAGAAAAGAAAAAAAAGATCCCTGTGAAGTCTGCCTAGCAACAAGTAACCCAAATTTGGAATTATCCTGATCTATGTTACGTCATCTGTTTTAATGATACATTGTGATATTTCATCATCATGAATCACAAATGCTTTCTCGATTTGCAGCCAGCTTATTTACATAGTTCTCTTAGTTGCCACCAGGGGGTAGTGTTGTATCAGTGATGTCTACCAACTGTCATGTTGCCAAGTCAAACAGGCTTTTGGGGCTGTATTTAAAAAAAATAACTAAAAATAAAAATACTGAGATGGAATCAATCAAAGCAAATTTAGCGCATCCTTGCCCCCAAGTGATTGATTGCATTCGAATTTCTGAAACAAATATTTTCTCTTACCGGGATTGTGTGAGGTGATGACGTCAGCGAGTTGCTGCTGCTGCTGCTGCTCGCCGCCGCCCTCCTGCTTGTAGCGCTCGTCCTGCTCGGCCAGCTGGTCCACCATAGCGATGACACAGTTGAGACGCTTGGCCACGCTGGCCCAAACTCTGTCCTGAAACAATCCAACAATCACACATTGCACAGTGCACACTCACTACGCTAACTAACAGGAAGAAACTGCAAATCACTGCAAACAACAAAGATGAGAGAAAATTGATCATGTGGCCAAGGGTTGCAGGAAATTTCTGTGAGACGCTCTCATAGAAAAAAACATTGGCCTTGAACTGTACAATATGAGCACCAGATGAAATGAAATATGACATGAAGACACTTGCCCATTCCTCTTCGTCGTACTCCTTGTGGTGCGGGATGGAGTCTTCGGCTCGCCTCGGGCCCTGCGTCCCGTCCAGGTTGTTGCACGACGTGGCCTCGGGGTCGGCGGCGGGGGGCGTGGGCGACGCCGTCCGGACGGGACTCGGCTCTCCTCGGTCGCCGCCCTTCTGGTTCTTGGACACGTAGCAGGGCTGGGCGGCGTGCAGCGCCAACAGGGCGCACTTGACCAATTCATCCTTGAGCGTGTGGACAAATTGCTCCGTCTGCGGTCAGTAAAAGACAAACGGCCGCTGTTTAGTGCACCGCGACACCCAAAAGGCAGCGTCGGAGGAAGCAGGAGTGACAGACCGAGATGGAGAGAGGCCTTAAAGCCTTTTTAAATTCTAAGTTAAAATCATGGTTTCACTTCAGTGTAAAGAAATCTATTTGCTGTTATGATCTGGGGTTGAATTCCAAAAACGCAGACACACACACACACACACACACACCCACACACAAAAAAGTTTAACACTTCATTCGCATAACATCGAGAGGCGTGGAACTAACTAGACTAGACCAGAAACAACGAGAATGTATCAAGACTCACGAGACACAAAGCTAACCTGAGCGGTGGAGTTGCACAGAGGAACAGAGGTAATAATCCGACAAAAACATACACTTCTCAGACAGGCTTATATAGACAGTGAATCGATCTGACTGGCTGTGGCTAGACATGTGGGTAACAGGACTGACATGGAATTATGTGATTGGCTGTTGACCAGACAAAGAGCTTAAAGATTCCTGACATCACATAGCTTCTGACATTACATAGCGTCTTACCAGTTGAAACTAGATGCTGGTTACATCAGTTGAAGACAGACACTTGACCTCACGGTCATGACCCAAACATAACCCTTGCATGACCCTAGTCATGACAGTAAGCATAACTCTGGCATGACCCTAGTCATGACAGTAAGCATAACTCTGGCATGACCCTAGTCATGACAGTAAACATAACCCTTGCATGACCCTAGTCACGACAGTAATCATAACATAACCCTTACATACCCTAGTCATAACAGTAAGCATAACACTTGCATGACCCTACTCATGACATTTGCCAACTTTAACTCATTTTAATATCTCCAATATCTTGTTGTAATGATTTCTAAGATAAAATGAACATTTATGGAGGATTAAAAAAAAAATGCTGAAGCCTTTTGTATTGAAGGTGAAAAAGAGTGGCTTCAAGACATTCCGGCTGGTGAGCATCAGCAAACAAAAAACGATTCAATTACTTGAACCTGCGACGTCTCCGAGGAGCGTCCCCCTCCTTTGATAGTGACGTTCATAAAGAACACGCCAAAGCCACTGGCCCCACTCTCCCGCCAGAGTGAAAGCGATAAAAGCTCTCCTGAGTCATGTCGGCGGCGATGCAATTAAATCCGAGCAAACACAGGCAAATGGAAGCTCTTCATCAGCAAGCTGCAAAGTCATTACAGTTCACTCTCTTAAAAATCACAACTTTTCACATTAGGAAACTACAATTTTGTTTTCCTAATCCAGGGAGCACCACATTGGTGACCCCAAAGACCCTATATGAGTTGCCTTCTAAAAATATCTCACGAGTGATGGGACACTGATTTTTTTTTTTGTGTGTGATCATTTTAACATGTAAACAATGGCAGAGATTTATAGAAATAAAGTGTTGCACATTGATATTTACCTGTGTATATCGTTAATAAGTAATAATAACATAAAATGAGAACATTAAAGGTGATTTGAGCAAATTTGCTATTTTAGAAGTGTGTATCAAATTGGTAGCACTTTGTATTAGTGCCCAAAAAGTAGATCCCAGGACCAAAAAGAGTGGTGATCCCTTTTGTAACATTTTTGAAAAGAAATCTCATAAAATTACAGCTTTATTCTTGTAAAAAGATTTTCTTTTTCTTGTAAAATTTCAACTTTACTTCTTGTAATATTTTATTTTTTTTTTTCCTTTACAAACATATGCTTATGACATTTTGTAAGATATATTTTTGTTTTGTTTCTGGGCATTTTTCTGTAAATTTTAAAATTTACTTTAAAGGGATACTTGATTCATTGAGCAATTTTCAGCAGTAAAAAGCTAATATTTTGTTCAGATTTAATTGGATAACTTCATGATTTTTCCATGTACAATTAATACCTTTAAAATCTATTTTTCCCACTTGCTGTCGACTAAAGATGATATCACCTGTGCTGAGGAAATAAGCAACTACATTATGTACATGTGAAAAAAGACTTGTGGTATCTCAAGAAATTTTTGGTGGAATTACTAATAAATTTCTTTACAATGCATTTTTTTAGCCTTATAAAATGCCAACTAATTCTTTAACAAAAGGTTTTTTTATTTACTTATTATTATTATTATTATTATTATTTTTAATGAACAATACCAACTACGGGCTATACTGTATTTTAATGTTGGTACAACTAGGGGCACGGTGGTCATTGGGAATTTTGGGAGATTCCTGGATGGTCGGCCCATTCAAGGCCCAAACTGGTGCATAATTTCGGCATGTCAGTAGAAAATGTGTCCCCGGGCTGAATTTTGGTCACAGTATGTCCTTGCATGGAGACCAAAGTATTCTTTGAGGTGGCACTTGGTGTCAAAAGGATACGTGCTGTTACAAGTGTATTACCATAAACAGTAGTATTGAGCACAATTTTACACTTTGAGAAAAGCAACAATTGTGAATGTTGTGATCTCTTCATGCAGCTGCTGTAAATGCTGCGACTCACACGCTGTTGTTTTGCCGGTGCATTACAGTGATAACATAACTGCTCTCCTGCAGTGTTTGGGGGGGGGGAGAGAAAAAAAAAAAGAAGAAAAAAAGTGGCATTTGGCAGCGCCGCAGGATGTATCCTCAAAATGGATCTCAAAGCGAGATGGCTCTTTGTGAGCGAGGAAGCGCTTAAATGGCAACTTTGCGTTTCCTCTCTGCTTTTCTTTCTTTTTGACACACGAACACGCAAGACATTCTGCTACTCACTACACTTGCACGTGTGACATTTATGGAGGAGGGAAAACGGGCCTCTGTGCACTTCCCTGAGCTGATGAATAGGATCAAAACAGAAGAAAAGCTGAGGTAAAAAAAAAAAAAAAAAAAAGCATATTTGTACATAGGAAGAGGCTGGTAAGCCGTGGAACGTGATCAGTCATTCTAATGACATCCACTTGAGTTTTTCTCACACAATGTACACAATGAACAGAGTAGAGAGCGTGAATGATAAAGTTAAAAGTGTGACAAAACAAGCTGGCAGTTTTATGTGGAGTGAAACTAAATCTGTTTGCTTGCTCCAAACTAAGTACGTTATTGTTATTAGCATCAAAAGACAAAAATGACACAGCAAAAAAAAAAAAAAAAAAAAAAAGGGAATATCTGTAAATTAAAGTTGTATGTATACTAGGGGTATCAGACTACTAACATTTTTAATCGTAATTAATCGCATGTCTTCAATAGTTAAAGTCACGATTAATCGCAAATTTTATGTCTGTTCTAAATATACAATAAAATATTTTATATAGGTTTGTTAGCATAAAAGTAGAATACTAATACAAATATGGCTGCATCTTTTAGTCATTGATAGAGTCATTTCATAATAATTTATAAAATTGAGTTATAATCGAAAGGATGTATTGCACTGTAAAAATGTGATATTGATTTGTGTTGGTCATTTTTCTGCCACTAGATGGCACAATTGCATTTGTCAGACATTGGTGACAGCACATTGCATTTTTCTTTTCATATTAAGAGCTATCTAATATTTAACTTGTGAAATTACACACATTTTTTAAAATTTGAAAATACCCCATTCTCCACAAATATATGCATTATTATTACATTTATTACCGCTAAATTTTGATGTGGATGTGCCTGCTTCGTTGCGACTGGAATTCCCCCAGTGCAGACTTTCCAAGTAAGGCACCGTCATCAATTGTGCGCTAAAAAATGAGTGGTGTTAAAAGAACTTTAAATGAACTCAAAATTAACGCACTCATTTTGACACCACTAATGTATACGAGAAACAAAACGCATAATGTTACAAGACTGACGCACTCACTCACCCTTTCACACCTATCATCTCACCCAACAGACACTCTCTCATTTACACGCTAACTCATACAGTCATATTCTTGAGATTCCAATCAGAGATCTCGCCCCCCCACCCCCGGCGGGCGTCCGCTGACCAGGGCGGCCATTTTCTTGGCAGGTGCGCGCGCGTCTAATCAAGGATGAGAGCGAAGCGAGCGCGACAATTAACGCGGGCTGATTGGGCTCCGTTCCACGCCGGCTAAAAACAATCTCTGGCACAACAGATTGCAGTCTGACAGCAGCAGATGTCATTCATTAATTATGCTGATAAAAAAAAGATGTCAGCGGCGGGCGAGACGCTCCGATCAACCGCACGCTTGCCATCAACTCGCATTCTTCCAGAAACAACTTGTAATATTAGCAGAATAAAATCCATGTGTGGGGACATTAATGAGGAGTCATTATGGTGCAAGAATATATTTGTCATTTTATCAGAATTATGTTGTATTAAAAAAATACAATAACAATTATGAGAAAAAAAAGTCTTACCTTTGATATTTTTTTTTGTATTATTACAATTATGAACAAACCAGATTGAATTTTTTATTTATTTTTTTGGTGGGGATACAAATATTTTTGGACTAAAGTTGTATTTTGGGGGGGAAAAGTGAATTTTGTCAGATTGTATTTTTTCAGAAAAAAACATTTATGGCATTTTCATCCTAAGTGAAGTCCCATTTTTGAAATTGATGTTTTTGACAAAAAGACAGTGAATATTAAGATTGAAAATCATTTTTTTTCCCCAGAAAAAAAACAATAGCAAACTTTTAAAGCAAAATATCTAAAATTATAATTAAAACTTAATTATTCAGTCTTTTTTGGTCAATTTTGTTCCTGTTAAAAAACGTAATATTGTGATAAACAAAACAAAACATTTATCATAAATTTCAACAAAAATCATATAAGCTAAAATATATAAGATTCTTTATTAAAGAATCTTAAAGGAATACTTGACTCATTGAGCCATTAAAAAGCAGTAAAAAGTTAATATTTTGTCTATAATTAACATGGTAACTTTATTATTTTTCACGCACAATTAATACCTTTAAAGTCATTTTTCTACTTGCCGTCGAATGATGATGACGTCGCCTGTGCTGAGGAAGTAGGTAACGACCAATCATGGCTCAGTTTGCTGACCAAACCAAGAAAACAGGTGAGTCATGATTGGTCGTTACCTACTTCCTCAGCACAGGTGATGTCACAGCAAGTAGAAAAAACAAACTTTTTAAAGGTATTAATTGTTTATGAAAAATAATGTCAAATTGATTATGGACAAAATATAAACTTTTTACTGCTGAAAATTACTCAATGAGTCAAGTATCCCTTTAAGAGAATATTAATATTAATAAATATTAATATTATTAATATTCAAGAGAATATTACCAGAATAAAGTTTTGTTGAGAAAAACAGTGTCATAATATTAGGAGAATGAAGTCAGGGTTGACTTAATGACGTAAGGCGCTGATGGGTTTCCTCACCTTGTCTGAGAGGTTCTTGAGCGCCTCCCTGAGGCCGGGAGAAGAATGCTCATGAGCAGCATGTAGTAGTTGGTCCGCTAAACTGCCGATGAGCGGCTGCAGGAGGCTGACGCTGCTCAGAACCTCCTGCGCTTTGGCCGTGTGCTCGGGGGAGTAGTAGATACACTGGTAGGTCGTACTGAAACTGCAGCCACAAAAACAACAAAACAACTCATTTCAGAGTATTATTCACAGTCCTTCATTTCGAAACGTGCATGTTCCTGATTTTTCTTGAGCTCCTCTCCTCTATCAGTGAATATCTCGGTTATTTGGTGATAAGCTCAGTTTGTCACTGTTTTTGTGCACAGGCCAAAGTAACAAAAGTATTACTTTGGCGCCATCTAGTGGAATCCTGATGTTTTTGTTCTATTTATTTATTGATCGTGTTTTATCAACTGGGTTTGAAATGTCCTGTTTTGTTGGTGGACCTTCAATGCACCCTGTGTTATTTAGGCTAATATTTTGCTAATACTATTGATAAATAGTAAATGAATATGAACGATAAATGGAGTGCACTTCTATAGCCTCTTGTGTTGAATAATTTAACAAACTGAATGCAGATGTTTATGCAACATGGCTCCATGATTGTGAACATGCTAAAAGTATGGTGTTGATGCTTTATGATCCTTTTAATGCAAAATCCTTTTGGGACACTTTTTTTTTTTTTTTTCTGTAGATTTTCACTTTTCATTGCATGATCAGTCCCAATCCCCGGTCCATTTGAAATGAAGAAAAAAAAAAAGGATTATTTTGAGGATAAAAACAGATATAAACAAAACAAGACAAAAAAATAATAATGAACCCACCACAATTTTGTACATATAAATATCTATTTTCAGGAAAAAGTTGCAATTTACAAACTAAGTTAAGATTTTTTTTTTGTTATACAGTATTTCCAGTATTTATTTACAAAAATCTGTTATATTATGAAACTTTATATTTTTTTTCAGCAGAAAGTTTTAAATTACACAAACTACAAATATTTATCTTAAAATAAAGTCTTAAAATTAAGAAAAAAAAAGTAGTTAAAAAAAAAAACTAATACAGTATCTAATAATTATGTCAAATAAATACCAAATTTTATTTTCCCATACATGGAAAAATAAAGTATAAAATGTTGTGATGAGAAACTGATGTTGTTGCTTCACTTCACAACTCTCCAGGTTTTCTGGCTGAGCTGTCAAATTCAAGCCGCGGGTCCAATGTCATTCCATGTGTGTCGCTTTATGAATATTTAATCCCTTCCTCACTTTGAAGGCAGCCGTTTAGTCGCAGACAAAAACACCTTTTGTCACATCCTAGATCCGGGGCAAATTGCTCCAGTCAAACACTCTCTCGGGGTGAACATTCCAGAGACTTGGAATGAGTTTAGCAATTTTTTTTTTTTTTCCCCCCGCTGACTTCCTGCCATGAGCGAGGCAGTCATTTGTAAAGCTTGAATGTAGGCTAGGCCTGAGAGTCACTAAGTCCTAAGGCGTCATTGACGTGAGAGAACCAGAGCTGTTTTGTTTTTTTTCACCTCCAATTGCTGCCTTTGCGATTTGAAAATTGCATTCTCCTAAAATGTAGCATTAGAATCAAACTTTGCCCTTTAATTTAATGCAAACACACAATGCAAAATTACATACAGGCTGACGAAAGGTAGTTTGAATGCTTCAAGCAAAGGATGTTTATGACATATTGTTTTTTTTTTTAAGTATTAGACTACCCCCTTGTGGCCAAGGTGGGCACAGCAGAAGCATCGATGGGAATTGTAGCATGAAATCATGACGCTCAAAGTGGTCACCTTATACCAAGGACACGGTTGAGAGGCTTCAATTTCCTCATCAGCATTTCTGTCACTCTGTAAGGCAATTCTATGTGTGAGGTACGCTAACGAATTCTGACACTTTCAAAATCTTGGGACGTCTGATTGAACACCGAGAGTGGAGTACACGACGTGCTTTTTACACCTGGCATTCCAAAGGCAAATTAACACTTACATGCAGGTGAGGACAATCCCACAAGCTCGCAGGATTAATACCACTCGGCTTTTTTGCTCCCCGAAGAACTTGTTATTTTCCTTTTTGTTTAGGGGGTTAGAGCTGCTTCCTGTTGAGATGCACGACTTCAAAGTTCAGTTTGTTCTTTCCACTTGCGATTGTTTTTCCGTGAAGACACCTTGCTCTGAATTATAAGGGATGCAAAAAAAAAAAAAGATGGGTGGAGTGGTGGAAGCATTTGGAATCTACAGTATATGTAATTCCTCAAAGTGTAGTTTGGAAGTGTACCGGTACTTATTTATAAACACAAGAAAAGTAAGTTTTACAAAAGTTCAATTCACATCACAATAGTATGGAATGATATAATAAGGAAAAAAGTGAAATGTGGACAAAAAAAAAAAAAAAAAAATGCATGCCATCACATAGAAGTGAAAAACAGGGACCATGTCTACAATTTGTGCATTCCACGTTTTTTTCCTTATTCCGCCTCAGTTTATCAACCAAAAAGGAAAATCCTCACACCAGGTCTAGTGGGTGAGAAAAAACAAAGAGCCTCTCATCCCCTGAATCGCGCTCGCTCGGTCCCAACGGTTCTGTAGCCGCAGGGCTGATCGTCCCCTTTCTGCCAACATGTCATGACCGTCTGAAGAGCAGGAGCAAGAACCCTGCAGCCAGATTTAAACCTTCAGTATAACGGGACCGGAAGAACTTGGATCCTGACAGCTCTTTGGCTTGCGAGCTAAATTAGACCAGTCACAGGACATAAAATGGACCTGCGCCAACAACGTTCTGTGTCTCCAGTAAGTCGTTTTGTTGGACAACATTCTGCCAGGTCACATTAAGTCGGACATTAAAACCACCAGGAGACTAATATGTGACATGTATTCCCAGAAGTGACGACAACTTTGTTAAATCCCGCTTGGCAAAAATATCTCAAACACTTTGGGGTATATAGTCCGGTAATAGCGCGAAATATTGCACCACAACTGCACCCGCATTCTGCGCCCAGTTACCCACCTATTCACTAAGGATATTGCTCTAATCATAAACCGGCGCAAACATGCCCACAAAACTGACAGCTTGGAGCAAATTTGCACCTGATTTACCACACATGGCAATGGATTTGCGCCAAGAACATGGTTGTTTATAGTAGCAGTTGCAAGAAAGATGACATTATCAGAAAGCGAGGTTGGAGGTTGTAGCGCCATTACGATGTACAGAGCAGAGAGGACAACAACGACGTCATTCATTCATAAAGTACAAATCATTGGTGCGATCGTATTATAAAAATATATTTTCAGAGGTTGGCGTGGGCGTACAGTATGCATCTGGCACGTAAGAATGATCGTAAAATGCCTCCCCGCCATTGCCGATCAGCCCGGGTTACGTTATGTGTCCTAAACCAACATAGAAAAATCTCTCTCTCCTCTCTGCCGTGCATGTTGTGCCGCAAATGCCATGCACTGCTGTCATGATCCCGGGATCGAGGTTGCTATTTGCGCTGGCGTTAGTGAATTAGACGCTGCATATCAATGAGTCTCATTTGCATTGGGGTGGGCATATTTTGCGTCAAGTGTATGCAAATGACCCAATTTACATACGCGCAAATAACACCGCCGCACCGTGGCGCAATCTGGTTGGCAGCGCGCTTAGTGATGGATTTCCCCATCTGCGCGTGTTTATTGAATTAGGCGCTCCCGGATTGCTCAATTTTTACCGGTTAGTGTCGTGCAAAGGTGACGCAAACCTTTAGTGAATAGGCCCCAAAGTCTTATAAGATTTGTTGTTTGTTAACAGACTACTTCCAATTTCATATTGCTCTCAAAATGCCGCAAAATTCAGGTCTTTCCTGAAGCAAAAAAATAGCATCATAGATCTGAATAAGTCAAAAAGAGGCTGTAAACGTAAGATGAGATGGCCTCAGTGTATAGGGTTCCATTAAAGGCGGACTTTTATAAGCGCAATTAAAGGCGGACTGCATGTATTAAAGGAAGATAAATGCCGAGTGCGCTTGCGTCTGCGCCCTCCCGACGAATACTAAACGCAAATATTGATTAAACTCTTTCGGGGTCCATCCTGCAAGACAAACTGCATCAGACGTGCCCATTGCCAAGTTGGGCCGATGTAAGGTTTTTAATAGATGCTGAAAGCTACACACTCTCACTCTCACACACAACACTCCACCAGCCGAATATACGCGCCTCCTTTCGAGAGTGCGGGAACAAAGACAAATTGCTCTTTTATTGGCCTCCCGCTAACACCTCTGTGCCACGGCGTCTTCTCTTTGTCCGTCTCCAACTGTGATGGATTAATATCACAGTCAACAAATTGCCAAACGTGTAGATGAAAGCCACTATGTTGTATGTTCGCGCATATCACACGGACGTGGATGATGGCTTTCTGGCTAGGAAGGATTGGTAAATCAATTCATCAAATTTTTGATCATTCAGGATTTTGACTAAGTGTGAATTCCATCAATCAAATGTGCATATCAGAGACAAGATGTCATGGAGGCGTAATGGGTTTGAGTATGGGGCCGAAATAATCAAGAAAGCGCAATGAATTTGATGCCTAAACAGGCAGCTGGGAACTCACATACCGTTAGACTTTTTTCTCCTAAATAATAAATAATATAAAAACATATGTCATCATTTGTTTCTATAATTGTTGCAAGTATACCTCTGCAAAGAAGCTAATACTACTTGCACACTCTGACAATGAGAGCGCCACTGCCACCTAATGTAGTGGATGTCCAATTATACTTTTTGTTCGAGTATGGAAAACAAACATATTCCCTGAGGTCATTCTGTAAATCTCAGTAAGAGAGGGTATAAAAGTTTTTTTTTTTGTCATTTTATGAATGACTTTTTTTTGGTTATTTATTAATTTACTTGTCACTCGTGTAAATGTGGAATTTCCTTCAAAGAAATTGATCCAAGATTGGAGAAGTGCTTTCGTCTTTGTCATGTTTATAAACAGCTGACATGTAAAAGCCATCCAAAGCCAAAATTATTTACGTAAAAGAAAAACCAAAACTAGGCGGCACGGTAGTCGAGTGGTTAGCACGTCCGCTTCCCAGTTCTGAGGTCTCCGGTTCGAGTCCAGGCTCGGACCTTCCTGGGTGGAGTTTGCATGTTCTCCCCGTGCCCGCGTGGGTCTTCTCCGGGTACTCCGGTCTCCTCCCACATTCCAAAGACATGCATGGCAGGTTAATTGGGCGCTCCGAATTGTCCCTAGGTGTGCTTGTGAGTGTGGATGGTTGTTCGTCTCTGTGTGCCCTGCGATTGGTTGGCAACCAGTCCAGGGTGTACCCCGCCTACTGCCCATAGCCAGCTGAGATAGGCGCCAGCAGCCCCCGCGACCCTTGTGAGGAATAAGCGGTCAAGAAAATGGATGGATGGAAAAACCAAAACTAAACAAAAAAAATATAAGCAACATCAATCCGATACATACAGATTTATATTTAATTGATTTTGAACCGGTTCAAGCAATATTGAGACCGATTCATTAGATGCTCTCACATCTTTGAAATCCAAACTGATTACAAAAGATCATGTCCAAAATGTTGTGTTTTGAGCGACACTTTTATCTGTGTTGCGAAATATTTTCAGTGAGGTGTACACAAAGCGGAGTCGGACAAGAGTCCATTCGAGCATGACTGAGGGGAAACAACATTAAGTCGTACTTGTAAAGAGGATTGCCAAATGGGCCAAGTCAAAAACGTGGATAAGGTGAAGCGCCAGGCTCTCGGCAGCTAGCCAGGCGGAAAATTGGAAAGTTTTTTAAGCTACAGCGAGTCATTAGCTAAGTCAAATATGAAACAAAAAGCTTTTGTCTCCCTGGAGGATTGGGTCTCAAGTCTAATCTCTCCTTTTCACTTCAATGGATTCTTTACAATATGTTCATCTTATCAGCATAATGCTACGCCAGCAGATAGCAATGACCATCACGTGTGCACTTCAGCGTGAAGAACACTTCATTTTTGTATCGTTTCAAAAAAAAAAAAAAAAGGTCCTTTTATGCATCCACTTTCTTGCAGTCCACTCCTGGTGCTGCTGCTAACTCCACCACTAATTGGATCTGGCATGGACTGTAATGGCTTTGCAATCTACGGGGAGCTTGGACAGCGGGGGGAAAAAAATAAAAAATAAATAAATAAAAATCACCCTTCATTTTTTCTGGCATCACTCAAGTGACCACACAGGGAAGGACGGCAACACATGGCTCGGTTCTGCGTCCAAATGGGCCACGAGTGCTCATCTTTCAGGTTTGAGGAAATCACATTGGTGGCACACCTTAGACAGATTACTTTCTGGTTTGGGAAATGCTTTAAAAACAACAACAACATGCTGGCGAACCTTCCTGGGCTCAGGATTCTGTTTTACCGGTTGCCCTCTCAGTCGGTTTGATGAATGTGACTCAAAGTGCGAACCCTTGGAATTTCCCCAAAATGGCTGTTTCAAACCATTTGGCCCACTTCCTTTTCAATATGCTGTACAGGGGCTTGAGACTTTACAGTGGGTGTAACAGTCAAATTCAGGGGGTCATGTTGGGACCCCTAAAATACAAACCATTTTAACTCTTTCACTCCCAGCCATTTTCACAGAAACAATCCCGTTCGCTCTCGGCTGTTTTACTGGATTTTGACTGATTTTGCAAGGTCCACATAATATTGTGTTCTATTTTTATAAAAGCATGGAACCTATCAAAAGAAAGATTAAAGATTTTTCATCAGGAAAAAAAAAAAAGTATGTTTCTATCTGTTTCCGTTCTGCAGCACTTAGCATTGGAAGAGAGCTTCATCAGTTTTCACAAATCTATTCAAAATTGTAAGTACAGTAATTTAGCTTTTTTTCTACATGGCTCTGGTTGATCTCCTTTGCTCCGCTGCCACCTGCTGGCCGTTTGTGTAATAACTACTAGCATTTCTGCAACAGTTCTTTACAGTTGAGAGGCTGCATCAAAGTCTTCTGTATGCTCTAGCATAAAAAACAAAAAACAAAAAACGTATAAATACGTCTTTGGGACAATAAAAAACACATTTACACTTTGTTGGGAGCAAATGAGTTTACAGGATGGACACTTGAAAAAAATGGGGAATTGGTGATGTTTTTGCTATATTGACATTGAGTGTAATAAAAATTAACCATAATGATTGTACGATGATGAATTAATGACGAATGAAACCCAGCCAAAGTCAATGATACGCACGAAAAACCTTGTTAGACTATTTGAGTCCATCTGTGCTGGATGACTGTTACGGACCGCTTCATTAGCTTCGAGCTGCACTATGCTTGTCACTTGTAATAATGTTACAGTACCACGTTATGTTTTACCTGCGTTTCATTCGATTCGCTAATTCATTTTATACTTATGAAAAAGTTCATGTTAAATAATTATGTTTTACATTTACTACTATTCCAATTCTGAACCAAATGAACTATAGTAATCCTTTACAAATTCATCTACTTGTGCTTATTTATTTATTTACTTATTTATTCATTCATTCATTTATGGTGCACTTCCCTTTGAATTGCAGAATATTAATTGGACTCCCATTATTCATTGGCGATAGGGACCAGGCTTCGGATATCAAAAACAGATATATATAATTGACGGCCATGAAAATGCATTAAGGGAAAAAAAAACAACCCTCAAATAATTCTCATTCTCTTCAAATAAAAAAAAATAAATAAAAAACAAAAAACACTGATACAACTGGTGGAGGGGGGGGACTCATAATAATCTATACATTTCCAGGCCGGCCTCACCTTTTCTTCTCCGCTTCGTATCTGCTGAGGAGACGTTGCAGACCGCCGCCCTTGAAGCCTTGGAAGTGTGCAGCAGGGGCGCCCGCCGTGACAATGTCGTACGACGCGTCTGCCAAAGAGTGACACAGTAAGCGCGCTCCTCTTCGGGCACATGTGTAGTGAATTGTTTACGGAAAAAAAAAGTGCTCATATTGATACGCCTATTCACTTTATTTTTTTTGTTTATGGTTATTTGCCGCAAATCTCGCCTATTCACCGTTTTTGTGCTCAGGCTAAGCAAGCAAGTGTGGTGTCTTTGTGTTATTGTTCGGCTTAATCAGCTGGTGTTTTTTTTTTTTTTTCCATGAGTGCGTGAAGTCCCGCTTTGTTGGCTGTCCTTGAATGCACCGAGGGAACAGTCAAGGGGAAAGCAAAAGTTTGTTTCTGCTTCTTTCCCGATGCAGCCACTAATGGCCTGTGAGGTCTATTTTGCTGCTATGATTTATCTTCAACATTTATTGTGCGTAAATACTAAAAGGTGAGATAACTAATAATGTCTGTATAAAGTACTAGTGTGCATGTTTGTTTGCCCATTCCGGTAGTTTGTGCTCGTGTGTTATTTAAGTTAGTCAGCTGCATATTATTGATGAGCCTCATGTGATTTTCACTCTCTCTCTATAGCACAATTTCTTCTTCTTGTGAGGAATAAACTGAAATGACAACAAATTGCTGTTTTATTGCAACTCTTGCTTTTGTTTCCCACCCCCAAAGTGTTTATGACATTGACATAGGAAATATTGCCACAACTGATACGGTTTGGTCCACTGCGACAGGAAGACCCTGACCTTTATCCTCCCCGCTCAGGACTCCACAATAGTAGTTTGACACGTACGGTTTTGTGGAGTGCTCTGTGACTTTGCTCCAACCCACTTCCATTAATCATCTCTGTGTGTCAGGGCCATGTGGCACTTGTTTCCCGCCACACTTCTCTTCACGTCCGCCTCCCATGTGGGCTTTTCAGAAGTCCGACTCGCTGTTAATTGGTTCTCCCGCAGCAAAGAAAGTACAGCGAAGTGCACTCAGGACACAATGACACCTTCTGTGCTCGTTTGTGCCCTATGATGTCAACATCTACCAAAAAAATAAAAAATAAAAAATTTGACATGTAAGGACACTTTCGTTTTATTTAAAAAAACAAAAAACAAAAAAAAAACTTTAAACGACGACTCGTCAACCACTGACATGTTCAGATTTTGTAACAATTTTCCCGCAAAAGAAGAAATGGAAATAATCCATTCCAAGTTTAGACTGCCATTAAAAACTTGCATTAACACTTTTAACTTTTATAGTCTTTACTCATGAGAAGTCTGGTATTTTGGTTTGAACTAGCAGCCATTTTTGATTTCGAGAACATTTGACCCATGTGCGCTACTGCATAGATGCGGTGAAGAAAACACACCGTTAGCATTAGCATTCCTAGTCTACAGATGACGGGAAAGCCTTCTCCTGACATTTAAAGTCTTTACATGGTAGAAAAATGACTATTTTACGTACACTGACTATATGCTGACCATAATGTATTACAATAGAGATCCGGATGTTGACGTCATGCGTCCCAAAATGGGCGTTAGCGCAGCCATTTTGGCAGCATAGAAAACGCGCCTGCCACTTTGAGTAAACTACAAACGCCACACTTGAGCAATTATTGACAGCTGTGGTGGACCAGCTGTCACAACAAGAAGAGGCAAAAAAAATGATCAGGCATTCTCCAGGCTACCCAAAGAGAAACCAATGCGTAGCCAATTGAGTTTGTACACAGTTGCTGTTTCAACAGATGCTAACTGCTTGCACAAGCAAAATGTAGAGGAAATAATCTGTTTCGTTCATTTGTGCAGCTACGGTTTAATAGATATTACACAGTTGAATTTAATAACTGACCAACACCATAAGGAAGACTTTTTACGGCATAAATGACCGCGGCCGAATTAGCAGCTGCTAAGTCGCTAACGTATCTAAATAAGACTTGCGGCAAACTGCTAACTTCGATAGCATTTTGACCGCACATAAAGGTGAAATAAATCTGAATTATACAAACTTGTAAAGTCTTTGTATGATCAGATATGAAAGCACTCACTTGACACTTTATCGGCAATCCAACATGTCCACCTCGCGCATGCATATCATGTCAAAGTGACTGTCAATGCTCTTGGGCGGAAAGTTGACGGATAAACGCTAATTTTTGCCCTCCTCGCCGCTGTTCTCGATTAACGCTGCGCCGCTACTTTCCTGTCGCAAGGGGGCGTGTTCAGACAAATAGTCACGTGACTTCCAGATCTCTATTGAAAAACACATTGGCTACTTTAGTATCAATTTGGCCATATCTAATGAGCGATTTCATCTGATTGCAACTACATTTGAACCATGCACACTCAATAATGGGCAAATATTTTTTGACAAAGTTTGTTGACTTGCTGTAAAATCCAAAACTCACATAAAACCACAAAGCAGACATGAGCATGTGTCACATTATATTACAGGCGGCTTCCAACACGGCCTGCTGGTTTCGTTTCGAGGTTACGCTCTCAATTAAAAGCGGTGGAGCGATGCGTGGTGATGCTTGTAAATTCAATAAAGCAACTAATAAATAAACATGCGCGAGGCTGCATGGACCTGTCTTTCTCGGGCACGTCACCCTCATCCTCTGAGTGTGCAGGTTGATTGGGAGGAACTCCAGGGATTTCTGGGCTTTGCAGCAACTCTGCTTGAAGGATGGACCTGAAAGCACACACGCATGCACAGACACACAAGAACTGTTAAGGCACACTGCCAGATAACGCACAACATTTACTATTATCCTTTTTCAGGCTCGCTTCGCATCCCAGCAGGACACACAAGTCGGTACACTCGCACAATCTAACGAGAGCTGCAGTAACACCAAAAGTAAAAACATCTAGAAAATGATTTAATGAGAGGTAAAACACGCAATACAAACACAAATACAACATGGTTGAGTTAAACAAACATTAGCATAACTTCTAACTCATGCTGACGAAATATAAACAGTAAAATATTACAAAAGTAAAAAAAAAAAAAAAAAAAAATGTTACTTGTAGATGAGGAAAAGTACTAATTTTTAATGAAAAATATTTGCCAGAAAAATACATATTACAAAAACTCAAATAAACTTCAAATAAACACAATTTTTTTACTAAAAAGTTATATATAAAAAAATAAATAAAAAAATAAATAAAATAGGCAAGATTCAACAAAAATTCAGATAAATCAAATGAACAATATTATACATACTTCCAATATAAAATAAAATAGAAAATACTACAACACTAACAAATACAAATAATTGAAATGAAAAATATGAAAATCTTAGGAAAATATAAAATTTGACAAAAATATTACAAAGGATAGGAAAATACAACATGAAAAAATATAACAAATGTAATACTAAAAAAAATCAGATAATTTGACAAAAATTCTACAATATTAAAAAAATGTGAAACTATAATGTAGACAATAAATGGACAAATATTAGAAAACAAAATCAGTTTAAAAATGTGAAAATAAGAAAAATGCTTTTTGTTGACAAATAAGAAAAAATATTTGACAAAAATACAACTAAACTATTTTAGAGAAAATACTGCCACAATAGAAAAAAAATGCACAAATATTGAACAAAAAATATAGCAAAAACAGGAAAAGTCAAAGTGCAACAACAGACAACTCAGAGACACTAAATACGATAATTGCAAAGTTAAACAGCTGTTTCTCATTGTTAGCAAGAAAAAATGTATTTCAGTTGTGACCTTTTACATTAAATCAGTTTTGAATGACGAACCTTAGGATTAAAACAAGAATATCTCAGCGTAGAGTCGTATTGTACTGTTGCTGGGATGTAACCAAAATGGTCACTTTTCCCTTTTTAAAACGCTGCCCGAGTCAGCATATTATCACGCTGCACATTAATAAAAGTGCGATATTAATGACGGGGCCGTGCGCTGAGCTCCGCCAAAGCTGCTGATGAAGTTGCTGACTGGCGGCGTTTGCACGAATTAGCCACGTCAAGGTCCATCTGCCGGACCAGGTGTGCAGACAGCAGGGCCCAATGCCAGCGCAGGCTGACATCTGGCCCACACTTACTTCTTTCATGCCATTTTTTTGCTCTTTCTTTTTTTTTTTTTTTTGGTTGCTCTGATTGGGCCTCCCTCTGAGCTTGAGGAGTCGGGGGGAGACGAGCGACTTGACAGCCGAGTGGAGCGTTCTTTTTTTTTTTCTTCTTCTTCTACTTCGTCTTCTTTCACACTCCTGCTGTGTTGCATGTGTGAACACATCTTTCTTTGTAGAAAATGGGGGGGGAAAAATCACTTTACCTCAAATGACACGTCGACGCAGTTGTACGACAGAATTATTAAATTCATTCAGTGTTTGATGATTGCTTTTTTTTTGTCTTTTTAATGGTTCATTACAAAAATAGCAAAATTGGGAGGTAAATGGCAACTTTAATGATTCTCCTGATGTGCTACAAGTTAAGGTCACTTAGGAAAAAAATATTTGAGAGATCATGACTATTAAATAAGAAAATATTACCCCCTTTTCTAGTAGAAGGCTTAAGGTTTTGTTGCAACACTGATCGGTATTTGGAAGTGTTCATATTTCCCTCCACCTTGACTAAGGCCCTAGTTCTAGCTGACACATGCGTTAGTGAGAATTTATTATTAAAATTAGTGATGGAGAAAGCTTTCATATGATTTGTCCGGTGTCATTTTTTTAATGAACAAAAACCTGCATTTGAACAGAGCTGTGTACAATTTTTATATCCACTGTAATGTACATAAAAAAAATTAAAAATACAAATAAGGTATCATATTTCAACAGTTTGTTTTTTTCCCCCCCACCATTGCACTAATCATATTCTTGCTGCCGCTGTCCTCCTCATGTTGACTCCACTTTGCATGTAACCACATTAGCTATCAATAATTAATGAGCGGCAGCTTGCCCACGCGAGTTGTCTAGCAACGTCGCAATTGTCGCGTTCCCTTCACGGCGGACGAGATCAAAACGCGGAGGCGCCGCCCGCCTACCTCGGGTAAAATGTGGGCCACACATGCGACCTCTGTCAGGAAGTATAGAGGAAGACCGCAACGCCTTTGCCTGCGGGCGCCATTGTCGGAGCCTCGGGCACACATTAGCAGTCTTCATTGCTCATCAGCAGAGGGATGAAAGGAGGAAAAAAAAAAACAGCAGTGCAATCTAATAAGTAATTAAGGGGAATGAGAGTGGAATAAAAGTCATTGGTATTCATGCCCACTTCAACAAGAGTTCATTTGATCATTGTTTTTGCTTTGGAGGGGGTGGGGGTGGGGGGGGGGGGGGGGGGCGTATACATGAGAGAAAATGTTGCTCTGTTTTTGTGACTTTCAAATCAAGACTGAGAACTAGTGTGGGTTCACTGGATTCTAACTCTGTTCCAATTTTGTCATATCAGTAAAGTGGCAGTTCATTATTGCACTCAGCACTTTTCCTGAATCATCAGTGCATCATTGGGACATTGGAATTGTGATTCGAGATTGATTGAAGACTCAGAAAGTAAGGCGTTCTTAATCTTGGATGCCAGTGCATCTGCATGTTACTATATTAATCACCAGTATATGAACAACCAGAGTTGATTGCAGAAATTGCAGAAATGTAACCACTCTCCTACTGCATAATGACAAAACTGTAGTTAGCCTGCTACAGTGCTCAGTGGCTAACTTCTCTTGGCCCATTTTTCCATCTAACCGCATGTCTCTTTGCTGTTTAACCTCAGAGTCAATAGGCTCATAATGAAATGTACAAATCATTCATTATATAGCAATGGATATTTATTCAATCTGGCAACTAGAAAAATGGCAAGAAAAAACACTAATCACTATAATTGAGTAATTTTCATATAGTATGCACTATGCAGTCTAGTTTATGGCATAATAAAAAAAAAAAACACTGCATATTTTGGAATGTGCAATCATCAAAGGCATGCTAGTGGAGGAGCACTTTGCTTTTCAAAAATCAAAGGCGGAATTTGTTCTTGCTTAACTCAAAGAAAAAAAACATTGACAAAGAAAGACCCGACTCCTGTTTTTAAAACATTTCAGCTGCTCTCGTTAAAAAAACCTGTGTTTCCATGGAAACACTGACGGCAAGCAAAACACGCTGCCAACACCTATCACACTCTATCGACATAATCCAACAGGTAACCTGTCAACTGTCCTCACTTGTGAGGTCAACTGTGGTGCTTAAACAGGCTTCAAAGTGGAGGCACAATTATACAGGTACTATTTAGTATTAGGTGCTCATGCTATTCTATTCAAAGCTGACAGCACAAGCACACCACTAACTGCTAGTTGATAGTATAAGAGAATTACGGCTTTTCCCTGTCTGAGATCGTCACCTTTAGACACTCGCATGATATGTTTGTCACAGTTTTTTACATCAGATGCCCTTCCTGACACAAGCACTTTTTACCCGGAGCAGCAGTGGCTGGAAATAGCGTAAGCCAAAGTATCATGAAGGGCATATAGTGAAAAAATAAAAACAACATTCTGGTGATGGATTAGGGATTTCCAACCAACCAACCAACCAAACGACCGACCGACCGACCGACCAACCAACCAACCAACCATCGAAGCAAAACCAACCCTACAAACTACTAAACCAAGCAATATGTGGAAAAAAATAAACTAAATCAATTGAAGAGAATTTACACACACACACACACACACACACACGCACACACCCACACACACACACACACACACACACACACACACACACACACACACACACATATATATATATATATATATATATATATATATATAAAACTTAACAAATAAAACAACTTAGCCAACCAAATAAACTTAAACACAATTCAAGCTAACCAAAAGTAAGTGAAGCAAAGAAAGAAATATAATCACAACTAAACCAACTCAAGAACTCCAACCAACCAAACAACCAAAGACACGAATCAAACTAAAGAAATTAACCAACTAAAAGTAAACCTAGAAAACAAATTAAATCAAGCAAAGAAATGCAACTAAAACTAACTAAAACCAAAGAAAGAACCAAAGAACTACAAAGCAACAACCAAATGAACTGAACCAACTAAAACAAAACCAACCAGAGAAAAACTAAAAGTAAACCAACCAAACCGATTTAAGAAAATAAACCAACCTAAGAAACCAAAACCAACCAAAAAAAATAAAATAAAAAATAGAAACTAAACCATGAACCAAGTTTTTAATTGGTTGTTTAGCTGCACACTTCTGGCAGTGATCTGCGGAGATTACAGAGAATCCTGTTGGCATTAAGCGGACGTACCGTACGTGTACAAGATTTTCATCAGAGAGCATCATCAAAGGCTGTGCATAGGAAGCATCACCTTTGCTACCAAGAGTGATTAGTTCCAGAGACAGAAAGGAAAATTTCCCCACTAGTTAATTGCTAAGCTCCACAGGGGTCCTTGGCGAGCACCGCGCTCTTGCTCTGTAAGCTGCGGCGCGGCGCCGGAGGAACGCCGCTGCATTTCAATGCGAGCGCACAGACTTCCAAGGACAAATGACGATAAGAGCAGCAAAAGTTAATTTACATGTACCGACGAAAATCCGGTACAAAGGCATCGGAGGAAGCGGACGCTCCGGAGCCAAGGACAAGCCACGCATTACGTCTGCCTTTGAAATGATTTGCGCTACGCGGCCACGAGTGCACGTTTGATGCGAACGAAAAACAACAACACACAAATGATTCTCACCAGTAATCTTTTCCATTTCAGCCAGCGTCTCCTGGTAGGAGCTGATGATGCCGCCGTATCGCATTATCACCTCCTTCCGTAGGTTGTCCCAGTGTGGAGAAAGTTCGCCAAGCTCCTTCAGATCCTGCACCCTGCAGATAAACACACATATGCAAGGAACCCCGCACAGTTACTCTCTGTTGGTGTTCCGTGCCTGTGTAATCCTCATGCAGATGCTGGCATGCACCAGAAGTGGAGATCCAGCAAACTTTTCTGCAAAAATTTGTCTCAGACTATAAAATTAAACTTGGATGTGTAATATGCTTGACAATTTCTAATGACGTCGTCTCCTCCTCCACCAGAAAAACAAACCAAACCAAAGATATTAGGCCAACCAAAGAAGCTATCACAAGTCGGGGAAAAAAACAACAACAACAACAACAAAAAAAACGTCATTTTTTGATTCAGTTAAATCAAAATACTTTAAAAGCATTGAAACTTTCTTTGCACCAAAATGTTAGTTGACCAGTGATATCAATCAATCAATCAATCAATCAATCAATCAATCAATCAATCCATCAATCCAATCCATCCATCAATCCAATCCATCCATCCATCCATCCATCCATCCATCCATCCATCCATCCATCCATCCATCCATCCATCCATCCATCCATCCACCAATCAATACTTAAAACATTAAAACATCCATAGTACAATCAAAAGAAAACCCACCCTAACCAAACATTCCCATCTTCATACCCACAAAAAAGACAACACAAGATGGTGGGGCACAGAGAAACCATGCGAGGAAAGGCACCCAGGCGGTGCGCATTCACAATGAGTGGGATGACGGCCCACAACCACAGGGAGCAGTGTCATCCCAGAGACCCCACCCAGCCCAGATTAACCGTGGTGCGCCCCACACAGAGTGAAGCAGGCTAATCCATAGGTGAAGACTATAGTGGCTAAATGCAGGATCACTGTGTGTTTTGGTCCTCACCCTAGGAACCGTTAAAAGATCGTTGCCACAGGACCTCAGGATCCGTGAGATCCGTGGTTGATACAATAAAAGCAGGCCAATAAGATGCACTAGGACCTTTTAGACATCTAAAAAATAACAAAAGCACCTTAGAAAAGGTGCATCCCAAAACCAAACAATTACCTACATAAAGAATCTGCACCAGCCAAAGAAACTAAAGTGCTACCTCTTTAAGTAATTTGGTGTGTGTGCATGCCGGGGTCATCACAATTCCCCGTCCCCACGGTGACGGGCTCTTTCAAGGCTTCCTTATCATTTGCATGGAAAAAGGCGGAATGAGATGGACACAACCAGCAATTCATCCAGCCATTAAAATTACAGCGATACGACCATTAAAAAGGGCCTTGAAAGGGACTCCAAATTAAAACAGCCACAACTACAACTTGTACAACAGTAATATCCTCTCATGACAATGAGCCCAATTTTCTGTAATTACGCCTCATAAATGTTGCATGTGCCTTCAAATGAAAGGGAGGAAAAACTGCTCCATTTCAATAACGTAGTTCATTTCTATACAAATTATGATATACATCATGTTAAAGGAAGAGGGGCACTACTGGATGCTCTGATTGTTTCCTGTCCAGCTGTGCAAAGTTTGGCTTTTCCTGAAAATAAACAATTTCCAAGACGCCTGATGTTATTTTGCATGATAAAAGTGTGCATTGGAAGTGAGCCTGATGATCCGATGGATAAAATAAAAAGAGCGCCATCTGCTCGGCGTGATAAGGACGTGAGATGGCTGAGAGTGAAGCGGGTTATCAGTCGCTTCAATCAGTGTGTTATTGTCTGAGGAGGGTCAAGGTGCACAGTAGGTGAGCAATATGCATGGTAGAAAGCTGATATTATCAATCCAATCTGCTGTTGGATGATGTAGACAAAACATCTCCAAATGAATGAATGTTTTGGTCAGAACTTGTGGCAGAGCCCTTCATTAGGGGAAGTATATTCAGCAGTTTAAAACAATGAATAGGATGGTAAAATAACATTTACGAAATACATTTTGACCAGGCCACAAAAAAAAAAAAAGAGAATAATTTAATAGAATTTTAAATGTTTTTTATGGAAAAGAGAGCGGGGAAAAATTGTGAAAATATTTGTACATGCTTTAACTTTTTCTGAATTTTTTGTTTCCATTTTTTCAAAAACAAAAACAAGTCCAATGTCTTCAATTATTGCTTTTATTCTATGCTGTTTATAAATGTTAACGTCAGGATAAGCAATTTGGAACATCTCTACTTTATATGTATGTGGGGTTAATCAACTTCCACTTTGATGACGTGTGTTTAACAAAAACTTTCTCGAGTGAAAATGTCGAATTTTCAAATTTCATGTACCATTTGTTTTTAATACAAAACACTGCGTTGTGTCTCCTAATTTTAATTTTTGTGGCTCTTGTTGCTTTAAAGGTCTTTACCCAGCATAAGTTGTCAAATTGTCTACGCCGCTAAATTTGAGCGCCGTATTTCTTTGCTAATCCCCAAATGGGCTTTCGCTGTTCCTCATCATTCTCAAAAATCGGTGATGATAATCTACTTGGGGGGGCCCCCCTAAACAGTCTCCTACAGCTTTTATTTATGAAATGAAACGTCTGATGAAGGTCACTTGGCCGTAATGGTGCCATAAATTTAGCGTGCTGGAGAGTCGCGAGCTGCTGTTGCGGCTGCCTTTATTTCATGCTGTGTTATTGTGCTGGCTCAATTTTAATCACATAGGGGGCTTTGTGCGCCACTCAATAAATCCAGTCTAAAAAATGAAAAGTGAAATACAGTACTGTACACACTTTTTCAACACCACATACAAAATAGAAACCTACCAAAACAAAAACTAAGATTAAAGACACAAAACTAAGCAAAACTCAACCATCCAAATAAATGACACCAGGCAAATAAACCAGTTACTATACACCAACCAAAACCATCAAAACTAAAGCATTAAAACTAAACCAACCAAAAGTAAATCATTCACAGAAACTAAAATAACCAAACCAAAGAAACTAAAACAAATCAAAGAAACCTATCCAAAAAGTAAACCAACCAAAACCGAGTAAACTATACAAACCAAATTATAAAAACAAAACTAAACCAAAGAAACTAAAACAATGAAATGAAACCAACCAAGAAACTCAAGCAAACAATAACAAATCATAGTCATTGTACCAACTAAAGAAACTAAAACAAACAAATCAAACAAATGAAAATTAAACCAACCACAGAAACTTAGCAAATCTAATAACCCATCAAAGAAAAACCGGTAACTAAATAAACAAAATAACAAAATAAAAAATAAAAAAAAATACACAAACAAAGTCAACCAACCATAGAAACTAGGGATGCAGGATAATGCTACTTTCAACCGATACTGATAAAGCAATCGTTTAGAAAGTGGCAATGTCGATAACCGATAAGTAAGGCAATTATTGTTTGCAATATTAATTTGAATACAATTGAAATCAAATTGGTCGATAATTGCCGATAATTATCGGCCACCGATATTATCGTGCATCCCTAGTAGAAACTAAACCAACCAAATGAAATACCCCAACCAAAGTACACCAACCAAAACATATAAACTAACTAATCAAACAAAACTGCACAAACCAAAAACTAAGCCAAACAAAGAATCTACCCAAAATATCCAAACTAAAACGACCAACCAACCAAAACTAAATGCACCAAAGAAACTACACAATCCAAACAAACCAAAACTCTAAAATTATACCAACCTAAGAAACTAAACCAAATGAGAACTAAACCACCCAAAGAAACTAAAGCAACAAAAGTCACCTCTCGATCATTTCTGCAACAGCCGGAAATAAGGCGAACATTCGTGCTCTTGACACGCATTACCACTGCTTGTTTATTAATAAGCATCCAAAGTTTTTTTCTTTTTCTTTTTCTTTAACCACTAACGAGGTAGCTCTTATTGAATGGCGCTTAATTGGCACCCACGCACACTCATTATCTCGGAGGGAGGAGGCGCAATCTGCCTGAGAATACGAAGGGAACACATCAAAGGCTACGCACGCAAATGGAGGAGGAAACGTGATGCATTTGTGGTCATGCTGTGGGTAAACCCTGCTGTGCTCGCCTCTGCTGCATTACATTGATAAGCAACTATTTCATATTTCATTATCAACTCCAAATGTAGCGTAAGTGATCTGTGCAGGGGGCAGAAATCATACTTAATCACTCTTTAATGCTGACAAAAATAATTTAAGTCCTCCTCAAAAACGGGCTCATATTAGCATTAATAAACATTTATTTTGGTGCATATTAGTGTTGGCGTAAGAAGGCGTGTAATTCAAGCTATGATGAGGTACCAATTATAGCAAACATGGCCGACACACAACACAAACTAGAGCACAATTCACAAGCATGACTGACTCGGCAACATTTTCCACAAAAATTGAGGATTTTTTTAATTTTATTTTTTGTTTCCAATCAACAAAGATGCTTGTCGCATTGTTACTGGCAACACAACCGCAATCACTGGCAACATGCTACAACATATTGCTTCCACAAACATGGCCGACAAACTAAAACACAATCCTCAAACATGGCTGTC
Organism: Festucalex cinctus; assembly: GCF_051991245.1. Taxonomy (NCBI): domain Eukaryota; kingdom Metazoa; phylum Chordata; class Actinopteri; order Syngnathiformes; family Syngnathidae; genus Festucalex; species Festucalex cinctus. The sequence continues at coordinate 5,273,372 of NC_135416.1, read as the reverse complement.
ATGGTGCATCACACTCCTCAAATTTGGCCAACAAACTGACATTTGGTCCACAAATATGGCTGACATGTTTGATACACTCCAGAAAGAAAAACAAAAAAACAAAAACGTGACCCACATGCTTTGCTGAAAACTCTATACAGCTGTGAAATGAATCAAAATTCAATTACAATTTCAATTAGTACAATACACAATTATAAAATCAGCATAATCATAAAAAAAATAAAATAAAAAGATTATTAATACTAATTTTGAGTTGTTTAAAATTATATATGTTCAACTTTTTTTTTTTTTTTTAAATTGACTATTTTAATAAATCTTGTTTGGGTCGAAAAGGAACTTGCATAATTAGAGTTTTTCAAATAAATGTATTTGTCAAAAAAAATAAAAATAAATAAATATATATATATATATAGATATATATAGATATATATATATATACACATATACATATACCTATACATACACACATTTATTTATTTATTTATTTTTTTCAAATTTTTTTTTTTTTTTCAAATTTCTTGTTTTGTACCAATAAACAAATGACCGTTCTAATCGTGATTTCAATTATTACCAAATTAATTGTGATTATTATCCATCCATCCATCCATTTTCCTTAGCGCTTACTCCTCACAAGGGTCGCAGGGGGTTGCTGGAGCCTATCCCAGCTGGCTTTTGGGCAGTAGGCAGGGTACACCCTGAACTGGTTGCCAGCCAATCGCAGTGTGATTAATATTTTCTTCATAATCGAGCTGCTCTATATACAGGTGCTGGATTGTCCCCACTAAACTGCATATTTCTTTACAACACATTCTGTTATAATATACTGCTCAATAAAAAGTATTCCCTTAATTGTTTTGAGGAGTGTATATGCAATGTATATATGTACTTGCTCAAAAAAAAAAAAAAAAAAAAAAAAAAAAAAAAAAAAATGAAGGGAATTTTTGCATTACACTCTAAAATGCATATTTATGACGAAAAAAAAAGATTTTTAAGAGCATTGCAAAAGAAACTTGTAAACAGAAAGCGAGGTGTGCGACTGATTACGTTGCGGCCATGTTTTTGTCCTCCTTGTGACAACCACCGATGTGCGCAAGGTGCACGCACGCGCGTCCTTGAGCGCGCGATACAAATCAACCTGGCCCTCTTCTGTCACGATTATCATCCGCATGTCTGTCTGGATGGGATTTTTCATCTTTCTTGCGATGACATGAGCAGAAGGAACTGACTAGAAACATTGCGCGTGCATGCGTGTGTGCGCGCGTTATGGATGAAGTGAGGTTGCCAAGGACGACAGGACACTGGAGGAAGGATCCGCGGTGACTAACCCTATTCAAGCATGAAGAGGGAAACTCGTCGAGTGTTGACCTGTCCTCACATTCGTGCTGGACAAGAATTTCATTTGTGCTTCTATTCTTGATATGTGTCGGAACATTGTGTGAGTTGGATGTGACAAGGTCAAAGCCAAGGTAAAAACTAACTCACCATTTTAATGGAACCGCATATAATGATAAATAACCGTATTAACCATAGACTGCGCAATGGCGAGTGACATTTAAATACCAATTGGTGCTACTGAGAACCAATTAGTGGTTACTGCATGTACCAAGTGACACGTGGACTGACCAAATATTCATGTGTGATGTAGCCAAATAAATATTGTGACTAAAATGATTGACTCGACCCTCAAATAAAGTACAACAACCAATTAGCAATAAAGTGTTATAATGGCAGACAGGTAAAGTGACCGATGACTAGTGAAGGACATAACCTTATTAATTAGCGATTCTGCACCGAATGACTGACGTAGAATAACTATTGACTAACGAGTGATGAAATATGGGACTGCGTGAACAAAAACCCCCCCCCAAAAAATAGACCGTTCCGCTAGAGGTGAAATGAAATTGGTTTTATTAAATTGGTAATTGGGTTTGATTAAAAAGATGTTAGTGCATTGAATTGAATGGAATTGAATTGTTCCACTTTTCAAATATTTCGTATTGAAATTTGTATCAAACTTCAATCGATTCGTTTTGCACACCACTCATTGCATCATATCCTCTCGGGCCGTACCAGAATGGATTAGTATTCATAATTCAAAATACCACTGCATCGAACCAAATCGTTTGCATTTAAGCGTGCTTAGGCTCCGAAACCGAACGAGTTCTTCGCAAATCAGGCACAACGATCCCGTGTCCTACCTGCTCATGTCCTCTTGCATGTAGAGCGAGAGCAGCTGCTTGGGGATGCTGAAGGACAACGTGCACTCCTCCATTTGCTCGCGCACCAGCATCCACTTGCTGTCCACTGTCTGGAACCTGTACACTTTGCATACCGGGTTGGTGAACACTGTGGAGGAGGAGGACGAGGCATAAAAATGAAACACAGAAGATGAAAAGACAAAAAAAAATAAAAAAAGCACTGCTGGCCCACTAAATCCTTCAAAGTCAAAGGACCGATTCAATTTGATGATCAATAGCTGTGTCCTCTGCAGATAGGCCCTTATTCATCTTTAGTAGCAAGAAAGAGAAACATTGTCCGTACTTCCTCCATTTCCATTTTAAGTGTGTCGTGGTGCTGCATGCAGATTGCACAATCGCCCAACTAGTGACACTAATCACTGACATGTATTGATTAGTAGTCAACACCAATTGGTACTGCTGTAAACACTGGCATGCACCATTGACCAATGGGTGAATGACTAAAGTGACCGCTGGGTTGTTTTCCAAACCACTCACTGGGTAGAGGATTATTTTTTTTAACCGAGATTTGGTGAATTATTTTGACTGAGCGGATTAGCTTTGGTCGCCATTTTGTGTCCTGAAGTCAATTTAAAGTAGCATTGTTCGGAAACGGTAGTCGCTGAATAGCTCAGCTGACTTCAAACTCAATCAATCTAACTTTATTCAACCTTTCTTACATTCAAAATGCAACTCAAAGTGCTGAACATCCATAATACAATAAAAAGAAACACAACAGACACACGAAAACCACAATATGGCGGGGCACAGAAGAACCCTGTAAGGAAAGGCACCCAGGAGGAGTTCGTCCACAGTGAGAGGGATGAAGACCAGCCATCCATCTCTGTGTGGAGGCTCCCCCATGAGGAAACTTTGGACTTTGGAGGATAACAGCTGTTGAGAACAGGAGTCCTCAACCATCAGTGATGGGACATTGTGATTTTCTAGGAATGTAGTACAATGGATCATTTGAAAATACAAACACCGCCAGAGAGTTATAGAAATAAAGTGTTGCATATTATTGGTAGAGCTGTCAAACGATTAAATTTTTTAAATCAGTTTAATCACATTAGAATTTTGATTAATCACGATTAATCGCTTGATTAAAGACTTTTTATCAACATTTTTTGTGTTTGTGTTGTAACTGAATCAAATGCCATTTTTAGCATATGTCGCGGGCCAGTGAAAAATGGACGGCGGGCCGCAAATGGCCCCCGGGCTGTAGTTTGGACACCACTGAACGAGTCACACCAATGGTTCCCATTTAGATGACTAGCGGGCGACAAAATCCACCAATTAGTGGTACTGCATCTAGTAAGTGACATGACTCAAGATAAAAGACAGAAAGCACTGCCGGCACATTAAATCCTTCAAAGTCCAACAGAGAATGAAGGAAAAAATTCAATTGGACGATCAATAGCGGCGTCTTCAGCAGATAAGCAGCCATTCATCTTCGACTTTTTTTGTCGTCAGAAAGAGAAACATTGTCCTCACTTTCCGCATTTCCATTTTAATTACATATTTATTGTGCAGCCGTCGAGTCATTTTGAAACTGCAAAGCGCCCGACTTCCTCCCCATTAAGCCAATTTTCATTGCCGCGCATCTCCCGCGCTCTTTCCCGCCAGTGCAAATGTCGGCGGCGTGGAGGCCCGCTAATGCTCTTATCTGCACGCCGGCAGCAGGAGGCGAGGAAGCGGCGCGCCTCCAAAACGCTGTTTACCGCCGCTTTGGCCGTCCCAATGCTGCAGTCAGACAGCGAGTCAGTCAATAAGTCGGCCACTGTAAAATGTGGCGCTGACAACTGGAGGCATCCCAACACGCACGGACGCCCTAAGTGGGAGGTGCGCCGCTTTAAGGCTGCTCCCCACCCTGACAAAATACTCGGTGCTACGCTACCGTGACAGGCTCGGCTACAAGATTTTATGCATTCATGCAAATTTGTATGACTTTCATACTCATTGCTTACTTATAAAAGCAAAAGTATGGCTAAGGCTGAACATATAAAAAAATAATCTTTTTGAGTTTTTTTTCACCTGTTTTCTGAGTTTGGTCATATGTCATTCAAGCTGAGCTGCGATTGGCTGTTACGTGAGCAACTGTGATGTCATTTTCAGTCGACAGCATGTGACAACATGGCTGCCTCCTGAGGTGGATAAAAACTTGTGGATTTTGCTGCTTAAGTCATTCAAACCCAAAAACGTATAAATACGTTTTTTAATACTTTGTCCTGCACTCCCCAAAACATATTTATATGTTTTTTTATTTAATGCTAGAGCATACAGAATGCAGCTTCTGACAAGAAGAGGTGTCTTAAAGCAATAGTACGTATTACAAAAAACGGCCAGCAGAGTATAAGAGATTAGCCAGAGCCATGTTGCGACAAACTCTTTTTCCCAGTGTTTTCAACAAGTTTGTCAATAATGTTGAAACTTAGCTGTATTCTAATGCGTATTGCTGCAAAACGGATATAAATATATGTTTTTTTCCTGATGAAAGAAGAGATACTAATCTTTCTTTTGGTAGGCTCCATGTTTTTACAGAAACAGAACAGAATTTTCTGTGGACCTTGCAAAATCAGTCAAAATCCAGTAAAACAGCTGGGTTGCTTCAGTGAAAATGGCTGCGAGTGAATGAGTTAATGCATCGGAACACCGTTTTTAAACCGGTGGGGCCGCGTAAAACATACTGTAAAGAATATTTTGGTCTTGACTTCCCCTTTAAGCCTTTGCGCATAAATCTTTGATTATTTTTAAGATCCCTCTTCATCAAAGTGTCTCCAATGTTGCTATTAATTCAATTAGCATTGAGGTGGCCTTTCAAAGCCCTCCAGGTAATCGGCTTTGGGGCCAAAGTATCCACTTTCATCATTTACTATTCCATTAAATGGCTGTTTTGGGCCAGAAGTGACATTTAGCGAATAGTGAAAGCTGCACCATCAGCAGTGAGGAAGTGAAATAAGAAGAGGTTTGACTCCACAAGGTCGCACCCCCCCGTGTCAAAATTTCCAGGCCTGTTGTCATGGCGTCCCTGTCCATTCCCCCCAGTGATTCGGTGTACATGCGCAGCCTGTCGTAGTAGCCGCTCTCCCTCCCAGATGCGATGTGTGTGATACAATTGAGTCCTCCACTTTTATTACCTTTCGAAATAAGCATGAAGAGTGCGAGCGATCGAGGGGGTGTCGGTTTCCAGAAATTGCGGCGTAGCGACAACGGAGGGAAGTTCGAGGGTTAATCTGCTTCCCTGAGAGAGGTTCAAGTGTTGCCGTCCCCATTACGTTTAGCCATTTGAGGACACTCCCTCAGTGTGTTGGTTTTTCCAATCCATGTCACTCATAAATGTGCAGTACCACTGAATGGTTAGTTAAACCACATCAGCTGTCAGTCGTCACATACAGAACCCTTAACTGGTCTGTTGCTACCTTCACTCTTCAGTCTACAATACTGATTTGACATTTGTGCCCCTCACTAGTCATACAAAACAGACGTCATTAAAATTTGTAATCATAATTAATCGCATGACTTCAATAGTTAACATGATTAATCGCAAATTTTACATTTGTTCTAAATATACAATAAAATGTTTTCATACTCTTGTTAACATAAAAGTGGGAAAAAATATTAAACTACTAGAAATATGGCTGCATCTTTTAGCTAGTGATACAATAATTTCATTATAATTCATAAAATTGAGTTAAAATTAAAAAGATGTACTGTACTCTAAAAAACGAGTGTAATATTTTGTGTTGGTCATTTTTCTGCCACTAGATGACATAATGGTGTATATGCCACGAAAGAGGCGGGACTTTTTTTGCACATCAGCTTTGGTTCCGGTTCGGTTTGCGACGTGTGGGCTGCGTCAAAATACTTGTGCTTCCGACTTTGTGCCCCTCGGTTGCGCGTTTGCAACCCGGACCGGAACCAAACTCGTGCAAAATCACGGAAGTTGGAAGACCCGCCTCTTCCGTGGCATATACCCCATTACATTTGTAAGACGGTGACAGCTCAGTGCATTTATTTTATTTTTTTAATATATCAAGAGCTATCTAATCTTTAAGTCTAAGGGTGTGAATGGACATGAGTACCTGGTCCTGTCTGGAGGTGGTCTCTGTCAACGCAGCTGTGGGACGCAGACTCGCACACTAAGGGACACTGCAAAGACATAAAGCACAATACAATTAACAGGGATAACATGAACATACAATAACACACAAAGATCCTGGCGGTCAACGTCCAACCTCCACACAGAAGCATTCAGAAGAATCTTAGCAGCGCAATGACTGAACCCGCCCGCTGAGGCTTTTACTGATTGCCCCGTGCCTCAGATGCTTATTGAGGCTACCATGGCTGGAGCCACAATCAACTCCCCATTGTCGCTGCCCTCTTCACTTGAAATGAAATGAGGCCCTTTTTCACACTGCCCTTAGTGCGGCATGCCGTTGATGAACCCCGTATGAGTTGCGAGGGCGTGAAGACTTAACGCTGTGGCAGACCGCACAAGGTTTGATGTCACGTTGAAAAATATGCTCCTGAGCGGCATTGCGGCGACGTCGCATCCGAAACAGATTTGCATTTCTGATATTTCTTGGACTGCTGGGAAATTTGCGAGTCAACTTCACTCACGCCATTCTGAGTGTACCTTTCATACAAAAGAGCGACATGGGGAAAAAAACCAAAACAGACACCTTTGACAGTGTTTATATGACTGAATGCATCCTAAAGATGTACAAATAAAATTGACTTGTGTACTAGGCCAAGGCTACTCAAATATAATTCCTAAATTGGCGCAAATACAGTTTTCAATTAGTTAAAATCTTAATTTATCAAGGTAGGTCAAGCCACATACTGGAATATGCAAAACAAAATGGACACCAAAGTGTACCGCTTCTTTGTTCGCTTCCTTTCAAAGTGTGTTCGTGCCAGAATTGGTCGCAATTCACCACAGCGCTGTTGCCCGCCTATCACGCAGAAGGTGCCGACCTTGTGTGTGCAAGCCTCACATGCACAATGAATGGGCTTGTCAATGCGCTGTCAGGATTAAGTTTGAGTTCATGACCTTTAAGTTGTGTTCTCGACCGTGAGGTCAAGTGTCTGTTTTGAACTGATGTAACCATCATATAACCATCACCTAGTTTCAACTAGTTTTAGGCTATGTGATGTCAATCTTTAATCCTTTAGGTGATATCTGGACCTATGTGATGTTGTTCTTTAGTCCTTTACTTGCGAGAAACCAATCAGATCAATTCACCATCTGTAGGTGCAGTCTGAAAATTGTGGTGTTTTGCCGGATTATTACTTTCTGTCCCTCTGTGCAACTCTCTTTGTTTCTCGTCTAGTCAAGTTTGTTCTACGCCTCGCGATGTGAATAAATAGTAAAAACCTTATTTGTGTCTGCGCTTCTGCAACCTCCAGTACATGACAAATGCAGCTCGCGGTCATACTACAACGAGAACGCCTACATTGTCTAAAACGTCTGATCTAGGAAAGGGCCGGGACGGTGGCACAATCTGGAAGCTGAGCACATAAAATGATGAATAAATGTACATTTCTTCCAGATGCTATCCATAACAGCCTTGACAGGGTTTTATGTTTGCGACGCTCACGTCGAGGCTTGATGCATGAAGTCTGGTCTCCTCTTCACACAAATTGTGACAAGCGGCCATTTTTCTCGCTGCATGAGTCATTGAACAAGGTTAGACAGGCAAAGCTGTCACGGGAAAAGAAGCATAATGTTGGCTAGGCCTCATCTATCAGCAGCAACAGTCAGATACGCGCCACGGCGCTCGTGGCGTACGATAACGCTGAGCAACATTTCAGCGGGAAGAGGTCTCGGAAGACGAGCCAGCGAGTTGAGGAGGAGAGGAACGGCCCGGGGGCCGCAGCTGTAAAACAGACACCGAGACCCCCACCCGCCCCTGCCCCAATAGTTGTCAGCATGTGTTTCATGGGCTCATGATCAAAAGGTGATCAGAGGCTCGCTCCTGTTTTTTTTTTATGAGGTCACACACATACAGAATTCATGAGGGACACACACATACATGTCCCTCCCTTCATCTTCTCCGGCGGGAACAACAAACACAAGGAGAAATGGACAAACTGACCCACACCTGCGGTGAGACTCTCTCAGTCATTATAAAAAGCTTCCAGCGGGGATTTGATAAATGTCATGTGAATCTCAGTCTGCATTTTTTAAATAACTGAACTCTGTTGCATGTTTCAGCATTTCATGTTGCTCAGTAAATCTGGCTGAGAATTTTGTTTTTGGCTGAGATGAGTTATTCAAGTTTCTCTTTGCAATTTAGCATCATTGCGGACCCCTGACATCATAAGCGTAAAGTCACACGCGCATACCTGTATATTTGTTTAGTACGATGCAGTTTAAATTTGGTAGTAATCAGACAAAATGTCTAGGAATAGTCTTCTTTGAAGGGCAACCAGGAATGACCAAATTGAACCTAATGCCGCCATATTGCTCTTCATTTTGCCAAAATAGTGATTAATCAAAAAGCAGACAGAACCATTGCTAAATATTCATTAGTAATAATAATAATAATAATAATAATAACAACAATCTGTGGATTCTATCCAGGTACCTGCTGAAAAAGTCACCTACTCACAATTTTTTATTTATTTGTTTTGCTCTTTCTGAAATACAAAAAGATTCAATAAATTGTATCTTAAATCATTTGCTCCCAAAAACATATACATATGTTCTATTTTAAATGCTTTAAGTGTCCCAAAGACGTATTTATACGTTTTGTGTTGTTGTTGTTGTTGTTGTTTTTTTTATGCTAGAGCATACAGAAGGCTTTAATGCAGCCTCTCAACTGCAACGAACGGTTGAAGAAATGGTAGTTGCTTTAATCTTTCTTTTGGTAGTTTCCATGTTTTAAATAGCAATAGAACACAATATTCTGTGGACCTTGCAAAATCAGCCAAAATACAGTAAAAACGGCCGGGAGTAAAGGGGATTGCTTCTGTGAAAATGGCTGGGAGTCAATGAGTTAAAAGGTCAGGAAAGTAATCCAGTCACTGGTGTCAAGGAAGCTGTAATTGCAGTGGTGCCGCAAAAATACTCATCGTAGCATAAATTAAAAGAATAGCAATATTGGCATTGTACATTGTAATGCAAGAGAATGTAAAGAAGTGCATCATGACTTCATTAACGGCCATTAAAATTGTGCTCCTTCCAGAATAAAATGAAAAATTGGAAGTGTACACATCTTGTCCACCAGGGGACAGTCTAATACAGACATACTGTACATATGACACAAAGAAGAGTTTGCCAACTAAGTGGTTCGATAAGATGCAGCAATATTTTTTTTGCACAGGATAAAGAATTTGTGCTCTGCTATTTGTCTACAGAGTAAATCTTGTGCAGCGTGTCACAAAACTCCATGGAGGCAGGTTAGACTGGGTGTTGGTAACTGGACACATACTTTTTTTGTTTTTTTTAATTAGTGTGAAATTGTATTTTGGGACTATGTTTATTCAAAATAGCATAGAAAAAAATGCTTATTTTGCCGAAAAGCATACAGTACACACACACACCACACTTAACCATGTCCCTTTCCTTCATCTTTTGCTGCAAATCTAATACAAGAAGAAATGAGCAGTGACAACACACATATGCACCAGCCCACGCACAATTTTTTTGTCCCTCCGTCTTTTCCAGCAGAAACACACAAACGCACAGATCGCACACACACTCATTTCCAGTTTTTATCATCTCCCTCCCTTCATCTTCTGCAACACACACGGAAGACGGACGCAATGAATGACAACACTCACTCACACACGATCGCTCGCTCGCGCGCACACGCGGAGAGCGACAGTTTCATCACGGAAACATGGGTAGATTGTCAGTGACACTGCGGAGCCTGGCAGGGAACCTCCCTTCACCAGCCACGCGAGTGGGCACAACCCAAAGTCAGTCAGCCATGTGCCAAGCCCTCGGCCAATTATATAAGACAGTGATGCATGTGTGTACACACGCACACACATAAAACTCTCAACAAAGCAGGTAGTGTGGTTAAAATAAAAAAATAAATAAAAAATAAAAAGCCACAACGTTTCTGCAAACAAACCCCGGTTGAAAACTCTCCGCTGTAATACACACAAGTTCATTGAGGGGGAAAAAAGGGACCTCTACTGAGCATGTGCGGGCAATCAGGAAGAGTACGTACGATGTCATTCTTGGTGTGTCGGCATCCCATTGGGAATGAGGGGAAATGGTCTTGTTACTCCCCCGTGATGGTCGCTTTCGAGGGGAGGTGAGTGCTTTGTAGGAGATTAATGCGTGCGCGCACGCATACTGCAAATCCCCATTAGGCCACACTGGAAGTCCTCTAATCTCATTGGTGGATTTGAGCCGTATTACGAGGTCCTATTTCCCCGATCATCAGCCTTACGAACACTTTCCACGCAAAGTACCCCACCGTCGATGGATTTGGTGCATCTGCTCTTTTTTGCATAAAAAGTCACTTGTGTGTAAATTATACTTTACATTGAAACACTGCATCAAAGTTAGATTAAATTGGTGAAAAAAAAGTCAAATAGTTGTGCTGCAACTAGTGAATATTTTGGTATTTGGTTTTCCTACTGAAAATTATTTAAAATCGAGTATTTGGAGGAACACACTTTTACTTGGTTAAAGAACCATCGTCGCAACAGAATGAATTCTGAAGTCTACAAAACCGTTTTGTGTGGCATTTTATAGAAAATTGCATCCAAACCAATCGGAAGAAGCTTTATGCAGTCATGATGACAAGATGATGACACAAAACACACTGTCAACACAACAAAGGACTTCATCAGTGCAAGGTCTTACATTGGCCAAGTTAATTACCGGACCTTAACCCAATAGAGCATGCATTTTACCTCCTGAAGAGGAGGCTGCAGGGAGAAACCCGGAGAAACAAAAAAAGAACTGAAAGAGGCTGCATTAAAAGCCTGTAAAAATTGAACTGAAACCCAAATGTCTTCAGTATACAACAAAAACTAAGGAATTGATCATACACTTGAGGGTACTGTATCCAGAATAAAAATTCATTCAATTAATAATGACAAGTCCGACAAACGTACCTTTTATAAGTAAATCCATCCATCCATCCATCCATTTTCTGAACCGCTTGCTCCTCACAAGGGTCACGGGGGTGCTGGAGCCTATCCCAGCTGGCTATAGGCAGTGGGCGGGGGTACACCCTGGACTGGTTGCCAGCCAATCGCAGGGCACACAGAGACGAACAACCATCCACACTCACAAGCACACCTAGGGACAATTCGGAACGTACAATTGACCTGCCATGCATGTCTTTGGAATGTGGGAGGAGACCGGAGTACCCGGAGAAGACCCACGCAGGCACGGGGAGAACATGCAAACTCTACCCAGGAAGGACGGAGCCTAGACTCGATCCCGAGTCCTCAGTACTGGGAGGAGGATGTGCTAACCACTGACCCACTGTGCTGCCCCCTTTTAATAAGTAAATAAGTGAAAATAATGATCACTTCAATGCTTCAAGGCAGAGTTTATCTTACTAGAATGAATTGTTTCAGCAGTATTGTCGTTATACTTTCAATTTCACGCACCCCTTTGAAAGCATTTTCAACCAAGGGTACTCGCAACACATTTTGGGAATCCCTGCTCCTTTGTTTTCCGCTTTACCTTCTGGGACGGCGCATCAGCGGTGATATGCTCCGCTTCTTCCATCTCACCCATCTTCAGTCGACTCACCACCACTGTTCCGGCTGCGCACCCACCATCGGATGACCTGAATGGAACAGACGAGGAAAGTGAGTGAGTGAGTATGATTGATAAATAGATAAATAAAATGAATGAATGAATGAATGAGTGAATGAATGAATGAATGAATAAAAGTGAAGCCTTGTGAACATTACGGGCAGAAGTCTAATAAGGGCAAAACTCTGTACTACTTGGTTGCCCCTGAATCTGAATGATATGCTTCCAATTCTGTGGGAAAAGTTAAGGAACCACAAAGACATGCTTGGATGATTTTGGTTTTCTGTGACCAAGCGTGTTCCCATACTGCTTCCCACTGCAGATCGAGTTACTAAGGTTAAGACTAAAATGCACACATGGACATCACGACCAATCAGTCAATGACTAACATCATATTATCTGTCCATGACTGCATGAGCAGAATGTCGGTGTAGTTATTTACTCTGTATTATTTTTTTTTATAAATATTTTAAACAGGTCATTTAAATTATTCATAGTGCATCTTTAAAAGAAAATCAAATAATTACGAAAGTATTAAAAGTCTCAAAAAAGTGACTATTTTACTTTTATTAAAATGAATTACAATTTTGATTATTAAAAATAATAAAAATACTTATTAAAAAAAATCTTTTTTTTTTTTTTTTTACAATTGTTCAGACTAATTTAGACAGAAAATTAGTATTTTAAATATTGAACAATTATTTGATTTATTTTTTTTCGAAACAAATATTTATTTTATTTATTTATTTTTTCATTCATTCATTATTTACTTATAATTATTTAAAAAAACAATTAGAAATGATTTTGAAAGGAAATCAGGTGTTCGGATACCTGCCAAGGAGTGTTGAGATTATTAATTAAGAGTGAAGAGTTGGCATGCTGCTTATGCCTCTGCATAGGGAAACTAATGGAGCCCAGGCAGGGTACGCTCCATATAACGCTCCAAATGGCCGTCTAATAACCCCGGTGACGCGCTCTGACGGACGCCAAATTGATACCACAGATTTCAAACCGCGACGCTCCCCCTTTCCCCTTTCCTATTCGATAAAGTCGCTGATAGAAAGTCTATGGTATCGTCCCACGCTGTGGAATCAAGAAAAATGATCCCCAGGTGTTACACGGACAACATGGAGTATTGTTAATGAGCTCGGTTGCGCTCCAGCCGCAGGAAATATCGGGTACCGGCCGCTGATCAGGCAAGACAAGTGCGGGGGGTGGGGGGGTACGTGAGGGGAGGAGGAGAGGGCGGGTGGTGACGGGAGACAAGAAAAGGAAAAGGATGGCGATGGAGTCAAATTAGAGATGCTCTCAGAGATAATCCATCTTGGCTGGCCAGAGGGAAAAATCGGATTGCGCCCGCGGGACAAGAGCAGACAAGATGATGAGGAGACGGACTTCAGGGGTGGTTCGGAAATTCAGATGGTGAGGGAGGAGGGAGGCTCTAACAAAAAGTCCATTTTACAATCAGAATATTTCAGCAGAAAAGATACAATCCTCCCAAAAACACAGAAAATGGAGGGGAAGAGATCTTAAATTGTTGATGAAAAAAGCATGAATGGTTCATCGGAGACTAAATTGTCATTTGTCATTGATTTTTACTATGGGTGTCAAAATTAGTGCGTTAATTTTGAGTTAATTTAAAGCCCCTTTGACGCTACTAAATTTTTTTAACACACGATTAATGACTGCCCCGTACTTGGAAATCCTGTAATCGGGGAATTCCAGTCACAAGGCAGGATACACATCCACGTTAAAATTTAGCAGTAATAAATTTAATAATAATAATGCATATATTTGTGGAGACTGGAGTCAAGTTGTATTTTACAATTTAAAAAATGTGCTGAAGTTATTTCACGTTAAAGTTTAGATTGTTCTTAATATGAAACACAAAATGCACTGAGCTGTCACCAATGTCTTACAAATGCAATTATGCCATCTTGTGGCAGAAAAATGACCTCAACACAAATGAATATTGCACTTATTTTTTTTACAGTAGAGTACATCTTTCTAATTTTAACTCAAGTTTGATACATTATGAAATTACTGTCTCAATGACTAAAAGATGCAGCCATATTTCTATTAATTTAACATTTTGTTTCCATTTTTACGTTTACGAGTGTGAAAACTTAGAAACATATTTTATTGCACATTTAGAAAAGATATTAAATTTGCGATTAAACGTGAGTTAACTATTGAATTCGTGATAAATTCCGATTAAAATTTTTACTCGCCTGAGACACCTAATTTTTACAAAAACTTGTACTTTGGTTTTAGAGCACCTAATGATTGCATTTGATGCTAACAAAAAGATAAAAACCTATAAATTAGGTCCATCTTTTAACAACCTGATAATGATCATTTTACAGATTTTTACAAAAGCATATGTTTAATGTTTTTGTTTTCACTTTCAAGTCCAGAAGCCCCTGCTGGACCCTCACCCCCGCCCCTGCCACAAAGTAGACAGAATAGCATTGCCTGCTTTATAAATTCAATCAGTGTCTCTCGCCGGACACCTGTCACAATGTTTGCTCTTCCATTCCCCCTCCTCACACTCACTCATCATCTCGCAAAACTCGAGTCGCCAAAAGTCACCCCGACTTTGCACAAACGCCGTCATGCACATCACCTAGGGAAGCGAGATTAACATGTGTCCCCTTCCATGAAAGCGAACCTGTGGGGAGGGGAGGCGACACTCCCCACATTCCAGCTGCTCCCTCCCTCACCCTGTTTTTTTTTTTTTTTTTTCAAGACATCTCAATCGTCTAATGCAACCTCCACAGGCTTGTATTTGAGTCCAAGCCAAACATCAAGTCAACACCTGGTGGCGGGAGCTACTTGGACGTGAGGAAATTAAATCGTTCCAGTTGGCCAACATGATTTGATTTAGCGCTGCTTTAATGCGACATTGTAAAAGAAAGTTATAAAAAGAGGTGTAGACGCATTAATTTCCTCGCAGACTGTGGTGGCACGCCCTTCCTGGGGGAATATAGTGAGTGTAAAGGTTGGAATAAATGTCCACTTCGTCTCCTCCCTTCTGGGCGACTTTTTTTTTTTTTTTTAAAACATCTATTTGGCCCGCAATCTGTTTCATGGCAGCACTTCATTACACACCTTTGTGAAAACGACAGATACGATGCTGTTCAGACGGATGACTCCGGGAAGTTGGCACGGCTGGCGGACAAATATTTATCAGGGAAAAGTCTTCAGTGTAACAGACAAAACCGTGTTGTTGTTAAACCGTGAGCGGCGATGAAAGACCCATCGCTCATCCTTCATCATGGCGGATCCTGTAAATGATCATCAAAACCAAACCTGCTTATGATTGTCATGACTCGAGTCATGCAGGAGGTATGTTTGGGTTTTGTCTCGAGTCATGCAGGAGTAATGTTTGGGTCTTGGCTCATGTCTGGGGTCACGCCTGGGGTCACGCCTGGGTTGAGTTTGAGTTCATGACCTGTTAACTCATTTGCTCCCAAAGACGTATTTCTAAGTTTTTTTTTTTTTTTTTTTTTTTTTTTACAGAAGGCTTTGATGTAGCCTCTGAACTGAAGGAAACGCTTGAAGCAATGATAGTTATACAAAAACAGCCAACAGGTGGCAGCAGAGAGTATAAGAAAGCAAACAGGGCAATGTTGCAAAAAACTCTTTTCCCCACCCTTTTAAACATATTTGTAATGAAACTTAGCTACATTCTAATGCTAATTGCTGCAAAATGGGAACAGATATAAATATACTTTTTTTTTTTCCTGATGAAAGAAGAGATACTATTTTTTCTTTTGGTAGATTCGATGTTTTATAGCAATAGAACACAATACTCTGTGGGCCTTGAAAAATCAGTCAAAATTCAGTAAATTGATTGCTTCAGTGAAAATGGCTGGGACTGAATGAATTAATCTAGTTTCAACTACTTTTAGGCTGTGTGATGTTTTATGATGTTTGGAACTCTCTGTAAGAACTTTGTGATGTCAGGAATCTTTAATCGCGTTACTGAGGAATCTTTTATGCTATATGATGCTTGTTCATGTCAGGAACTATCTGTAATTACTGGGTTAACAGCCAATCAGAGAATTCCATGTCAGTACTGGTACTCACATGTCTAGCCACAACCAATGAGATTGATTGACTGTCTATATAAGGGTCTGAGAATGTTGTGTGTTTTGCCGGATTATTGCTCACGGTTTCGCTGTGCTCCTCCGCTGCCCAAGGGGGGCCTGGCGTCCCGTGGTTCTCGATGCATTCTCGTTGTTTTTCGTTTAGTCAAGTTATGTGAATTAATAGTTAACACCTTATTACACGACAATGATTGGGTGAATTCTTTTAATAACCGTTTGTCAAAGTACAAGGAATGCGCTCAACCCAAAATGGCTGACTTCCTGTTCAATTGCAAGGCAAAGGTCCTTGAAACGTTTTCATCCATCAAATTCGTTTTGTGACATTGAAGTTATTTTTTCCCCCTAACTCCACTCAACTCAACTCAAACTCAGCAGGCTTATTTTTCATACTGAATCCTTGAAATGATCATGAAACTTTGATGCCATGCATCAAGTGGCATATCCAAAAATGGTAGGCAATCAAGGATACCTGCTTGCGATTGGGGCTCGTTCGGGCCAATTCCATAGTAGGAGTTTGTTAACGTACGATCCAAAATGGCTGCTACACATCACAATGGCAGATTTCCTCCTCAATTTGGGGCTTGGTTCTTTCAAAGAACATTTTGTTTAAAGTTTTAACTCAGACTGTCTCGGTTACTTGCTTCCAATTGGAATCAATGGCAATTTATTTTATTGTGATAAATACTGTACTGGGAAAAATCAGTTGTCGCTTTTCTTTTTTTTTTTATTAGTACGTAGTACACCGAACCACCTTCTGATCACAAACATAATACAATTGTTTGCAGTTACTTGGGATCAGAGCACTTTAGTTTGTACTATAAATTGTGTATTGAGCCACACTTTGCTTCACCAAGAAATGATTAATCCAATCATGCAGCAGCCAACTTTGACCAAACAAGTCTCTGCTGTATTTAGTTTGAAATAAGAAAAAAAGATTATCTGCGGAGAAACTACAGGTGGCAAGAAAATGGAGCTCAGCAGTAAAGTGAAGACTGAGGAGTATAAATTGCAGCAACGGGTAAGCTAACGTTTTAGGTAAGGTAAGCTAACGCATTTCTAGTCTGCTTGACCTATACACAGGACTGTCTCAGAAAATTAGAAGATTGTGATAAAGTCCATTATTTTCTGTAATGCAATTAAATAAGCAAAAATGCCATACATTCTGGATTCATTACAAATCAGCTGAAATATTGCAAGCCTTTTCATTATTTTAATATTGCTAATTATACAGCTTAAAAAGTCAAATATCCTATCTCAATATTTTAGAATATTTCCACAGACCAAGTGAAAAAAAAAATGCCATAATTATATTGCTTATTTAATTGCATTACAGAATATAATGGACTTTATCACAATATTCTAATTTTCTGAGACAGTCCTGTATAATAAGCATTGCTTTATGTCAACCTGCTGGTATGAGAAATAGTAGGTGAGAGGTCCTGTTCCTGACTGCAGCACGAGTGGAGGTGCAGTGAGCCAAGGTAGTGTGACTTTTTAAAAATGAATATGTATTGTTCCAAATTACTAGAGCAGTTTTAAAGTGTATTTCATGTTTGAAAAGCTCAGAAATCAGCCAACAATATTTTTAATCACAAATCGACTTTTCAATGTCAACATTTTTTTCCCCTTCTCATCAAAATAGCCTTGACATATCCTTTTGTTAGGAATTTGATTAGAACTTTCTTTCTCATTTTTCATCCTCTATCTGATTCTTGGTTCTATTGTCAAATACCAGCTCATAAAATGTTGAATAATTTAATTTCACCTTTACAAAAGTGTAGCAATAAATGGAAGATTGATAGTTGGAATTCGAATGAACCGAGGTCGAACAATTGTAAACATGATCACCAATGCCTAAATCAGAGGACGCAACATGACATAACTCTCCTATGAACGTGAATCGCCTCTCTATGCCCCGTGATTGACCGACGACAGGCACAAGCATTCCCCGTGACCCTGAACGGGTAGATCACGGAAGGATTCTGCGGCTTTCAAGCTCTGGGGGAAGTGCACGAAAGGGGCGATACACGGAAATGAAGAGCAAAACAACGTCAGCTGTGCGCAACCTTAGATAAGCTATCTGAGGAGAACGTTGAAAGAGTCCTTGACAACAAATCACGCCCGAGGAAAGGGAGTGTCGGCGGAAGAGGAGGAAAATAAACAGCGTGCCGGGATGCAGCACAGACGGGAACGCTGGAGCAATGCAGTCTAACACCGGGAGGGGTGTACGATGCGATTCTTGACCCATATAACGCTGCGTGCGTGGGTTAAATATAGCCACGGATGGCTTTCACTGAGGACAGATGCGGAACTCGTCGGAATGCGGCATGCCAGCTTTCGGCATGACGTATATGACTCAGCAGTAATGAAGCGTTTTGCTAATAAAAGGGTGACTGAGGGTCAGATGAAAGAGAAATCAACATGCTGACCACAGAAAAACTGTCATGGTTTGTGTTTTGCTCATTTGTTGGTTTAACGTGATATTTCTAGATATTTTTAGTTTCTTCTTATAATAGTATATAGTTCTTTATTTTCCATCATTTAACATTTAAATATTTTTTTTAACGGAAAAACTGGCTAAAATACAGTTAGTATGATTTAACGGATGTGTATATATGACTGGATAGCCGATAGCCCATACATGCAAGCCGTTGAAGCCACAGGGCGGCCATCTTGCACCTCTCATCTCGTGAGCAGACTCCTATAATAATGTGCTGGTATGTGCCGTTTTGAAGACCCCTTTATTCTTTTAACGCTCAGTTCCTAGACCACAATATTTGGTTTGGCAAAGGCATCTTTTGTTGAGTTACAGGTATAATTCTTTAATACAAAATATACAAATTTCCTCCTGTAAACGTCATTAAGCATATAATTTATACATGTACAGGGTGTTCCAAAATGGTTGACCCCATTCTAAATGCCCATATCTCGGAAACTACTTGATGGATCTTAATGAAACTAAATACACTTTATGCTGAAGGTCATAAGTTTTATTGGTTGAATTTACAAAGAAAAGTACAAATATTTGTTGATTCTATGACAGATTTTCATAAATGTTCAACACCAAGTGGCAGGTTATATTTTGGAATTACAGCCCAAGTGCTTTTAAGGACGTTCAGAACTTTCTTTCCTGTGTTTTGTGTAAGCTCGATATTACACACAAAAACTTGAAACGTTTCTACACAAGCTGTGAAAGTTTGAGGTCATTCCAATGAAAATTGTCAAAATTATTGGCCTATGAAATGGGGTCAAACATTTTGGATTAAGGCAAGTTTTACAATGTCTTAAGTCCTCTTGTTTATGTTTAACAAATTTAACAACATAAATGGTGCTGTTTCTACCTTCTCAAATGTTCTCCAATTGCGATACTATCACAGCAACATGTACATAAGATATAGCATGGAACTAAAAATTCCCAAGAATTTCGTAGCAAATTGTGCAAAATCCAACCAAAACAAAAACAAAATAATGATTCCCTTTCTGTAACTTCAGCAAGGAAAGCTGAGCGGCCTTTACAATGATCCATCAAGACATTTGGAATCAATCCAAGACACAAAGCGGCCGTGCACGCCGTTTCAGGGGCTCTTGCGAATTAAGCGCATGATGTTTCCCGATGTTAACGCCACAATTACAGTCTAGCCTCGGACCGGAGCGATGAAGCTAAGTGCCGATCAATGACAATCCAATGAGACGATGGACGGCGACCTTCGCTGACTCACATCCTCAACACTTAAAGGCTACGAGGGGTTCAACCGAGCTAGCGATGCAACAAATGAAAATGGTGTCACATTCGGAGAGAGGAGTGACTTTTAAGTGTAGCAAGCAGGGAGGGTAAACGCTGCCGCTAATGAGCCACGGAGGCCTCCTAATTATTTATACACACGCACACACACACACACACACACACACACACACACACACACACACACAAAAAAAGACAGGCTGATATGATCCGTGTTGAACAGATGCTTTTGGCGCTGTAATTGCTCCCAAAAAAGGAAGCCAGCAGCGCAACGACGTGACACCGTCACTAACGAGCTAACTGAAATGCGGGCGGTAAGTGTTAGCGCGCTATGGGTCAAGTGTGAGGGTTGGCAAATATGAAAAAGAGAGTCCAAATCAGACCAATAATGGTGATAAAAACAATGTAAAGGCGTCAATAAGTCCCCCGTACGTGTTTTTGAAAACATCAAAGTTGATTTATACGCACATCTTGTGGGTTCTTTTTCTTCATGTTTTCTTCTGTTTTTTTCTTTCTCCTTTCAGTGACACTGATTTTATCTGACTTTGTTTTTAGAGACATCAAAAACAATTTAGTCTTACAAACATATTGGGCCAAAACCTATTTCCACATTTGGTCAATTTCATATTTTGTCACAAATCGATAATATTGGTGAGTTAGCACTTGGTTCTGTTATTATTATTATTAAATATTGATCAAACTGAAGTGTTGATTGGTCAGTTTGATGATATATTGTTATTAATAGCTCAGAAGACCTTTTTTTTCTGGTTTACTGCTTTTCGATGCGAGGATTCTGCCATTTTTGTAAATTTCAAAGGCCATTTAATCTCCAACCAAAATAGCGTATGTTTCCATAAACAAAAATTTAAAAAATATTGTGCACTTCAATGTTCTTTGTACGCGTTTTTTTTTTTTTAGCATTCAAAACAATTTGGAGCCTGTAGCAAACCTAATAAACATGTTTTTGTGAACATCGCAGGCAATTTCATCCGGAGCGCTGTCGGGGAAACGTCTTCCAGGAGTGCACACAAAAGACTCATTCATCACACCTGCAAAGCGACTTATTGTTGAGCTTGTTGCCGAAAAAGAACTACTACCGCCACGTGTTTTGACTTCATAAAAAAAAAAAAAAAAAGCAACACGACACCCAAGCAAATAGCTTTTTATCGACTAACATTTCCGAGGAGTGAGCATCTTGATAAAGGGTTTTAATATGTGCTCGTGCTTTACAAGCGTCCGCCTGCATTTGGCTTGTTGTTGTGCTGCTGCTTTTTATTGCACACGGGAGAGACAGGATAAGATTGCAACAAAGTCAGACGAGTTTCTGTTCCTTTTATTGAGTTGCTCGCTCATTAGCATACACTCACACACAGCTAATCCCATTAATCTAGGAACAACCGCTCTGCCATACTTAGAAATAGACTATTGATTCACCTAAACTGGAGGTGTTTTTTGAGACAATCGCGTCACCTTTGTAACAGTTTGAGTATAAGGGATGGAAGTGGTAAACTAGGAATTACAAAAGGTGCTAGTTGGATTCTCAGTGGCTCCACAATGAGAATACAGAACCAACATTTTAATTCAAGATTTTTTTTTTTATTCTTTTTTTTTTTACGTAACACACAATAGTGGATAGAAATGTCACATTTTTGTAGTTAAATAACAAAAAACAGACCAAAATGACTTGTACAACTCAATGTACAAATGTTCAACAAAGTCATGTGTTGTTTTGACTTTGGTGGCCAGAAAGTGATTATGCGCTCTGTTGACTCTAAAAAAGGTGAAGCAAGTGAACGAGAACAATAATGTGCGATTTCGGTAAAAGAGAAAGCGCACACACCCAACTTTAAGATACAGCGGGGATGTGTGCAAACACACTCGGCAGGTCCCATAATCCACAGGGACGCTGTGGGAATGAAAGTGGAGAAAGAAAAGCGACGCAGACAAAGCTGTTAAGGTGAAAAATCAGAAAGAAAGAAAAAAAAAAATCACAACAGTGCAGCTTGAATACCAAAACAGCCTTTTATATTTTCAGCGCAGTCCGGCCTGACAGCGGTGGTGATGAAATAAAAAGAAAACATGGCCGAGTCAACGGCATTAATATAATATCATCCAGTGTAAAACATTAAAACTTTTTAAAGCAAACAAGAAAATATTGTCACCATAAATGACAATCTGGTTGGCGGCTAACATGACATAAGCTAACCTAGCATCGACATTTTATTTCAGTGCGCCGTCAAAAATAATGCCAAAATCTTTTTTTACACAACACTTGTAGACAACTCTTACTTACGGTAATAACTTTTGTGTAAAGTGCTAGTGTGTATATCTGTTTTTCACGTTTGTACTAGAATATTATTTAGGCTAGTATGCTAACAAATACTATTGAAGAGACTCACGTTACAGTAGTTTGTGTTGTCTCAATGTGTTGACCAAAAACATTGTAAATCCTCATTATTTCAGCCCTTTTCCAAGATGAAGAGTAGCAAACTATCACTGCTAGCCACCACCACCAGTTACACGGCATCCCTTTAGCGGAAAAAAAAAAAAAAAAAAGAACAGCCTGCCGAGTATCAGACGCAGCGTGAAGACGAACGGCGGACATGTTGATCTGGGGCCACGTGTGATAAAAGCGGATGCCTTCTGTAGAGGATTGAATGCGTATTAGGACGCCGGCAGCGGTGTGGTGCGGTGCGGAGATGTGGGCGTTTGCAAAACACGCAGCAGCGGCCGCAACGCTTTGACGAGCGACTAATGCACACACAATGAGGAGGAAGGCAGCGCTGCTCTGCGGGAGGTTCGAGCCGGGAAATCTAAATTTAGCTCAAATGTAACAAAGTGAAGTATGAAGAACACCAAGTTGCTTCTTATTGTGAAAAAAAAAAAAAAAAAGTACAGTATACAGGTTAGAATAAGTGTATTATTCCACATTTCTCAACAGATTCAAAAAGATAATAAAAAAAAGATTTAAGTATTGATGTATTCTGCACATTCAGGATTTTATATTACCAAAATTTCCACGATTTCAGAGATTCACACTTTTCGGTCTTCCACATTTTCCAAGACCAAATTCCCAAATTAATTCAGAAATTTTAACCTTTCTACCTACTTTTTCCACAATTCTTGTCCGATTGGAAACAGTCCAACATAAAGTATTATCTAGCAAATAGATTTTTTTAGGGATGAAACTGAATGCAGACAACCCAAAAACGTATAAAAAAAAATTAAAAAAAATGGACAAGTGAAAAACACGTTCTTTTTTTTAAGGGATGAAACTGAATGCAGATATCCAAAAAATGTTTAAAAAAATAAAAAAATAAAAAAAAAATAAAAAAATAACTTACCGGTATGTACATTTTTTTTTAGGGATGAAACTGAATGCAGAAAAAAAAAACAAATTAGAAAAAAAAAGGACAAAAAGTGAAAAACACTTAGGTTCATTTTTTTTTTTTTTTTTTTTTCATTTTTACCTTGGGATGTCTGCATTCAATTTAATCCAAAAACGTAAAAATAAAAAATAGGGGTAAAAAATGGAGATGAGTGAAAAACACGTCCTTTTTTTTTTTTTTTTTTTTTACGTTTTTGTGATGAAACTGAATGGAGAGATCCCAAAAACGTGAAAAAAAAAAAAAAAAAAAAAAAAAGTGTTTTTCACATAGCTGCGACGGTCATAGATAAAACCAGCGCTTTCTCACCTGGCGATGTTGGCGCTTGGCGGAGGTAATTACAGCATCATAAAGTGCTGCACTATGATGCGGCGTGGCCCAAACATCAGATAAGAAGCCGGCCGGTCTGGGGCCGACTCTCCCCGAGGGGACTTCCTCTCTTGTCACTCGCAGCGACATGATAAGAAAGGTCAGTCGTAGCCGCATGCGCCTTTTGAAAATCGGGTTACAGACGGCGGGGGTGCGGAGCTTCCTCCCTCTCTGTCTTTTAACGGGCTTGGCTGTTATCACTATAGACAAGGTGGCTCATCAGCATTCTGCATAGGTTCCTTCTGGATGTCTTACGGGAAAAATACAACCTGGTATAGGAACAGAGACTTTATGCAAATAGTGATGTCTACAGGGTGATAACAACGGCAGCACTGTTTTCTCCTCGCCAAAAGGCGACTGTACGACTGACTGGCTAACTGATAGACACCAGGGAAAGTCTTAACTAACTAAGGTTACGGAAACTTATTAAGTGACTGTCTAACTGATTGACTGACTCACGAACAAAAGAAAGGTGTTTACTGGTGGAATTATTACACATCCAGTTGTCTGACTGGATTGTGCATTGTCTTACAGGAAAAATCAAATCTGGTGTAGGAAGAGGAACTTGATAACAATAGTGCCACTGTGCTTTCTCCGCCGAGACTTTTAAGGCAAATTCTGACAGCACAATCGACACCAAACTGTCAGCACGAAACCCAAATTACAACAATATTTCATGCATGGCCATAATGGGAACATATGCATATGAATTAATAATGCTGAAGCCCTTTGCCAAGAACGCAAACCCGGCTAACCAGACCTTGGCGACAGCTGCAGCAAATGGAAATGGGGGAAGTAAAAGAATGACACAATAATACCCCAAACTGAGTCATTATGGTGCGATGAGTCACGGTTGCGCTTAATATTATGCATGAAGGTGCAGCATTCTGGAATCAAGACACAATAACAAATGTTGGAATAACACTCAGTGGCATGCACAACTCTCACGAGGGGAAGAGAATTTGAGAAATTTGGATCGGCACCTTTGCCAATAACCAGGCTTGTGAATATGCCAACATTATCTCATTATGAATCATACCTTACAGACAAAGGTGCAAAAATCTCCCGAATTAAAACTAACGAGAAAAATATTGATTACATTCTCTCATAACGAGTCAGGCTGAAACCTCATAAATTGCATCATCATTTGGCAAATGTTATATTTTCCCACAAATCTATACTATTGATCAGTCCACATGGTCTGGGTGTTATTATTATTATTTCAAATAATTAACCAATTTGAAGTGTTGGAAATGGCTTGCTCTCTTTGTTGATTCAATGTTAATGGGTGAACAAACTGAAAAGTGACAACTTGGATGTAGGTTTTGGCCCGATGCCAGACAATTGGTTGAACTAACTAACTAAATGGCATCTTACATAGCACACAATGTACCAGATCGTTTATTCCCTCACAGTGATAGTGATAAAATGACATTATTTTAACAATATAAATAAAGTTCAATCACAATACCACAGAGCTGTCAGAATGAATCGATTAATCGACAAGTAATCCATTATCCAATTAATTGATTATTTTAATAATCGAGTAATCGTTTGGAGCCATCTTTTTAATTTAAAATTGTCCAAATCGTCTGATTTCAGCAGTAATTGGTCACTGATTTCTGTAAGCCTTTAATGACAAAAGACTGAATTATATTCTGTTTAATCAAAATAAGACATTTGCAAACATCTTGTCATGACGCGAGTCATGCAGGAGTAATGTTTGGATCTTGTCTCATGTCTGGGGTCAGGCCTGGGTTAAGTTTGAGTAGAGTTCATGACCGTGCGCCAGAGTTCACGACCCGTTACATGTCTGTTTTGGGTATTGATGTAACTGCATCCAGTTTCAACTAGTTTAGGCTATATGATGTCTGGACTATGTGATGTCAGGAATGTTTATGCTATATGATGTTTGTTGATGTCAGGAACTATCTGTAATTACTGGGTGAACAGCCAATCAGAAAATTCCATGTCAGTACTGGTACTCACATGTCTAGCCACAACCAATGAGATTGATTGACTATATATATATATGAGTCTGAGAATTGTGTGTATTTTGCCGGATTATTGTCCACCTGTTCCTGTGTACAGCGTCCCTGAGTTTCTGTGACTCTCGATGTGAATAAATAGATAAAATCTTATTTGTGTCTGCGCCTTTGGGATCCAAACCTCTCAGTACATGACACATCTGTTTTTACTTTGGAAAACAATGACCAAACCAGTAACATAGTACAACATTAATCCCCTTTTAAAAAAATAAAAAATAAAAATCACTGTACGAATACGAAGTATGAAATAAAAGCCAATCACTGGTTAATAAATAGTAATCGGGGGTAAAAATGCTTTCGTCATACTAGACGGCAAAATTAAAATGAATCCATTTAGTCGATTAATCGACTGAATAATCGATATATTAATCTATTCTAAAAATATTCGATAGTGACAGCACTACAATACAGTTCTAATCACGATGACATTTGAGTAACAAGACTATCTGATCCGCTAACCATATCCAGGAAACCAATGTCTATCAGGAAGATGATGCAATGCCTTTAAAGGTGTCTCCGGCTTGGAGCAGCTCAGAGTGTCTGCCAGCTTTTCACCTGATTGCGAAATCCCTTCAGTCACACAAGTGTTTACTCGCCGCACTCTGTAACACAAACACTATTTATACGCTCTAAATAGAGGACATACATCACGAGTACCTGCGGAAATGGGACACACACGGGTGGCTTTCTCCTGCGTAATCATAACATATGACCAAATTAAAACCTAAATGTTTTGTCTCATCTTGCACCTCGTTATTACTGTATGTTTACCAGTGCTGGAGAGGACATTGGGTCTAATGTCTTTGGAGTGTTCCACAGAGCTAATGAGACATATTTGACTCCAAAATATGTTTTTATTGTGCTCGTTCTGGTCTCTTCCTCTGGGAAACGGTTAATATAATTGGCTACATTTTGTGATCCCCGCTGCTGCATCTTGCTGTTTGTTCCATAATTACAACAAGAGCGACGCAGAGTGTGCAGACCTTCACATAAGTGGTTGTCATTTAAAATATTACCCTTAGTTGAGGTAATCAACGCAAGAGAGTTTTTACAGAACAATGTGAACGGGCTAAACTGCACCGCCACGGAAAGGGAGGCAGGCTTTGCGGACGACCTAGCAGTTTTGAGAGTTTAGGAATATACAAATTAACTCATTCACTCCCAGCCATTTTCACTGAAGCAGCAATTAGCATTAGAATAAAGCTAAGTTTCCTCATTATTCACATTCCTGTTGAAAACGCTGTCAAAAAGAGCTTGTTGCAACATGGCCCTGGCTGATCTCTTATACTCTGCTGCCACCTGCTGGCCGTTTTTTTGTAACAACTATCATTGCTTTACGCAACCTCTTCATGTCAGAGGCTACATCAATTAAAAAAATAAAATAAAATCCTATACATACGTTTTTGGGAGTGAAGGACAAAGTATAACTAAAAAGTATTTACACGTCTTTGGGTTAGAATGAGTTATTAAAGACCTTTTCACAGTGTGTGTAAAAGCCAACATTTACTTTTTCCTGTGTCACTGTTCTGTATCAAAACAGATTGGGTGGGGGTGTTGGGGGATTTGGGTGAAACCCACGTCGGCAATTTTGCGCCATCTGAGTTGGGTGCTAGCCTCTCAAGTTAAATGTGGACCACTACAGCCATGTTGGGTCGAAAACCACTGATGTCTGACAACCATTTCCTTTACATCACAAAAGATGCTGGCACTGACTTCCCCGAATTACGTGATTGTGGGATGCCTTGTTTGTGCTGCAAACCCAATTGGCAATGACAATATTATGTCTTCCGTTGACTCTGTGGAAAAGGCAAAAGCAAATCCATAAATGCAATATATCGCCTCACATTTTAGATGTAGCAATCCTTTCCACTGTAGTCTGTGTGTGTGTACGTAAGTGCTCTGCTTTCCGACAAGTGTTGCCACTAACTTATGATTATATTTGCTCTTTATATGCTTTGTTCAGCTTCAACAGTGTGGAGCTGCAATATCGAGCTAAGGACTCAAGTGGTAATATAAAAAAAATGTTGCAGCAATGATAAAAACACAAAATAAATTGCCAAGCTGAGAAATAATATCAGTAAAAGGTATTCAGGATGTTTTTTTAGTTTTTTTGACAGCTGCTGGGGTTGTGATTTTTTTTAACTAAAAGAGCTGTAACCTGCAGTTGAGACCAAGATTTTGGGCACTAAGCAGCATATTTTGCCCCAGAATGACTTGATAATCTTGAGATTTCAGTGCATCGTGCACAGATTCAAGACACCCTGAACCGAATGCAGCCAAAGCCACCCTAAGAACAGAGGCCAAGCTTTATCCAGCAACACTGGATAAATGGTAAACTGGCAAATGGTCTGCTTTTTATATAGCGCTCTATCTACACCATGTGGTGCCCAAAGCGCTTGACAATGCCTCATTCGCACACCTGTGGCGACCGCTGCCATGCAGGGCGCCGCCAGGTCCACTGGGAGCAAATCGGGGTTCAGTGTCTTGCTCAAAGACACTTCGACATGGTCACCAGGGGTGAGGATCAAACCTCACAACCTCACGGATGGGAGACAACCACTCTACCACTGAGCCATGCCGCCCTGAGCCGTGGCGGATGGAGTAAGCATCCCCAGAGGATACCTGGATTTTACATTTGACTACAGAATGACGCAAAAGTCCACCATGTATGTACCGGTACATGTAGCATAAAAGATCCCCAGAACTAAACTGAAAACAATTTTTCTGCCACTACACAACAATTTATTCTCGAAAATTCTTGCCACTTGAGATTTCACTGTACCATGCACAGATTCAAGACACCTTGGTCCGGATGCAGTAAAACAAGACAAGACACTGGTGGGAGAAAGACCACTGAAGCTACTGCAAAATGTGGAGGCGGCTCAGTTATGCTGCTTTGCCACACATCCACCTCGGGGTGTCTTGAAACTGTTGAGTTTACTGTGAAAAATGGGCTGGGTTGGTTATGTTCTGTCTCTTCCAGCACAGGGTCTCCAGGAAGGATGTTTTTCTTTTTTTTTTTTTTTCTCATCAAAAACTCGAGGCGCTGAAAGGATTCCCGTTCTGTCTCACACTGTTGGTCATTGCTGTTGTCATGTTTCTTGGATGGGTTGTGACTGAGGGAATTGCCCATCAATAGTACTGTGTCAAATAATTTGAATGTCTTGAATTTATGCGGGGTAAAACAAAATCTGAAGACTTTTAAGAGATTCTGGAGCCAAATGAAAACCTGGTTTCATGTATCCTCTGGGGCTGCTTTACTACATCCGGCACGGACCTTCTCTTGAATCTGAAATCTCCTTCTTTAACAAATTGCATTATGATGCTATTATTCATTTTGGGGAAAATGCCATTTGCTGTCCATTTTGCTCCATCAGAATAGCCTTTAAGACAAATTAACAGGTAAAGTCCGGCAAACCATGATGTTTGCTAGCCAAACACTGAATTTGTTTATGACGTAGACTTGTCACTATGTTTCATGGGCGGCAGGGTGATCTAGTGGTTAGCACGTCCGCCTCCCAGTTCTGAGGATACGGGTTCGAGTCCAGGCTCCGGCCTTCCTGGGTGGAGTTTGCATGGTTTCTCCCACCTGCGTGGGTCTTCTCCGGGTACTCCGGTCTCCTCCCACATTCCAAAGACATGCATGGCAGGTTGATTGGGCGCTCCGAATTGTCCCTAGGTGTGCTTGTGCGTGTGGATGGCTGTTTGTCTCTGTGTGCTCTGCGATTAGCTGGTGAGCAGCTCAGGGTGTACCCCGCCTACTGCCCATAGCCATCTGAGATAGGCGCCAGCACCCCTCGCGACCCTTCTGAGGAGTAAGCGGTTCAGAAAATGGATGGACTATGCTTCATGTGGGAAAAACATTTCCTAAATTTTCACAAGTCGCCAACTACTGGCCTAGTATGCATTACATTCACAGATGTTTTTTGCAGTCTGTTCATCAACCACTTTAAAAAAAACACAATAAAATTTTGTTTAGTAAACTTGTAGCTCTACCCAGACGCTAGCATTTGCACACAAATACGTTACGTACACACGCACAACATACATCTCAAAAGGAAGGAAGTGGCACTCAGTTGGCCAGAAGTAAATGCACATATGGCCTCCTTACTTCCCCCTCTCCCTCCTTCAATGCTAAATTGCTTCATTCCCGCACTGTTCCTCTGCATAATCTGTCAGATCCCTCAGGCATCGGGGCTCACCGGCAGCATATGAAAATAACTAAGTCGGCCAGAGCTGCACTTATGTGACATCCGAAGGGGAAGAATAGGAAATATTACCCCGACAAGCTACATTAATTACCCGCTATGAGTGATTACGATTGGGCCAAATGGAACGAGCGCCGGCATCCGTGATGAAGGGCTTTCAAAAGCGAACATCCTTATTAAAGCAGGTGTAGGGGATATTGTGGGATCCATTTGGCCGAGTCAGTCATTCATTAGGATCTTCTTAGAGCTTGACTCCTTAACACGCACCGGGTGCTGCGATGGGGACAAATGAGACGGTGCAGACATTTAGTAAATGGAGCCAAATGCTGCAATTGTGGAGCGATGAAAGGAGAATAATGACGACAAATGGTATGAGATGCACAAACAGCTTTGTCTGAGTGTGTTCTATCAATTTGCCCAAAAAGATTGCATTGCGGTGTTCCATCGGAAAGGAGAGCAATGCAATCTTTCCTTTTGACTCGCGCTGCCAATCTGCACACTGGGGTGGAGAGGTCACGCATAATATCCTGCCTTCCTGTTTAATATCCTCCAAAATTCCAAAGTACTGTCTGTTTGCGGGATTATAATGGTCTACGGAAGGCCTGTTAAACGTACGGCTCGCGGGCCAGAACTGACCTGTCAGGGGGTTCAAAACTAACTGCAATTTTTCAACAGAAAAATTATTGTTAATTAAAAATTAATCAACTGAGGGAGCGCAGTGATGCCCACTTACTACTTGAATGACATTCCGGAATGGGCTGTCACTTCAAATTTGAGGCCTAATATTGATGATGTGCTTGTGAAAGCTAAAAAGTAGCCAAAGTCAGCCAGCTTCATATATGCGAAGAATACACTTCTGAGAAAATAAATACCTCCTGTAATACTTTAAGAGACTGAATATTGAAAACATTGCAACAGTCAACAACTTCAGTTCAAAAGAGGTTGGTTTGGTGGAACACATTTTCGTTTTTTGTTAGTTTTTTTTGGCCACAACTTTTTTATATTTTTGTACGTTTTAATCTAAGAGTTCTTGTGTTACTCAACCGTCACTTTTGACAAAGCGTCCTTCACTTCTCTGGTGCCCGAGTTTGAGATCCTCTCTGCCATAATGACTTCAACAGCCAATATTTAGCTGTCTTTTAATTGAACTTTTTCTCTCCTTTGACTGCCATTGATATTCATGGGGTGTAAAAGCGAGCGGCTCCTTAAATACACAATTAAAAAGTGTGAATGAGTACGACCCCCATGAGGGAAGGAGGGGGGGAAAAAAAACAACTCGGACAGTTTAATTAGCAAGATTACTTTGGATTTCAAGTATGTGCACGGGTCTGTGTTGCCTTTATAAAAAATTACTGAACCACAGTCTGGTGCTGTTGTGAGACGATAATTAACGCAGATTACCTAAGTAAACATACCTACTGCTGCATTACTGTAACTGACTTGCACGCTCAGTCTCAGCCAGGGATTCCCAATTTGGGAGTGTTCAGGCTAAAAAATAAAGCGAAAAATTATGCTTGCATGATTATATATTGGGTTATATTTATAAAAAAGCGCTTCTGTTTCAAACACTGGGGAAAGTAGATTTTTTTGCAACATGGCTGCCACCTGTTGGCCATTTTTTGTAATAACTACCAATGCTTTAAGCATCCTCTTCAGGTCAGAGGCTGCATCAAAGCCTTCTGTATGCTCTAGCATAAAAAAAAAGCATAAAAATACGTATAAATACAGTTTTGGGACCATGGCAATATTTAAAATAGAACGTTATACGTTTTGGGGAGCAAATGGGTTAATCATGATGCCTTCAATGGCATTTTTTTAGGGTGTGCGCAGAAGCTTGGAGGTTGCACCACCCCTGTCGGGATGCTGAAGGGAGTGGCGTGGGTGTTTTTCATCCACAGTGTGATTAATTTGAATGTAGTTTCGGATTAACTCCCCGCCCCACAGAATGATAAGCACGCGTACACTAACACTGGATCCGACAGTACATCTTTCAGCTTTTAGCTGCGGCTTACACATAATCAGCCACGGCGGATTCTGTGTAAAGTCGGCCGAGTGAGGATAAACGGGAGTTATGGGACCACGATAGCAGGTTAAACTTTTGAGGAGATGTTCGGACCCAACGGGGAGAGGATGAATGAACCGTGTCGAAAGGCGGCAGACGCAGTGGTCTGTGATAATGTGGCCTCGCCGTGACACATACACACACACACTTGAACTCCAGCATTAAAATTCACATTCAAATCAAATGTTAAACTGTGGAAGTGGGTCACGGAGTGCCCTCCACTTCAGAGATAAGAGCGCAATCCATGATGTGAGACACTGAGAGGGGGTATGGCGGTTGGAACGTTCAAAATCGTGGGAAACCATGAAAGACAGCGTCACACTGAATGCATCAGCCTGAACGAAACTTCTGATGAGAACCACGGTCTTTTGTATTTTCAAAAAACATAATTGCGATTTAGGGCGGCACGGTGTTTGACTAGTTAGCACGTCCGCCTCCCAGTTCTGAGGACTCGGGTTCGAGTTCGGGCTGCGGCCTTCCTGGGTGGAGTTTGCATGTTCTCAAACCTTCAACATTCCGTGTTTCATAAAACAAAGATAAGTAAATATGTGAAGTGCACTTCTTAAGCCCTGAACTTATCTAGGCACTATAGTATTGAATACATAAAATATACATAAATACAGTATATAAAACAAAAAATAAAGCTTACCTACCAACCAAAACAAAGCTGTTTTTTTTCCCTAGTAAATGAAGTCGTTGCGATTTGAAAATCACATTTGAATCAACTGTAATGTCAATTCGAATTCAATTAGTTATTCGTCCCGAAACTAAATCCCGTTGCACACCGGGCACAGTGTGCAAGATTCCACAACTTGTTTTAATGGCTGTCCAATCAAAATGCACATTTTTAAGCTAATGAAACCCAGCCGGCCGCCACGAAGCCATACAGTACATACAGTAGGGCCTGACCATCTCCATTAAGATTGATACATGCTAAATGCCAACGGTCACAATGGAAACCACCGAACAACATCAATACTTTTAAATGATGCATCATATTCATGCATGCTCCACCAACACTGCAGGCCAGCTTTGCCCTTCCCGTGTGGGTTTTCGTACACACAATAGGATAATACATGCAAAATGCTGCCGAATCTCCGTGTGAAACTCCCCTGAGCCCTCATGAATACGCAGGCAGATGTGTGGGGAAAAAAACAACAACATGCAAAAAAACACCCCAGAAAATTATCATCCCGCTGAAAGAATGCAGCTTCAGACGAGGGTTTGCTCATCTGTGTCCGCACCGTGGGACTCATTTGCTCCTAAAATGGACACTAATGTCAATTTGATGTACACAATTTTGGACGTTGGCTGCGCTCCAGCCATTTAGACGTGATCACCGCAGAGAACGGGAACGGCCTCCTCTCCCTGGACGTCATTTCCCTCCTGTGTGCAAACACAACATGCATTATTGAGAGAGCTCTGCGGCACCGTCGTCTTTGTGTCTCTCGCACGCTGGGAAGCGAGGCATCCTGGGATGCGCGGAAGCCGCAGACCATCAAGAGAACCCCCGTGGCCGTGCGATTGCATTTTAAAAGCCACCAGTCACCATGTGCCACACACAATGTGTCGAAAGGTATGGCCCGTGGGCCATGTGTGTGATCCTGTAATATTTGTTACATTTATTTAGCTGATTTGCCCTAAAATTGATCAAAATGGATTTACAGTGGATATGAAAAGCCTACGTACCTCTGTTCAAAGGCCATTCAAAGGCTACATTTTTGAGAGGGCAATTAAAAATAAACAGAGAAATTACACATACTTTATTTTTTCCAAGGTTATGAATAATTTAGATTTTAACCCTTTTTATTTGATTATTTTTTTTTGAGAGAGAGAGAGAGCTCAGTATTATTTGCGTGCGTGTGAGTTTGTGCTCTTCAATTCACTTGAAACCTGTTATAAATCCAAGACCTTCACCTTAATCGGATACTTCAAGAGTCCTGCCAGAGTGGTGAAGTTGTCAGGAGACCAGAGGAAGAATCAAAGGAAAGAAAGAAGAAACAAAGTGAAATCCAGCACCAACCAGACACCACCTACCACCCACAGAGTTACAAAACCAGAATCTTTCACCAACTCCAGAAACATCTAAATTCCAACAGATTAGGGAGACCTCAAGAGACCAGAGGAAATACTCAAGGAAGGAAAAAATTAAGGATAGTTGAAGTAGAGTGAGATCCACATCCCCAAACCAACCAATTCCCTCCCAACCACCCATCACAACCACACACATTCATGTCAAAAACCAATTTCCTTCCTACATATTCTGCATGACAGGGTAAAACTTGAGCTTATGAAGCAACACGGGTCCAAGTCATATTGCCTCTGAGACCCACTGAAAGGATTCAATCAAGTCGCCCTTCAGTGCCTTCAGTGCTGAGCGGAATCACCTCTCAAAGTAACGCTGGATTTTAGGGCACCATCTCAAACCCGAGCACTTGCCCAATTCCTCCGCTTGGCCAGCTGAGCGAACGCGAACCGTGACTCACAGGCTCATCCGCGGGTCAAACAGTTGGCGATGACTCATAAAGAGGAAAATAAATAAATAAATAAAAATATCACATCTTTTAGAAAGAGTAGTGAAATGATGACCGCCATGTGTTGTCTGATGTTTGTGCACAAAATGTTGAAAATACGATCAGAACACTTTAAATGGTTTTATAGTGTTGTCCTGGCACAGCTTATTCCTATCAGCAATGTTGAATTGATGGAAAAGATATGTCCAAACACACGTTATGTATTATGAGCATTTTGTGGCCTTTGAGGTTTTTGTGTGGTTTTAGAATGGCATGCTGGCTCACATCAAATGATCTGGTGGGATGTATGTGACCCACTAGCTGTAGGTTCCCCAACCGTATGATGTGCTATTGAGACAGCATCAACTGTAATTACACGGAATACATCTATTCATTTTCTAAGATTTATGTGCTGAATTCAATTTATAATGAGGAAACGTGATATAACGTAGATAGCCAGTTATGGCTTTGGGCACGTACCAGTCATTTGCAGTCTGGACACAGAGAGATGAACATCTCTTGCTCTGGACAATTACTTAATCCTTTTTTATTAAATAGATGAAACCTCATTTGCTGGACTCAATCTGTATTTTTTTTTTTTAAATTAATAAATATGCAACAAGTCATGTTGAGCCATTAAACAAATATAACCGTAGCGTTAAAACATGGCCTTTCGCATTAGAAAGGTTTTATGAATTGGGACAGCTTTGACAGTTTGTGGTTTTTCAGCTGTACCTGTCTGATGTTAATTCACCAGACAAAGAGAGAACACTGTTGTAAAAACAATCAATATGATTCATACGACTTCATTTTAACATTTCAGACCGGTTAGTGAGGATGAATAGCTCTGTTTTGCAATGCTTTTATGGTGGTATGATTACTTCTTCCACTTCTCAATGGAGCTGAATAAGTGACATTTAGTGTCAGATGCAACGACAAAACTGCTAACTACTCAATATAATGTGACACTTGGGGGGGAAAACAACAACAATATACTAGTATATTTAGATTTCTTTTTTAAAGCTATTAAATCAAAAGATTTCTGTGCAATGTCTCGGGAGGACTTTGTCACGCTATCCGTGGCAATATGCAAATAGGGGGCCAGGCTCTTTATATAGTCATTTGTGCGAGAGATACAATTATGTCCCGTGTTTCTGCTATCCCAGACAGGAAATAAAAAGCAGAACAAAAGAGAGAAGATTGCCAAAGGGGGCGTATTTTCCCCACTGCACGCGGTCGGACAATACAAATGGGAGTGAAATCTTATCAGATGACAGATAAATGCAAAAACATTCACGGTCCTCCATGGAGCGCGCCAGCTAAAAAAAGCCATTAAGGCATCGTGCATACTCAATTACACTGCTGCTCTTAGTTGGAGTTGTGTTGTCTCAACAGTTGCCATGGAAACCGCTGTCAACTTCCCCATTTTTCGACGGAGCTTTTAACCGCGACTCCTTGATGGTGGCAAGTGATAGTTCGTCGAGTTCAGGGACACGCTAGGATTTGGTGTGGAATGGGTGTTATTTGAAAGAAGCTATTACTGGAATTCACAGGTCAAGTCATGGCAAAGTGGAACCTGTGTGGTGAAGCAGAAATGATATTTCCACATCTTGTAGGACAGGTTCTATTACTAATTATTATTTACATTCTCTTTTATTGTACATAACCATCTATCTGTCTGTCTGTCTGTCACATCATATGTGAAGTGATCTATCAAACAAACAAAGGGAACAGCTCATAATCCCGCATTACGACAGTCTATCATCCATCTGACTGTCCATCCATCATTCGCATCAAAGCTCAGAATCAGTTCGAGAGACTTTAGCTTAGCAAGCCTCAAAATAATTGTTCTTTTTTTATTTTATTTTTACACGACAATTAGCACCTACCTAGATATCTAATCCATCCATTCATCTGTTTAAAAAAAATAAAAATAAAAATATCCCAGAATCAACTCCTCTTGAGAGAGTTTAGCTCATGTTTTAAGATTTTTTGGGGGGAATAATTGAGTAACAACTTAGTACTGCAACCTAACGTATGTCTGCCTGTGGCTTGTATTCGTTCAGGAAATGTGGCTCCCCACTACTGCAGTTCCACAAAAACGCGACTTGACGTTTGCTCTGATGGGAACACATTTTATGGTTAAATAAAAGTGAGAAAGATGCGCCTACCTGAGACTCAAGGACAGTCGTTCATCTTTGGCCCGAAGCAGATCG
This sequence comes from Festucalex cinctus, assembly GCF_051991245.1. Classification (NCBI taxonomy): domain Eukaryota; kingdom Metazoa; phylum Chordata; class Actinopteri; order Syngnathiformes; family Syngnathidae; genus Festucalex; species Festucalex cinctus. The sequence goes on along the minus strand of NC_135416.1, from coordinate 5,236,743 downwards.
CCCACCGAAAATGTGGCACTTCCCAGGAAGCTGCCCTGTTTAAAAAGAGACAGACAACAAAATGGGTACTTCGCATCTTTTGAATCAGCCCCGAACATTTCATTTTCTCCGCAGTGTTCCGACTCGCCCCGGACACGGGCAAGTTTGCCGCGAGTGTGATGCAGACACTTCACAAGTGGGTCAAGAAAAGAAAGCATGAGGATGAGCCCATCAATAACCAAGTAAGCGGAGACATATTTAGAGGAAGCTGAAAAACAAAACACTCAAACCATATAGAAGTCATGGCTTCATAGTGCCAAGGACGCCGAGTAATTAACAGCAGATACAAAAGGTGAATACAAAATCATCGTAATTAAAACTTGGCAGCGCGTCCCGCCAGATTTGGTGAGAAATGACTGGCTCCTCTTCAGCAAAGCCTCTCCAAACACCTACAATTGTGCAATTTGGCCGATTCTGGCTAACAATTAACACTAATTACAAATAAGCCGCTGTTGAGTTTTCCCAATTAATTAATGCTAAAGCTGCAACTTCCCAGGCCAATTAACAAGAAATTAATTCCCAATTAATTTACTCTTGTCTCGCCAGCCTTCTGTCTTCAGCAACACAAAGTCATTAAATCCTGTACCATGGACAGCAGCTGTATGGTGGCATGGTGGAACTTTGCCCCGGAACTAAAAACTTTGAGAGATACACCAAACTAATTAACAATCTCACTAAAAAAAAAAGTTAGTGAAATAGTTAACAGCTCCCTTAAAAGACAAAGTAAAAACTACCCAGCCATCAAACTAACCTAACGCATAACCACTCAATAAATAGCTAGCTAGCTAACTACTAGCTAGCCATTAAATCAACTTAGCAACTACCTGATTAACAAACATAAGCAGCTATTGAGATAATTGACTAACTAGCCATTATAAACTATCAACTAGATTGCTCAGCATCAAACTGGCTTTTTAGCAAGTAATTATAGTAATTAACTAACCAAACAGATAGCAACATGGAATTATCTCAGTGGCTAGATGAAACGGACATTTTGGGCCTGAATGTTCCCAAAAACTTCAGGGGCCCTATCAAGATAAATTTGGTAGGTGGGGGAAGTGGTGGTGGCTCACGTCCTCAACCTCGTGACGTGAAAATTTCCTTAGGATGAAACCGCCTGCATAATTTGGTGAGTATCTGAGTTTTGGTGATTTAGTTTCAATTTCAAGAATAGTTTTACGCTACATGCTCAGGCAACCTCAGAGGAACTGTCATACTGTATAAAAATAGCCCACAAATTGCTCAATTAAAATAAATAAAAAAAATAAAAAAAAATAATAATGAACATCCTTTAATTTTCATGGATTTAGTATGGCCATTTGAGGACACATTCGTTTTTGAAAGACCACTGCCAAAATTACCCAAAAACCAAAATTGAGTCAAAATGGCAAATTTCCTGTCTCATTTCAGCCATGAATTATTGCTACTTTTTTTGTGTACATACTCATGTTAGACATGGGTACCAAATTTTGTACTGTTATGTAAAATGTGCATCTGGGCATAATTTTTCAAACAAAGTAATGTAGATTAGTGTCACCTTTTCACAATGTAGGTCTCAATTACATTGCCTATATATACTAAATAACAATGGCGAGTCACAAACAGCATTTGTGGTTACTTAGGCTCTGTGTGGTTTAACTTTTAAATCGGGCTTCCTTCCTGAAACTAAATGCTCACTCTGCCTCTTTTGCTCAGCAATTGTGCATCAGATTAAAAAAAACAAAAAAAACAAAGGTGTCTTGCCTACTGACCTTTTCTTTCAATAATTTCCTGCTTGAGCTTTTTCCTGCACCCCCTCAACAAATCCACACACACGCTTAAGGCCAAAAAGTGTCCGCACGTAAAGAAACAGAGGGGACGGAAAGGTCAGTCAACAAATGTGAAAAATAAAAATAAGAGCACTTGATTTTTCCATCATAGGTAACTGATTATTCATGTATCGAACATGTCAACTAATTCCTGAAGAACTAGCCCAACAGCTAACTAAATAACTAACTACCATTTAGCCACTTAGTCATAAGACAAAGCTATAGCCCACTTAACTAATCCACTAACTTAAGCAAGCAAACTAAGTAGCTAGCTAACTTACTAGTTACTAATTCGTTACCTACTTAACTTGCCAGCTGATTAAAAAAGATGAGCATGTATTTGTTTTCTCTTTCATCTAAGCAGGGCACCATCTGGTCTGACCCATTCTGTCTCCCTCTGGTGGTGTCATCTTTTGTATTATTTATTTGTTTAAGGTTTCTTGAACGGCTTGAAACAGTTAAATGAATTTGGTTGCTCAATGCTTAATACATCTGATTTCCATTAAACTACCAAAAACACTACAAACAAAAACCAAGGCAGGACTTGAGGTTTCCCACCAGGTGGTCATGACAGGTAGCTACAACATGGTGATCCTAAACAGGCATTTGAGAGCCTCTCTTCCGGGGGGGCCGGCCCCAACGTGGCCCCCGCGCAGCCCACGAGGCCATTACATGGGAACATTACAGCCCAGTGTAGCCATTACTTACAAGTCCATCTTGGAAATCCATTCAGTGGCATCTTTTTATGGCCGCTCACCGTGAATGCTTTAAAAGTAATGAAGCTCCAGAGACCGTCCCTTGCAGGCGGGAGATCAAAGCGGCCAGGTTGGGTGGGAAATGAGGAGGAAGATAGGGGCCAGAGAGGAGGAGCGAAAGAAAGAGCAGAAGAAGACAAATGGCACTCCAGTGGAGGATCAAGGAGGATTGATTAAGACGTTCCCAAGCTCCATTCCTGATCCATCATTGCACCTCCGATCAGCAGAACCAGACTGGTTCAGTTTGGCAGACACGCAAAGCATCACATTGACTCCTTTGAGAAACGAAGTAAAACAAGCAATGATTGCTTAACTCATGTAAGACTAAGAAGCAACAACTTAGAGGCCAAACAATTCTAACAAAAGATAAACATGTTCCACTCTGACCCCATTTAGCTAAAACTATAAAATAGTTCCTTTCATCCATCCATCCATATACAAATTAAAAAAAAGCTCATAAATTACGCAAGTGTATCCAACTATTTAACTAAATAGGTAGCTAACAAACTAGCCTTTTAGACACTTAGCTAATTAAGTGCAGTCAACCAAGCATTTATATATTTAAATATATATAAGTAGCTAACTGACCAACAAGCCATTTAACCAACAGGCTAAATAACTAGCCAAGTAACAACCAAGTGGACTTATCTACTGACTAACTGAGCCAAATCGGTTTCAAATTCTAAATAGCTAGCTAACAAAGCAACAAGCCATTAAGTTATGATAGCATGTACAACGCCAAATAGCTAACTAAACCCGCTCAGGGTTTTTCCTGTGTACAAAATTCGGAGGCGGTTGCCTCCACCTAATTTGCTCGCCACCTCCAGCCTGAGCGACTGATATCGCTCAACATAGCGCTCCAAGTGTGTTGACTGAGCTCGGCAGTAACGATTTTAACTGCAGTTGCGTTGTGCTATTATGGAGGTGCTATATCAACAGCAGTGCACCGGAAAGTTCTGAACCAACAACATAAGAAGAAACTTTTTTTTTTTTTTTTTTACTTTATTCAGGGATTAAAGTAAAAAAAATAAAATAAAAAAATTCTGAGGGAAGGGAAGGGTCCACGATGCATTCGAACCAGGTGCCCGAGCCACCTCAGCCGGCTCCTCTCAACGTGGAGGAACAGCCCACCAACTAGTCACCTTTCTAACTGATTACTCCCACCAAAATCAAAATAGAAATAAAATATAAAAATGAATGAAAACTACAAGTGGAGATCATAAATAAGCTGAGATTCCTTTTAAAGGCCAACACTTCAGTCTTGCTATCATTTGGCAGAGGTTCACGCTCTAACTGGAGATGTATCGATTCCACACACACAAGCATGCGCACGCAAGCCAAAAGTATCCGTCCGTCATCCCTTTCCACCTCATCTGTCTTCTTGCAGAGGACAAGAGTTCAGACGGGGCCAGCGCGTGACTTGAAACAACATCAGAGGCAGCATGTGATTCTTATTTATGAATTATGAGCCACATTCATACCAGGAAGTGTCAGCGGCGTTGTCTGCACTAATAAAGTGCTCCTTCCTTCACTGCAAACAAGGCCGAGCTGGCTTGTCCTCATTAAGTCGTTAGAGATGTGGCGAAAATGCACATACACTCTAACGAGTCAATGTTTGGACAGCGCAGATTAAAAATGAACTAATGTGGCAGCGGAGAAGAAGAAAACACTGTTAACCAGCTCAATGTCAATGGCTTTCCATTTGATGTTTTCAATGTTGTTAAACAATAGCGGTCTTGAAATATGTGCACTGGTGCCTTGAAGTACACTGAATTGTGCACAGAAATAGCACTTGAAAACGAGCGCTTCATAACAACATACAAAAATACTAATATAATTAAATAGAATATAAAGAAACTGTGCATTATGATTCATTTCTTTGCCTTCTGGTGTCTCCGAGGTGCAGTATAATACCATCATGCAGACAAAGATTTTCACAGTGACTCAGTAAGCTGCATTAAAGTTAAGTCATTTTTCGCAGGTGCTTGTTAGAGCCTCCTGACAACCAGAAAAAAAATATTGTCCAATGATGTTTATTTTGATATTGCCCAATCTTTGTGAAGTAACTGGAATACTGCAAGAGAAATTTTTGAAAAAAAAAGTTTAGATTTTTAAGCTATGATGTGTCCACTACAGAGGACATTTTTTTAAACTTAAATGCGAGGCTCAAATACAGTTAAAATAATTCAAACAATACTTTAATGTGTTCTTAAAGAGTCTTATAGAAAACATGCTAACAACATTTAAAGGCTAAATTTGTTCAATAAAAATTGTTATACACTTACATTTCCTCTTCACTAAAAAGTGCTTGCACTGAGGGAAGCCATTTTCTTTTATGATGTAATCAAAGGTAGCAAAGCTCCACCCCTACACATTTGGTATCATTGGACAGCGCTGAATGTCCTCTATAGAGCACAAAAGGAGTTCGTTCAATCGTACTGCACTGGGTGGGAGCTATTCAGGTTTAAAAAGGTCCACTACAGAGGACAAATTTGAATTGCTGGTCGTCAGGAGGATATCGTCTTGTTGCACTGTTTGTGTTCAAATTCCGCGCTACAACACAGCCACATGGATGCTACTCATTAGGCCGTCATTGTCGTTTAGCATTGTTTGTTAGCATTAAGCTAGCTTAAGTGGACTCGTGTTTAGTTGGACAGTAAACTTCAAGTAGGAGTGCCATTAAACAACTTATTAATAGAGCATGGTTCCAATCTCCAAATAATAATTTAATCATGATTAATTCCCCCTATAGCTGATAATGGTATTTAAGACTAAATGAATAACTAGCTAACCTAAATACATGAATAAACAAATAAACCCACGAGGAACCAAGTGACTGTCGTTTTCTTTTACGTCGCAGATGTAACGGCCAATAAAAAATATTGAATCAAAAGAACAATTCACTCTGCCATTCATTCTTGTAATAATGAATGCATTTTATTCTGGAATAGTATAAAGTAAACCAAATAAAAATATTTTTGTGATGAAAACAGTATTATTCATGCTGTGGATGTGAGATTTATGTGTTAATAATGCATCACAATAATGTCAAAGCTTGTAATTGGTGTATTATATTTTTAGGCCCATAGCACACACAAGCAATGAGGCAGAATGCAAATGAACTGGGAAAAAAAATGCTGAAAATGAAAAATACAGTGGTCAACCCACACCTGCACACCAGGAAAATGACCCTCAGACATAAACCAACTCGTTGCAAGTGGAAAAACTGTTATCAGGAAGCAATATTTTAATGTGCCACATTTACTGCCTTATTTTTCTTTTATTGAACCAAAAAAAAAAAAATTATTGCCCTGGCTACTGTAGTTATAATACTAATACAAAGAGAAGAAACAGGTGAGAAATAGAGAGTAGAGATTTTTTTATTTTCAGCGCATGTGTGCATTTTGGCGACACTCTTCGCTTTTGTTCAGCCACAGGTACATTCATTCTAAATATTTAAGTATGAGTGCAAAACACAATATACAGTATACTTACTGTATTTTTATGGTTGTCTGGATCCAGCTGGATCTGTCTTTGTATCAGGAAATATAACTTCTGCTGTGAAAGCTCACACTAAAATGGTAAATGGACTTTCATTTGTATTGGACGTTTCCACATACAAGGTACTTGAAGGTAATTACATGTGATTTTTGATGGGCCGTTATCTGCAACAATCAAAGGCCATTCACGTACAATCGCAGCAAAACTAGTGGCCAATAGTTGGCCAGTCATGAAAACTAGTGGTAGAACACAACACTGTGTGGCATTCGATTGCATCACGGAAAGTATGGCGGATCTTATTGGTTGTGATTAAAATATGGCATGAAAACTCACTGCAAATTAGTTTGCAGAGCCCTGGGCCTGGGACCCCCAAGCCCCAAAATCTAACTTTATCACAGCTTTTAATTGGACCAAAGTTATAAGTTGGGAGAATTGTTCTATTATGTTTGTTGTAATTGGTGCAAGTCCCCATATAGAGGTGCACATTTTTTTTTACAAGTTACTTTGTGGACCCAAAGCTAAGGCTGATGGACACACAGACAGGTCCAGAGACCCCAGTTTGAGAACCACTGGTCCAAAATGTCAACTTGAAGCAACACCATGAGAGTGGAAACAGGAGTGCAGAACATTCCATACATGGGGAAAGGGGTGTATATATACACATTTAAGAAAATCCTTTTCCACATTAAACTGCAGCCATACATTCACAATGAAACAATGAAACATAATACACATAAACATACACACATAGTAACCGAGCAAGCCAACTTACAGTGATGTTGCACACAAGCCCAACTGTAGCCACCAAGCCAGAAGATCATAGAATGAAAGGAGAGGTCACAAGAAAGACAAGTGAGAGCAAAGAAACCCGGCTCCCCCTTTTTCTTCTTTAAAACAACATGAATATGCTCCCGGATCGGTACGCCCTGCATTTGTCCTCAGCTCGAGTAAGTCCACATGTCGAGCTCTCGGCAGCAGCAACAGGCAAAACGCAGACGATCGCAGCGCCGCTGTGACTGAACGCTAACGCTTGACGGAGCGAGCGAGAGAGGGAGGGAGGGACGAGCAATGGTGGGATGGCGAGAGGGAGGGATGAAGAACATCACAGAAGAGGAAGACGAGACGGACAGGAAGGAAGGGAGGCTAGAGACAGGGAGAGGGAGAAGGACACACAGAGCGAGTGAAGGGCTCGTGACTCACACGGCCGACAGGAAAAGCTTCGCCTGCTACGCCTGCATGGTGTGTGTTTGTGTATGTGACATTAACACATCAGAGTGTCACACAATGGAGGGGCACCGACCGCTAAGCCAGGATTTAAGCAGCGGTTCCTAGCGTTCCCCTTTTTAGTGCCTATAGCTGCATCTGGATTTACATGCGACCCATATCGCTCGGTTGACATTAACTGCCCACTTGTAAACAACTATTACTTTTTACCAAGGTTATTTTAGTTAACTAAAAGTAACGAAAAAATGAAAACCAAAATTGAAAAAAACAAACAACAACAAAAGAAAAGACTGTGTTATTCCGCAGAGTTAACAATGAGGCTGGTGGTTGTCGATTGTTTGTCCAAAGACGGCAATGAGGGGCTGATTGGTTGTTTGCCAAGAATATCTAACGGGGGTGTTCAACTGATCAATGCAAATTTTGGTTAAGTCAGTGATTGTGAGGTTACTCCTTTTACAGACGATCAGCTTTGCTGTCAGTTAAATTCTCCACGACTGTTTCGTTGTGTTCAAGATGGCACGAACAAAGTCGGATACAAAAACATTGACAAAATGACCGCCCAATACATCATACACCACAGCACCATGGGCTGGATCCACTGGCAAAAATCACTATTCCCCAAGAACCTCGATGAATCTCTAAAGTGGAACAGGCACAGCGGGCGACAGGCACAAAAACAAAAACACCACAATCAGTGACACCAACCACGGCTTCAACCTGTCTGCGCTGGCATGTTGGATTAGCGAGTAATTCCGTCGGAACAAAGGACGCTGCTAACAGGCCCTTATCACAGCAAGCAGGTACACAGGCAAACACAAGCAGACATTTAAACACATTTGCACACCCACTTAGCAGAACTTAACATTTCGAACCACAATCGCCACGCACGGGCACCCATGACCTGCGTGCCGAGAGGATAAAAATTAAAACCTCCCACAATGGAGTCGATGCGCTCTTATTGGCCATGACAAGCAGGTACTGAAGCACTCTTTGATGTGAGAATCCCTTCCTCTGTATGCCAACATAAGCCAAGAATTAGTTGAAACCTACATCGGAAAAGGAGCAGGAATGTATTGTAACCTGGAGAGGCACTCGGCAGAGCGCACATCTCCACCAAGGCCATAGACACACACTTGTTACTACTGATAGTCAGGAAATATTCACGGATAAAACACATTTATCATTTTAAAATGCCCGCATTTTGCATTATGATAACTTATTTACCACAAAAAAATAATAAAAATAAATAAATAAAATAAAAAAAGAACCATTCATTTTTGGGTCTTAAATCTTGTGACCCAGTTGTCTTAAAAAAACAAAAAATAAATAGTTTCTCAGCAGTAAATATTCTGATTTTTGTAGTCCTCAAGAAAGTTTTTGCTATGATCTGAGGTTGGATCCCAAAATGCAGACAAATAAGATTTTAACTATTTGATTTTAGAGGCGTAGAACAACTTGACTAGACGAGAAACAATGAGAATGCATCGAGAATCACGAGACGCCAAGCCCCCTTGCGCTGTGGAGATGCACAGAGGAACCGAGATAATAATCCAACAAATGCACACATTTCTCAGACAGCTTATATAAACCGTGAATTGATCTGATTGGTTGTGGCTACACATGTGGGTAACAGGACTGACATGGAATTATCTGATTGGCTAGTGACCGGATAAAAAGATGAAAGACTTGACATCACATAGCTCCTGACTTCACATAGGTTGAGACCAGTTTAAACTAGATGCCGGTTACATCAGTTCAAAAGAGACACTTGACCTCACGGTCATGACCCAAACATAACCCTTGCATGACCCAAACTTAACCCTGGCATGACCCAGACATGACAGTTTTTTTTTTTTTTTTTTTTTACTTAATTTTGAGTTAAATCAAAATAAAAACATTTGCAACCTGGTAAATAGCTTTCAACATTTTCACCCATTCTCTAAAATGTTACGGACCAAACTAGTAACTGAATCTTAATTTATTTTTATTTTATTTGAAATAATGCCAAATTTTTGAATATAGGGATATATATAGGGATAAATTTGCGTCCAGTTAATCGATTAAACAACAAAATAATCAACAAATTACTCATTTTTAAAAATAATTAGTTGCAGCCCTAGTGAAAACCATTGTTTATCAACCCCCACATTCTTTAAAATTAACTAATATTTTATATCACTAGATGTTTTAACAATATAAAAACAAAAAACGCTGAGAACAATCTGTTTTCAAATTGTGGAGAAAATGTGAGGTGAATCCCTTGTCAAAAAGGTTAAAAAAAAATAAACAGACTTGACATTTTTTGTAATATTTTTTTTAAAATGATAACGTTTTAAACCAAGAGCTGCGATCCATTCGCTCTCTTGGTTGTGGAGATGCTAATCTGAGGTAAATAAAAGTGTAGCCTGCATCTTAACATGAATTTTGCCTTTTAAATTGCTACCCATTTGCCAAGCTCCCGGTGGCTTAATTCAGGCTTTCTAGCAAGTATCCTGAAGACTATGACTATCATGGAACACACATATTTTTGGTTTATTACCCAGTGGGCCTTAAACGTGTCGGTGGATGCAAAATTTTGGCGCTCGCCCAACGACTTTGTGCCTCATGTTCTTTCTAGACTTAATCGCCGACCTTGACCTCGTCAATGGAGGAATGGAATGTTCACAGACTGAAATATTTCTCCGCAGGTTTCGATTTCCTGCTAACATGCAGACCATGTTGTTCCGCCAGTTGAAAATTGAAATGAGAAAATTCAAAATATATTGTACAATGACAATCAACTTGATATTTGGTGTAGATAAATAAATGAACAAATAAATGCCTGCAATTGTCGTTACTGTCCCACTTGGCCCTGACGTACAGTATATCAGATTATCCTTTTATTTGGATCTGCATCATAAAGTAGATTCTCCCTTAGGCGCATTTGCCACCCAGTCAATAACTTGAGCAGAAATCGGCAAGTAGCTTTCGTATACTAGCAAACGAACAGACAGACACAAGCAAACGTTATTTCCTCCCATCTCAGCCTATGGACGTAGTGCTCTTAATTTTTTGGATGTGTTTTTCTGATGATTTCTGCAGAGCAGATGAGACATCTATTAAGATGTTTTTGGTGACTTTTGTATTCAATTAGTTTTAGGTTTTTCCACATCCACAGGCAATATATAATCTGTAATAACACTTTCTTTGTACTTGTTAATGAGTTTCTGGATTTTTTACATCACACACCATCCTTGATGTACAATATTTTTTGTGTAATCAGTCGTCTTTGTATTGAATCAGAGGTGCCATAAAAATTAAAAGATTGTACAAACGTGACATAAACGAGGAACAAATGAATGCCTCCTGGGTTTATCTTTTTTTAGACTGTGTGAAACTTTAATCTTTTCCAGTGCTTTGTGCGATTATCGCGTGTTAAATCGCGGACACCCGCTTTTAATTGCTGTGCCCCCCCCCCTCCCACGCTCGAATAATTTAGCGATAACTCTTATCTGGCATCCGAGTCCAATACGAGTGCAAATTAGCACGAGTATACACACAGCGTGTAAGATAAATTATGAAGTGGACGACGAGAACAACAATAGGGTGCGGGGGAGAGGAGGGGGGTATCAATTTGCAGTTTTATTAAGGGCTAAATCAATATTTTAATATCCAATATTAGAATCACAGCGTAAGTGGCTACAATGGACCAGTAACGTCAATGCTAAACACATTTTTACGGCTTAATTAGCCGGCTGTTTGAGCAAGTGTGCTGAAAAGATACTAAATACTACACACATGCTCCATCATAATCATCGCTTTTGGATGCCACCTTTTTTCTTATTGAACTGCAGTCTTTATGAAAGGTTCAGAAACTTTATTAAGTGAAGCTGTACATATTACATAAAAATATTAATAATATTAAAGGCGGGGTCTTCCGTTTTCACTCAGGAAAATGCACTATATAAATACAGGATGTACAACCATGAACTCCTTCTCAATCTACACCTCTGGGCTTCTGTTGATGTGTGGTGGTGATTTTTTCCTAAACCCCCACCCTCCCAGCCTGTATTTTGCCATTTTGTGTTTGTTTTGTCAACAGCGGGACGTTTCTGTGGACAGACAGTTGTTTACCCCTACTTCCAATCCAACCTCCAAGTAGGAGCATTTCAGTACTCTTCCATTTAATCCTACCCACGTTTACAACCTGTTCAACAGTATATTATGATCAATTCTATCAAACGCTGCAATCCAATCAGACAAGCATCCTCGCCTTCCCTGCATCAGTGTTCAATCTTACATCATTTAATACTTTAATGAATACTATTTCTGTACTGTGATGAGATCGGAAACCTGATACAAATTTATCAAAGAGACAATTTGGGTTTTAAGAACAAATTGCTGAGTTGATTAAAAAAAAAAAAAATTTTGACCATCTTGGTTAACTGTTTAATGTTTGAGCTGGGTCTATAATTTGCTAACAAATGGGCAAAATTGATTTGAGAGAGCATGGGTAGGGAACTAATAAAACTAATACGTCAAGGTACTGGTCTATACGCAAGTAATGATGGGCTCATTTTCATTCACTCACCAAATGCCTTACTCATTGTTAAATCTGTGTATGCTTATTACCACTATTTACTCCACAAGGCCGCAGCCAGTTTCCCTTAGCAACGTGAAATTTGGCAGGCATGTCAATCATAAACAGAGTCACCAAAAAAAGTACCTTTGCTTGAAAAGACACAGGAAGTTTAGTTTGAAGTGCCCTTTTTTTTTTTTTGCATTCTCCTGTGTGCTGATTTAATTAGCCTATTGAAATCTCACCAACTTATTACAAGTTAAACGTTTACAACGCAGCGCTTTTGTGCTTTTTAGTCCTCGGAGGCCACCTAAGAAGAATAGTGACACAAACAAAAGTGTATTTTCATATAGTTTGAATACAATTTTAGAAATAAAAGGCTTCAGGTTCTAAGGGTACTAAAATGAAAATATGTCAAGGAAGGATTAATTCGTTAAAAAAAAATAAATAAAATAAATCCTTTTCATAGCCTCAGTAGGTCAAAGCAGGATATGTTCAAAACAATCAGATTACGGTGGTGCAAAACCTCTCATGGGATAATCCCCAGATGAATTGATTCGGTTGCGAAACGTGTTTAAATACGTTCTCTAATAAAAGTAAAAGGTTTCCAATGAGGGTCAGGAGCCCAAAATGGGCCTAGAGGGAATCATTACGTCATTTTTATCATTAATTTATGTACAGTATATGTTGCAGTATTGCATTCGAGTAAGTCTGGTTCAAAGAGAGACATTCAGGCTAAGGCAGCAGGAAAGCTGATATATATATTTTTTTCACCCGACTATTTTAGCCAGTAGGTAAATACTCACTCAAAGCTGTCTACTAGATATCACCAGGGGAAATTCCTTTATAGATTCCTTCTCTGACGGGAAGTTCCGGGCAGTGGCGGAGGCGGCGTATGATCTACTCAACATTGAACAGCACACAAGTTAAATATCTATCTCTGTCTTGTCTGCTTTGGAGCAAACTGATCGTGCTCGCCGAGGAACTGAGATGGTGAGACGTTCCCCTGCTTGCCTGTGCAGACATTCTTCAGCTTGTCAGTGCTTGCCTCCAGCACAAGGAGAGTGAAAAAAAAAAAAAAGACTACAGGGGTACTCAGGAGAGAAGCATACCTCTGCCAAGGTTGTTAATAAAACGGAAGCAAAAACAAAACAACAGTCATACGTTTCTCGTTTCGGTGATTTCCGAGCACAGTGAGGATATCACTGCAATCAGCTGTGTGTGCACTGACAAGAGCGAAGCAATAAGTTAATTTGAGTTAAAATATAACATCACACAACTGTAAAAATCAGTCAACATAAAAAAAAAAAATATGACATAACACTACACTATTAAGAAAATAGAATGGCCATAACTATCAAACAAGCAAAACAATGTGTTTTGATAGCTTATTAATAACCACATGACTGGTGCCCACCCTGTTTAAGCTTTGTGATCTTTCCTTCCTTTCCTAATCTATCTGCACTGTTGGGTTTGTTTGATTTTGTGTACCTCCGCTCCCAATTTTATTTTGCTAACGTTATCGAAGCCACATGCGGAACAGCAACGGGTTTAAAATGCTTAATTTCCCTCCATGTTTCAGGTAGTCACTTAAACATGGGTCAACATGACAACGCAATACACTTTCTGCTCGGCCAGAAATTCCTACTCATTGTACACAAGTAAAGTTACACACACAAGCTAATGAATTGACATTAGCACAACAAATGTAACTTTAGCCTGATGCTAGCAGGCAGCCCATTTTCTTCAGGAGTTTTGCAGAACATTTTCTTCAACATTAAACTCAATTTAGTCTTAAAAATCCTCTACATGTTTTCATAAACATCAAAGACGATATAACATTCGATGAACCTAACACACAACCGATTTTCCACAATTATAAAAGACAATTTGGTCCTTCTCGTAGCTAATGCTGCAATCGAGGATGGTCGGAACAGAGATAAAACCCCCTTGAATTCCACTTGCGAAGTCGGGGGAAAAAACAAAAACAAACAAAAATGGACCCCGACTTCACCGATGGACTACAATGTGACGTCACTCAACAATGCCGACCACTTTGGAAACACAAACCGTGAATGGTAAAATAACTTACTTGAGTATAAAACTAGATAGCTTTCTTCTTTCATAAATATTCAACACAAGTTCAGGTAACACAACGTACGTGACAGTATGCAGCTATCTCCCTGCATGAAATTTTACGGTGAACTACTCAGCTGTATGAAATGCCTATGAAATTAAAAAACAAACAAACAAATGAAGCAAAATTGCGAGCAAGCAAGTTTGGGGGAGGTAAATGAGTCCTTTATGTTCAGATACAAACGAGTCTTTGATGAACCTAACGCACGTAAACATCGTCTACAATTAGGGTCATAGTATTTTATCAAAACCAAGCAAACATTTTTTGTAAACATTAAAGATGAGCTAATTAACTCACTAGTGTGATGAAAACAGTGTCTCTGTTCCTCACAAACCTGCTTAATTACAACTCCTTCCCCTACTTCGTCATCAGCAGCACTGACTTGATGGCCAGCCAATTGCCGGTGTCGGACCTTGGAGACGCTTACGCGAGTAGGCTACTGTAAGATTATTATGGATGTCCTTTGAAGAGACTAAGTAGAAAATCTAATTCCCTGTAGTTAGGAGCAGGCCTCAGAAAAGGATATAGACTCCTGATACCTCCCCTCGCGATCCTCTTCGCTCCATAAACTTTAATGTTAAAACCTAGTGCAGACGAGGTGATAAAAATCAAGGCACCCTTTGTTCTTAGTCTGCAAACATGACTTGGCAGCGAGGGCGAAAGACAATAGAGATGCCGTCCAATCCCTTGCTATTGATTTGAGTGTCGTTTGTTTTCAAAATAAAAGTTGCTTTGATAAATTTGCACGGCTGCTTTCCACTTTCTTGCCTCAGTCAGCAGATACGCTTGATCCGTGCCGCCTAACTCGTACGCTTTCATAGACAACTGTTTGTTCTCGAGGGCCCACATTCAACATCAAAGACAATTTACTCTTCCAGTAACATAGCACACTTATGAAACATTACAGACAATATAGGCTTTGAGGGACCTAATACACGGGTTTTCAGATTTTTCAGAACATCAAAGATGATTTAAAGTCTGCTATGAATAGACACTTTTGGGTAAGCGCCCAAAAGTTCAAATGTGTAATTTTGTGCAACAACAAAGACCATTTCATTTTCAAAGAACCTAACATGCGTTTTTCAAAAGATTTGGACACACTTCAAATATTTTTAGTGAAAATTGAAGATAATTTAGGTAGGAAGAAACTACAAACCAATTTTTTAAACGATGAGCTAGTCTTCAACATTCATCAGCATCAAAGACAAATTTAGGAGTGCTGTGAATGCAACTCACATTTCGGGAAATGTCTAAAACAATTTACTCTTCAAACGAAAGTTAAAATAGTCTTCAACAACAAACTTCAACCAACACTTGTAAATACATCACTGTCTATTTTTGTGTTTCTGTTCACATGTACAGGGAGTCCTTGAGTGAAGGCGCACTCGACCTAAGGCGCAACTTTACAATGGTTACGCCCGGTCCGCCATTTTGGCTCCTTGTCCGCCATATAGCCCGCAGCTTTTTTCCCCTCATCCGCTATTTAGCCCTTAGCTAGTGCTAGCACTTGTGGGAGTATCTTTGGCTTTTTCACCCTCTTTTTTCCACATTAGCTTCCTCCACTTCTTTTCCATCCACTTCTAAGCAGTAATAGTAAGCACAGCATCTTTTATTTTTTATTTTTATTTTATTTTTTTTATTTGAATGTATTTTCGAAAATATTTTGATGTAAATATTGACTTTAATGGGGAAATTTGGGTTACATCGCTAGCGTAGGAACGGAACCCCGACGTAACTTGAGGACTCCCTGTACTGTACTCCTGTTGTAATAAGATGCATACATGTCCAACAGATTTATCAAAAACAAGAACTTTTTTTAAAAGGCAACTGTTTATTTAAATTAACACAAACAGTCTTCTTTAAATAATATATCAATCTGTGTAATATGTACTATTATAGCTGAAAGGTAAAAGTGAGTAATGTCTCACTCTTTAGGTTGCGTTGACTTGACTCTTCCACTAGATGTCTCTAATGTTTCTTTCACTCAAAGTAGCAAAGCTCCAAATCTATTTTGGCACAACGGATGGATAACAGTGTAACTACCCGAAGCCACAAGCTCCACATTGTCAACTATCCAAACAAAACTTTCCTTCCGTAATTGTGTTGAATTAATGGCGATTCTTGCAACAACACGTCTTCGCTGATACTTGTTCTTTTATGCGCCGGCTGATTCTCGCTTGTTTCCAAGCGAATATCCGTTGCTGCGCTGCAGCGCCACTTCAGACTTGGTGTATACATTACAGCCATTCAGCGTCTTTTTGTGGAAATACACGTCCCGCAATGATTGTTTATGAGATTTCTTTATGAACAAAGTTGACTCTATTTCCGTGTTATCATGGCCTCAGCCACACGTCTTGTCCAGGTCTTCCTTGTCGTCTCGTCAGCTTGCTTGTATTTACTAACTGATTTCTTTGCCTTTGTCGGTTCATTGTTTGTGCTTTCTCCTTCTGTTCCTGTTGCTGTGAGTCATGTCTTCCCAAAGTCGTCTTCTTTCCTTATGTAGTAAGTTTATGCCCAGTTTTGCCCAGTTACTTTGACTCAATTTTTTTTTACTCTTAATTTAGTTTTTTTCCCTTCCATTACCTAAGTTTGCCTTTTTATTCTTCCGCGAACAAATTCTATTTGCAATTCCTTTTGCTCCCTGGCCGTGTCTACCTGCTTCCTGCACTTGGACCCTCAACGATGCTAACTTGTGGCTTACTTACTTAAACCAAAAAAAGGCCTCTGTGATGTTACACTAAAGTAGGTGATCTAAGGACACATTTTGTTTGCTGAATGCTAACAACTTGCAAAACATCCTGCAGCAATATTTGTAGAAGCACTAAATAAATAGTCCTAATAGCTATTATGCTAACACAAAAACAAATGAAAGAGAGGTTTTATTTAGTATACTGAAGTAGGTGATCTGTGCCAGGGCATCAAGGCCTGCCAGCATCTTGCTTAGCCTTTGTTGTTGGCAGTGTTAAACAGTGCATGGGTGTGCCACATCTCCTGCGCACAATTACATTTTCCTACCCTGGCATCAAGTCGACTCCCTATAAGAAACCACATCAACACTCACTTTGCTGCTTTGGAACGCAAGCGTTTAAAGCGTTCTCCGCTTCATTATGTTTATTGCTCGGGTTCCCCCAAAACCGCAAACCAGCATTGGATGAAAGTGTCGAGTGAAAAACACATGTTAACAATTTTTAAAAGAACTCCAAAGTCAAATGTGTATTATTTGGCTGACTTTGTCTTTTGGCGGATTACTTTGAAGGTGGAAGCACTGACAAAAAAAGTAAATAAAATTTAAAAAAAGTAATAATTTAAAAAACAAACATATTTTGGTTATCAGCGTTCTTAGACATTTTTCACAGCAGTTATTGAACCTACAGAACTGCAAATACGCTTAGTGCTACCAGGGCTCATGGATTTTCACCTGAAATGCACCCCACACTAAATTGTGGTTCACTGATTTTAGGACCAAATTAGTATTAGCAAAAACACAATACCAACATGGTCATACGAGGAGTGTCAGAAAAGTTCCAGGATTGGTGTCACGCACGCAATAGACACGAAGTTATTGAGCCCACAACGAGGCAGTTCCACTCGTTACTCATGAACTATTGTTGAATCAACGTCTCTAAGGTAAATTTTAAGACACTATTACATGTGTAATGTGTGTATACAATTATGTGTGAACTAAATGGTAATGGCTAGCGTGCTAATAATCGTGATTGCTAACCATTTAGCATAGGCTAATTTTGTTGGCGTTCAATAATGCATTAATGCATGTAAGATAATTAATGGGAAGTTATATCCACTCCATTCAACCTTAGTGGATTAACAAATAAATACTAATTTTGGGGAAAAAAAGATGGGGTATAATCGATTTTAAAAAGATCCGATAGTGACAGCTCTACCTGCCACAACTCATGTCTTGTCGCACACTAAATGAAGCAAACATCGCAGGATCTCTTGTGCTGGGTGAACGTGTGGCGCAAACTGAAGGGTGAAAATTTGTGTTTGAAATACATCTTTTGGGACACACACAGTATATGTTCAATCACCTTCCATCTGTGACACACAAAAGCTGCTTGAATCCTGTAATTTCTGCGCCGTCTGTCATGGTTCTATAGCCATAGATGAAAGGGAAGATACAGGTCGCAATTCCCTGTCCTTATGTAACTGCGAGGTGCTGCCGGCACACCACCCCACCTCCCGGGCCTTTAAGTCCCTCTCCCAATACACGCGCACACAGTAATGGTACGATAATATGCCTGCTCATGCCTGAAGTGCTTGATAGCTCTCTTCTTCAAAAAGCAAGTCCACAGGAGCCTGCGAAAGTAAACAGCTCGGATCAAACCAACTCCCGGCTGCCTTTGAAGAGTGGGAGACAATTACAGAGATCAATGGTGCAGCTCAAGGCTGGTTAACAGCCCCAACAGCCGGCGATTGATGCCCTGGGCCTACGAGAAGGAGAGAGCGACGACTCTTTGGCCAGGAGAGGTGCTGAACGTGCATGTTGGCCCACCACACTAAGCTCTGCCCAAAGCATCGAGCACACAACAATAACAACAAGC
The DNA here is from genome assembly GCF_051991245.1 of Festucalex cinctus. Classification (NCBI taxonomy): domain Eukaryota; kingdom Metazoa; phylum Chordata; class Actinopteri; order Syngnathiformes; family Syngnathidae; genus Festucalex; species Festucalex cinctus. The sequence goes on along the minus strand of NC_135416.1, from coordinate 5,218,159 downwards.
AACTATGTGCTAGCTACGGTGGAATGTATCTGGTCGGATTGGAATGAAGGCCTTATGGACTTCAGAGATGGCTTGATTTGCGTGGCAGCGAAGAGAACAAATTATGGTTTAGTAATGCTGAGGTTAGGTGCCTTTTGACCATATGATAGCCGATAGGGCCAGGAGTCGATCCAGACAATTAAACCATAGCGTCACTGTTCGAAGATAACATTCAATGACGTATTCTAAAATCCTAATGAATGCTGCCAAAAACGTAAATTTACGTTTATTAATTTTTTTTATTTATTTTTTCCTCTCAATGGGCAGCGCAACGTCTAGTACTGCGCTGCCTTGTCACTACACAAAAAATATTAGTGTCAAAGTCACTCTTGTGCAAAAAAATTAATCTTTTCACAAAAAGCTTGCTTTCTCTTAATATTTTTGTATTTTCGCTTATGTCACTCAAATTACCTAATTTCAAATGGTGATTACTAAGGAACGGAATAAGGTAGAAACAAACTTTTTCTCATGAAAGAATGGAATCCAACCTTTCATATGTTATTCATATTTATGTCATCATACCGCACAATATACTGTTTGCTTTGAAAGATGAGTCATGTTGGGGTTTTTTGGATACCGTTTGGCAGTCAAAGAGTTAACAACCCTGGCGTGACCACAGGAAGATGAATTAGAAGGAAACGCCATTACTGATGTTTATTTATTTTTTTAAATCAAAAGCTGAACTGTGATTACTATTTACGGAAATACGAATGTTAGCTCACCAAAGGCTAACGGCAGTTTAGAAAAACATGCTTTGTTAGGTTTATCAAATACTACACTGATTTAAACTTGGACTACAGATGGAAATTAGCATATTGCTAAATCTGGTGCAGCCATCTTTTTAATGTTACTGTACACTGTCCTTTTAATAAACCAAACTCAAACTCAAACTCAAACATATATGAAATTCTGGATGCTGAAAACTATCACACCTTTAAAGGTTCATGAAAATGTGTATGTTAGGTTTGTTAAAGACTAAAATCATTACCAGCTCATCTAAAACTAAACTGTCTGACGTTTCCAAAAAATAGAACATTTAAATTAAGTAGTTGAAGTTGAGTATAATGAAGCGTAGTTTAAAAAAAAAAAAGGGGAAAATAGTTGGTCTTATTGTGTGGGCGTTCCGCTGCCTTCCCTGTGGGACTCCCATAAAGCCAAGACCATAAAGCGGCTGTAATGTCGGACCACCTTGACGGCGTAAACAAGTTGCAAAGGGAGCGCGCGTCTTGCCATCAGCTATTTTTTGCACCTCGGCCGTATTTAGCGAAAGCGGCCTTGTAGCCGTCAGTTGCCGAGGTTGCAACGCCTACGCGGGAAAAGAGACTTCGGAGGCCAACTGCGCTTTCTGACACAGCTGGTGCCCAGATACACCAGCGCTGTTGCTGTTCGGTAATGAGTCTCACATTCTTTATTTTTGCTGTGTGAATGCGAAATGACAAGCAAAAATGAAAAAAAAAATGTGGTTATTAGTCGGCTTGTTTGTATCTTGATTAACAGAGGCGTGATGCGGAGATCAAAACGTGAGATGGGGACAAAACGAGCTGTTTTGTCAGCTCAAACGTTTCATGGTTTTTAGTATGAAAAGATGAACTTTTTCAGTAGAACATTATATTTGATACTGGCGACAGTTCCTTTATATTTGCCTTGTTCTTGGTGTGTTTTTTTTGTGTGTTTTTTTTTACAAAAAACAGCCAGTAGGTGCGAGCAGAGTATAAAAGATCAACAAGGGCCATGTTGCAACAAGCTCTTTTCACCAGTGTTTTGCACAGATCTGTGAATAATATTCTAATGCTAATTGTTTCAAAGCGTAAACAGATACAAATATACATTTATTTCCTGATGCAAGAAGAAACTAATCTTTCTTTTGTTTGTTTTGTCTTGTTGTTAGTCTAGCAGCTCATTTTTTCATGCAGCCTGGTCCTAATACTACTATCCTGTATACTGCTTTCTGAGCACCCCAAAACACAACTGAAGGACTCCAAACATACATAGACACTTGAGAGGATCAAGCAAAAAAGTGTAAGCCAACTGGCAACAGGGCCAAAGATCTTGTTCCAAACCTACGCCACCAAAAACATACAATGCAATATCATAAACTTTTGAAGTGGAAATCTCAACAATAATTATTTGGGTGGATGAAATGTACATATTTGCTAAGACATTTGAAGACTGCCCTTGGCTTTAAAGCTCCACCTGCTCTTCACAAATTGCGTGAGACGGTTCAAACAGCGATATTTTGACTCAAACCCTCCATCCATTTTCTTAACCGCTTGCTCCTCACAAGGGTCGTGGGGGTGCTGGAGCCTATCCCAGCTGGCTTCAGGCAGCAGGCGGAGTACTGAACTGGTTGCCAGCCAATCGCAGGGCACACAAAGACAAACAACCGTCCACACTCACAAGCACACCTAGGGACAATTCGGAGCGCCCAATTAACCTGCCATGCATGTCTTTGGAATGTGGGAGGAGGAGACCGGAGTACCCGGAGAAGATCCACGAAGACCCACATATGGTCTTTTCTATGTCTAGCAGTTGGCTACGAATGTGCAAGTCACCTGACAGCAGACACAGCCCCAACAAAAAGTGCTCCAAAATGGACCTCTGCAACAGTCCTTAAATGATTCGAGAATGAAAAGGGTTTGAGGGGGTTTGCGCTTCAACCTCTTCATTGTAATTTTGTTGGAAAGCATTAAAAAAATTTATTTAAAAAAAAAAAGGTGATTGTCTTACAATGTTCCCTCTAATTCTCCGACTGTGAATTCACGCAAACTTCTTGAGTCTTGAGCATTCCATGGATTACGGTGAGCCACATTCACGGACTTATATACAGACTCACAATGCTACTTATTCACCACAGCGAGAAGTGAAGCCACCGGAAGACATCTGAAGACATCTTACGTTGCAACCCACTAAGCCGACCAAACTTGAAAATACTCGTTTTCCCGCAGCATTTTCATGTTAATTTACTGTCTCCACAGTGAAACCTATGGTTGTATCAATAAGACTGTAAGAAGCGCTACATGCACATTTCATTGTTATGAAATTAATGCATATACAGGTATAAACGTTCTCTTAAAAGCTACATCTGTGAGGGCTATTCAAAGACTTGTCCGCATCATGTTGTCAGAACCATGAACAATGAAATGAACACAAAGGCCACCAGGACAAAATTGGCTGTGAAATGTAAACCCAAGTGAGTCCATTTATATACAGTAAGCTATTGACAACATCAGACATGCACATGACAGCCAAACCAGTATTACACCTGTCCAAAACCTGAGATCATAAATTACTCATAAACTACGCCCATATTTGGACTTCCTGAATGGCGCGGTTGCGTGTCGCTGCAGTCTCGTCAGTGCTGAGTGTGAGTGTTTGTATCATGTATGCATGCTTCAAACTGCAGGAGAAAAATTGTGTGCGCACCCAAACTGCTATTAAAACTGTAAGTGAAGTGGTAATTGTGTCCTGTTGTGTGCGTGGTACGCGCACCGGCTGGCGTCACCGTAGTGACGTGATGCCCGTTCACTTTGGACGGAGCCGCTCCATCCCACAACACGACATGGCTGTTCCCCTTGCATTTTAGCTTTTTGGTTACATTTTTCTTTCCCACTCCATTAACCACACGTACTATATAAGGTTTTCATTTTTTTTATAGGAAGATAACATAAAAAATACAAACAGTAAATACAGCTGCAGGTTAGGATTTTTTTTTTATGTGATGCAGACATTTGCTGTTTAAATTAGCGGGTGCTAGTCGTCACAATGGCACGGTAGGAGCATTAAAACCTGGAGATGGGTGAGGCACTCGGGACCTGGTCATGTGAATGTGACCATCACTACCTTTAGGCCATCTGGCAGCGGTGCCAACGATCTTGACTCATCACCAATGCCACTCCACCAAGAGCACACAATGCGGTATCATCTTCATCTTTTGAAGTGCAAATCTCAATAATAATTAATATTTGAGTGGGTACATATTTGCGAAGAAGTCAGAAGCTTGCCCTTGGCTTTAAAGCTCCACCTGCTTTTCAAAACTGGCGTGAGAAAATCCGAAGAGCAATCATGTCACAAAACCCATATGAATCAAATATGGCTTGATTTTTTTTCCCCCTCCGACTTGGAACACGTCACATATTGTGTTTGATCTGTCCTACAGCTAGCATATACCGGAAATGTGTGAATATAAAGCACTGTGCCAATTGAGTGTTTTGGGCCAAGCCCCAAGTAAAATGAGTCGCTAAATAACATGAACATGAAACGCTTTAGGCTTCAAAGTATCTTCTTTGTAGCTTAGTTGACCTTGAAACGTAAACGTTAAAAAAAAAAAAAAAAAAAAAAAAATTTTTTTTTTTTCAGTTTGTCTTAGATTCTGTGTTAAACATGAAGTGATGCATCAGGTTCTTCTTGCAAAAGCATCCCCAGTAATCACACCACAATATTATCATTAAGAGCACCTTCCGTACTTTGCATCCCTTGTATTTATTTGGTGGTTGCTTAATGTCTTTACCGTTATTGAAATTACATGAAAATGACCTGGCTGTTTTGTTGGTAAGTTTGTGTGGTGGATAAAAAATGGGTGGATTTTTCTGTTTAATTCATATTCCACAAATGCAATATGAATCAGTATACCATGTACAATGGGGCCGCATAGCACATTATAAAAAAAAAAAAAAAAACTTTGACTACCCCTTTAACTAATTTGCTCCCAAAACGTATATTAAAAAAAACAAAAACAAAAAAAACATTTGAAATATTGCCATGGTCCCAAAAATGCATTTATAGTTTTTTTTTTTTTTTTTTTTTTTTTAAATGCTAGAACATGCTGAGTTTTTGATGCAGCATCTGACGTGAAGAGGTGGCTTAAAGCAATGGTAGTTATTCCAAAAAACAGCCAGCAGGTGCAAGCAGAGTATAAGAGATCAACAAGGGCCATGTTGCAACAAGCTCTTTTCCCCAGTGTTTTGCACAGATTTGCGAATAATGATGAAACTTAGCTATATTCTAATGCTAACTGCTACAAAATGGAAACAAATACAAATATCTCTCTTCTGGTACAGTCCATGGTTTTCACAGCAAATTGAACAATATTCTGTGGACCTTGCAAAATTAGTCAAAACCTAGTAAAACAGGGGGAGGGGTGGGGGGGCTTCAGTTAAAATGGCTGTGAGAGAATGAGATAATCATGCCGTACTTCTTGAAAGATGACGGACTACTGGCCTCTCAGAGTTGCGTTACTTGGTTCAACAGCTACTGCTCTGTCAGGTACGCAGTCAGCGATGGTGCAGGATCTTCTATCAGATGCCTTACACTTCTCAAAAGTGCCCCGCAGGGTTTGACGCTTGCTTAGTTCTACCAACAATAACCTCTGCCCATTTGTATGCTAACTTTTACGATATATTAAAATCATCACAAGAGTTTGGAGCCAATCCTTTGATTAAACACCATTTTGACACATGCCAAAAAAAACAAGCTTGCAAACATAATGAGTAAATAAGAGCAACTGTATAAAAAAAAGCACTTTTGAATGAAGTGATCAGTGAGTGGAAGAAACCTAAACCGACGACTACTACTACTGTGGAAAACAACGCAATGAAGTGGTTGCTCTTGGCTTTTTGCGTCGCCATGCTGGTCGCAGCTGGTGAGTATCATTTTCTTTCCTTACTTTAAGTCTTAATATGGAGTCCTGCAGGTTTTAGATGTTTCTGATTCGAAAGATTAGCATTGTTATCAAGCTTTTTGCGGCACTTGATGAGGCTAATTATATAAATCAGGTGTGTTTGGAGGACAGAAATAACCAAAACCTGCAGGACTCCGGCCTTTGAGGACCAGAATTGGGGAAGCATGGTATAAAGCATTAACAATTTGAAAATAATGCGAAATAAAATGATCATTCCATAAGAATAAAAGAAAAGGAAAAAGAAAGTTATTACTTCACAGATAAATTGCATTTTCACTAGATAAAGCCATATTATTTTTATGAGATAAGTTGAATGATCATAAGGTCAGTCAATTTCAAATTGTCCTTCTCCAACTCTACCCCTTAGGTGGCGCACTGGGACCGCCGGCCTCAGATGTCGTAGCGAAAGTACCGGTATGTCATAGGAAGCAGCCCGCAGATGACGCATACGGCGACGGCGCGTACAGTTTGCAACTTATGCAAGTGTGTCCACCGGGCCAAGTCTGCCGTCCCAACCCAAGTGAGTAACTGCACAGTTTTTTGTTGTTGTTGTTGTGTTTTTTTTTGCTTGTAAGGGGCAGTTTTCAATTAAAAAAAAAAAAAAAAAAAAAAAAAAGACAGGCATATTTACATCTGTAAGTATAACCTTGTAGTAGTAGTAAATGTTAAATGAGCAGTACAAAAAAAAAAAAAAAAAAAAAAAAAAAACAATGCCTTCTCTGGCAGCATCTTGTACTTCACTATCCCCTCAATAAAAAAGGGTTTCCATGTTCTTCATTGCAGAAAATAGGAATACTCACATTTTCACGTATTGCCCTTTCCTTGTCTTGTAGATGGCCGGGGCAGGACATGTGGGCCTCCAACATTGAAAATGACTGTCTGACAGCAGACAAACCCCCAACGCAAAGTGCTCCAAAATGGACCTCTGTGGCAATCCTTAAATAATAATAGCATGAAATGATTCGAGGGATTGGGGTTTCAAACTTTCTTCTTTGTAGTTTAGTTGGAAAGCATTAAAAAAAGTATAAAAAAAAAATAAAATTTTAAATGTTCATTTTTTGTCACATTCTGTGTTAAACAACACATGCACATTGTAAAATTCTTGTCTTGCTGAAAGTTACCATTTTTTTGGGTGCTGGCCTTGTTGACCCTGGCCCATATACTACTATCCTGTTGCGGCAGTGGCAAGACTGCCTTCTGAGAACAAAAGAATTGTATTCATGGAGGTGGCACTACATACTGTATGCTACGTTGTGTGTGGGTACATGAACACGTCACTAATGACACATATTGTACCACCCGAATCGCCATCACGTCGGACACGTCACCGAGTAATCAAATGCGTGGCGCTTATCGGACATTTTCATAATGTATCCATTCAAATCAACCAATATCAACAAGTTGATGTGTCCCGATCATCACTCATCAAAGGTGTTGTCCTTTCTTCATTTAGGTGGATGGAAAGAACACATTTGCATGGGAAGCTAAGTGTAGCACTATAAAAAATAAAGTATCATTTACTAATTCAAGGGGTGTCACGTTTTAGGAGACTACATCTTGAAAACTCACAATTGAACACTAGTTCATAAGACTGTGACAATGATAAACGCAAATCCACAAGAATAAAGCCAATTAAAAAAAAAAAAAAAGTGGGGAAAAAAATTCCATGAGTGAAGTTCTAACGTCACAGGTAAAATTGTAATTTCACGAGAATAAAGTCCTCTTATGAGATCAGTTGAATGATCATGAGAAAAAAGGTCAGTCAATTTAAACGTGTCCCCCTCCAACTGTACTCCTCAGGTGACGCTGTTGAATGTCGTTCATGTTGGTGCGCGGATGGTAAGTGTATCACTATTGTGCTAGAACGTGTAGACCGGGCAAAGTCGGGCTAGGTATGCGTGGAACCGGAAGTGTGACTACAGACTGTTTGAAAGGAGACAACATCATTGTGGAATTTTCTACAACACAGGGAATGAGCACTTCAATCCCCAATCAATACATTCAGAAGGACATTTGCGAGAAAAAAAATGAAATAAAGCTCATCTCAAATTTCAAGGTGTTTTTTTTTTCCCCCATTATTCGTTCATCAAGTCAAGCCGAATTGCAATTGTCAATCTATCATTTGTCATTCGTCAGTGAAATGGACGTCCGTCAATTTTTTCCGTCATTCGTCAGCAAAATGTGCGGATTGATGGGCCTTCCGTCAATAGTGACGGAATGCCCACCCTTGGATATATGTCCATTTGAATCCATTGATAGCATACAATGCCTTTAATTGTCATTAGACTTTGTACTACTTGATTGGAGAGGGCTAACCAATGTACATGTTCGAATTAAGTAAATGTAAAGGATTTATTTTTTTCTTTCACTGAAAGGTAGTGAGCATCACATTACTTCCACATAGATTCCCTGATTGCATTTGATCCATACTGATACATATGGGGTGAGTGATTCAAGGGGGCACTTTTGATGTTCTCGCTGTAAAGAGCAGGTTATGTCAATTCCAATTCCAATAATGTGTGGACAGCAACTTTGTGGTAATGAGAACTTAACAGATCATGGGAGTTGTAGGACACAATACTCAAAAGACATCATGACACGTATACAGTACGATCGGCGTATAATTCAAGCGTTAGAAATATTAAACCAAAAATGACTCAACTCACAGTTGCGTTACTTGGTTCAACAGCTACTGCTCTGTCAGGTACGCAGTCAGTGATGCTGCAGGATCTTCTATCAGATGCCTTCCACTTCTCAAAAGTGCCCCGCAGGGTTCGACACTTGCCTAGTTATACCAACAATAACCCAAATATAATCCATGCTAAACGTGACCCCTCTTCCCATTTTGTATTCTGAGTTTTACAATATATTATAATCAACACAGTTTGGAGCCAATCCTTTGCCTAATCACCATTTTGGCACATACCAAAAAAATATTTGGATAAGTCTGGCAAGTTTGCAAACATGGTGATTAAATAAGAGCAACTGTATAAAAGAGCACTTTTGAATGAAGTGATCAGTGAGTGGAAGAAACCTAAACCGACAAATCGACGACTACTACTACTGTGGAAAACAACGCAATGAAGTGGTTGCTCTTGGCTTTTTGCGTCGCCATGCTGGTCGCAGCTGGTGAGTATCATTTTCTTTCCTTACTTTAAGTCTTAATATGGAGTCCTGCAGGTTTTAGATTTTTCTGATTCGAAAGATTAGCAATTGTTTTCAGGCTTCTGCAGAGCTTGATGCCGAGCTAATTATATTAATCAAGTGTGTTTGGAGGACAGAAGCAACCAAAACCTGCAGGACTCATGGCCTTTGAGGACCAGGATTGGGGAAGCATGGTATAAAGCCTAAATAAATTATCATTCCATACGAATGATATAAAAAACACGTGGGGCTTTTTTTTTTTTTTTTTTATGTGAAAGTTATTACTTCACAGATAAATTGCAATTTCACTAGATAAAGCCATATTATTATTATGAGATATGTTGAATGATCATGAGAATAATAAGGTCAGTCAATTTCAACTCCAACTTTACCCCTCAGGTGGCGCAGAGGTATGTTTTCAGAGGATGGCCGTAGACGGACACACTTTAGAACTTCAGCAAACGTGTGGCGAGGGCCAAGTCTGTGTTCAACACCCAAGTGAGAATCTGCACAGTGCTTCAAAAAAAACGAAGCAGCCATATTTATATCTGTCTGCATAACCTTGTCGTAGTAAATGTTAAAAAGTGAGCAGAGGAAAAAAAACAATCTGCCATCTCTGGCCGCAACTTGTACCTCACTATCCCCACAATAAAAGGGGTTTCCATGTTCTTCATTGCAGAAAATAGGAATACTCACATTTTCACATAATGCGCTTCCCTTTTTCACATATTGCGCTTTCCTTGTCTTGTAGAGGGCCGTTACTATGGCGAAGTATGCGGGGCTCCAACAGCTTGACAACAGACTGCCTGACAGCGGACCAACCCCCAACACAAAGTTCTCCAAAATGGAACTCTGTGGCAATCCTTAAATAATAATAGCATGAAAGGATTTGAGGGGTTGCAGTTTCAAACTTTCTTCTTTGTAGTTTAAGTTGGAAAGCATTAAAAAAAGTATAAAAAAAAAAAAAAAGTGGTCATTTTTTTGTCACATTCTGTGTTAAACATCACATGCACATTGTAAAATTCTTGTCTTGCTGAAAGTTGCCATTTTTTTGGGTGCTGGCCTTGTTGACCCTGGCCCATATACTACTATCCTGTTGCGCCAGTGGCAAGACTGCCTTCTGGGAACAAAATAATTTTATTCTTGGAGGTGGCACTACATACTGTACGCTAGCTACACTGTGTATAAGTGGGTGCATGGACACGACATCAAAGACACATATTGTACCACCTGCATTGCCACCACGTTGGACACGTCACAGAGTAATCAAGTGTGTGGCGCTTATCGGAGAGCCAAGACATTAAAGGGTTAGTTTGGATTTTTTTACATGAATCTCGATTTCATTCTCACCTCCAGTGTGAGCGATCAGCACTGACTTACCCCTGACAGCGTTCTGTGACACGAGTTCTGGTCCGGTGTTGGACGAGAGAAAAATAGTTCAAGTTGACTCTGGTCACGGAAATAAAGCGTTTTTCTTCTAAAAACAATTTGTGTTCAAAAGAGTGATACATTTGCATCACTAAACTCCTTTCTGAAAAAAAGTCAGACTCCATTACCGCCGGGCACTATTTCTCTGTTCGTTCGTATCACTGCGCCTCGCCCTGTAGACAGCTGATCAACCCGCTGCAGAGAGCTGATCCGCGCGGCTTCCGCCTTTCAAAAGACAAACAATTTGTAGATTAGTGCGCGTCTATCAGCTGTATGTGGGGCGCCGCGCAGCGATACGAACGAACGGAAAAGTAGTGCCTGGCGGTAATGGTGTCTGATTTTTTTTCAGAAAGGAGTTTAGTGTGCAAATGTATCACTCTTTTGAACACAAATTGTTTTTAGAAGAAAAACGCTTTTATTTCCGTGACCCCAGCCAGCTTGCTGGACTATTTTTCTCTCGTCCAACACCGGACCAGAACTCGTGTCACAGAACGCTGTCAGGGGTAAGTCAGTGCTGATCACACACACCAGAGGTGAGGATGAAATAGAGATTCATGTCAAAAAATCCAAACTATCCCTTTAAACAGGATATTTTCCAATTCCAAGTGTGTGTCCCGTTCATCACTCATCAAAGGTGTTGTCCTTTCTTCATTTGGGTGGATGGTAAGAACACATTTGCATGGGAAACTAAGTCTAGCAGACTAGCACTATAAAAATAAAGTACCATTTACTAATTCAAGGGGTGTCACGTTTTAGGAGACTACATATTGAAAACTCACAGTTGCACACTAGTTCATAAGACTGTGAAAAATGATAAACGCAAATCCACAAGAATGAAGTCAATTTAAAAAAAAAAAAATGAAAAAAAAAAAAGTGGGGGAAAAAATACATTCCATGAGTGTTCTAACATCACAGGTAGAAGGCCTCTTATGAGATCAGTTGAATTATCATGAGAAAAAGGTCAGTCAATTTCAACGTGTTATGTGAAATATTTTATATCCAAAATGTTCAACACTGCTTATCCTCACAAGGGTCACTGGAGCCTATGTCAGCCGGGTTCGGACAGTAGGCGGGGTACATCCTGGACTGGTCGCCAACCAATCGCAGGGCACACAGAAACGGACAACCATCCACACTCACAAGCACACCTAGGGCCAATTCAGTGTTCAATCAACCTGCCATGCATGTCTTTGGAATGTGGGAGGAGACCAGAGTACCCGAAGAAAACCCACGCAGGCACGGGGAGAAAATGCAAACTCCACCCAGGAAGGCCAGAGCCTGGACTCGAACGCGAGTCCTCAGAACTGGTAGGCGGACGTGCTAACCACTCATGGACACTCAAACACCGTGTCGCCCAAATAAATAAATAAATAAATAAATAAAACAGGGATAAATAAGTGTCCTGGCTAAAACTAGACTAAAACAGTTTTTGTTGACTAAAACTAGATGACTACAAATGTTTTCTTGGACTAAAATAACGACTAAAATGCTCAATTTATAGTTGACTAAAAATGGACTAACTAAAAACAGAATGAGGTTGACTATGATTAAAAACTAAGGAGCAGGATTGAAACTGGACTAAAACAGACTCAATTTAAAAAAAAAATGCAAATAAAATGTTGTACAGTTGGTCCAACACTTCAATAGTTACAGCAAGAACATAATCCCATGCGAACTGTAACAACTCTGCCCATTTGTCCACATTCTTAAATTAAATGAATCCAAAAGAATTTTCTTCAGCGTACAAAAAGGTAGTGACGGTTATATCGTCTCCACATAGATTACTTCCATCCATGCAAATTTCATATTGGCTAATTAAATATATCAAGTTGGCTCTTGATTGTCTCGAACCAGCTGTGAAGAGCATATTTTGCCTAAAACAAAATCCTCTGCCCTCTTCGCAAATATGTACCTGTCATTCACCCAAATAATAATAATAATCATGAAGATTTATATATCAAACGTCGAATATGTTACCTCATTGTGTGTTCTTGGTGGAGTGACTTTGGACATGAGTCAAAATCCTTCAAGATGTTTTCATCCTTGATCTTCAATGTTTGAAGTGTAAATATCAATTGGTAATTAACTGGGTGGATGACAAGTACATATTTGCGAAAAGGGCACAGGAACACCACATTAGTTCATATCGTGAGCGTGAGAAAAGTTCAAATAGTCTCAACGATGATGACTACAAACATTTTTACTGCATATGGAATATATAATCTTCAGTTTAGAGTTACTCCCAGTAATTGTGATCAATTGGAATATCTTCATCTAAACCACAACAAATGAACATGACATTTTTTATTCTTATTTTCTACTATCAATAAAAGACAACATGTTCAAGTATTTCACCACAATAATAATCATAAAAATAGTAAATGGCAATGAGAATGACACTTGTCAAAAGTATAGCTTATTTATTGCAACCCCCCAAAAAATCCCAACGTACGCCCACTGGCAATGGTGCCAAAGACTCGTCAACAACCCTGCTCCACCAAGAGCACACAATGCGGTATCATCTTCATCTTTTGAAGTGTAAATCTTAATAATTATTTGGTTGGATGACAAGTACATATTTGCGAAGAGGGCAGACGATTGCCATGTGCGTTTGTCGTAAGCTTGAGAAAAGTTCTTAATAGTCCCATCTTATTAGCATATTATATAAGCATTTATTTTTAGGCTTTGTTTTTTTGTACAAATTTATTTTTAGTTTCTGTTTTTCAAAGTAATTATTTTGCGTGTTACAGAATTTTTTTTCGTGTTTTTTCAGTTGTTTTTTTTTAATGTTTTTTACCTTAATTGATCAAATTACATGAACATGAACTATGTACGTTCAGATTGTTTTGGCGGAACGTTTATCGTGTGTTAGATAAAAATGGCTGGATTTTTACTGCTTAATTCATATTCCACAAATGCAATATTTTTACTTGACGACCGCCCTTTAACTCATATACTCCCAAAAATAAAAAAACCAAAAAAAAAATAAACATTTTTAGTATTTCCATTGTCCCAAAAAACGTATTTATACGGTTTGTTTTTGTCTTATGCTATAGCATACAAAAGGCTTTGATGCAGTGTCTGACCTGAAGAGGTGGCTTAAAGCAATAGTAGTTACTACAAAAAAAATAAAATAATAAATTACAAAAAAAAATCAATTAAAAAAAAAACAGCCAGCAGGTGTGAGCAGAGTATAAGAGATCAACAAGGGTATGTTGCAACAAGCTCTTTTCCCCAGTGTTTTGCACAGATTTGCGAATAATGATGAAACTTAGCTATATTCTAATGCTAACTGCTGCAAAACGGAAACAGATACAAATATACATTTATTTCCTTCAACAATATTCGGTGGTCCTTGCAAAATCGAATCGCCATCCCTCGCTTTTGGTGAGAACGCAGCATTAGGCTTAACACTAGCCTGTGGTGGGGTCTTTTTCGGGCCCATAATAGCAAAAGTACACTCAATATGGTCCAAAATGTCTATCAAACACAAACCACGTCCGCACTCAAAGAAAGGGGGTGACGAACTGGGACACCGTGAGCGTGCGTCAGCTTCTCGTGGCTGCCACCGTGGCGCTGTTCGTCCGCCGAAAACTAGTTCGTCAGCAGAGACTATATGCTCGCGAATTTAATGTTCTTGAGGCGAAAAGTTCGTGAGCTTAAGCGTTCGTCAGCGGAGGTTTTACTGTATTAAAATCATCACAGTAGTTTGGAGCCAATCCTTTGCCTAATCACCATTTTGGCACATCCCAAAAAAAATATTTGGATAAGTCTGGCAAGTTTGCAAACATGGTGAGTAAATAAGAGCAACTGTTTAAAGGAGCACTTTTTGATGAAGTGATCAGTGAGTGGAAGAAACCTGAACCAACAAATCGACGACTACTACAACTGTGACAAACAACGCAATGAAGTGGTTGCTCTTGGCTTTATGCGTCGCCATGCTGGTCACAGCTGGTGAGTGTCATTTTCTTGTTTTTTTCCCCCTCTTCATTTTAACTCTTGTATCTTAAGATTTCATATATAGTTTATATTGATCAAGAGTGACCAAGTTTCACAAAGTATGGGGGGGAGGTGGGGATATTTGTAGAAGTCCTAATACAGAGTTATGCAAGTGGATGTTTCAACAAATTGTATTATATATATAAAAAAAAAAAAACATACCAAATATAAGAAAAAGTAGGCTACAATTTAAAAATGCTCTCTTTGCCAATAAATATTTCACTCAATCAAAGAAATTAGCCATCCATTCTTGGAAATAGTCGGAAAAGTATCCTTCTATGGAATATAAACTCTTAACACAAGACTCATTACAAGTGTATAAAGTCATGATAATGATAAAAAGTTTGGAACTGTATATGAATAAAGTCTCAATATAACTTTGACGTGGATGGTTTGGACACATCCAGGACAGAGAGATGGTGAGTATATCGGCAGATGGGTGATGAGGACGGAGGTGCTGGTAAAGAGAGCAAGAGAAGGTTAATGAAGGTAGTGAGGGGAAGACACAAGGGCAAGTGGGTGTTAGACAGGATGAAGAATTAAGACTGAACTGATGGAAGAGGGTGACACACGTTGGTGACCACTATAATAACAAGCCAAAAGGAAATCAAGAATAATTTATACTTGTGCCCCCCCCCAACTCTACTCCTCAGGTGATGCTAAGGAATGCAGATGGTGTTACGAGCCTTTCCCTGGTCTATGTAGCGAGCAAGTCATAACATGTGAATCGGACCAAATCTGCCGCAAACAGACTACCTTTCCATGTGAGTAGCAGTATATGTGTTTCATTAATCTTTAGATTTTTGCAATCGTCTATTTATTTATTTATTTAGACAATTTATTTATTTATTTAAATAAATAAACAGCATAACCTTTCTTGCTAAAAGTAGCCGGGTTTACATGGAGCCATGTAATCTGATTAGAATGAATCCAAACGGCCAGACTAAATGATACATACATCTCAACTGGAATGAAAAGGCTGCATCCAAATTGAATTTCAGGTGGATTCACAGGGACGGGGTATCCCTTTTGTCAATCCGGACCAGCGTATATAAACATTTCAACTGGAATGTGGCTGCGTCCGGTATGCGCACGCTCTGTCTGGATGTAAATATGTCGTGATGTCATCGTTTCTGCCCATTACAAGAACTCGTCTGCGAGGGGAGTACTTGTTTTAAAGTACTTGGGACTTGGCAACTTGATGTTGCTTCAATAAAAGTGTTTAAAAAAAAATCACTTCTGTGCTAAATGACAAATGAACTCTTCTTGATAAATCATGATGTCCGCACATCTCACGGAGGCCACGAGGCTGATTCAGATTAAGGGAGCGGAACATGTAAACGGCGGATTGGAATGGATCACGTCGCAGGTAAACGGGTGACCACAGATCTTCAATCGGAAAGATATAAAGTCACCATGTAAACCTGGCTAGTGAACAGCGCCATCTCCGGCCCCATCTTGTACTTCCAATTTAATTTCCAAGAAACCACTGCGTCCATGTGTGACAAATGATTGACCTCCAGTAAGTCACAACTTCTGTCTCTGATTGGTTGCTTTTGCACATGCAGGCAGGCAGGCAGGCAGCACATCATTCAAGCTAGCACACCCCATACAATAAAAGGGGATTGATTTATTGCAATTCATAGCAAGAAAATGGAATGCTCACATTGCCACATATGATCCTTTCTATGTCTTGCAGATGGCTACGAATGTGCGAATCCATGAAGTCACCTGACAGCAGACACCCCCCCAATGCAAAGTGCTCCAAAATGGACCTCTGCAACGGTCCTTAAATAATTCGAGAATGAAAGGGTTTGGGATTCAAATTATCTTCATTGTAGTTCAGATGGAAAGCATTAAAAAAAGTATAAAAAAAAAAAAAGAAAAAAAAAGTGATTGTCTTACATTCTTTGTTAAACATGATATCCTCCTCACTACCAGAAAAACAAAAATATTGTCCAATCATGTTTATTTTGATATTCCCCAATCTTTGTTAAGTAATTGGAATACTGCAAAAGATTTTTTTTTTTTTTTTTTTAAAGTTTTTATTTTTAAGCTATGATGAGTCCACTACAGAGGACATTTTTTAAAACTTAAATGCTAGGCTCAAATACAGTTAAAATAATTCAAACAATACTTTAATGTGTTCTTAAGCCCCTCCACCCGTGGCCTTACACACAAGACTCCCACCCCACTGACACTCATCCAAGAACAAGGAGCCGCCGGTGCCAAAAAGTGTCAAGTCGCCGCCCTTTCCACGTCAGCGTTATTGACAGGCCAGGATTAACTGACGTTGCTATTTCCATACTTCAGCAGTTTATAATTGGGAGCCGCAACTCCGTAGCGTCGGCGACTGATCAAACGGACTCGCTGAGATGTCTGCTACTCCCCGCCCCGCAAACACACGCACACACACAGTGAGATGTGAAGACTTGCATCTATTAGTTTTACACTCAAAGTTCTGCTTTGGAAATGTGTATCAAAGCCTAAAAGGCCTCTTGAAATATTCTTCGAAAAAATTTTTCATATCGTGGATTTCCTTAACAGGCCGAGATTAAGTTTTAAGTGTAGAATTTCTCCTTGAACGCCATCGTTAATGTCAGCTTTACAGCTGCCATGTCTGGTCTGAAGGTAGCATGTGTCCTAGATGTTATTTACTCAACAAGCCCAGACTGTTATTTAGTGTCAGAGCGGCACTTTCTCCTTGAACTCCACCATAAATGTCAGCTTATACAGATGCAGGCCACGTCTGCTCATAAGGCAGCGCATGTGTCGCTTCACACATAGCGGTATCAGAAATGCACTGCAGAAAATGGACTTAAAAAAGAAAAAAAGAAGAGGAACAAGTAATGAAAAAAGGAATATACAACTTAATTCAAACAAAGTATAACAGGGAAATCCGTAAAGCATGATTGTGATAACTTAAAATCAAGTGAATTTGTTCCACCGACATTACAGAATTATGTATTGTTTTTTATTTGAAGCTAAACTTACTCATCAACAGGAAAATCTCACTAACAAGTGATAATACCGTAAGATTCAATGCGATCCTTTTCCACAAAAGCTGCCTGGTAAAAACAAATAGCTTGGTGTGAATAGGTGGATTTTCACTCTGTTTGACATTTCAAGACAGCTTTATGAAAACAACAGGATGTTGTCATCTCGCTTACGGTGGGAAAGCCACCAGAACCATCCAAAGCGATAAACAGCTTAATATCGCCTGCCGGATGAGTCCGCCGGCTAGCTAATAGGTTTGCACCGTCAAGGAGCGGAAATGTCATTAGTGAGGCTTCAAACCTCTCATGAACACCAAACGTGACATGCAAATAATCACTCTCGCTCTGCTTAACTCGGATGAGGGTTTGATACCAATTGTAAAACTACCTATATTGATAACAAAACTGTTGTTGGCCCGACCTAAAGTGAACCCAGCGCTACAGCTTGGTAGAAAAGTGGCTGTTGTCATCAGTTTAAAAAAAAAAGGAAAAAAAAAAAAAAAAGACAACATTCAGCTGTTTCTTTCAAGAAGAGAGTATCACCAGTCGACAGGCTGAATCGTGTCGAGCTTCACCAGTTTAGGTGACGAACCGCGTTGTTGCTTATTTTGAGCTGTTCTGTTTATTTTTTATTGTGTTCAAGAGACAGTTTTGTTATATAACTTTTGGGAAGAAATAATCATTCATTTTAAGATGCATGAGCATGTGCATGAGCAAGTGGTGATAAACTATTACTTTGTGGAATATTTTGTGCTCTGTTCATTTCCATTGTTCAAGAAAGTACAAGTAGTTTTACTACAATACTACTTTTGTAGCATAATGTTGCAAAATACTTTGTAGTAACAAAGTAAAGACTCATTTTGGAAGGGAACAATCAGATTCCTTTTAAGATGCTTGCTTTTTTGCTTATTTCAAATACTGGTAGTCGTATTTCTACTGTACAGTGGTGCTTTGAAATACAAGTGACACGTTTTTATACATATACAAGCAGTAGAGATGTTCCATATCATACCTTCTACGATGCTACTGGTGTAATTTTTTTGGGTGATAAGAATTTGATTTTTTTTTTTTTTTTTTTGCCTCTACAACACGACGGCTAAATCACACAGGAGGAAAAAAAAAAAAAAAAAGACTTTTCTTGACTCATGCAATTTGCCACTGACTTCTGAAGGTTTGTGTGTTTTCTTTGTATCTGCTAAGTAAGTGTGCATCAAAGTGCTTTAAGCAGTTGCCGTATGTTACAATTAGACCTTGCAGGATAAAAACCTGACCTGTTTTTTTTTTTATTTCAATTTTATTCCATTATGGTTGCTATATTTGCAATTTGTTTACATTTCAATTGTGAAAAAGAAGGTGGCTTATATATTGTGCTGTAATAAAAGTGCTAAGCACCAATCACAAATCTACCGTTCAATAATTATTACCAATATCGTCAAAAATCGTCACCGCAAATTTCTTTGAAATGTCATATTTTTAGGCCATTTTTTTTGTTTTTTGTTTTTTTTGCTTTGACCTGCAGGTTCAAACTTGACATATGCACAATCCAAATGACAAAACAAAAAAAAAAAGGCAAATGGTGAACATGTCACCCAAAAAGAGGCTCAAACTTTACAAAAAAAAAAAAAAAGAAAAGAAAAAAAAACAACTTACATTTTATTAAAGTACACAAGCTGAATCTGCCCATCTCATTGTCCTGGTTCTTTTACACAAGTGTCTGTATTTCAACTCAAGTACAAATTGACAGTACATTTGCCACTTGTGTTGCCACGCAACATCTAACAAGAGAACAAGATAATTATTTCAAGTGGCTTTCCTTTATTTAGTTACAAACCGGGCTCATCACGCAGGTCTTCGCCTGTCGCAAACCCGAGTCTGAGAGCTTTTGCCGCACCTGAAAGGCCGGCGCGGGCTCCAGCCCCTCCCGAGCTGCAAAGAGCAAAAGCTTGATAGAAAGCACCGCGTTCTGCATGGATGATGCTCTTGACAGAGTGACAGCGGCAAGAGAGAAATGGCACTCTAAAGCGCAGCAGTGAGCGACGGCGTGAAATATAGGGATTATTTTAAAATGACAGGGCTAATACGGCTAAGGCAAAAAAAAATAAATCTATCCAGCGGTGCGAGAGCCAGGTGTCGGGATCTCTACAGTACTTTCAAGGAAGTAGTTAAAAAACATTGCTTACCTTGCCTTGTGTTTATTTCTGTTGCACAAGGAGACAGTTATTATTAACAATTTTGATTTTAAGACAGTGCCTGAGCAAAAACGTATTGTGGGCTTTGACTTTGTATATTATTACGACTTCTTTGTTTATTTGAGCAAGCCTAGAGTGTTGACAAGGGATGTAATGAAAACCAATTCCAATTGGAAAACTGGTTTTGACTGATGTGAGAGAATCGCACTGAAACGTATTTGAACCCCATGTAATGAGCTATTCAACGGTATTTTTGGAGGGATGCACACCCCTAAAATATATATATTATATATATATATATATATTATATATATATATATATATATATATATATATATATATATATATATATATAATATATATATATATATATACACATATACATACATATATATATATATATATATATATATATATATATATATATATATATATATATATATACATATATATATATATATATATATATATACACACACACACACACACACACACACATATACACACACACACATATACACATACTGTATACACACACATACTGTATACACAGGGTTCCCTCGTTTTCCGTTGGGGTTAGGTTCCAAAAAATACCCGCAATAAGTGAAATTCCGTTCCGTTTATCATCTGTGACGGCTGGTAACAGCTACTCAGAATTTTTTTTTTTAGTTTTTTTTTTTTGAGGTTTTGAATCATTGTTCAACCTCCCAGCACTAACCTGCGAGAAATCTGAGCGCAGGAAATAAGAAGCGACGTCGTCCACGTGTTGAGTCACTTAGCCTGCCGCTAAATGTAGTGGAGCCTCCGGTGGGGACTGGCAGCGGCGGATAAGACGTGCACTCAGGAAGGAGGTGGAGAAACAACAGAAGCTGGATACGGTGCACAGCTCACATGGGTGTTGTAACGCATGAATATTCAATGGCACCTAAGAATACACTATTGTGCTCTTGTTATGAAGATAACTTCAGCAAAAGGAGGAGTACGGTTTCTGCTACTCAGGCACACACAAATACAAAACAGTCACTTAACTGCATTAGAAAGACAAGACAACGATGGGACCGAATAGGATTTGACAATGTAGATTATTTTGAGTCGATCAGTTCACGTTTCTTTACGCAGATTCAGATTCTTTATAATTAATATGTCTACATTGTTTGGCCCTTCTTGGGCGAGCGTGCTTTGCATTGTAGATTATTAGTGAGTTATTATTTCGATCGTGCATGGTGGTTATCATTTATAAGTAGGGGTGTGCCTCTCTCCAGTAAAGGACAATTTGATATGTATGTACTGTATCTCAAAACATGGGGTGCGATACGATTCAAGGACGGTTCATTTTAAAGTGGGAACGATTTGATTCAGTTCTATTTATAGGGATTCCATTTCGATTCGATACGTTACAGCTCAATTTGAGAGGGCATGATGCAATGCGTTTCTTGTTATTTTACAATATGAATGAATTTATCAGTAAGGGTTTCAACTATGAAAACAGATATTGAGCAGTTGCTTCCAAGATCTCAGAAATTATAGTTACATGCAAGGTACGGTATTCTGTTCATTTTTATAGTACAGAGCTGCATATATATTTTATTTCATTTTTTTTTTTTTTTACAGTAGAAATAGGTCATTCTCATTCATAAACATGTACTGGCTTTAAACATATCTTTATGTTGCATGCCCGTGCTTGAGCGTACATACTGTGAGCTTTGACACGTTAGTACTGCAGAACATTTCATGTGGTTCAGTTAATTTCTATTGTGCAAGGTGGGTGCTATCATTCATAAATGTGGCATTAACAGCACATCATGTCACATCACGTCTGAGCATGAGGAAACAAATATAACCAGGGCATGACGACATTGTAAATTATTTTGAGTCATAAATTGAGCTTGATACCTTGGTGAGTTTCAAATCATAAAAATGTAAAACAAATATTAAAATCAATAAAAGAGATAATAAATGAGAAATTTTCAGTCCTGCAGTCACATCAAAATAATTGACCCCCCACCCCCCCTTTGTTCCACCCCTCCAAAATGTTTTGTATTTCTAACTTTTTAATCTATAACATGGGCATGCACTTATCACAGTTCGCACAACTCATCTCACATTATTCGACGTGACCATATTTTAACAGTCTGTTGGGTGTATTGTTTTGCTTATCTCGTAATGAAAATAGGACACGCTCCAGCACTAGTACTCGCTCCGATGGGCATACAGATTTTTTTTTTTTTTTTATTATGATACAGTACATACGAGGCAGAGAAAGCATAGCCCCATCTGCTTTTTAAATAAAATACTTGTGCACAACGGCAAAAAGCCGAAATTCTTTTGTTTCGATCTACAAACGACAAAAACAACAACAAAACTGTACAAACTGTGTTCCATGAGGCCTAAATGTGATTCATTCCGCTCCTCGGTCCTCTAATGGAGTCCTTACTCACCATAAAGCTCATGAATGTTTCATATTAACTTATGGTAAATTAAGATTGCGGCGCCTGGGGATCGACGGAGACGCTCCATTTATACCGGGAACGCGCAGCCGGCTCATAACGTCTGTTTGAAAATGTGCGAATACGAGGCCCCGTCCCTTTAAGGATTCCCTGTGTTGTTCTTTTTTGACATTCTCACTGATGTGTCCCGGCTGATGTCCTCTTGGGGGAGGGCATCCTTTTCAAAACGTAAGGCAAAAGGTCTGAAAGTGACTCGTATGAATTATGGAAGTCATGACACACGACCTTTTGAAAACCTCGGAATCTGTCGGATGCTTTCCAACATGATGAAATTGGACGTAAGGAGGGAAAAAAAAAAAAAAAAAAAAACACCATGGGAGAGTGATTGTTTTGAAGAAAGAAGTGGTAGTGTCCTACCATCTTAAATCACACATTGCAAAACAGGAAGTGGAACCTAAAATAATGTCCATATTCAAATGGATGTTTTTTGTAATATAGAAAATAAGACCACAATAAATCATTTCAAACCTTTTTTTTCCCCACCATTAAAGTGACCTATAACATTTTGAAAAAGGGGACGTAAAAATAAACTGAGATATTGTGGTTGCAAAAGTGTGCACACCCACTTAATATTGACAAAGTGGTTGCGTTTGAACGAACCAATCACATTCAATCTCATATTAATAGAAATCAATGCACATCTGCCACCATTTAACTCACTCAAACCCAAAAACGTAGAAACAAGTTTTTTAATACTTTGACCTTCACTCCCAAAAACGCATTTATACGTTTTTTCTGTTTTGTTTTTTTATGCAAGAGCATACAGAAGACTTTGATGCAGCTTCTGACCTGAAGCGGTTGCTTAAAGCAATGGTAGTTGTTACAAAAACGGCCAACAGGTGGCAGCAGAGTATAATAGATCAGCCAGGGCCATGTTGCAACAAGCTCTTTTTGCCAGTGTTTATCAACAGGTTCGTGAATAATGATGATACTTAGCTATATTCTAACGCTAATTGCTGCAAAACAGAAACAGAAACAAATGTTCTTTTTTTTCCTGATGAAAGAAGAGACCCTAACCTTTCTTTTGGTTGTTTTTATAGCAATATAACAATATTCTGTGGGCCTTGCAAAATTCTGTCAAAATCCAGTAAAACAAGCGGGAGCAAATGGGGTTGCTTCAGTGAAAATGGCTGGGAGTGAATGAGTTGAAGTGCCTCTGACTAACTGTAGGTACATTTCAGATGTTCTAGCAGGCTTTTCTTGACATGTTTTGCTTTCTAGCAGAAACCTCAAGATTTTGTGCCAACATTGACTAGCATTTGGAACTGTTCATAATTCCCTAGTGGGCTGCCAGCCAGTAACATACATAAAAGTCTACTCACGGCTTCCTGACGCTTGTCTTTTACATCATACACCGTCAGCTTGACGAGCGTCTCCGAGGTGGCGGGACAGTCCGAGGGGAAGGTCACCCCGGTCAGAAAGCACGGGTCCTTGTTTGCCTGTGGGGACAGAAACATAAAAGACGGGTGAGAATTCCGTATGTGCAATGGCGTGCGCCCCCAGAGCTCAACATGCAAATGAACCGGCAGGAAGCCAACCGCGAGCCACACAATGGGAGTCTTTTGGCAGGGGGAGCGAGCCAACAGCTGGGATCAGTCGTTCCTCAACAGAAGGAGATAGAGACGTCCCCGGTGGGGCCTCCTCGAAGCGCTGGCATGGAAGCCAGGAACAAAAATGTTGACAGGTACGTTGGCACGCCGGGGCCAAACTATCCACTGGCTCCTGGCGTTTGGTCTTTAAACGCACCACGGGGCTGAAACACTGGCCATCACCTCTGCCAGCTGTTAGCTATTAATAATAAGTGTATGGCTTCTAATTTTGCAACCCTCCTCCAAAAAGAATAAACCTGGAGTCTAAAAACAATAACAGAAGACCTGTACCAGCGTAGATATAAATTGCAACAGAAAGTGAAGGTTCTTTCCCTTTCCCTGGCTCTTGTTTAGCCATTTGTGGTCAAAAATGGAGTTTAAAAGTGACAATGATACTCCTGTACGAGCAAGGACATGAATTACAGCAGACAGGAAGTCTAGTTTTTTTTTTCCTTATTTAGCCATTTTGGATGTATTGGACTAATTGAAAGCACTTCAGTGTTTACACAAGAGGCTTCCTCTTCCTCCTCCGCCGGGCGTCTCCAGCCAACGGGCCTCTGGGGATGTTTAAGGGACTTTACAAATGACTCGCATTTAGACGAGTGGCAGACAAATACAATAGTAAGTCCGGTCACACCCTCGAATGTAAAAAATGAAGGAAAAAGTTCGCGATTTTGTGCCTTCAGTACATAGCATGAAGTGTGTGTTCATACTTGACCTTGCACTGAGCAATTGGCTAAACAATCTCGCATTTGGAAGCTGTTCAAGAGTTTGCCGTCGTATATCAACAACAGCGGGAAGCGGCTCAGGCACGCCGTGACATTTATGTCGACATTTCCATTTATTTCTTCAGTCTTTCTCGGCTGGCGTGAGAGGTGATGTTCAAACATTTTCAGACACGTTTTAATGGATTCATCTGAGGAATTGAGTCACGAGGCTCCACAAAGGTTGGAGGAAAGTGACTTGGTAGGTTAGTTGTGTGTTATTAATGACGGTCGCTACGTCGCCCAATAGGAAGGTACAGTGGAAATGCACAACTCTCACTCATCTACGCACACACACACACATTCTTTCTCTGGTTCTGTCACATTCTCTCACACATTATCGCTCTGTAAAATTTTCTCACACATTCTCTCACTCACATTCACACTGTCGCCCAGTCTCTCTCTTCCTCTCCCACATCTCTAAGTGTCGCAAACTCACATTCTCTCTCACATTCACTCTGTCTCTCTTGCAATTTATCTCGCACACTCTTCTTTCGAGCTCTCACGTTCACCTCACATTCTCTCCCTCATATTCACACTCTCCCACATTCTCTATAGCTCAAGCTCACTCTTTCTCTCTCTGTCTCTCTCAGGCCACTCTCTCTTTCGAGCTCTCACACTTCACCTCACATACTCTCCCTCACATTCACACTCTCCCACATTCTCTCTCTAGCTCACTCACTCACTCTCTCTCTCTCTCACCATTCTCTCTTTCGAGCTCTCACACATTCACCTCACATACTCTCCCTCACATTTGCACTCTCCCACATTCTCTCTCTCTCTCTCTCTCTCTCTCTCTCCCTCCCTAAATCTCTCTCCCCCTCTCTCGCTCACATGCTCTTGCTTACATTCTCTCTCTCTCACCTTCTTTCTCACAAGTTTTCCCCCTCTCTCACTTTCTCTTGCACTTTCTAGCTCCCACACTTTAGCCTCATATTCTCTCTTGCTCTCTCATTCTCTCACACTTACGGTTTCACAAACTTGCACTCTCATTCTCACACTACTCTCTCCCACTACACACTTTCACTCTCTCGTATATACTGTACACACACACACACACTAGCGATCTGACAGTCACAAAGACACGCACGCGCTCAAACCCAGACACTCTCACTCAGACACACTCAGAACCTGGCACCCTGAATAGGTCTCATTCAAGCTTACCAGCATGCTTGGCAGCCTCGGCCGGGTGTGACTTCTTAGTGCTGCTGATGGGCTGCGATGGGCTCAAGTGCTGAGTCTGACACACGCACACGCGCACACACACTGGCCTGTTGTACAAGCGGTAAACAACATACACACTCTGTGGTTTTTGGCCATTTAAGGTCGCAAACCTCTGCGGAATGGCCAATTTGGCCCATTTACTGTGTGCATGTGTGTGCCACCATTTTAGTCCCTCCCTCGGCCACTCATAATTATTGAACACACACACACATGCACGCACACCCACACGAGAGAGGGCAAGGCATGAAAGGCCGTTTTATCTCCTGGCCTGATGTCAAATCTTCTCCCCCTTCCTGTGGTGTGCAAATGTGATTTTCCCGCAGACATATTAGTGGGCTTGCTGGCAGCTCTGCCCAATGCTAATGCATTCTCAGTTATGCAATGCAGCGAGAAAAGAGGGTGTACGCCTGTAAAATACAGGAAATTGATGCAAATGCGCAAAAAGCTAACAAGGGTGAGTACAAGTGGATCAAATGGAGATTTTACAGTTTGGGGCTCTTGAGTACTTTGACATTTTTTTTATGAAGATATTTACATTACAAAGAGCTTTTGAGAAATATTGGCGTGGAGACATGCTAGGCATGAATGAAAACGAATTTGATTTTATACAGTGGAACCTTCAAAGTGGAATGTCCCAAAAATGTGGAGTTCAAGCAGAATGGTCTGGAAAAAAACCTGGAACAGTAACCTTAAAACAGCAAATAGAATTTGTTTGCAGCATATGGAACGTACACGGATGGATTTGGTATTGAAGTGCTGGCTCAATAAGTGAAAATACAGTTGATGTGTGATGTGTGAGACTCGACTCAACAAGTAATCACCTCCAAACAGGGCCGCTTTCTAAAATCAAATACACAAGGTGTAAATCTCCTTTTGTGTTTAGTTCAAACTTCAAGTGCAACAGCTTGAAGCTTCTTTGTGGAAGATCTATTCACTATTTGCCAAACTGATACTTATTTTTTTTTTTTAAAGTGTGTTGAGTTCACTACCACCATAAAGAGCTTGTTTCTCAAGTATGTGCTTGAAAATCAAAGCAAAAAAAAAAAAAAAGCGATCGGCAGCTCGTATCACCTAAAACCCGTAAATTGAGTTACTTGTATGATGTATCTCAAGGTTGTACTGTGAAATATCTTAAGTGGATGTAACCCCATACCATACCAGCCCGTGTTCGTATAAAAAGCCTCCTAGAACATCTGAACTCGATCTGGGGTTAATTAGAAGCCCGGAAATGGTGGCAGTTGAGCGCTGACTTCCATTTAACAAAGTCTGAATGCGATTACTTCATTCTGAATAAAAGTCACATGCCCAGTTATGAGGGTGTGCACATTTGCGCAACTACATCATTTGTTCTACTCCTCCTTAAAAGATTTGTTTTTTCTTTCAATTGAGTTGTGCAGGGTATAGGTCACATTAATGGTGAAAACAATTTGAATTAACTTGATTTGTTTTATTTAGCTTAAAAAATGCCTCATTTGATCAGGGGTGTGTAGACTTGTTATATTCACTGCATTTTGTGACTTACCACTTGATTAACGGCCAAAAAAATTAGTAAATTTTGCGACTTGATTTTTGCCACAGTTGGAAACTTGAAGGTTAAGACTTGAGACTTGGCACATTCCGTATCAGACTTTCTCCCACCTTTGGGACTTAGTGTAACTTTTTAAACAGCTGCAACAAATGAACATCCGTGGCCCCCAACTAGGGGGATTAAACCCTGTCACGTTCCCTTTTGATTGACCCCAGCCATGTGATAAATGGATAAGACAAAAGACAGAGGGGGGCAAACGGCACCTGGCACGTTCCATCATTGATCTCCCAAATGAAACCTTCACATCATGCAGTGAGCGGGCCACATAATACATCGATCGTGCACGGCCAATCGTGTGCGGCGGCAGAGCAGAAAGCAGCTGCTGGGAGGAGACATGCTGAGAATGTCACGCGTGCACACACAGTGGCAATTGGCCTCGCTTTCCAACACGCTTTCTCTCATGGCCACACATGCTCATAAAAATCTGCTGCCTCATAATTTAAATGGCATTATAAGCAGTGGGGGGGTTTATGTGGAAAATAATTAGTGCAGCCACTTGTTGCTAGGCGAGCTTCGTGGGGCTCTGCCAAGGAATTGATGTCAAGGAAACAGGTTGAAGTCTCAAATGAGAGACAAGATTTGTTTGGTTGGGGAGGAGCTAAGTTTAGCTTGGGCTGTGAGAGAAAGTTTGGGAATTTATTTCCAGTACATATTTTAAAAACCTAATCATGTGTAAGCCATTATTTTTAACAATAAGATGGTATGTAAGATTATCTTGATTGAAATGTTTTGGAATCATAGCATGTGGTATTTTTGGTGTTTGCGATAACGTAGAATAAATTAGCAGTGCCACCAAAAAGTATATACTGTATCTAAAATGTTTTTATTATTTACGACATTTTATGTTTTACAATGTAGTATATATACAGCGATTAACTTATCCGTATACTCTCAAGTCAATGTTGAACTGATTAGCTGGTGGACTTTATTTCTCTGTATTGCCATTTAAAGCTTGAAGTCAACTAAATGGAAATTGTGTTTTAGATACCTCATCTTCCTCATGATGTGAAATAATAATAATAAAAAAAATGGTTTGGGATGACTGTCCTGTGCTGATAATATATCAGTGATGTCATCAATTAATTGACCGACTCTAGACTTGTCACTTTTTAGCTGACTGCAAAAAATCTTTAGTGTTTCAACCCCTTGCTCGAAACTCAACTTCCTGAGATGGAATGATTCCAACCCTAATGTGACTAACTTTTCACAAAAGTCCAGCTAATCAGTTCCACAAGCAGAAATATTCAACTGTGTTTGCCATTTTTTTTTATGTTGTATTTTTTTCAGACACTTAAAAACAACCAAGTGTCAACAAATGATCCTTTTTTAATCACAGCAAAGTTTTTTTATGTTTGTGTTTTACTACTACGCAGCAGTTAACTTATTTTTACACTTACTAATACTAAAATGTGAGGTGCAATTTAAAGATAGGACTATTATGTATTTCCTGTTTACTCTTGGCAGTAGTTGACTTTTTATATTCGTGTGCCAGTCAACAATTGTCAGTAGCGCAAAAATGTTTTTATGATGGTGACAGTTCCAATTATTCTTATTTACACTTTCCTTTGAGGAAAAAAAATAAAAAAGCTGTCAGAGGTCAACCAAATTAGAAGGAAAGAAAAACAGTGTCATCTGCTGGACCTGGTGGGGCACTACTCTTCCTGGCCCTCGTACTGCTGTGCAATTCCAAGACAAGCTGTGTTTAGTTTCCAGACCAAATAATGCTCTGCTCATCCCAACAACACTCCACTATTCAAAGGCACTGAACATTCTAGTGTTGCCTTCCAGTTTACTGGCTAATAAAACCCCATGTGTTCGAGCATTTGATTTAAACGATGAGCGGACCTACCCTGCCTGGAAATCCAAAACAGTCCATAATGTCAGCAATTCCTCCACGCTCACAGCCATGAAGTCCAAATGGTACTGAGAAGAGTGTCTGCAGAGTGAGCACTCAGTATCCTACCACATCCTGTCTTTCCAACACACACACACACACACACACGATTCCTTGACAGGGGGGGGGGGGAACAGCCGTAACGCAGCTTTGAATGGGACGGTTGTTTTAGTGGATTAGTGGGAACATAATTCCAGTCTATGAGTCGATTTTTTTTTCCCCCTCTGTGCCTGCGAGTACGTAAAAGGGGGTGTGTTTCGAGAGTGGGGCAGCTGCCACCCAGTGTAGACAACCAGTCGAGCTCACCAGGATAAAAAGAAGCAGTGCGTAGTAGGGCTGGAAAATTAATCGAAATCAAACCACCATCGCAAAAAATATATTTAAAATGTCAAAATCAAAGTATGCAGTTTGGAAATACTGATATTGCATTATTATTTTGTTATTTATCCATTTTCTTAACCTCTTGCTCCTCACAAGGGTCGCAGGGGTGCTGGAGCCTATCCCAGCTAGCTTCGGGCAGTAGGCGGGGTACACCCTGAAATGGTTGACCAGCCAATCGCGGTATTTTGTCATGTAAAATAAATATACTTTTTATTGTAATACAGATTAGTTTAGGGCTTGTGTTTCTTGTAAACAACTTGGAGAATTGCACATTAAATCACAAGATTAAGGGGGGGGGGGGGGGGGGGGGGGGTTTGCAGTTAGTCTATTTTGGAAACTGTTCAACACATGTACAGTGTCTAACACAAGTAGCACTGCCTCAATTCTCACATCCTGTCCTGTCCCGATGACTTTACAACTCATTGCGCTAACTAAAGTTCCTGACATGGTATAACACTGCCTGGCACAATGTTCCAGTCCTGTCCTGTCCTGTCTGCTACTGGTCACGTCTGCACTGTTTGACTCAATGCTCCTGTCCTGGCCGTCTTGTCCTATTTACTACATGATGCTTGGACTTCCTCACACAGTTTTGCACCGCCTGGCTGAATGTTTCTATCCTATTCTTTTTTTTTTATTGCTTGTCACATCGACGTTCTCACAGCGTGAAGCACTGACTGACTGACTGAATGCTTCTGTCCTGTCCTTAAAGCCATCCTATTGGCTACTTTTAGTGTTGACCTCACAGAGTGCAACACTGCTTGACTCAGTGATTCTGTCCTGTCCTGTCCTGTCAGGAACTGGAAACCCCAGCATAATAACAGCAGCGACAATGTGTTTGTTTACCTCAACTATCTCTGTGCAGGCGTGGGAGACCGTGTGATCCTTATGAGGGTCCACCACAGCCACGTGGACCACCGCACTGGGCGTCCCGTCCCGGCCTGTAGTCAGCAGGTCGTTGCATGCTACACATGGGCAGAGACACAGGGTCGTGTTAAATATGTCCGTTATGTATTCTTATATGTAAAGTTAATGTTTGTTGATACACAACTGCGGCCTTTATTTCTGATTTTAAAACCCAAAACCCCCCAGTAAGTGTGGGCCCAATGTTTGTGCAAAACAGTCTCGAGGATAATAATCATATTGGATTGCATCAGAGGCTGACGACAACAGAAGCCAACAAAGTGCCCTCACAGTGAAGTAATAAGATTATTAGGCAGTCCCTCATTCCTGCTGGCCTTTCATTTCAAGGTACAAGAAATCAAATGGAGCTGCTGGTGAATTGAAGGGCAACCGGCTGATGCCATCACAAGTTCAACCAATATGATGCAATGGTGAATGAAGTAAAAAAAAATAAAAAATCCTCTTTGCAAAGTCACACTTGCCTTTCGGCTCCCTATTATAAGGCTTGGAAATGTGTGAAACCTTGGCCTAGTACGTGATGCATACCACTGAAGTTCAATTCCCTTCAAAATCATACATTGCAATTTCATTATTTTTAACATGTCAGAAAAAGATTACTTTTGTGTTGTTTTTGTCTCCTTGTGATCACAAAACAACAGCTTGTTGGCCTTATTGTGATGAGTGGACATTTTTGTGAATATATGCAACTTGTTTTCTTTAAATGTAAGACTTTTTGCATCACACACTTTTTTTCCCCAATTTATATTTTTCTGCAAGTTTCTACACATTTTAAAGTAATGGAATAACTGACTTTTTTTTCTTGTAAAAATGTTTTTAAAAAGTATGATGCTTCTTTTTCCCTTCAAAAAAAGGATTTACCTTTCTATTTATTACTTGCCTTAAAAAAAATACAAATTCTCCAAAATGTAGAATGTTTTCTCACTTTAAAAATACTTTATTCCTTAAAATGTCTTGCTAAAAATATATTTTTTCAATGATTAAAAACACATTTGAAGTGTTCTTAAGTCTTCTTAAAGCTGCTCTTTGCAACAATTTGCCCAAAAATATCTTTACAATAGCCTTTTTATTTGACCATTTATGACTGTTTTATGATTTATTTATTTTTTCTGTTGAACTCAGTGTGAATGCATATTACGACTGGTGTGGATGAATGCGACCACAGGAAATGCCAAGCTCATCATGCTTGAAAAAAATGAAATAAATAACTCATATAATCACGAGGGAATGTACTTTGAAGTAAAAGTGGATTATAGGCTGCAAAAGTCTCTTTTTGGGCATGGCGACACGGTGGCTCGTTGCCTACTATACGTACAAGAACCACTGACTTCCTTGACATTGAAATTTCACACCTTTGTTGTCAAAATGACAATTTGGTAGACTTTATTACCTTGAAAGTAATTGCTCTGTGGGGAATGTACACAGTTATATCCTTTCAGTATGAATTAAGCAAACAAAAGTCTCCAAGCAGCGTTTCCATGCTGGATTTTTGTTGTGGAATGTCTCGAAATAGAACTCCCGACATCTCGGGTGGAATAAAAAATGAATGAGACTCTCCAAACACAAAACAAAGTTTGAAGACATCCTCTCATCACTGTGTCAACAGTGTTTCTCCGGGCCTTGTTTTGTGTTTGTGACACTTCATTGGCTTCTCCAAAAGGCATGTCGCTTTAATGATCTAGTCAAGATAAAGTGCTGTCAGAATGTATGTGACCAATTAGGAAATTGCTTTGTTTCTTCGCCAGTTTTCTTTGGACAAATAGCATAAATCAGCTTTTAAGTGGCAAGCGGCAGATGTCGTAGGTTATGGAGGAACAAATCTGCCAAAATTCAAAATAAATAAATGACTAAAAGTGAAAATAAAAATGAATATAAAAGAAAATAATTCGAAAATTATATTTAAAAAAAATATATATATATATAAATAGAAATAAATCTGTATTTATTTTCACTTTTTATTTTATTTATTTATTTTTATTTTATCTTTTATTCATTTAGTCATTTATTTATTTTGCTATTTATGTAGTCATTTATTTATTTAGAATTTTGGGAGTTTTGGGCCGTACTGCCAAGTCAAAATGTTATTCAAATGAGGGGGCGGTCCTTAGCGTGTCTTGGGTTGGACTCCGCCGTTG
This sequence comes from Festucalex cinctus, assembly GCF_051991245.1. Lineage (NCBI taxonomy): Eukaryota > Metazoa > Chordata > Actinopteri > Syngnathiformes > Syngnathidae > Festucalex > Festucalex cinctus. The sequence continues at coordinate 5,185,687 of NC_135416.1, read as the reverse complement.
CAAACTGCCACACTCCACATGGTAATATGAACTTGACCAAATTGAAAATTAATTTTTTTGATTAATTTAATAAAACTTTAATACAAAAGGGAAGGAAAAAAAAAAAAAACATGCTTACCAAGGCTGAACTCCACCTGAGGCATATTAGGAGAGTGAGCGACACCTGAAAAGGAAACAAAGTATTTGGTTATAGAAGAATTAAAACACTATCAGGGTTTTTCACTGACATTTTCACTTAGCAAAGAAAAAAAACATACATATATGGGTTCACTATACATTGTTTAGTATGTACAGGAGAACTGTTGTTTAAAAAAAAAAGTCCCCTGAAAAAGCATTTGAGTTTCAAGTGACAATCCGTCCCATGGGTCTGACATCTGGCAGCGTCTTAGCCCTCCTAGCTTGAAGGGCTCTCTGCTGCCGCAGCTCGACATGTCATCGGAGCTTATCAAAGTTTCATCAGCACTGGCGCGAACGTGACAGCGGCAGCACACGCCGCATCCCGAGGAACTGCAAAGCCGACAGTCGATGGGGGGGGAAAAAAAAAAAAAAAAAAAAAAAAAGTTTATTTGGATAGATAATTGGCCTGTCTGCATAGCCGAGTGCCTGCGTGCACGTAAAAATACAGACTGATGTCTGCTGGGTCACAATGTGGCTCTCGATCAACATACATATATAAATATTGTACTTTTTCCAACCACCATTACTCAGGCTAAAACGCATGAGTGGAGAGTTTGTTTTGCCTTTTTTTTTTTTTTATCTAAATAAGTCAGTCAGTAGGACGGAAACGCAAAAAAGTTGAGGCTCTTCGTCGTACAAAAAATTCCAGCCTGGACTTCTTATTCGTCATGCTGGTGATGCATACGAGCACATAAAACTGTGTCCCATCGCAGCTTGGTTGTGTTTAAATCAATCAGTTTTAGCGGAACTTTTGAGGATTTTTTTTCCCCATAGGCATATTTTAACTTGTCAATGTGTTGGGTTATTTTATCCTTTGTTAGGGTGATAGTTTCACCATCTGTACATTTGTTCATGGCCTTCAGTCAGCAACAAAATATGGATGGGGTTGGTGCAATGCATGCTCTATAGGGTTTAAGTCTAGAGATTTTTTTTCCTCTGCTTGGTTCATGATGAATGATCTTCCAGTTAATTATTTGGTTGCATATGTCTTTAAATTGTCAGACACGATATTCCTGTAGACTTCCGAATTCATTCTGTATTTTTGTTCATATTCATGACCTTTACTCCGGCCTTCCTGTAGGTTGTTGTTTTGGTAGGAGTTACTCCCTTCATTATGTTCTTTATCAGGAAAAATGCATGCTCTATGGGGTTTAAGTCTGGGGATCGTCCTGTCAAAAGCTCTGGCCTTTTTCCCCCCCATGATGAACTCCTTGGGTTCAATTCTTTAAATTGTCAGACAATTATGTTTCCATAAACTTCTGAGATTGTGGTGTACTTTTGTTTTTGTTGATGGCTTTCACTCTTCCCCTCTGGAGGCAGTTACTGATGTCACTAACAGTTTTTTTTAGGGTCTTTCTTGTAAAATGTTTCTCGTCATCAACAGCTGCTGTTTTCCTTGGTCTACCCGTTTGACGTCTGTTACTTTGCACACCAGAGCTTTATTTCTTCTTCAGGGGATTCCAGATGGTTGCATTAGCTATGGCCAATGTTTTCTGATTGATTTTCCATTTTCCAAAGTTTTTCACCCATACAAAGCTTTTCATGTTGCTTGCACCTCAAGTACAAATAAAGTCTTCACAAGAATAACCATAAACTGAAACGGAGCTTTCTGTGCTTTTGACGTGTTCCAATACTTTTACATAAGTGAAAAAACGGATACGTTCAAACAAAAGCTGTTTATTTGTCCCTGATGTACAATAAATCCTTGGAAATGAAAGCTGAGATATTTATCCCTTGTGTCACATTTATCTTATGATGTCAAAACAAAATGCTTCGGTCTACAGAAAAAAAAAAAAGCAATTGGCCTCACTGCTGCAACCCTTTCGAAAGGGTGTGTATATGCATATAGTATAAAATGATTGTTATCCAAAGTTGCTTGGCCCGCCCGTACTGTACTTTGGTAAGAATTTGAGTCTCCACGGTCCATTAGCGGAGCTGATGAGCCATGGTGAGGCCGATCGTGTCCGAGCCCATCCTGTAAGAGGATTTTTTACCATTTTCCGTCCAGTGCAGACGTTTCCCCACTCGGTTTGTGTACCCGACTGTGAACGTGTGATGAATGAGATACAGTGGCGGTGACGGATGAGTCTTCGCTCCTTCGGCCATCATCGCAACGGGAGCCCCGAAGGACAATGGATAACTAGAAAGCCTCGCGCCGACACTGACCAAGATTGCAGTGTGTTTGCCTAATCTACAATGAATGGCTACATCTATCATTTGTGGCATTTTCGGGAGGCCCTACACACTACTACGACGCTAGATGTAATGACATGTTTTTGTCGGCTTAAAATACCTCAGACACAAAATGAAAGGAAGCCCTTTACAAGCCTGCAAAACATGAGCCATCCTAGCTTGGTTCAGTTTCAGTCAGTGAATCTTATTTGAAACGCAGCTTTTGAGGAATTTACGATACAAAGTTTGAGTTTAACCCGTCAATTATGGGGATCAACTGTTGTCTTATTTGACCCAATAATGATTTTGCATAGTCTAATTTTAACAAGCAAAGCCTTTGAGGAATTTAGGAAAGTCCGAGTGGAATGCTTTTGGGATTTGTGGAAATACTAGTGCAACTTTTCAGGGGTTTACAGTCTTGTACATTTTCCTTTTCAGCCTTACGTTTACAAGCTAATTTCTATAGTATTCTATATTCATTAGTATTTTTCTATTTCTTATTTTAATCTCCGCAACTTTAGTTTTTCTTTATGCTAGCCTTATTTTGTCCTGAGCAACTTCACGGCAGTATTTTATTTATTTATTTATTTATTTTTTACGTGCACAACATTTGGACATTAAGTGCCGTTTTTACAGCAGTCTTCCTGTAACCATGGCCACTGTCACTCAATCTTACCCTTTGCACTACACAATGACGCTCCATGCTAGGTATCAACCGGACCAAGGCAATTGCAGGGATGCCTAATTACAATAATTAAATCCGCTACAGATCAGCAACAATCACAAAGCTAAACGCAGCACAGCCGTGTGGGGAGACAAGTGGCACAGGTGCGCCGCTCACAATCGATATCCGCTGGCATTATGAATATGCTAATAAGTCCGGTGAGTCGGCAGGCGACATGCAGATGCGACTCCCGCGGGGGCCCCCAAAAGCAAATGAGGTGTGCATCGCCTGCTGCAGTGCACTTTTCATCGGGGCTGGAGGAATAACAGCAACATCTATCAAGCTCTGTCTGCAGGTGGCACCATAGGCGAGGTTGGGAGGTGGGAACACACGGGTGAGGGTAATTCATTAGAACGCGCAAAAGATCGGGTGGTTGTCTCGGCCACTGACAACTACTGGAGGGACATAGCAGGTGATCATTTGAAATCTTTTCCATTCATTGGGTTCTCACTTGGAGCTTTGGCCTTTCGCTCATGGGAGATGCTCAGTGGAAATCTGTCGGGGGTGCCGGGAGGTGAGGTGCTTCTCATTAACGCCGAACACGGCCGATTTGGTGGTGTACAGTATATTCCGGTCATCTTTTATTCATAGGTTTGTCTTATTTTAACTAGTGCAACTTTTAACAGAATTGTGGTCATTTCATTTTAACCTGCTCAACATTTGAGAAATTTATCGCGGTCTTGTGTTGACCTGCACAAACTTTTGGGGAATTTATGGTTGTCTTATTTTAACTGGTGCTACTTTTGGAGGATTTACAGTTGTGTTGCTTTAGCCTACGGAACTTGCTTTTCTTTTTTTGAAAAGGTAGTTTGGAAGGCACGTTTCTCCACATTAAATGTGGAACACAGTTGACTTTGTGGTGTGTATCTCTTTATTATCATTTAAGTCATATTGCACTGAGCAGCCAGCAAAGAGATGTCTGTTCAGATCTTCTACGCTGCACTTCCATTTCCTCTTCTATCATTATAATCATTGTTGTTTTTTGACATGCCTGCTTGTCACTACGAACAAACTGCAAAGTAAGAAATTCCTTTGTGTAATTGTGCTGCTTACAGAGAAAAAGCAAAAAAGACCCCTTTTTTGTGCTTTTGAAAAACTCCCAGTCCCTAAGATGCAACCAGATGCCGCCAAAGCTGAATAGGAAAGTTTCAAAGAAGTACGTTGACGTGATCTTGACTGAGATATGCTTCAAATGTTGGGGAGGAGCTAAGTTTAGCCACACCGCCTGTGCATGTGCGCATGCATACAGATTTTAAGAAAATGTTGTATCCGAAATCCAATCATCTGTAAGACATTTATGTTAAGGCATATTGTGCAAGAAGAGTATGAAATTACGTGAAAATGTTAAAATTATAGTTTGTGGTATATTTAATTTAATCTATCAATATAAGCAGTTAACAACAAGTTAATCACTTTTGGTTTTTCACTCTTTACGAAAAGCATGGCGTTACTGTAATATTCTGCAAGTGTGAAAGCAACGTGGGCTCACAGAAATGCTGAATATTCCTGACTCCACCAAAATAAATAAATAAAAACGGTTGCATATAATGTAAGCTCAATAAGAACAACAAGCAATTTCCAAAGAGCTTTGATAAAGCCCTCACTGTGGCTATAGCCTCCCTTACCCTCTTCATGAATACATATTACATGGAAGAGACCCAGGCTCTGAACAAGCCCAGTTTATATTCCCAATGCTATTTACTTTGGATTTGGAGATGATATTAATAATTCACATTTGTGCGTGCGCAAACGTGGCCGGCTCGCCGCGGCGGTTTGATGTTGCCGGCCATCGCTTAAATTTTCACCAGACCACAAACACCGCCACGTGAGAGACGCCTCCCATCTCGTTTTAATCCGCCAGCGAGTACAAATCCCACAAAATTGTGGATTATTTCACCATGTGTCGCAAGCCCACAAGACCGCAAGCTGCCATCTTGTTAGCCTGCAACTCTTGGTATGTAACAGTGGTGCACAAAATGTTGTATTTATTTAATTATCGAACTAGCTGGCTAGCCGTAAAGCACAAAAACAACATAGGTATGTTACACAAAATTCCAATTAGTTGGCCTGTTAGGAAACTAGAAAGTAGTTTGGCAAAAAAGAACATAAGTAACTAACTAGCCAACAGCATCACGCACCATTAACGTTTGGCACAGTTAATGTAGTAATTTGCTAAATCGTCAATAAGCTGGTTCATTGGGTACAGTTTTGTGTAAATACAACACTTATATAGCTAACAGTTTGTCAGTCAGCAACCCGTACAACACAATAACACCATTGTCAGTTAGCTAGTTCAGTCACAACAATAAAGACAACAAAGTGACAAAACTCAGGCTAATCCTGCTATGAATAGCCTCCAGGAAATTAGCATAACGTCATGGTAGGAGGTGTGTAAAAATGCCATTGGGTTCCACCTTTCAAAGTAGCGAGCATCACCCGCTCTCCCGTGCTGTCACCGTAGAGGAGGAGAAGGAGGTAAACCATGTCACCTTGCCACCGATAATGGGGGCCTGTCAAGCCCGTCTCTCGTGCGCAACATGCTAATTACGCGCTTCCCTTTGCTCAGCTTGGGTAAACAAAAAACGGAGGCACAGTGCAGCACAGCAGGGTGACCGCTCCACTCCCACACCTGTCACATATCATCCACGAATGTGACGGACGGAACGCACGCCGCCGCCGCATATGCAGGGTTCAACGTGGGGCTGGAGTGTGTAAATGCAAATGTGTTTGCGTGTACGGATTTAATTGAGCATGCATGGATCAAGACAAAAGATGAAAAGGCAACGTGGGAATTGGGCATATTTTGCTTCCCTTTCGGAAGATGAAGTGGCGCTGGGTTTGAATGACAATGTTTTAATTGGCTATTATGTTTATTGGATAATATTATTTGACTACAAGTGAAATACTGTAGCCCTCTTTCATTTGACTGTGTGTCCCTTACACAATAAAATGATGACAGAACACAGAAGCACATGAGTAGGAAGGGAAGTCCAAGAGAGAATGACCATTTTATTTGAAAGTCATCTTCAACTAAGTGTCTCTTTACAGAGTTCAAAATGTTTTTGCTACATGCAGAAATAAAATTTCTGTTATACATACAGATGAAATGTTGTTATCCTTACTTCAGAATTTGAAGGGTTTTGTGGCTCCCAGTTTTTTCTTTCCGTGGGAGATGGTTCAAATGGTTCTTTAAGTATTAAGAGGTTGCCGAACTCAGAGCTAGATGTATGACGCAAAAACATCATATTTTGCTCATTAACTAGTTGAATTACGCAAGAAGCAATGATGTCATAGTTGCTCGCTTTAACAGTTCAACCTGGACAAAGATGAGGAGTAGCATCCAAACAAGTATACCAGCATCCCAAACAACGTTTCTCTACGAAACCACTTGAGCAAATACCAGGCCAGCCAAAATGACAAGGCCTGCTTTTTCCCACACTTTGACACATACCACTCTGGAGTTTTTTACTCCAACCACATGGCGAATCCCTAAATTACTACTTTAGCTAACGGTCTGCCATGCCGCGAACGTGACGCAGCTTGTTTAATACAGACACTACGACTTTTCTGGCTCATTTCTGCATTGCCAAACATGAGTATGGTGGCCCTATAAAGGGTTTGAAAAACCACAATAAAGTTTAGGTCCTATGATGACCTGAGCACTTTAATCCCCCCTTCCACCTAACACATCAAAATGGACAGAGATTTGATGGAGGCCACAAATGTGACTTAGATTATTAACCACATCGACTGGGACTTACTTGGCTAATTTCTGCTTTGCCAAACAGGAATAATATGGCCCTGATGGGATGTAAATAAGGCTCAATACTGTTAGATGATAATGAGCTATAAGATTCAGATCTTGTAATTTTTCCCTTCCTTTAAAAAGTACATTCATGAGAATGGATAGACAGTCGTGCCAGGCCACAAACGTGAGCTAGCTTGTTTTTAACACATTGACTAGGAATTATCGGTATAACCGAAAATAACTATGGTGGCCATATAAGGTCAAAAAGGATCACTTCCTGCATAGTTCCTATGGGTTTCTGACTTAAAAGTGTCTACATTTTGACAAAAGTATCACGGCTTGTTTAACGCACCGACTAGTATTTATTTGGTTCGATTCTGCATTGCCAAACACATAGGAATGTGTCCTAAAAAAGGGGTATAAAAAAGTAAAATAATATTTGTATTTATTATTTAAAAAAAAGGCTCAGTACTGGTTAGATACACACATGATTTGGGCCACAGTTAATTGTTCCTTAAATTATGACAAATGATGAATGTATATGTGAATGCATGAATAGTTGCAATGGCAAAAGCACGGCTTAGCTTGTTGAACTCAGCTTTTTTCAATTTATGTTCTTATATGTTCTTACGTCTTTGTGATATCGTGAAACGTCAGTCGTGGGCAAAGTCCCATGCCAAATGAAGGTGTCAAAATCACGTTTAAGGCTTTCCCCTCCACCCCTTTTATCGGAAATACATCAGGGGAGTTTAGCTTCTGCTCAATTCCATTGCTCAACTGTTAATGTTTCAAAAACATTTGATGATACTAACAAAATGTGAAATTACGCAACAATTCCACCGATTTGCTGTTTTTGTGTTCAGGCCCGGATCCCGGATACAAGCGGCTGAAATGAGTTTCCTCTGCAGGGTGTCCAAGCTCTTCCTTAGAGACAGGATGAGAAGCTCGGCCATCTGTGAGGGACTCTGAGTCGAACCGCTGCTGCTCCTCATTGAGAGGAACCAGTTGAGGTGGCTCGGGCATCTGGTTCGGATGCCTCCTGGACACCTCCCTGGAGAGGTGTTCTGGGCATGTCCCACCGGCGGGAGGCCCCGGGGACGACCCAGGACACGCTGGAGAGACTGTGTCTCTCGGCTGGCCTGGGAATACCTCGGGATCCCGCCAGTGGAGCTGTTTGAAGTAGCTGGGGAGAGGGAAGTCTGGGTTCCCCTCCTAAAGTTGCTGCCCCCGCAACCCGACTTCGAATAAGTGGTAATAGATGGATGGATAGATGTATTCAGGCCTAAGCAATGTCTAATATAAAAGTATTGTTTTGGTGCCTTCTTCCATTGTTGATGCGAGTTGAGGATCTACCATTTAGCATCTTGGCCTATCAAATCTTTTTGGGGGTTCATCAATTATCGCGGCAGGGTTTGGTCGAATAGTGGGGGCCCACAGTATTGCTATTAATATGGTGGTTACTGTGATTAGCGTCCTAAAATTCCATGCATTTTCAACGTTGCAAACTTTTATGGACAGTGACCAGAATTAATTGGAATCTATGTAAACAAACACAAATACATATTTCCCAGGAAACTTTTGAGATATTTACTGGAAATTTTCCAACCATTCGTAATCCCTTTTTTTATGATATGGCACAATGTACCCTCATCTCCTCGTTAACTATGTTTCTTTTAACTTCTCTTTGTCTCCGGGGTATCCACCTGTATCTTCTTTCCCTTGTCACATACACACACACACATACACAGACACACTTTGTGGGACGTGTGCTAAATGGGCAGAACGCAATCTGCTGCTGGCGCAATCACAAATAGACGGGAAAACGATAAATCAGCAGGGATGCTTGATGAGGGTGGAGGACACAGGTGGACGACATAGGTGGAGGACACGGTTGGAGGAGCCGGATGAAGAAAATACAAGACAAACCAAGCACAATACAGGAGGCTCACCGGTCGCATGAGGCAGCTCCTCTCCAGGGCAGCTGCTCAGCTCCTTCAGGTCAACCACGCAGTATCCCGCTTCCCGTGCCCCATCCATCTGTCCGGCTCCCCCTTCTAGTCCTCCACCTCTTCTCCAGCCTCCTCTGCGGAACACCGATGTCCACTCCAGTTTTCCCCCCCACCTCAGACTAAATACGCAGTTTGGCGGGGAAGCTGCCGTCACGGCGATAGCGATCTGTGACCGCGCTCGAGCAGCATCCAAGATGCCTTTCGGAGGAGAGGGACCAGCCAGGGACCGGGGAAAGGGGAAGGGAGGAGGGAGAGGGGGGTCTAAGGGGTGTAGAGGTGGAGAGTGATGAGGGAGTGAGACTGGGAATGAAAGAAAAAGCAGAACAGAATTGATGTTACGTGCGATACGCCCGCTCTATCCATTAATCTCGGGCTGGCCGAGCGCACCTAGACGACAGCACACAGTGTAAAAAAAAAAAACACACACACACACACACTTTCTCTCTCCTTTGCTCTTTTCCTCCTCTTTCCTTACTGAATGCAGACATGTTCCCTCTGATTCCTGTCATCCGTCTGCCTCACTCTAAATCCCAATCCCCGCATGGGTCTCTAGGTTTTAATCCTAGTACAAGCCACCAGCTAGTTGGATAGTTAGCTACGTAGCTGGTCAGTCAGTCACTCAGTCTTGTACGCTAATTGACTAAATAGCAACTTTCTTTTTTTTTTTTTTTTTTTTTTTTTTAATTAATCAGTCTGCCATTTAGTTTGTTATTCAATCTGTCAGGTAGTTGGCTACACAGATAGCTTGTTAACACACTAGTCAGTCAGCTACCAGCCAGTTGGATAATTGGCTAACTGGCTGGTCAATCAGTGAGTGAGTGAGTGAGTGAGTGTGAAGTAGCTAGTTAGCTAAAGGCTACAGGTAGATGTTATCGTCAGTTATCACACTTGTCACCAGCCAGCCAGCTGGATAAGTGGTTGGTTAGTCAGTCAGCCAGCTAGATCACTATATTTTTAATTCATCAGCCAGTTTTGCTCTCCCAGGTCTTAACCAGCACACGTAACAACTTAGTTTGCTGTCTAGTTGGCTATCTAGTTATCCAGTTAGTCAGTTAGTAGCTAATCAGCTAAGTAGTTGGTTAGTTAGTCATAGGGATGTAACAATACCAGCAATATCGTGATATTAAAACTACCACAATATCGTCGTCGTCATGTTCACATGTTTAAAAGCTACACATCTGTTAGAAAAAGTCAGGTAGATTTCCATTTTTGTAGTTATAGCTCCCTCTGGTGGCTATTTTTTGGTGCAGTTTATTTTTTTATTAGGTATGGTTTGGCTCTATGTTTAAAATACACTAATTGTCAGATGAATGGGATTGTAAAATGTTTTGAAGCGAGTCAATACGTGCAGGAAATCAATGTGGGCTTGCATTAAGAGCTTGTTTTTTTCTTTTTCTTTACAATATTGTGACCTTTTTTAAATATCGCCAAATTCTCCACAATATTATGATAATTATCATATCGTGAGCGTCATATCGTGATAATATCGTATCGTGATATTTGGATTTCGTTACATCCCTAGTTAGTCATTCCGTCAGACAACAGCCGTTTGGATAATTGGCTGGTCAGTCAGTCAGCCTGTTAATTAATCAACAAATTATTAAATAAATATAAATTAAATTCAGTTACATAAACTAAATGTGTATTTTTGGTCCTTTGGGCCAGTGACCAACAAGATCCAGCAGATGTAGCTGCAGTGTGGTGGGTGGACTTAGTGATGCTTGTAGCGCGACGTACAGGAATGGAGCGGAACAAAACGTTTTAGGGCCTCGGTGGAGGTTTTTGCTTTAGTGATGTCTTACGAGTTTGATGTGCAGGCACCATAAGCAATAATCCTCTTCTTACCATTTGCTTCAACATACCGCCTTTGCTCACACCGCGTCTTTGCGTTTGTTACTGTGCGCCTGCCAAGGTCACCACATAACAGAGCCCGCCAAATCGATGCCCATTTGCAATCACGTTTGTTTGTGCACGTGTGTTCAGTTTAATGAAACATCGCCTCACGCAGTGATGAAATGTCATATACTACAATGTAGGTCACTCTTGTAAGAAAGCAATCTTAGCACATAATCTCTTGCACTGACAAAAAGTGCCTCGTTTTTTTCCCTAGAAGTTTTGATATATTGCATTATTCTACACAGTGTTTACAGTACTTGCCCAAACTGCCCCATCACAGACATACATCATCTTTGTACAACCTCTTCTACAGCACCAAGCAGCAAAATCAAAACATTTTGAGCCCGTGTTTAGTTTTTAATTTAGATTGCTGGTTCCACCGCCACAGAAGGGTTACCCCAGCAATAGGAAATCTAATGATAACCACAGAGACAAACATTGAAATCCAAAATATCCATTAAAAGTTACTTTTTTGTGATGATTAAGTATTCGACTGAAACTAAGCCGCATTGCTCTCGTACACTGTTTCCGGGGGGCTGGTCCAGGTTGGGGTTGCTGCAGAATGTCCTGAATGAAGATTAATTGCTCCCCGCTGAAGCAATAAGACACGAGGTAAATCCACTCGATACGAGGAGGCTTCTTCCTCACTTCTCATCATGCCTCTGTCACTGCAAACAACAGGATGAACACTGCCATCTTCCTCTTAATGGAAACGTCCATCCATGAACATTCTAATTAAGCTTCTTTTAAAGGCGACACATGTTGTCTTATCAACGGCTGACGACAAAAGAGGATGACTGGAGAAAAATCAATAGGAACAACCATTGCAGATGGAGACGAGCGCAAGTTCTTGGCACCGGAGAAAATAAACATTTCTTATAACAGTTAAAACAGTCAACCCGTTCTTACAGCGGCATATAATGGTGGCTTGTGCACGCATGCATGTTTGTCTAATGCATTACAAGAAAGTCATTTTACTTGGATTGCTGTAATTATAAGAAAAATGAAATATCTTAAGAGTTCCCTATCCGCTAAATTGCTATCAATTACCTTCCAAGACTTAGTTTTAGATCATTTCAGTTTGTTTGTTTTTTATTGGTCTGTTTGTTTTTAATGTAACTAATTGTTATTTTTCTTGCCAGTTGACTAGCTTTGGCCTTGGCGGAGGTCTGAACACTTAACTGACATTCCACTTACCATCTCTCATTTCAACTGATACTGTAACTCCACATAGACTCATTCAGTCATTCAGACTGCATTAGCACTCGACAAACACGCAGTCGCAGACAAGCGATCCGGCCTGATGCGTCAAGTGGACCTTTAGATAAGACAAGGGAACGTGAACGCGCACGATGCTCGGGGATCAACGTGGTGCGGAGATTTATGGGAAAAGGTCAGACCTCTTGCAGGGAGAAGATGCTTAAGGTCGAAACATGGGCCGATTCCAATCCAAAGCTGTTGTTGTTGTTGTTGTTTTTGTTGTTACGTTATGTGATGATGCCGGGGCCCGCAGGAAACCTTCCTCTTACATACAACTACTACTTCACTGGGAGAACAACAATACACAGTCAAATGTTAGAAGCCATTTTAGTGATCAGTCACTTATCTTTTTGTCATTTGTACTAACAGACCATCTTACCAATGAAGTGAACCACCTACAAACAGTAACTAACTCCCTGACCATCCACACAATAAAACTAAACTGAGTGATCTAAATAATCAACATACTATCTGACTAAACCAACCAACCTGCCAACCTGCAACCAACCAAAAAGCCAGCTAAGCAACCTAATAACCAATTGCTACAAAATTACTGAGTAACCCAACCAACCAAACAAGTAACTGACCAACTGACTGACTGACTGACTTGCCACCCAAATGACTGACTGACCTAAAATCATGCACGTACTGTAACTGACTGGCCAACCAATGGCTAACTATTTTACTGTACATGTCCAACTTAGCAACTAAATAGCAACTAAGCTTTCAGACTGACCGACTAACTCAGACTAACTCACTGACCATCCACCCAACTGACTGACTGACCGACCGACCAACAATCCAACCACCGATTTACTCACTCGACAACCAATCAAGCAGATAACTGACTGGCTAATTAATTAAAATGACCAACAATATAAGAAACTAAGACAGAAACTAATTATACTGATTGACCAATGGAGAATGAACTTGAAATGTTAAATTCAGTCTTCATAAAGTTTTGACTGAAATCTTAAAAAGTCATAATTGTACAAATTAAGCCGCTTCTCATGTGTTTAAAAAAAAAAAAAAAAAAAAACTCATTCTGGGGGTTTTCTTTCATTGATTCCTTCACAATGTCAGTATTCAATATTTACGAAAAGCACAGCAGATATGAGAAGAGATGCTGTGGACAAACACGAATGAATAAACCACCAACGCATCTGTTTACACTTTACAGCATCGACAGTTGAAAAACAAGCTCAGAATACAATCTGCATCGTCAAATGAAAGTTATAGGCAGACACTATGTCAAGGATACATTTTTGTTGCCCCTATTTTATCACTTGCGGGGGCTGTGGGTGGGTGGGGGACTAATCATGCAGCAGTCAATTCTTGAAAGAATCATTGTGTTCCCTAGTTATTGCCTTGAACAAAAGAGACCTGAATACAATCAGAGCTGATGTGAGATTTAAAAGCAGCATACAAGAGCTCATGCAAATGTCGTCTTTTGTTAATCCAATTTGGCAATCACGGCCAGGCCTCTGTAATGACTTGCAACGACGACTTAAGACTAGCAAGTGGCTCCTTCTGGGTTTTGTATGAAAAACTTCCCAGCGTGCCCGACTTTCATTTCCTGCAGGAAGTGAAGGTGTAAAGATGAGCTGAGGTACAGCTTCCTGTCGGAGAGGTGGCGACGGTGTTGAAATATTCACGAGTGGTAGGGATAGCGAGCATCTTCACGGCTTTAAAAATAAAAATAAAAATAAAAAATAAAATAAAAAAATAAAAAACCTTTAAAGTCACTTGCTGGTTAGTAAACAACGTGTAGGCTCCCTGCTTGTTGCTGTGCTCTCTTGACTATGGCTCCAGTGTACAACACAATGGAAATTCCAAACCCCTCATATAACACCATTGTACCTTTTGAAACACTCAGACAAAAAACAAGTTACTGACCAACAATCTAACTAACAAACCGCCTTATCGACCAACCAGCAAGCAATGTAACTGCCAAACTGACTGAATGTTTGGCCAGAGCAAATAACCACCAGACCAAACAAAAATATAACAAATGAACTAACCATCCAACTGACTAGCTTACAAAAATTGAACGATCAATGACTAACTACGGTATCAGACTACCATAATCTGTCATGAATAAAAAAATTTACCACAGGGAAAAAAAAAAAAAAAAAAAAAAAAGCCAAAATCGAGTGGGTGTAGGTTGGATATTATACACGGAGTGAAATATGTTTCCCATTGTTTAGATCAGGGGTCTCCAAGTTCGGTCCTCGAGAGCCCCTATCCATCCTGTTTTCCATGTCTCTGTCCTTCAGCACAACTGAATCTAATGATCAGCTAATCAGCAAGCTTTGCAGAAGCCTGATAACGATCCCGATCATGAATCAGGTGTGTTAGTGGAGAGAAACATGGAAAACAGGCTGGATAGGGGCTCTAGAGGACCGATCTTGGAGACCCCTGGTTTAGATATTTCCCAGTACCCAATACAAAAGCATACTTTCATTTCAACGTGTTATTTGACGTCTAATGTTACAAATTTATATAATAACTAAGATCATTTTTTGCTACTCAGAGTGAATCAAAGAATCATCATGGCGGATGCCATTTTTGACACCTGTTACCATATTGTAACGGCAAAGGACCACGGGAGATGTTTAGTCAGTGAACTCCGTTTATTGACAACAAAACATTGCTACTGTATGGCTGTAGCGAACGCCCGAACAACAACAAAGCTGCAAAGTCATGAACAGCACAACTACTTTTGTAGCGTTTGCTACAGTTAGTCTGTCGTCTCCTCCGGCTCCAACTAGTGCTAACAAGTGACTGCTGACTAGTAAAGGGGCTAATTAACCAATGATCCAGCAAACCAACACACTAAGCAATTAAACAACAAATTGACCAATCAACTGACCAACCACTGATCTAACTATTGACTTACTAAACAGACTGGCCAAGTAACGGACCGGTTGATTAACCAAAACACCAACTAGCCAACAAACCACGACTGAACAACTTTGTTTTTCCCCCTGCTTTTAGTATGCAAGACTTTGACTTCCTGCAGCTAAGGATGAACACAAGTATGGATTTCTATTGAGACGGTGATGATGTTCAAATATTCACCACCAGCAAAACAAGTTGAACCGTTGCGGAGCTTTAAAGTGACTTCTTTGTTGGCGAACAACATAGGCTCCTTGTTTGTAGCTGTGCTCTCGCTTCTGTGCCTCGAGTGTACAGCACAAAGGAACAAACACATCGCAACACAGCACAGGAAAGATTCTTCAAACAGGTAAGTGGATTTACCTTAAAAAAAAATAAAAAAAATATAAAAAAAAACACCAAAAGCTGTGACTAAGTATGTGTATTAGCACCTGGAAAACATCTCTAGATTCAAAGTTCTTGTATCCAAACATCACAGAAAAGTTCACAGGTTTATTTTTTATCTAACCTCCCTTAACTTGCCGAGCAAGACAATGACCAACCAATGAACCAACTAAAACAGTGCTGAGTGACTGACCCTTTCAAGCAGCATTAAGGAAGGAATTGCCTTGGACTCATGGTTTCATTGATAATGAACACCCGTGAACAAAAGATTGCCCTTTCAAAAATCAATATTTGTGTCATATTGCTGTTTGAGCCAGCGTATTTCTTCCATCCACATGCATCACCCTAAAACCTAAAAATAATCTCATGGAAAAGTTCTATTTTTTTTTCCACTCTTATTTCCGCTACACTCGTCTGCCGAGCGAGCCACCGAAGTGGAAACACACGGCCCATTGTTAGCATGCCATGCCAGACGCACGCCGCACCTCCTTCCCTCTGTCATCGCCGACTCCATCTCGGAAACCTTTTTGCTCGCACTGATAAAATATTTAAGATCTCCCGTGATTAAAGTGCATCGCGCTCACCTTGGCGGCAAAATCCATTAACCCCGGGAGAATCGATGCCATCGATTCCACCGATAGAGGCAGGGTTGTGCGGTGTGGAGGGGTCAAAGTACAAGGTGAACAATTCAGTGCGGTTGCTGGGAGAGTGACGGGTGTGCTTTTTAGGTGGCATAAAAAATGTATGGGGCATCAGTCAGTGGCACAGTTATTTGCATGAAGCTTGACACAAACACAAAAAGTCTGCGAAGCACAAAACATTGTAACAGCATTCAGACTATTGTCATCATTCACCAAAGCGAGCCTACAAAACAGGCTTTGTAAAATAGATTAGATTTTTCTCAAGGGGACAGGCAGGTTTTCTTTTAAAGGTTTTCTCCGAGACCAGTATGCCTCAATAGGCGGCCTCTGTATTTGTGGCCCCTAAACTATTAAACCCTTTTCACACTGCAATCAGCAGAGCATAGTGTGCCGTCGACTAACCCATTTATTGTACATGCGCTGCCGCGGCACAACCGATACGAAAAGGTGTGGGGAGGAATGATTTCAGAGCGCAAAAGATATTGGTTGAGTTGTAAAGTTAGCCGCAATGAAAACGACATGACATATAGGGCTCTATTTTCACAGAGAGGCACACGTGCCCTCAACGTAAAAAACTGGCGCATCGTCATTTTCGTGCCAAGTCTAGTTTAACGTGTTTGGGAATTTGGTCGGACCGTGCAGCGCAGTCCTGGGGCGAGGAGGGGTGTTTTCATTTACATGCCACCAGCGCACCTGACAAATAGTGTGCATTCCTCTCCTGCACTGAATTTTGCAGGAATGACTTGAGTCACTTTCAATGGTCAGGAAGCAAGTCGGTGGTGTTCACTTCCACACATACTTTCCAGTAGAAAAATACATCCTACGCTATAATGCTACATGCTACATTAGCTGCTCACGCTAGCCTGCCTAAGTAGCGAGCCACTGATTCATTGTTTGTGACTATTGTGAATTTGAGTCCATCTGGAGAGAAAAGAGTGACGACAGTGGCCTATAGACAAGGCTTCCCATTCTAGCAAATAGCTACTGACTGATGCATTGTGGGGGGGTTAAAAGAAAAAAGAAAAAAAGTATGTTGCTTTAGCTCTCCTGTGACTGGTGTGGTGCATTTGAGTCTGCTTGACGTGCTTTTTGGTTTGTTTATTTTTTTGCTCTTGGCGTGGCCATATCTCTCGAACCCTATAAAATAAAAATATATACTGTACTGTATAACAAGCAAATAAAAATGTAAAAAATACTTTTAATGGAAAAAATGATTGTAAATGAAAAAAAATGATGAATGAAAAAGCATTAATAAACTACAAATCATACCAAAATGAAAAAACAAATGAAAAAGAATATATACTGTGCTGTATACTGCAATAACTAATTAAAAGAAATTAAAAATGAATGAAAATTTAAAAAAGAACATGTATGATGAATGAAAAAGCATTTATAAATCATACCAAAACGGGAAAAAAAAACAAAAAAAAAACAAAACAAAAAAACGAAACGAAACGGAAAAAAACCCCCAGCGGATTTCCATTATTGCGGGTATTTTTTGGAACGT
The DNA here is from genome assembly GCF_051991245.1 of Festucalex cinctus. Classification (NCBI taxonomy): domain Eukaryota; kingdom Metazoa; phylum Chordata; class Actinopteri; order Syngnathiformes; family Syngnathidae; genus Festucalex; species Festucalex cinctus. The sequence goes on along the minus strand of NC_135416.1, from coordinate 5,168,271 downwards.
AACACCCGCGATAAACGAAGGAACACTGTACTGAGCAAGTGTTTTAGCTTCTCACACTAGCTGCTAGTGCAGTGATAGACACCAGCTGGCTTTTTGTGAACAAATTACTTTCATTTGGATTTTCTGTGACCACTGCGGTGCATTCGAGTCCATTTGTTTGTTGGTAAGGTAAGGTAAGGTAAGGTAAGGTAAGGTAAGGCAAGGTAAGGTAAGGTAAGGTAAGGTAAGGTAAGGTAAGGTAAACACAAGCTACATTAGCGTCTTGCGCTAGCCACAGATTAATCAAGCCGCCTGGGCAGTACACAAGCTCAGAAAAAGCATCCACCAATACATGCTCAGAGGCTCATAATTGTCTGCTAAGCAACGACAACTTGCCGACCTGAAGTCTTTGACGATAAAGCGAAGCCATTAAGCTTTACACCACCGCACCAAATCATTATCAGCTAAATCCCAGTGACAAGGCTAATGGCAGGGGGAAAATGATTAGAAGATAAGAGGGGAGAGCTAATGATAATTATTTTTTCACTCCCAACATCTGGAAGAAGAATAGCAACAAATGGACGACAAGAAGCCCCGTGAAGTGTCACGGAAAGACTTGAGGGACCTGTTGCTATTGGAAATTAATCACGTTACAAAATTATCTTGATAGTCTAGGATAGCAGCTTGAATAAATGGTCATCCAAAAGTTGGGGTGCTAAGACAAACTTCGCTATGCTACATCCACATTCAACAATGAAAATTAATCATCCATTAATCATCCATGTCATCCAACATGTCCTCTTACTCGAATGAATGGCTGGCAGTTGTGTAAAAAAAATAATAATAATTTTGCTGGCCACTCTGGGGGAAATTCAACATGCAACGGTTAAAGAGAAATACACCAAATTGCAATGTACTGTATACAAACTGAAAGCAACAATTCTCCTTAAGCTTTACGTTTATTGCATGTCAAAGCAATCTTCTGGCGTAAAAACACCCTTTATCACCACTGGAGCATCACAAGCACGCTAATGCTAATCCAGACCATCCGCGATAAAATTTAAGGGATCACAAAGCGCTTTAATGTGATCCATTCCTTCAGAATTCTTCTGCTGACATGACATCCGCAGGCAATGCTAACCGTGTTTTTCATTGCGCGAATCGAGATGCTATCGCCATGGCTACTGTGATGAGCAGGTTTCTTTCAAGTTGAGAGTGGATGAAGGTGGGGATGAGGAGCGCAGGGGGCGGCTGCCTCACGGCATCAAATCACTTGAACAGAGGTAAAGAACAAGAAGCTCCATAATAAGCATTTATACTGTGATACCCAGGTGACGTCCCTGAATGCATCACAAGGCTCATTGATGAATTGGTCGTTTAGTTGTACAATTTGATCAATATTTCTTATTGGCAGGGTTCTGATGCTGACCAAACAGAGTCGAAGTAAGCAAACGCGTAGGGCAGTAGTGTTCAAAGAATTATCTCCTTAAATGTAGTTGATAAAAAAAGGTTATTTTGCTCATCAAAAATAATAAAATAAATGGAATATTCTAAAAACAAATTTGGTGGAAACAATTTTACTAAAGAAATATAAAAGAGTAACAAAATAGCGAAAATTAACTAAAATAGTATATAAAAATTATTTCATGAAAAACATAGGGAAGTTATCGGGGAATATACTGATTATTATTCTCCATCGCAGGTGGCTGCCATTTTGACCAATTGCACCCTCTGCTGTTGACAGAAAATGACGTCACTCACAACTGCCCTCAGGGTCGCATCGCAAACGTCCCAGCTCACCCGTGTTCTGGGTGTGGTCACTTATACATTTTCAGATCAGTCACACATTCACAAAATGTGGCATAGTTCCAATTTTCCTGAAATTGCAAAAAAAACAAAAAACATCAGCATAATGCTTCAATAAAGCTAATAAAGATGTAAGTGCAGAGTACCACAGCAGTGATCTGGGAGGGAGAAAACATTCTAAATAAGGAGCGATTGGATTGAATGCTCGGAGGCACTGCTTAGGTTTCATTAAGAATGGCTGGCTCTTCAAAAAACAAGCGACACAATCGGCATGTAATTACTGCCCGAGTGAGACAAATTCATGATCTGAGGAGCTCCAGGGTTCCTGGTGCCTGCGGTCATAATAGAAATATTGCTGTATGAAGTGTGGCTCACCTTAAAAAAAAAAAAAAAAAAGTGAAAAAAGTAAAAGAAGAGCTCACGATCCAAAGCATAACACCACCATAGTATGACACGGGTATGTATGTTTGCTTGGAATATCTTAATGGCTCAAAATTTTCCAGCACACAAAATAATTAATTCCACAAGTCTGTCAGGCATTTTTAAAATCAATTTCTGGTGTGAATAGGCACAATAAAAATAAAACTGAATAGACTTGCTTGTAAAAGGCTTGTATTTTAGCTTTTTGATACAGTGGTTAACTTGTCTACATACTTTTAGGGACATCAGAATGTTAGGCATTCATAAATTTGTTGTGATGATGGCAGTTTTTAAATTTGTCCGTTAAATGAAAAAGCACCTCAAGTTCATTTCACATTTTCTCAATAAATATGCCTGTGATGATCGGCATCTGCTATCTCTCCCCCTCAAATGGCTAAACGCGCTCATTGGGATGCTGAGGTTTTAGATTAAATGGAGATGCCATCAATGCCCGTGGCACACGTGTGGGCCTGATAGGGGCCGTAAATGGACAGCCGGTGGCACTGGAAGCGAACATGGCTCAGGAATGAGACAGCCGGCGAGGCTCGATGAATGAGGCTGTCATTTTTTTTGGCTTATTGAAGAATGTGCCTGTAAAGTTGTGCCGTGGCTGTGAGAGGGAAAAAGGGTGAGCTTGATAAAAAAGACGACCCAAAATTGAAAATCGCCACGGGCAATTTAAAATTGCGCTCCTTCGGTGTAATACCACATTGTGCCACAACATGCCGACCAGCACTGAGGTCGACACCAGAAAATTTGCATCATAAGAACAAGAAGAAGAACTTTGGGGGAGGATATATTTATCTATTGCAGGTTGGTTAGAAACGTACAGTATATCCCTTGCGATGAACAGGGATTTACTGTATAACCAAACTCTAGTAATGTTACTGTCATGACTAGGGTCATGCAGGGGTAATGTTTGGATCTTGACTCATGACTGGGTCACGCCAGGGTTATGTTTGGGTCATGACCGTGAGGTCAAGTATCTGTTTTGAACTGATGTAACCAACATGTAGTTTCAACTGGTTTTAGGCTATGTGATGTTATGTGATGTCAAGAATCTTTAATCGCTTTACCTGGTTAACCGCCACTCAGATAATTCCATTTCAGTCCTATTACCCACATGTCTAGCCACAAACAATCAGATCGATTCACGGTCTATATGAGCCTTTCTGTGCTTTTCTGTCGGATTATTACCTCTGTTCCTCGGTGCATCTCGACAGGCCAAGAGTGCTTGGCGTCTCGTGATTCACAATGCATTCTCGTTGTTTCTTGCCTAGTTAAGTTTCTTCTATGCCTCTTGATGTTCTGCGAATAAAGTGTTAAACTCTTATTTGTGTCTGCGCTTTTCGGATTCAACCTCAGAACGCAACAGTTACAAAAATGCAAACAAATAAAGGCCTCACCCAGGAAACTGCCACGGTTTGTCCATCCCCTCATTATGAAATCAAACATCTTTAAAAACACCAATCGGAATTCGTTTATTCCAGCTATGATTTAGTCCAGGAAACAGCGGGAGCCGTTAAGATTCCCATTTAGGGCTATTAATTATTCACAAAATCATGTTTAATGTTCTAAATACGTACTAAATGCCACACACTCTACAGCACTGTTTAAAATGGTTCCACCTCAGCCAGACAAATAAGATCATGCTTCAAAACCAAAGCGGCTTTAATGAAGACAATGTGTCTCAAACATTTATCAGAGTTTAGGAAAGAAAAAAAAAAAAAAAAAAAAAAAAAGTACCATTACCTTTGCGGACATTCTTCCCCGAGGTCCAGAATTGATTTTCTATCACTGCCGACACGTCGCCCTGACTAATTTTACTTCGGGATTTAGTGTGAGCTACACTGGGGCCCAAATAAATGGTATTTAATCAATAGGGAGGTATAGTGCCATAATAAAAACGTTAAGGTTTTTCAAACGCACGGGGAACTCTAAATCATGTTTCTATTTGCTGTGTTGTTTTCAGTGTAAGACATTAGTAGGATGTGCTATTGGAGTCGTCTGGAGAGGTGAGAGAGCACCAAAAAGAGCAGGTATTATCTCCAAAAAGGCACTATTAAGAGGTTGTTTCTGTTTTGATGTAGTAATGTCTGTTAGGCGTTAATGGAGTGCAAACCAAAAGAAAAAAGCAACAAGCCGGCTAATTTTGTTTCTCTATTAGGAAGTCAACAAAATTTCCCATATAGACCATTTCTATTTCGAAAGATTTGTACCACTCCAAACAGCAGCCATTACATAGTAGTCAGCAAGAAGCTAACACAAGTCTACTGTAGTCTTCTGAAAAGATCACAAACATGAGATTCAAAAGCAGTCACAGGAGAGCCAAATAAAAGATCATTGTTCCCAAAAAGCTGCTCGAGTTTATCAATAGTGAATAGTAACGAGAAAAAATAAAATAAAAATAAAAACAGAAAAATGAACCCTGTCCAAATAAGAATTATAACTGAACCAAACATGGCTTTCCAATTGGTCAACTTTCAAAGAAAGTATTTCGAGTTAAATTTTATTTGGAATGAATCCTAATTGAAATGAGAACACGAACAGGAAGTTGAGCAATACCAAATAAAACCATCATCAAAACCAAAAGACCATGATTTGATCAATAATATTTTAAATGGTTACATCGAAGGGACCGAAAACGGCCATCTTAGCTAGCAGCTAGCACAACAAACAAACTCTCATCGACTGTACAGTACAGATGGCGCAACTACGTTCCCACATAGAATATTAGGAAGTGTAAATGTTTCGCGCTCTGGCCACACATGCTCCAATGTAAAGCCCATATCCCACTGAGGCGTGAATGTTTCTGTTTGCAGAGCTAGCGAATGTTGATTTCACGTCTGTTTGTGCAAGGTCGTAACGTTAAATTTCTCTAAACGCTCTCTAAATGTTTTTAATGGTCTTTCTTGTTGCAGGGAAATTTTGAACACTTTCCAAATTTGTGACAAGCATTAAAACTGTTCAGAGAACATTTAAAAAAATGCTACGATCTTGAACGAACCCTGGCAAACCCTGACTTGAAATCAGCGTTGCAAATGTTCACCCTTCAGTGGAATATGGACAAACTACGTGCTGCTCAGCCTCTGTCTTTTGTTTTTTTAACTACTACCCTAAAAAGAAACGCTTCAAACTATAACAACATGATATAAACGAAACCAAACCTCGATTTACACCCCGAGTATCCTTTGACTTGACTCCACTGCTGCCATTCCTGAAGGACAGACAGTGATGAATGGCCACGTTTGGCTGTTAAAAATGGGATTCCAACATGACAATCCATCACTTAGCTCGCGACCTGCGCCGTTGTCAAGTTAAAACGGGTCGTTGTTCAACCCAGTGCATGTGCGCCCCTGCAGATTTGTTCAATGCAAGCGCTCGCTCGTCGCTGGGAGCGCTGCTTAGTGACTTGAGCTATTAAGCCGCTGTCAAAGCCGTGACAGCAACACAGTTAAACTTCCATTAGGTCAACTTTCAAAGCTACTGTAAAGTACTGCAAACCTAACAGTTTGTAAATATTTTATCAAATTTTTCCAAGGGAAAACAATGAAAAAAACGATACACACGATATAAGGTAAGGTAGTCAATGTACAGCTTGTACATTGTAAAATTACTACACCCTCAAAATAACAGAATCGCTGGCAACAAAAGTGAGTATAACCCTAAGTGAAAATGTCCACATTGGGCCCAATTAGCCATTTTACCTCCGCTATGTCGTGCAACTTGTTCGGTCTCCGTTGTGAATAGGGAGCAGTCGTGTTACATTTGATTTTATTGCTCTCACACTGGTCACTGGAAGTTCAATATGGCACCTCAGGGGTGTGCTTACTTTTGTTGCAAGCAGTTAACACATTAAATGGCTGTGCGTCGAGTTATTTTGAGGGGACAGTAAATACTGGATATACTCGTATACAAGCTGCACACTGACTACCTTAAATTGTAACCATGTGTCATTATTTAGTATTTAGAGGGGTGAACTCACTTTTATGAGGTACTGTCAATTTTCCACTGAGGTCAATTCTTTCATAACTAGGTGCCCACGCATGAAGCTAACGCAGCAGTCTACATTGTCACTCAGTCTAAACATCACAAGAAATGAGATTAAAATATACGACAGCAGTCACAAAATCTCCAAATAAGATTCATTTCTTCGCAAAGGGTTGTTATATTTCAAATGAACTTGCAATAACAGTAATTTGAGACCTACCCTGATAAAGCCAGTAACGAAGCCAAATGGGACTTAACAGTCAAATCAAACTTGATTTGAGCAACTTTCCAAAAGCTGAATTTCCCATTGACACAAAGATTTGTAAAGAGTGACCATCATAGCGGGTGTCTGGCTCAAAAAGCTAGCGTAGCAGTTTAAATCTTCCCTCGGTGCAAACATTAGAGTGACTCAATAATGATCAGGAGTCGCAGAGTGAGTGAACGAAAGAGTGAGAAAGAGTGAACATTTCGCACCACGAATTTCCCATTGAGATCAATCGGAGCCGATTTGGTTAGAGTCCAAACAGTGGCCACCAACTCCAGCAATTTGTGCGTGTTGGTCATTTTACTAATTATTTAGAGAGCTCAGTATTCTTGAACTGGTACTTGGTTTATAAAAAGTATGAGAACCACAATTTTAGAGGGTTGGCTGACAAACCACGTCAGTGTACTGAGATCATGTATACAGGAAACTGGGTCGCAAAAAGACTGTTTAGGTGCCTCAATAAGTTCTGCTGTTTTGGTTAGTAACAGATTTCAATAGGGCTATGTCTAAATAATTTAACCAATGGGCCATATACGGCCCGCCATGTAATTCTTTTGAAAACATCATGTAACCCACATAATATTTCATAACAAAAAATGAATTGTCGCAATTTGATACAGCCGTGTGAAGGTAAACGGTCCGCGACCCCTGATGTACACAAACATGAACATGGCAGGTGCACGCTTTTGGGTCAAGTTATCCAAGTGGACACTGCTAACGTGTGAACAGCTGCGACGTGTGCACGCGGACACGCGCGCACACACGTGCATTGAAGGGTGATTGATGAGGGGCCAAAGAACAATTGAAAATGAGGCGCTGAGGCATGTACGACAGGTCCACAGGGGAAGTGGAGTGCGGCCACTCTGGAAGACCTAATATGGTTACCATAAATCGGACTGATGGATGCTGGATGGCCAAAAGGTGCGCGTGTGTGCGTCTGCCTCAGACATGAACACTGTGTGTTTGTTTTACCTCCATTATTGAATTTGTGTTGGTCTCTGTTGCATTTTGTTTTGTCTCCATAAGCAAATAATTGAAATAATCTACTATTATGCATTTTTCTCAACAGTTTAATACAATTCCTAGTTTTCTTAACACGCCTGTGACATTCTTTTGTCACAACGAGTGTAACAACACGTGTGGCCGACAGTAAATGGTGAAAAATAAAAATAAAAAATACTGTGCTTGAATGCAAAGTTGACAGATATCCGTTGTTTCTGATTAACAGAAATGACCTAATATGATAAAGAATTCCAAGTGGCAGGTTTCTCACAATAGCACCGCATATTATTATTTTGATCCCTCTCAGGAGGCGGCCATTTTGCCACTTGTCGACTGAAAATGACATCACAGTTAACTCAAGTAACGACCAATCACTGCTAACCTGTATACCTGTATTCTAGGTTTGGTCATGTGACGTTCACAAGTATCTTGTACTGTCTATTGTGTTGGGGTTAGCGAGTGCTTTGCGTGCTACTCCTGCACCGCTGACATTATATTTCTTTTCCGTAATTTAGGAGGAACCTCTTGACCAAAGCCTAACAGAACCAAAGACGAAAAACTTGTGAACTTGGACTCCTTCTGGGGTTTATTACCTGCGAACTTAACATTTGTGGTGATGTGTCTGGCTCGCGTGGACGTGAGGATCGAGTGTCCAAAGAAGAAACAACATTCCTTTGTGGAATCATTAGAGGTGAAGCAAAAGCTGGAAGGTTGCTACGTGGATTTTAGGTAGGATGTGGTGGAACGCTTCAATAATCCACAATGGAAACTTATTTTCCTTTAGGTATCAATCGGAACTGCACCGTAGTTTTTTTTTTTTGTTTGTTTGTTTTTTTAAGCAATTAAGCAAATTTAACACATATAAATACATTTGAAGTCCTAATGTTACATTATCGCATTCTTTTCTTTTAAGGAAATTATGGGAGAAAAAAAAAAAGTTGTGACAAGTCCACCGTTTGGTGTTATTTGTTAGCAAAACTTGGCAAAAGGTACACAACCAATTTGTGTCAAAGATCATGTCGACTTATTCAAAACAACGATCTAAGACCTACAGTAATGAACAGACATTTCTTTTCCCCGCTTGTTATGGAGATTTGTTTTCCTTTTATTTTTTTTTTGGCAACGGACGCTAATTCCATGTGGACGTCTGCATAATTCTATGAGCCCTCTTTGACAATATTTGGGAAAATAAACGCCGCAATGAAGTTATAAAGTGCCACCGCTGCAGCACAATAGACTCGTTTATGGAAAGCAGCTGCTTGTCGGCAAACCAAACAATGAAAGTGCTCGCACACACGAGCGCGGAGAAGAACGCGCGCGAGACGCTTCATAAAAGACACGGTGACGCCAGAGACTCCATCACGCGCCGTGCTCGAGCAATGTTGTTTCAAGTACAAATAACTCTCGGTTAGCATGCACCATTCAGAGCTTGCTCGAGTGCTCTCACCGTGATTGCTTTGCATATGTTGTCAATACAAGTATTGTTTCCTTTCATTTAAGTACGCATCCTCACCATAGCAGTAGTATGGGAATGAGCTTTTTTTTTTTTTTTTTTTTTTTAATTGTCCAAATCCTCTGATTTCAACATAACAGTCAACAATTAATGGATTGAATAATCGAGAGATTAATCGATGCTAAATATATTCAATAGTGACAGCACTATTTTAACTCATTTGCTCCCAAAAACGTATAAATACGTTCTATTTTCTACTATGTTTTAAGTATCACAAAGACGTACTAATATGTTTGTTTTTTTATGGGGTTTTTTTTTTATGCGAGGGCATACAGAAAAGGCTTTGATGCAGCCTCTCAACTGCAAAGAACGGTTGAAGAAATGGTAGTTATTACACAAACGGACAGCAGAGCAAAGGAGAAAAAAAAAAGCTCAATTACTCACAATTAAAAATAAATTTGTGAATAATGATGAAACTTAGCTATATTGTAATGCTAATTGCTGCAAAACAGAAACAGATAGAGAAATACAGAAGAGACTTTAATCTTTCTTTTGGTAGGTTCCATCTTTTTATAGCAATAGAACAAAATATTCTGTGGGCCTTACAAAATCAGTCAAATTCCAGTAAAACAACAGGGAGCAAACGGGATTGCTTCTGTGAAAATGGCTTAATTAGAGATGATGCCCTAATTTAACTCATTCACTGCCAGTAAAAAAAATTTGATTTTTGACGTGGATAGCCGTCAGTGGCAGTGAATGAGTATAAAATAAATAAATAAATAAATAAATAAAGGAAGAAAGAAAGAAAAAAAGAGGAAATTGTAATTACAGCTTAAAAATTGGACAAACTGTAATGAAATAATCCTCCAAATTCTCAATGGCTCACTCCCAGACACATTTTTGGAAATAGGCATCTATGAAAAGTAGACTTGCTTGTGTTTTCCGCCCACATTTGACAGGAGAGGAAGGCACTCCAGAGACACAAATATTTGTACATATAAGCAATAAAAAAAAGTCAATTATTTTGGAGTAATAGAAATTCAACTCCTTTTTGAAGAGCCCACTAGATGTGCCAGTGGTCCATTCACTCTGGTCATCTGAATAGATAGTGTGTGTATTCATAGCCGACATATTTACCGTAGAGGGTTCTTTTTTTTTATATATATATACATACACACAGACACACGCGCGCACACACACACAAAAAGTAGGACTATTTTTGCTCGCTTGATGTATGACTGCTGCAGCGACTGAAGGGAATTCTTTTTAATGGAAAACTTTGTCGACGGAAAGTATGCGGAAAGGAAAAGCGTGGGGGAAGAGGCACCTTACCTGGAGCGGGGAGGATTTTTTTTTGCTTGTGCTTTTTCTTCTGAGCCACCAAAGACGAATACGAAACAGTATGTGTCCAAGTAGATATTAGGTAGACTCACTTGGGTTTGTGGAAAAGCAGAACACACACACACAAAAAAAGTCAAATTCAGTTTGCAATTCCTCAGTGAAAATGTTAAAACGTCAAGACTGCACTAAAATCTAAAGCTCCCAAATACCTGCTTCAGCCAACATCGTGTTTTTGTGCTTCTTCAGCCTGCAAACTTGTTGAGCGTGAATAAGCAGCACTTCAGTTCCACCCATTTGCCTTGAATTGGACATAGAAAACGGCAAAGTACTTTAATATTTGATTTTTCGTCGTTGCATAGAGAGCAGCTGATGAGATTTTTTTTTACAGCGGCTGAGCTAATGTTGACATTATCACACGGGAACGAGCTGGCCAGTTTGCACAGAAAGTGACGAGGAAGGACCTCCTCTTTGCCTTTTGCGCGCACGTTTGCTTGGCAAATAGCAATTTAATTGCGAGGAAGTCACTTTCCAGCTGCCGCGCGTTTGACTGGAGACGCGCGTGTACGGGAATGCTAAATAATTCAAAGTCCAAATGGATGGACCTCGGCGGTGTCGGGACTCGATCCTGAGCCTTTAACAGACCCGACAAGAAGATCTGTTGGGAGGGCTGATCGATCTCGGGCTGCCGAGGGCCGTTCTGGAAAAGACGTATTGAGCAAAAGGTGGAGACGGGGAGGGGGACGCGTGCGATATCGAGCAGGGGGTGGGCCGAGGGTTGGTTTGCGGTCGTCTTTCTCAATTAGGCAAGGGATGCCTCAAGTGTTCAAGGGTACACACTGCAGGGGATAACTGCAATACACGAGGTGTGGAAGAGAATTGCGAGTCAATTGACTTTTTCTTTGGCTTTTTTGGTGAAAGTTGTTGTTGCTCGATGTCAGGAGAAAAAGTGTGCTAAATTTAGCCATAGGAATGGAAACTTTTGTCATTCATTTTGAAAAATTATCTTGTGTTTTTTTTAAATGGATATAAATGAAATAGATAGATAGATAAAATGTCCATGGAGTGTGTCTTTATCACTAACATGTCATGTTTTGTTTAAACAATGATATCTAAGCATGTGGGCTACACTCCTCAAGCACTGAACTTATCTGGACATTATATAAAAAAAACAAAGTATCCAAAAAATAAATAAATAAATAAGATGTCGACTGCTACTTTAAAATTGTCTTCGTATAGGCCTAGTTTGGACTCTTATGGACCAAATATTCATGAAGTGTTACTGTTATTATATTAAGAATTTAAGATGCTAAAAATAAACACCCTGCATTAGGCTGTTTGACTTTCAGGGTTGCGCTGCACTCTGTATCTACTGTCAAATGTACAGACAGACAAACAGAAGATACGAACCCGTCCAATGCAGGATTCATTAGAAAGCAGGTAGATTGGTCATTAAGGTGGCCGCGCTCGCCTCACGGTTGTCTGCAGTACACGCCACTGGAGGAGATAAACAAAGAGACATTGATGGAGGGGACATAATTTGAAAGGACGTGCAAGGGTAGAGTGTGTGTGCGTGGGGGGGAGTTCATCTTTCACGCTACTTGCATACAACTAGTTTAACATACATGTTGCTCATCATTCATAGAGTCAGTGCTGACTTTACCCTTCTAAATTTTGCATTCACTGAATTTCTTGAAGAATAACCAAATGTCCCTTTAATGGTTTCATCTAATAACGCGTTTGGATTTTAATCAATTAATGCATTTTCTTTGGTTACAAATAAGAAATTCTCTGCAGTCTCGATGCAGAAAATCCAAAAGAAAGCAACCAATTCCTGATGGGTTTCATTAGCTCCTCTGCATTGTACTTTTGACGTTGAAAAAGAAAGCCAGCTTACACATTTTTATTCTATTTTTCTCCCTTGAAAGAATTTGTCTTCACCAATTTCCGACACTTTTTTTTTTTTTTTTAAGTAACTTCCACTTGCTCACCACTTTCCTGCATTCACTTCCTGTGAAAAATAACATGACTGAGTGGATGAGCCACACCTTGGTGATAGAATCAGTATGAGGTAATGGGCGAAGAAGGCACAACGCAACACATACAGTCGTGCGATCTGTCACCCTTCGATCAGTGCCGGTTGTCTCAGCAATCAAGCACCCAGCTGGATGAGTGGTCCGGGCTCGTTCTGAAACTTGATAGGCTTTACAGTCTCTCCAGAAACAAACTTGAACACTTGTTCGGGCCGAGAAAACAAACTAATTGTTTGGATTTTTGTGAATAAAGAACCAAGATTTGAGTCCATATCTGTAAATTATACTTTACCATTCAAGGTCTGTGTTTTTTTGTTGAGTGACGTCAGATTGAAGTCGGTCGGTGTTGTCCCGTGCACACTTCCTTCCAGATTCAACCTAATTTCTCTTGTCCTCCAATGCAGTATTTTAGACCACCATTTTGACTTGTGATGCAATTGTGACGCAATCTTGGAATTGTCAATACTGTATTTTGATATACTGTAAAATGCAGGATAACATTGTACAAAAAATTTAAACGGCAATACAAATCACTAGTTTGTAAAACTTGGGTTAAGGATTAAGGATTGTGTGCCACTTTTTTATGTAATCAATCATACCAAATTGACTTGACCAGAAATCAATAGGAAATTCATGGCCGTCTGAAACCTTGACTTTTTAGTTACAAAGTGCCCAACACTTTATTAGATGTTGTAATGAGCGCCGCGCCCTCAACTAAAAAGTAACTTCTAGAATGAGTTTTCTTTATTCCCAATTGGGCAAGACGTATACAATTTGTATGGGGAGCTTGCGGCCCCTTGTGGACCCTGTGTATAAAGTATATTTCAGACGTCAGCTCCAGCCACAACTTCACTGAAAATAGTTTATCGCGTCGACGTACCTTTCAACAATATTTAAATCTATTAACATGTGATTTTTTAACGTCAAAATGGAGGAGAGAAAACAAAAATATCTTTGCCAGACTTAAAATGGCGGTTTTGGTAGACAGTCGCTATACGGGAAAGCTGGCGCAGCGAAATGGAAAGAAAATGGCGGACGGTGATATGGCTTTTCGAACATACATGAACTGCCAATAACCTGTGCACTACAATATAGCAGTTCCTATCAGTAATTTTTTATCTATGAGCATGAAGAGGGGGAAATAAACAATAATAAAAAATAAATACACTCACAAATAAATTTGACTTGACTCACCAGGAATGTTTTTATGAACAAAATCCATCCTGTTGTCAGCTAGCAAGTTTTTGTGACTCTTTAAGCGCCAAATAAACCCTTTTCCAGGTTGAAAAAGGGCAGCTAGCTACAGTGTTGGCCGACCTAATCCTCACAATATACTAATTTTCTTGAAAAGTCCACCTTGAGTGATTTAAAAAAAATAATAATAATAATAATGTCAGACCGTCATCTCCCACTTCGTCACCTGCGTGTAATGACGCTAACTTGAGTAGCGCTAATCAACCAACCAATCAGAGCATGGGGAAATGCAGACGTCACTTTGACCTAGCAACCAGCTCTCTTTCGTGAATCTGAAATCTGATTGGTTTAAAATTAAACAAAACGGGGGAAAGAATTTTCTTTTTTTTGTCAAAAGCCTTTTTTTTTCTTTACATCAAGCTTGACTTGGCAACACAGAGAAGCTGAAATCTGATAGGACGAAAATATTAACACGAAATTAACAGCCAAGATCTAACCTTGATGTACTTAATTTAAGTACACTTGCATTTTACCATCAAGTATAACACATACATGTCCCAACTGTGCATACTCTTACAGTTACTTACAACAATATGCAATATTCTCTTTAGGAATAACGTTTTTTCCTTGTACATTATTTTTTCCAGCTAACATTTTGTTTGAAGAAGCACATTCCGATATGAGAGTCCCTCGTCCTAGCATGGTGACCCACATCTACACCGCCCAGCAGATTTATGCTCTACCTGTTAAAGCCCAACCTGATCTTTTTGTTGTGCGTGCGTGCGTGTGTGAGATTTTGTTTTCTCCACTCATGTGTAAGAGAGTTACGGCCCAGCTGTCCTGGGCGGAAATAATAATGAATAAGTGCATAGTGAAAATGTGATGCATGTGTTGCGCACCACCGAATCCATCATCCCTCCTTAATAGATTGTATTTCCAATTTGCTTTCACGCCCGTCTGGCTAAAAAACACCTCGTCACTTATTTTTGAACGCGGGCCGTAATAAAACCAGACGTCTCGACCAGTCGGTTGTTTTGTTGTGGGGGGGTTCAGTCTTTTTTTTAAATGACTTTTTTTTCTAAAAACACATGATCTTTACAGTGTTTTCACTTAAGACTACATGTTTATTGTACAAAGTAGTAAGATTATGACCTTTTCTTGAAAATCATTCTTGTAATTACAATTTTTTGCTTCTGCAGGATGATGAGGAGTTGCACCCTAATGGGTGCCCGTGTTTATTTTTACATTGCAGTTTTAAATTCCAATTTAGCTAATCCGACGTCCTAATGATCTAAAAATAAAGGAGAGCTCATTATAACCACACAGGGCCTCTCTCATTAGCGGCCATTGCGTAAACAAATATTTGTCATGTGGGCACACATTCACCGCTTTTGATTAATCTGACTTCAAAACATTCAGCGCGCGCATGCACGCTAGTGCAGATAAGGCATACCTTCAATAAATATTGCCCTCAAACGAATGCCATGAAAAAGAAAAACGGGCGGTATGGAAAGTGAATCAGTTTATAGACGCTGATCCCATCTGAACTCTGTTGCTAACCAAAACAGCAATACCTACCTTGATTTTATGCTTAATTACCAGTAGGCATGATCTCAGTAAAGCCGCTCCAACGCTTGTTGGACCCCGGTGGTCCGATTTGCAAAGCGCTCCCCCGGTCAGTGGAAAGTTATTACAGGCCATCTTTATGCTGCTAGTTTGCATTCAAACAGCATGTAAAGCCACACAGCAGCTGTCAAATTAGCGCTGGGCTAATATTTATTGAGCGAGTGGCCATATTCCCGCTTTGTGTTTTTGCTTGGTCCAACAAAAGCTCAGTTATTGTGGGCTTTAAGGGTTATAAGAGTCACACAAGAGGGGAGGAGAGACCAGTTACTGTTTTTACACTTAAATTTTGTGATATTATATTCACAGGGGTTAGTGGCCAAGGTTGTCATGACTTGAGTCATGCAGGAGTAATGTTTGGGTCTGGTCTCATCATCTGGGGTCACGCCTGGGTTAAGTTTGAGTAGAGTTCATGACCGTGCGCCAGAGTTCACGACCCGTTACGTGTCTGTTTTGGTATTGATGTAACAGCATCCAGTTTCAACTGGTTTTAGGCTATATGATATCTGGGCTATATGATGTTTGTTGATGTCAGGAACTATCTGTATTTACGGAGTCAACAGCCAATCAGAGAATTCCAGGTCAGTACTAGTACTCACATGTCTAGCCACAACCAATGAGATTGATTGGCTGTCTATTTAAGGGTCTGAGTATTGTGTGTGTTTTGCCGGATTATTGCTCAACTGTTCCTGTGTACCGCCCTCTTAGTTTCTGCCTCTCAATGTGAATAAATAAAGACTTATTTGTGTGTGCGTTTGGGATCCTACCTCTCAGCACACAACAATGGTGGTCCACCACAAACATAAAAAAAAAATTGAAAATAGTTAGGCACGTCCTCAGGTCAATGTGAATGTCCACGTTTTGTTGCAGTTTTCATTCCAAGTGGTCTCTAAATGTACACTGTCAAAAATAAATAAATAAATAAAAAATAAAAAACAAGACAGGCCAATTCAATTACAGACCAGCAAAGAACAGAACAGACGTCTGACACTTTTTTCCCGGCAGCAAACAAATGTAGACTCTTAAGACTTACTTCTGAGGGGTGGGGAAAAATCATAACTGGATGATTTTGAGCACTTTATTGAAAATGCTAGCGCTTCACCACACTTTTAAAAAAAAACTCCTTTGCAAAAGGAGGTTGGTGAGTGATCTTTGGATTTTACACTGTGATATTGACTTTTGGAGTGGGTTTTGTTTGAAACTATTTCAATCCAACTTTTTAGACTTTCGTCACCCTTTTTCAAAGTTTCTGCTAAAAAAGTACATTGTGAGGTCTTGTTACAAACATGTTTTCTTTGGTTATTTTCTGTTGAAGTGGAGGCGATGCTGCTCCAAACAGTCGGATTGCCTCTTGGATTATGAAAACAAAATAGTGGCAGCGTCATCTTTGGTTCAAAAAGGTTTTGTGTGGAAATTGGGGCTGCAACTCATGATTATCTTAATCATCGATAATGTTAATTATCTGCTGAATAAGATGGGGAGAATTTTTTTTATGTCCATCCCTTGATTAAAAAACAGGATATTATTTCCAAAACACAAACATGATGACCAGTCTGTCTGCTTTCAAGGAGGACTCCAGAAATCGGATAATATTTACTGTTAGCTTAATTGATTAGCTGCCGATCAATCGCTCCACCTCTAGTGGAAATACAGCGGTTCCTTGAGATCTGAGTTTAATCCATTGTGTGGCCATGCTCATAATGCTGCCACCACCAAGCCAAAGCCCTACTAAACACATTTTTACATTGATAAAACATGCATGCAAAACGTGACGAGCTTTTGAGCACGGAAAAGGCCTGAAAACGGGAATTGGTAGAATGCTTCATGGCCTTATTTTTCCTTGGCTACTTTCTACTACTTGACAGCGAAGTGTTTATTTTAAAGCAGTTCATCCAAAACAGTAGCACTTTGCAAACCTTGAAAAAGCGCAACCTTGCACAGTGAATCAGGAAAAAAAAAAAAAAAAAAAAAAAGACATTTTGAGTAAACTGACACAAACAACCAGGAAAGTACAATTTCAGCAAAGGTGGGTAGAGCAGCTAAGAAAAAAAGATGTACTGCTACTTTGGAAATAATATGACTCAAGTAAAGTAAAAAGTAGGCTTCCGAATAAGTGAGAAAATCCGCAACGTATTTCCTCAAGTTGAAAGTGGAATTCTTGTAGGCTGAAATGTGGACATTTTTAGGCAGGCACACTTATTGTCATGTCTGGGGTCACGCCAGGGTTAAGTTTGAGTTCATGACCTGTTAAGTTGGGTTCATGACCGTGGGGTCAAGTGTCTGTTATGTACTGATGTAACCAGCATCTATTCTCGACTGGTTTTAGGCAATGTGAGGTTATGTGATGTCAAGGGCTATGCGATGCCTTTAATCCCTTTACCTGGTCAACAGCCAATCAGATAATTCCATGTCAGTCCTGTTACCCACATGTCTAGCCACAACCAATCAGATTGATTCCTTGTCTATATAAATAAATGGTAAATAAAGTAAGTAAGTTTTTTTTGTTTTTTTTCATGCTGACATCGTTATAATCCAAACTTTCTCAGTATATGTATATTTTTATTTATTTATTTTTGGGGTTGTCAGGTTTCCACCCTTTTTTTTCTATGTCTTGAAAGTTTATCATCATTTTTGGGAGAATTTTTAGGCTCTGTTCTTTTTTTTTTTCCCCAATGCATTTCCAATATTCTAAAATATTTGGATTGAGAAATAAAACAAGAAAAGAAAAAGGAAACTTTAAAATCTCGCACATCCTTGGAGCTTTTTTGGTTGAAGCTTCGAAAATCAACCTTTTCGCTTTGGCTTCATCGACTCGTGACAAAAAAAAAAAAAAAAATGCTAATATCCACGAGGTTCTGCGGTATAAAGAGAGACGAGTCATGTCCGCCCAACTTGGACATGTTAGGACCACCCGAGGAGTTGAAAGGGAGGGTAAAAAGCTCGGCGGGCGATGCGGCGAGGCAACTGCGGCAGACGCTCTCGCCGCCTCGCATTCCCCTTTGGAAAGCACAGCGGAACATCCGAGATCAGCCTGAGGCTGCTGTGGGAGAAAGAAGCTCAGTGGCGGGACTACAAAAAATAAGGCTGGTGAAGGATGTGGTGTGGCCGCGATGAGAGCCGAGAAGGCCTGCAGCGGTCGGTATAATTAATCCTCAACGGGAAGACGAGCAGAAGATGTGGATGGGTAAAGACTAAAGACAGGCTAAGTGTGATGGCAGCTTTGGAGAGCGGGGGGGGGGGGGGGGGGGGCAAGAAGGTTTTGCAGCAGTTAGCATTAGAAGAGAGCTAAGTTTCATCAGTTTTCACAAATCTATTCAAAATTGTAAGTAATTTAGCTTTTTTTCAACATGGGCCTGGTTGATCTCTTTTGCTCTGCTGCAACCTGCTGGCCGTTTGTGTAATAACTACCATTTCTGCAACCGTTCTTTGCAGTTGAGAGGCTCCATCAAAGCCTTCTGTATGCTCTAGCATTAAAAAAAAAAAAAAAAACGTATAAATGCGTCTTTGGTACACATAAAACATAAAAAAACAAAAAAACAAAACGAATTTACACGTTATTGGGAGCAAAGGAGTTAATATTTATTGTCATGAATCGCTCTGCTTTGCCACATCCAATATGGCTGCAGTCAATTTTTCCACACCGATAACCCTGAACTCAACTTACTTAATGAATTCACCTTGACCGGATTGTTACAAGTTATAAAAGCGTTGCATGTTGAAGGACACCTAATTCTAGTTTGTCGGAAGCCGGACAATTCCTGAATTCCCTGAATTGCGCGTACGAGGCTGCGCTGCAAAAAAAAACAACAAAAAAACAAGTGATGTTAGGAAAGCGTCTGTGGTGTTGTTAGGCAAAGCAACAGCTGGGAGCATCCAAGTCGTCTCGGCATGTCGCAGTCTGCCAATTGCCGGCGTCACCACAGGTTCTCTCTTTCCATTCACAGCATGCGAGTTTGTGTGCTTTTTAATTACCACTGTTGCTAATAAAACAGCAATTGCCACTGTTACGGGAACATGGTTAGATGAAGCAAGTCGGTGTCGATGAATATCATAAAGGCAGGAACGCACGGCCGATCCTGCTGTATCGCAGCCTCAAGTGTCAGACTGCAACGTACAATGTTGTTTTCCTCGAGTTAGCCCAAGATAAAGCATCGCCTCCCGTAACCCGCTTCCACGGCCCTCTATCTCCTCGGCCTTATTCCCTGGCCCGTGCTCTAAATCAAACGCGGCGTACCTTTTTTATTAATAGCCTGTCAGCAGAGTTAACATTTGTTTCATGTGTATTCATCTGAACAGCTTTTACAAATAGCCCGCCGCTTGTGAACCCGCTCTTGAAATATTGGCCGTCTTTTTTTCTTTTTTTCTTTTTGCTTCCCTCCTCTCCTCATGAATTTCAATGACAGAGGGAATATACAGTATGTTTATGTATGGCTGAGTGTCGGCAGAGATGCTGCTCTCCGCCTCGGGGCAGGAATAAAACAAAACAAAAGAAAAACGACCATTATTTAGAACGCAAAAAAACACAACAGAATTGTTTGTTAAAATGAGGAAATAGAATCGTAATTTCGTGTATTTGTGGTGTTGACTAAGATTTTAAGGCATGTAACAGTCAGACAAGTAGAAATAGAAGCTAATCACTGAAATAAAGGAAAAGTACTCAATGTTATTTTAGTTAACTAAAACTAATGAAAAAACTCAAACTAAAATTCAAAAAAATAATTTCGTTTGCAAAATAAAATAAAAACAAAAATGCTTTTTTTAAAAACGAAAACTAGCAAAGTACGTTTTATGTTTACAACATTAACTAATTAGAGCAAAAATGTCCTTCGTTTTAGTTTTTGGTAATTATTTTAACGCATGAGCCTGCGGGGATGATTTTAAATGTTATTTTTAAGTAGATTTATTCTGATATTAACCGGAATAAGGACATTTGAAAGTGAACTCTTCGTTTGTTGAATCTGTTGCCTTTCGGTTATTTTTGTTATCTTCTGGAGTTGGATCCTAAAAACGCAGACACAAATAAGACTAACTCTTTATTCACATAAACTTCGAGAGGCGTAGAACAAACTTGACTATTGAGAATCATGAGACGCTAAGCTAACTTGGGCTGTGGAGGTGCACAGAGAAACAGAGGTAATAATCCGACAAAAAAACAAAACAAAACACACAAACAAACAAACAAAAAACACTTTTCTTTTCTCAGACAGGCTTATATAGACAGCGAATTAATCTGATTGGTTGTGGCTAGACATGTGGGTAACAGGACTGACATGGAATTATCTGATTGGCTGTTGACGAGATAAAGAGATTAAAGATTCCTGACATCACATAGCGTCTTACCAGTTGAAACTAGATGCTGGTTACATCAGTTCAAAACAGACACTTGACCTCATGGTCATGACCCAACCATAACCCTTGCATGACCCTAGTCATGACAATTTTCTGAAATGCTATTAGCTAAGCTAACAATATGATTCCAAAGTGCCCAAAACAAAAACAATCATAAATATTGGAGTGGCGTCTTACACGATATCAAGTGCGGCATTATCGCTCTCAGCGCTGTGCTGTGAGCCGTTCGACTTCATGTTGTGAAAAGTGAGTGGTCGCCCAGCGTGGACACTTCCAGAGAGAAACTGACAAATAAGATAGCGGAGGACACAATCTATTTCTATCAGATAGAAAAGAGCGGTCTGGATACAAATGTGCACACAGGCACAGAGAAAAAGAACAAGCTGATTTCTTTTTTCTTTTTTTTCTTTTTTTTTAAGGGCGGCGGAATGGGAAATAAATGTGACAAAGTTTTGCAACTTCCCATTTTGAAAGACAAACACAGCAATGAAATGCGTTGCAGATCCAATCAGTGATAGGACTGCACTTCAAACGATTTTATCTTATATATTATTATTATTATTATTCCACTTCACACAACTTTTTACGTGAACAGAATTTTGATACTCAAAGATGATGTTTAGTTTTACTCTAAGAATCATGAAATGCATTTAAAAAGTGATATACTGTACAATCAGAATACAGGCAATCCTAATGAGGAAGAAAAGAAGAAAGCATTTTTATTTTTTTTTAGAAAAATGAAATCGGATGAAAATTAGTTGTATTTTTACTCAAATACTTAAAATCATAAAATCATAAAATCAGTTTTACATGAATAAAGCTCATTTGTAAGTTTACAAGAACAAAGATTTATTTTTTCCAAGAAAAATCAAAATGTTGGGCAATAAATTTGTGATTTTTTTTTAATAAAAACAATTTTAATCTAACAAAATAAGTAATTCTCTTAAGCGCTAAAGTTCTAACCTTACAAAAAGTTGACATTTAAATGAGAATGAAGTTTTAAAGTTGTCATATGAGAATTTGTAAATATTGTATTTTTGTTAGCCAATCATATTGGGATTGCAAGGATTATTATTATTATTATTTTTTAACATGGGCAAATTTGGGATTTTTCAAGAAAAGTTGTGATACAGTAAAGCAGGAAAGAAAAAGAAAGGATAGCAAATTGTATTGTATTGTACAAAATGTATTTTTTTTTCCAACAGAATTTAAGTATCAAGTCGGGTTTTTTTTTAAACCCCAAAACTTCTTGAAAAAACCCCCAAAACAAAACTAATGCCTAACTAACCCCACTAAGAGTTTTCCACAAATAAAAGGAGTTTGGCTCCCCGGGTGGGAAAGGTTAAAATATATATATTTTTTACATTTTAACAAAACCAGGTTAATCTGCGGTTGCTGAACCGTGAGAGTATGAAGACCACTGTGCTTGAAAGAAGAAAACTTCTTTGGACACAAACGGACGGGTGAAGTACGAAAATTTCCATATCACCGTCCCACCATTGCTGCATTGATCATTGGTAGCGATATTAGCGAGCTAACTCGAGCCTTTCGCACAGAGACGCAAACCTTCGGCATTTATCCTTCGCTTCTTTTTACACAGAACGCGGCAACGGTGATCATTTGCCACAATTGCGTTTGTGATCATGACATCAGATAATTAGATGACATCATCGCCAGCGTCAGGTGTGACTTCTTGTCTGACGACATCAATTGCTTTCGATACAACATGGGATGAAGCGTCAGAGACGGATGCGAAACCTCCTTCGGGGCGGAGGCGACGGCGCGGCACATCCATCTCACGGCGGGCAGGTTTTATCTCAGCGCCAAACGAGCACTTTCTCACTTTGATGGCCGTTTGGACGCGCTACGCTTGCAGGGCGGCGGCCTTAAATCTGACGCTAATGGACAAGCGCTCGCCGTTCGCTCGGCTCCAATGGACTCCCTTCTGCATGCACGACGTTCGCTCGAGCGCCATCAACGTGAACGCGGTGTTTGGATATACGTTTTACGACTGTGGGCGAGGCTTACGCAAACTTTGCCGTTAGACTGGTGGCAAATTCGAGGCCTGCGGGCAAAATCTTAAGTCATGACTCTAAAAAGAAAATTGTTGAAGCAATTTCTGATTACAAATTGAACTGTTGACTAACTTAAAAAAAAAAAAAATCACTTCTATCAGTAACACGATTGAATTATGTTAGTCCAAAGTGAATATATAAGTTTAATTAATTATGAGTTCATATTTTGGATTGAGTCTCTTTGGATTAATTTATTTCAGGTGATTCCATTACATTTAATGAACTCATAATTGATTAAACTTAATGTATTTACTTTGGACTAACTTAATTAAATGGTATGTTTCCAATTGAAGCGATTATTTTAAATTGGTCATCAATTCGATTTGTAATCTTTCTTACATTGGTGCAACACTTCTCTTTTTAGAACAATCACATTTGAGTTGTATTTAACGTTTTCATACAATATTTATTCTGGGAGATTTTTATGGCCTTACTGTACCAAATGTGACCAGAACCAGAACCTTAAAACAAGGACCTGACACTGATACTGATTGTTTTTGGGCTGATATTTGGCAGAATTTAAATTCAGATAATTGATTATTAACTGGCCAAATTAAAAACAACAAAAAAAGGAAATATAATGAATAAAATAATTTATTTTTGGGTCCCTTTATACTTACAATAAAGATGAATTACAGGCAGAACATTTGATAGTTTTTACAGTACGTTGTCCTTTAATATTTAACTCTATAAACAAGGTGAAGCAGCATTTAGTTGTTATGCTGCATGCATTTTCACTTTACATTCTTTTTGTAATATTAGAAAGCTACTTTTGACTTTTGAATGTCTTTGACTCTTGTTTGGAAATGCTTTCAATGATGTCACTGTATGTTCTGTTTGTAATTTTTCTTTCCACCAATCCGTTTTTCCATGAAAAACGGGGGTTCACGTGTTGTAGGGACCAACCTGTGATCTATTTTTTTTTTCAGTTAAGGGCAAAAACATCACTTGATAACCCTTCCGCTCATCTGTGCATGTCTGAAAACAAAGTGATCTGATTTCACGTTTTCTTTCCTGATGACCCTGCAGCACGTTGTTTACATGCACAGAAGAACTCTTTGACGCTTCATGTCCAATACGCTAAATTATCATGCGCGAGTCAAGTGACAGGGACGACGATTCTGATTTATGTAAAAGGCGAGCGGCGACCGTGTTCCATTTTCTAAATGATGCGTAGTCGGTCACTTTTTTTTTTTCCCGCCGATGGCCCCGCATTCGTTCTTGTGTAAAATACACGGCACAAGCCCCGACCTGGCCGGTGAACAACGCGGCCTGGTCTCGGTAACGAATAGTGCAGCGCTTACGTTGATGGTGATCGCATTAGCGGTCTGCGAGGGAGACAAGTAAGCATGACGGAATGAGGTTATGCTTAGGACGGGATTTTTATTTTGCAGTTGGAGGAAAGTGAGGGGGATGATATTTGATTCGTCGTCAGCATGAGAGATCCAAAACAAGAACCGTGGAATTTGTTCTTTTTTTTCTTTAACCCCCGTCTGGCATTGTTCGCTTGTACTCGTGGGCGTCACGAGTACTCGAAAAAAAAAAAAAAAAAAGACTGCTATCGGCCCGACTCGACCATCCCTAATCAACAGCATAATGCTACCCTGTCACACTATTTCTAAGCATTGAATTATCAGTATGAAGTTAACATATTAAACGTTATGAGGCAAATAAGTCGCTGTAAGTACACATGTGCCAATTACACAACTTAAATAGAAGTCACGCATCGGTGTTTATTATTATTATTACATTTTATTTTTTTTTACGTTTTTACGCGTTTATTACCTTCGCAAGGTGAGAAAAATCGAAGGCGATTCCAAGTATGCTCGCTCAAAATATATATATATTTTTTTTTGTAATCAATAAGCACTAAATGAATCCAAACATCCCACAGGTATTCCCCCGCCCCCACTCCATTTTTAAATTTTAGAGCTGGGCATACAAGTTTGTCTTCATTAAAGCGTTCGGGTTCTAAATGCCAACGCTGCAGCTGAGGGAACGCCACGGGAAGCTCATTAAAGAGCTTTAACATAACACTTTGGCGAGGTTATTGCCAAGGATGTCATTTTAAAGTAAATATCACATTTGATTAGCTGATGATTAGCTTTGCCGGCTTACTGCGTATTTGACAAAGAAACGAGACTTGGGCTTTTGGTCTCGTAGCGTTAAGACTTCTTCTTTTCTTTTCTTTTTTATGGAATAAATATAAAACTTATTTGAAGAAAATATTTGTAATCTTGTCACATACTGTTTGGTCCATTACTGCGCGCAGCACGTTTCATAAAAGCAACAGTGGACCACTAGGCGAGGAAATGAGTTTTAGAGAACAATAGAAGACTCGGAAAGTACCGCTAAGTACAGTAGTAAAGATTGAGCGCATGAATGAGATAATAATTTTTCTTTTTTTCTTTTGTTAGGCCAAAAAATTTTATTTTATTATTTTTTTAAAACAAGGAATTGACCTTGCCGTTCCAATACTTTTGGAGGGGATTTTACACTAGAAATCCCCAAGATTCTATTGCAGCCATAAAATGTTAAATCCCTCTCCTGCAAAATAACACAACTGGAATTATCCTACTGCAGTTCTTAGTGGCTTAATTTTACTATGATTTTTTTTATTTTATTTTTTTTAAGTTGGTTGCCAGCATATTGTTTTCCACTTTGCAGAGACGACCAACGAGGCGAGCGAGGCGGACGACTTCCAAGCCAGTCCAGTAATGAAACCGCTAAAACAGGCAGGTAAGCCGAGTTCAAGTCACGGGCAGGCGGAAAAACTGGCGGGATTTAAAAAAAAAAAAAAAAAAAAAAAAAAAAAAAAGAATAAAAGAAAAGTCAAGTGAGCTAGCTACAGACGCGCGCTGGTGCCAACTGCTTAGCGTCGTCAAGGGACGTGGCTCATGATGCCAAGTGAAGTTGAAACCTGGAAGTGGCTCTTTCCAGGAGAGCAGATGCTCGGCTAATGACGACGAGAGTGACTCGCGGAACACGACTTGCTGGGAGGAAAATGCACATTTACATACGATTATCCACAGGATACATCCGATCATTTTCTATACAGTGTCTTAAAACCATATTTTCTAGTTTTTTTGTTTTTTGTTGTTGTTTTTATATATAAATCGTCCTTCACTTGAGCAATTACAAAAATGAGCACAATAGACGACCACTATTCATGGTGGATAGGCAGCAGCAGGCTCACGAAGAGCAAAAATCTGCGTATGATTGATGCTCATTGAAAGCCAATTCGGGGGAATAAATAAAAAATAAAAAAAATTAAAAATTAAAAATAATTAAAAAAAACAAAACACTGATAAGCCTCCAATGTGCGTTTTTGTATGAAACTAAATAAATAAATAAATCAATACTGGTGCGAAAAATATCTTCATTCAACTAGGTAGTTTATTTTTCATATTATTGCAATATTTTTCCCCTAAAAAAAAAACTTAATATAATTCTCCCAGAATTTTTAATTATTTAATTAACTAACTCGTTTGCTTCCAAAAACGTATAAATACGTTCTATTTTAAAAAAATTTAAGTGTCCCAAAAATATATTTATACGTTTTTTTTGTTTGTTTTTTTTATGCTCGAGCATACAGAAGGCTTTGATGCAACCTCTCTACTGTAGAGAACGGGTGAAGCAATGGTAGTAATGGTGGTAATGTTACAAAAACGGCCAGCAGGTGGCAGCAGAGTATAGTAGATCAACCAGGGCCATGTTGTAAACAAGCTGATTCCCCCACAATTTTAAGCAAATTTGTGAATAACGATGAAACTTAGCTATATCCGAATGCTAATTGCTGCAAAACGGAAACAGATAGAAATATCTTCTTTTTTTTCCCCCCCTGATAAAAGAAGAGACTAATCTTTATTTTGGTAGGTCCCATGTTATGATAGCACTGGAACACAATATTTTGTAGGCCTTGCCAAATCAGTCAAAATCCAGTAAAACAGCCGGGAGCGAAGGGAGTTTGCTTCAGTGAAAATGGCTGGGAGTGAATGAGTTAATAAATTAATGTATTAATTAATTTATTTATTTATTCGGGGAGTTGAATAATTTTGGAAAATTACAATTCTCAAAACGTTTTTCCAAGAAAATTATTTATTTCCTCTAAGTAATCTCTCCGCAAATCTACAAACCAGCGACGATGTGACCCACAACACTACCAATGACCTGAATTGAAGAAAGATGATTGGATGATGAAAATAGCCGCTCTCCAACAAGCAGCTCATAAAAAGAGAAACCCGAGCCATTCTTTATGACGGGTCGTTAGCTGGGCATTAATTAGTATTAGTTCTGGTCTGGCTCCAAGTGTCCTCGGCAGAGGACGCATCAATTGGCCACGGCGCTACGCAGCCCAATTAGGCCTTGCAGGGCAAATGGGCCTCTGGAGGGACCTTTTGTTCTCCACGCCGGCGCTGCGGTCGCCATTAATACGACACGCAAACGCATTATTAACACAAGCCAAATGTTGCTGACTGGTCAACGGTGTTAATGCTCTTCATCAAGCAGGCCTGACATCGGGAGGAGTTTGTTTACTTTGACTATTTTAACTAGAAAGTGAACACTAAACATCAACCTTGTCCCAAACACGCAGACACAAATAAGAGTTTAACACATTATTCGCATAACGTCGAGAGGCATGGAACTAACTGGACTAGACCAGAAACAACGAGAAGGCATCGAGGAACAGAGGAGCAGGTGGCCAGATGGAACAGAGGTAATAATCCGACAAAAACACACGCTTCTCAGACAGGCTTATATAGACAGCGAATCGATCTGATTGGCTGTGGCTAGACATGTGGATAACTGGACTGACTTGGTATTATCTGATTGGCTGTTGAGCAGTTAAAGAGATGAAAAATTCCTGACATCACATAGCATCTTACCAGTTGAAACTAGATGCTGGTTACGTCAGTTCAAAACAGACACTCGACCTCAGTTCAGACACTTGATCACACAGGCATGACCCAAACATAACCCTTGCGTGACCCTAGTCATGACAGTAAACATAACCCTTGCATGACCCTAGTCATGACAAAACTTTTGTTGCCCAACTCACAATTTCGCACTTTAGTAGTGCCCATTTGTCTTTTTTTTTTTCAAGCATCCTAAAATTCCCAACTTCCCTTGAAAGAATCTTTTATTTTTTAACAAAACGTTATATGCACGATTGTGACTTCATTAGAAGGGATGGCTTTTTTTCTTCTTAATGTTACACATGCTTTCTTGAAAAATAGCACTTTCCTCAAATACATTGTACCTTGACAAAACCCTGAACAGTCATCTTAACACGAGGGAAGGGGGAAAAAAAACATTCCATGTGGTTCATCGTTCACACCATATGTGTTACGTGCCTTAATTAAGTGTAGTACCATGCTGTGCCACAACATGCTGGGCAGCAATGAGTTAACTGGAACAGATGTAGTTTAAGAGCAAGAAGAAGAGACAAAGAAGGTCCCCAACTACTGTAAACGTGTCGTATGATCTGTTTAAATGTGGTGTTTCTCCAAGTGCTAAATAAACAGTCCACAACATTTATACTAATTTTCTATGGCATTTCACATTGCATGTATGCATTAAACTACGTGACATTTGATCGACCATAGTTTGGTTGGTAGATTTAAAAAGCCTACACAGTCACACTGAAACCTGTTTAATTTGGCTCCAAAAAAAACAAATCCTGTTAAACAAATGACTGAAACGTCAACAGTTTCTCTTAATTGCAGCGATGATTGACACTTTTCTAATCTTGCATTCTTTCCTACTTCAACATGTCCTTCATGGACTCATCACATTTTCGCAAGCAATCCTCGCAAAGCAAACGTCGTGATTAACGCAGATGTCTCCGCCGCGTTGGCCGACGTTGACGCGCAGCAGATTGGACTATGATGTCCCGCGGTTCCCCCGTGCTTTGCTCAAATGGAATTGCTAAACATTTGGCGTCACTTTGTTGGATGAGAGCATGACAGCTAAGCATATGGCTGCTTTTTTTCCCCCACTCATTTTTGATCTGCATTTATTTAGTGCTTTCATGTGAAGAACAGTGTAACGCAAGGTTGAACATTTTGCGGGCTCACAAATACATGCATCCATATGCACACATCTACATATACTGTATAAATACAGACAGACAGACAGACAGAGAAAAGCCCTGATGAAAAAAAGAATTGACCCCCCCCCCTTAAAAAGGGCTTGTAATTGCATATAGATACCACAAGATGGCAGTAAGGCACTAAAAATGGAGGGCATCATAGATCACCATGCATCAAGTACGTAGGCAATCATGGTACATAATGACCTACCTTCCAATGAGGTTCACCAATAGTATTAGCTAGAGTATACAAACTAGCACAATATTAAAAAGAAAATCAATAATGACTATGCCTGGGTTTCATAGTACATGAAACCGAGTTTGTGGGTACGTTTTTGATCCTGATTTTGCTATTGCAAAAACTTCAATTTACACAAATTGGTGGACATTATCGCCACCTGCAGGACACGTTTTCTCTGCCTTGGAACTTTGCAATCATGTAGAATTATTTTTGCACGTTTTTTTTTCTTCTCCTTAGTTCTCCAGCTTTTAAAAACAACTTATATTCACTGCACTTTGGCCTTTTGACAACCATGTATTTTGTCCACTCTGCGACCTTTCTGCCATTTTTTAAATGTCAAGGGATCACCGCAGATGGCATTAGACTGCATTATTATTGGGTACAGTCTAACATTAAATTATAATGAGCACATTGGCTATTATTACTCTACAGTGAAGCCTGCAGACATTGCACAGCGAAATGCAGACATCGTAAATTTGAACCACCATAATAAAACCATAGGAGTATGTCCATACCATATAAATACATGTACCCGTAATAGTAGTATTAAGGATTTACATTACAACCTTGAGAAGAGCAGCATTCCAAGGGCAGCAACATGGAAGCAGGCACTACTTCTTCAAACTACAGCGTCATCTAGTGGTCATTTCTGGTAAGACATGCAGAGAATAACTACAGAAAAAAAAGGTGAGACATGGTAGTAAGCATGCATTAATGGCTCACTATTAGTAGAGTATCATCAATTTTAACTTACTTTATGTCAGGATTAAAACCATTTTGTGGAACTGTGGCCTCCTCTTTACAGTTAGGTTGAAAAGTTGACATAGCAAAACGTCTGGGATGTCAGTCTCAGGCAGTCTGGAACATCACACTATGAAAAGTACATTTATGAAAAAAACGAAAAAAACAAAAAAACACAACGCTTGAGTTTGCATTTTATTTAGTCCATCTGGAAATTTGTACATTTTTCTCTCAAGATTTAAAAAAAAAAAAAAAAAAAAGATGAGCGTCATCCACTTGGCAGCTCATTATCACAAGAAAATCAGGGGGATCAAAAAGTCTAATGAAGGTGGATTTTTTTTTAGGCATGTTAAAAAAAAAAAAGATACACGTAAATTGAAATCGACATAAAGAAAAAAATATGTACAGCTTTGACAGCACACGTTTGGGATGTTTCACAGGTTAGTAAGGCCATTTTGTGTTCCTGTTCCCGACGATAGTAACCAGCCTGAAACAAACCTAAGAGGGGTCGGAAATGAGGCATATGGACCGTGGAAACATTCTACGTTCAGAGAATATGATGCGAAAATAAATTAGTGATGACTTTTACAGTTCGTTAGTATGCGTACCTGATTTTTTTGATACCTTTCGCATAACTTACAGAAAAAGTGGCGGCGTTGTTGTAAAAGCTCACAGTAAACACATCCGATAATCACCATAATTAACAACAACGGTGCGTCGTCACCATACTGGCAGGATTCCATCCTGCAGAATCTGCGCACCTTCCGAGTTGAACATGCTAAATATTCCATACAAATAAAAAGGACACTTCTTACGATCTATATACATAACACTTTTTTGTACAGTCATCCGCCACGTCGACGGAGTCCGACCACAAGGGAAACTCAAACCGAAGCCCTTGATGACACTTACGAGTTCCGTCTTTTTTTTTTCCCTCGATCACGTTCCCGTCGGTGTTTGCTACTAGCGTCTTTCAAACAGTGGTGATAGAAAAACCCTGCGAGTAGAAGTTGACAAATGATCGTGGTTGGCCCGCTCGCTCCGCCCACTTCTGCAAAATCCCGCCGGCAGTGCAAAAACTAGAAGATGGCGGAGTGGCTACGGAAACGCCACCAAAGACGAGAAGTTCGGGTGTGATAACAACCCCCCCAAAAAAAACAGGTCACTTGGCTCCTTTGGATGGCGTGTCCGTCTCTGTGGATTGACGGCCGTCGCTCCAGGCCTCGCGGGTGCTCTTGAGGGCTTGCGTCCGTTGCTGGTCCACAACCACGTAGTCCACGCGCTCGTCCGATGCCGCCATGCCGGAGCCGTTGCTCTTCATCTAAATTAGGAAGGTGGGACGGAAGCGCAGAAAATGGGGACAAATGTAGGGGAAAAGTCAGTGGTTTGAAGTGATTTCCATAAACTTGAAAATCAATACATATTCTAGGGTCCCAACCAATTAATTGGCCGATATTAGTTCTTTTAAAATCAGCAAAAAAAAAATTTTAACAGTACACAAAGCAGACAGCTTGTATAACAGTGTAAATTTTCTGTGTCAAGTTGTCCGACATAAATTTGAGAGCTGCAATTGCAATAACACTGTGATGCCTTGAAACCGCCATATGTTTGCTCACATTTATCACACCGTTAGAATTCAGCCTACCTTCCGGGGTGGAGTGGACTTGCCGGAATCCAGGTCCAAATCCAAGTACTCCACCTGCTTGTCTCCCTTGGGCTTCACCATCGGGCTACTCCCCCCATCCACTGTCATCGGTGCGCCCAGCTTTGTGCTCTGCAGTCACAAAAATAAAATAAAAGAAACATTGTCTCATTGACAGATGTGGGGAAAAAAAAAAGTCAGCTCCAGTGACGGAAATTTTACTCTTGTGCTGTCACAATAACAACAAAAAGAATTGTTTTGGATGAGATATTTGAGAATGAAAACTATTAGCAGTAATTCTACTACTGAGTTGTTGTGGAATAGTACAGTGCAACCTCAAAAGCCAAACAATTTAATTTGTCATTACATAACATTGATTATCCAAATATTTTTAGTTAAATACTTTATGATAGCAAAAAAAAATGTATACTCACTTAAAATGTTTGCTTTTGTTCTTGTTTTTCTTATCTTATTCTTTACTGCATGACCAATTTCTGTTTCATGTACAGCACTTCGTATACAGCAATGCTTGTTTTAAAGTGCTTTATAAATAAAGTTGAGTTGAGTTGAGTCTGACCCCGGAATGGATGAATTCAATCTCCCTAATTTTCTAAAGCTAGGGAAATATTATTTTCCATTACCGCACAAATGTTACTTTAAAAACTGTTAGTACCAGTTAATAAATGTTTTATGGTGGCAAAGGTGTGACCAAGGAGAAAATTAATTCAATTTCCACAATTTCCAGATGGGGGAAATTCTATTAAATTACAAATGAAAATTGTTTAATTTTTGCACTTGTGTGACAGTTACTTAAGAAAGCGAAAATGTTTACTCTCAAAAAATATTTTGTTGTTGATAAAGGTTTTATGATGGCGACAATTTCACATAAGGATTGATGATTTATTTATTTATTTATTTATTTTTAATCTAAATCAAAGAAACTTTGTCCAACTTCTGGTTGTTCCACTGTAACTAGAAATAGGAAATAGATGAAATGTGATCATCAATCGAGATGTGATCATTTTGATTTTTGTAATCATTTGCAGTTCCAAAATGATGCTGACCTTTGTGCCATTGTGACAACACTTGACATATGCGGACGTTGATGTTGTGTTAATTGTGTAAACTACATGTAAGGTGGCGTCATTACAACTATGGGGTGGTGACTAGTCCGACTAATCAACATGCGTGCAGCTAACACCCATAAAAAAACAACAACAACAACAACAACAACAAACACCCAAATGGTGGCTCTGATATGTTCCAACCTGGCAACCCTGCTCACCTCCTCTACGGTGTCAAGTTCCTCCACCTCCCTCTTTACGGGGGTGATGGGGACCGTGCAGTAGAAGGACTCCTCTCTACGCAAAGAAAAGCGGGCGGAAGGGACGTCGGAGGAAAAAGGAGAAGAGCAGGTAAAACAAATGAAGGCAAAGAAATGAAGAACTTGAGGGATTACTGCACAGGAAAGAAGGTGGTGAGTGGCTGGAAAAGGCGAACAAAAGGGTTAAAACAGGAATGGATGGAACATTCTACTTAACAGTTCACTGATGCGTTAAAAGACCTTCAATCAGGGACAAAAGCAAAACACACAAAAAAGATTTCTTCCAAGAACGGAAAACCTGAAAGGCAGAGGAAGGGAAATAGAGAATAAAAAAGGAAGCAGGGAGGAAAAAAAAAGGAGGAGTCCGTCTGGAGCAGCCAGTCATTTGTCCACCACGCTGTATTGTTTGGCTTTGGGAGATGAGCAGGGCCTCTAAAATTGGGATACGGTATAATAGGGAATGTCTATCATGTCAAGCCTACAATTTGAACGGCCATTTTAAGATCTGGTCTTCGACAAGAGTACAAATGTATTAAAGTATGTAGATATTTTGTGTGTTACATACTGGTTCATCTGACTGGTTCTTCATATTAGAGAGCATGGCTACATAATTCTCATCACTGTCCTCGGAGTCAGTGCTGGAGGCGGTGCTATGCACTGACGGGGGCCGGGCGGGCATGGGGAACCTAGAGAGACTGAGCAGCATTCACAATGTTTACACACAAACACAAACGCACACCCGCTACGGTGAACACAAAAACACCAGACCGCAAGAGCCCCTGCGACATTCAAGACAGAAATAGAGCTCGGTGTTACATAAGCGCCGGGGGGGATCCCCGGGATGAGCCGTGTCGTGGTCAACAAAGTCAACTACGGTACATGAATGCATGAAAGGTTAGTGGCTACTTTAGTGTCATCTACAGTGCTCTAAAAAAAGGAAAAGGATGTGTTCACATACAGTGTCTTTGCCTGCATAAACAAAACCAAAAATTCAAGAGGAAGAAAATGACCAAATATCATGCTTTACTTTGGAATGTCCAAAAAAACAAATCAACAATGCTAGACTATTTACAGCAAGTGGCAAAATGGCCACCCCTGAGATGGATAAAAACGAGTGGATTTTGCTGCTCAATTCATATTTCATAAATACAATGTTAATCAGAATACTGCATTTAGACTAGTGGAGGTGCATGGAACAGATTGTGAAGACATTTTTTGACTTGACCTTCCCCTTTAAAATGAATCCATCCATTTTCTGAACCGCTTGCTCCTCACTAGGGTCGCGGGGGGTGCTGGAGCCTATCCCAGCTGGCTATGGGCAGTAGGCGGGGGACACCCTGCCAGGCAACCGCAGGGCACACAGAGACGAACAACCACAAGCACACAATTCGGAGAGCCCAATTAACTTGCCATGCATGTCTTTGGAATGTGGGAGGAGACCGGAGTACCCGGAGAAGACCCACGCATGCACGGGGACAACATGCAAACGCCACCCAGGGAGGCGGATGTGCTAACCAGTCATTTATATGTTCAACAATTAATTGATGTTGTAATATACATAGGAAACGCAATGTTTTCATTTTTAAGAGTCTTCAACTGTCTCAATTGTGTGAACACACCCTTGGTTCTAGTTACTATTAGCGCCCTCCCACCACCCAAAAAATAATAATACATAAAGCATGAAAGATGCTTGCACACTTACTCCCGAGCGAAGGAGCGAGTAACGGGCGAGCGGACCGGCGTGCAGGGCTCCTCCCATTCGGGCAGTGGTTTGATCTCAAGTGGAGCGGGTTTTCCTGAAACGACGGACAACAGGGTCATTCACACCAAATGTGATGCGCAGAATAGAAGATATAAAACAGAAAAAGGAAATATTAGTGGGTTAATGGTGGTGTAGAGTATTTTGGGCCACTGAGTTATGTGACTCAACTTCATGTTAGTTCACTATCTTATGATTGAATGATTTATTTATGATTAATATTAAGCAATGCTAGAGGTAAATTTTAATTCATGTCAATTATAAGCAGAGTTAAGATATAGAGACTACTGTGTTGTGGTAAAATGTAGCAGTGACTGAAGTGAATAGGTTCCGTATTAAAAATATATATATATATATCACCGTCGCCATCCTGGGAAATCTTGGTGCCAACTAAGCGATTATGTTGAACTGAGAGGAGGAACTTTATTATGTCAGGCCATACCCTTGTCTAACAGAAAAAAATTGGGGGGAACTGTATTTGTGTAGATAGTATATATAGAGTATGGTTGAGTCAGTGTAGATAGTCAAAAACCACGAAAGAAATTAAAAAAATTCCGATCATATTTTGTGTATAAAAGTTAGTAGTGTACCCACTCACACAAGAAAGAAAAACTGTATTGAGACCCCAAGCAGGCCAAAATAGTCATACATTCATTTGTGATAGATGACAGAACCAAATCACCACTGTAATCATGCAAAAAAAAAACAAAAAAAAAGTCAAGAGGAAGACAAGTCAAAAAGACTTATTGGGTCCAGTGAGGAGTACCTACCCTTGCGTCGTCCCCGCGGGAACTCCCCTACAGTTTGGGAGTCGGTTCGCTCTAAACCGACACCCTTTGCTCTTATTACTTTAGGACTCTGACCTGATTGGCGAAAGAAGACGTAATCATTTCAAATCACATCATTGCCAACTTCCCTGCCATGCAAAGCCGCTTGACACCCAAATCACTAACCCCCGCCCGCAACACGCACACCTCTGATTACCATCGCCATGACAACACAAGATCCATGCTCCCCCGCCCCCCCCACCCTGAAAAACATGCACCACACGGCTTCCCACACAAAGACTGACATCACAGCTGTGCATGCATGACGAGCTGTGCAGAAGCACGGAGAGTCCTCGGAGGCGTGTTGCGGCAAGAAAAAAAAAAAAGGAAAGTGGCGTGTTCTCGTCTGACACGCAACACGGCATTCGTGCAAGACTGACAACCTACGATGTTGTGGATAATTAACTTGGTCAATCAAAAGAAAATTGCCTAAATAGTTGAGACAGGCTAAGATGTCCTTAATTTCTCTGATAGAACGAAAGGACACTAAATGGAGGTACAATTTATCGACAATAACGTCTTATTATGAGGAAAAAGTCGCAATTGCACGAGACAAAAGTTGGATTCGTTCAAGAAAAAAAGTCACAATAATCCAAGAGTAATAATTTTACAAGAACAAAGTCACACAAATGTGTTACAAAAACTGTTTTTTTCAGAATAGAATAAAGTCGGAATATTAACTCATTCACTGCATTTGACAAGTACACATGTTAATTATATACATTTTTAGAGCGGGGATAGATGGGGGAGAATCTGATTATGCTCCACTGTAAATGTCAAACTTGGAAACAACCACCGTTAGATGACATCATTGGCCCATTTTATATGAAATGACACAGTTTCAGAGTCCATTGGAGTAATGGCTGTATGTTGTGTTACCTACATTTTTCAACTGTCAATTATAAAAGAACGGGAAGAGGCAAAAAAGTAGGGAGTCTATTCTGTCATTTGGTAGATTTATATATAATTATTGAACGTAATCGCGTTGGTATTGAAAATTTTGAAATTTTCTAAAATGGCTAGCAGTGAATGAGTTCAAAGAAAAAATATTATACTTTAACAATGAAATTTTAATATTCCAAAAAGTTGTTCTGAAAAATGAGTCATAATTTGACTA
Organism: Festucalex cinctus; assembly: GCF_051991245.1. Classification (NCBI taxonomy): domain Eukaryota; kingdom Metazoa; phylum Chordata; class Actinopteri; order Syngnathiformes; family Syngnathidae; genus Festucalex; species Festucalex cinctus. The sequence continues at coordinate 5,132,002 of NC_135416.1, read as the reverse complement.
GTGTATATAATTATTTTTACAAGTCACAATATTAAGTTTAAAAAAAAAATTAATGTTGAACTTGAAACATTTCAAGAAAAAGTTGTAATTTGCCGACTAAATAGTTAGTGTCAATTTAAAGAATAAATTGCAGTAATACAAGAAAATTGTCAGCACTCATTTGTTGCATCTTGACAAATTATCCAGTTACACGGTTAAGTCACATTATTCGCACTATGTGCTTTAAATGAGTTATCACATTGAAAAACTGTCAAAAGCATATCGTTAGCCATGACGCCCGCTATGCGGACGCTGAGCCGCACCGTTGTGTTTTCCGTACTCGACTTTGGTTTCGATGTCCTCTCTGACCCCCATCCTCCCCCCGTTACTCAGCGTTTGGCCCACATGGCAATTCCCGCTCACGATGAGATCCCTCATCAAAGAGCTCCATTCACACGCAGGAAACAAAGGGGATAGAAGGTGACCACTCCGAGTTCAGCCACCCCATGGCACGGGGGGGGGGAAACAACACCGCCTCACCCCCCACCCCACCTCAAGGCCCTTCTTCCAAAACAGTCTTGCAGGGCTTCAGGTTCACGAGCCCTTTGAAAAGGAGTTTGCTGTGTCTGGTTTTAAAGAGGCTGGCACAAACATCACAACTAACTCAATAAGATGGGCAAGTTAGTGCATTTGCTACTCACAGCATTATTAAGAACTGACACACAAGCAGACACACAAATTGGTTAAGGCCACTAACACAGATGGTACATCGGCGGCATGTAAAGTCGACACACCAACCCCGCAAGCAACCCGCAAAAAGTAAACAGTGATACCTCCAAGCTCCTGGAAACATCTTTAAGGGGTCATACTATGGAAATGTTATTTTTATTGTTTGTTTGGAAATATTATTATGGTGCCTTCACACCCATCAAGTGTGAAAATAAACATCCAGGCAAAACTTTGGTCGCTTTTCCAAAAATGTAAGCATGGCTTGAGTTTACAAGCAAACAAAAAACAAAAAAACAAAAAAAGTTATAGTAGAATGAAAAATTCGTAATTTTACTTTGACTCAATTCCTATTATAAGAGAAATCTTGTGGTTTTAGGTGAATAATTTTTATGACACAATCATTTTTAATTTTATGATAAAAAAGGTAGAACTACAGTAATTTTTTTCTTTTACAAGAAAAAATTGTCAAAATTAGAAATTTGACACATGTAAAGATATAATTTTGCAAAGAAAATTGCACATTACAATAGAAAAAATTAAATTTTGCTGAGAATAAAACTTGTGATTTCATGCTACAGAAATTTTATACAAAAAAATAAAATAAAATTACGTAAAAAAAAATAAATAAATAATAATTGCACTTGACGAAGGTAAAAAAATAAAAAATAAAATAAAATAAAACTTTATTCTTGATTCAAGTGTTTTACCTTTTCAAAACTATTAATATTGACTTATAATAGTTGTTTGATAGCATATTACATCTAAATTATAAACTAAAATGTTACATAAAACACTGTCTGTCCAGTCGACCAAATTCAATATGGGGACGCGTTGGAACTTGGAAGTACCACCGTAGCAGCAAGACGTAAGGCATGGTCCCACCTTTGCGATCCGGTTTGAGGTTCCGGTCCACAGGCGGCGGCTGGCAGTCGCTTGGCATGGGCCTCCGCGGCGGCGTCTTGGGGCTGGACCGGAATCCCATGTGGGCGGGGGGCGGCACTTGCTTTCCCAGCGAGGAGAACTCCATGGTGCTGGGCGTCATGGGAACGTAGTTGGTCTCGTGAGAGGGCTCCGACAGGCTGCCCGAGTGGTGGTGGGACGGGGAGTTGGCGCTCATGGGGACGTAGTTCTGGTCCATCTCCTCGGTGGACTGGCTGCCCACGGGTACCATACCTTTATTTTTCTATAAAAGACCAGCGATAATGATATTAAAGCTAATCGTTTTAAATCTATTAAAATCAAAGAGCTTTTTTTGTGCGTATGCGTATATGCCAACCCTCTCAATTTTTGCACTATTCAGACATTTCAGATGTCTAATCAGTCCTGCCGATTCCAAAATAAACTCAAAATCTAGTCTTTTTTTTTTTATTTTTTTTTTTATAGTGAATAAAGGCAATCATGGGAAATTAGTTGAAATTTTACAAGAGACAAAATCAGAACAGAAAAAAAATGAATAGATGGGATAGCAATATATATATATTTTTTGTACTTTTACATGAACTAAGTTTTAATCTTATGAGAATTAAGAAAATAGGGATGAATTATGTATCTGAAGTCTTATTACAAGAAATGCATCATTATAAGGTTTGAAATCTGCATTTCACGAGTTGTCATGCAAAAACAAACAAAAAGAATAAGGTCTTAAAATTTTGAGAAAAAAAGTAGAAATTGTATGTTAAAAAACTCACCATTAAGTCAGAATTGTAGGGGGAAAAAATGTAATTTAGAAAAAAATAAAATCTTAAAAATGACAATGAAGTAGCAATAGTATGTTTAAAAGGTTGCAAACTTTTACGTTGCAATCTTACAAGAGTAAAGTTGTAATAGTAAGAGGAAAATTATCCGTATCACAAGAATGAAGTTGAAACATTTGGAATTGCACAATAACTTCCTAATCTTAGGAGGGTGTGATTTGTTTTTTTGTTTATTTTGAGTGACAGCTACACTTGTAGCTGTCGATCTGTCAGCCCACAACTCACAAAGTAGCTGTTGAAACTTTCGTTAAAGTCGAACGAGCAGCTCTTGTCAGACGGGAATGATCTGGGAATGTCGTAGCAGTCCTGGGAACCAAAATCTAAAAAAAGAAGAAAAAAAAAAAGAAAGAAAAAAATTAAATGATTCAAGTTGCTATTTCAGAGGGATCATATGCCACCAACAACACTCATTACATTTATCACCACAAGGAGGAGGGAGAGGAGTGATACCTTGCTGCCGCCATTCTTGCACTATTCAAAGGAAATACACTCATAACGACTAACTGTAACATTACAAGATTTTAAACAAGACTGAAATCAGTAATTTATGAGGAAAAAAAAAGTATAATTTTACACAACAATTTATAATTTTACAAGAATAAAGGCATATTTGGATACAATATATTCAAATTTTTTGAAACAAAGTTGTAAGGAGGGAAAAAAAGGGAAATTTTCAAAAGAATAATTTTAACATTAAGAGTGAAAACTAATTATTTTCAGCTTGTATTATGAGAAAAAAGTTGTGATTTTTTTTTTCTATGAGTATGGTCATAATATTGCAGGGGGAAGCATTAACATTGGTTAAAAAAAAAAAATAGATTGAGAATAAAAAACGGTAGCAGGAAACAGAGTAAAAAAGGAAATTTTGCGAGAACAAATTTAATTCAAAAGGACTTTTTTTTTTTTAATATCTCTTCTATATCAATGCCCCCCCCCAAAAAAAAAAAAAAATTAAAAAAAATATCTGAGCAACACAAACCTTTGCGTAGGCGCGAACAGTCGACAGTTCCAATAGTGTTGCTGCGTAACGCTTTATTCCCAGCACTTGTTGGCACACAGTAGTTTCCGTCGGTCTCTGAAGCCGAGCGAGGCACGTAGAAAGTGTCTGTGGGGGAGCGCTCGGCGGTGGGCGGCGGGGGACCGGAGGTGGGTTTGGGCGGCGGGGGACCGGAGGTGGGTTTGGGCGGCCTGGGAGGGGGTACGACGTCTCCGCCTCCCTCCGAGGATGACAAAGTGCGGGGGACCTGGTAGGTAGAGTTTGCCCCGGGCGTGGGCGGGATGTCGTAGCTGATGGACAAGTTGCGCATCTGCGTCTCAATGGAGGCCTTTCGCGAGGGCGTGTTGAAGACGTACAGCTCGGACCCCTCGCCGCTGAGGTCCGGCTGGGCCGTGGGGGACGAGGCCGATTTGGGGAGAAGCACGGTGTCCTGCGGGCAGGGAGGCAAAATTACGGGATATTTCGGTGTTGCTGGCTGTTGTTTGTGTTCAAATAGTAGTGATGCTAATTCCTTAGCAAGTCTAAGCCGTTTCACATCATGTGTTAGCATTAAGCTAGTGGATTTCAAGACAAAATTATGAAGTGTAAGTGGCAGCAATAAGTTTGAAGCAATTTTCGCACAAGGCTTAGGGGTGGCAGAAAAGACATCACTGTCAGAAAAATAGAATAAAAACTACAAATAAATATATAAATAGATAAATAAATAAAGTGGTGCTGACAGCTTGTAAAAAAGGAGATCATCATAAAATGGGGCACTTGTAAGTCAATGTGTTTCCAAAATTGCCCATTTTAACCTCCAATAAAACGTTATCAGAAAATCGCTAGAAATTTTACCTGAGCTGTTCCCCCCCCCACCCACTGTCAACCTTACCTGAGAGTAGCTCCGTGGTAGGTGGTAAAGGCCGTTGTCGCTCAGGAGAGAAGCGCCCCGCGACGGCGGGGAGTCGTACAGAGACGAAGCGGAGGCGGGGGCCGGGTGCCCGGCGAAGAAGCCGTTCTGAGAGCCGTGCTTGGCCGACGACGTGGACGACGTGGGCGTTCGGTGCGACGGGAGGTTGTCGTTCAGGTCCGTCTCAGAGGAGGTAGACTTGGAACACTCGGCGTGGGATCTGAGAATACAACGCAGGGGATGGAACTTTTGAGTTGAGGCCAACGAGTGTGGAGCTTTGCTCTTCACACACCGGTGTTAGTAATGCTGAGTATATATGTCAGCGCGTCTTCAAACTACTCTCAGGGTGAAATTACGTAAGTTTGTTTGTAGAATCATCATCCTTCAAATACAAGCCAGCCTACTACCACATACTATTAGAACTGCCTATCTATCTATCCATCTATCTATCCATCCATCCATCACAAAAAAAACAAACAAAAAAAAACAGAAAATACCATTTCCTACACTAAAACGCTGCCGGTTAATTTCAAAACATGCATGTGAAGGTTTGATCTAATATGAAGGACCATCCAAATGCTTCGAAATGCAATACAACCATCTTCCAAAAGCTACAGAAATGTGTTTTAGTTTTGGGTGGGGTCAAACGCCACACACAAAGCAGGCACTTTGAAGCCGATTGGCCGGCCACTCACAGACTAGCCTGTGGAGGAAGAGTCCTGCACTCGCACTCCTCCAGGAGCAAATACTCCCGGTCTCCCTCCAGAGACGAGCGAAGCGGCACCGAGCTACACGAGGCCCAGCAGGTATGAAGAAAGGTGGAAGGACGAGAAGCGGTGCGGGAAGAACAGCGCGGGGTGCTTACCTGTTGGAATCGGGCTTTTTGCTTTTACAGTTGAGCAGCAGCAAGTAATCCTGGGACTCCTCCGTGCTGGATTGGGAGTCCAGATGCCGCACGCTGACTGGCTGGTACGGAGGCGGCACGGCGGTCAGCGCCGCCGCCGCTGGGCCCATCACGTTGCCGAGCGCCGTGTGCGGAGGGGTGTCCACCACCAGGCCCCCGATGGCCGACTGCTGGCCTGCTTTGGCAGCCTCTGGAAGAGAAAGGAGAGCGAGGGTGGCGGCCATTTTAGCTTGTGTGGGAAGGCAACGTAACGCTGGCATTGGGTCTAAAGTTTGAAAGCTCATAATTTTGGCAAATTTCATATTTTGCCAAAAATCTTTTCAGATATTGCTGCCAAATGTGCACAACTCGCTATGAGGTTCAGGGGGCAATTACTTTTTCACGTAGAGTCAGACAGATTTGCATTCCCCCCCCCCCCTTGGTAAATAAAATAAAAAATTAGAAACTATATATTGTAAATCCTTGGATTGTCTCAGTATTATATTAAAATTGGTTCGATGAAATCAAATGAAACCTTTGCACGTGATTGATATGCAAAAAACAAATCCGGAAGAGCGCAGAAACTTATGGCATATCTTATTTTATTTAGTGACTATTTTTAATTTTTTCATTGGGTCTAATACAGACTGCGTTGTGGCCAACACTATTGTAAATCATCTTACTGTATGTAGATGACCAGGTCCTACTTAGCCCATATAGTGCTGGGTTGCAACAGATGCTGAATGTTTGTTCTTGACATTAAATATAACGCTCAGAAAAGCCACATGATGATATTTTCCGGGGGACAGGAAATTAAGTTTTCCAACCTTTTATTTGTCCAACAGTGCTCTTGATGTGCGGGAGGAAATTAAATACCTAGGTCATATCATATCGGAGGACTGCATGAATGACAAAGACATCTATCAAAAGTGTAATAAAAGGGTGAACATGCTGGCTAACATGCTGATTAAGAACTTTTCTATGTGCCTCCAAAATTGTTAAGTGTTCATTGTTCAGGAGCTACATGATGCACTGAGGCCTCTGCGTCACAACTTAGGTAATTTTTTATCATAAATATTTCTTTCCCTAAAATTATTACTGGTTATTCTCATGAAATTAAAACTTTATGTGCTACATTGTGTCATATTTTACTCATTCGACATTTCCATCCTCCTACTCTTATCCACTTTCTACATGGCAACTTTTCGCAACTGTTCAAGGTGCATGGCTTGCTCATCCGTCTCCTCTCCGTCATTTGGTGGCGGCGCTGAATCACGGGTATACCTGTTGATCATGTACACCTCCCACTCGTGCTTCTCTCCCGCCGTCTCGTATCATCAGCGTGATTATGTAGCGTTTTAGCAGCACGAGCGCATGAAAGCAAGAAAAGAGTGGGAGTGGGCCTGCACAATCACAAGTGCAAGCAAGGGAGAACCAAGGACATTCTTTTGTAAGAACAGCGAGAAAAGCGATGTGTGAGAATGTTTGACTCTTGCAGCTTATTTTCCCGCGTTCTCTCACACGGTTGTTTTTTAACCAGCGTTTGCTGTAGGACAGGGGTGTCAAACTCATATTAGCTCAGGGGCCACATGGAGAAAAATATATTCGCAAGTGGGCCGGATCGGTAAAATTGTACATAATTTTTAAAACATTGCCGTCAATTACATGCAGAGTTTTGCTATTTGTGGGCCAGCCCTAAATTGTGGGGCGCATCTGTACAAATATTGTCCCAAAAATTTTTTTGCATAAACCTGTATATTGTTCACTGATTGTGTGCCGGGTGCCGTTAATGAAGTTATAAGGACGTTAATCCTTATCTAATGTGTAGTTGAATGTGTCTTATTCAGCATGTTAGTGTTTGATTCATGTTTTTATTTTTTAAACAAACTAACTTTAAATTGTGCTTAAAATAACGACATTCAGAGCAAATCCATGTTTAAGTTGCATTGCTCAACTGAGACTTACTTGTGAAATTATGAATTTATAAGCTTTGATTGTGACCGGCTGATTAATTGGGCCGACATTACTTATTTTTTTATTTTTTTTATTTTTTTTTTAACTTTACAAAACCATCTCGCGGGCCGGATTAAACCCCATTGCGGGCCTGATCCGGCCCCCGGGCCTTATGTTTGACACCCCTGCTGTAGGAGAATGATAATGTCAAACAAAGACTATGTCAACAAAATTAATTGGCCGGTTAATGTAATCAGCCGATATTATCGCTTGATGAATGGTCCCTAACAATAAATAAATACATATTTTTGATCTTTTTTTTTCTTTCTTTTTTTTACAGATTACAACATAACATAATGACACTCCACCCCACAAAAAGCATAAAACCAAACAAAACAACCAAAAAATCAGCTGATTTTTCTCTCTGTTGTTAAGTTAAACATACTAAAGGAAAAGTGTGAATATTACAGTCCCTTAATTATTTCCACATCACAAGAGTAATGAACAGGAATACAGTAAATCTGTTTCTTACCGTCATCGGTGGGGTTGAAGCCGCAGATGTCGCAGATGCAGCGCACCCACTTGTTCATCTCCTCCTCCGTGTCGGCCACCAGGTAGAAGACACGGTCGATGGTCTTGATGTCAAAGATGAAGCTGTGCTCCAAGTCCTTCTTGTTGAACGTCAGCCCGGCATCCACCTAGAACAGCGGATACGATATGTAACAAACGCGATTAAAATATGTCAACTGTTCGCCACAAATCTTGTAACCGACTTTCTCATCCCCAACTTGATTGCAACATTACAATTGTTTTGAAAAAGAGAAGTTCTTTTCTCCCATAATACAACTTTATCCTCATAAAAACAAGAATTTATACTTAACTGTATTACATTTTCTTTTCTCCTTACAATCATATTTTACAAAATTAACGTCCTACACACCATCACCTACTCTTGTACAATACACCACACACCCACAGACAGCAAGTGTTTCCACACTGCCGTCAATTCATGCTGAAACAATTTTTAAAAAATGCCAAGTATATGCATATGAAAAGCAAATGTACCTGCTCGCACAAGTTGAGGTCAATCACTCGGATCGGCTTCTTGGCGTGGTCATTCTTGTAGTACTCCAGCACATCTGGGTCGCCTGTCAAACGGCCACTGCGAAGCATAAACCACCGCTTCTTCCATGCCTGCACAAAACACCAAAACAAAAACAAAAAAACACAGTTGAGAGCCTTCTAATGATGACCACTGTGCATCTGGTAAAAAGAACCAGCACAAAAAGCCACACAGTCTGATTTCACATCCTGATTGTGGTCAAGAACTTCATCCATCAACAAAGTGGCAAGTAGCTCCTTTTAGCGACGTAATTTGCTGTACATTAAGTAAGTAAAGGTAATTTCAACTGCCATTGCTGTGGATTAAAAAATAAAAATAAAAAATAAATAAAAACCCATCCCTGTAAAACACAATTTTTTGTGATATATAAAAAAAAAAGAAAAGAGACCACGATAAATTATTTCAAAATGTTCCCACCATTTATCTGGCCTAGGGCCGGTACAACTCGCATGACAGCAAAATCTTTTTTTTTGTTTGTTTTCTTTTTAAAGGGGAAGTAAAAATGAAGCGACTACTTTCACAAGTGTGCATGCACTCTTGTACCTGTGGCTGTTCTGATTCTGAATTAATAAATCACTGTCAAACTCGTGTTAAATAATAGTCAGCAACTCAGCACGCAGCCGCCATGATTTAAAATGTCTCTAATTCATCACAAATGAAGTTCCAATGTTCTAGTAGGCTTTCTCCTGACTTTTCTGCTTCAGAGGCATGTTCAAGAAAATTTGACCCGATAATTTCACACCTTTTGAAGTAGTATCAGAGACGCAACAGAGAGGTGATCCCAAAGCTGCCTTTTTCACCGAGTCACTGAATGAAAGGCATTAATGTAAAATAAAGGGGACAAAGTTGACATCACAATGTTGACATCTTCTAGGGTAGTCTCAAAAGGAAATATTCTGTCTTTGCGGGGTTCTGTGTAGTATATATTTTGCAAGTGAGTGATTGTGGAGCGGGTGGGCTGTTTCTTTACAACTTACTGAAAGATCCCAAACACCGGGCCGGGACTGCTTAACTAAATACCAGTCAGCAGAACTGTTATGTAAGAAAACATTGCGATCCGACAGATAAGGTCACATAGCTGTGTAGTGTGTACAAAGACTTTTAACAACAAGCTTGTTTATTCCTCTTCCTTGGGAACAACAAGTGCCTTTCCAGGGTTTCTCTTTGTGAGCGAGCCAATGCTCGGCAAGAGACTTCCCGACCACCATCACAAGTTTACCAGCAGCCAAAACAAAAGACCTAGGATGGGTCCACTTTCCATTTCAAACACAGAAAAGCACCAAATCACTCAATGCATCAATTTAATACTAAGTTAAAACTAAATGTTTTGCAAGATGCTAGGTGCATGTATCGGTCTTTATTTTCATCATGCATTTAAGCAATACAGTACAGTGAGAATACTGATAAGTATGATGATGTCGCTATCATCCTAATATTAAATTCTCATACCCTGAGAAAGTGGTACACTCAGAGCAGTTCATGTATTTATGATTCATCATTTATTACAACCAACTTCACAGACTGTGGAACCCTTAAATATATTTAACATCCACGGTTTGCTTCCATTTATAGACCTAAAAAAATTCACACATGAGGTTCGTATTATTTATTGTTATGGTGTGGAGAAAGGGGCGCGTCATTCTCTGCTTTCCGGTACATGGCACGGCCGTTTTAGGTCAAGTTACCTGCTTGGGGACGCGACGGGGACATAGAGCTAAGGTTACAGTAAGAGAGCGTGGCAAGCAGCCGAGGGAATGTAGATGACTGGCTTGGTCTGACCAAAACAACTTGAACTGTAAGGTAACTGTACAGTAATGATGGATATTATGCAACGTCAGTATAATAATAAACCAGACAAGTTTTAATGCAAAATGGAGATGAAACACCAATTCACATTTTTAAAAATGAGCTACGATAAATCTGTATGAAATATACTGGTATTCTGATTAAATGCATAAATAACAGTTGCTAATTGAAAGTGACATTTTTGTCCCCCTTTGTGATACTGTCAGAGCAATTATTTAACATCACATGTAATGGTGGAGGGCGGCACGGTAGTCGGGTGGTTAGCACGTCCGCTTCCCCAGTTCTGAGGTCTCCGGTTCGAGTCCAGGCTCGGACCTTCCTGGGTGGAGTTTGCATGTTCTCCCCGTGCCCGCGTGGGTCTTCTCCGGGTACTCCGGTCTCCTCCCACATTCCAAAGACATGCATGGCAGGTTAATTGGGCGCTCCGAATTGTCCCTAGGTGTGCGTGTGAGTGTGGATGGTTGTTTGTCTCTGTGTGCCCTGCGATTGGTTGGCAACCAGTCCAGGGTGTCCCCTGCCTACTGCCCAGAGCCAGCTGAGATAGGCGCCAGCAGCCCCCGCGACCCTTGTGAGGAATAAGCGGTCAAGAAAATGGATGGATGGATGGATGTAATGGAGGAGTCATCCTCTAGTATATACTGTGGATGTGTACAAAAAGAATTTCAAGTTGAACTGGTCAGTTCTGTTTATATATACGACGTTCAAAGAGTAGTTTACGTACAGGTATCCAATAAAAAGCACATTAAGCAACAACAAAAAACTTTTGTATAAAAAAAAAATCCAACATTTTTTGTGTGTATTTTTGCTGGATGTGTTTTATATACATGTGAACCGCATTCCTTTTTTTGCTTTGCTTTTTTTTTTTTTTTTTTTTTTTAAACAATTGTGAAAACTTGCCCCGTTGAAAGTGCTATCAAACAGTTCATGCCCTTCAGACAGCCATATTTTTCCAATTTAATGCAAGGTGACAAGCAGGTCAGCTCATAATGTAGTACAACTCTAATGCGCTGTTGTCAATCAAATGATGACAGCGTCAATCAAAACCAATTCAAACTGTCAAGGTTCAGCGGCAGCCCGTTTCAAAATGACAGACAGATAAGGAGTGAAAGAGTGCTAGCACATTGGCATGCTGGTGATGAGCTCGAAACGCTCATCCATCTGTGGGCTTTCGCACTGTTTTTCCTAATGCACATTGATTTTTCTCGTGCAGATTGATGCACCCTAAATACAAATTAAAAGGCCATCAAGGATTGATTCTTACCAAGACCTAATGTCTGAAATGTATGCGCATTGTCTTGAAAGTATTGTGAAATTGAAGTCCCATGATGGGTTTTCCCACCACTGGGTGTTTCGATGGGACTGTGGCAGTAAGTAGCGTGACACAGTAGCACACAACAAAGACATGTTAGCCAAGTGCGCTATACAAAACAACAATGAAGGGCCAGCTGACATGTTGCGCTCTTTCTTTTTGCGTATCACTGTTTATTTCAGGAACACAAGTCCTGTTGTTACACAGAAGCAGACCAGAATGCAGTTTCTACTTCCGGCTTACGTACTGTATCCCCCAACTGACCACAAAGATTCATCAAAACAATATTATGATACCATAGTGCTGTAACAAGTAACTGCCCTGTCTCTACATACCTGCTGCAGGGAATCCTTAAGGAATATGAAACCAGTACCAATCCTGCTTTTTGTTCTGCATATTCCATCTTTGCTGGTGAATCTCAGATTCGAGCAATTTAAATGTTCATGGGAGCTCGCCTCATCTCAGGGATGGGAATGGGACAGCATGGAACGATGCTGGACTATGGATGGGGACTGCCCAGTGCCCACCCTCCTCTTCCTGGCATTGCAGCTGTCCCGAAAACCATCTTCCAGTCTCCTGATAGGATAAAACACAGGAAGACACCATCCACTCTTCCCATGGCCCGAGGGGGGAATAACAGAGGGTGTATTGAGTGTCTGAGGTTAGGAAGGGTCAGGGGGAGATGCCAACTGAGTTGAGTCACATTATTAATGAGAGGGGGGCTCATGATTCAACGGGTTTGAGACATTTTGTGGTGGTGCGGATCAGAAGCGGACATCTTGACAATATCTGTCCAGAATGCTAACGGGATGTTGACGCAAACTAAACTCTACAAAGGACCATCAAGCTCAGACTCCCTTAAGGCGACACAAAAAAATTACAACTTTAAAAACTATAAGCTTTGGACCAGTGACAGGAACAAGCAGCAAGAGTGATATTAGCTTTGTATCCACCAAGGTTGAGTGGTCTAAAGGGTATCCCAAATCTCCAACCCAAAGTGATCCGTACTCTTAGAGAAAGGTGCCAAAGCCAGTGGCCTTCCCCAGAGCAAAACACATTAATGTACCCACCTTCTTTCAAGATAGATATAGTACTGTATAGCATTTCCACTGTCAAGCGCCTGAAAATGTCAAACCGAAACCTTTCCCCTTCACTTGAAGGATGATTCAAAGCAGTGTTTCTTGTTTAGCGTAATGCACTGTACCACTCACTAATATTCTGTTGTGGAAACACAAGCTAGATTATGGTTTAGTCGATTCCCCAGTCCTACCATAACATGTTGTCAGGGACTTCATTTAGAATCCGAGTGAATGCAGTATCAAGGGGTAAAGACACCATGATTGAAGACCGGGTATCCACAAGCATGCATATGCTAAAAATACACTTGCCCTTCATCAGACTAAATATGTGGAAGTCATCACACCTGAGCACTTCTGCCAATATCTTCCATCTAATGACATTGATAAAAGGCTTGGATGAGCATTTGGGATGCTCTAATGCAACCTAAAGTGCACTAAATGCTAATGACAACATATCGCTCATTGTGGGCTCTTAAATTGGATGCTTGTCCGCCATAGTGCTAATGGTGAATGATAAGAAAGCTGGTTCATTTCTACAGTTGGGAAGCCTTTTACAAATAAAAGTCTGTATTTTACCGACTTTTCCCATGATGCTGTTCTGTATGAATGCCCTTTCTTGCCGCCCGTCAAAGTTCTGTGAGAAAAGGTACTGAATGATCCTCTTGAATTGTCCAAATTATATGCTGTTGCAGCTTTTACACTGTCCAGTGTCCATTAAAAAAAAAAAAAAAAAAAAAAAAAAAAAAAAAAAAAAAAAAAAAAAGATCCCCTTTTACCCAACCAAAAGATGCCAAAGCAGAGTGGAGGGGTCCAAGTCAAGCAGTAAATATTAAGACTTTGGAGATGGTATTTAAGTGGTAACAGATGGATGGGACAGTGCTTTGGGGAATTCTGCAATGTGCAGTTGTGCACACCTGATAAGCTCATAAGGCACACTCATGTATACTACTAAACATTCAACGCAACATACATACAAACATACATACATACAACAGTGTTTTAGTTACACACTGACTGTACTACAGCTCATTCATTTAGCCAAGTGCATTTGCTTAACTTGGCGACCCGGGGATGCACGTTTAGCACTAAGCAGAACGCCGAGTAACCAGACCATCTGGACTGTGGGTAAGTGACCTGCACTGACTCATCTGCCATTTTGTTGGGATTAAAGAAAACAGGAGGTGGATGAGTGAAAACACACGAAATCGTTTAGGTTGGTATTTTTAAAATCAGTTGATTAAAAAAAACCCAGACACAATTTTAGACTCGCCAAAAACACCAAACAACATTTTGAGGTCAGTTGATAAGATTTTATTTTTACATTAGCTTTGCTGTGTATCTCTTCCAAGCAGGAAATTAAAGAAAGCACCAAAAGTGTGTCAGTAGGGTTTTGTACACTTAAAAAAAATAGGTCCTTGACACTAGATTCACCAAACAAAGTTGACTGGATGGTGTTTAGTGCAACATGACGCATGAAAAAGTCTCAACCAGGGGTTTCGCTGTCCAGCTGATAAAGGTGTTAACCAGAGTCAAGGAACTGATGGTTTAGGCTGTACTTGTGCTACTTTGCTGCTGTGGAGCATTTTCATGACACAGCAATCCAACTTGACGGTGGTAAACATGTACGCACGGTGCCTCCAGTACACCCTGACTATCAGGTCACTAGGTCTGCGCGGGAACAAAGAGCGCTCTGCAAGGGGGGGGAGTGGCAAGTGCGTCACATTTGGCGCTCGCGGCCTGTCGGCGACAAAAGCTCGTCTGTACTCGGTGCCGCGACTTGTATAAATCCGTCTTTGTTTGCGCGACATGACTGGGATTCTTGCGCGGATGGCTATTTTTACATCCAGCGAGCGCCGCGCGGGGCAGTTAAACTGGCGGGCAAAAGTGCAATGGCCCTCGGCCCCCACGTCATACCAACCCTCCCCCACCCGTTCTCCGTCTGTAGGAAGCCGGAGGGGACTTCCATGAAAGATGTGCACCACAGTCATTAATACTTCAATAATTCAAACTGGCGTTAACATTTTGGATTTGCTCTGCTAAGATAGATGACATTCAGATAGATGCAGGGCAAACCTCTAAATCCAGAATTAGACCAACATTTTCCATGAGGAAACAAAATTGCATATAAACTAGCAGAGGGACAGAGTTCAATTGACACAACCCATAAATATTTTTATAACTGCCTAGATGAATAGTTTAAACTTTAAATATACCACAAACTGTTCTCTAAACACTAAGCATTTCCATATAATTACCTAATATTTGCCGTAAAAAAAACAAAAACAAAAAACAAAAACAAAAACACTGTGCACATGCATATGTAGTAAAGAATAACTCCCACAAATCCAGGAGAAACTTAGCTGCTCCCCGACACATACATCCAAAAAGCCAAATTACTACTGTCCTATTTGCCTGGGCTTTGGTGCCATCCTGTGGCAAGAAAAAAATAACCAGAGGCAGTGACTGACAAAGTGTCAATCATTTATCTAGCACATGCAGGTACAGGCTCGCAGACTCGCAAAAAGTCTCATTTCAAACAGAACAAATCTATATTTTGTTACAGCAGTGCCTCACCCTCTCTCCGCGCAGAAAGAAGAAAATGTTTCACGCCTCCCCCAACTTTACGCCGCAACTGTAAATATTATTTTTCTATGAGATTGTTGTATGTACACATCTGCAGAGGAGCGAATACTCCTTGCACACTCTCTAGCAATAAGAGCGCCACTGCCATCTACTGTAACGGATGTGCAGTTACACTTTTTTCTCGTACGGCAAGGGAAAAAAAAAAAAAGGAAATCCATGGGCTCACACTTCACAGATCATTTTAATCGTTTACTTCTATAGGGTCTTACTGACAGTTTTAACAAGACACCTTGTACAATCGGCGGGGTGGCACTTTGTTTTTGTGTGGATAGTTTATTTTTCCTTTTGGCGGGGAATGTTTTTATTTATGCCGTGGAAGCCTACGGCTAGTGTAACGTTGGGTGGCGTCAAGCACACTCTCTTTTTTTTTTGTTTGTTTGTTTCTTTTAAATAAACGTTAATCTGTGGACTTCCTTTTCTCTCACGTTTTTTTTTGTGTGTTTTTTTTGTTGTCCCACTGCGTCGCCCATGGCAGATCAACCTCTGCGCATTCCAACCTGAGCACTTTTTTTTTTTTTTAACTGTGAAAATAATGCATGATGTCTCCTTTTAATGAGGCGCCAAAGTTAACAGCGGCATAGGGGGAAAAAAATAAATAGAAACAGACAAGCCTACATTCGGTTTATTAGCTCAGATTGTGTTCTGTGTATCTTTGATTTCGTTGGCCGTTAAACAAACATTGTCGTGGTGTGACATTTGTTTACACCTTCTAACCTTATCAAGTAGCACAGAGCGGGTGAGAGGGTGCAGACAGTTGATCACCTGACTTCCTGTTGGATGTAATCAGTACATCCCACAACGTAATAACGTACACTTGAAGGACACAGATCCATTAACAGAGTCATAGCCAAAATTCTGAACATGTAAAAGATGTGACAAATGTCAACAACATAACCACCCTGGTAAAGTTAATAATGGTTTATCATAATAAACGCAGTCATGTGTGACAGTTTTTTACTATTGGAATAGAAATTTGGATGGATTCCAAAGCCACTCGTAATAATAAGCATAGCTAAAGCTTGCAAATCTACAATAAGAGCTAAACGAATGCTTCATTCTTCGCAACGTATTGAATATCATCCAGAGCAGAGTGCTGCTCCCATGTCAAGAGGAAGCATCTTAATCCCTCGTCTCTCTGAGAGAAAACAATAATGAATCTTCGTTGAACTGGGAAAAAAAACTAAATCACACATCCCTGCGCCCTGTCTTCCCACACACAGGTCACCAAAGCAAAGGGTGAGAATCCTGCTTGTTCCAGAAGAAACAAAAGCGAGAACATCTATTTTTAAAGTGCTGCAATGACTATTGCAATGGCAGAAAACTCTTTTTTTTTTTTTTCCCCCTACAATATGTTGTACTAATCTGGTTTGTACATGAAAATGAGAACATTAAAAACATTCTGATGCAGAATTTGATTTTTTTTTTGTACGTGTAATGATAACCATTCAAGCAGGAAATGGAGCTTCCTGCAGCAAAACTTATCTGCTCTTAAACTGTACTTTATTGTATGTGTGGTCAATGTTGTTTAATAATGCTAAATTCATTTTAATATGATTATTCAATTCATCGATGAGATAATCAGGAGAATACTCAGTTCTTCAGTGTTTTTTGTGTCTTTGGCTAATTCTAAAGACATTCCATCATCCAATTGAAGCATTATGGGCAAATTCTAAGGATAATTATGGCCTCAATTTAAGAAAAACAAAATGTAAAGCTTTTTAAGGATCTCCAGGCTTCTCGCTCTAGATAAGCGGGAAATGTGACTGTGAGGCGCCTTCAGAGAGCGAGTCGTTTTACTTTCTTTTAACACTTGCATGACTGCTAGAAATGCTACTTTGGCTGTACATTCAATAACACGCTTTATAATGGTCATAGAGTGACACTGGAACAGTTTCTTATTTAGAAATGTGAAGTCACATTTTGTGTGCCTTTATTCCAATCTGAGAGTTTTGTGCACTCTCTTGCAGCAGCAGCCTCACTGAAGGCGACAAGGCCAAACAAGTTGGCCCCAGACCAAAAACAGCACTTGCGCTATGCGGCCTGGCATATTTCTATGGAGGTCACATTCGTGCATTCTTGCGTTTTGCCAGAAATAAACTGGCATCTGCCGGTGTGTAACGCAAAGACTGCGCACATGTGTGTTTGTTTACGTGCAATAAAAAGTCCTAGTTATGTTAACACCGGCTAGAATTACTACGGTGAGACGGCGGGGCAACAATGAGGATTTGGTTTCTGCACATCAACAATGTATGGATCCATAAGCCGCCACGATCAAAACAAACTTGTTATCTTTGCACATGATCCCACACCTCAGCCACAGCCCTCTGTCAGGTTACAGTCCCGCGGTCGCACCGCATTTCATGTGCAGCTGTGAAATTCTCACTCGCCCACCTGACCAGAAAATGGCACTACATGTTCAAGGAAGATGACCAAAAGAGTGATTTTACTTTATATGTGATTCTGTGTAGATTATCAATCATCCAGCTCTTGGTTATATGCAAACATTGAATCGAGGGAACTGGATTTTTTTTTTTCATGTTTCTCAAAAACAAGACACCTGAAATGACAGGCAATTAGACATTCAAGCTACTTTCTCTCTTCCACAAAGGTAGTCTACACAATGAAAACAACACAAGGCAAAATGTTTAGAATATTAAACATAGCGTCCACACCAGTCTATAAAGTGGTGTAATACAAAATAGATGTCAGAATTACAGTGCGGTCTGAAGTCCCAGAATAAAAAAAAGTGCATGGTGCTCTGTTTTGTTTAATGTACAGAATGCATTATGTATTTACTACAGCATTGGCATAGGTTATTGACAGCATGTTTCATCTCAAGTACGAACTTGGGTTATATTGCCACCAAAGGACCAGAAATGAGTCATACACCAAATAGTGGAACCCATCTTTGGGAATCTTTCAACCTTAGCAGACTGAGTGCACCAACGATGCTACAAAGCTTTTCCATCCAAACTTGCAGATGCTTACCAGAGTTCAGTCCTCTTGTCAAGAAGAAAACCCCCGCTCCCAAGCACCAGCATGAGTTAATCCAATGGTTTGAACGGTCAACGGGGGCCACTGCGCGAAACGCTCTCATCTTTGAAGGGCGGGGCTAGGTGCCTCACCGTCATGTAATCATTCCATATCATTCGTTAGATTGGTCGCACAAGACAATAGGGGAGGGGAAGACTGAGGGAGAAACGAAACAGAGGAGAAGGGCACCGAGAGAAAGGACAAAAGATTAGTTGAGTGTTCTTGATGTTCAAAAGCATGACTGTTTTTTTTGGCGCATTGTCCTCCACTGACTTGCCCGAAAAACCTTCAGGCACTCAAGAAAGTGTGAGGGTAAAGTATTAACTCCGGCTTAAACATTAACATGGGCCGACGCTGTCACATCGGAGCAGCCCTTAAGCACTAACGGAGTTAGCACCCCCCCCCCCCCCCTCCCTCCCTCACCCCCAACGACCCTTGCAGCAATCCAGGAACATGCACATAGGTTGTGAAAGAGCCATAGAGGAAAAGAAAAACACACACAAGACAAAATAACATCCCTTTGTATAAGTTTCCACATTGTTAGCGGTTTTGATCTTCCT
The DNA here is from genome assembly GCF_051991245.1 of Festucalex cinctus. Taxonomy (NCBI): domain Eukaryota; kingdom Metazoa; phylum Chordata; class Actinopteri; order Syngnathiformes; family Syngnathidae; genus Festucalex; species Festucalex cinctus. Next base: position 5,113,265 of record NC_135416.1, on the reverse strand, counting down.
GGTCATCTGTTTCTCACTCACTCACTCGCACACACGCACGCCACACTGTAAAAAAAAAAAAAGTTTCCTGTTTTGCCTCCTTTTGTCACTGTAGTCGTGTTAATCGGGACAGTCAGGTGCTATCTTTAGAAGTGAATTACATTTAGCTAAAAGCTCATTTATTTCATATTTCTTCCTTTTACCATGTCGTTCTGTATAAACAGCACAGCACAAAAAGGGGTGATGTTGTCAACCCATCAATTTTTCAGCTTCTAGCCCCGTTCTCACTGTCTGGTCACTCTCTAAATTTCAGTGGCACCGTTTTGTACAATCCACACTGATAGGCCTACAGAATGAAGGGTTTTTAAGTTAGCCCCAGAATTTTCTCAGTTTTAGAGATTAACCTATTTCATGTTACCTGAAAACACGGACAACTTGCCACCTATTTCTGCTATGCTGTTTTGTATAAAGAACACCAGCAATGAATGGGGAAAATAGAAGTCAACCCAGCAAACTTCTGACTTTGGAATTAGTATAGGTAGCTCTGTACACACAGTCTGCAAAAACCACATTTTTTGATTGCCTTTTTCCTGCAATGACAGAATGAAGGACATGAAGTTGACCAGGCAATTTCGGATTTGGAAGTAGTTGCTCTGCAGCAAGGAAAGATACAGCGCTAGTATCAAAAGTAAAGTCAAGTCATCTATTTTGTGGAGGCTTGACTTTCTGTGGAAGCATTGGCTAAGTGTTAATATGAGAATAAAACCACAGTATTTGTTTTAAATACCACACCAAAATGCATGGGACAAAGAGCACAACCACATATTTATGACTTCTTAAGACGGGTGCATATTTAGGATCACCGTTGCCCACTGGATTTAGAAGACAAGCATTGCAAAAGTGGGTTTTGCCTCCAGTGTCAGGAGGTTCAACGGCACTCACGTGGTGGAGATCTTGGTCGCATGAGACTAGCCACGCGCTACCAAGATAAACAAGGCGTAAAAGGCATTGCCTGCATTGCATGAATGGGTAACAGATTATTTAATGAGATCAATTTGATATGGAACGTTGAATGGTGCCAATTTTAATACTGCCTTCAGGGTTAAAACATGGCTTCAACTGTCCATTCTTGGCATAATGTTGGCTCAAGCACTCCAAACTGGGGTTAAAGAATAACCTCACAACTTTGCAGATGGACTAGTCCAAATGACTAAGTACATGAGACAAAATAGAGAATCACTTACTGGTTATCTCCGCAAACGTTCCTTGGATTTGCAAATTAGTCCGAGCGAAAAGTGCAGCACGACCGGGAGAGCCGCCGACCAGCCCCTTTTTGTCGAGTGTGGCTACGCTTCCTGCCGACAGCACTGACTTCCCTCCCCTCCTCTTTTTACTCCTGTCCAGTCTGCAACACCCTGCTCCAATAACCCCTGACCCACAGGAAGTAGACACAATGGACTGAAAATAACACATACCGCCTCTCTTGGCAACAACTGCCCACCCTAACCCCTGCAACGCATGCAGCACTTTTGTACAAAACACACACCTATGCCAGCCCCTGCCCCCCCACACGATACGTGACCAAAAATATCAAGGTACTACTCCACTAAACGACACCCCCGTGCCAAATACTGCACCCACCTACTTTCCATGAGCCTCACTACAAACCAGTGGAAAAGACTAAAATGACAAGCATGCAAGGTACGGCGAACACGGAATGCAGGATGAAGTTGACTGGGTAATGTTCCAGCTTCAGAGGTCGCATCAGACGGCCTTTTTACACTGCCTGTAGAAGTCCTAATTTTTCCATGTTGCTGGTTCAGTCTGAATGGCTCCAAGATTGAATGGGGAGATGACATCGACAGGCCTATTTATCCGTCTTCAGTGGTAGTATCGCAAATCTACAGCAGCGTGGATTTAGTTGTGAACACCACCTTTTATAATAAAATCTTTTTTTTTTTAAATAAATGAATATGCTAATGCTTTCTGAAAATAGTATTGACACAGAATGAAGCTGACCCAGAAATTTTCTACCTTTGGAATTATGATTATACTGCTTGTAGAAGCTCTAATTTTCCTTCTTTTCCCCATGTTGCGGTTCTGAAGAACAGCGACGTTCATGGAATGGTGTCGGGAGTGACGTTAACAAGGCATTCTCTCGAGTTCGGAGTCAATATCAGAAGGCCCTTTCACGCGGCTTGTATAGGTTGTCAATATCCCGTTGCTGTGCCCTGTGGCCATAGTCGAGACTCGAGATATTCAAGTTCTGGGGCATTATTGTCTCTCAGGACCTAAACTGGGAAACTAACAACTCCATCCAGGAAAAGGCCCAGCAGAGGATGAACAGGGACCTATTTTAAGACAAGTTCATTTAAAACTATTCAGGCAAAATTTCAAAGGAGTCCAGTTCCAATTGCTACCTGGACAAAACTCTGATATACAGATAGGTTAATAAGTGCAGGAGTGGCTCAAGTAGACCTGCTGCTCTTCTCCATTGAAGCAGCCAGATGGAGGTGGCTCGGGCATCTGGTGAGGTGTTCTACGCACATCCCACTGAGAGGAGGCCCCAGGACATGCTGGAGAGACTATTGCACCCGGTTCTCCTGAAAACACCTTGGGATTCCCCCGGAAGAGCTAGACCAAGTAGCTGGGGAGAGGGATGTCTGGGTAGCCCAGTAAAATCTGTGACCCAACCACAGATAAAGGAAAGAAAAAGGTTGGATGGATATCTGATATGGTTTAGTTGTGGGCTGATTTGTGATTGTTAAGAGCGGCACCCATTTCTAATACTGTCACACGTTTTTGCATTGTTTCTTTTTTGACCTGGTTAGTCCGCACTCTGTGTGGCACCCTTAACTGATCTCAGCTCCAAAAGTCTAATCCAATCAGTCCAATGAAAAGGAATACAAATCACATTTGGCAGTCAGTGAGAGGTTGCTTGGCCGTGATCTAATTAGCTGCTCTCTCGCTAGCAGCCTGTCCACTCACGCAAATGGAACTGGAGATACAGTGCTTTCACCCAGAGATAAAGGGAGGATGGACTCGTTACACATGTTACAGTGGTGCCTGGTTACTCTGAGGTCGATGTCTTGTCTATTCAGCTATTTGGACTAGAAGTCGCTGGGTGAACTCTCAGGAGGCGAGGCCCAAGAGCATGCCCGGGCTTGTTCCTGTGCCAAACTTTCCACGACACACCTGCAGACAGTCCCCTGAAACTGGGCAACACCTCCTCCTCCACTCTCTGTTGTGACATTTCTGACAATACAGCTTCACTTTCAGTTGAAAGGGAACGTGCGGGGAGAATGCATGGAATCCCTTGTATGTTAACAGCAGCAGTAGTAAAGCAGGCAACAATGTCATCATGCAAAACGACGAGGAAATACTTTTCCTCGGTGACGTGTCAGAGTTGTGCCACCGCGGCAGGTTCAAATAGCTTCCAATCAACTAGAGGGGTCTCTATGGTTTATGATTTAGCATTGGTGGTAGTCCCAGTACCCATTGAATGTACATGCTAAGCACAAGGGTTTAGGTTAGTGAGTCTTAGCGTCATGGCGAGAGATAGGACTAGGGCCAAAGCGAGGATTATGGTGAGGGTTAGTACAAGTGTTAGGCCTACTACACAGTGAATGTACAGGCAAAACAGAAGGTCATTTGCTTGACTGTCTAAATATTTAGAAACTCACAACATCTATGAACTGACCCAGTGATTGTAAGGGTGTGGAAATGCAGTAAAATAATTACACTTAGCATGTGTTTTGTTTTTTTCTACGAGTGAAAAAAAAGGAAACAAACTGTTTGATTCCATGTAACTGATGCTAGTGTTGACCAGAAAGTAGGTGATCAGTGGTTTCTGTAGAAATAGCAGAGGTCACGTTACATTGCAAATGATTATTTCCAGGTCAGCTTGTGATGTTGTAGGCAGGCCACGCCATTGCCAGGTTTTAACTGGAAAAACCACATGAAAACATCCACTATAATGACTGCCTCAGTGTCACAGCTAAGTAATTTTTAGCCACTTCCTCCATATTTAGCAAAATAGTCACAGTCAACACAGCCGCGTCAGCACTTTTGATTCGAGTCTCTGCCATTTGTAAATAAACTGCAAATGTAAGAAGAACACTTGAGGTTTGCAGTAAAATATCCAGTTTTTAGTCGGACAAACGTGTTCATTGAGCTTGGTATGATCGCTATAACCTGTCAGCAAATTTTCTATGACTTGAGTGTGACTTATTCCAGTTACTGGTCATACACTCTGTGTTGAAAAAATACATAAATAAAAGGCACTCATGCTGGCTTGTGGCAGCCAGACTTAGAATCAGCCCACCAATCAATAGCTTTTGGTAGAAAACAGAAGGGTGAAAACGACCAGATGTCGTGTATCCATGATGGAGACTCTTAAAAGGAGACATGCTTTCTCTTGCCTCAATTTAAAACAATTACCAGAGGTCTCTTAGTGGTCTGTGACGTTTCTCTGAAGCTCATCCAGTTTTGGGCGTGAAGTACCGTCTCATGAAAATGACCCCACTCCCTGTACAGTGGCACCAATGGCGTGTATGACTTTTATTACCATGACAACCGGAGGCTGGGCTAGGCAGCTGAACAAGGCAAGTGGCTACTGCTTGAGGATGCGGAGCCCAGAGTTGGAGGGGAAAAAACACGAGTGTGTTTGACAGGCAGCTATAAAGTTGACTTCATTTTCTAACTTTACAGAGGCAGGCTTAAATGTCATCTTTACAAATGCAAACGTCTACCGTGACACCTAGTGCCACCACTACTGTATCGTTGTTCCACAATCCTGAAATCAAACCACTTCTGAAATAAAACTATGCCCCAAAAGGTACAAAAAAAATTGGCCAACCATTTAAACCTATAATTGTTCAAGCTGTCACAGATCATTCCCAGTAACCCTCGGGGAATTCTTAATAGATTATTATGCCCATTCCTACACAACACACACATCCTTTTGCAGAAATCCTGATCACATGGCTAAACATTTAATGCTTGATATTTTCATACACACACACACACAGGCTACAGAAACATTGCGTTCCCCAGCATTAAGTGCCAAAAAGACATATTACTATAGCTGCTTTGTCTAACCAATGGGAATCACTGGTAAGAATCATTCTTAGATTGTATGAGTTTAATTAGCATCACTCGCACAGTGAGCCCTATTCAATCTCTTGAGGAGGTTGAGTATGTGTATGTTGAACCACTTGACATGTTTCCCATTCTCGCCGTATCTCCTGTTGGTTGTTGCGTCTTCCCGTTAGAATGCCTTCCCACCACCCACAGCACCAGATAAGTTGCAACGAACATTTTTTTTTTTCCTCTCTCTCAGCTGTACACACGGTCCTGTCTGCATGTGCGCGTCTCTCGGCTTGGTGAAGTCAAATCGCCAGCCAAGTCACATGCGCATGTCAAAGCTGCGTGGTTGGGATTCAACACATTCCTTTGGCCCGGCACGATCCTGTTTTTGCTGTGACCACTGACGAAATCAAGTCTTGTTCCAAAAGTGAAGTCTCAGGCCAAATGTGTATGCATCACTGTGGTAATTTGTTCAAAACAAATTCTCAAGGCAACGCAAACACAGAGGCTGGTTGTCCATATTGATTTTTAAATCAGTAAGAAGAAATCAAAATGCAATTAAATAAAACAAAGTATCTTTATATCCTTTCATCCGTCAATCAAATTAAACATAAACTGACTAATAATTTTAGAAAAAAAAAAAAACGTCAACAACTTAAGTGACAAGAAAACGAGTAAAATCGATAAAACCATATCTGTGCTTGAAGAACAAAAATAAAATGTAATTGCAAGTAAGCGTCTAAAATACAGGTATCAAATTAAAGGCCAAGGTACAGTTCCAACCAACTGTACATGGCCCATAAAGTGCATCTATTTCATATTCTCTGCTTAATGGCTTTGATTGTTACATTTTGGCAAAACAACTGTGCCAAAATCGCAATTTTTGTGCTCTTTTAACAGAGAATTTTTCCACTACTACCTTATTCACTTGCAATGTGATTGCAATTCGACAAAACGCGATGTGCTAATCGTAAGGCTGAAATTTTACTGTTCATTGTGAACGGTGAAGAGGAGAGCAGAGAAGCTCAGAGCAGGCAGAGACGTCAGCACTGTAATGGAAGCCTGCCGCTTGAGGTGCGCGGAATTTTCAGTGGGTTTTCCGTCTCATGAGACCTTGAAGCGTGTATCTAATGATCTCTTTCGACTCCTGAGGTTAAAAAAAAGAAAAAGAAAAGAAATAGTAGTAGTAACAACAACAACAAACAATCACTTGTGCATTTTGTGATGTTCCGGCTGCCATTGTATGTTACTGTGCGTTGCAGTGTGGCTGATAAATAGAAGTGTCTGTGCTGACAGACGTGTCATGTTAGCCGCATGTGGCGCAAGCTAAATTGGTTGACTTTACTGATTTACAAGTCTGATATTTGTACACGCTCACACACGGCCCCGATAGTACACGTGCTGCCGAGCGGTGACCAACCAAAACACAAACTGCGGTCAAATGATTTGAAAGGTGGAAGCTACCTGGAAAGTTGTCAGTGGTCAGATATTAAGAGGATAATTATGTACAGGTAAGTGTCGTTATGTTGTGTCGTCCGATTTCCCGAATGAAATTGAAGCCAGTTTGCATTATTGTTGTATTCCGCTCACTCAGCACAATATACGCGGCTGTTGTTGCTGACAATAAGTAGTTTATATCTAGTGGTGAGAACTAGCTCATAAACGGAGCGGCATCCATCGCGGTAGACACACGGTGCGGGCTTAAAGGTTGTCTCACACCATTTGAGAAGGAAAGGTCAGGGGGCGTGAGCTGAACCAACAGGTGGAGATGGCGTAAATGCCCTCTTAAATGAGCCGCGTGAACAAGTGCGCAATGACCATTCCCACTTTGAACCGCTAATTTGAGAACAGGCCAGGACCATTGATTTTGCAAACAACAATGATGAACTGATAAGCACTAATCTACTTTTTCAAATCAAACAAAACAAAACTCATGGACCAATCCTGATGTTTATTAGCACAAAGCTAATGAAATCCAACACAAGAATTGTCGTTGCCTTTAAGAAAGCTTGGTAAAACGCATCCCAACTGAATCATGTGTCGACCTCACTTGTGTGGAGCACTGCTACATGTACTGTAGAGCTAAAAATGCTATGTTCATGTATCTTTAGCTGTAAAGTTAGCTTTCCATGATTCAGATCAACAGTCCATTTGCTTTTGGTGAAGGTTAATCAAAATCCATTGACATTGACACGTATCTGCTTATTAACAAATAAAACTGTTGACAATTTTTCGAGATATGTTTATGTTCCAAAAGTGATCATATGTTTATGTTCCAAAAGTGATCATGTTCCAGATTCAGTTCAAGATGAAGACATTATCAGTTTATCAATTTGCCATACAGAAGCTGTGCAGACAATTTTGGAAGCTTCTAAAGGTCAATTTTACAAAAATACCCTTTTGGACTTGAGATTCTGTGATTTTTTAATTCAATTTTGCAATCTACAACCGTTATAAGTAATACAAAACATATATATATTGTCCAGTCATTATCTCTGGGGTGCAAAAGTGAGCATCATTCTTAGCAAAAGCAGAATATAATCAATAAAAGTACTGAACTAAGGCTCAACCTGGTCATGCAACACCTGCTGCTGAAACTGACCTGTTAAACTGAACGCTAGACAAAGCCATTTAAAAAGATGTGTTCACTCTGCACAAGTAACACAGAAGACCAACCTTAAGTTTCGTGCTTGGATCTGATAAACTTCCTTGCCGTTTATCCAACTGCGCCAAAAGACCGTGACGGGAAATCCACAGGTTTCTAAAGAGACACCAGTGATCCAAAACCAAGTGCCAGGGAAGGTTTAAAGCCAAGGACGTCTTTTGGACGAGCAAAGCAGGTTCGCCAGCGTCTCCGCTTCCAATCAGGTTGCAAATGAATACTGTGTGGGAGGCGGAGTCTTGAGTCTTGTTTCCCTGGCTTTCCCAGCGGGTGTGTGTTTATATGCGTGTGTACAGTACAAATGTGTGCGGGTTTAACCACGTCCACTGGCTTGAGGCCAGGCCAAAGATATCATGGAGCACCATAGTAACTCTAATGCAATAAGGACAGTAGCCACAACAGGACCACTAAGGCAAGTCAGAGCTATATATTGAACTTCAGGGGGGATTCCGAAAACAAAAGCGGGATTTTCTGCCCGAGTCCTGGTTACAGGTGACCTGCGTGGTAAACAGCAATGGCAATCATTAAATAAATAGTTGAGTGTGACATTTCTTACAGTATAAAAGCAGTTGAAATGGTAAACGATATAAAATATTGATTAATGTTCTTATCTGTTCCCGTCAAGTGTTGGAATGATTCACTTGATGGCTAATAAGGCTCAGGAAGGACTTCAAGGACTTTAGCTCAGGGAATAGGAGAAAATTTCAAGTCCACACTATTTAATTGATTTTTAAATATTCAAAATCTTTGGTGGTAAATAGTAGACTAACTTAATTATAGCAGAAGATTTTAAAAGATTTAAAAAGCAGGCCAAACGGACCTACATTACATTACTCACACTTTGTCAAAACTGAACTCATTTCCAGGAAGCACCGACTACGTTTACCTTGGGCTCCCAAATGACAAGATACAGCCCCAGGCTGAGACAGCCAAAGTGGTTGATTAGCAGCACGTGCTCGTTGAGGAATAAGGCATCTCGCTGTTTCCAGAATTGCACGACAAATTGATTCATTGGCAATTGACAAGTTGCCACCGGGGGCCTGTCTGTTCAACCAGCAGTACCTAATATGCATTTAAAATTAAACCAAACTCCTCGGTACTAGTCGAAATCACTATGTCAGCAAATATGAATGGTGAGAGAATATGCCAAATTAAGCGTTTCACAGGAACGGCTTGTGTAAACACTGAGAATTGTAATTTTCTTGTCAAAGATATATTGCAATGATCTATCAAGTATTATTATTATTATTTTATTATTTTTTTTTCAACGAGAGTTAAGTATTTTATATTTCGGGAACAATGAGTGTTATAGACGTAACAACTTAGTCTCATAATATATATTTTTTTTTGTCACAATGCTATTTTTCTTATGCATTTAAACTTAGTTAATTTTTAACCGCCTTTAGAAGAAACCGAACAATTTCTTTTTTTCTCATTGCACAGCCATGACACATATTAGAACTGTGTCACTTGAGAGTAAACAATTGTGCCACTTGAACTAAATCGTGTAAACGCACCAGAGCCAATTAGCTACAACGGCAATAAAGTACGTCAAAAACGCAATTAGCCAATGCGACCATTTCTGTCCATCTGACTCACAGCAAACTGGTAAATTACACAAGTCGGTGGCGAGATTTCACATGGGATCTACAGGCTGACCATCCTTCAATCTATCCCAGACGCTGCTCTGGCTCGACAAACACGCACACATGTTGGCCGAAACACAACGGGTGTGGGGGGTGCGTTTAGTGGGTTGCGCAAGTCTGACAGCAGTGGGCTATATTAGGGGCTGCAGACACGGCGGCTCGGGTCAGATCTCACAGTGCCACATAGTTAGAGAGCCAGCTGTATTTGTGCACAAGTGTTTGTGTAACGACAGCTGAATGGTTACTATACGGGGAGGCATGGTGAGCGAGTGGTTAGCACGTCTGCTCGCACTTCTGAGGTTCCAGGTTTGAATCAGGGCTCCTGCTTTCCTGTGTGGAGATTGCATGTTCCGATACAAGAATGTGAGTTGAGTTTTTGAAAAATCAGAAAATCAGCCTTATGCAAACAAATGATTCCACATAGTTGACTTGAATTTTTTTATTTTCTGGAAGACTTCTAAACTTGTTGCATTTATTGTGCCTATGTACCGCCAGTTTTTTTTTTTTTTTTCTTTCTGGATAATGGATGGATGTATTTTCCTCATCCATTGAGGAAATGTAGTCAAATGCTCATCTTTTGTCTTTTTGCTATTCTGCCTGACGATTTGTCTCTTTTCTTGTGTTTTCTACCTAATTTTCCTCGATCAAGGGAAATCCATTTTTCGCACGCCCATCCGAAATGGACAGGCAGCAAAGCAGCATAAAGAGTGTAAGACCCCTCCTCCTCTCCCCTTGACCCGCCATCTGGTAGCCATCAGCGTCTCACACAGGAAGGGGCGGCCAAGCCTCGCCGGGGCGCCAGGGAGCGGCTCCTCTATCCCTCCCGCGGCAGAAACAACAATCACACGTTTGCATTGCATTGCAGGGCAAGTCGATCCTTACACTGTCGCTGTTCTCCACAAGGGGCGTACCAGTAGAGCGCATCAGAGCTATATCAGAGACAGTCAAGGGTATTGTGTGATGCCAGGACAGGGGTGTGAAGCTTAACATATGGCACTTCTTCCGCCTTGTTACGGCAATTGATGCTATGTATTTCACGTCACACCAGATGTGGCTGCTGAACGAAGAAGTCAACCTTATATTTTCCACCTTTGGAGGTAGAATCAAGGACGGTAACTGTAAGATTCTTAGTCTGTGATGCCAAGACGGTGTGTTCGGCTTAATACCTGACAATGACTTCTCCTGCCCTGTCATAGGAAACAGTGTCCGAGCAAATAGCTGTGTAAGGGTATTCTGTGATGATGGAACATGGGTGTGAAGTTCAACTCCGGAGTATCCCTTCTGCTGCCCTGTTACGGCAATTGTCACTATCCAAAAAGCATTTTGCTGACGCTATTGCTGACCACTAAGTGACCAGGCAGTTTTAGGTCTTCCAATGTTGTATCAGACCCATAACCGAAGCACATAAGGGTATTCCGTGATGCGGGATTTCCTCTCCTGTACTACTACGGTAATTGTCCATTTATTTTGCATTAGTTGCTTGTACTGACTTCTGAGGTAGGACCAGAGCCACGTAAGGGTATTCTATAATGTTGTGACGGGGGTGGGAAGTTAAACACCTCATTTCATTTCATTTCATTTCATTTCATTTGTTCATTTATTTCAGGCAATAATCAACATTAACAATATATCAATTGTCATCATCATGCCTCTTAGACCATGTTACAGTAAATTGTATTGTCAGCCACAACAGTGGCATATAAGGTCATGACGTTAAACACCTGAGATTCTTCTTTGGCCCTATTATGGCAATTTTGATTGTCCAACAGTTCATTTTTCTGAGGTCGACTGGGCAGTTTTCTGCCTTCTAAGGTAATATCAGAGCAGTAACAGAGGTATGTAAGGGTATTATTTCATGGTGGCAAGGGTTCACTTCAAACGTAACACCTGCAACTCACTCCTCCCATCATGCTGCAACAATTGTTGCTGTCTGACAAAATGCTTTATTCAAACAAGATGACGACGCTGACCTGCAATTTTCTGCCTTTAGCATGAGGATCATAACCATGATGAAGTTGCGAGATTCTCTTTTCACACCATGTTATGGTAACTGTCGATGTCTCAAGAGTTTTGCTAGAGAGTATCAGTGCTATAAGAGAGGTATGTTGGGGTATTATTCCATTTATAAATCAAACCAGACACTGGCACCGATGTCATCTAAAAATCTCATTGCAGGATGCCGTGTCTATATGTGAACATTTTCAGACAATATCCTGCTTTTTCTCGGTTATAAAAAAAGGCACTGGCTGTTACGGCTATGATGCAGCAATTGTGCAGGATCTGTGAGTAAAAGAGGCTACAGTCTTCAGCGAGCAGGATCGGAGCACAGAACAGGCTCACATTCCTTGCCGCCGTTGCCTGCCAAGAGGCGCTGGGAACAGGGTATGAGAGAGAGAGAAAAAAAAAAAAGCAGGAGAAGAGAACAGAGAGCTGCTCTCTGCGGAGGCCGGCTCATGGTGTTGCTTTGGAGGCCGTGTCATATTTTTTCTCATCCCTTTCGCTCCATCCACCCCGTCCGAGACGGCAGAGATATTCATAGCTATTGTGGCGCGGCACATGTATTGAGCTGAAGGAGTTTCCTCTGCTCTTACAAGCACTCAGGGAATGCACATCATCAAATATTTGGCCTGACTTCACTGAGTCTATTTTTTTCCCCACACTGGCCAATCTAACAGAATATTTATTTATTTATTTTTAAAAATAAAAAAAGAAACCAGTGCCGTCTGGCGAGTGTTCTGGACTGGCTCCTGAGCTTCACCAGAAAAAAAAAATATCCCTTAAGACTAACAGCTTTTGCTCTGGAAAGCTCTGTAATTGACGGCTTTCCAGATACTACTCATGCTTTGCAGTTTTGATAATGCACATGGTCATAGCTCTCCGAAAATGTGATATTTGTCACCTTTTTCCTATGTCACTGTTCTTCATAAACAGGAATATCGAGAAGTCAAAGTCAATCTGGTAAATTTCCGACTTGGTAAGGAGTATCAGGCGTAACTGTTTTCCTTGATGCGATGTTGACCACTTGACAACACCACAACCTGACACTCAAGTTCTCCCACACTGCTATGGCAATTGCCACTGCCTGTAAGCATTTTAAACGGCAGATGATGTCCGCCTTCTGAGACTGTATCAGATGTGTAACAAAGCAACATAAGGGTACTATGTCAGTGATGCCAAAACAGCGGTGCGAAAGTTAACACCTGAGAGTGCCTTATCCCGCCCTGTTAAGGCAATTGTCACTGTCCAACAAGTATTGTATAAATTACACCAGATAATGCATGCAGTAAATATGCCAATTTTTTTTTTATCCTGCGGGGGCGTATCACAGCCATAACACAAGTAATATGTAAGGAGTCTAAAGAAACTATTGTGCCAGGAATATGTGTGAAGTTGACACTTATTTCTCCCACCATGTTAATCAGTTTTTGCTGTCAGACTCACAATGACTGCAATTTTCTGCTTTCAAGTTCTGACATAGTAGCAGAACAGTAACAGAGGTGTATTATGGTATTATCCCGCGATTTGGACAGTTCTGTAAATATCAGCTTTACAGATACAATGTAGGCACTGCATGGTAGTAACGCCTATTGTCTTGCACATGGTGGTCCCAGCCATTTTCCAACTTCTGCCTGTGTCACTGTTCTTTACAACTGGCACTGGCATGTAACAGGGACAACGTCAAACCAGCTTTGGATGTAGTATGACAGCCGTAACTAATGTGCGGATAAGGATATTTTGTGATACCAAGACAGGGATTTAACACTTGGCAGTCATTTCTCCCACCCCGCCATGGCAACTGCATAAAGTATTTTAAGAACTCACTTCTCCAGAAGCAATTGTTGCTGCCCAACAAGTGCCAAACACTCCCTCCTCCGACCCTGCTATGGCAATTGTCGACAAGTATTTATATGTCACACCAGATGCTGGTGGCATAGTCAACACACCAATTTCCCGTGTCTGGAGGTAGCATCAGAGTGACACTCACTTCTCCTTGCCTGTCGTGGCAATATTATTCAGTGATTTATGAAATGGGGTGTGAGGTGAGCACCTGACTGTCCCTTATGGCAATTACCAATAGGTTTTGCTAGCATTATATTTTATACATCAAACTAGAAACTGCAGCAGATGTTGTCCAAGTACAGGGTTGCTGTGTCACAGCGTGAAAGTGTGACAGGCGTATCCCACCTTCACTGGATTCTCTATAAATAAATAAATAAATAAATAAATAAATAAATAAATAAAAGACAGGCTGCTTCAGCTTTATCCAATTTTCAATGGATTCTGTGTAGACAGAAAAGTCAAGCAAATGCCTGATCCTTTGTTTCGTGTTCCGTTTGTCATATTGTTGGAAACGTGGACCCATGAAACTGATACGCCGGTGTACATCACCATGGATTGTACTCCCAAAAGTGGGTGGCTAAGGATAACAATTGTAGCGGCATCGCTATGAATATTTCATGGCTATTTGTTTTTAATGGACATTCAATTATTAATGGCCGGCGCAATCCATTTAACAGACGTCAAACGGAGGCGTTGCGGTGGCGACGCGGCCTGTCCGCCAGATCGTCATCTTTGCTAGGCTACGAGAGAGGCTAACGCCGTGTAGCTGCATCCTGTCTGGCCAGCTTGTTTGTCTCATGTAGCATTTGGAGAGTGGGTCCTGAGGAAGAGGGGTGTACAACAGAAAGTGCTTGTTTGTTCTGTGTTCCACTTGCTAAGCAGATTTAATGAATCTGCCACTTAATCTAGAGCCTTTTGTTTTCTTTGCGCTGCACTTGCTATGTTGCTATTTCGTGGTGGACAACTGTTGCCTAACGCAACAAACTGTAACATATGTTAGGCGCAAGTCTTGGGGAAGAGGCGGGTCTTGATAGTTTCCTCCTTCCAACCATACCCCGCAGCGTGAAAAGGCCACCAAGCCAAACAATGAACTCTAAAGTGGAAACATGCCAACATACTACTTGAAGGATTATAATGACCTGTGCAGCCAGACATAAAAATGGCCAATTGGGTATGAAGACTGAAGGCCTCTAATGAAGGCAATTGATTGACTGTATAATGTACACATGTAACAATGTTCTCCACGCAAAGTCAAAACGATGCCGATATTTGAATGTAAAGCTTATTCGTGTACTCATACTGATACGGTTAAACATGTTTAGTAAACAAATGAATACAGATTTTTTTTTACCCTACACTTAAAAAGCATCTCCATTGGACATAGATTCTCTTCAAACCACACCATATCCATCCGCTTTTCTACGAAAACTATCTGACTAAGACTAACATACAAGCCAATTGCCCTTGTTTTCCTTTAATAAACTCACAATCCGGCAACTTTGCATTCCCATAAGCATGTGAAATGAAAGGTTTTAATGATGGTTATGAGGTTATGGTTTCATGAGGTTTTTTTGATGTAAAAGTTCAATGTGGCTGGTGTATAAACTTGTCGGTTTAGATTCTCTATGTAAAGTGTCCGTGACTCGCCACAAGCTGTTTGGAAACAGACAATCTCAAAATAAAATTAATAAATAAATAAATAATTAAAAACAATTGCGTGTGGCATTCATTGCAAAATGTTGGGATGTTGTGTTACTTCTGCTAAATGTGTCTAATAAGAGTCATTTCTGGTGTGTTATGACATAATTTGCAGAAAATATTGATGACATATGGTTGTTGCCGTAAAACATCCATGACACATGGTTGCCAGACAGCAATGGTTATCTAATATGTGTATGTATGTATATATATATATATATATATATATATATATATATATATATATATATATATATATATATATATATATATATATGAAAACGCAATAGAACCATGTAATCCTACAAAACTGTAGATCTCATCTGATGTCATTTCTAAAGATTGTCCTTCTTTTGAATTAGATCACAGTCAAAATAAATAAATAAATAAAGCAAAATGGCAAAATAAAATGACAACACAGTTAATATTTTGATGCTCGCATGACATAAGGTATTTAATTAAAAAAAAAGAAAGAAAGAAAAAAGAAAAGAAAAATATGCTATAAGAGAGGTCTTGTGATTTTACAGCTGACGATTTAGATTTTTAAAATATTTATTTTCAAAAGCCTTATGTCTAGTATCTTACTGCTATCATACACTTTGACTTTGCTCACTGATTGTCGGAGCTCAAAGGTGAGATTATTTTAAGAATCCAGAGGCTTTTTATTGTCATTCCAGCCTTTGAGCGAGGCAGTACAACTAGTACAAACAAACGAGTAATACAGTGCCAACCATATATGGTGTAATACGAGAAAATGACGGGAATTTACAGTAATACAGAAACTATTGACTACTTTACTGTATTAGATGAAGCTCTCATTTTAAAGGATTATTATAATCAACACCACAATAAAAGTTGGAGTACCCAGAAAGAACACATTTTTGCCTAAACATTTACAATACTGCATATTGCTGTAAATGTGTAATCTGAATCAATCTTGTCTTCTCAGCCCTATGTATGCAGCAAATCATGTTCAAATTTGACTCAATTTCACAAGAACATTAAACTTTGAAGAGTGCAATCGTCGTCCCAACTTGAAGAAGAAAATGTATAGATGCAATAATGCCGTCTACTTGCATGGATCACTCCATTAGTTACAACCTCTTCCTGACAATCAGTTGGACTTCGTAAAAGCCTTTTGATACAACATTTGGTGAGCTGTGGTCACAAATGGCAAGAGAGGTGCCATCTTCAGTCATGGCTGAGAAGCAACATGAAAAAAATTGGGATGATTCCCTGCTGTTGTCAGGACATATCATTCTCAAACGTCATTCGGCCGACTGTACTTTGACTTGCGAGCGCTCTATGCATGGTGGCAGTAAACTCAATTCAACTGACTTCAAAAGAAGCAAATACTGAACAATTCATCAAAAAGAGGCTTCAAGCTATTCAATTCCATTCCCAGGTGAAGTTGAGTGTCGAACTAAAACAGAATTCCACATTGGGTGCATGTAAGACAGGACTTTGGAACGTTTGCCTAGCTTGAAACTCACAAACAATGCAAAACCTCATTGACATGTTAGCATCGGTTAGCATCAATAATAGTGACGGCTCTAGTAGCAACTGAAGTATGAACACAAATAGTGGCGCAACACATCCATGTAAATAAATAATATAAAAATACTAACAGACATCACTGGTGTCGGGCGGAATCCTTGTACCTATAGAATCATCACTTTTTCAGGAGACAAAAAAAAATGTATGTGCAACCTGCATGTCAAAGAGAGAAAGCTATTTTCAACACTTTTGATTGGTCAATACTAAATAGTTTGTGAAAATAACACACTTGACAAATCGTATTGATTTTTGAAAAAAAAAAAAAACATTAAATTTGAAGAAGGCTTGAGCAGATTAATGGCATTTCCATTCATTTCAATGGGTACACATAACATACGAGTGTTGGGAGTTAGGTCACGTGCATGGCTACAGAACTAATCAATCGCATATATCAAGGCACCGCTTCACTATCATCAACATCATGCATGTCACAATGCAACATCCATTTTCGACCCGTTGTTTTGATCACAAATGAACCTGCCAACGAGCTCTGTGGCTGCACAGCTTCCAAACTGTAATCCATACTCTTATTGAGCCAAGATAATCAATAATTCCTCACGCTTTGAAGCTACCACCCACACACACACAACAGCATTGCATATCTCCAACAAAAGGTAGTCCCTGCTTCCAGAGCTGAGGACATACAATATGGATAAAGCAAGATAGCACTAAAAGTTACACAAGTTGTACAGGCATCTCTGTCCTAGTACTACAATTTGCTCATGTGACTCTATCCTGGCTGCTCAGTCAAATATGGCTACAGCAACAGCAACGAACAGCATCTGCAATCATGCTTTAGCATAGCAACCAACATGGTTGAGGTGTCCTAGCTATTAAATTGAATAACCTACTAAAGCTATGCAGTATAAAAACAAACTCCAACGTTGACAATGCAGGAACAGAATGCACAGTGGACAGCTGTGTTTAGCAGAGATGTGGAAAGACTTGCATCCCAGGCACATGGAGCAATCAATGATTTTAACTAAAACTAAATAGCTTCTTTTTACTCTTGTATACAGTCAAGAACCAGCAAGCTAGCAACACCAGGACTCATTTTAATTGAATTTCCTTAAATATACTCATTTCTACACGCAAACAACGGGTCAATGAACTTTTTTTAAGGTGACTCAGGTAAACAACTGCAGGTAAACAAGGCGCTCCCTTCAAGTACCAGCACTTCAAAGAAATTTGCAATGCAAACGAAAGTCAGACAAATCAAACACGAGGAAATCAACGCCACGACACGTCGTTGAAACAAGCCACACAAACCGCGACACTTTGCAATGTCCTCTGGCCGTTTAACGCGCCTCGCCGTGTCACGACGTAAAAAAATAATAATTAAATCATAATTACATATTTTTTTTCTCATGCACTTACGTAACGTCGCAACTTTTTTTCCGGCGGAGACTTTCGCAGCCACCCTGAACACACCACGTCTCCCCCGCTCATAGCTGCTGCTCGCAGGCTTTCTCCCCTTCTGGGAGTTCGGCAAGAGAATGGAGCTCTCCGGAGCCCTTTGGGAGTGTCCTCTTGTGCCTGGGAACAAAAAAAAACAAACAAAAAAAAAAAAAAAACGAACATTCAATAGTAGATAAAAAGTTCATGGGGCACTTTTCAAGTAAAAATCGTCATTTTTATCTTGTTGTTGTGTGTCCTCGAAATAGTTTATATAGTAGTAGTATAGCATAGTTTACCAGTCAGTCCTTCGAAAGTCGCCTGCTGGGAGTCGAAATGCCGAATAAATGTTGAACTAACCTCCTCGTTGACGCTTCTACTTCTACAAACAATAACACACCAAAAAAACTACCGAGAATGGAGAAAAAACACCAAGTTTTGTTTAGTAGTCGAAGCCTGAAAAAGTGCTGCGATTCCCGGTTGGCGGGACGCGAGGCGAAGGTCCCACCGCGCCGCGCCGGGTCATAGTTTCGGGGGCGGTGGTGGTACTGTAGTGAAGGAGGAGGGGGGCGCCGCAACCGCGAGAGCTACAACAGCAACAAGCCCCGAATGGAGTGCCTCCGCCGGCTGAGCTTTTCCTACCAGTTTACGCCTGCTTTGGTTCCTTAATTGTTATTGACAGGGTGGCTCCGTCTTTTCCCTGAACTCGCACTCCTCCTTCTCTGGAACATGGCGGCGTCAAGTTTCTGCCGATACCCGCGACCAGGAGTAGGGCGAATGAGTCGTTTGCTAGTTTAAAGAGATATTATCGTGGTTATTTCAAATTATTTCTAATATGTCGTTGATTTTTTTTTTTGAGGACATTCGACGTACAAGTTTAACGTCAGTAACGACGGCTTGTCAGCGTGAAAAGTCCAACATGTAGCTTCGTCTGTTCATCGGCTGTCCGGTTTCGTATTGTGAAGGTCTTAACCGGAAACTGTGGTCTCTTCCAGGGAACTTTACTATTAATTTTGTTTAACTTGTAGGTTTGTGCTTCAAGTACTTGATTAAACCTACTTTTGCCTTCACAATTCTCTCTTTTGTGACATGTTCCTTCCATTTCCATTCCGTCCTCTCTTTAAAAGGCGCTAAAATTGTATTTTTATTTATTTTATGTATTTATTATATATTTTTTTATGTATTTATACTGTAGTATTTTTATTTTGCATCCTTCCATGACAAAATTGTTTTGTTTTGCAGCAATTCAGCGTTCAGCACCTTTCCAATACTACTTTAAAATCAACTCTGTTTTTATACTTTCTATCTATCTATCTATCCATCCATCCATCTATTTATCCATCCATCAAGTTGTGTCTCTAGGCTTTGAGGTATCTGAGGATTGAGGAATTTTTTTTTGGAATGTCATTGTGATGCTAAACACCTCCCGCCCCAAGGATGTGTCCTGTTTGCCACCATGATTAATGGCTTATTCAACAACAACAGCTGGAGGAGTATTGATTAAGAAATAAGGCCCAACTAATTACCAAACACACAAAACAACAAGTCCAATAGTTAGATTAGCCGCCTGTATCTACACCTGACTTCTTAGTAAAATATTACTAAAGTGACATATATTGTAGCAACAAAAATCATACGTGCGTCTGTCTTGACTGCTTAGTTAGTATAATATAAAGTAACGTAGCATGAGCATAGCTACAAAAAGCTGTCCTGGCTACTCAGTACAATATGGCTAACACAATGTAGCACTAGCGTACCAACAAGTGGTAGCTAACCTTGCTGCTCAGTCCGTAACGGCTAAATTCACCTCTGGCCTGACTGCAGTCTAATATGTGTAGTGTAATGTAGCGTAGCAATACAAGTGGCAAATGCATCTGCCTCTACTGCTTCGAAAAATGAGGCTAAAACGATATACAAGTAAAATAACAGACAACAGCTATCATGGCTTCTCAGTCCAATATGGCTAAGGTGATATAGTTGTAGGAAGTGACAAAAAAATATTCTGGCTATGCAGTACAATATGGCTAAAGCGACATGGCGGAAATATATCCCGCCAAAAATGGTACCTACGTCTTTTCTGGCATCTCATTACCGCATAGCTAGCATGGCATCAGCAAATCTCAAGTACCCCCCCCTATATACTGCAAAATTGCAGCGTGACAAGAAGAGGTAGCAAATTGAAAGCTAAAATTTCATCCCGTGTTCAATTCATCAACTTGAAAGTACCTTTTTTACGACAAATTGATTTATTGCATATATGTGATATTAAAGTTATCAAATGCCCAAATAACTCACTCAGTTCTGAAAAATAAAACACACACCAGATGAAAATGCATGCAAATAAGTGGAACCTCTAAAGCGGAACATCGCTACATGCTAATAGGTTAGCTTCTGCTCGGTGGAATTCAATGCGTTTCTAGAATTGAAATCAAATTGTACTGCTCATTTTTGCACTGAGCAGTCAAAAAGCCGGTATTGCATCAGCTGGTTCCATTTGCTGCTCTATGGTTATCATCACAGTCCTCCCTTTGTTTTCATGAGTACTCTTCACCCAAATTAAAAGCAAAATCACACACAAAAGTGCACTTCATTATAGTTCTTAAGATTCAACACATTGCTGCCGCACGGTAGGTTCCATGTCCTATTCTATGGTTCACATTCACACACGAAAAAAAGGCAACACAAACTTTTAGAACTACAAATAAAGTCTTGTGTGATTTGCAAAAGTCATAGTTGGTTGGTTCCACTTTGGAGGTTCTGCTAGTTGTATCACAAATTCACAATGCATTGTCCTGTGCTATATGCCGTTTGCATGAGGTAATTAAAATAAAATGAGGGGGAAAAAAAACAATTCTGTTTAAACCTTAATTGAAAGAAAATACATTTCACCAAAACAAAATCTCAATAAATTAAAATGGTTAAACAGTATACAACACTTTCAGTCCTAAAGGAGTTTTTCAGTGCTTGTTGCAAGGGGTGGGAATAATACAGCGATGCCTTGTGATAAGACTTTAATCCATTCTGTGACCATGCTCATCTCAAATCATCTTTCCCTATTGAAATGAGTGGAAATGTCAAAGAAATGTTCTTTTACAACTACTCATTTAAAAAAAAATAATTTTAATAGAGGATATGAGTATTGTTTTATGTGTTCAAATCTATTGATGCTAATAGTTAGCATGTTGATGTTTTTTCTCTCTCAACTGTTAGCATTAACCTAATGTGCCCATAAGGTAACATTATTTAGTTGCTCTAAAAACAGTTTAATTCTACATATTTCATGTTTTGTTTGACAGTAAATGTCAACTGGGAGTGACATTAAATAGTTTTGAGGCCCTTTGGCTGCTATTGTCAAGTGAGTTGAAGTAATTTTTACGGCCGCCACTGCTTTTCAAATTTTGACGGCTATCTCTAAAAGTCGGGTCACTCATATCTCAAGGCAGCACCGTACGACCAACCTGCAGAGCTGGCATCTGTAAAGCTGATGTTTAAGCCTCTTTACAGCAAAATTGCAGCAGAGCAAGTAGCACAATATCGGTCATTTATTCTTTTCTTTTTTTCTTCCTTTTACACGCAGGCATCATCCCACCTGTTACAGCTCGAATGTTAGCTCCAAAAAGTGCTCCCACCCACTCTATGATATGACAACAAGGCGGGGAGTGCCGGCTTTTGCAGGATTTATGACTTGTAATACTTGTGATGGATCTGTGTGAAAGAGGCCAAATTGCAGGAATTTTGCATTTGTGGAAATTTGGCTGGATCTCCATGTGAAACAGCTACTTTGCTGCATGTAGTTTGATATCAGTGTTAAAGAGGCTAAGTTTGTAATTTGTTTAGATCGCTGTGTGAAAGAGACACATTGCTAATTTAACATAATTGGCTGGATCTTTTTGTGAAAGAGCCAGCTGGCTTTTTTACAGGCATTCTGATCATGTAGACGTCTTCATCGTGACACAAGGCCTTATGTGGCATCTGTAAAGCTGCCGTCTGACCTTCGGGTAAAAGTTCACGTTTTTCCACATGAATTCACCACGGCCATTTGAGGGGCAGCAAAAAGCTTCTCCTACCCCTTCTCTTGTTACCATTGTGTGCTTTTTATTTAGCTTTAGAAGACCAGTCTACTAATGGTGTTAAAGCCCCCTCCTCCTCCTCCCCCTCCCCCTCCGGATGGTCCGCAACTCCCCGGCGGGTTGTTGTCATCCGAGCCGTTGGGCCTGGAGGAGCAGGAAGACGACGGGGCCTGCAGGGCCCGAGTCCGAGCGTTTAGCTCTTGTTCCTGTGGGGAGAGAAACAAAAAAACAAAAAAAAAATGTCAAAAGGCAGTTGCAGCGTTCTGACAGCTCCCCCTAGTGGCCGTATTGCTCGGGACTGTTCAGTGGCTCGTGAAATTGCTGCCTGGCTTCTTCCAGATTTGACTGGAGGCGAATGGCGAAACAAATCTTTTTATCAAGCGTTGATCTTGATGATTTGTCGAGGACGTTTGTTGTATAGCGCAGACGCCACAGTACGTGTGTGAAATGTGAACAAGTGCTCTGCAGTTTGTGCTCTCCCCTTTAGCAGCGCTCATGTAAGCTGGAGAAAACGTTTAACACAAAGAACCAACAAAGATTTAACGCAATAACCATTTTGTTCACCTGTGCCTTTTACGCAAAAACCCCAGCAAAAGCAGGATATTGCTTCAATTGTGCGCACACTGAAAAAGGAGAGAAAAAGTGGACAAATGCCCAATTTTGTCATTTTGCTCATTTGTGGTAAAATTGCAGGACTTCTAGGTGACAGAAGCTATATTGCAAAACATATGAAAAAGAGATTAAAATTTTTCAATTGTGATCATTTGACTGGATCTGTGTCAAAGAGGCTAAACTGTCAACTTACAATCAAGAGGCTATATTGCTAATTTGCAGTAATTTGGTGGAAACCCTGTATGAAAGGAGCTCAATTCCTAATTTGACTGTATCTCGGTGTGAAAGGTCAAGTTGATCGTTTGCAGTGATTTGCTGTGGATAAAGTGGTTCAATTTGGCCTAGATTTGTGTGAAAAAAGACTACATTTCTAGTTTCACTGGATCTGCTTTAATTGGCTAAATCACAGTAATACGACGGGATATCTGTGTGAAAGCAAAAACTGCAACAGTTTAACCGGATCTCTGTTTGAAAGAGGCTGATGTTTCTGGATCTAGAGGTTAAAGTGTTTCAGATAATAGTTTTCTAGTTTTTATTTTGTTTCGTAAATGTTCTATTGTCGTTTGTTAATTAGTTTAGTCTTGGTGGAAAGAGACCACTTTGCTTTAAACAGGCTAGATTTCTGTGTGAAATGCTTGAAATGAGTTGTACCTGTAAATACAGCTTGTTGTCCTTGATAATAGCGTCCAGCAATTCTTTCTGCAGTGGTGGCTCAGCGCTCTGCCTCGTTCCACTGGCCGCAGCGCCTTTAATGGAGTCCTGCCCCGCCCCTTCCTGTTTCCTGTACATGAGCACATAGGCCGTGTCCTTGGGGAAGCGGCTGGTGATGTTCTGCACCGACTGGAAGGAGGCGAACGTCACCCTGCTGTCATTGAACAGCAGCCAGTCGCTCGGGGGCCCTGTGCCGCCCCCCGGACCGCTCGGACCCTCCCGGACTTGCTCCCCTTGACTCAAGTCCTCGTTATGACAGGAGGCGTCGTCCACTTCCGCTGTGCTGTTGCAGCCGTAAGAGTAATAATGTCCGCTCTCGGACGACACGCCCGAATGCATCACGACGGAGCTGAGGACGTAGCACGCCGACTGGACTTCCTCGTCGCGACGGGAGGGTTTGAGTTTCTTGGCCAGGTTCCCGCTGCTCTCGGGGGAGTCCACCGGGGACGGGGAGGAGGCAGGCGGTAGGGGAGACGGCGAGGGCGCCAAGGGCCGGTGCACGGGAAGGCGCAGGCGTGGCGGGATGGTGACGTTGTCCAAGATCTTGCGGCGCACGTGGCACTTGGCGTCGTAGGCGAAGCGCAGCAGCGTGAGGATCAGGTACTCGGGGGCCGACATCACCTTGAGGGTCCGCTCGGCCCTCCGTAGGCTGCCACACTTGCCGCAGAAGTAGGCGTTGTCCTGGTCAAGGATCTCCGGAGCCAGGAAGTAGTCCACCAGGTCGGGCACGGAGAGGGGAGGTTCGTCGCTCTCTGGCACGGCGGGGACGTGGCTGGCTTGGTCTTTGGTCTCCGGAACGGGCGTCTCGCTGCCGCCGTTGACTGAACCCTGGCAAACCACTTTGGACTCGTCAGACTTAGGGAGACAAGAGACAAAATTGCTTATGTGTGGAAAGGAAGATAAAGGGTTAAATTGTGGCAATTCAGTTGGACTTTGTGTGAAGGAGGCTAAATTGCAAACTGTCATTGCACTTAAATCGCAAGTTTGCTGCAATTTAGCTGAGTTTCTGTGTGAAAGAGGCTAAATTGCTAATTTACGGTAATTGGTTTGTTCTCTGTGTAAAATGATGCAAATGAGCTAATTTGCTAATTGCAATTTAGCTGTGTGTGTTTCAAAGAGGCTAAATTGCTACTGTACAGAAACTTACAGTAATTTGGCTAGGCTTCTGTGTCAAAGAGGCTAAATTGTCAATCTGATGGAAAGGCTAGTTTTTTTTCTGTAATTTATCTGGGTGTGAAAGACGCCAAATTATTAGGTGACGGCTAGATCACTGTGTTAAACTGCTAGTTTGCTGTAAAGTGTAAACATTGCTAATTGGTGGTAATTTAGCCTCATCTTTGTGCGAGAGGGGCGAACCTGTTTATTTGCGGTTAAGAGGCTAAATTTAGTCATTCGTGGTAATTTGGCTGGATCTCTGCAAGAGGCCAGATTGACCAATTTGTGGAAAAAGGACAAAATTATTAATATGTTTGCAATTTGGCTGATTTCTGCCTGAAAGAAGCTGAACTACAGATTTGAGGTAATTTAGGATGGATGTTTTGGTGAAAGATACTATATTACTAAGTTGGTCGGATCTCTGTGAAAAAGGGCTAATATACAGTCATTTGAATCTGTGAGAGCTAAAAATGAGGTAAAGAAGATAAATTGATACGTAACAGTCATTTGGCTGGCACCTGTTTGAAAAAGGCTAAACTTGTAATTTGTTGGAACTCTGACTAAATTATATGGCAATAATTTGGCAGCATCTCTGCTAACTTGACACTATCTTTGTATGCAAGGCTAAAATGCTACTTTACTCATTTGACTGGATATCAAAGAGGCTGATGGTTATTTCACCGGATCTCAATTGTTAAATTGACTAGATCGCTGGGTGAATAAGGCTAACTTGCCAATTTGTGTTAAAGAGGCCAACTTGCTTTGGACTTTTCGGACTTGGCGGCATCCCGCGAGGGGCAGAAGGCCAGCGAAAGGTCCGTGAAGGGCTCCTCCTTTTCGGAGACGCAGTCGCAGTGCGTGCATCGGATGCCCGTCACCAGCTTTCCGCCGAAAGTCCTCTCTATGAGCGTCCGTCTGTCGTTGTCATCCACTTTTGGAGAGGAAGCTTCGCCTTCTTCGGGGGTCGATGGAGAGGTCGCGTCTTTGCCGCTTGAGTCAACGGCGTCGGTGGGAACGCTTGCCTTGGTCGATTCCAAAACCTGAACGGTTTTCTCCTCTTCGTGTAACCTTGGTAATCAGCAGACAATGTCAATAAACTTGGGGGAAGTTACGGTAGAGGACACTGTGAACAATATCAAGTGGAAATGTGTTTGACAGAAAAAATGAGGAGGAAAACCCCCTATCCTAATTATTTATTTATTTATCTATCATACCTGTCTAGGAGAAAGCGGAGGTATTCCGAGCAGTCCTGCTGAGAGCCGGCATTGAACCACGGCGGGCGGGACACCTCCAAGAAGTTCCTGGGAGCGTAGGCCGCCCTCTGTAGGTGAGACAAGACATTGCGCCACACTTTCAAGTTTCCGCAATCATTCTCGTCTTGCGTGTGTCAACACAAACCTGAGTGTGCGCAAGGAAGGCGAAGAGCATCTGCAGCTTCTTCATCAGGGTGCTGGAACCGTTCAGGCGCAGCGACAACACGTGTCGTCTGAAACTGAACAAAGACAAGTTCACTTTAAAGAATTAAAGAATAGCATTATATGACTCTTGACTTACTCTGTGGCCATGAAGAGCGTCTGCAGGATGCTGTTCATGTAACAGGTGTTGCCCAGGTTGACCAAGCCTGTCTTGCCGGTCTCAGACTTCCCGGCCTGCCTCAGAGAACCGGAGGCAAAAGAGTTGGACTGCGACGTCCAGGCACTTTGATTCAGCACCAGCTTGATCTTCTCCTCGCTTGGTTTCGGCAGATCCTGGTGGAATGAGACACAAATTTAACCACTTTGCCCCAGAGATATTACGGGACTGTATACGTGTGTGCATGAGTGCGTGTGTATCCTTATATAATTTATATCAAGCAAAACAAACATGGAATTAATATTTGAGATTCTTACTTAGCTGAAGACTTGTGAGATTTGATCATGTTTCCCATGTTTATGGTTTGAACCACATTTTGAGGGATATTTTGTCACGAAAGAACTGAAAATGTCAAAGAAAAAACAACACATACCTGCGGAGTTTATCTACAGTGACGCTGTCATTACTCACTAGTACATTTTGTTTAATTAAAGTCAACCTTAAACAATAATGTTACATGTGACATCACTAGTCTAAACATGACATTCCGATTAAAATTACATTTGTGGAATATGAGTTATTATTATCAATCTTAGGCCATTTTGACACTTGCTGTCAACTGAAAATGACATCAATGTTGTTTAGGGCTCACCTATTTTCTGAAGCAGAGCTGTGATTGGTTATTACCTGAGACCTGAGCAACATTGATGTCATCTTCAGTCAACAGCAAGTGACAAAATGGCCCCCACCTGAGATGGATAAAAACGGCTGGATTTTGCTGCTTAACTCATATTCCACTAATGCAATATAAACCAGAAAGCCATATTTAGATTAGTGGGGCTGCATAGAACATATTATTGTCAAAAAAAAATGTATTGGGTTGACTTCCCCTTTAACTGTTTCTGAAAGCATCGTCTGTGCTGTTAATTAAAGGTTCTGAACAACATAATTCCAGGGTTCGTTTACCTTGATAGCTTCCAAAATGTGGTCGTAGAGATCTGGGAATCCAGAATACTGATACATCATGCAGTGTACGAGCTCGGTGAACTGCAGCAGGAAGGCTTTACTGGTGGGGAGGCCGTCGGCCTGCAGGGACTGCACCAGATGCACCACGTGCGGAATAACCTGAAACAGATGAGGAGCACAGGATTGTTGGACACAGCAGGAATGCAGATAGTCCCTTTCACGGTGTTTGCTGGCCAGATTCCTTACCAGATGGAAGGCCTCGGGAGAGTGCTGGAAACTGAGGAGCATGTGGGAGAGGACGGCGAGCGCCCCCTGCCTCACGATGGGATACCACAGGCGATTGAATACCTGTGGGTGGTGGAACCATGGGAAATGAAATAAACATTTTGGCGCTTCATTGCTAATAGGAGCTAAATGACAATTTGATTGCATCATAAAAGAAAATGGCTTCCCTCACTGAAAGCACTTTTTAGGGAAGAGGAAAAGTACGGTAAGTGTATAACACTTTTTATTGAACAAATTTAGGCTTTAAATGTTGTTAGCATGTTTTCTATAAAGACTCTTAAGAACACATTAAAGCATTGTTTGAATTATTTTAACTGCATTTGAGCCTAGCATTTAAGTTTTAAAAAATGTCCTCTGTAGTGGACACATCATACCTTAAAAACAAAACCTTTTTTTGTTTGTTTTTTTCCCCAAAAATGTCTTTTGCAGTATTCCAGTTACTTCACAAAGATTGGGGAATATCAAAATAAACATGATTGGACAATATTTTTTTTCCTGGTAGTCGGGAGGATATTAGACATTATAGGATATTATTAGACATTCTCAACATCAATAGAAACATCCACTTTACATACATCTTTTATTTATTTTATTTTTAAAGAGTGAAATAAAGTGATTTGATTTTGATTTGATTTGATCTGCTTTGATGGCAACGATCCTGATACTGTGAATAATGTCAATAAATTATGGACAGATTAAATGTTCTATAAGCCCCAGTTGGATGGTATTTATTAAACTAAAACAAAACATCCGCAGGTTTCATGACCTACCAGTTCAATTTTGAGCAGAGTGACATCAATGAGGATGGTGAACTTCTGAACAGCGGCCAGTCCTTTGAGCAGAGCGATGACCCAGGTGTCCACATGCTGGGCCAGAGGCCAAGAGAGCCAGTCGATCATCCTAAAACCAGAGGTTGAGTGTGTATGGCCTCCATCCAAAAACACCGTGTGTCATACTTGCATACCTGCAGAGTGCTTTGGTCATGTTTGCATCTTTGACATTCTGGTCCGTGGTGAGACTCTTAATCAGCACTGTGATCATCTGGACCGGGATGTACTGTACCAGACTGGCCAAGGCGATAGACGGCTCAAAGGATGGGTCTGAAGAAGGACAGGGAAATACACTTAGCAGACATAAGCTAGAATTATATAAAGTCAAGATGTTATGAGAACAAGATAAGGGTACAAGGAAAGTAATAAAGTCACGAGGCAAATTTACATTGTTATGAGATTAAAGTAATGTAACAAGAATAAAGCGGTTACGATAAGGTGTTAAATTACGCAAATCAAGTTTCAGTGTTAAAAAAAAAAATGTTTATGCCATGTTAATTCATCTCAATTAGAACATTACTCGAGAAACGGCGCAATTTAAAAAAATCAGCATCACAGATTGCTCCATTTTATTTGTCGAATCCATCGTGAACAGAACGTCTCACCCGTAGAAGAGATAATAGCGAAGACCTCCTGCAGGGAAGGCAGCAGAGTGGCCGGCTCGGCCTTCCATATATTCTGCAGCAACGTGCTGACCTTGGTGACCTGGGCCACGTACTCGCCCAGCTCCTGCTCCTGGCTGGCTAGGCAGTGGAAGTAACCGATGGTCCTCACCAGCTGCTGGCAGAACAGGACGCCGCCCTTGTCTCTGGGCACGCACTGCACAAAATCGGACAGCAGGGCGGCAAGACGGGCGCACAGGGCCGGCCCGGGCCGCTCGCACACCATCCTCAGCACCTCCACCTGGAGTACGGCGAACAGCTCCAGCACGGCGGGGCAACTGATGAGGAGCCGGAGTCCGCAGTGGATGTAGTCCACCACGGACGGATCTTTGTGATCCAGCTGCTCGTAGCCCTGCTGCAGCAGGCCCAGCACAAAGTCCTTGCTGAAGAACACCTCAAACTCAGAGCGGTGGTAGCGGGCATACGCCTCCAGGACCTGGAAGCCCACCTGAAGAGGGAGAAAGAGGACTCACACTCTGTACTTAAGAACTTGACACGAGGTATAGAATGTCACCAGAAAAATAAATACTTGAATAAAGTACAGATAAAAAAAAATAAAAAATCTATTTAAGTACAGTATTTGTACTTGGTCACTTCCCGCCACTGCCTACCTGCTTCTGGAAGGCGTCCTCCCCCAGCAGGATGAGGCGGGTGGTGACTGCAAACAGGGCCTGGCACTCCTCCGCCGCAACATCCTTCTCGGCCGCCTCCACCACCTTTTTCACGATGGCCTTCTTCACCGGAAGCGTGTGAGCAGAGCTGATCAGGCCCTCCAAAATCTTGTCCATGATGGCGGCCTGCGAGAGACAAGTTAATGGCACCAAGCGATGCTAATTGAACAAAATAAAAAAAAATAGGAACGACTAACAATGGATTCTAATTTTTTTTTTTTTTTTGGGGTGGGGGGGGTTACAACATATGAGAATAAAATGCCCTTTTTATATAGGGAAAAAAAAGTGCTGTTATATGACAAAAGTTATAATTTTACAATACAAAAGTCATAATGTAAAAAAAATGAAATTAAAAATATATATAGTAATATATATAGTATATAGTTTTACTTTCCCAAGAACTTTCAGGTCTAGTACAGTACATTATAGTTTGATCTTTAGTACAGCTTGCTTTTAAACATTAACATTAGTAGTTGTTATTCCAGTGCATCGGTCATGAGCGCCTTGACGGCAGCCGTACAAACACATCCAACATTAAACCACCACCGCAGCCATATTTGACTGGAACTATAGTAAGTGTTTTAAATATAACTGAAGTGACATGTTTTTGTTCACGAGCGCCGTGTTAAACAAAGCAACTTGAAGGGCCTGACGTTAGCTGTGTGATGTTTCTCGGTAGCCACTGACTTAGCATAAATGTTAAGACGCCCTGAATAGGAAGAAATGGGAGACATACGGTCTGAATAAATACGTCCATACCCAAATGGAGCATGTCAATAGTGTCCGACTTGAAGACGATACACTCCCTTTTGGTGTTAAATCTCGGATCGCAGGTAAATTCGGTTATATTTTTGTCAAATCGCTCAACCGGAATCAGCTGATCAACATGGCAGGGACGTCATTTCTCTCACGCCCGACAAGCATGAAGGACCACCCCCAAACCGAGCGTCGATGTGGTGGCTTGGCATTGCCTGTTTTTTTTATTCATTTATTTTTAAAATTATTATTATTATTATTATTATTATTATTATTATTATTATTATTATTATTATTATTATTATTATTAATGTAATGAATTGATAACACAAATAACACAAACGCATCCGGTTGAGGTTTCGCGCATGTATTTATTTATTTATTTATTTATTGATTGATTCATTTACTCATTTTGTATTTGTGTAGCACACGGCGTCGTGGTCCCGAAGAAAAGCAGATGCATCACAGCGTCAACGTTTTAGTTTTAAGTTTTCCTGATGCGATTGTTGCAATTAAAAAAAAAAAAAAAAAAAAAAGGTTTTCCTGATGCTTTCACAGCCTCGCATCTGTATCGAAATATAATTAAACGTAAATCAATACTAACACTTTAATTTAACAGAAGGAAAAAAAATATCTCGCCATTTTAGCGGTACTTTTTTTTCTGCGCTGATTCAAACTGTTCTCTGGTCAAAACAATTTAATCCCATCATCACGTAAAAGTAGACTTGTGTACAATATCGCACATTTTTTATTATAACTGTACCTGTAAATGTTGACTTCGTGTTATAAAGATATTTAAATGGACAAAAAGGGGGAAATTTGATATATTTTTTGTATTTGGTACATTCACATTCAGCAGGTTTTTTTTCACCAGAGTTCATATATTTCCGATTGCCATGAAGGCCACACTGCCAACTCTCGCGATTGCGAGGCATACTCACGCTATGAGAACGCGGGTGTTCAGGAGGAGCAAAAATACCGCTCGTACTGACCGGTGTGTCTTTCATTCCTCACAACAGGAATAGTCCTGGACAACGGCGAGAAACGTGTCCACAAAAACCCACACAATATCCATCTAACACGCGACACACCACCGGAACATATTTGTAGTCGAAGAGGGAAAACCTGCACAACATGTCGGAAATTTTAAGCTGCGTGGAACCGGAGCGGGAAGAGCAGACCGAAGTTGAAGAAGCCGGTGGAGCTGAGGTAAAACGGTTCGAAATAGGAATTTGTTTCCCCCCTTCAGCGTGGCGGTGTCATCCAATGCGTCGATACACGTGATTGTGATAATTCTTCATTTACGTGAACGCCTCCCACATCCGATTTCCACTTGGTTTACCGTGAGCGCCAGTTAGCTTGTGGCTAACTAACTAGCCCATCTAGCTAGCGCCGCGCCGCCGAAGCCATTGTTGTTCCGCAAATGTAGGCATGGCCAAATTTCTCTTTATAGTGTTGTAGTTTTTTCGCTTTTGAGAAGCGAGTTTTGACATATTTTGGCTTGGTAGCAGTTAACTGAAGCTTGCCTTTGTTTCTATTTTACGGCAAAAACAAACGTTGCGCACTGCATATGTTTACATTAAGGCTGAAACAAACAGTTATTTTAACCTTATCGTTAAGTATCAATTAACCCGTCTATTAGTTTGTCGAGTAATCTATGAATCAAATTTAAGAGAACGTGTTTTTTCTTTAATTAAATAGGAAAAGTCTGACTCGGATGCGGGCAAAGAGTCGTCCTCAGATGCAGGGCCCGATGGGCAAGATGCTTCCTCTTCCTCCTCCACCAAAACCAAAGAATCTGCTCCAGGTTATGAAGAGAAAGTGGTGAGGAAATTTTTGTTTCTACTCGATATTAAATTACGCGTGTTGTTGTTTTGGGAATAATCCAAATGTCTTCTTTTCCACCCATGCAGAAAACGGACCGTACCAACAGATTTGACTACCTGTTGAAGCAAACCGAGCTGTTTGCTCACTTCATCCAGCCAGCCGCGCAGAAGACTCCCACATCCCCCCTCAAGATGAAGCCGGGGCGTCCTCGCATTAAGAAAGACGAGAAGCAGAACTTGTTGTCTGCTGGAGAGTGAGTACACAATAATATGGTTTGGCTTGCCCCATTACACATCATAAGGAAAAAAAAAATCGTATAGAAAATAATGGAAGTCTTTAACTGTACAACCAATCTTTTAAGTGACATTTTAGCATCGCCAGAATGTAAAATAATGCTACACAAGGGGGGCGACAACACTCCCCAGTCAACCAGAATCTTTTGCTTTCAGCACTCTGAAATCTCTGCGCCGTGCATTCGTTATAAGTTCGCAATAAGTTGTATTTCTGCTTCCTCACCCTTTTCTCTCTCTGTTGACGGCAGCAATCGTCATCGCCGCACCGAACAAGAGGAAGACGAGGAGCTGTTGAGCGAGAGCACCAAGACCACAAATGTCTGCACACGCTTTGATGACTCGCCATCTTGTAAGTGATCCTCTTTAGAGATGGAAAGGAGGAAATTTGCGTATGTATTTGTAGCCATTGTTTGCCTTCTCGTGCAGACGTCAAAACAGGGAAGATGAGGGACTACCAGGTCCGCGGTCTCAACTGGCTTATCTCTCTGTACGAGAACGGAATCAATGGCATCCTTGCCGATGAAATGGTAAGTAAATGTCAAATGTATCATGTCATCTTGAGGCTTGTCTTAATTCATACTGATTTTTATGTCGTCAGGGTTTGGGAAAGACCCTCCAGACGATTTCCCTACTGGGCTACATGAAACACTACAGGAATATCCCTGGACCGCACATGGTGCTGGTGCCCAAGTCCACCCTGTACAACTGGATGAACGAGTTCAAGCGCTGGGTGCCGTCTCTGCGAGCAGTTTGCCTCATTGGAGACAGAGATGAGAGGGTCAGCCATGTTACCATTTTAAAATTATTGAGAAAAACATAACTTAATTTCAAGGGAGTAAAATTTTTTTTGTTGTATTTTTTTTTCCCTTATAAAATAACTCATCAATATTAATGCAGTCCCTTTATTCTTGTAAATTACATATTCGTTTTGTGTTATTTGGATATACCCTTATAATTTTGCTTTATTTTTTTCTTTAATTTTATAAAAAAATAATAATAATTCATTCATCTTCATTAGGTTAAATTTAAATGTTATTTTTGTCAAATTACAATCTTTTTGTAAATTTACAACTGTTTAAAGTTCTGACTTAATTTCAGCTTCTTCTTTTTTCCAAAAAAATATTTTTCTTTAATTTTAAAATGTATATTTTTTCATTCCATTTCATTAGGTTCAATTTAAATGTTATTTTTGTAAAATTACAATCTTGTTTTTTCTTTTAAAAACTTTCTTGACTTTTTTTCTTTTAAAATGACATATGTATTAAATTGCAAATGGGTTTTCTCTACTTATAAGACATTGCAGCTCTATAATAACTTTCCAAAGTAGTCTTACCTGTTTAAAAAAAAAATAAAAAAATAAATCAAACTTTTTAAGCGAATATTTACAAAAGGTCCGAATCTCTTATATCCATTTTGCAGACGGCTCTCATCCGAGACGTGTTGCTACCCGGCGAATGGGATGTGTGTGTGACGTCTTATGAGATACTCATCATAGAAAAGGCCGTGTTCAAGAAATTCAACTGGCGCTACTTGGTCATCGACGAAGCCCACAGGATCAAGAACGAGAAATCTAAGGTATGCGTGCCGCAGATCGACCCACTCTGTGTCTATAAGGATCCACGAATAATAATAACACGTTTTCCTCGCAGTTGTCAGAGATTGTGCGAGAATTCAAGACCACCAATCGTCTGCTGCTGACCGGCACGCCACTCCAGAACAACCTGCACGAACTGTGGGCCCTGCTCAACTTCCTGCTCCCCGACGTCTTTAATTCTTCAGAAGTATGTGACCCAATCCCAGTTCTTTTAATCAAACTGGGAAATAGTACCTAATTTGTTGCATCCGGACCTTTCAGGACTTTGATTCTTGGTTTGACACAAACAATTGCTTGGGCGATCAGAAACTGGTGGAGCGTCTTCACACGGTATGTCGGGGATATGTTAAAAACAAAAAAAAAAAAAGGCTATTTTTGTAAAGCATATTCTCAATATTAGTATTGTATTGTTGCGAGTAGGTTCTCCGCCCTTTCCTGCTGCGTCGCATAAAAGCTGACGTGGAGAAGACGCTGCTGCCCAAGAAGGAGATAAAGATGTATGTGGGACTCAGTAAAATGCAGCGAGAATGGTAAGTACCCTTAATAAATGTTTGTGTTTGGCAATATGGCTTTCAAATAAAATATGAAAATAATTGCTGGCCAATGCCCCCGTAAGGTACACCAAAATTCTCATGAAGGACATCGACATCCTGAACTCTGCCGGCAAGATGGACAAGATGCGTCTGCTCAACGTGCTCATGCAGCTGCGCAAGTGCTGCAACCACCCGTACCTTTTCGACGGCGCCGAGCCGGGACCCCCGTACACCACCGACCTCCACCTGGTGGTCAACAGCGGCAAGATGGTGGTGCTGGACAAGCTGCTGCCAAAGATGAAAGAGCAAGGTAAGTCGGAGGTGTCCTGGTAATGGGGGGGGGGAAAATGCTGTTTTTATTTTTTATTTATTTTTTTAATAGTTCAAAAAAGGACGTTTTTTAATTTTATTTTTATTATTTTAATTTTATTTATTTATTTTTAAGATGTACCGTAACATGGATATTTTTGCTCTCTGTTATCATACCATCAGAATCGAATATCGGTGATACTCAACCTAGAGCTGTCAAAATTATTAGTCAGCATGTAATTGATTATCAAATTAGTCTACATCTATTTTAAAAAGAGTAATCGTTTGAAGGGGGCGGCACGGTAGTCGAGTGGTTACCACGTCCGCTTCCCAGTTCTGAGGTCTCCGGTTCGAGTCCAGGCTCGGACCTTCCTGGGTGGAGTTTGCATGTTCTCCCCGTGCCCGCGTGGGTCTTCTCCGGGTACTCCGGTCTCCTCCCACATTCCAAAGACATGCATGGCAGGTTAATTGGGCGCTCCGAATTGTCCCTAGGTGTGCTTGTGAGTGTGGATGGTTGTTCGTCTCTGTGTGCCCTGCGATTGGTTGGCAACCAGTCCAGGGTGTCCCCCGCCTACTGCCCAGAGCCAGCTGAGATAGGCGCCAGCACCCCCCGTGACCCTTGTTAGGAATAAGCGGTCAAGAAAATGGATGGATGGATGGAATTGTCCAAATGCTGATTTCAGCATCCCAACTGTAATAATTGATTTCTGTAGTCCTTCATAAAAGAAGACTTCTGTGTTTAATAAATAATAAAACATTTGCAAACATGTGTTTACTGTGAAAAACAATGATCGAATCGGTAACATAGTACAGCATGACGTCAACTACGTTTTTATTGTTTTTGGGTTGTTTTTTTTAATCAATGGGCAGTGCAACATCTAAGTGCAGCGCTGCCTGGTCAATGGGTTGTAGAATCGAGAAAACTAACTATGGCCACCAGATGGCAGCATTGTATCTCTTCAATGAGCTGCCAAATTACAATGAAACATGACGAAATCTGATGAAATAGAATGTTTTCAAGGATGACGTGAATGATAACGTTTTGATAACGTGTGGCAGTAAAAAGAGTTAATAAATGTCAAACAGGTAAACCTGACAGTCTGACTGGTCAAATTCAGATCAAAGCATAAAATTCCATATCAAACTTATTGCATGTCTTTGCGATATGCATATTACATTTTCCAATATCGCGATATTGATATTGATATGTCTCAAGTTACAATGCTGATGCACAAGCACCTAATATTGATCAATCTTGTTTTGTTTGTCTTTCCCAGGCTCACGTGTGCTCATCTTTAGTCAGATGACCAGGGTGCTGGACATTTTGGAGGACTACTGCATGTGGAGGAACTACGGCTACTGTCGCCTGGACGGCCAGACGCCACACGAGGAGAGACAGGTGCGGGGGCGCCGGCAAGCTGCGCCGGTGACAGTTTTAAGTTTCAAATAAAATGCGGATTCATGTTTCAGATCTCCATCAATGCCTACAACGAGCCCAACAGCAGCAAGTTCATCTTCATGCTGAGCACCAGGGCCGGCGGCCTCGGTATCAACCTGGCGACCGCAGACGTCGTCATCCTCTACGACTCGGACTGGAACCCTCAAGTGGACCTCCAGGCCATGGTGAGTACTTCCTGAACATCTATGGACAATTTCAACGTACACAAGAGGCGGCTTTAACACTCAAGCTCTTGTTGCGCAACCCAGGATCGAGCTCACAGGATCGGGCAGCTAAAGCAGGTGCGCGTCTTCCGCTTCATCACGGAGAACACCGTGGAGGAGAGAATTGTGGAGAGGGCAGAGATGAAGCTGCGACTGGACTCCATCGTCATCCAGCAAGGTAGAACACAATGTTTTGTTTTGTTTTTTCTCCCCCAAGTTAGCAGTTGTTAAACCGTGTTGAACTGAACTTGCCACAAGCTGTAGGATCCCCGATACATGGCAAAAAACATCACTTTTCATTTCTAAAACGATCATGGCCGTTCCTACACCTCAACAGGGCGACTTGTGGATCCGAGCGCCAACAAGCTGGGCAAAGACGAGATGCTGTCTATCATCCGGCACGGCGCCACGCACGTCTTCGCCTCCAAGGAGAGCGAGATAACGGACGACGATATCGACGCCATCCTGGAGAGGGGCGAGAGGAAGGCGAGTCCTCGCGCGAGCGCGGCCGCGCGGCTTCACCGTCAAATGTTTTTGGGTTGACGTTTTGACCGCTCGGCCGCCAGACGATGGAGATGAAGGAGAAGCTGTCCTCCCTGGGCGAGAGTTCGCTGAGGAACTTCACCATGGACACGGAGAACAGCAGCGTGTACACGTTTGAGGGAGAAGACTACAGAGAGAAGAAAAAGGTACAAGAGGGCCACAGAAACGACGACGATTCTCACACGACAAAGCTTTGATGTTCATCTCCGCCTCCTCATCTTCTTCCTCCTTCAGGTCATCACCAACTGGATTGAGCCCCCCAAGAGAGAGAGGAAGGCCAATTACGCCGTGGACGCCTACTTCAGAGAAGCCCTTCGAGTCAGCGAGCCCAAAGCACCCAAGGTACGATCAATACCGACACCAGATTGACACATACACTTTTAAAGAGACATACATTTTTTTTCTTTTCTACAGAGAAAATAAAACAGTGTGGCCTGTGTGTGTGTGTGTGTGTGTGTGTGTGTGTGGGGGGGGGGGGGGGGGGATTACATTAGGCCACTTGCATTACTCGATGTCGTGCAATGACATCTGTTAGGGAAAGTGGTGTCAAATTAATTTTAAACCATAAAAGCAATTGGGTCAAAAAAAAAAAAAAAAAAAAAAGAGGGTGAAAAACAAACAGATTCTTGGGTTATTTCTGTATTTGTACTAAATCTATTTATTTTTATTTTTTTCCATAAAACAACCCAATTCAGAATTCGATTTTAAATGTCCCCAAATGGATTTTATTATGTTGCCCTTTTTTTTGTGTGCGGCTTTATTGGGAAGGCTTGTTGTACACGATTCAGCCACTTGGGGCAGTGTGGTTCCACACATTCTGATATTAAGCTGTAGCCACATTAGAGTAGAAGGAAAGTCACGATCAAGTTATACCATATTTAACTATTCTTCATCATCATGAGTGCTACCAGTGGGAAATTTTGTGCAGAGCCCCATTTTTGTCACTACCATCCTAAAACCATGTTTCACTGTGCTCGAATTCCACCTTCCAGGCTCCCCGTCCGCCCAAGCAGCCCAACGTTCAAGACTTCCAGTTCTTCCCCCCTCGTCTCTTTGAGCTCCTCGAAAAGGAAATCCTCTTCTACAGAAAGACAATCGGCTACAAGGTAAACTCTTCTCACTTTGCCCCTCACACCTTCTGTGGTTTTACAGGAGCGGTTTTTCATGACGAAAGTCTCTCCCATTTTTAGGTGCCGCGCAATCCGGAAATGCCCAACTCTGCTCAGGTCCAGAAGGAGGAGCAAGCCAAGATCGACGAGGCTGAAGCCTTGACGGAGGAGGAGCTGGAGGAGAAGGAGAACCTTCTGCAGCAGGTACCCAACTAACTACCAAGCCGTCTTTCTTCTCGCTGTTCTGTGTGAATGCCACAGACACAAAATGGTGGGTCACTCAATTCAACTTTTTTTTTTTTTTTTTTTTTTTGTGGGTAGGGATTCACTATTTGGAACAAGCGTGACTTCAACCAGTTCATCAAAGCCAACGAGAAGTGGGGACGCGATGACATCGAGAACATCGCCAGAGAGGTGGAGGGGAAAACCCCAGAGGAAGTCATGGAGTATTCTGGTAAAGTCCACTTCCAATCAAAATGGCTGCCGTTCCTCTCCATCATACTTGGAGTCCTTGTGTGCTCTGTTCAGAGTTATTATAGTTGGTAATTTTCATTTTAGTTGGTTTTTATTTCATTTTAAGTTTGGTTTTATAAATTTAGTTTCTTTTAATTTTCAGAGTGGTTTTGATAGGTATTAACTCGTTTGCCCCCAAAGACGTATTTATGCATTTTTTTGTTTTGTTTTGTTTTTTTATGCTAGAGCATACAGAGCATACAGAAGGGTTTGCAGCCTCTCAACTGTAAAGAACGGTTGCAGAAATGGTAGTTGTTACACAAACGGCCAGCAGGTGGCAGCAGAGCAAAGGAGATCAGCCAGGGCCATGTTGGAAAAAAAAATCTCAATTACTCACAATCCTAAATAGATTGGTGAAAATTTATTAAACTTAGCCATAGTCTAATGCTGATTGCTGCAAAACAGAAACATATAAACGTGTATTACTTGTGTGCAATATTTAATAAACACCATGGTAAAATAAAAAAAAGTCACGCACGTCTTATCTAGTTTTGCATTTTAGCTGAGTTAAATGAAAAAGAAGCCGAGCACGCAAAATTGTCGCCTAGCAACATCATCGGAAGGTGCTTTCTATTGTCTACTGCTAGATGATGTCGCTTCTGCCTGACACGCGTTCACACATCCTTATTCCGGTTAATATTGAAATAAATGTAGTTAAAATCACAATCAAAATAAACTCCAAAGGCTCATGTGTTAAATTAATTACCAAAGACTAAAAATGACATGTTTTGCTACAATTATAGTTACCCGGTAGTTAGTTTTGTAAACGTAAAATTTAGTTTGTTAGTTTTCATTTATAAAAAGCATTTTTGTTTTTTTATTTTGTTCACGGAAATGTTTTTATGATATTTGGGTTTGAGTTATTTTTTCAGTTTTTCATTAACTAAAATAACCTTTGTTCCATTCCTCAGCTGTGTTTTGGGAGCGCTGCAATGAACTCCAGGACATTGAGAAGATCATGGCTCAGATCGAGCGAGGGGAGGCCAGGATCCAGAGGAGGATCAGCATCAAAAAGGCGCTGGACTCCAAGGTAGGTCGCCAAGACCGTTTCGCATTCTATGCGTTAGCATCCTCCAGCATCTTTCAACACACCGTCGTTTCCAGATCGGCCGCTACAAGGCGCCCTTCCACCAGCTCCGCATCTCCTACGGCACTAACAAGGGCAAGAACTACACGGAGGAGGAGGACCGCTTCCTCATCTGCATGCTGCACAAGCTGGGCTTCGACAAGGAGAGCGTGTACGACGAGCTGCGCCAGTGCATCCGCAACTCGCCGCAGTTCCGCTTCGACTGGTTCCTCAAGTCCAGGACGGCCATGGTGAGCCGAGATTTGCCGCCGCCCGTTTTGCCGCCGCACTCGCTGAGACGTACGTTTGTGCGCCCCGGGTGCAGGAGCTGCAGAGGCGATGCAACACGCTCATCACGCTCATCGAGAGGGAGAACATGGAGCTGGAGGAGCGAGAGAAGGCAGAGAAGAAGAAGAGGGGGCCGAAGACGGCGGGCTCAGTAAGTGGTGTTCAGTTAAAGGAAGGGGGGGGTTTCCATTACCCTACCCCTACTTTTTGGGTTGTGCACCCACTGCTTAACATATTCTGTGCAATTAAATGAAATTCAATGTTAATTTCAATTATTACGCTTACAAAATCAGCATAATCGTTTAAAAAAAAAAAAAAAATTATTATTATTATTATTTTTTAAAGTTGTTTAAATGTATCTATCCATTTGCATCTTTTTTTTAAATTTTAAAATAATTTAATAAATGTGTCATTCAAAAGTAACGTCCATAATTCTAGTGTTTCAAGGAATTTTAATACAAATATTTATTATTATTCTTATTATTTTTATTTTTATTCTTATTATTATTATTTTTATTATTATTATTATTATTATTTCTTTTAACGTTTAAGCATTTTCTTGTTTTGGCTCAACAAAAGTGTCCGACTGCATAGCACACATACTGCACTCCAACTTTGTTTTTGCCAACATAAATAAATATATATTATTATAAATATATATTATAAATTGTTTGGTCCAAAAGGAACTTACATAATTAGTGATTCTATTTATTTATTTATTTATTTATATTTAAATTGGTCGTAATGTTTTTTTAACTGCTCAAACATTTTCTTGTTTTGTCCCAACAATTAACCATTTGAACAATCATAATTTAAATTATTGCCATAAATAATCATGATTATTATTTTTCCATAATTTTTCGTAAAAAGCTTAATCGGTGCCTCTCCTCCTCCCATTTAGGCCCAGAAACGGAAGCCGGAAGGAACCGCGGAAGGTCGCGGGCGTCGGAAAAAGCTCAAGTTGTGAAGGCGACGCCTCGTTTGTTTGTACAGCGCGCCATCGTTAGCCTAGCCGCAACCACAACTACTACAGTCGTGTTTGTGTGCGTTTGCTAATGGTGGCAAACCTCCAAATAGACTTTGTATTATTAGGTTCTAGCAAGTTTTCTGCCTTGTCATTTACTGAGACACTGCAGCTGTGCTGTTTTTCTTTTTTTTTTTTGTACTTGTAGTTAATGGAAGTTTTATTTATGCCTGTTGGTTATACCACATTCCAATGTACCTTCTTTATTTCCGAATGTTACCTTCTTTATCTCCCTACGAATTAAAGATCCATTTTTTTTAAAATAAAATAGTGCGCTGTGGTAAATAAGAAAAACTCTTATTCATTTGTAGCAGCAAACTTTTCAAAAGTACATTTATACACCTTTGTAGTTGGAAATTCCAATTCATGTATGTTTACCTCATTATTTAATGTACAGTATATGCTTATGGCAATACATGATGTGCAGTTTTTTTGTTTTTGTTTTTTTAAGTATGTTTAGGAGGAAACTAATTATATTGGACTGAAAAGGTTTGTGAAACCTGTCACTCTAACATGCACTTTAAACGTTTCATTCAGTGATACTTCTGCAATTCCACTAGAGGGAGCCCGAGAATCGCTATCCTAGTTCATTCTGGTAGACCCCTGCAAACAGCCTAAATCGATGAAAAACGTCCCCTTCAAACGAAAATGGCTACCTGCTTATTACACGGTGTAGGTTCTACATTGATTTGAACTTGTCCTGCCATGAAACGTGTGTTCCGGATTTTGTGATTCTATTTGTCTTTGATGTGTTGGCGGTGGTTGCACAAACTTTGCCGCTAGGTTCTGTGCACACAAAGGTAAGAATCGTTTTGGATGTTTCATCATTTTTTATTTTGTTTTGAGTTTTGTTTTTCAAATTTGTTTAAAAGTGGGCGTGCGTTTTTAACGCTTTTTATTTTTTCAGTTTTTTATGGGGTAGTTGACAAGCGAGATGATTATTTAAAAAAATAAAATAAAAATCCTAGATTTTCATGCCTCCTACTATGGCCACGAACATGCGTATATCGGGATCATCAACATGTGATTATCATCAATGGCGGTGCACATTTAACATATCATTTGCCAAGACATTTTTCTTAATGTCACTATTTCAATTAAAGAGTGAATTGCGGTAGCCTATCGTTAA
Source organism: Festucalex cinctus (assembly GCF_051991245.1). NCBI lineage: Eukaryota > Metazoa > Chordata > Actinopteri > Syngnathiformes > Syngnathidae > Festucalex > Festucalex cinctus. The sequence continues at coordinate 5,071,220 of NC_135416.1, read as the reverse complement.
ATGGACTCTTGTTCGTTGGATTTCAGGCAATTACGCTATTAAGCTAAAATGTAATTATGTTGCCAGAATAGGAAGAAACAAAACAATTTCAACATAGCACATTGAGATGGTTTCAAACACAATCTCAACAATTTTATTCAAAAATATTAATTTCACCATTTTGCAAAAAAGAAACTACAATATCTACAAACCTTGATATTGTGTAGGTGTAGTGACATAAAACAATCATTTATCACATTAGCATTCAATGACGTCATCTTCCAATAACATTCATTCCAAGTCAATGAGACACAGTCAAATGTTGTAATAATAATAACAAACTTAAAAAAAACACAAAAAAAACCGTAAACTTGAAAATTCTGTAGTGTCATTAAAATAAAGGCTGCCTGAGCTGATTACATACAATTAGCGTTTTTTTCTTCTAACTTTTCATGCATTTGCAAACAATGACAAGAACGAAAGAGGGGACCTTTTACAAGTAAACAGGCTTAAAAAAAAAAAAAAAAGCCAACTGCAGACACCCATTACTCCACCACCCATAATTGGGCACCCATGCAAGTCAACAAACAACCTCGAGAAATGCTAACCCAACAATGCTCAACATTATATACAGTGAACACCCGTCTGACTCGCAGTTCGCTATTCACTAATTCACTCTCGGCGTATTTTTTATGCTCACCATACGGTGCCACAAGATGGCATCAAAGCCCTTGGCTAATAGGAAAGTATGGAGAAGTGATTCATCTTGGCTGATTTGAAAATCTTTGTATGTTTGAGAAGTATCTATAGTATCTTGTAGCTTGGGTTGTTAGCATGTGTAAGTTTTCTGCTGAATTCACATCTGTAAGCCATAAAATGAGTTGAAAATGAATTCAATTCAATCACATTTTTCATCAAGTTAAGATGAAAAAGATTCAGGGCCTCGCTTGGCATTGGGGGGCCCGTCAAGTGGTTCTGGTACCGTTTTCAGTGCTACACAAGTTGGGAAATGAAGGCACAGTGGTGGAGGAGACTATCATAGTCAATAGGTAAAGGGGGACCGCCTCTAGACCTCAGAACTATCCGACCCACCCCACATCCTGGTGGATCCTCGGTTGTAGGCGGCGGATGACGAGGTGGCGTAGGGCGGGAACTGTCTCTTTTGCTTCTTTTTGCGCCGCAACAGCAGCAACACGACGGCGGCGGTCAGACAGGCCAGGACGATCAGACCCACCAGGCCCACGATCATGGGCAGGGTGGAGCTGTCCGGGGCCTCCCTGCCGGAGCTTCCCACCAGGGGGCGCTCGAGCGCAGGCTCGCGCTCCGAGCTCGGGGCCCAGGGCTGGCGCTGGCTGACCACCACGCGGTCGGCTCGGTCCAGGGCGATGTGCTGGATGTTGGTGCCGCGGTTGTTGTCGGCGCCGATGTCCTGGGCGACGGCGGGGGCGGCGCGGCGCTCGCGTCGCGGGGCGGGGGACAGGCCGTGGTGGAGGGAGTCCACGCTACGTTTGCCGCGGTTGGCGTTCTCCCTGGAGCGCACGGTGTAGATGGTGTGGATGTACCACTCGCGACCTGCAGCCACCTGCGTGTCACACAAAAAAACCCCGCTGGAATTGGACGCGCTCTGGGCAGACTGTCGATTTGTTGAAATGAACGGAAATGCCGGTGATTTGGAATAACGGCGCAACAGAGAACCCATCCATACCTGGAATAGCGGAGTCGAGGAGAGGGTGAAGCCATCGGATCCTGGTTGTTTGACTAAAGGCAGAGCTCCAGCCGTGTCCTGAGCGAGTGTGGCCTTGAAGGCAATGTCGCCAAACGTCGTCGCCTGAGTCTCTGGTTGGGCTTTGTCCTGGAAAGCGACGCAATAAAAATGATTCAAAACTATTGCAGGGTGATTTTTACATGATGTGTACGATAGGGATGTCAAGCGATTACAATTTTTAATCGTAGTTATTCGCATGACTTCAATAGTTAACTTTGCGATTAACTCATTCACTCCCAGCCACTTTCACAAAACCAATCCCGTTCGCTCCCGGCTGTTTTACTGGATTTTGACTGATTTTGCAAGGTCCACAGAATATTGTGTTCAATTGCTATAAAAGCATGGAACCTATCAAAAGAAAGATTAAAGTCTCTTCTTTCATCAGGAAAAAAAAAGTATGTTTCTCTCTGTTTCCGTTTTGCAGCAATTAGCACTAGAAGAGAGCTAAGTTTCATCAGTTTTCACAAATCTATTTAAATTTTTTTTTAGCTTTTTTTCTAGCTGGCCCTGGTTGATCTCCTTTGCTCTGTTGCCACCTGCTGCCCGTTTGTGTAATAACTACCATTTCTGCAACCGTTCTTTGCAGTTGAGAGGCTGCATCAAAGCCTTCTGTATGCTCTAGCATTAAAAAAAACAAAAACAAAAAACGTATAAATACGTCTTTGGGACACTTAAAACATTTTAAAAAAAACGTATTTACACGTTATTGGGAGCAAATGAGTTAATCACAAATTTTATATCCGTTCTAAATGTACAATAACATGTTTTTCTAAGTTTTCGTACTCTCGTTAAAAATGTTAAACTAATAGAAATATGGCCGAGTGTTTTAGTCATTGATACAGTAATTTAATAATAATTAAGATAAAATAAAAACATGCACTGTATGTTGAGGTCATTTTTCTGCCACTAGATGGCATAATTGTAAGACGAGGGTGACAGCTCAGTGCATTTTCATATTAAGAGCTATCTAATCTTTAACATGAAGTAACTTGTGAAATTCTGCAATTTTTTTTTTTAATAGTAAAATACAACTTGACCCTAGTCTCCACTAAAATGCAGTATTGTTAAATTTATTACTGCTAAATTTTGACGTGAACGTGCCTGCCGCGTTGCGACTGGAATTCCCCTAGTACAGGCTTTCCAAGTAAGGGGCGGTTATTAAATGCACATTAAAAAAAATAAGTTAAAAAAAATGTGTCGTTAAAGGAACTTTAAATGAACTCAAAATTGACACTCTAATTTTGACACCAAGTGTACAAACACCAATACAAAAAAATTAAAAGGGGAAGTCAATCAAAAAAAAATAAAAATAAAAAATTATATAATAATAATAATTCTTGACAATGCAGCCCCACTCGTCTAAATACAATATTCTGTTTAATATTCCATTAGTGGAATATTAGTGGTATGAGATAAGCAGCAAAAACCAACTGTTTTTATCAGTATCAGAAGGCGGCCATTTTGCCACTTCCTGTCGAGTGACAATTACATCATATTGCTCGGGTGTTAGGTAACAACCAATCACAGCTCAGCTTCAGAAAACAGGTGCGCTGTGATTGGTCGTTGCCTGAGCCCTGCGCAACTCTGATGTCATCTTCAGTCGACAGCAGGTGGCAAAATGGCCGCCCTCAGAGATGGATAAAATCGGCTGGATTTTGCCACATAACTCAATATTCCACAAATGTAATATTAATCAGAATGTCATGTTAATAAACAAGTGAGGTCACATTTAATCCAGGTTCTTACCAGGATTTTAAATCTGTAGAGCAGAGAGGGGGAATCGGCCAGGCAGCCATATTCCTTATTGGTGGGGTTATATTTGGGAACGTAGCCGTCGGCTCCGGTGCACAGGAAAACTTTCTCAATGCTGCAAGAGAAAGAGTCGCCCAGGTTCTGCACCGGGTCCACCATCACTCGACCGTAGATCGACGAGCCTACAAACACCAGAATTGTTCTTTATGAGCCTCATCAGCCGCAATGCCGGTTAAAATCCAGCAGGTGGGAGTGTTGTACCTTCTGAAAAGGCAGCATCGGTGCCTTCCCCAAAGCCCATCGAGCCGTCAGACAACCACAGCTCTTTCTTGGACAGGAGGAACATCTGCGTGTTGAGGCTGAACTCGGCCGCTACTGGGTCGCTCACCTGAAGAGAACACCAAAGTCAAACTTGATCAAGATTTTAGGTTCGGAGAATTTGGTTAAATGGCGCTTTTATGACCTGCTGGAAGCGAATGTCCATATCGAAAGTCAGAGGCTCCCTCGGGTGGCACACGGGAGGGACGCTGAACTCTCCGTTAGGGGATGCAATACAGGGGACCAGCTTCACTGTGTACGTCCCGGAGTAATCCCGCACCTGAAGGGTCGAAATGCAAAATCATTTGTTTCATTTTTCATTTGCAAACATCCTACTTTCAAAAAGTAGTACTCGACTTCAGGTGACATTTCAACCTTGTTTGACCTTTCAAAGTGAACTTAATTTGACCAATTGTAAACTTTTGAAAGCACATGTCCAAGGGTTGTAACTTGCTGTTCTCTAAGAAAGCTGAATAGCAGAATTTACAACAGGAAAAGACCATGAAAGGACCAATTAACCTCTCGGTTAACAAAGAATTGGTAATGAACAGTCCTTTTCATCAAGCTTTTAAGACAACACAGAACAATTGATGAATTGTGGGGTTATGGGATCATTGTGTTATGATAAAGATGTCTGTTGCTAATATCCTTGTGATGATGATGATGATGAACTAACCACACTTAGTTTGTCTAATCAATTATTTTGTTGTGCTTTGCAGTTACAATTCCCTTTTGATGATCATGTCAGATGCTATGCAGTTGCTATGTCCCTTATGATACTTGTAGTTGCTATGCAGTTGCTATTTCCCTTATGATGACATATTAACCACTCTTAGTTTGTCTAGTCACTCTTGTTTTGTTGTTACTAGGGGTGTAAAAAAAAAAAAAAAAAATCGATTCGGCGATATATCGCGATACTACATCGCGCGATTCTCGAATCGATTCAATAATCGGCAGAATCGATTTTTTTTTTATTTATTTTTTTTATTTATTTATTTTTTTTTTTAGGATTCACACCTTGAGCATGGAAGAATGTTATATGAACGGCACATTAAGCCTTAATACTTTTATTTTAATGCTGTTCAAATGTGAAACAGATTGCAAACTGTTTGTGTACAGTGGCTCACGGTTATAAGCCTCAAGTTTTAGATAAATATATTCATACAAATCTTACAGTGTACATGTACAAATTTACTGATAGTATTTTCTAAATTTGAATGGAAAAAAATCGCAACAATCGACTTATAAATTCGTATCGGGATTAATCGGTATCGAATCGTGACCATTCGTATCGGGATTAATCGGTATCGAATCGAATCGTGACCTGTGAATCGTGATACGAATCGAATCGTCAGGTACTAGGCAATTCACACCCCTAGTTGTTACTATGGTGTTATTATGTCCCTTTTAATGTTGATGTTGTCACTGACTATGCAGTTGCTTTGTGTCTTTTAATGTTGATCGTGTCACCCACTATGCAGTTGCTATGTCCCTTATGACGATGATGTATTAACCACTCTTAGTTTGTTGTTGCTATGCAGTTATTATGTCCCTTTTAATGTTGATGTTGTCACTTGCTATGCAGTTGCTATGTCCCTTATGATGATGTATTAGCTTCCCTTAGGTGTCTAATCACTCTTGTGCTATGCAGTTACTATGTCCCTATTGATGATTATGTCAGTTACTATGCCCCTCATGCTTGTAGTTACTATGCAGTTCCCAAGTCCTTTATGACATTTGTAGTTGCTATGTCCCTTATGATGATCATGTACTAGCCACTCTTAGTTTGTCGAATCACTCTTATTTTGTTGTCGGTTTGCTGTTACTATGTCCCTTTTGATGATTATGTTGTCAGTTGCTATGCATTTGCTACTGTCTCGTATTCGTCATGCTTAGTTTGTCTAGTCACTGTTTTTGTCATAAAAGTTTTTATTCTGTCATATAGAAATGTGCATTGCCCTAGCGAGATCACACTTTTGCCAGTATGTTGAGGTTCGAGGTTTTCTCTCAGCATGTCAACGTTTCCACGCTTTTCTTCCTTGTGTTTGAGGATGTTTCCATTCATCCAGTCCTGCTCTTTCAGTCAAAGTCAGTCAAGGTTTCTTCATCCAGTGTTTTCTTTGAGGCTATCTGTTGTATGTTTCCCAATTCCCGTGTCTTGTCTGCATTCTGACTCACGTGACAAGTATATTTTCGCGGTTTCCCAACTTACGGCGAAGTCAGAGACGAAACTCCACTGTTGCATGGGCTGGTTGTGGGTGGGTTCCGTCCTGACGAGGACCAAGGTGAAGGTCAAGCCGGGGTGGTCTGCGCATATCACCATGGAAGACACGCTGGTCCCTAAAAAGTGGACATGTATAGCATTAAAGCGCTCATATTTATAACCTGACCTTTTATATTGTCTTGGCCTCTTGGACTGTAAACGCTGGCTGACATTTGCTCGGATGACACCTGGTACTTTTACGCTGGAAACCCCCTCTACTCCTCCCCCAGAAGTGTGGAACTCCAGAAATAACCCAAGAGAGGATGTAGGGTAATCCAATAGGCGACTGCGTTTATCGAGCGACCACTCTCAATGTCTTACCTGAGTGCGTCATAACAAACTGTCCCCTGAAACGAGCCTCCGTCTTGAAGTTGACCACCAGGCGACCCTCCTCGTTTATGCGCATGCTGGTGGGGTACATTGCTCCTGCGGAGAGGTTTTAAATCCCATTCAAGCAATTGAAACGCTGCACCGTGAATGCCTCGAGCGGCGGTTCAGCGTCAGATCTTACCTTGCAGCTCCGACTCGGGCGGGCTCCCGACGCCCTCCTGCCAGAGAATGGCCGTGTCGTACACAAAGGTGAGCTTGAGCTCCGACTGGAGGTCAAAGTGCTGCCAGCCGCCCACGGCCACGGGGGAGTGGAAGACGTAGGACACAAAGAGGGGCACGCGCAGGGTGACGTAGGACTGGACCAAGTTGAGCACCTGGGAATACAGAATGTTGGGGGTTTTGGGACTAAAATGACTTCGTCTTACTTAGTCTACAAACTCTTGACAACATTCCCATCATCCTATATTGAAACGTTTTCAATTATTCAGCCAACCAGAAATCCATGAAAACTAGGGCTGTCAAAATGAAAACATTAACTCTGGAGATTAATAGTACTTTCTATTTGATAATTTTACATTAATTTCAAAATTTTACTTAAGTAAATATCTATTACAAGCTGTGATGAAAAAATAAAAAACTAGAAGCAGAAGTAGAAAAATGTGATTAATTGCATTTAATTATGGAAAATCGTGCGATTAATTACCAGTAGTAAAAAAAAAAAAAAAATCATCGTTTGACCGCACTAACCTTGAAAATTTACACCAACTTAATTCTTAAATCTGGTCAACTGAACTACAGGTTATTATAGTTTTGGAATTTTCATATTAGTTACTTTTTAGGTTTTTTGTTGTTGTTGTTGTTGTTTTTTAGATTTAGTTAGTTTTAATTAGTTTTAATTTTTATTAGTTTAGGTGGTTCTGTTAGTTTTTATTAGTTTTAGTTAGTTTAAAAATGCGTAGTTTTAGTTTCAGAATTAGTTTTTGTTTTTTTGTTTTTTACGTGAATTACTTGTATGCAATATTTAATAAACGCCATGGTAAAATGAAAAAAGTAACTAATTTCTTACATTTCGGCTGCGTTAAATGAAAAAACAGGCGAGCTGAGCCATTGGAGCCAAAAGTCAAGCATGGAAAACTGTCGCCGAGGAGCGACGTCGTCTGAAGGGGCTTTTCAATTGGCTGCTGCTAGATGACATCACTTCAATTCCAGTTAAATATACTTAAAAATCATATTTAAAATCATCCCCAAAGGCTCATGCATTAAATTAATTACAAACACCAAAAGTACATTTTTGCTCCCATTATAGTTTTAGTTAGTTGTGTAACCATTAAATGTAATTTCAGTTCGTTTTCATTTTTTAAAAAACATTTGAATTTTTATTTTATTTTGTCAACAAAATAGTTTTTTGCATTTTAGCTTCATTTTTTTGCTAGTTTTCGTTAACTAAAATAACCTTGCTGAACATATTCCTGAACATATTTTTTTTTCCATACCTGTCCGTCGGTGCCTATGGAGCCCCCGCAGTCATTCAACAACTCGGACATGTCGTAGTAGCTGGTGAACTCCCAGAGGCAGGCCTCCAAGTTGAGGTTGCGGTAGAAGCGTAGAGAGTTGGACGAGCGCATGGCGTTGCTGTACTGGTAGGGCGACGTTTCGCCGATAATCTCGGGGTTTTTGGTGGCGTCAGTGATGAAGCCGTGGCCCGTCTGGATTTCGTTGAAATCCAGCAAGTTGGAGCAGCGGTGGTTGCCCACGCGGGTGCCGTCGGGGCTGAGGGTGAGCTCGAAGTTGGACATGGGTCTGGTGGAGATCACCGGCAACATGCCTGTTGGAAGTACAAATGATTGTGTGGGGAAAAGGAGTGATTCAACTACTAAAAGTACAGACTAAATCTCCTTGTGCGCTGGGGTCAAAATAATGCCAAGCTCAATTATGTATAGGTTGTACAAACCCCATTTTGATAACGTGGCAAAAAAAAAAAAAAAAAAGGTGGATTTGCTCTTTATTAACTTAGTGCTGGCACTGAAAAAAACAAAGGACTCTAAGTGTTAGAAAAGTAAATACTGAAGTGAAGTACAGATACCTGAAACATCTAAAATGACTAAGTATTAATGGTAGGGGTGTCAAAATTAGTGCATTCATTTTGAGTTAATTTTAAGTTTCTTTATCACCACTAATTTTTTTTAAGTGCGATTAATTACCGCCCCTTACTTGGAAAGCCTCTACGGGGGGAATTCCAGCAGACATGTCCATGTCAAAATTCAGAAATAATAAATGTAATAAAAATGCATATATTTGTGGAAACTGGGGTTAAGTTGTATTTTACAATTTTCAAAATGTGCAGAATTTCGCGTTACTTCATGTTAAGGATTAGATGGAAAAATGCACTGAGCTGTCACTAGCATTTTACAAATGCAATTATGCCATCTAGTGACAGAAAAATGACCAACACAAATCAATATCACACTCATTTTTTACAGTCCAGTACATTTTTTATTTTAACTCAATTTTATGAATTATTATGAAATTACTGTATCACTGACTAAAAAATGCAGCCATATTTCTGTTAGTTTAACATTTTCCCCCCCACTTTTATGTTAACAAGAGTAGAAAATTTAGAGAGAAAAAAAATCGTACATTTAGAATACAGTAGATAGAAAATTTGCGATTAATCGCGAGTTATCTACAGAAGTCAGGAGATTAATTACGATAAAAAAAAATTAAAAAAAAATGAATTGCCTGACGCCCCCCCCAAGAATGCGTTCCCTCACCATCCATATGGGGCATGTTGATCGTCAGCTTGATGAGATTGGGGAAGTCCGGGTCTTCCGGGCCCGTGTAGCGGATCTTTGCGGAGAACGGTTCGGCTCCAACGGTGCCTTGGATCCTCGGTTGACACATGCCTGCAAAGAGGTGAGGGTTGATAAACTCGATGCCCTCCAACCGTGGATGCATTCAACACTCTTATTTACTCACCCTCCTCCTTGCTGATCACAACGATGGGACTGGAAAGCTCCAGGCCAGCGTCCCCGTTGGCGTTAAAGGCCCTGGCGGCGCATTGGATTCTGGAGCCCGCTTGGAAGTAGATGGAATCCAAGGTGATGGATTTGGTGTTGGTAAAGAAGGTGTTGGTGTCCACCTCTCTCATGGGACTGGTCACGCCATCGGAACCGGTGGGGGCGCTGACCAGCCAGCGGTACTGGGTGAGGGTGTCGTTGATGCTCTCCGCCGAGCAGATGGATCCGGTTTTGTCAAAGTCGTTGTATTTGGGGTTGCAGGCCTACAAGGCCGGAAAACATTGACGGTGTTATCTTGAGAATTCCCATCGGGTCATCAGGCTCTTTTTTTTTTTATCTCATTCACTCGCCGCCATTTTCACATTTCGCAATCCCGTTCGCTCCCGGCTGTTTTACTGAATTTTGACTGATTTTGCAAGACCCACAGAAAATTGTGTTCAATTGCTATAAAAGCATGGAACATATCAAAAGAAAGATTAAAGTCTCTTCTTTCATCTGTTTCCGTTTTGCAGCAATTAGCATTGGAAGAGAGCTAAGTTTCATCAGTTTTCACAAGTCTATTTAAAATTCTAAGTAATTTAACTTTTTTTCTAGATGGCCCTGGTTGATCTCCTTTGCTCTGCTGCCACCTGCTGGCCGTTTGTGTAATAACTACCATTTCTGCAACCGTTCTTTGCAGTTGAGAGGCTGCATCAAAGCCTTCTGTATGCTCTAGCATAAAAAAAATAAAATAAAAAACGTATAAATACGTCTTTGGGACACTTAAAACATAAAAAAACGTATTTACACGTTATTGGGAGCAAATGAGTTAAGTGATTGCGCATAACAAAAAATACAACATCAAACCGGTAACATTTCGTTTTTGGCAATACATCATAAACAAGTCATGCTAGCAATGTAGCATTCTTGGCATCTTGATACTGAAACAAAGTGTGTGTCATGCTTACCGTCACGCACACCACCGGGTAGCCGTTAACCGGGTTGGGGTTGTCTTTGGTTTTGGACGTATCGTCGTACATGAGCAGGGAAACCACGTTGGGCACCGCCGGGAAAGTGACGTCCGCCACGCTGTCCATCTCTTCGATGTACACGATGGCTTTGTTCATCTAAGCGAGAGCAGGCAAGGCATGCTTGTCAACAAAAATACTCAGAAGTAGGAACTCAACTTTTTGTTTTTATTTCCACATTTATATTTATATTTATTTTATTTTTTTAATCTCGTTTTTTATTTTTGTATTAATTTTCCTTTTATTTATATGTATTTTGTTGTTTTGATTTCCATTTATATTTATTTTTTGTATTTAATTTTTGAATTATATTTTTATACCCGTATTTATTTATTTATTTATTTATTTATTTTTGGCATTTTTGGTCCTCCATAACTGTATATTATTTTGGACAACTTGAATTAAAATTTACGTTTCAGGTTCTGTTTTTTTTAACTGAAGATTATATAATAAATATGATTAGGAAAAACTAGAACATAAATTGCACGATATGCTACGATATGTCATGATATATTGCGCTAAAACACACTATTGATACAAAAATTTTGATGTATGATAAAAAAAAACCCCCGATACATTATGATACAATATGCTCTGATAATTACGATGTGTGAGATGCGATACATTACGATGCGATACAATCTAATATATACCGTACGATACAATATTATACCGGTACGTTACGTTAGGTTACAATACGATGAGATAATTACTATACGATACGTTAGCATGCGATACCTTACGATACAATATACACTATTGCAATAAGATACATTACGATACAATACTTTTTTATACAATAAATTTGATACGGTTTAAAACAATACATATTCAATACAATAACAATACGGAACAATCCGTTATAATACATGACCATGACAATACAATATACATTACGACATGATGCAATTTTTTTCAATTTTTCCCTTTACGCTGTTACGACCCTGTTGTAACCATTAAATGACAAATTTGACATTGGTTCCCCAACCACCACCTATTTACTGTGTGTTATATAATTGTGACTCCTGTGATGTAGCTCCAGATGTTTTTTTATAAGGACTCTGCAGCCTTGAATGGAACTTGGATCACAATTCAGTTGGGCTATTTCAACGCGGTGGCTTCTATTCTGTTTTTAGCTGCATCTAATGTTAACCCCCTACCCCCACCTCCCGTCTCATTCCAAAGCTTTTTATAAGGTATAGTGGTTCAGGCGCGCTGACAGCAATGCCAGCTGTTGCCGGGCTATTTTCGCGCGTTTGTAGCTATGCGCCGTCACCTGTATCTCTGCCACCATGTTGTCATCGGGCTTCATGTGCACCGTGAAGGCTTCCCTCATCTCGCGCTGGCCGTCGTAAAGGATCTCGATCTCCACGAAATGCTCCTCGTCGTCCTCTTTGAACTCCACGTCTAGGGAAAATGGCAGCCTTCATCCACTGCTTCGTGGCAAGCGTGTCCTGTCCATACTGTGACACGCGGTATCCAAAAGGAAGGCGGCCAGTTTGTGGGTGGTCTCACCTTCCGAAAGGGGGTTGTAGTCCTCCCCGGATGTTGCCGAGCCGTCCTTGGTGTGCACCCTCACCACCGACACCTTGGATGTATCGCCGGTTCGCAGGATGGGGATCCTGACGAAGGCGACGTCACCTTTCACCTGCGGCTCTCGCACGCTGTACTTGATCTCAGAGAAGCGAATGATGGGCTCTAAAACAGGAAATAGAGAGAAAACAGTGAGCCCGCCTGCTGAGGGTTCGGTTCATCAACTTTTCCGTGCCGTACTGTCTTTGTTGTCTGTGATTTTGATCAGGGCCTCCTTCTGTTCGCCGATCGAGGCCCCGTACGGCGACTTGCTCTTGGGCGTTCCGAGGACCAGGCGGAACTCCTCGTCCTCCTCATGAACCGAGTCGTCCTCCAGCTTGACTACGCAAGGCTTCTCCGTCTCGCCTACGAGGAGGTACGGAAAACATTCTGTTGTATGTTTTGCTAGGGTACGTTGACGCGACAACAAAGCATGAAAAAGTAGTTCATGCCTGACTCGTGTTCTGCCTTATCGGGTGGCCAAAGAAATGTTTCAATATTTCAATTCCAATTAAAGTGAATGGTTACAGAGGCACAGCAAACCCAACTACTGTACATTTTCAGGTGTAATTAACACAGGGGTGTCCAAACTACGGCCCGGGGGCCATTTGCGGCCCGCCGTCCATTTTTTTTAGTGGCCCGCGACATATACTAAAAATAGCATTTGACTTAGTCCAAGTAAAATAAAATCAAAAATGTTTGGAGATGGTCAAAGTAAGAAGGGAAAGTGTCAAAAAGCACAGATGCTATTAAAGGTTATTTTAGTTAACTAAAACTATTGAAAAAACTAAAATTGAAAAAGCAATTTCATTAATGAAATAAAATAAAAACAAAGGTGTTTTTAAAAAAATGAAAACTAACTGAAACTACATTTTATGTTTACAAAACTATCTAAAATAAAACTATAATTATAGCAAAAATGCACTTGGTTTTCGTCTTTGGTCATTAACTTAATGCATGAGTCTTTGGAGATGATTTTAAATGTGACTTTAAGTAGATTTATTTTAATATAAACCGGAATAATGACGTCTCGCCCATGATGTTTTTTAAATGTTGCGCACATGTAATACACATTAAAACAAAAAAACTAATAAAACTAATACTGAAACTAACTAAACTAAAACTAAGCATTAATGAACTAAAACTAACAGAACCACAATGAAAAATAATCCAAACTAACTAAATTAAAAACAAAACAAAACTCAAAACAAAATAAAAACTAAAATGAAAAATTCCAAAACTATAATAACCCTACTGCCATATTACAAATAAATTCGTTTATATACTGTAGCATTTTTCTAAATATGCAAAAGCACAAATAAATTATTTGTACAATTTTTTTAGGACGAAACACAATTTCTCTTCATAACATTATGTGGCCCTTGCGTCCTTCGGATTTTCTGTATGTGGCCCTGAAAAAATTTGGACACCCCTGATTTAACAGGTACTGCATGATATGATTGCTCGTACCGGGTAGGAACGTGATGATGGAATCGTTGGTGTTGGGTCTCTCGCTGTAGTCCATCATCACCTGAGCGGTGCCCTGACGGGTGTAGCAGCGCACGGTGGACCTGATGCCGATGTCGCCACTGCGGTACACCGTTGCCTTGACCTCCCCGTCGGCCTCGTCCACCTTGTAGCTGCCCTGCTTGAACTGCACCTTGGGCACTGTAAACACGGTCGTCGAGACAAAGGATATGCCAGGATATCACCAGAAGTGGGAGACTCAAGTCACATATTTGACTTGAGTCAGAATGGGCTATATATGTAAAAGTAGGCCAATATGTTTTGGATATAACTTAAGACAAGACAAGAGACTATATAAACACACACTAATGACAAAACAAGACACACATGGGCAAGACACAATTGTGGCTGAGGGCACTGATTGGTTGACACATGAGGAAGGGCAGGTTAACACTTAATGAGACCAATGAAAAACAAAATACAGCAGATCATGTCAGACACTTAAAGAAACATGACAAAATCAAACAAAACCCCAACTAAACCCAACACATGACAGAAAAGCAACAAAACTAACCCAACCCAAACCATGACACTCTTCATGCCTCTGCAACTCTAAAGGTCAGTTTGCTAACATTGGTTACTAGCTTAAGCTAATGCTGAACTCATGCGTTTTTTTTCTCATTCTAGTAATTATGTCACTCGTTGCTCTTTGTTTTTAAATATGACAAAAATGTTTGGAATTCTCTGGATGGCTCTTGTTTAGTGTGAAACAGACCCATTTTGACGTTTAACTTCATCTGTCAAAAATAAAAATAAAAAAACAGGTAAGCTAGTTTAGCTTCATAATTTCGCTCACTGATAGCTGGTCAAACATTAACTATAAGGTTCACATTGGTTACATTGAGATGGGATTAAAGTAATAAACAATTTGAAGATTGGTTTGATACAGTTAAAAACGATGTAATTAAAAATGTGTGTGTTAGTAAGTACCGCTAACTAATGTAAACACAGATAGCATATTGAGTGCAAAAAATGCTAATGTACGAATTTAGGTTGTAAAATTGTATGACTTGACTTAAGACTTGCATCACCCAAATAATGACTTGAATCAACTTACTTGACGTTTAGTGGCTATGTATGTGACTTGTTTAATTTTTGCCTCCTCCAGTAACTTTGGACTTGTTGGAAATTTGAAGGTGAAGACCGTATTTGTGACGTACTTCCACCACTAGTTAAAACTATTAATACAGGCAATTACAAACAATTTTAGGCGGGTGGACATGAGTTACTATTTATGTTCATGGTCCCAAACCACCATGAATACATATGGACCATCTATGTAGACTTACCGTCCGTGATGGTATCGTTTATGGTGATGGTGGTCTTGCTGGGTTCCCCCAGCACGGCATTCATGGGCATCCTTAAAACCAGATCGAAGGTCTCGGGTCCCTCCAGCTCAGGCTGGCCCAGGTCATCCAGGATGGTCACCCTGAACGTCTGCATGGTTACTCCAGGGGCGAAGTCCAGGTTGCGGCTGATGCCCACGTAGTCCAGTCCGGCTGCGTAAATCGTAAATATGTGAGTGTCGTCGTGGTAACACGACATCCCAAAAAGTCTCGTGTAAAATCTCGTGCTAACCTTCAGCCGAGACGGGCTCGCTCTTCCTGGAGCGAACAGTCACGGTGGCCGTTTTGGAGAGGTCAGTGCCCGTCCTCCACACCTTCACCTCCACGTAGCCTGAACTCTCATCCACCATGTACTCGGGCTCGCCGAAGTACAGTGACGGCTCTGCAAAAACGCAGGAAATAGTGTCGTTTGAACGTTGTAAACTATACATCTGTTTATATATCACTGCTATCCTGAACCAGCAACAGACAACTCAAAATTCTTAATTTTCTGACTTTCAAGTCATTAACTCTTTGACCGCCAAAAACGTTTAATCACGATTAATAAAATCCCGATGTATGCCGCCATAAACGTTAAATGACGTCAACTACGTTTTTTGTTGTTGTTTTTTTTAATCAATGGGCAGTGCAACATCTAAGTGCAGCGCTGCCTGGTCAATGGGTTGTAGAATCAAAAACACTCACTAACTATGGCCACCAGATGGCAGCATTGTAGCTCTTCAATGGGCTGCCAAATTACAATGAAACATGACGAAATCTGATGAAATTGAATGTTTTCAAGGATGACGTGAATGATAAAGTTTTGATAACGTGTGGCAGTAAAAGAGTTAAGCAGGCAAAGACCCGCCTTTTTAAAGCCGTACACATTCAAAGTCACAGATACTACAGTAACGAATGTGAGGATGGCGACCCCAAGTGGACAAAATAATATCTAAACATCAGATGCATATTTGTATGCAAAATCAAATTTTATCTGATTAGATGGAATGAAGAATAGACTAAAAAAAAAATATTGTCCTAGCCATAATAATTATGAGTATGAGAGGATAATAACAGTGTGGGGTGCAATAATAGTCATCAATTGTCATGTTCGATAAATGGATTTGTAACATATGGAAATCATGTAGGAATTGATTTTCCAAGTAGAATTGATGAGAAAAAATACATGTGTTGTTTCTTCAGGAGATTTTCTGATACACCTGTAAAAAGTTTGCGTGTGTACATCACACATGAGTGAACATTCATCCCGCTGTCCGATGATGGAGCAGCTAATTAGCGCCAAGGAGCGGGAGGGAGCCGCGGAATTCCAACTCTGGCAACATCAATTCGTCTCTCTTCACTTGTGTATAAAGCAAACCGACAATCTTCTCAGGAGATCTGCTGATAGCCTTTCACCGTAAAGTCGTAACAGGACGAGGCTTTTTTTTTTTTTTAAAGATTGCAAGTTTACAATGAAAAAGTTCTCCTTTTAGAAAAATGAAATTGTAACATTATCACAATATTACAAAAAAAGAGAAGACATACAAGTTTGTGAAAGAAAATAGGATCATAAATTAATATTACGAACAAAGTAATTTTAGTTGTGACAAAGGTTCATAAATTTACCAGTAAAAATGTTTTACTTTATGAAAAAAAAAATATAGTAACATGATAAAAAAAAATATATTAGAATTAGAAGTCAGAAAATAAAAAAAGTCATTGAAATTCTAAGAACTAACATTACAATTTTGACAATTTATGTTTAAATATGAGATTAAAGTCAGAAAGTAACAAGAATAAAATCAGAACTTTATGATAAAAAGTTTGTAATTTTTTGACAAGAAAATGGATGGATGGAGTCTGTAAATTAATGATAATAAAGTTGTGACTTCACAAGCAAAACATTTTTTCCTTGAGCTGTAAATTTGCCAGAAAAATTACCAAAATAAAATGTAGCCAACACCCGCTATTCATGAATCGGCCTGCAAATAGCAAAAGTCAGAAAAAAGAAAAGAAAAAAAAAAGCATGGAAAACAGCTAAACATCTCGGGGGTGTAATGTTTAAAAAAAATACATTTGAAATGTTTTTTTTTTTTGTTTTTTTGTTTTTTGTTTTTTTTTAAGTAGAAAAAGTCACAAAAAAAAAAAAAAAATGTAGAAAAAGTAGAATTTTGGTCCCAAAGTGAAGTGATGCTCCAGAAGACACGTGGGCCAAATTTCAGTGTTGCCATTTAACAGCCTCTTACACTCAAAAGCCAATAGGAGGAAGAAGCACACAAACATTGCAACAATGGCATCTGGCCAGAGTCCAAGTCAACGTATACAACTCTCCACCTCATTTATTTATGGTGGGCTGTTACGCCCAAGGACCCACCAAGGAGCCCGACCGCGATAGCCGAGGGTCTTCTCTTGTCTCTTGGGAATTTTATACATAAAGTTCCATTGTGCCCACCTGCCAGCAAATTGCATGGGAGGGACACTTAATAACAATTAAGTTATTCTGTGAAGTCGTTTACATTTCCCCACTGTATTTACAGATTTTTATTTGGTAACCACAGCTACAGGTTTTTCCCCGTAAAAAACAACAGATTTTTTTTTTTTTTTTACAGTGCATATAAGACTTGAAAACATGCCAGCCATGCAGTTTCCCGGTACAATAGCTCCTCTTTGCAGCACCTGGTGCAGACAAAAGGATGCTCTCTGTTTTCCCCTCAGCTCCTCTCAGTGCCGATGAGTTCACACGAGCAGGAGCCGGCGGTATTGAAAGCCAACATAAACACCTGTCTATTCTTATCTTGTTCCTACACGCTGAACGTGTGTGCGTGAAAGTGGTAGTTGGGATTCGGGAAATGGCGCTGAGCCGTTCGGGAATGGCAATAATCCGGGGTTTGTGGTAGCGACCGGTCGGGACGCCGCCTGAGTACCTTTCGGATTTATTAATCTCGTCTGGGTCCCGAAATAGCAAAATGAGAGTTTCATAGGATCAGAGGCGGCCGCCATGCTGAGTTCTCGTCACGCACAAGCAAATAGTAGAAATTCATATGGCATATTAGTTCTCTTTATTAATAGGACAAAATTGAGGGGAAAAAATGTGTTGTTTTAAAAATCTAAAAAAAAACATTTGAAACAACAATGAAATGAAATCTATGAGGTGAAAAAAAAGCAGGAATTTTATGAGATTTCTGACGTTATTGTGTTTTATCAGAAGTTTATGAGGTTGAAAATGATAATAAATAAAAAATAAAAAATCTCATAAAAAATGGTCAAATTGCGATACAAGACTCTTGATCCAATTTTGAGGAAAAAAAATTGAATTTCAAGATTTATAGTAAATTTTAAATTTATGTAAATTTGGAATTAGCTTAACGCATTCACTTGCAGCCATTTTCACTGAAGCAATCCCCTTCACTCCCGACAGTTTTACTGGATTTTGACTGATTTTGCAAGGCCCACAGAATATTGTGTTCTATTGCTATAAAAACATGCAACCTACCAAAAGAAAGATTAGTCTCTTCTTTCGTCAGGAAAAAAAAAAGTCTATTTCTGTTTCCTTTTTTTAGCAATTAGCATTAGACTATAGCTAAGTTTCATCATTTTTTTTTTTTATTATTCCCAAATCTGTTTAGAATCGTGAGGAAACAGCTTGTTGTCAACATGGCCTTGGTTGATCTCGTTTACTCTGCTGCCACCTTCTGGCCGTTTTTGTAATTACTACCAATTGCTTCACCCATTCTCTGCAGTTGAGAGGCTGCATCAAAGCCATCAGTGCTAGCATTAAAAAAAAACGTATAAATACGTCTTTGGGACATTTAAAACATTTAAAATAAAACATTTATACGTTTTTCAGAGCAAATGAGTTAATGAACATTTTTGGCCCGCAGGGGTGGAGCTTAACACAATCCTAGAATTATTAGAGAATTATTTTATTTGACAACGGGAATGGAACAGCAACACCACATTGAATTGGGTTTACCGTCCTGTAGCGAACCGAGCCAAACCAAAATACGCACAATTTTCCGACCTGAACACTCACCGTCGTTGCTGTCGGCCACAATGGTGACTTTGGCGGCGGGGAAAGAGGCGCCCACCCGGCCCCCCATGGACATGCTGAGGGTGACGTTGAAGCTCTCCTCGTCCTCGTACAGCGAGTCGTCGATGATGATGACGCGGCAGAGCTTCTCGCGCTCGTCCTTGTCGAAACGCAGCACGCTCGTGTGGTCCTCGGCACGCGTGATGTAGTCCGAGTAGGACAGCACGTGTGTGGGGATGGTCCCAGTGGCCGTGCCTGGAACGGGGGATGAATTATTCAATATTACAAATGTACTATTATTTAAATTTGTTGCAGAAATCAACATATCAAATGGAAGCCTGTAAAAAGATAGAAAACGTCAGAAATTTAGCAGAATAAAGTCACATATAGTACATTATTGTAAATAAACCTGATTATGAAAAAATGTCATAGAATTATGAATTTTCATTTTATGAGAAAAAAGTCAAAAGAGATATGCAAAGTTATACTTTGCATAGCTCTTTAGTGATTGGACAAAATATTTTTCTGGCTTCCAAAAAAGGGTCATTTTTTTTTTTATTAAAGTGGCTGATAATTATTTTTTTGTTAAACAACGGAATGAGATTTACAAGAAAAAATGTATGACTCTAAAAAGTTGTTACTTTAAGAGAATCAAGTCGTAAAATTATGAGACTACATTGAAAACATGACGAAAATAAAGATGTCATTTTAAATCATAATGTTATAATAATTACATTATAGAAATGTGGAAAAAAGTACTATTTAAGTCTGAATTTTATGAATTGGGTAAAAAGCAACATTTGACGATAAAGTCATTTTACAAAATATACAAAGTTGGAAATTTAGAATTAAGTCTTGATATTACAGTATAAGAATTGTTAATATTCCAAGAATAAAGTAGCCAAATTACGAGAAAAAAAAATGCCATGTAATATAAATTAAGGTCAAATTTTTCGAGAATTATGTCATATTAGAAGAGTAATCCAAATTAAATTTACTCGACTAAAGTTGAATTGTTATGAATAACGTCCGTCATCAGGTTACCTTGTTGAGTGGAGCAGACGACCATGAGTTCCTGGCTGGCGTCTCCGGAGCGTCGGACCGGCACCAGCAGCTCTCCGACATCCTCCTCGATTCTGAACTCGGCTTGAGGGATGAACACTGTCGACTCTGCATTTTCCAAGGACAAACATTATAGTAATCGCTCGTCTCTCAAAAATCATGTGCAGGTTAGAAAGAGGTGTTAAAATAGTTGCTGAAACACTACCGTAACGTCTATGCTAGTTTACGGGAACTTGTCTATGGCTTTTCACATTATATGTTAGCATTAAGCTAGCATGTTTTCATGAGATGAAATCATACGGTTTATTTTAACGTTTAGGTGTTTAAATATATAAAATGTTTGATTACATTTTAAGGAATACTTGTGGCATAGTCTCGATCACGGAATTTTGCAACGTATCCCCCGCGATAAACCGTCTCAATCTATCTCTGCTGTCTTACCGTCTCCCGGGTCCACGATCTCCACCGTGGCGACGTCCGGGAACTCCAGCACGGCCATGACCGGGTCGGAGAGCTGGATCTGGAAGGTTTCCGACGTTTCGAACTCCTGGTCGGTGAAGATCTTCACCTTCCAGGACGCCGCGGTCTGGCCCGGGTTGAACTGGACCTGCTTCTGGGATTTCCCCCGGAAGTCTTTGTCCTTCTCGGCCGTGCCGTCCTTGGTGGCAATGCCTGCAGGGGAAGGGATTTGGGAGTTGAAAGTGAGTCAAGATTGAGGATTTGGATGGATTGTGGTCAATTCTAGTCACAAACTTGGGTTCCGGATGTATAAAATTTGCAACTTTTTTTTAAAGCTGCATTCTGAATCAACTTTTTTGCTATTTACTTGGACTTGATTGTGCTTGTATTATGAGTTTGTAGCGCAAGTGGTTGATCTCCAGGGTTGTACAAGCGTGCACGTGAGCCAATCTAAGCCAAAATGCCAGGACCGATTTATTTATTTATTTATTGATGTATTTTTGTGCCAGTTAAACTTAGTGAAACTTACTGACAAACGACGTCTCCCCCAGATATCCTCGACGTTTGAGAGTCACCTCCAGGAACTTGGCATCCTCGTCCACTAGGTAGAATTCCCTTTCCAGCGAGATCCAGGCCCAGTTGAGCCGGAATGGCTGAGGCTTGAGTTTGTTTCCACCTGTAAAGAAAAAAAATCAAATAAAAACACGGGAGAGCGTCTGTTAGCCGCCATGCGAAATTACTAAGGCATCAACTAGGAATTATAAAAGGGTATTTTGTGACGGCGACATGATCGCTCGTACTCATTTCCTTATATGGTCTGAGGAAGTGGCGACTGTCTATGTTACTGCGCGTACATGCTTGAGATACTTGAGCTTCATCCACAGATGGGTTAAGGAAATAACATTAATCTGCTGAAGCCATCCAAAAAATACAAACATTTTTGCAACGTGTTGTTTTGGGGGGGTTTTGTAAGAAAAATATCACGCTATAGCATTGTACATTATAAAAAAGAAACAGTAATAAGATCACTAGATAAATACAAATTAAAGAATTAAACAATTCAGGCATCAAGATAATTCAGTGGGCATTGTACTGCTCCTTCTTTGCCACTGAATTTTCATATTTCTATTCCGTCTTTGGTTTGAGCGCTGTCAAATTTATTTTCTTTATTCCAATTTTACAACTTAATTATTGTACAACTAAAACTTTGATCTTGTAGTCATTTGAACAAATACTTGAAACAAATTTATTATCATAATCTTGTAACTCAATTTTTGTATTTTTAGGACCGTAATTTCCGCAACTTTTTTCCACACGCTTTATACAATGATGCGGTAATATATGTATTTTTTCTAACGGCCACGGGCAGAAAAGGTAAGAGTGAAACAGGTGGAATATATGTGCCGAGGAAGACGCAAGTTTAATGTAACGTCGCCCTTTGTGCATGAATAAAATTAGCATGAACAGACCCTCATCATGGAAATTACGGTACTTTTGCCAAAAAAAAAAAGAATTCGCATTTTACAACTTAATCATCATAAAATTAAGACTTAAAAATGTATTTTCCTCGTTATTTTCTGACTTGTAATTTTAGCTACAGCTACAGGGCTTAACTTTTTGAGAAACTAAACACCTGAAACTGTCAAGAATCAGAGATGTAATCCCTTGCGCCCACTGACCGAGAAACTGGGAGATATTTAAGATTATTGGCTATGCGGCATTGAAAAAAAAAAAAAAAACTTGGTGAAATGACTAGCCGGGTGACCCGCTCCTTTTGATGTGAAATGGGGCACGGTCTTTGGAGGTTAGGTGGGGGTCGTCTCGCTTTGGTTGCGCATCGGTGGACACGCTGACAACGGACCGGTTGAACCAGTGAAGGGTTTGAGGAAACGCAATGAGGCTCCTTATGTGAGCTTGGCATTAAGAAGATGGAAAATTTTATAATGGTTATGCAAAATAAATATTTTTTTCAATTCTATTTTTGGCCAGTCTACCACATAGAAACTTTAGTTTGATAATGCCAGTGTGGATGGGCTTGGCCTTCATAGAGCGAAGTGGACACAGCAAACAAAGACCAAGCATCTCAAGCGTGTACCCGCATTGGCATTGAAAGAGGCCGCAGCCGTTCGGCTATGCGACTGAAGCAGAACGAAAACACTGGGGGGGGGGGGGGGGGGGCGGAGTTGGGGCGTTTGCAAGGGGGACCGCTTTCCCCAAAAGCCACATTTCTCTGCTGACATTTCAACTTCGCCCTAAGGGGCACTTTTGATTGAGCCCCACCAACTCTGCCTAGCAACAGGTGGCCGTCACTCAGTAAAATCACTAAAACTTTGGTCCGGTTCCAGCGTAGATAAAATGTGGACTGACAGCTGTACCCAAAGCCCTCCCACGCAGTGTGGGTGGGCCGCAAATTTATTTATTTATTTATGTTTTTTAGGTTGGGCGGACCCTCAAGGAGGCCCCCCCCTTTTTTCCCGTGACTTCTTTTGTGGTGTTGATCATCCCGGTGACAGAATTCCCACCAGAGATTTGCGCTAGCTAGTTAGCTTTGTAGCTGTGTGTGTTCAAATGCTAAATGCTAACTTGTTGGTATTACAGCAATGTAAAATTCCAACTGGTAATGTTAGCATTGATGCTAGCCCATTAAGTGAAATGTCCACTGTCCTGTCTGCTCCACTAATTCAGAGGGAAAAAAAAAATCTCTGAAGAAGTTGAACTGGGTTTGCCATTAGCCATGCTAATGTAGCATAATTGTCAACATCAACAATAATTGTCAACGTCAACAAAATGACCTCTTTTTTTGTTTGTTTTTGCTTTAAGATTGCCGTAACTTTTCCTGCCATGCTAAAATGGTTCCGTCTAACATTATATGTTGAAAATAAAATTATAATTTTAGTGCGATGCCATGCTGCACAACATGAGAGGTGTCCCGCCTGGTCCGCCAATATTTTCTTGAATCATTATTATGATTATTATGTGTCTCCATCTCTCCTCATTGAAAGCCAACATAGTCGCATCAAAATGATTTGGAGGTTGTTTACGTTACGGTCAGATTTCTACTTCTTTTATTTCAAGTGTCTCACATTTCCGTATACGTGACAGTTTTCCCTGCAGCTGCATTCTTAGATGTCCCCGCCCTCCCTGAACGACACCACTATTTATTGCCCCCACAGTGTCATGAACATGTCCTACAAAGTCTACCTAGCAACAAGCAACTGAACACGTGAGACAGGAACAGGGATCTATATTGCCATAAAATGAAATGAAATGAATGTGGATAAAATGGCGTCACAGTCCATGTAGTGCTGCTTTTGGAAAAATGTATTCATCTTCCTGTTGTTGCTGACTTTCTATCTTTTAGTGAGCATGGTTTTCTCATTTTTTTCATTGGCTTATAAACACTCATGATTGTTGTCCCCTACAAACTCTACCTAGCAACAAGTGACTGTTGCATTAGAAGTGCTAGTCATGGCAGCTTGAGAAAAAAATAAATAAATAAAAGGTTGTTGTTGTTTTTTAGTTTTTTTTTTACTGTATACACTCTAATATACATTTCCTATAAATGTAAATAACAGAGGCTGATTGTCAAAGAAATGCGGCTTATGCGATTCAAACGGAGCGTCTCAGTGACAAGTTGGGCGGGCCACACGCTACATGAGAGCGGATAAGAATAACCCGGAGGGCATTCATCACGACGCCGCACCCCCCAATAAATCAGGCCCGCAGAAAGCAAGGATGAAAGTTGAGTGTGACGAGAGGGAAGGAAAGGTGAAGAAATCATGATGAAGTACAAGAAAAGGCCCTGAGGTGGTCTTAGGAGAGATTGGCTTTTGGGGATGAGGGCAAGCTAATGGCGGGGGGTGGGTGGGGTTGATCAATAGTGTGTGTGTTGGGGGTCTTTGAAAGGGGATCCCCGTGGATCGCGCTCAATTTCCAGGCCCTGCTCTGTCTGCGGCCCTGGAGTCTGGAGTCTTGAAGGAAGTGCATTCTTATACTGCTTTTCCATGATCACATGACAACCCCCCTTGGACCCTCTGCAGAACCAGACCTGAGTGAGACCATAACATTAGCAACTACTCCACAAGAAGCCGCATCCAATGCGTTTATTTAACAAAATAAATAAATAAAGAGAATATATTAAAAATGGCAAAATAAAATAAATGGCCCATAGCGTTTAACGTAATAAATAATTATTAAATTAAATCCAGTCTAATTAAAAAGTATCGTTGAACAACTGAGTTTCAAAGATTTACTCATTTTAATTTATTTAATTTTTAATTTTCATTTTATTTTTAATTTTACTTTCAACTTTAAATTGTAAAATTCAAACCTATATTAAACTCAATAAAATAAATAAATAGAATGAAGTAGATTGAAATAAAGAAACAAAATTGAGTTATAAATGACATAAAAAAATTAAATTACAAAGTAATACAAATAAATTATTATTATTATTATTATTATTATTATTATTATTATTATTATTATTATTAATTCAATCTCT
Source organism: Festucalex cinctus (assembly GCF_051991245.1). Lineage (NCBI taxonomy): Eukaryota > Metazoa > Chordata > Actinopteri > Syngnathiformes > Syngnathidae > Festucalex > Festucalex cinctus. Next base: position 5,046,310 of record NC_135416.1, on the reverse strand, counting down.
GGTGTAATAACCTTATTTATTGATTGATTGAATTCTTAATTTTCATTTTCATTTTAATTTTTTATTATTATTATTATTATTATTATTATTATTATTATTATTGTTTTTATTAATTCAATCTCTGATGTAATAACCTTATTTATTGATTGATTGAATTATTTTTTATTTTATTATCTATTCTCATTGCTGCTGGACATGTAAACTGTAAACATGCATCTTGTTGTCGACTGAAAATGACATCACAAGGGCTCAGGTAACCAATCACAGCTCAGCTTGTGAATGTCACATGACCAAACCTAGAAAACAGGTTGACCTGAGCCCTTCTGATGTCATTTTCAGTCGACAGCAAGTTGCAAAATGTGTTTTTAAAGGTACTAATTGTACGTGAAACATAATGAAAATAACAAATTTATTACAGGCAAAATCGTAATGTTTAACTGCCAAAAAATGGCGAAATAAGTCAAGTATCCCTTTAAATCGACATCTGAATAAAAGAAACCGAAAATTAACTGAATTAGAACTAAAATGGTGTCTATGGAGGGGTCATAAATCTGTGTCTGTATTTATTGCCATCGTTGAGCAAGCAAAGATGATCCGATTGTGCATGTAGGTCAGGGACGCGAAGACGTGACATGCTTCTCAGCTTTAAAAAGTTGTAAGTGAACAAAGCATGCAAATGCCTCAACATGTCAGAAAGTCAGGACGACTTTTAGCCTGCGGCGCCTTCCTCGCCTCACGTCGGACGGACGAAGCTATCCTCGCAACTATTTACGACTTTCGTGGTACACTTTGCTGGAGGGCATTTACACGCATACGCGCCTCCGCACTAATGAAAATGCCACATTTAATAGTCAAAAGATATCTGCATGATTGAAGAGGGGGTGTGAACTCGTTACAAGCACAACTTAAGCAGAAGCAGCAACTGAGTTTCACAAAGGAAGTGAGCAGGATTTGATAGTCACTACTTCAAGTATCTTGAATAAAAAAATAAATAAAAAAAAACTTTATAATGCAGCAAATGAACAGCTGTGAGGTTAATTATTCGATTTAATACTGCTGATAATCATGGGATTTAAAAAAAAAAAAAAAAAAAGTCTTCCTATGTATATTCTCCAATTCTGATACTGATGAATTATAAAAAAAAAATAATTATTCATCTGATGTGCATTTTTTTTTAAGTTTAAAAAATCAACTAAAATATATTTATTAAAGAAAATGAAAGAGTGATAGTGTGTGCACAAGATTAAAAATAAAAATTGTTAAAAAAAAATGGTGAAATTATATATATGAAAAACATATCACTAATATACGAAGATGAATTAAAAAAAAAAAAAAGGGTGCATGCCTTAACTTTACATTCCAAATATTTAAAGTTTATGTTACACCTATTAAATTTTCCAATATAACGCTGACTTGTCCATTTTTTTTTTTTTTTTTTTTTTTTAAGTCTTGTGTGAAATCGCTTTCAACTCTTCGTTTTCGACTTTATCCGCGTTTGCCATCTTTGGAGATTGCTGGTGAGAAAAGCTGACCATTGGCATGTCCGTTCACGTCCGAAATTCCTTCAACTGCTGCACTCTCGACCTTTTTTTTTTTTTTTTTTTTTATCTCCAAACTGCCGGATGTGTGTGTTTATTTGTGTGAAGCTGTCCAATTATTCAGGTCTTCTTCTTCTATTGCTGTTTTTGGTGTATGCTTTGTGTCCCTCAAAAAGTACAAGGCTACACCTGGTTCATCCTACTCCCACCCTCACCACCTTCCGCCCCACCTCTTTCCTTCCTTGGCTGCAGGGAGGCACCTAAATTAATCTGTTCCAGCCTTCCGCAACTTACCCCCCAAATACAACCAAACTGTTGTTTTGTATATTTTGCTGAATAAAAATAACAATTAAACAGTCATAATGAAATTCATAGAAGCGTCAAACAATTATTTTTTTTTTATCTCCCTGCGTCAATTGAATGGCCATTATTTTGCTCTTTTTTGTGTGCTCGCCTACTGTTCATTGAGTCCGCTCATCTCATCGGTACTGCACTAATATTTGTTCTTCACAGAGGATAAAAAAAAAATACAGTACAGTGAGTACTATTAAACTGTCTTTCTACATGTGTTGCTGCACCATTTCTGTTCTGAATAGCAGGGATTGACTGTAATTTGAACTTTCTCTGGTCATTTGTGTTTTATCATGTCTGCTGTTCATGAGGGTTAGCCACAGAGCTAACTAATGGAAGACCGTATAGCAGCTAGTGTTAGCGCTACAGACCCCTCATTAAAAAAAAAAAAAGAGTAAAAGAATCAGTAGATGGCCCCTAATGCTAAATACTGACAAATTGAACTTTCCTGACAGCATTGGTGAGAATTTTGTATGCACAAGCTGTGGCTAAAATAGCGAGTACCACCTGTCACTTTTTTAATGTCCAGCCTGTGCTATATAAAGAATCCATATAATTTATGTATGGATATTAATGCCATTTTTAAGGTTTGTATTACAATATAGAGAGAGGATAGTGTGACTCGGAAAGTAACTTTGTCCAACTTTATTTGATTCACACAAAACGCGTTTGATTTTATGCTACTTTTAAATCCGAATTGAAACAAATGGACTTGCTTTTCAGCGTATGTAAACTTCCATATGGATCGTCATTTTCATCATGTAAACTTCCACATGTGTGTATGTTATATTCCATATTCCATATATGTATACTTTGTTTGCTGCTGCCTCTTGGCCAAGACTTGAATAAAAAGGTTTTTAATCTCAATTAGATATTTCCTGGTTAAATAAAGGTTACATTTAAAAAAAAAAAAAAAATAGACGGAAACAAAAACTAATGGTATCATCAAGAGGGTATGGTATCTTTTTTTTTTTTAATTGTGACTAATAATTACATTAAAAAAAGATTAATTATAAGCATTTCCTTCTGTTTTTTTGTTTGTTTTGTTTGTTTTTTTTACTGTAAAACAAAATGTTACCCTCGAGTGGGTGCGCAAGATTTAAAGTCAAGGTGGTCTGGTATTGTATGTTTCCCTGAAATTCCTTTTCTTTTCTCTAAATAAAAAAAGCTAAGATAACTGACTACAAAAAAAATCTCAAAAAATACTACAAAAACTTGAATTTGTGCAAGATTAAACATGTTATGATGATCTCACAGTGTGGCAATTTTATTGTTTTTTTTTCCCCACCACCAATGTGAGTTTTTTGTTTCATCAAAACAAAACAAAACTAAACAAAAAAATCAAAAAAAAAATAAATAAATAAAAAAATCTGAAAAAATAAAACAAATAAAAAATCTAAAAAACAAAAAAAACAAAACCGTAGACTTCAGGCTTGCGTCAGATTTAAAAAAATGTGGTCTGAAATGAAAGATGTGTATTTACATTGGTTTTAGTTTTTATCATTTTTTTTAAATTTTATTTTTCATCATTGTACAAATTTTTAAAAAAGAAAACAAAAATGACACTTCAGGGTGTGTGAAATTGAAAGATAGTGGTAATACAGTTATTCTCTCATTTTTCTGTCTAAAGATAATGTAAACATTTACGCTCTTAATTTTCCTTTTTTTTTTTTTTTTTTTTTTTTACTACTTAAAAAAAGACTGGAAAAACTCCCAGGGCTGCTAAAAAACAAACAAAATAAACCTCAGCTTCATTAAAAAAAAAAAAAAAAAAAAAAAAACAGAGGCCAAAAGTTCACTTCCATTTCCCCTGTGTTTAACAGTTTTTTTTGTTTTGTTTTTTGAGGATGTATGTTCAAGGGGGGGTGCGCCAACGTTGTCAGGATGTCAAGGCAGATGTGTGGCTTAAAAGCCAGCCTGGAACCCTTTCTTTTTTTTTTTTTTTTTTTTTTTTTTTTTTTTTTTTTTGTTTTTTTTTTTTTTTGAAGAGCTCAGAATTGTTCATTCGGTAGTCTTACCGATTCAACGTCTTGTCATCATTGCTCTTTTCTTTTTTTTTTTTTTTTTTTTTTTTTTTTTTTTTGTGTGTGTGTATGTGTGCGTGCGTTTGCGTGCGTGCGTTTGCGTGCGTGCGTGCGTTTGCGTGTGTGCGTTTGCGTGCGTTTGCGTGCGTGCGTGTGCGTGCGTGCAAATACTTATAAATTTATACTCATTCATTCACCTAAAACCTTATAAATATCCCATTACCCTTCGCCTTAACCAGGTACTTCAGAATCTTGCCAGAGTCGTGAGATTTAAATGGTCAGGAGACCAGAGAAAAGGTCAGAAAAAAAAAGAAATAAAGAGAAAAGAAAGGTAAATCAAAGTGACATCCAGCACCGACCAAACACTTCCTGCCTTCCCCATGATTACAAAATCAAAATCTTACGCCAACCCCGGAAGCCTCTAAATTCCAGCAAATTTAGCGAGATCTCAAGAGCCCAGAGGAAAAACTAAAGAGAGGAAGGAGGGAAGGATCGATAAGGCAGAGTGAGATCAATAGAAGCCAGTACATCCAATCCATCAAAGTGAAGTCCAGCACCAACAAGACCCCTCCTGCGTGGTTACAAAACCGGAGTCTTATGCCAACCCCAGAAACCTCATACTTCTAATAAATTAAGATCTCAAGTGACCAGAGGAAAAACTAAAGAGAGGAAGGAGGGAAGGATAGATAAAGCAAAGTGAGAACCACAGACACCAGCACCAACTGATTCAAGGGGCTGTGGGAGGGAGAGGGTACTTCTGTTGAGTTTCAGTAGATGCTGGTGCGACGGATCTGGCATGCATAAGGACCACCACCAAAGAAAGAAGCCGTCAACCGCGGTCCAGCAAAGCGAGCACCCCCCCCCCCCCCCCCCCCGGAACCCACAGGCCGCGGCAGCACCAAGGCCACCCCCAAGCCACCCGAGCGGACACCGGTCGGCGAGCCGACCCAGACACCCGGAACACCCCCGCCCCAGCCCCGGCCCACACCCCCGAGCCCAAGGCCGCAGAACGAGGCCCAGCGGGCCCCCACAGCGCCCCACCGGTCCCCAGCCCCCATCCCCCCACGACCCCCCCGCACCCCACCCAAACCCGCCATCCACCACGACCCAGGCCCCACCACCCCCGACCCCCAAACCCCCGAACACACCCCGACCCCCAGCACCCAACCCCCCACCCACCCATACCTCCACCCCCCCCCAAACAAGCCGCCCCCCCCCGACGGCCGCCACCCCCCCCCCCGCGAACCCGGCCCCCCGCGAGAACCCCCCACCCCCCCCCCGGAAACCGGCACCGGGCAGCAGCGCAGAGAGGGAAGATGTGCCCACCCCAACATACCCCAATACAGTTATTCTCTCATTTTTCTGTCTAAAGATAATGTAAACATTTACGCTCTTAATTTTCCTTTTTTTTTTTTTTTTTTTTTTTTACTACTTAAAAAAAGACTGGAAAAACTCCCAGGGCTGCTAAAAAACAAACAAAATAAACCTCAGCTTCATTAAAAAAAAAAAAAAAAAAAAAAAAACAGAGGCCAAAAGTTCACTTCCATTTCCCCTGTGTTTAACAGTTTTTTTTGTTTTGTTTTTTGAGGATGTATGTTCAAGGGGGGGTGCGCCAACGTTGTCAGGATGTCAAGGCAGATGTGTGGCTTAAAAGCCAGCCTGGAACCCTTTCTAAGCCATCAAACTCTTCAACTGTCCGTCGCTTTTTCTGAGTCTCTGTCACCTTTTTGGTTCAAGTGTGGCCCCTTGACCCAACCCCCAACCCAACATCCTTTAAACCCGCCTACATGAACGTAAGACGGCGGTTCTATATCGGGTGTCAGTCACGGCCGACTGCCTTAAGTCTTTGTGATGCAAACACTTTGGTGAGACTGACATTTTTGCATAAAAAGAAAAAAAAAAAAAGCCACTTTGAGGTAATGATTGAAATGCTTCTTACCGTTGTCCTCAATGGTGAAATAGAAGATGTCGCTCGTGGCGTTGCTTCCGTCCAACAAGACGTAGCTGATTTTCATGTCGTTGATGTCGGCTGTTGGCGGCACACGGGACGTGAGCGTGTCGAGAGAAATACAAAATTGTCAGAGAAGTTGTAGAAGACGTGGGCCACATTCACCGGTTTTAAGTTACAGACCCCCAAGCGGCAATTAATATTATGACGACGTCATGTGAGCCTCAGAGCAAATGCCTTTCTCAACTCATTTGAACTAAAACATCTCATTTGGAGTTGGTTCGCATAGTCTAATTTACCGTATTAAATTTAAATTTGAAGCTGCCTAAACTTTTGAGTGTTTCAGTACTTTTCGGACCATTTACTCTACCAAGGAGCCAAACAGCATTTCACGACATTATCTCTCTCGCCACTGAGAAGCTTTAAACAGGAATTTCCCAAAGGGAAGTGAGGTTAGAGTGACACGGACTCACAGTGTCATCAGCAGGTTGCAAGAGAGATAAAGATAGACGGAGACTGGAAAAGTCCCAACTTGTGAATTTTTCCCACTCAGCTCCTTGATAGAGAACAATAAGTTGTGCTAAAATGTACTGAAACAATTTTGACGGCGGACGGACGCTGGGTTGGCTCCTACCTTGCGTGAAGGTCCTGATGCTGTCGTTGCCCTTGGCGGAGTTCATAATGAAGCCGTGCTGCGGCGCCTCGGACACGATGTACTTCAGGACGTCCTGCTGACTGTCACGGTCCTCCGATCGCAGGGCCTTGCTGGTGATCAGGAAGCCGACGTGGCCCGAGGGGAGTAGCCTGAGCGAGCCTGCCGCCTTGTTGACCACAATCTGCGGCACGCCGTTGTCCACCGTGTTGATGTGAATGGTCATCATCTGCGGCTTGCGCGTCTCGTAAATGGTGTCGGGGAACACGTAGAAGTCGGTGTGGGTGCCGTCGGTGACCGTGAAGGAGAAGCTGTCCTCGCTGGTCTCGGTGCCGTCGTGCTTGTAGCTGACCAGGTTCTCGTTCAGGTCCTGCTTGGTGAATGCTGTGATGGGCCGGGAGTTGTTGAAAAGCAGCTGCCCGTGCACCGGCACCTGGGTCACGACGAAACGCAGCAGGTGGTCCGGCGTATCACGATCCTCCACCGTCAGCTCAAACGGCGTGATGAGTCTGGCTTCACCTTCCTCCACAACTAGCTTGCTAATAGTCAAGACGGGCTTCTTGTTGTCCACGTCAGTGATGGACACCCGGAAGGTGCGAAAGACCGGGTTGTAGCCGTCCGTCACCTCAAACTCAAAGCTGTCCATCTTCATCTCGTCGTCGGATGTGTGGATGTAGTAGATCTTGTTGCCGGCGAGCTGCAGTTGGGTGAAGGTGGAAATGGGCACGCCGGGGTAATCGGTGCACTCCAAGTGACCTCTGCTCGGGGCCCGCGTAATACTAAAGCTGAGAAACTCATCAGGGCTGTTGATATCACTGGTGCTGAGGAGGTCGGTGGTCAGCGTGACTTTGCCGCCTTCCTTGAGCGTCACTCCTTTGTTGATAACTTCTGGGAAGACCATGTCGATTCCTCCAATGTTGATGTAGAAGTAGCGATCAATGAGAGCGTTGATGCCATCTGTGACATCAAACTTGAGCAGGTCCCTGATTCCTTCCTGGCCTGTGTGCACGTACTGGATGAGCTGTTTGTCAACTTCGTCCTGCGTGAAGTTCATGCCAAAGGTGATGTTACCGAGGACGTTGCCATACTTGCTGATGCGCTGCAGGTAGCCTTGGGCCGGACCGTAGCGCACAATGTAAACAAGCGTGCTGTCTTCGGAGTCCAGATCAGTGGCCTTCAGAATCCGGTTGCTGATGACTTTCGTCTCACCAATCTCAACCTCAAGTCCATCATTAATCGCCATCCTGGGTGTCTCATCATCGACCGGAATGACCATGATGAGCACTTTCTTCTCAACTTTGTGTTTCCCATCTGAGAGCCGTATCACAAAGCTGTCTTCTTTGGTCTCCGAGTCGTCGTGCTCATAGAGGATATTTGAGGCCTCCTTGATCTGTTCCAAGTCGAACCTGTCCACCGGGATGGTGCCAGTGGTGAGCTGTTGGACTATGGTTCCGTGTTTGGGGTTTTTGACGATCTCAAAGTACAAGTCGTCATTGGGGATGTCGGCGTCGGCTGCATTCAGGATGGGCGTGTCGATGACCAAACTCATGCCCTCCATCACTATGAACTCACGAATGAAGATTTCCGGCTTCTCGTCATTGGCTGGAATGATGACGACCGGGAAGAAGTGTCTTTCAGAGAAGTTGATGCCATCCGAGCAGCGGAAGGTGAAGCGATCCTCCACGTGTTCAACACCTTTATGGATGCTTTGGACATAGTAGATATGTCCGAAGGCAACATCTTTAATGCTAAAGGCAGTGATAGCTGTCCCGGCTCGGGATTTCTCGGAGCCGGGAGCCGGGGAGATATTTTCCACGTAGCCAGATGAGGGCTGGACGATGATGGTGCACAGGATGTCTTCACTGTTTGTGTCGATGTCCTCCACTTGGATCTGGTCCAGCGTGATTACGTTCTTCTCACCTTCCAGCACCACAAACTGCCCCCCGACGCTAACAATTGGTGGGATGCTGTCAACAGGTAGGATGGTAACATGCACCGTCACTCCTTGCACCTTGTTACCGCCGACCACCCACTGTTCAGACAAGTCAGACAGCGTGAGGTTGAAGGAGTCATGTACTTTCACCGGTCCAATTTCCCCGGAGGTGTGCACGTACAACACCGCTCCGTTGATGATGTCGGCCTGCGTGAACCTCTCAGCCGGGGCACCGTTGACCAGTATTTCACCCAGCCTGGGGGGCTCCTCTACAATGAACATCAACATGAGATCATCCGTATCTTCGTCACGGCCCTTGATCACGTTGCTGGTGATTTCCGTGGCGCCATTCTCCAGCACGTCGATGGACGCGCCCACCACGCCGGAGGGAAGCATGATGGTGGGGGTCTCGTCGTCCACTGGGTCCACAGTGATCTTGATGTTGATGGGCACCACGTGGAAACCGTCACTTACATCCAGTTTGATGACGTCGTTGAGGGATTCCTCGCCGCTGTGGGTGTAAGCAATGCGACCGTCCGCAATATCCTGGAGCACAAACGTTTCGCCGTTTGACATGTCGATGCCTAAGTACTGCAGCAGCCCATGCTTGGGAACCTGGCTCACTGTGAAAATGATATTTTCATCGTCTGTGTCAGTGTCTGTGGCATGCAGATCTTTGCTGGTGATGACGTACGAGTCTCTTTCCATGATACTGAATCCTGGGTTCGTAATAAGCGGGGGTTTGTTGTCGACAGGCTGCAAGAAAATGGTGAACAGTCCATCAGCTGTGTTTCCGGAAGTGTCCTCCACGATGAATGTAAACTGAGCCACTTTTGGAGTGATGCCAAGCTCCTGGTCGGGGGGCCTGTATGCCACCTTGTGGTGATTAACCTGGGCCTGCGTGAACTCCGTGATTACAACATCCGGGTTGTCTGTCAGTACAATGTCACCCAGAGGCACCGGGTTGTTCTCATCCGTGTCAGTCGGAGTCTTAGTGATGGTGTACTTTAGGTCTCGGTCGTCAGAGTCTAGATCGCTGTAGCATAAAAATAACTTCTTGAAGTACGTCAATTCATACTCCTTGACCGTAATGTGAAGGGTGGTGCCCGGGGAGAGCTCTGGGGCAAGGTCATCAACGGGGTGGATTTTGACAGTGAACAACTGCTCGCCGGATTGATTGGGCGGGTCATTATCATCATGAACCCGGAACACATGCTGATCAATGACTGTGGTGGTGCTGTGACTTCCAACGTGACGGTAGAATAGCTTCCCATCCATGATGTCCTGCTGGAACCATTCAGTCACCACCTGCTCAAACATCTCATCTGTCGGGCTGAACTTCCACAGGGAGGGGTCGGAGGGGGGCTCCACTTGCCGGAGCAGGAACTCCCCCACAACGGAGTAAGGCGCCTCCAGGGTGAACTTAATGGTGGCGTCTTCCGAGTCGATATCCGTTGCACTCAGGATGAATGGGGAAATCTGCATGACTTCGTTCTTGAACAGCACCAGCCCAGTGTTTGCATTAATGATGGGCGGCTCATCGTCAGTTGGGACAATCGTGATGGGAAACAAAAATTCTACTTCATGCTGGCCATCTGTCATGCGGAAAATGATGTTGTCGCTGTAGGTGTCACTCCCGTCATGCTGGTACACTACAATTCTGGCGTCCAAATCGACCGGCGTGAAGAATTTCCTGCGACCCCCAAGCACGCTCAGCTCTCCGTGCTTCAGGCCGTCAATCACAGTTATCCTCACATCTTCCAAGTTATCTTCGTCGCTGATCTCTAAATTCTGTGCGCTGGAAAGTGCTCTTGATTGCCCCTCAAACAAGAGCTGCCCCGTGTTTTTGGTGGCCACGGGGGCCATGGTGTTCATGGGCTTCACCACAATCATAAAAGCAAAGGTGTCAGAAACGGCGCCGTCCGTGTCAACAATTTCAAACTCGAGCTGGAAGATCCTCTCCACTTCGGAGTCGTCCGAAGGTGGCTTGTAGGCTATTTTGAGATCTTTTATGTCCCGCTGGTAGAAGGAGGTGATGGGCATGTTCTGGTCGTCCGTGCTGATGATGTAGCCCTGCTCGGGCCCCAGCGGCGATGTGACATTAAAGATTAAATCGTCCGGGTCCGACTCCACGTCTTCAGCGGCCAGCATGTCGTTAGTGATGGCGGTCATCACAAACTGATCCACCTCCATCATCATCATTGACACAAAGCTGGGTTTTGGGGCTGTGTTTTCTGCACCCTCCCTGATCCGAACCATCATTTGGAAATGCTCTTGTATTATCGTGTTACCGTCGTTGTCCTGCAGCTCTACAACCATGGGAATGTAGTCTCTGTTTGGCGAATTGGTCTTAGCTGTGTGCTTGTAACGAATGCCCAGCTTCACAAATTCATCGCAGTCGACCATTTGCCCGTTGTTGGGGTTATTAGTAAGAGAGCCATACCTGGGGAGACCTCCGGCGCTGACCAGCGTGGCAATCTTGCACTGCGTGACACCGTCCTCGTAAGAAAACTCCAGTGCCTTCTTGTCGATGGGGCCGCTCTCGCCATTGAGCTTGTCCACATTGATGGGCATATTCCTGGTGAGGACCTCCAGCTGCTGAAACACAACCTCCACCTCCAGCATGAACGGGATCACCACCGTTTCCGTATGGGAGTCATAGCGCAGCTGCAGCTTTACCCGGTCCGTGCTGGGACTCCGTGACCCAAAATGGGTGTATTTCACTTCGTCGGGCGCAAAGGAACAAGGGAACCTCTTGGGGGTTAGCGTCCCCGGTCTCTGAGCCAGCGGGTCATTGTCCAAAACTGTTATGTGGCAGCGATCCCCGGGCTGAACCTCTGTCACAAAGTCATTCGCGGGATCCAAAAAGACAGATTTCCCCAATGGAACCCTAATCCCGTTGTTGGCAATGATGATGTTGTCTTCGTTGGGTCCAGCTTTGTACTGGTAGAGGTGCGCTTGGTTAAAAGGCTCAGCCGAGGCCAGACAAATGCCGAGCATGAATAGGAGGCACCTCCAGCGTGAACTTTGCAGACTAGCTGCCATGCCCACTGCTTTTATGTCTTAAATTTCACTTAGCGTATCAAAAAAAAATCCACTCACAATTTCAACAACAACAAAAAAAAACATAAAACCTTCTGGTCCTCTCTCTTCTGCTGCCGCGTCCTCACCCAGACGCACGCAAGTGTGGTGAGTGCTGCTAGGGCTGCGCAGGTAATAATGAAACTGAAGACAGGGTCCCTCGTTTGGACCCTCCCTCCTTTCAGCACAGGGCAAGGGAGGGGAGGGGGGTTGGAGGAGAGCCTCCTGCCCCCACGGCTAAATTAAGAAAGACCATTGGAGGAGGTTGTGAAAGTGCTCCTCCAACCAAGAAGCAACCTTCTATCCTCAAAAAAAAAAAAGGCTTGGGAGGGGTGGGGGAGGTGTGAACTTCAGTGCAGGAGGCAATTTAGTGTGAATGGATTGCTACGTGTGTAATTGTTTTTCTACTGTCAACAATAGCTAAAAGTTTTCTACATGCACGAGTGCTATCGTGCACTTCGACTGAAGGCATCTTGGGACAGTCTAGGGGTACTGTAGGTGCTGGGGTGTGGTCCAAAAAATATCACAATACAGGGATTACCAACGAAAAACAGGTGTGATCTATCACCATGTCTATGAAATGTACCTTCGTCGACAACAGAAGTAGACTAGTCCTCATGTTTTATCATGCAAACATGATGAAAACATGATGAAATAATGTAATTCAAATGAAACACACATACAAGAGTTGGTCATGTCATTGCTACGTCCCGGCTCCACTGCTTGTGCCTTACAAAGCAGATAATAATCGGGCATCAGCTGGCAGAACAGATGGGCGGGCACCCCAAAGAAAACAAACTAGTGATCCTCATGTTGCAAAAAACATGTAAAATTCTCATAGTAAATTGTTGGCAAGCAAAACATACAGATTAGCCTTATCTTAGCCTTAGCTTCTGCATCCCTATTGAGTGTGTGCGTGTGAACTCAATCTAGTGCACAAGGTCATGTTCAGATAAAAATACCGGGTCACCTTGTACGGATAATCTTTTGGGGTTCTGACGAGCGTGAGAGTTTCACACTGTTCTTTGACTTTCGGTAGTGTTTATTATGGGATGCATAATTTTACACCGAAAATTGCGCTAAAAAGTATAGAAAATGTAATAAACGTGTAAAAACTGCATAATAACTGTGTCATAAGCACACAATCGGCAGCAATGCAATGGAAAACTTGACCTAAAACACGGGCCAAATAGCCGAAATGCCATGCGCATTCTCTATCACGCTTTTCTAAAATAAAACTCTCGGCCTCCTCACTTGACCGGACGGAAATAAAAGCTTGCTAGGGTGCGGGTGTAACTATAGAAACAAACACACCAAGTGTTTTATTTATATTCAGTCACTCCTGGATTTTGCTCACATTCCCATCATGGCGGAAGTTTATTTGGCACCATTCTATAAAATCCTGCTAACTTGTAGTGCATTTCAACGCATTCTGACCAACCGTGATTGTTGGGCCAACTCAGGGCTGTACGTAATTCTGGACACACCATAGAAAAAGGTAAAAAAAATAAATAAAATTGTTTAAATAATGCACTAATTTTTTGCAAATCAAAAATTATTCTCTCAATGAAGTCCTGAAGATAGCATCTGTGAGCGGTCGTATGCTAATCCATCCTGTAAATACACACCCGTATTAATAGCTATGGCTACTGCGACCGGAGATGATTGGATTGGGAGGAAGAAGCGGTTTGGATTCCGCTTCAATGCAGGCCGGCCATGATTGCGGTCGGCCACTTCCGTCACGAGCGCACCTCCAAATTTTCACCTGCTCGACGGCCGATTTCAAGCATCCCGCAGGCGGATTGATATAGATCATGGCCCATAGAAACAGACTGCTTTTAACCTTTGGATCGCAACCAAAGGCTAGGACATGTAGCACAACGAGAAAGATGATACATAATTCCGCAGGAAGGTGTGCTGAGCACCCACGGGGATATTTTTCACTATCAGATTAAATTAATGACACAGCAACACATTCGAATCAAAATGTCGACCTTTTTTTTTTAATTTTTTTTTACCAGCGAGAAAAAAAATAAAATGATAGCACAAAATAGCTGAACTAATATATTGGCTAAACAAATGTTAGCCGTGCAGCGATCATGCTAATAGCTGAACTAATATATTGGCTAAACAAATGTTAGCCGTGTAGCTATCAAGCTAACCCACTGGGAGACCTCATAGTGCAAAATGTTATGACACAACACACTGATATATATGCTGACTCTTTTTTTCTCACTTAAAACAACCACGCTAGCAGCTAGTAGCTTAGATATAGTACATTGTTTAGGGCTAAACGAATGTTAGCAACATTGCTAACCCACTAGCCAAATTAGAAACACATTACAACAAAAACTAGAGAACATTCAAATTAAAATTTTTAAAAAACAAAACAAAACAAGGCAAAACACTTAACTACGTTATCCGGTACAGTGGATAATTATATATGGCAACATAGTTTATGTGCTAGTCCTTTAAAAACCTTCATTTGACTGTGATGCGAAAACAACACATTCAAATTGAAACGCTGACCTTGTTACAAAGAAAAATGAACTAACAAAAAAAAAATGCTAGCTACTAGTAGAGTAGCATTAGCTGAACCACATGGCTAACATTATTGTTTTTTGGATTACAAAAAAGAGCAACATGTTTTTTGTTTGTTAGACATCAACAAAACACTACAAGCATTATAACAATAAGCATATAGAAGAATACAAAATATACAGCCTCTTTCTCATTGCGATATCTGACATGAATGATCTCCGAAATAATAAAATACAAAATAAAAAGCATAAATCTTTTTTTTTTTTTTTTTTTTACTACGTTAGAATGTTTCATTCATGTGAACGCATTACTACACTGTTGACTTATGATACATACATGGAACAACATATAGCATGACGTTGATTTAACAAGAGGCATTTATAAATTAAAAAAAAAAATCAAATAATTAACCTTTTAGCGACTTTGGATGAATTATTACCACAAATAAATTGCTTCATTTCTGCAGTTGTTTAATCTCTTAACCTGGAAAAAGAAAGAAAGAGATGGTGAGTGAGTGAATGATGAAAGCGATGCATCCATGCATGTCCCGTCCCACAGCTATCACCTGCTTTTTGCCCACTTGGAAGTTCTGCTTTGACCATTTTATGTGGCCTCCACCGTGAACTTTGACCTCCACGCAGAAACAGCTGTTTGAGCGAGAGGCTATCTGACATAATCCTACCACGCCGCCATTGATGTGATTTACGCGTCTTAGCGAGAAGGGCCAGCAAATTCCCCACAAAATTCCCCAAGAGTGTTGGTTCAGGATTTGCCCAAATGTTGTTATCTAATGTTTTGGTGTGAGGGACTCAAACAAAATCCAATCAATCGCACTAAATATTTAATTAAATTAATGTTTGGCAAAAGTCATATCCATTTAAAAGCCGTATTAAAAAAATAAAATGTTTTTTTAGTGAGGGATTCACATCATTCCACATGAAATTGTACCATCCTTGAATCGTATCGCATCCCATGTATCAAGATACGTATCGAATCGTTTTTTTTTTTTTTTTTTTGAGAGATACACACCCCTGATTGCTATACTGCCAAAATACACTAATAAACTAGTAGGGGTAAGTTGAGCCATCGGCTCATCTTGACAATGCCTATATTGCTCAACTTATTCCACGGCTACCATCGTGAATTTATTATCCACCCAGGATATCATCGTTTTAGAATTTTTCATGTTTAATTAGTGTTTATTTCGTTTTGAGTTTTTTTTTTTTTTTTTTGTAATTGAGTTAGTTTTAATTAGTTTTCATGGCGGCTCTGTTATTTTTTATTAGTTTTAATTATTTAATACTTAAAATCCAAAACTTAAAATCATATTTAAAATAATCCCCAAAGGCTCATTCAATATATTATTGACCAAAGACTAAAACTGACATTTTTCCTATAATTATAGTTAGTTTTAGTTAGTTTTGTAAACATAAAATATAGTTTCAGTTAGTTTTTTTTAAGCATTTTCTTTTTTATTTTATTTAGTTCACAAAATTGTTTTTTTGAATTTACTTTTAGTTTTTTTTTGTTAGTTTTAGTTAACTAAAAAAAACTTGTATCCACCACAGATAATTTTTCTGCGAGCCTTCACCACTTTTTTAGCTCATAAGAGATCCCAACTTAAACTATGTAATTTAGTATTTGCAATTTTGCATGATCATCATGAACATTATGATAGTAAATAGGTTCCTGCTCAGTCGCAGGGAATTTTAGTGCGATTATATTCACTCCATCACTGAATGGGAAATGGACCTACGCTGCCTGCGTTCAAAGTCAAACAAATCTACTACCACAATTGGTCTCTTGTGGCTAATTTTGCTAACGTGAATTATTTGGCTTTCGGCTCCATGTATCAACACCAAAATGGCTTTTTTTCCCACAGAATCACAATTTTAAAATAGTGAACAGTGTTGTGATTTAAAGAGAAATGACAAAATTAATAGTGAAATATGATCAATGTCATCTTTATGAGCCCATGAGAGAACATGCTGAAGACTGTATTGTGGGTTAGGCAAAAAAAAACAAAAAAAACAAAAAAAACCAAAAAAAACCAAGTCACCTCTTCACTTATTCCCACCTGGTTTTGGATGCCTGACAAGCAAAAGAGAGGGAAACTTGAAAGGCCAGTCATCATTGGGGTGCTGACAAGTCATAAACTTACAGCGGCATAATTAGGGAAGCACAACATGTTATTTTTCCTGCCAGCACCGCCGGGCTTTCATGTTTGGTGGCTCGTTCAAGTCGAGGGAAAACGATGGCCGGACTTCCACGTCGTGTCGCTGGGTCACAGACAGGTCAAGGATCTTTGTTTTTACTGCCCACTTTGCGGCAAACAAATGTTATTGTAGCGTATAAAACAGTGGCAGGCTAGCAATGCAAGTTCAGGCTACGCAGTTGGTATAATAACGCGGCGCAGTTGGGAAGAACGGCCGGGAAGTGTCCTCCCCTCACGAGGGAACAGCTGGCCGTCGTCTCGCCTTTCCGACCGCAAACCGTTAAATTGTAGCAAGAAAAAAAAAATCATTAAACAAAATTGGGGGATCGTTTAAAGGGAAGGTACTTTTTTTTTTGTGCTGAAAAAGCAGT
Source organism: Festucalex cinctus (assembly GCF_051991245.1). Lineage (NCBI taxonomy): Eukaryota > Metazoa > Chordata > Actinopteri > Syngnathiformes > Syngnathidae > Festucalex > Festucalex cinctus. The sequence continues at coordinate 5,029,656 of NC_135416.1, read as the reverse complement.
TTCTGTGCCCAGTCATTGTATTTTTCAACAGTGGTGTCAAAGATTTGTGACATGTGCTCGAGGGAATGGCAGTCAAATTAGAAAATTTAGCCACACAGGTGGTCATGTGTTCTTGGTGTGCGTGTCAAGACACGTTAGCGACATTAGCTATTGGCGCAGTTGTGGTTAAAGCGTGTTAACTAAAGCATATCTTGCTAGTTACGTTAACAACATAGGTAGTCATAGCTAAAGGTGCGTTAGCAAGTCATGCTAGCTAAATGCTAGCTACGTAAAAACTGAAGTCTATGTTGTTACTAAAAACAACAAACAGTTCTTAAATGTGAAGTTATGTCTATGTGAGTCATTTTAGCTACATTTTGTGGTATGTCAGCAATTAGTATCTACATTAGCGATGCAGAAAATGAATTAGGATTAAGGTTAAGACAAAATTGAGCGACTAATTGACTCAAACATACCGTTAGGGTTTATCGCACCACCTGTTACTTTGGCAGCCTGTAAATGCCTTTTGACAGCTCGCCTCACTTTGAGTATAGCCAATAAAAACTGAATTAAAAGTATTGCTGAAAGATTGATAGAGTCGGTCTATATTTGCATCTAATAATAAGTCACTTGTGGACATGGTGGGGCCACATTCAGTATCGTGGTTTTGTGGACTGTATTTAAGCAGAACAATCTCTTGTTACTACTTTCTGATTTAAGCCGTGGTGTGACTTACCGTGTTTAAGATCATCATCACCACGGCCAAGCTGAGATGGGATCATTTCTCACACCTGGCTGTCGAGGGGAATCTCCCAAAAGGTGTTGGACGATTTGAAATCTGCTTCAATGACAAACAAATTTGAGGTTAACCAGTGTAACAATTGGGTGCGTACTAGGGATGTAACAATATCCAAATGTCACGATACGATATTATCACGATATGAAGCTCACGATGCAATAATTATCATGTGAGGAGGTTGGCGATATTTAAAAAAGGTCACAATATTGTAAAAAAAAAAAAAAAGAGCTCATACTTAAAGAAAACATATATTGTGCAATATTGTACATAACTTCAATGTTATGTTATTATTATTATGTTTTATTATTAGTATATTATTATTACTATGTTATGTTGTTAATGCACACACACATCGAGTTCCTCCACATATTGACTCGATTGACAGGCATATTACGAGCCCCTTCATCTGACAATTAGTGTGGATTTTAAATATAGAAGGGCCAAAACATGCCTTATGAAAATTCAACTGCACAAAAAAAAAAAAACAGCGAGGAGAACTAGAACTGCACAAATGGAAATCAAACTGGATTATTTTTTTTTTAACAGATGTGTTGCATTTAAATATCGTGAACATGACGACGACGATATTGTGGCAGTTTTAATATCACGATATCGCGATATCGCGCTTATCGTTACATCTCTAGTGCGTACAATATTTTCTACCAACAATTCAATTGGCTATTGCCTGACTAACTAACTAACTAACTAACTGACTGTATCGAAAATGGTTTCAATTTTACTCAACAACATTGTCTGATGTGGAACATATTGCAACACTTGTTTTTCTGTTTTTCAGTTTTGAAACGTGATACGTTGCTTAAGAAGAACTAAGATGAAAAAACCATTTAGCATTACAATGTTAGCTTTCTGCATAGTGGCCAATTGACTTTACTGCACTGTTCCTTTTGCCACCTCGGGCCAAATGATGTGACAGCTGCGTATGTACAGTATCGGACAAGCGACCTTTCTCCCGCGTCACGTCGGAATTGTTGCTGTTGTTCTCATTCTTCGGACTCTCCTCCGCGGTACCGTCGGAAATTTGTTGGTCTGGTTCGTCGGGCTTCACCGGCTCGCCATCTTTGTCTTTGTTCTGCGAGTCGTCAGCAGGTGGCGATGGAGACTCAGCTTCGGCTGCAGATTCAGCTGGAAGGGGACAACAAAGACAAATTGCTCTTTTATTGCGCCCTGCGCACTTGGAGAATGGAAATCAAAGTTCCACATTTTGACCACCGAGATGATTTCTATCTACCAGTCTTGTATAAAGTACCTTAAAGCGATACTTGGGTAACAGTACAAATATCTGAACAGAAAATTCATTTGGTAGAAATTTGTAAAACCGTATTTGCTGTGTTTTAGTTTGAAAAAGCGTCACTTCACTGCACTTCAAGGTAGCAGTGTGAATGTGATGGTTAGTTCTCAAAACAGATGGAATTATAAGATGGTGTGAAGACTTGCGCAACCACATTATCTCATTTAAAAAAAAAAAATGTACTTCCATTCTTGGAAAAAAATAAATAAATTCAATTGAGTCATAAAGGTTAGAGTTCACATTGGGGTTGCAATGTATGATTGTTTTATTAATGGATTAATTTGTGAAAGTTGCCCAAAATCTAAATAACGTTCAGATACGTGAAAATTCTATGTGAGTACAGTAGCAAAGTATTTGTACTCCGTTACAATACAAGTCTGTATGCGACTAATGACTAATTAGTGAACAGCTCAGACATGCTGCAGCTGTTGGATGCTGTGGGAAAGTTTTGCGGACACGTAATTATGCGACGGGGGGGGATTGGGGGGGATTGGGGGGCTCAGGTGCAGGGAAAGCAGAGATTAGCGCCAGCATCATTATAAGGTAACTCACCATTACAAAGAATGGATCTTAATCTGGTTAATTGCGAGAAGGATCGGTTCAATTTTGGATTTTCTGTAAAACTGTGGAGGAAGGTGCACGGGTCAAGTCAAAATTCTTGCTTGTCAAAGAACAATTTTGTTGTTGTTTTTTGTCAAAGTTTTGCTTCAGCTTCATTAAAGGGATATTTCACTTATTTAGCCCATTATAGCAATAAAAAGTGAATATTTTGTCTATAATTAATTTTGATACTTTCATTATTTTTCACGTACAATTAGTACCTTTAAAAACACATTTTGAAACTTGCTGTCCACTGAAAATGACATCACAAGCGCTCGGGTAACCAATCACAGCTCAGCTGTTTTCTAGGTTTGGTCATGTGACATTCACAAGCTGAGCTGTGATTGGTTACCCGAGCGCTTGTGATGTCGTTTTCGGTCGACAGCAAGTTGCAAAATGTGTTTTTAAAGGTACTAATTGTACATGAAAAATAATTAAAATATCAAATTTATTATCGGCAAAATATTAATCTTTGACTGCCAAAAATGGCTAAATAAGTCAAGTATCCCTTTAACATTTTGTCACTTTGAAGTTGTTAAAGTTTTGTCGAAGTTTAGTTTTTTTTTTTTTTTTAATCGATGTGTTGTTCAAGAAAATTTCACTCAGCTGAAGTCATGATGAAGACAAAGAAATTGATTGCAGTAAAGCGTTACACTTTGAGAGATTGTCTTTTTTTTTTTTTTAATAAATCGGATTAGTGTCCAGTTCCCGGCACCCCAATCAATGTTATGGTCCACTTAAAACATTCACTTGGCCCCAACCCCTTGATGCTTTAATGGCTTGTTTTTACCGCGAGAGGAAGGACTGTCCCTTCGCGTTCCAAAGTGGCCATCAACGATGTCCGCTCAGACAAAGTGTTGCCTTAAGGCCGCGAGGCAAGCTCAGACATGACACCGTGGATGTTAACTCGGCACAGGAAGAAAGAAAGAAAGAAAGAAAGAAAGAAAGAAAGAAAGAAAGAAAGAAAGAAAGAAAGAAAGAAAGAAAGAAAGAAAGAAAGATTATAATAGCATGTAAGCTCGAGCCTTTTCCTATGTTGTGGCCATCTGGTCACTCCAAGGTTAAAATAGAATAGTAACCAGCAGCACTGTAGCCCCTTTTGTCAACAGGGTCCCTCATGTGGTAAACGGGATTACTGCATAGCACAGCCACAGTGACGCCTCAAATCAAACAATAACAAAAATAAAGTAAACAATAAAGAGGCATCAGGAAAAAAATTTGTTGAAAAAAAATGGTTTTATAAAAAAATAAAAAATAAAAAATAAAATAAATAAATAATAATAATAATACAAAAATTGGCATTAGACTTTTTCTTATCGGAATAAAGTCGTGTTTATGGAGAGAGAAAATAAATCGACATATTCGCAGAATATAGTTGGAATATGAGAATAAAGTGACGATTATGAAAATAAAGTCAAATTATAACGTGCAAAAAAATGTATGGAAAAAAAAAAAAAAAGCAATCTACATCGGTCTTGTACGTCTATCAGAATGAAGTTGTGTTTATGGTGAAACAAATGGAGAATAAAGTCATAATGCTATGAGAGTAAAGTGGGGGTTATAAAAAAATAACGTGAAATTATTATATGCAAAAAAAATTGAAGCTTTATGATAATAAAAAAATAATAATTACTGCAGGAATAAAGTTGTGTTTATGAGGAAATAAAGCCAAAATATTCAGAGAATAAGGTCAGAATATGATAATAAATTATAAAATTATTACGGCAAAAAAGTCTTAGTTTTATTTAAAAAAATAAGTAAAGGAAAACTTTACGTTAATCTTGTAATTATTGTGGGAATGTCATGCTAATTAGAAAAAAAGTTTGAAATATTAGGAGAATAAAGTTTTAAAACATTAGGAGAACATAATTTTAATATAAAAAAAATTCAGAATTTTATGAGAATTTTCAAAAAATATTTTGACATTCTTGTACTAATTATCATAGCTAAGATGAAAATTTGAGAATTAAAAAAAATATTCATGAAGTTATAATAAAGTCGTATTATGGGAATAAAGTTAAAATATCAGGGAATAAAGTCGACGTCAGGAGAATAAAAATGTTATTGATGTATCTGTCTAAAAAAAATATTTGAATAACTCTCTTTCAATTATGGGAATGAAGTCATTTGGACTTCCTCTCAAATTGTTGTTAGAAATAGAAATTCTACTTATTCTCATTATGACGTCGTAACTATAAATGAGTGAGAAATGATCCGTAAGCAGACCTTTCAAATTCATATGTGACAAGGTGGTGACTAAACTGTTGTACAGTAATGTGCACTTCCCTTTTTATTGAGTGCTGATCTTAAGAAAGAGGAAGTGAATTCATCACAAAAGTCACTCTCTTACCTTTTGGCTCGTCTTCCTCGTTTGTTGGTGCTTCTTCTTCTTTTTCGTCTTCTTTTGACCTCTTTTCTCCACTTTCAAACGTCTGCAAACCTGCAACAACAACGTTTAATGTTCAAATACCAGTTTTTGTGGTATATAAAAAAAAAAAATGAGATAAGGATAAATCATTGAAAAACTTTTTTTTAACACTATTCGTATGACCTATAACCCGTATAACTCAGTTATATGGGGTTAATTACACACTTTAAATGTGTGTTTTTTTTTAACTTGGTTGAATGTGACATACATACATACACATACTCAATCATTGTAGGGTGTGCACACTTGTGCAACCACATTATCTATTGGGAGCTCCGAATTGTCCCTTGGTATGCTTGTGCATGTGGATGGTTGTTCGTCTCTGTGTGCCCTGCGATTGGTCGGCAACCAGTTCAGGGTGTACCCCGCCTACTGCCCGAAGCCAGCTGGGATAGGCTCCAGCACCCCACCCTTGTGAGGAGCAAACGGTTAAGAAAATGGATGGACGGATGGATGTATAGATTATAGGTCACCATGTTAGCACAAGGTTGGGAATGATCATCTCTGTCTGGTATATGAACAGGGGTGTGTAGACTTTTGATATGCACAGTATGTAGACCCACCATTTTGTGGCACGCTGTCATTGGCTAACATGGGCTCCACGGGACTCAGAGGGAGGTTGGTTTCATCTGCTCTTGAGGAGAAGTCGACAGCATAGCGCTGAAACACGACAACAATCTTGTAACAAAAATATTGTCAATTTACTCTTCAAATAAAAAGGAATTTTTTTTTTTTTTTACATATCACAAAAACCTAACCTTTCAACACGGGTGTGTCGACTTTTTCTAACCGGTTGCCTCTTGTACTAACCTTTGCTCGCCTCCTGGAGATGTAGCAAGCAATGCCGAAACCGATGGCTACCACGATGATCAAAATGAGAATGATGATGCCTTGGAGGAACAAATAAGGTTTATAAATAGGACATTTATGACAAAAAATGAAAGTTACCAATGTAACTACGGTTCTATGAGTCCCGAACGACCGCCAGGTGGCGGTGCTGTGACGGAATTCCCCCCTGTCGCGACAAGGGGAATTCCGTGCTGGTTACAGCACCGCCCCCTGGCGGTCGGGAGGGATAAAATAGAACTCACAATTGACGCAATATTTCATTAAAAAACAAACAAACAAAATAGTAATAAAGGCCACTCACCAGTAGTGTCATAGCCTTTGTTAGTGTACGGCTTTGCTGTGGTGGTACCTGATTGTAAAAGAAATGTGGCTGAAAATGCTGATTTTTTTTTTCTCCCCAGTTAAAGTCACCACGGCAAAATTTAAAGCTGCCATGATGAGATTGAGTCAAGTCAAGTCATCTTTATTTATGTAGCACTTTCAAACAGCCTTGGCCATCACAAAGCGCTTTACAGAAACACTTTAATCATGTCAACATGACAAGATTTTAATGTCAACATGATATAATGAGATTTAAGGCCGCCATGACAAGATTTAAAATCCTCATGACGAGATTGAAAGTCATCATCATGAGATTTAAAGCTGTCATGACAAGATTTGAAATACTCATGACAAGATTTAAAGTAATCCTGATCAGATTTAGTCACATGACAAGGGTTTAAAATCATAATCAGATTTAAGAGATTTCAACGTGTCCACTATTACACTAAACATTTAGTGGCAGCCATCAAATTTGACAAAATGACAAAATGGAGTTAGCCCACTTTAGTTTTGAGTGGTTCCTATGTTGAGGAAATGAAGTGACTTACTTTTGTCCTGCTTTTTCGTCATTTTGGTGGAGTAGCTGTAGGAAACGGTCATGGGTGCAGGCGTGGTCTCGTACGATGTGCCTTCAGTTTTGTTACCTGGGGCGAGATGATCCCGTTAGCGACATCGATAATTGCACAGTCCAGAAATAGGTTTGTGCAATTTGGAGTTGGCAACTGTGTTTTTGTGTTATCAAAATGATGTCTAACCCATCCCGAAAACAGTGTCGAATACTTTGGAAATGTACCGTTGTGATTTGTCCAAGGCATGATGGTGGCACTGGCGTTATTGTAGCTCATGGTGCTATTCATGATGGTGGCGTTGCTGTTTTCGGCAGTATCAGAGTTGATACCATTTTCTGCCATGGTGAAGTTTTGGCGATTTGATTCTGTCGTCAAGCTGGGAGGGCTTTGCGATGTCGTGAACGAGACCAAAGACGCGCCTGCGGGAAGGCAAACATTACAGGTTAAGGATTAGGATGTTGGAGGAATTAGGGTTTCAAGGTGTTTGGGTTAGTGAATAAATACTAGTTAGGGTAAATGAATAAATACTAATATTATTATTACTACTACAATAATAATAATAATAATAATAATAATAATAATAATAAATGACGAAAATAAATGAAAACTGTATTTTAATAATAATTAAAAAATATAGATTGAAATAAATAATGATAAATGTGCATTTTGATTAATAGATTGCTGTGTGGAGGGTGGACTTTCTCATTTAATGTACATATATTTGTCACTTTAGGCTAAAATAGAAAAACAATGAAGAACATATTAATTTAAAAAATAAAAATAAATTTAAAAAAATTACAGTAATAAATATTAATGGGTGCAAACAAAATTTACTAATTGTTCTCACTTTCAAGTAAATGTAGATCATAAATGAGAAAGAAATATTATATAATAATGAAAAACAACCGGAGGGAAAAAAACACAATGAAAAATTTAAATAACAATAAATTAGATATAATGATTGACACATGAAAAAAAAAATCATTTTGATCAATAAATGTTAATTCATGTAAACTATGCATCATCTTAATTAATTCATCACTAAATTAATTTAAAAATTGATATGTCTTTTTCAATAATAATTAAAAAAAAATTGCACATGATTTAAAAAAAAAAAGTCACTTTAAAACAAACAGAGAATAATTGGAAAAAAAACTGCAAACATATTTTTTAATCAAATAAAATATCTTAAAATTACAATATTATTATAAATTATTAATTATAATGATAAAAAAGAAAACAATTTACAAGATTATCAATGGATTTAGGTTATGGGTATGCTCACCTGCCCTAAAGTGAATGAAATTTGGAAAAAAATACCAAAGAAAAATGTAGGCCGATATATTTTTTTCAACACTTAAAAAAAAACGTGTCAAATTTCAATAAGATGTATTCCATATACATTAAAAAAAAACCACACAAATTAATATAAGCTTTGGTTTTCTTCATAGTCTAACTGACTAATTGCGAATTTACTGTACTTTCATTTTTCATTTTGTTTCATTTGTTCATTTATTACAGGCAGTAGTCAACATCAACAATATATCAATTTTACGAGACAAATTTTTCTAAATCTGGCCTGAAAAGGAGTGGGAGGAAGAAAAACTAATTACTTAATGTGGTGATGGTTGTTTTTAAGTGTTCTATAAATAAAGTTGAGTTAAAGATCACTTTGTGCTTATCAAACAATATAAATAAATAAAAACGGGGCAATTGTGAATAAACACACTATATAAAAATTAAGAAAAGTAGTATATTACATCACTACCAATTATCGTGAACCAATTCCAGTCTCAAAATCTCAACCTAGCATGATAAAGTCAGTTTACAACACATCAACTTACCCAGCACGACCAAGGACGGTGCGAGCGCGATCATGATGCGCGTTTGAAAGCAATTAAAGTATATAAAAAAAAAAATAACAATCTGGATGAAGTGTATCGCTGGGCCTTGTGCTGCAAGTGAGGAGTGGCCGCAAGTCAAAAAGAGGATGAAGGCTGCCGACCGCAGCAGGATGAACCGACGCTTGCTTCAAGTGCTGCAAGCTACAGGAAGCGCTCAACTATTACACGATGCCAGGAAATAAATGTCCTCACTTTCTAATTTACGCATGAGGAACATATTTTCTTTCAGTTTGACTGGAGACATTTCATACGGTCTGACGTCGTTGGACAACTTTGAACAGGACTCACCATTGCATCATTTTTTATTACTACATTAAGAGATTTAAAGAACATTTTTTAGACATAATCAGGCCTTAACCTTTTCTGAATGTGTTTTTTTTATTTTTATTTTTTTTTTTATTCCCATATTATCCCATTTGTTAGTACTGCTTTTCACTCACTAGGTGTCGCTGTAGTTTTATGTAAGGACAGCAGTGTAGTTTCATCCTGAAGGGCAAAGAAAAAAATGACTATCTTTCCTTAGCAAGCATTGATCATCACTCTATTTAAAAAAGGTTACAGTATAATTTATTTATTTTTTAATGTAACCATTATGTATCAAGTCTTTTGTTTTTCAAAAACATTCAGAATTATTTTTTTTGTAATATTTATTTGTTTATTTAAAGATAGTGTTATTCTGTTCAGTTTTTTTTGTTTATTTGATTTTTTTTTAGTTGTTTAATCTTTATTTAGTGATGTACGTTATTTTAGGAATTTTATAACATTTCACACTTTTAAAAAAATCAATTATGTACAGACAGTATTGTACATAAATTTTTCTTTATGAAATCGATTTCTTATTAATTATTAATTCAGATAAATCTTTTAAATATCAATATTATATTGTGTATTTTTATATATTTTTGTATAGATGTACATTTTTTAAACATACATTTTCACAATTTATTATTTATCAAGTCTTTTGTTTTTCGAAAACATTCATAATTATTTGTTTTAAAATATTTATCTGTATATTTAAAGATAGTGTTATTCTGTTCAATTTTTTTTTGTTAGATTTCTTTTCTTAGTTGTTGATATTTAATCTTCATTTAGCGATGTACATTTTTAAGTTATTTTAGGAATTTCATAACGCATTTCAAAGTCTTAAAAAATCAATTATATACACTATACAGACAGTATCATACATAAATTGTTCATTTTATTTAATATATTTCTTCTTAATTATTAAGATAAATCTTCTAAATATTGATATATATTATATTGTATATTTTTATATTTTTTGTATAGATTACATTTTTTTTAAACATACATTTTTACAATTTCTCAAGTTTATGTATTTTTAATTGCTATTGTTATTAAGCTAAAACAAATCGAACAGTTACTAGATAATTATAATTATACTTGAATAAACCCTTACATGATTTAAGTGATGTTTAATAAAAATGTATTTTTTTTAAAGTTTCCTTATTTTAAGTATGAGCTACATTCATTTATTTATATATGTTTTCAATGTAAAATATTACATTCTTTCTTATTATTTTTAATATTTCAAAATCATTTCTATAAGATATCATTAATAGATGAGTTTTTAGTTGCAATTTCATTTCATTTTCATTCCATGCAGGATGGAAAACATGAAGCAGTAATGTATATAAAATCCGGTGTTTACATTCAAGTGACCAAATATGGTTTCCTTGTGCTTGTGTCACTTTTTTTTTTTTTTTTGTACTCACCAAAGTGTGCACAAGGACGCATCTTCATGTGTTATGCTTTATTCAAGTGGGGGGTGCGCTCTTTTGGAGAAAGACCCTCATCCGTGGCCAGCCTCAGGCAGCGGTGGCAGCAACTTGCAGGCTGAGCTGGAGCTCGATGGATGAGCTAATCGTGGACAAGAGGAGGAGGAGGAGGAGAGCAAAGTTTGTATGTGTGTGAGCGAGCGAGCTGGACCACCCACCCGGCACAGGATTCACAACCCATTCTGTTGACCCGGCTCCGGGCGAGACTCTCCCCGATTGTTTCCGAGCACAGTGGGCTGCGTTTCTCCTCTTAGGACGCACAAAAGGCGTCTGAATGGCGTCGGTAGCGGAGCACTTGTGGAGTGGCCCGCCTGACATCACTACTGCCCTCCTGCCTGCCTGTCACATCTGTGGAGAGTCGTCGATAACCCAACTTTCGCTTTTGAAACGAAAATGAACGTTTTGTGCGTCAAATTCCGAATGGGACAGCTTGAAGAGAGATTTCATTCGATATCAATCTGATACCAGGTGGTCTGTATCACTGGGAAGTCGGGAATATGGTTGCTCGCACATGCGCGTCTCCCAACTTCCGCCCAAGACATCACCAGTAGATCGCTGAACGATCCATCTTCCACACCAAAAAAAGACTGCGTCATCTTTTAGCAACAATTTGACAGTTAGAAACATTTAAAACATTCTTAGAAAAAAACACACAAAACAATACAATAAAATCTACTACCGAAAATCACATTTAGCTAAGCTCCAATCCAAAATTGACTGGCTATGCCTGCCACACGCACACAACCTTATTGCAGCGGCAACAATGTTTTTGCACGTGTGCTGGTCGTCGGCGTGCAGGTGCACTTGAAAAGAAAAATGTGAGCTGGTACAGACAAGTGGAGGAAATAGCTGAGCAAAGTGCCCACCAAAGTGGTCTGGATGCTTCAAGACTTGCATGCAGGATTAGGTTTTTTTTAATTTATTTTTTTATTGGGGGGTCCAAAAGCTCCAGGGGACCATTGAGTTGCTCCCAGGTGCACTAGACGCATGTCAGAATTGAGAGATGCATTCATTAAATAAAATAAATAAATAAATAAAACTGACTCTTTTACGCCGTCATGACTGTGTTTTGTTTGTGGCTCTGCGATTGGCTGGAGGTGTAATCAACTGTCTTTCCGCAGAAACGTCCCACTGTTGACAAAACAAACACACGATGGCAAAATACAGCCAATTGGGTTGAAGGAAAAAATCACCACCACACATTAACAGAAGCCCAGAGGTGTAGACTGAGAAGGAATTCATGTGAATACATCCTGTATTTATATAGTGCATTTTTCCTGCGTGAAAACGGAAGACCCCACCTTTAAATCCTACAAAATTTGTTTTGCTGGGCCTTGGCAGTTCTCACTTCAGTTTTTCCAGAATCTGTGTGGAAGGGGCTAATCTACGTATTTGAAGGATTTGTATTGTAATGATTACTGACATGGGTGACATTGTACAAGTGCACAAGCATCCATGAATTGCCGCCTCCTTGCTTTGCGTCAGCGTGTTCTCCGTGCCGCCGCGGCAGCAGCCTTTGGACACGGAGCTTTGCACAGATTAGGATGCGACGCAGGCGACCCCGCGTACCAAAACAAGGATTAACGCTGTGGCGAAGGCGGTGCGAAGAAAAAAAAGAGCAGCGCCAAGGAAGGAGTGAATAGGCAATATTTTTCCTCCCCGTGTTGATGTTGTTTATTCGTCTCCATTTTGGGAGAGGATTTATTTCGCGTTCATTTTTGGAGCCTGATTGGATGCCTTTCAATCATTGTGTGTGGGTTTGAAATTTTGTTTTTAGAGCATAGCCAGCTTGGCATGTTAGCATGAAACCCTCGTGTATTGCAGTGCAACCTTTCAAGAGTGAGTGAAGGCTGCTTTGGAGCACTTTCGTAGCTTATATTACATCAGTTTTCTTCAAAATTTTAAAACATGGAGGCACCCCATGTCCACACAGTGGAGTTTATAATATAACTTTTGTATTTAATCTTAAAACATCACTTATAAACATGAAACAAATTCATCATGGTTCATGCGGTCCACGGAGGCTACATGTGGGAGCCAATTCTTCGAATTTGAACAAAGCTAGCATGTAGAAGGAAAAAAAAAAAAGAATCTTGGACAAGAAACAGGAAGTGCAAATATTAGCTTAGCATGTTAGCATGTACTCTTTAGTCTATTAACTCATTCACTCGCAGCCATTTGCCCTGAAGCAATTCCCTTCGCTCCCGGCTGTTTTACATTATTTTGACTGATTTTGCTAGCCCACAGAATATTATGTTATACTGCTATAAAAAAAAAAAAAAAAAAAAACATGGAACCTACAAAAAGAAAGATTGGAGTCTCTTCTTTCATCAGAAAAAAATATATTTCTATCTGTTTCCGTTTTGCAGCAATTAGCATTAGAATCTATTGCTAATTTTCCCCATTATTCAAAAATCTGTTTAAAACAGTGGGGAAAAGTGCCTTTTGCAACATGGCCCTGGTTGATCTCTTGTACTCTGCTGCCACCTGCTGGTCGTTTTTGTAATAGCTACCATTGCTTCAATTATTATCTAAAGTTCAGAGGCTGCACAAGTGCTCTAGCATAAAAAAAAAAAAAAGTATAATTACGTCTTTGGGAGCAAACGAGTTAAAGCACAATACTTCAAGTTCTCCTGAACCGATGTTGTCTTCGAACCAGGAAGCGGGTGAAGTTAACTTAGCACGTATCATTTCAACGTCAATCTATTATAGTGTTTCAAGTATTTCAGATTTCGTGTTGAAAGAGGTTATTTGGTACATATTTGCAGATTCTCCATTGCATTGAAAAATCACTGTTTTTACTTCAGTCAAAAACAAATAAAATCATGAAATTTGTAAATTATACATTTTGCCATCTAGAATTTAGTAAGATTTCTTACAAAAATACATTTTAACTGGTAGAAATTGAGCATATGTTTTAGTTAAGAAAAAAAAATCAGTATTTTGTAATACCAACTTATAATTGCTAAAATTGTTTTTTTGTGGCTACTTTGTATTCATTTCTAGCCCCTGTCAGTCTTACCTGTGGTCCAGATCTCGGCGACGGGGCTCTTCAAATAACAGATTGAGCCTCAGCGGGACACGTCATTGCATCACTTCATGGACAAGAGTCAGTATTGAGGTCGGAGCAAGTAAACAAGCTTCGGAATCTGTCATGTGACAAACAAACAGGTGAAGCCAGCATCAGAAATTACAAATGAAAAATATCATTTCACATTCACCCAATACCACTATTAGCAATTGGAACATATCCGAGTGCAGGTTTATTGCAGTGCTTTGACTGCATGGAAATGCAAAAAAAATAAAAAAAAAAATAAAAAAAATAAAAAGGCGTTCAAACATCAATGAGGACGTTCGTGTTAGTGTATACAACATCAGAGCCGACTCCAATGTTTGGTATACAGTCCTCCTTGGTGTTTATTCCCAGTCCTGTTTGGAAAGCGATAGACCACCGGACCACGGGGGCTCCTCTGGGAGGAAGAATGATTCCAAAAAATGAAAAGTTTTGATTCACGCAGCTGATATATAATGTATAATCTTACATAGATTGGAGAGTTTGGATTGGATGCCAGTAGACGAGGCTAGGATTGCGTTAGCACTCACTCACAATACTGCAATGTGTGTGTGAGGCAGTGAGGTGGGTGGTCTGTGCTCGCTATCATTAAACAAGCCAAAACCTCATTTGGTATTTTCAGACGGAAATTAATATCTACATCGTGTGTATGTGTGTCTTTCTGAATGAAAAAAAAAAAAAAAAAAAGTATGGTGGAAAAGGATCACCCACATTTTCCCGTGTTTATCAGCATCCTTGCTCTTTTTGCTATTTTGTAAAAAAAAATAGTATGTAGGTACCTAACATAACTGTTTGATCGACCATGTTCACTCAAAATGCAGTGGTCCAATTGAAAAAAATAAAAACCACACCTCAAATAATCCCTTGTTGCGCCTCAGGCTATTTTTTTTTAAATACATAAGTACCTTAGCATAACCGTTTGACCCGCATTATTCACTTAAATAGTGGCCTCAAAAGGCGGCATAGCGTATTCCACGTGAAAAAAATGAACACCACACCTCAAATAAAAGGCCCCTTTCTTGCATCTCTGGCAATTTAAAAAATAAAAAAATAAAAAAAATGGTACGAAAGATAACTGATATGTGACATCAAAATTCAAAAGGTGGCGTACAATAGGTTTATGCAAAAAATTAAACGCCACACTTGAAATAAATGTATCCTTTCTAGTGATTCTGGTGATTTTTTTTTTTTTAATTTATAAATAAGGAACTTAACATAACCATTTTAGCCAGCATATTCACTCAAAGTGGCCTCAAAAGGCGATCTATGGTGGTCCGTCTGAAAAATGTAATGCCGCACCTCAAATAAACATACATTTGAATTTCATTATGTTTTAAAAAAAATAAGTTTTAATTTTTAAAAGATAATGTAGTATAAACATATATTTGACATATTCATACATTTTGAGATTTAAATTTAAAAATTCATTATATATATACACACGCAATTTAAAAAATTCCTCTCATCTAATGAACACCTTGCGCCCAATGGAAACCCGGTAATCTCTGCAGTTAAGAAAAATATAGCACTTTGTAGGAAAATACATAATACTCACCTTTTGGTTATCTCTGCCATGTGAATTTTTTTTCAAAATCAACAGGGTTCATGCATCTGAGCTGTCGGAAGTAAACGCTGGAAACCAACACTTGAGACATGCTATAAATTTTAATAGACATATTGATATTTCTGAAGAGAGTTATCAACCCTAACTTGTATTTACAATACATGAATAATACAAAACAATAAAAAAAAATGCACACATACAGTACAATGACATACTTAAATAATTATCATCTCATTTTGTGTAACTACTACTTAAATAATGAAAATGGTTATTCTATTCACACCATGCCGTCTCAGCAGCTACAATGCAACAACGTTCACATTAAGTGCTAATAAAAAAAAACAACCACAAAAAAAAAAAAAAACACAAAAAAAAAAAAAACTTTTTTTTTTTCCTTCTTCTTCTTCTTCTTCTTCTTCTTCATTTTACAGCATAAAAATTCCACTGTGGACTCATTTTCGACCAGGTAGACTTACTATGTCAGCAAACACACCAACCAGGTGAACAAATTACCAGAAAAAAAAACCCCACCGTGACAGCGTTTGAACAAAAAAAACAAACGCGACAAACATTGTGGATCTGTAGTAGAGCTTTGTGTCACAGGTTATTGTGGGAAGGCAAGCTGCTAGTACACCAAATGGACACGAAACTTTGTGTAAAATGTATTTTTATAAACACCAATCTCTCCCATATATTATTACACTTAGAAAAATAAAAACCCCTCTATCATAACAATAATAATGCTATGCTTTTTTTTTTTTTTTTCCTTTTTATTCACTTTTCTTTTACACTGCTAAGTACTAGTGGGTAAGCTCTATAGGAAAATATACATTGCCATTCGCCACCTCCTCCTTTTCTTCCCTTTGTGGTTTTCACGTCCACTAGCCCCTTTTACACCGCCTGGGGGAAAAAAAAATTACCATATTTTTTTTTCCCCCTCCGCAACGCTGGGGAATACATTTTAAAACCCGACAGTCAGATCTACCGCCTTGTTGTGTTGAAAGCAATTGCTGGAGTTGACCTGGCGGCAACCATCATAGGTACTGTACATTATAACAAAAAAATAAAATAAAAAAAATAAAAAAACCTGTCATTTAAGTTGGAAAATCTTTCAAATATGAATGACATTTATGGCAATGATGTTAGTTCTGTGTAAAAGACGGTTTCGCAAAGCACAAATGCACAACTGGACACCCGTACCTGAAATTCTCTACACTCGCCATGTTGTGTTGAAAGCAAAATGTCGTCGTCGTTGCAATATCCCCGCCTTCGCTGGATTCTGTGTGAAAGGCAAAGGCTGAATAACGCCAGATCTTTCCAACATGAAGTCAAGTGGGCAATTTTGTGGTAGTAACAGACACGGGTACGCCGCCTGTTTGTAAGGGGGAACTCACTTCTCCCGCCCTAATGCGTTGAAAGCACAGCCCCGCAAGTTTTTTTTTTTTTTTTTTTTAACTTCACACCAGGCACCGACATCTCATTATTTGTCGCTGTGTGAAGTATCCCACTCTGGTGCTGTTCCTTTTGCGGGGTCTCCGTGTGAACGAGGCTAGCGTTAGCAGGTTTGTTGAACTGTGCAAAAGATGTTTTGTAATGAATGCAGAGCAGAGGAGTGTGTGTATGGATGGGGGGGGGGGGGTAGCAATCCAGCGTCTTTCTTCATCCTGCGATGAAAACGATGAAAACGTCCAACAGTTGTGGATGCAGTCTTGTGTACAAAAGTCATGACGACACCACGGCAAAAATAAGCAGCGGCTCCGTTGCGCTGTTTTTTTTTTTTTTTTTAAATTATTATTTTACGTTTGTCCCGGAGAAGAGCAGAAAAGTCTTGGCGGGGCGTTTTCCGTGACTTTCCGCCAGGCCTGATGCTCGAGTGGAGCAAGTAGCTTATCAGTGAGGAACCGTATCGTCCGGTGATGTCGATGAAAGGCAGCTGTGATGGACATCCTTTTTTTTTTTTTTCCCCCCAATTTACTGTTATGATACAAAGAATGCCTCGTTGTCCGGTGGCGCTAGGTAGATTCGTGTAGGGTGTGGGGGTGGTGAAGGTGCTGACGAGGACGGGGCCCCTCACAGTCTCTTTATACGATGTAGCTGGTCAGGTCCAGGAGGTACGAGGTCATGTCGATGATGTGGTCCAGGAGGCCGTCCTTCTCCTGGTCGTTGGGCATGCCCCGCTCGCTCTGCTCGCACTGGTCGCCCGAGTAGCCGCTCTTGCACAGGCACTTGTCAGGCTCCATGCACACGCCTCCGTTGCGGCAGCCCGGCTCGCACTTGGCTGGATTGGGGGAACAGACAAGGAAGTAGTTGCGTTGGGATGTCACGATAACGGCAATATCGTGATATTAAATCTCTTAGATATCTTATACTCTGCTGACACCTGATGGCCGTGTTTTTAATAACTACCATTGCTTTAAGCCACCTCTTCATGTCAGAAGCTGCATCAAAGCCTTGTGTATGCGCTAGCATTAAAAAAACAAAAAAAACAAAAAAACAAAACGTTTTTGGGAGTGAATGACAAATTATTAAAAACGTTTTTACACGTTTTTGGGCTTGATTGAGTTAACAATATGCAATTGCTTGATTGACTGATTTTTAGTGCGTTTGAGTAAAGTAAAAAAAAAAAAAAAATGTGGCCCTTGCATCCTTCAATTTTTCGATATACAGCCCTCGGAGAAAAAAGTTTGAACAGCACTGCTCTAGCCACTCTGTAAATGTCAAATGTGAACTAAAGTGGGCTGGTCTGAGCCCTGAAACTCCGAGTCCGTGATCCCCGGTGACGTAAAACCGAGACAAATTGGAAGAAATGCGAGCAAAAGCGAGGCTCACCGATGCGACACAAGGGCCCCTCCCAGCCTGGGCTGCAGCAGCATTTGCCAGTGGGCGTACAGTGTCCGTTTTTGCAGTGTCTGGAACAAGCTGTCATCAGCAGCTCGGGAGGCTCCACCTGACGCTGGCACTCCTTGGGGATGAGGGGCCTGGAACAGTTATGGAAAAGTCACTTTGTGCATGCTTGCATGTACTTGGGTGGACTCGAGAAAGTGTCAAGGACCTATGCTTGAAAATGGATTGCAAGTTGTACATTTGGGTTTGAAATAGCGGAGCCATTTTGGGTCAATTCCAGTAGAATCTCAAAGTCCATTTGCGAATTGAAACATTTGAGAACCAAACTTTTCCATTGAAACAAATGAAAGTGAATGAATCTGTGCCAACCCCAGAACAAAGTTATGTAAATACAGTACTATATAGAAATATGTGAAAGCACGTTTTATAATAAATAACAGTTCTTGCTAGCAAACCACTGAGCAGCATCTTAGCATTTTCTAATAAAAATATAGTTAGCTATTGTGCAATGTGATGCTATAGCTAGCAATCTGTTTTTTTTTATTTATTTATTTATTTATTTTATCCATACTAACAATCAACAATTCTTCTGTTCCTGAACTGAATAAATGTGCGTGAGCCAGTGTTATTATAGTTTTGGAATTTTCATTTGAGTTAGTTTCATTTTGAGTTTTTTTTTTTTTAAATTTAGTTAGTTGTAATTAGTTTTCAGGGTTGTTCTGTTAGTTTTTATTAGTTTCAGTTATTTAATCAATGCTTAGTTTTAGTTTAGTTTTCGTTAGTTTCAGTATTAGTTTTAGTTTAAAAAAATGTGGATTATCTGTGCGCAATATTTTAAAAAAAAACAACACCACGGGAGCGACGTCATCTGAAGGTGCGTTTCTATGGGCTGCTGCTTGATGACGTCACTTGTGTTGCACACACTTTCAAACGTCCTTATTCCGGTGAATATCAAAATAAATCTACTTAAAATCACATTTAAAATCATCTCCTTAGGCTCAAAGTATAAAAAGGACATTTTTGCTATAATTATAGTTAGTTTTAGTTTTGTAAACATAAAATGTTTGTTTCAGTTAGTTTTTTTTTTTTAAACCATTTGCATTTTTATTTTATTTTGTTAACAAAATAGTTTTTTGAATTTTAGTTTTAGTTTTTTCATTAGTTTTACTTAATTGAAATAACCTTGGCGTAAGCCAAGGTAACATATATATTTTAAAATTGCTTGTGAAGAGGAATTTAGCCAAATGAGGCCCAATCCCTGCGATTGGCTTACAACCAGTCCAGGGTGTACCCCGCCTACTGCCCAAAGCCAGCTAGGATAGGCTCCAGCACCCCCTGCGACCCTTGTGAGGTGCAAGCGGTTCAGAAAATGGATGGATGGAGGCCCAATCCAACGCAAAAATTATATTTTTTCACCAGATAATGATCCGTACTCAAACTTATGATGTTTGACTGATGAAGTAATGGATGTTCTCCTCCTTATCCCGGAACCGGTTCTGTTTGTCCCAAAAAGCTTTCGTGCAAACGCGTCCTGAATTGTGAGGAGAAAGAAAATCCGACCCCCCAATGAGCCAGGAACAGGGCAAAAACAAAAACTTGTTTGTTGGCCCCGACTTACGTTGTAATTCAACACATTTGCTTGGAGCGCTGCCGTAGGAAACATGCCGCGTTTGTGAAGCAAAAAGTCCGTATCCGAGCATGAAATGAAACAAAACGGAACCGTCACCACCTTGGATTGGTGTCCCGGTTCTGTTTTGCTTTTGAAAAATTGTCACTTGCATTATGAAATCCTAATTAAGGCATAAAAGTCGAGCTTCAGATAAAAACCAGACCCACCACATATTCAACATCACAGCAAGCACTTGGGTAAAAAGGGGAGTGCGGAGTGGAGGGGGGGGGTGGGGGGGGGGGGGGGGGCATGCTGTGATCGTTCCGTATTTAGACAAACACCCAGACACGCACATTGGCGAACGCGCTGTAAAATAATCATTCCGTATCACGCGCTACAAATCTGGAACTAATACGCCTAAGTGCATAATCAAGTTCAAATGTCCCCCAGCACACATACACACACATGTACGGTGCGACAGAAGAAAACACTACCGAAAAGCCCGACGCAATGCGAATGGACCAGGAATGGTAACTGGACTTCCGATGTGGGTATCTGGGCACTGACATCAGTTCCGTTTTGAGGAACGTCCTCGAGAACAGGCGTCATCAATCACGACCGGATCTGAACGATCTGTTTTGAACTGTTTGATCTGATGTAATCGGTGTCTAGTTTCAACTGGTTTTAAGCAATGTGATCTCAAGAATCTTGAATCTCTTTTTCTAGTCAACATCCAATCAGATAATTCCATGTCAGTCCTGTTACCCACATGTCTATCCACAGCCAATCAGATCATTTCACTGTCTATTTAAGCCAAACCGAGAAGTGTGTGTTTGTCGGATTATTACCTCTGTTCCTCTGTGCATCTCCGCAGCCTAAGGGGGCTTGGCGTCTCATGATTCTCGATGCATTCTTATTGTTTCTCGTCTAGTCAAGTTTGTCCTACGTTTTCGATGTTATGCGAATAAAGAGGTAAAATCTTATTTGTGTCTGCGCTTTTGGGATCCATCCTCAGAACTTAACATGTGCATGAAAAATAATAACGTAATTCTAGACAAAAATATTAAATTTTTACTGCTGAAAATGTCTCAATGAGTCAAATATCCCTTTAAGACAGACTATTGCTACTGGAACGATCCCGATGCAGATTAAAAAAAAAAAACAGGCGCCAGCTTTTAGTTTAAATTACCTAAAACGTTTAAAATCAGCAGAGGAATTCGGTCAGTTGCCTTTCAGATGTTCATGTGGCTACGGAGGGGCTGAGAGATCATTTACGTGAGGTATAGCAAACCCGCCTTTATCAATGCGGATGGTCATGGTGGCAAAGGCGGGGCGGGTTCCCATGCTCCCATCAGCATCCAACTCGAGACTCCATCCATGTCGGAACTTTGGTCGTGGCGGGATTTTTTTTTAAGGGAGTGTACAAGGAGTGGGAAAAAAAAGGTCTCTAGAGGATTGTGTGTGTGTGGGGGGGGACTTTTTCCATGGCGAACGCTGTTAATAGCAGGCAAGGGGTCAGCGGCGCAACTAAACAGCGCGTACGACTGCCAGGGTGGCTGTGAAAACAGCACCTGCTGTTAGCGCCACTTGACAAAGGCAGCTGGGTCAACAGCCACTGTGGGAATGTCGCAACTTTGGGAGGGGTGGGAGCCACGCACGAGATTGCTTACACCGGCACCGAGCATCAAGTCGCACGCTTTGTACAAAATATGATCGGAATGAAGTGGCGATGTTAGCGATTTGTCAGCGTGAGTGCGGTTGTTTGTAGCTAGCTGGTTGGACGCGAAATAAGCGGTTAAGAAAACGGATGGATGGATGATTGACACGAGGCAAAGTCCAACAATAGTTTCATCGCATGTCCGCGTGTGGTCTCTTTTGATAGCCATTGTTAGGCTGGCTGTCTTTTGTCGCTCCCCTTTTTAATTGTGCGAGAAATGGACTGTTTTGTCAGAGTTTCCAGAATAGCCAGAACAGAGATACGAGTTTGTTCTTTTCAAGATGATACAAATATTGTACACGTTTAATCAACAGTGCTTACGTAAAAAATTTATAATTAAATATATATGCTAATTTCCATAAGCCTGTCAATAGTGTTTTGCATTATATAGCCAGCCAAATGTCATGATACGATATCATCACGATATGAAGCTCACGATACGATAATTATCACGATATTGTGGGGAGGTTGGCGATATTTAAAAAAGGTCACAATATTGTAAAAAAATGAGCTCATTCTAAAAAAAACAAACAAACAAAAAAACAATATTGTGTTTTTGTACATACTATCAATGATATTATTATTATGTTTTATTATTCTTATGTTATTCTTATGCTATGTTGTTAATGCACACATTAAGTTCCTCCACATATTGACTCGCTTCCCAGGCATATTACGTTCCCCATCATCTGACAATTAGTATAGATTTTAAACATAGAAGGGCCAAAACATCCCTAATGAAAATTAAATTGCACTAAAAAACTAGCCACCCAAGGGTGCTAGAACTGCACAAATGGCAATCAACCTGACTTTTTTTTTTTTTAACAGATGTGTGGCATCGTGAACATGACAACAACGATATTGTGTTTTAATATCACAATATCACGATATTCCGCTTATCGTTACATCCCTATAGTAGCACTAAGCTAGTGGAATTTCATTGGGTGTGGGGCTGCCATAAACGATTATTTTGCTAGTCAACTAATCACCAACAGCAGTCGCGATTAGTCGACTAATCGCAACATATCGTTGCTGTCCTGTGAAAAACATTTACTGTATGTCTTTTTTTGGGGAGTGTCTGCATTCAGTTTCACCTCATAAACGTAAGAATGTCAAAAATGACAAAAATGGACAATAGTGTTGTTTTTCACAGGACAGTGACTAGATGTAAATAGCAGCATATTGCGCCAACAAGTGGCTGCACTTTTTAAAACCATCATTAGTTTACATTTTGAAATTATTTAAAAAGTATGTACAAATTAATAATGAAGACAGTTAAGATTATAGTGTATTTTAAAATTGAACCAAAAACTTTGCAGAGTAACCCTAATACTAGTATGAAACTATAATATTTCCAAACTTATTGGGGACTAAGCCTTTTTTAATGTAGGCCTAGAAGGTAGTCAAATTAGGAAATCGACCACTTGTATTATATATATATTTTTCACCTATATTGTAGGTAGGTCTGGTACGTATCCACGAGGTTAACTGTATAAATATATTCTTGTAGTAAGAGTTGGTGTTGAAGAAGTAAGCATGTAAAGTATATAAGAAGGAATTTTCCTGTTTGACAGTCAACGTCACACAAGTCGCGTATCGGCGAACGTCTCCGGCGTCTTGTTTATACGTATGTATTTATCTGAGTGTGCGTGTGTACGCGTGTTTGCTGTGTACAGATATAAACTGCGTGGGTGGCGGGTACATGCGAACATGCACATCTGTGGGCCTGTGAGAGCGTGTGATATGCTAACTCCCCCAGTGGTGTTGCAAAAAAAAAAAAAAAAAGCCCTTTATTTTCCTGTCCCTCTTAAATCTTGCACCATCTTTCGGTGTGGTCCTGAATAGCGTCTGCTACAATACACAGTAAATATCCGTGCACAATTAAAATAAGGAACGAAGATACAAAAGGCAATGGGCCACCCCTCAACAATGGTCGGCAAAAGAGACCACACTGGGACTTGGGACTTCCTGGACAGTCTTTTTAGCACATTAAAAGCTGATAAAAATCAAGTTTGTCAATGATCAAAGTAAAACGATGTTTTGAGAATAAGGTCATACTTTTTATAAGAAAAAGCTGTGAGATTCAGAAAAAAAACAAAAAACAAAAACCAGTGGTATAAATAACTAGACTAAGTGCAATTTCTGGAGAAATTGCGTGGGAATGCTGAAAGATAAATGCTAAGATTTGAATGCATGTGGAATGCTTATGAAGTAAATTGAGAGATAAATTATCAAATTATGACATCATGGTTACTGGACAATGCACTTTACCAACTGTGCCAACGAGCAGTATCAAACACCTGGTAATGATGATACGTTATATGTATGGAAGTGGGCGTGGAAAGTGACACTTCGAAATAGTTCAATGTCTATCCCATTGAAAATGAATGGGAAAAAGTTCATATTTAACGTTAAATTGTGCAGATACTGTAAGTAATGTGGAATCAGATGATATATACCCCGGGAGGCGTCAATTTTTGAAGAAGTTGAAATTTGAACAGTGCAAATCTGAAGTATTATCTGGGAGTTGTTACATGGCAAAAAAGTGTGGAGAATAAAAATCACAATAACATATGTAGGAATATTAATTTCATGAGAATAAGAGGCCTGATATCATCAGGAAAGGGTATTAAATTACCAGAATAAAGTTGTAATGTTACAAGAAAAAAAAGCCCATTTTAATAATACCAAACAAACAAACAAAAACAGTCATTGTATTGCAAGAATAAAGTAATAAAAAAATAATCGTAAATTAGTAGGATTCGACGTTTAATGTCGTATTTTACTGGCTGATTTCGACATCCGCGCATTGGTCAGAATTAGTAAAATTAGCAGAATTGGATGACTTCAATCAGACCGCAAAACCACCACAAGCGTTGCTGTTTGTCTCTCTTTGTTTTATTACAAGCCCCCATTCGGCAGTTTTTTCAATGCATGGTGGCCTATTTATTATCGAAGGAGCACTTCCACTGACAAACAAATACCTCCAAATGAAGTCATCTGGCCAAGACATGTTTACACAAACACCACTGAGGGATTTTATGGCTAATCTTTCCCTGTAGGGCCTTTAGTGCACTACCTAACAGCTTTTCCGTGTTCCCAAACACATAGCTTCGCCACGGGGGGAATACATTTGCAATGACACAACAAAGAAGTCAAGCTTTCATGACTGGAAATCCTAATATTAGAAAATAATTACATCATTTTGTATTTTTGTGCCATTACTTGAAAAAGGTTGAATTGCTACAAGAAGAAAAAAAGAAGTCAGAATAAAATCAATCAGTGTCATGAGTGTCATACTTTTAAAAAAAAAAAATTTTTTTATGGGAAAGTCATTTATATTACCAGAAAAAAAACAAAAACAAAAAAAAACCTGTCAATTCATGGCAATAGAATTTTGAGAAAAAAATGCAAACATTTTATGCAAATAAAGTTGTATTGTTATGAGGAAAAAAACTCAAAATTTTGTGAAAACTAAGTCATACTACCAGGAAGAAAAAAAAAAAAAAAAAAAAAAAGAATTCTGGGCTAATAGTTATGATGTTATGAGGGGAAAAGTCATAACCTTATAAGAATAGAGTTCTAATATTATGGGAAAGGTAGTCAGAATTTTAGGAAAATATAGCAAGAAAACTTCTTTTACAAGGAATTAAGTCAAAAAGTTACTAGAAAAAAGTGACTTTAAAAAAAAAAGTTGTAACATTACAGGGAAAAGAATAATAAAGTATAAAAGAGTCATAATATTATGAGGACAAAAATATAGTTTCAATTTTACAAGAATCAAATATTGAGAGAAAAAAAAACTTTATTCCAATTTTGTGAAAATAAAATTAAAATGCTACGATGAAAATGTTCTTGGCAAAAACAAAGTTGTATTTATTTATGACAGTTGCTAAAAGTAATTTTAAAACAAAAACAAAGTTGTACGATGAGAACGATGTCATAATATTACCAGAAAAAAAGTAATTGTATGACAACAAAGTTGTAATGTTTTAATGAACAATTAATTTAACAATAATTTTAGCCATAATTTAAAAAAATAAAACAAAACATAGTTTGAGGAGAATATAGTTTTAATTCTGTGGGGGAAAAAAAAAAAAAGTCAGAATTTTGCTGGAAAATAGCTGAAAAAAATAAGTAGTAAAATAAGAATAAACTTGTAATATTAAAAGAAAATATTTATGAGAATAAAGTCATAAAGGTGAAAAAAATGGATTTTGTAAACAAAGTTGTACCTTTACAAGAAAAAATGAGGTTTAGATGTATTTGTATTATGCGTCATAATGCTGAGAAAAGTCATACACAAAGTGATGCTACCAGCAAGAAAATATTTTATGAAAACAAATGCGTAATATTCTTATTTTTCTCTTATTTTATTTTTCTGTTAACCAAGTAGCGGCGGGACTTCTGCAACACAGGATTTGCAGACTAAACAAGTCCAGTCCACAGTGGAAAGAATTGTTCTGACGGGGAGAAACGCATGCAGCGCTCGGGCCAGAAAACATAAATACGGAGCAAGCCATCGGGGCCCCTTTTTATGAAACATCTGCGGTGTAATTAATTGCGGCGATGCCTGGGTGGCACTGTCGTCACCCGCGACTGATCAGCTGCATAACATATTTCAAGTGTGATTCCCAGTCGCCTTTTTCTACTTAATCTGTCTCTATTCATTTAACAGGAGATATTTCATTGCGGAGGCTGTTCCTAGTAAACACCACCCATTTACTGACAGATAAAAAAACAAAAACAAAAAAACATGCATGCACTGCATGCAGTGGAGCCTCCAGAGTCAAACATGAGCCGCTACTATAAGAAATACCTGTAATGTAATGCCGGCTTTTACGGGCAGTGTAAAAGGGGCTTCTGGTACTATTTCAAGAAGCAGAAAATTGACGTGGTCGACTTCATACTCCCATTCCATGTCAGTGCCAATTATACAGTACAGTGAACCGTTTAGCATTTGCAATTTAGCGCAGAGTTAATTTTAGGAACCTGACATCCGTTATTCACTGAAATGATCATCTCTTTGCTGGGTTTCTTTTAGTGCTCAAGCCAAAGCGATATTCTTATTTTGGAAGCATTTGGAGTAATATTGGTGATGCTGTTTGGGTATTTTTTTTTTTGTGGTATTTCATAGTGTTTTGTCATTTGCATTTCAGATTTGTTCGCGGTCCATGAATGCACCCCGTCTATGTCAAACAGGAAACTAAAAGTATGTTTCTGCTTCTTTGCCTATGTAGCATATTTTCCCATGTGTATCCTGTCAGTTTGGGCTAGCATTGAGGCTAGTAGGCTTGCTAATACTCTTGATGAGCCTCATGCGAAGGTGATTTGTTTGTGTTGAATACAATTGTTTATGAAACACGAGTTCATGACTGTGTACATGCTAGATGGATGGTGTTGGTGTTTTATGATCCTTTCCGTTTTAAAGGGATTAAACCACAGTATTTTAAGCCATTCCAAAAGTTAATTATAGGCATATAACAATTAAATCTTACCTTTGACACTATGGTAATATTATGAAATATTGGGTGTTATGTTGGTTAGTTTTGTAACGTGGAAGTAAAACGCACGGTTTACTAAAACCCCGCCTCTCCCCTAATTTAAAAAACAAAAACAAAAACAAAAAAAAACCTGGGCTGTTTTCGAAACCATAACTTGCTGCTTACAGAGCCAGCACAATAACCACACTAACTACTATACTATTGGTTCAGTCAGGTTCCGTATAACACAAAAGTTTTACTTATAGTTTACACAAGTGTCAGCCAGCTCAGTCACCTTTGTGGGATTTTAAAACAGAACTGTCATTGCACTTTGGTATTGCAAATGTGAAGGACAATTGATTGGTTTGGATTCATTTGGACAGAATGTTTACTGATAAAGGCTGCTTTTGTTACTACCCCATGGAGGTCTTAGAGAAAGTGGACATGCGTTTAGTCCGCACTTTATGATGTCATAAAGTGAGCATGCGCTTGTTTTCTCAAGTTGGGAAAGGCTGGTGCTTGGAGAGCAGAATGACCTAGAGCATGTGTCAAGATCCGGTCCTCGAGGGCCTGAGTCCTGCATGTTTTTGAGGTTTCTCTACTCTAATACACCTGATTCAATGATCAGGATAATTATCAGGCTCCTACGGAGCTTGCTGATGAGCTTACATATGAATCAGCTGTGTTGGACATGGAAAACCTCGAAAACATGCAGGACTCAGACCCTCGAGGACCAGACTTTGACACCACTGATCCTAGAATTTCTCATAGAGGGGCGAATGGAGGAAAAAAACACTTCCGTCATCTTTTTGGTAAGGAATTAAAATGTTAACACGGCTAAACGCTCCAGAAAGTTGGTTTTTCATGTTGCTGTCCCTTTAAGGGCTTTGCCGCAATCTTTTGGCATCAATACCTATTTCAAACCCCTATTAGGGAGGGTGTCAAATTGTCAATTATTCACAGATTCTTATCATTTGTAGGGCACATTCCATATTCCATATAAAAAAGTGAGAAAATGCCAGTTTTGACAGGCAGTATGTAAGGGGGAAAATGCCAATTATTACTGAGAGCATACAATGAGCTTCTGATAGTGATAAATATTATTAAAACAGTATATAAAACTTCTGCTACATTTTTTATGTCAGTCGGGCCTTCTATGCTACCCTGTATTTTAATATTGGTCAATATAGTGGCACTTGGAAAGTGGGTTTAAAAGGTTAGAGCAACACTGCGTTAGCGCATGTGCTGAAATAAATGACGTGTCAAAGTCTCCGGGCGGGACGAAACAGGTGCCCCGGAGTTTTTTTCCCCCCACTCTCAGCAAAATAAAACCTGCTGTCCAAGTGCTCTGAAAATAACCGGCGTGCGGTTACGTTGCCAGTTGCAGCGCGTGTCCATCCAGCTCCGCTGTTAAAGCAATACCTGACACTAACGTAGTGAAATGCAACGATCGCTCTCCGGTTACCGTCCCGCGCTGCCAGGGAGGGCCATCATGTGACAAGCCGTTGGCATTGGCGAGGGTTTGAAAGACGGGTGATTAACGACGGCCTCGTGGGGTTGCATCAGCGCGGGGCCGTGTGACGCCGGCCATTTTATTGGGTACACTTCCACCATGGCTCCTCTGCGTCTAATTCTGCTTCTCGGAAGATATTTAAGGCCACAACCTACTGAGCACACCATGAGGCTACATTAAAAAAAACAACAAAAAAAAACACGATAGCTGACACCATTCATTTGCACTAGAATGATCAAATTCCCAATCTGTGGTACGTGCATCCTGGGGGCTGTGCGAGATTTAAAGTGGAACAGTGATCTGGTATTAAAATGATACATTTGCATTCAGTTTTTTCCCCACGTGTGCATGATTAAACAGAGTGCAGGTGCACCATCTCTGTTGTTACCTTGACTTACAAGTGCCCAAACACATTACAAGCCGTTGCTTTGTTGATTTTTTTTTTGTTTTGCTTCGTGTTACGAGTCAAAATTAGAATTATGTGTGCAAGAGAAAGAGCACTTCAATTGCCAATGCACTATCAAAGTTGGAATGTTAAAATGGGCTTAAAAAAAGTGGGGGAGAAAGGGGAAACTTTGACCTAGCGTAAAGTTTTGGTTTCTTTGCGTATTTGAAGAGTTGAGCATTCACATCTGACATGCTGTATATTTCCACTATAATTCCCTCCTTCTCCGAATCGGCAGCATAGTCACAAGACCAGCCTAACTATGAAAAAAAGTATTCAAAAATATACGGTAGAGAAAGAACAAAAGGAATTTCAAAATTGCCTCCTCACGTCATTTTCACATCCGTTTGTAACTTCTTTTTTTTTGGAGGTTGTGAGAAGGGTAGAAAGGGTGCGCCATGACGAGTGAGTGCAAAAAGTTCAGAAGTGTACCTTTTGGGGTCCACCAACTTGTAGAGTTTCCCACTGTGCGACTGCGCCATACTTTTACTGCTCGCCAGTATGTAGCCTTCACCTGGAACGAAATGGAAAAGGCCCACGTGAAAGACGTTTCGCGGATGCATTGAACACTCACGACCGGGAAGCACACAGGGATCATTTTAATGAAGAACAGCAAAATTCCATAAGGGGACAAAGTGTAAACATGTGTCTGCGGGGTCCCGCGCCTTTTGCGGGCGGGAATCTAAATACCTCCTTCAAAACGAGCGAGTGTGTCAGCTGGCGCGAGAGCGGTGATCAAACATTTTATGATGGCTGTTGTTGAGTGAGTGTTTGACTTAATCAGAAACACTGCAAGCTGACAGTTCATAATCCCGCCAGTGACTGGTGGGCTGCAGCTGGTATAACGTTCTGTATCACATGAGGCCGCTCACCTCACTTCACCCGAGCCCTCCGAAATTGACGGCAACACACTACACCCGTGCAAAACATTGCGCCGTAGGCGGCCCAGTATGCAAAATGTGAGGATGATATGTGTGACGTTTAATGGAAATGACACTGAATCCATCAGGAAGTATGCATTTAATATCCTGCTGACTGTAAGTCAAGACCGTATTTCCTCAAATGGTGGCCGTCCCTCGAATTAGAAAGCAAGCGAGTCGCCGGCTGGGTCATCCGCACCCCCCCCCCTTTATAACCCCCCCCCCCTTTTTTTTTAATCATTATATGAATACAAAGTACGAAATAAACACCAATCACTGGTTAATAAACAGTAATCAGGAAAAAATACTTTTGTAATAACTTGAATGCAAAATTAAGATGAATCTGATTAATCAATAATAATTAATAATAATTAATTCTAAAAATATCTGATAGTGACAGCACTAAATAGTAGTAGTTGTGTACATCTTGTCATTGGCACACTGACCCAGTTCGTCTTCCCCAAATCCGAGGATGTGCCCGACCAGCATGGACCCGCAAGAGCCGGCCGAGCCCAGACAAAGTGGCTTCTCTTGCCACTGGTCGCTTGCTGCCGACGGCGTTATCGACGACTTCTGGAGAATCCGCAGGTTGCTGAGATAAACAGGACAGAAAGAACAAGTCATTTCTTACCAGCCATTGGTTGGTTATGGAATCTCATGGAGCACATGATATCAAAGAGTGGCCTCCACTTCAAATCCAGGCCTCAATTATTTACTGGGTGCGTCATCCAGTTGAATAAATGCTGAACCTCAAATAAAATAATGGTAGGTGAGTATTTCAGGGAATATCTTTTAGATTCCACTGAAAATATTGTGAATAGGTGAATTTCATAAATATGGGAGCGTAAATCGACCAGGTTTCATTGTATCGATTTGTACTGGGATGCTACGGAATGGTCTTCAGTTGGTGCTGCTGTTTTGGTTAGCGACTGGGTTCAAACAAGTTACATTTTTCTGTTAACTGAAATCATTATACTCACTACTTGTGGGAATAAGGGAGAAATCAATTAGAGGCAGGTTTTTATTTGTGGAAATTATTTAGTTACGGTAATTGCGTTAGTCCTTCTACATGCTCTGTACTATCTGCAATATGGAAAACAAACACCTGTTGATTACTATATAACTAAACTTAGTAATACGTTTTAAAAAAATATAATTTTCTCGAACAAGAACGCGTAAAATCTGCAAAAAAAGTGCAATATGGTACTCTGCCCACTTTCCTTTCCCAAGACCCACATGGTGCCACTTGAGACGTCATTGCATCACGACGAAAACCCACAAAAACACACCCACAAATTGGAACGGAATTCAAGCCGCTGCACATAGTTTCAAACCCAATCGCAAAAATCCTGAGAGGAGCGGAAGATTCCTGCTATTATTTACTTCCTTTTTTGCCTTTTTGAGCGTCAGTGCTTGACGTCAGGAATATGATTTGATCATAGTGTCCTTCCTTACCCAAGCTTATCTCCAAACACGTAACTGCCATACAATCGTCGAGACTGGCAACCCCTGTAGATGAAACCCCCCACTGGTGGTGCCCCTCCGATGGACTGCAGGTCATAGACGGAAGGTTCGTTCTCTGTACAGTATGGAGGAGAAGAAAAATGAGCCACTTGTCAGTGTTATCGTGTTTTCTGTGTCCCCCCAAAAATATCACTAATCAAACCCCGTTTAAAAATAGTTCAACATGAAGCGACGGAAACGAGCAGAATTCAACATACCGCTCAGAACGAGACTACTAGTTTTGCCCCAAAACTGTGTAGATTGTATACAACATAGGATTGAGTAGATATGATAAAAAAGCACACGTGTAATGTATTAATGATTAAGTCGTATTTTTTGGTGGAAAAAAAAGCTGTTTTTTTTTCCCCCAAGAAAAAAAGTGGTGATATCACAACTACCACTGCTCGATTATGAAGAAAATATTAATCACAATTATTTTGGTAATAATTGAAATCACGATTAGGACGATCGCCGATCACGTAAAAAATGTTGAGACAAATAAAATTATTTGAAACACGATAATTATGCAAGCTCCTCTTGGATGAAACACAATTTATTAGTTATTTAAAAAAAAAAAAAAGGTACAAATGTAATCTTTTTTATTTTTATTTATTTATTTTTTATAATTATAGAAAAAAAGCCATAAAATAAAAGCACTTTGGTGAAAAATATAACATTTATACCCCGCAAACCTAATGTTTTTTTTTTCCCTATTCTAAGTAAAGCATGTACATGTGGCAAAGGGCGGTGAGGCACTAATGTTATAATTACAGTATAGTTTGTGAGAAGGATTACGCCAAACAACAACAATATAGCGATGGCCATTAAATATGACAGTGGAGCCTTTTCTGGAGGGTTTTCATGGAACAAATCATTACATGTGGGTCTGCATTTTGGACTTTGGCGGACGACCACACTGTCCCCCTGTCCGCTTCATACGTTTTGACGCTGATGTAATTAGACTTATTTTTGGAGTGCTGTGGTCTTGGCAACGGGAAATGTGAATGGCGGCTGGCGCGCTGATTTCCCCACGGTAATGACTTTCCAGTTTAGATAATTGGCCCCTGTCGCGGACCATCCCACACAGGGGGGGCAAGCATACATTTGGGTTGCCAAAGTCATCGTTATTAAGACAAATATCCGTAATTTATTTGTGGAAGAAAAGTGGGCCATTTCCTTTTTTTTTCCCCACTCTAATCTTTAGCGGAACCCCGCCGAGATTTGCGTTTTCAACAATGCTAAGCCCTCACCCCTGCCATTATTGCTGTTGACAGCTATGAATCTAAAGTGTGGATGCAATTTTACTTTTTTTTTTTGCATATCTGTGCTCCACAAGTGGGGGGCTAGAGGTATTTACATGGTGCTCACAAAATTTTTACACTTAACCTTCTGTACGTCTGCAGTTGTCCCGGATTGTTTCTCAATGTGTTGCCAAAGCGCAGGTTAAAGGTTAAATATTTATTCTCAATTTAAAGCCAAAATCTCAGGCAAAGTGTTTCAAACTATATCTACATCATGATCTGCAGTTGAGTCATTTGCAAGTAAAAAACCTCACCGTAATCTTTCCCTTTGTGAATTTCCAATATTCTTCCCATGGTGGAGTTTTTGCCGCTGGCGTCCGTGCAGAGCATGAGGAGGCTCCCGTTCTCCGTCTGGAGCCGATCCATGCTGCACCTACGCCACACAGAACACCAAAAAATGAGCACAGAATGATTCAGTGAGTGTACTTTTTTTTTTTTTTTTTTTTTGCGTTTGACCAACCTGCCTGGGTCGTGTAGGCCGTGCGCAAAGATTTCCGGGGGTTGGTTGGTGCTGTTGAAGTACGGGTTGTTCCGTGGTATGGAATAGGGCGACGCGCAGAGGTCGGTGTCCACGTCCACCCTGAGCATGGACCCTGTAAAATCACTGCATACAAACGCACCTTTTAGGCTTGGGATCACTTCCGTGCCTTGAGACTCTTGGACCGTTCGTCACCTGAGTCCATCCATCTCCTCCATGTCGTCCAGGGTGATCATCCCATCCCCCAAGACGATGTACAGCAGACCCTCGGGGCTGAAGAGGAGCTGCCCGCCCAGATGTTTCCGGTGCAGCTCAGCCACTTCCATTAGTACCCTTAGGGTCCGGGTGTCTACCTGGTTTGGGTTCTTTCTGAGGGGGAAAAAGGAAGAAAGAGACTATTTCACAAAAACACCTAGCATGAGGGGCACTTGCACATTTTATTCATAGCCCAGTGAAGTACTCAATAGTTGCCGCACAGTGACAAATGGTTTCGACACAACAGGGAGGGCAAAGTGAGTGCCGGGACATCCTTACACACAGGCGGTTTAGCACCTCTGGTATCATTCTTGGAGCCAACAACGTAAAAAAATTCTCTTAAATAATACCATGGTTGAAGAAAGTTTTGCTTCTCTTAACTCACAAAAACATATAAATACGTTCTATTCTAAATGTTGTGTCCCAGACTGTTGCTGTTGTCCCTGTTTTTTTCCCGGGATTGTAAAGGCTCCAAGATATCAATCAAGATTTTAACCGCAGTTGACTAATTTTCTCTCTATGTACTCAATTTTCTTCATGTCCTCTTCAAAGGTTGAAAAAAAATATAAGACTATTTTATACGATTTTGACAAAACTAGTATTTTGCTGCCATATTGTGGCATCATGTGTCAAGGAACTATTTTGATGTCAGTTGAGGAGTTTCGTGTAAACAAAAATAGTGTTTGCGGCCATGCTCTGGCATCTGTAGGCAACCATGAACTGCTTAATTATTTGCTTGAACTTTATTTCATACCATACCATTTTTAAAATGCAAAATTTTCTCTATTAGACAACATATTAGAAACACTAGTTGTTTTTTGGGGGAGTCTGGAACAGATTAATGGTATTTCCATTCATTTCAATGGTGAAAGATGATTTGAGATACTCGTGTTGATTTCAGAGTTTGGTCACAACGACATCATACCTCAGGGCACCACTATTTTTGTAATGTTATGTTATATTTCAATTTCCACCATTGAAAGACAAAAATGCTGACATGCGACCAAACAAACTCCATCAGCGGCATTAAAAAAACCTTCTAGAAATGTCAAGTTGAGACACGAGGCAGACAGTGGGCGGGCGATGACATCACGCAGTCTATTGCAAAGTGAGGCTTTGGCTTCGCTAGTACGACTAACAATTCATCCTGGCTTGTTCTGAGTGCCTAAAGGTCCTGCAATTTGACAAAAAAAAAAGGAAAAAACAGCTTTCTAAAGAAAATAACGACGCTGTAAAAGTGCCATCGAATCCTCTAATTGAGTTACGGCCCATGTGCCGCAGTCAGTCACTGAGACGGCGTGCCAAAAGTGTAATTAAGATTAGGTCATTAAGGCAAATGGATTGGCGTGATTGAAAAGAGGTTCATGAGAAAAGATTGTTTTCTCCAACAATCCTTTATCATATGAGAGTCAAATGAACGGCACACTATATGTCCAGCAGATCACTGATCTGTCCAATTTTTACTGCTTCTTCATACCTTTTTTTTGGAAAGTGTCTAAAACATGCGGTGCTGGAGTTTGACAGTCACGTCCATTTTTTTCCCACATATTTTAAACCTATTATTTCAGTGACAGAGGCTTACACAACGTATCATTAAATTGTCACTTTATTAACTTATGATATAAATCTACTGGCCAGTTACTCCGTCTGCTTGTCAGTTTCACTGGTAAAATATTTTGAAACCCCAAATTAACTTCATGCATAATAAATTTCCGTACACTTTGAATTTGTGGCTGGCGCAATTTTGTATTTTCTCATCATTCACCTACTGATGATGCAACAACAAGAGCAATTGGGGGTTTAGTATCTTGCTCAAGGACGCTTCGACATGGTCACAAGGGCCAGGGATTGCACCCACAACCTCTGGGCTGGGAGACGGCCACTCTACCACCTGAGCCATGCCACCCCACAAAATAATATTACAATTTCATTCTTGGTCTCATGGAAATGTACATTAGTTTATTCTAGCAATGATTTTTTTTTGCTTGTATTTTTTATCTTGTAGTAAGACGACTTTATCCCTGTAACATAAAATAAAAATACTTATATTATGACTTTTGTCTCAAAATTTAGTTTTTGTCTTGTAATGTTATGACATAATTCTCGTAACTGCAACATTATGAAGAATACTGACTTAATATCTGTCTATAGGAAGTAGGGATGTAACGATATCCAAACATCACGATACGATATTATCACGATATGATGGTCACGATACGAAAATTATCATGATATTGTGGGAGGGTGTTGGCTATATTTAAAAAAGATCACAATATTAAAAAAATAAGAGCTCATACTAAAAAAAAAGCACAATATTGTGCTTTTGTACATAACAGCAATGTATATAAACCACCTACAATCGCTAATAACAATATTGAGACACTTACTTGCTAATGCAAGCACACATTGATTGCTTCACAAGCAAATTAGGTTCCCCTTCATCTGACAATTAGCATAGATTTTAAA
Source organism: Festucalex cinctus (assembly GCF_051991245.1). Taxonomy (NCBI): domain Eukaryota; kingdom Metazoa; phylum Chordata; class Actinopteri; order Syngnathiformes; family Syngnathidae; genus Festucalex; species Festucalex cinctus. Next base: position 4,993,931 of record NC_135416.1, on the reverse strand, counting down.
CATAGAAGGCCAAAACATGCCTAATGAAAATTAAATTGCACTAATAAACTAGCCACTAGAGGGTGCTAGAACTGCACAAATGGAAATTTTGCCTTTTAAATATTGTGAACATGACGACAATATTGTGGCAGTTTTAATATCACGATATCACGATATTGCCCTTATCGTTACATCCCTAATAGGAAGTGGCATACATTAAAGCCTTTCTTTAATTTTCTGCTGGGTGCTTGGGAAGAGGACTTAAAAATACAATGCATGTCTGAGATGAGGTTGAACACGTAGAATATGGTAATTTTCCTAAACCAGAAAAAGACTGAGCCGTATTGTGAGTTTGTTATCATCGTCAGCTTGCGCTTGCCCCGCCTCCCGTTACCTGGACACGGTGTATTCCACTATGCGGAGAATGTGGTCGTGCGGCCCGATGGCCCAGCGCTCCTGGTTGGTGGTGTAAGAGACGTAGAGCTTGCCATTCTTCTTATAATTGGGATGGAATGCCAGGCTTAGCAGGCCCCTTTCATCTCCGCCCTGCAGTCAGATGGCAAAGCACAAAAGATCCAGGAGTTAATTATGTCCCGCCTCGGCCTCTCCTTGGTCGTGTGGGTTCGGAATCGCCCACCCTCCACCTCCCACTCCCCCAGCCGTCTCTTAATCCCCCTTTTTTTATCCATCACATTCACTTTGACACCCCGCGCATTCTCTCATTCTTCCTTTTCAAACCGTCGCCTGTTTCACTTCACACCTCCAGCAAACCTCCTTGAATATACCATTACCCGCCATTATAAACCATTTGACTCTGAGCGCAGCGGTTTGCGCGTCCTCTTGCCACCCCGCCCATTCCTCGGGGATCAGGGTCCCCCGCAGCCAGCCCACCCCACCCCTCCCACGACGCCCCGGGGCCCTCCGAGGTGGCCCCCCATTGTGCGGTGATTTGTGTGTGTAATCTTTGGGGGATATCCATGAATGTGGCGCTGAGTGGCTCAAAGAATTTATTAGCTCGCTCGCAGTTCATAGAGAGCACAAAAGTGCAGAGTGCTTCAACTCCGCACCGCCCCACCCGCACCCGCCACCTCACTCGTTCGCGCTCGACACAAAATGCATGCAAAATTCACAACTATGGAGGGAGGGGGGTTTAAAAACAAAAACAAAAAAACTAAACATTGGAGAGGCTGCCAACTCCCACCGTCTTGGCAACATGTTTAGAAAACATCTAAATTGCTTGTGTAATATGTAAACCTTTGTCTCAGCCCCAGAGGCAGCTCTGCCGCTTGTCACTACCCTGGTGGTCCTGCCGTCATAGCTCACTCGCTGTAATAATCAGCAATTGCGCCAAGCTAGGCCGGGCCGGGTCGGCCATTTACAGTATGTGGCACTCTTCTTCTCTACTAAAGAACAAATAGACGCTTCTTAGCTGTGAAGAATTTTTATGAATGTGGTTCTGGATAGTTTTCCATGCGCTTTCACTATCAATGAAGATGCACAAAAACTTGGGGCTCTGTTTTTGTCGAGGGCGCACGTGCACTCGGGCGTAAAATGCGGCACATCTTGATTTTCGTGCTCGTGCAGGCTTAGTTTAACGCGACTGGGAATTTGGCAGCCCGTGCTGGGTGTTCTGACGGACTGTGAGGGCGTTTTTTTCTCAGGGTGCGTCTGACAATTTGTTGGCTGAAAGTGGATGATATACTTGAAACCAGCTAAAAGCTGGTCTAAGTTGTGGCACAGGTGGCGTTATGCAATTCTGGTGAATTTGATGGAGGTGCAGGCAGATCCGTGCACGTGTGATGAATGTCATCATGTTTTATTCACAAAAATGACAACAGGGTGCATCGAACCCTCTGAATCAGTATAGAAATCAAAATGGGTGAGATGGATGTATTGGAGAAAAGCTTGCACATCATATTGGGGTTTGTTGCACCACTCGTAGAATTGTTTAGATGGCGTAACATGTATACAGACAGTTACACAGGCCACATGTGAAATCAAAACGGATGACGTGGCACAGTGGAATGTACTAGAAGTACCGATGAGCAAGAACTCAGACCCACACCAGGAACCTCGTGGGTTTCATGGATGTTGCGTAAGCTGCTGAGATGCATGAGAGTCCGACAAGATAGCAGCTTGCTCAAGTGAAATAAAAACACGGGGGGGAGGGAAAAGGTGACTTATACGGCGCCAACAATGTCAGGATGTTTTATGGAGATGTCCATATGTTGAATCCGGAGATGTAGTGTCCCACATCCCTAAAATAAACCAAAGGTAACCTCAATTCCCGAAGGGGCCGTGATCCGAGGCCGAGGGGGCGACACCCTGAATAAACAGTGTTGCAACCGAATCAACTATTTGCTCCCTTGCTAATAACTCCTTGGATTGCTTCATTGTACGATAGGAGCTCTAAACACAGCATCTGTCCGCACACTTCTAGTCAGGCAGGGGGGCTCTCAACCAATCTTTCAAGGTATTATCTTTTCATTTGTCACAAACACCTGCTGCTGCATTCCTCCCTCCCCTCCACTTGTGCCCTCCGGGGGGGGGCTCCGGCTGTGGCATCGCAAAAAAAATCTGCAGAATGTTGGGAAAATGAAGGTAGAAGAAGGGGTGAGGAAGGCTTGTTAAATAACGTCTTACGGGTTACAAGCAACGCTAGCCCAGTTGAAGCTTTGGCTAAGTTGACTCAACAAAGGTCGTAGTAATAATGGGAACGTCCAGATCGACGCCCATTCATATGGACCTCCAAAAATGTGCGAGCCTGGCGAGTGTACAGTACAGTAGATGCCAGGCTTCTGCATATCAGATTTTCACTTATTCGAGTCTGTCATCAAAGCCGAGATAAAGAGGACGAAGCACTGCGACTTCTTTGTATATGTGATCTTTCACTGCCACCAATTCCAATGGCTGATACGTGTCAGCTGTCAGCTTTCTGTTGTGGCTCACAGATGTCTTCATTTGGAATGCTTCAGAATAGTTACATAGCTCGTCTTTTGTAATGTCGCACAGCGTGTTTCTGGAAAAAGCTACCGTGGTACCACAAGAATAGACGATAAATGGCATACAAATGTTGGACTTCGGACTGGTGCACATAAAGCGCTTTATAACTCCATTTACCATTTTATTGTGGTCAAGGCACATCACTAGACCTCATTTCAACCATCCTCAAAGCATATTTTGGTCCATCAATATTAAGTACCTAAGTTTTCTGTGTGTTTTTTATTTGCATTCCGATTACTTGATAGAATAGCCACTGAGTTTTGTCAACAAAAATAATTTAATCTGGAGTTCCTGTGACTGATGTCATGCATTGAAGTCCATTTGTTTGTGCTGTTTGACAAAAGCAAAACAGAGTAAAGATGTTGACACAGATATAGGAGAGGCTAAATTAGCATCTTGACAAGGTGCCAGTCTACCAGATGCGTGTCACTTCTGATCAAAAGATAAGCATAAGACTGGTAGTTTTTTCATTAAATCAGAGGTTTATTAGGGCACCAAACGGTGTGTAGCTTTTGTATTTTAGGGGTCCTGAAGAGAAATCCTAAAAGTCAGCCAGTAGTTTTTTGGGTGTCCCTGACAGACTACACGCTAATTCGTCCAAATTAGCCTAATTCGGAATATGGTATCTTAGATGGGTGGGCAATGCTAAATTACAAAGCTTTTTTTTTTTTTTTTTTTTTTTTTGCCTACGCCGTCCAATGCAGCTGGAGAATGGCATCAAAATTTGACAATCATTTTGAAGATTTGCCATGAAAAAAGAGCAACTGTAACGGAACTACTGTATGCCAGATATTGAACAGGATGTCAGCCCGTTTGGCTTGTCGTAGTTATTTTGAGTGAAACCAGGGCTCGCTGAATTGACGAGGATTTTTCCCATCGCCACCTAATGCGGCCGAAGCATGTTGTCGAAGTTTGATGATCATTTCTAGGAGAAAAAGGGGGTGTGTGAGGTCTCCATCGCGGCTGGTGTGAGGTTTATTGCGTCTCCTAATTCGTCATTAAAGAGAGTATTTATCATACCGAGGGAAGAAGCTGACTAATTTCCATAAAAAAATGAGCTTAAAAATTGGCAGTGACATTTCTCTCTCCCTGAAAAAAAAAAGAAGCTGCAGCTGTAAGTAAATACATTCAAGCTGTGTCTTGTCCAATCACATTAGAGGTGAGGGAGGAAAATATCAAGCAGTTGCGGAGAAACCGCGGTGAGGATGACTGAGGATGGTGCGCATTTGCGGCAGGGACAAGCGTAAAGAGATCGAATTACAGGCAGAACACCCACAGCGCAGCATGGAGCCCACACCAAAGCAGCACGCCATTGTTTCGCTGCAGCTTAATTGGCACATGGAGGGGAGGAGGAGGGTGGGCGTCCATAGAAGGAGCGGTTGGGGGGGGGGCTGTAGGAGAAGGAAGCACAGGACATTACAATCAAAGCATGTGCATGGGATTGATGATGATAAACCAGTTATCTGGCCTCCTCTCTAGGGGGTGGGGGGGCACTGTATTGAAGGCAGCTCCATCCTGTTGATGCTGCTGGTAAACACCTTCTCCACTGTGTGGCTGGAGGAAGGTTCACAGAACAAGACTCGTGGGATCGAATCATCATAACGACGGCTTCATCCACGTCCAGCGATGATGCCGACGATAAGGAAGCGGGAGCATGCCGAGCGTCCCGCAAGGGGCCACTTGCATATTCAAATGCTCCGCTTGCTTTGACTCCCTGTAAACAAAACTTCTGACTGGCATGCGAGCGGGGGACAAACTTCCTGTCCGGGAGCATGTTCACCCCTTCCTCCTCATCCCCGAAATATCCCGGCAATGCCATCTCCGCATGCAATCTGAAGAATTCCAGACACTTCCCATCACTCCTTGCCTTTACAGCTGAAATTTAGATTTCAAACTCATCTCCTGGATGCTAGCCTAGCACTTTACCTGGATTGTAAAACAATTCTTCAAAACTAAATAATTCCATCGTTAAATTATCATGTAAGTTGCGCCACTCACACTCAATTATTAAGTTAAATGTTGCTAGCAAGAGACCAGTGCTAACAGCAAACACGAGCATAGCACATATATAAAGGGCAAGTCAACCCGCCAAAAATGTATTAACAGTAACATATTCTAGTCTAAATACAGTATTCTGGTCAATATTACGTTAGTGGAATATGAGTTAAGCAACAAAATCCAGCAGTTTTTATCAATATCAGAAGGCGGCCATTTTGCCACTTGCTGTTACGTGAAAATGACATCACAGTTGCTCAGGTCTCAGGTGGCAACCAATCACAGCTCAGCTTCAGAAAACAGGTGAGCTGTGATTGGTCGATGCCTGAGCCCTGAGCAACTGTGATGTCATCTTCAGTCGACAGCAAGTGGGAAAATGGCCGCCCCCTGAGATGGATAAAAACGGCTGAATTTTGCTTCATAACTCATACTCCACAAATATAATATGAATCAGAATGTCATGTTTAAGCTAGTGAGGTCACATATGACATATTATTGTCAAGAAATGTTTACGGTTGACTTTACCTTGAAAATGATCAAAATCTTACAGCACACAAATGCACTATGTCACAAATAGTATACTACACCTACTAAAATAATGATCTCAATTCCCCTTTAAGTTAATGATTTACCTTCTGCTATCACGTGAAAAAGTATTTCATCACTCACTATATGTCGCTATCAGATAAATGTATTAGCTTTCCACCATCCTTTTGGAGACTCCATCTCCTGAAGTCACTCAGTAGGCCACGCCCCTTGAAGGCACGCATCCAACACTGCAGTCAGCACAGTAATTACACTTTATAAATCAATTTTATGTCTATACATTCTCTTGTCTAAATGTTTCCCAACGTTTATACAATACAGTATTTTTCTTGATCAAAAACTGTTTGCCATCACGCCTCACAGCAAACACAAAACAATCCAAAGAAAAATGACTTTTTGCATGAGCATTGAGTCATATTTTTCCAGAACATGTTGCCCGAACTCCCAAATCGTACCACTTTTGGGGGGTGTGCAACTGTAATTGAGAGTGACTCCTTAGAGGAACAATATGGGATAGATTAGGCAGGCCATTAAGACATCTTGTGAGAGCAGAGCGGCGCAGCACAATGCGAGCTGTATGTACAGTTAATTAGCAGAAAATAGCGCAATGATTGTCCGCCATCATGTTTGATGAATGGTCTCTTCTTTGGCATAACAATATAATTGGAACGTTAATAGGGAGCAGGCACCTCCATGATGTTCTTCGCGGTGCCTCGCGATTCCGCCTTTACCTTCAGGCCGCTCTGCACCAGCTTGTGGATGTCCAGGAAGGGCTCCTTGAGCAGCTGCAGGTCATGGGTGAGTATCCGGACAAATCCCTCCCGCTCCAGGACAAAGAGGCGCTGGGATCCGTCGCCGCAATGCACCACGGCCACCGGCTGCCGCAGACCACTCAACACCTCCTGGGCACAGTAGCAGTTGTGTTTGTGTTTCCTGGGCAATGGCGGAGATACAAGAAGGTCAGAGAGAGGAGAAGGTGAAGGGGGAAAAAAAAAAAAAAGGTCGTGGGAAAATCTCAAGCAGTAGTTATAAAGTGGATGTTTGATTTAAATTACATTATGTATATTTTAAAAATGAGAAGGCTCTCGCTCAAACCTTTTGGTTCAAATGACTGACAAACTTGATGCCGTGCTGCACCCACATTAGATGGCGCTGTATAATTTTGTCTTGTTTTCGTATAGTTTTTAGAATATTCAGAAACTTTCTGTTCAGCAGTTTCACTTACTGACATGAAATTGAGTGAACATGTCTGTCTATAGTGGGGTTTCCATCCAATGTTTAAAAAATTTTAAGCAAATTTTGTCATGTTTTCACTGCATCACTACCAAACATACACTACTTGATCGTCCACCATTGCTTTGGGACTACAAATGTACGTATGACGTAATAACCAGTCAAAACGCGCGACGTCTATCCGGTCTTGTCAGCGTTTATTCGCAAAACCTTTTTCCATCGCCAAAATTTGCATTTTCGATGCACTTCAAAATACATCACCTCCAAGCGTAAAAACTTTTTTTTGAATTTCTAGCGGTTCCATTCAGTTTTATTTTAACATTTCTTGAAAATTCTAATAAAAATGGATGGATGGAAACCCCACTTATAGTAACAGGATGCACAAAAATGTCTAAAGGATCCATGGCTGAAATTAAACAGGAAGTCGGCTCGGCCATTTTGGTATGAAGCAGCCATTTTGGGCCCAAATCAGAAACGGGTATCCTCCACAGATTACATATTTTATGCATTTTGCAGAGCTGTCGAGCTAGATATGAATTAAAAATATCTGAACATCACAACCAACACTTGTCTAAGTCACACCTTCAGGTCAAGGAGAACAATCAAGTCATCACACTCTGCTGTCCTTGCTTTTGAAAAACGGGGCAAATGTTGCCTAGTCGTGTGGCGGGTGCAGCCTGGTCTTTTGAGTCGAGTAAAGTGGAGATGAAAGGCGTGAGGCGACCATGCTGACGCGTTTGCATTGTGTGAGCGAAAGCCCCTCATGAACAAACCTCAGCACGTAACTTATCTTATTGTGACTACGCAATTTAGGTTCAATGCCAGAATCTGACCCCAAAAAGAAAACAAATTGTGGCCACAAACCTGCTGATATCTTCCATTTTCTCATCTCCCAAGTAGTTGGAATCTTGGCCCTGCGCTTGCTTTCGTTGAAAATCTGGAAAGCACAGGCCGGCATCTCGTCTGCCGTAGTATTGGCAGAACTCGTCAACGTCAGCCTGGAACAATTCTGTGTAAAAAGAAAAAATTGAAATCACATACGGGCGGGCAAATTTTATAAATGAAGCTGAGCAAAACAAATGTCCTATGAGTTTGGTGTTCATTGGAGAAGAAGAGAGACAAGTGATGGACAGGAAAGGAAAAAAAGATATGATATGTGTGCGTTGGGTCAAACCAAACCGCAACGAGCAGAAGAGACATCTGGCCAAACCAAACGTGGACAGGGTTTGTCAGGCTAAAATTGCAAGGAGGAGAGAGACTATAATTTACACTGACATGATTTTGGCTTAAACGAATGTTTGTGCGTATCAAATAATAAATACTCGACTTTGTGAAAAACATTTATTGACAATGTACACCAGCTGTCAGTCTGATATGAGTGCAATGTGGCGTCTCCTGGTGGGTGAGTGAGAAACGAAGACCCTTTTGGAGATCGGAAAGCCTCAGGAACTCGGGGGGGAAATGTTTGGCCTTCGGTATATAATAAACAGGACCGAGTGTGTTTAGGATATTAATATTCTCTTTAAAACAAAACTATCATGTATCAGTCTGGGAGGTCGATTTGAGAGCTGCACCGTCAACCGGTCTGTATGAGCAACCAAATACAGTCAAACACCGGACAGTCCATGATGTGGCTTGATTCTACGGAAAGCAACGAATCCTGACATGTACATTTGTGTATGGAATTCAATACAAATAATATTATAATTTATTTATATAGCACTTTTCTAAGTACTCAAAGCTGCTTTACAAAAACAACTAAGTAAATAAATATAAATAGCGTGAGGAAAAATACAATAGTCAGTAACAAGTCAAATAGGAAAGCACAAAATGCATTTATGGTTACGTGGTAATGGTAAACATCGGTACTGCAGAAGACAGATTTAATTAAATAAAGAATTTGGATTAATATAAAAAAATATATTGAAATGAAAACTTTTCATTTCAAATTATTTGGTTTTCATTTTAGATTTTTAATAGATTTTTACATTTGTGTTTTATTTATTTATTTATATTTTTTCCATTAACATCACTACATTATTATTAAATGAAAATCTGCAATTATTTTAGATAATTAATGTAAATATTTTTGTCAGACTAACTTCTGTGGTACATATTATTTGACTGAGAAGCTTTCTGTGCTGGTCGTTGCCTTAAAATTTTGCGGAAATGTCATTAAATGTATTGCTGTTCACACAAACTCTAGCTCCATATTTATATGCAATTGGTTCCCTTATTGTACGCAATGTGAACGGAAAGGTGACCTTAAAACCATGGTACATAGCAATCCGTGCTTTCTGACACACCCCTAGTACAGTATGAATTCTTATTTCTTTTTGACCGCCCATAAAACTGATATCTCAGCCACACACATACAAAAACAGCACTGGCACAACATTTTTCCTAGTGTGTTCTACTTCTGGAGCTCCCCTCGCGAGCTAAAAACAATCTGGCCAATACTGTTTCCTTTTGGGGGGGGGGTGGCGAAAAACAAATCCACCAGGGTCCTACCCCGACCCCTTCCTTTCATCTGCCACACAGCCGAGCCACTGCAAGGGCTGACCGCAGCAAAAAAAAGGTGGAGGTGATAGGATATCCCCCTTGAACATCTAAACACAACACGGAGATCAAAGTAGCACAGGAACACCAGCGCGCCGGCTATACCACCCACCCGCTTGTGTCCGCAGTTATCTTAAGCACGCTGGTGTGAGAGCTCGGGTCAGAGGGAGGGAGTGCAAGGGTAAGAGGGGATGGTGGTGGTGGTGGTGGTGGGAAGGTAGGAGTGTGACATAAATGGGCAAGTATGACATAAATACGAGGGGTTGAACCGAAACAGTCAACTTAGTCGACTGTCTTTCAATCGGCCAATTTACAGTTGATTCTCAACTGGACTGTCTCCCAGACGACTTTTACACAGAGGTCTTGCAACAGAAACCTTTCACACACTAAACTCAGTGAATGTGGGATGTTTTTTGGGTTTTTTTTTGCCTCGCTCGGTGACCCTAATACACCATCATACCACTATGGACCATAATCAAGTCTCCATTTATAAAGCATCTCCAAATTTGGCCATCTTGGGCCATGACGCGCGAGTGAGCTGCAGCCAGCACCAGTTCACCCACCAAAGGCCACATCAGCAGGTCATGGGCCTGTTTGAAAAATAGCTCATTTGTGAGACATTGTGATTTCCTAAATAATTTTGGAGAAGTTGGTATTAGAAAATGTAACACTTGTAGAGATTTATATTAATAATAAATTGATTGTGGTGAGAACTCATAAATATCATCAGTGCCTTCACAAAGAGGAATATCATGTATTATTAATCAGAATGGTGACTCCTAATAAACAGTCTTCAGTTAACCTAACGCCTGATTTTGTAATGTGGGAGTAAGGAAGAGAAAATTGGGGAGGAAAACCCCCCCAAATAAAACTGGAAAAAAAATCTAAGGTAGGCGCATCAATGAATTTTGACCGTCCATCATTCGTCAGTCGTCAACAACCCTTCCGTCATCGTCAATATTTCAAGACGAACCGTCACTCAGCAAAATGAGCGTTCGTCAATGTTTTCGTCATTCGTAGCGAGCATCCGTCAATGTTCCATCAATCGTCAGTCTGTCAGCAAAATTTATTGACGGCTTGATGATGACATTGACAGATGAAAACCCCCTTCCGTCAAAGCTGAGTTTGTCAATCGTAAACAACAATACCCAGCTGTGGGAAAAATATCGAGTGAATTAATAAATGACAGAAGAAAAACTTACACAAGTACAAAGAGAAAAAAAGCAAACCTCAGAGCTACGAAGCAAATGTGCTAACCACTCAAACACTGTGCTGACGAAACACATTTTTTTGTGTTTAAGTCAAACATTTGCAAAATTAGGAGATGCTTCTTATCTGACCGCGATTAAATTACCATGTCAAAAACAAAGAGGAAACTCGGTACGACCATCCAGTGTGCTCGTTTCAATGTATGCTATTCCATAAACGTGTGAATTTCAAAATCTTCTGGTCCATTTTGATGTGACAAGAAAGCAAAGTTGAACAGAGCAAAAGAGCGAGTGGAGTGAGCGGGCATGCTGGCAAGAGGCAGCATGCGAGGGGGAGAGAGAGAGAGAGAGAGAGAGACAGAGCCTTGTCCATATTCGTGGCTCCCCGGCGCTGAAGCTTCCATCTGGTTATCTTCCAAAGGCAACCTGGGTGGCCCGGCCCAAGTACTTGACATCTTGATGCACTTCAGCAGTTTTACATACACACTGGCTTTGTAGAAAAATAAATGTGTCATTCGTCACCACATATGCTGATCTGTGGCGGCGGGGGCCCGTGGAGAAGGAGCACAACACGGGCTGGGAGAAAAGGGGGGTGGTAAGTAAAAGGGGAGGAGGGGACTCGTCTTTTCAGTTTATTTTTTATTTCTTTTTTGAATGCTTTGACTCCCAGAGCCCACATGTGTGTCAGCTCCCGGGCAGTAAGTTCCAACCAACCGCGCCTCCTCTACGCGCCATGAGCTAATGTCGCAGCATGTGCCCGCCAGCGCAGACAAGGACGGGTTATGTTGCAATGTTTGATATTCTGTAGCGTAGCATATGTGGGCAGGGTATTTGATCAGTGAAAATTACACTGTAGCATCAATCATTTATTTGTGAAATTTAACAATAGGTCGCTTGCACATGTCGTCACTTCCGCCTCGGATTTCTCGTAGTCGCCATGCTGGGTGGCCTCCATTTACGTAGCGATTCGGTCTAACACGTATCTATCACGTTTGTTTTCTGCGTTTAAAATGGTACATTGTTGCTGCATCGTTGGCTGTTCGAACAAAGCCAAGGGGGAAAATGGTCGGTCTTTTTTCCGAATTCCGAAAATAATTAGGAACCAGGGCCTGGAGACAGAGGAGTGCGGACTCCGGAGGGAAGTCGTTACTTTGGGCTCGTGTGTGCAGCGATCACTTTGTGAGCGGTAAGCTTGTTTACCTTTATTTAATGCATGAGGATTAATAACGTTTCGACCGCCCATATATGGGCAAGTTGCTTATGTTTTGGATTCATGAGCAAGCAAGTTCGGTAGTACAAGCTGGCTAGCGGACGTTAGCCGAAAGCTAACATCGAACATTTTCACCCAAGTAGTGCCAGTGCAAAGTGTTTACTGCTGAAATTGGATTGATTAGTCTTGGGCTTTTAATGCCGATAACATGTTTTTTGGTGGCAAAATGTAAACTTGGAAAAAAAAGAGACAGAAGGGGCTGATGCAAGAAAACAGACCCCCGGGGGTGATGCAAGAAAACAGACCCCCGGTAGCCTACACATCATGCTAAATAACTTATTCACGGCCACCCTACTGCGGTAAAATAACCAGTCTTTCCATATTTTATTTGTTTATATATTTGTTTATTTTAACAGGTCGCCCTGCGCCCGTTTTTCTGTCCAATCATCCCGACTGGGCTCCAACATTAAAGTTGGGTCCCAAGTTACAACATCTATGTCTCAGCCCAGTCGGTGCCAAGATATGAACGTGCACAGGAGAGACAAGCAAAGAAAAGACGACTCGAAGTGGCAGAGATTGTTGCAGTTATGCAGCCAGATGGCTCCAGTAACCTGTACCCTCAAGTACTGCTGACATCATTGACTCTGGTATGCCACTCAGAATTCATTACATGATATATTGTATGCATGAGTGAATGTATGTGTTTGTTTGTGTGTGTACACGCACCTTATATTTTAGAGACATTTGGAAGTGTTTATAGAAATAAGTATTTGCCTGTAGCAATGTTCATACATTAAAAAATGCAACAAAATGTGTACATTTCTTTTACACTGACAAAAAAACTATACTACTTTACTATATTAAACCTATTACTGGTACCGTATTTTTTTGTGATTTTTTTATTTATTTTTTTCTTTAGGGATCTCATGCCACACCGACTTGATTGCCAATGACATGATGGAAACGAAGGCGAGCATCAAAGCATTGGAGGAGGACAACATGCGACTGTTTGTTTGGCGCTAATAAAGGCAGCGTTTATACAAATTCTATTGTTGGGTTTGTTTACAAAGCTATACATAATACAAATGACAGGATTTGACTCAATGTGCAATATGGTCCCTCTTAAAGTAATGGCATAAATCTCTATTATTTCTAAAAGCACAAAAAATGAAGTGAATAATGATTAGATGTAGTAATTTCAGGGTTAAAAATTGAACTGTTAATTAATGTAGTTTATTTTAGCACAGGTGCCTACCATCCTGAGATGACGGTATGATGTAATGTTGATGGGGTACGCAATGACTTTCATTATGCTATGTACAGAGGAAAAAGTTGCTCTCTTTTAAATTTGTTTAATGTAAGACAAGTACCAGTACTATGTTTCAGTTTTCCCAATAATCCTTGTTTCACACTTGTCACAAAACCACTGTCCTTTTGGCAGACTAGATTGGCACACTTCAAGTGATATCATTTGATTTTACAATCTGCTGCAGCACAAAAAACTACTTTATTCCGCATCTTTGAAGTACATGAGCAAGTGGTAGGTGACAGCGGCTGAGCAGGAACACTGGAAGTCCACTGCTGATCTAGTAAATGCTCTCCCGAGCAGTTCAGGTAAGGAGGGGATTTTGGGAAAAAAAAACTCTGGCTTTTCCAACTGGCCAAAACGAGCGATCTGGGTGGACTCGCTCAATCACACTTTGTCCACACCACAAAGTCGCAGAAGTCCGTCCAGTTAAACTCATCTGTGCCTGAATCTGAAAATATTACAAACATTGTAATGAAAATATGAAACATAGAATTAAATAAGAAACTACAAAAAGTAAAGCCATACATACCTGGTAATACTCTTGGTGTTGTCGTGACAAGTGATGGGAATTGTTGGCATCTGGCACCAGACAGAAATTGGGTGTTGTGACAGCCTCCTTAACCGTGAGATCATAAGAAAAGCTGTCAGTATGCTCAGTAGTTACCATGAACACGTTTTATTGTACTGGAAACTGAAACTAAAAATACGTCCTCTGAGAGTGGTTAACCTTAACCATTTAGAATAAGTTGATTAAGTAACATGTAACTAGTGAAAGGGTAGCATTAAATTTAATTAAGCCACGGGGAGGCTGTGCATAGTTACTTTTTATTCTTATACGCTCTGCCATATTTGCCTGTTATAAAATTGTTAGAAAAACCACATCAGGTAAAGCCAGCTGTGCATGTAAACACAATGATAACAGGAAGCCTGAGAACAAATCAACATTTTTGTGTGCAGAATTACCAACACCATGTGGTTTACTTACGTGCAACAGCAACCGTTTCTTCTGATGCGATGTTAAAGTTTACACTCTGTATCCACCCGCTTACAAAATAATTGTAAGCCTCCAGGGATTTGTTGGCGTGTTATGGAGCATGTTGTCAACACGAGGTAGGGAAAGATGTCCAGAGATGTCACATTTGGCCAGCAAGCTTTCTCCGTCAAAAAAAAAATCACCCTTGGTCAGGACGTAATTAGGATCAATCCCGCCACACAGAGACACCTTCTGCCTGTATCGTTGTTTTTGATCTTCCGGTAAATCGTGAAAATACTGCGAAAATTACATCAGGTTGATAAGCTCTACCGTGTAACTCGCGAGTGTACCTTGTGAACCGGCGGACACCCAATATGGCGCCCGAAGGAAAAACTCCCATGATGCATTACGATGTGCAAGCGACCTATAGCTTCCAAGAGATTTAGCATGGCTTTGTCTTAGAATTCCTTCTCCTGATAAATACTATTCATCCTGCTTTTGTCTTAATGATACTTGTCACAAGTGTCGCTTATTCGCCGCCATTGAGGCAATGATTAGTGATCGTTATCGTGATTGGGTGGTTGGTCGAATCCAAATGTCATGTCAGCCAATCCCAAACCACGCTGCTTATAGACTCACTAGCAAACCCCAAGTTAATCAACCGTGCATGTTATTACGTCCTCTCCGGAACATTTCATACTTCCTTGTAACAACGGTACACATGGCAACCGCCCGTAACAAAATATTGAACACCAAACCAAACCGGAAAATTACTTTAATATTCCTTTTTAATCCACAATTTTTAGATGTCAGAAAATACAGCGATCATTTTCCACATTGGTTATTTTAAGAATTTCTTCTACAAAATCTTGTTGTGATTTCGTGTTCCATGACTGCTTGCTTGCTCGGGCTTGTGTTGATTTTTGTTAGCGCTCATCGTAATTGTTTGTTTTCACACCCACCTGCACCGTCGTATTTTCCACGCTGATGTCAGTTGGTAACACAAATCTGTGCGCGTGTGTGGTTGCGACAATCAAGGTTGGGAAAACATGCCCGTGTTTGTGATGCTAATTCAAATAAGCATGCAACAACAACAAAGAAAGACACAAGGGAGTGAGAGGATGCGTTGAAAAGCAGAAAAAGGGAGGACAAGCGACCAAACAAACGAGGGGTGGTCGGCAACAAATCAAGGTGAGGTCAGATGAGGTAAATGGCCGCATAAATAAATCCACACGGAACATCTGACCGACTGTGAGTGACTCTTACAAGGTAACCAAACAAAGGCTTGTGATTCAGAGACCGTCTGTCGGGATTATTTACCCGGTACGTGTCCCCGGCAGGTGTAGTAGAACTCGCGGCAGAAGTCCTGGCAGAGCTGGGGCAGGTCGGGCTCCCTGTGTGGCATCCTGCCGGGGTCCGACGGGTGGAACAACACCTGCGCATTGGGGGAGCAGCGCGCACACTTGATCTCCTCCAGCAGACGGCCGCATTCCGTGTTGTTGGTGGAGAAGATCTGGAGACCACACACACACACGCACGCATAAGGACCAATGCCTGATTAATGTTTCGCGTTGATTTATCGTGTTAGGTTGGAAAAATGGAGTGCACGACTTGGCCTGTTTGCCGTCTACACCCTGTTCCAAATGAATATGCATATAGGATTTAAGCTCAATAAACATTTGAGCTTTTGTTGATCTGATAAAGTATTTGCAAATGTTTCTCCTGTCTGCTCTATTAGATCGGTTAGTGACAGGTTTGATAATCCGCTTCCCAGATGAGCCCGATTAAAGGGAAATTGGTTAAGGACGAGAGGTTGTTCGACTTAATAATTCTTTCTGTTGATGACAAGCAAAGAATATGCTGACGTCTTTCCGAAGGAATGAAAACATTGGGGCATCTCAAGAAGGTCATTGCACTTTAAAAGGTGGGTTACGGAAAGCCTTATTCACGGATGAATGCCGCGCTACTGGATGGTTCAGATGGATGGAGTTCTGGATGGTTGGCGGATGGCCAGCATGTCCCAATAAGGCTGCAATGTCAGTAAGGAGGCTGTGGAGTGATGTTTTAAGGCTGCAATAATAGGGAGTGAGATGATAGGTCCCTGTAGAATGTCTTCAGGCTTCTGACTAACCATTTCCCCACCATAGTATAAAAAGAACGGTGGTCTTCCGCTTTCAGAAAAAAAAAGAGATACCATTTTAAGCCGTGGCTTATGGGAAGCTCAGAGAGCGGATGACGTCAACTCTGGTAGGCAATCCTCAAATGACTTCAGATTTTGAGAGAGGTTGAGGCATCCATAAAAACAGTTTAAATGGACAAAAATCAGTCACCCCAGACTGGTAGTCAAGACACATATTCAGACATTACTTCCGACTATTGCAGAGCTCCTCACTGGTAGCGCTGGTGCGACCAAATTGGTCGCATCAGCATATGATTTGATCTGGGGGGGAAAAGCATATGCGACAATTTTGGTTACAGCCTCGAGCTCTGTCTTCTAAACTATAAATGAACTATAAGGCACCTAGCTCAAACATGGTCTCTACCTGTACTGACACTGCGTCCCAGTGAAACGCCGGACATCTACTTGAAACTTAAAACTAAATGCTTCACCCCAAATTGTCATGACTGGGTCATGCCAGGGTTAAGTTTGGGTCACCGATGTAACCGGCATCTAGTTTCAACTGGTCATAAGCTATATGATGCCATGAGCTATGTGATGTCAAGAATCTTTAATCTCTTTATCTGGTCAACAGCCAATCAGATAATTCCATGTCAGTCCTGTTACCCACATGTCTAGCCACAGCCAATCGGATCGATTGACTGTCTATATAAGCCTAACTGAGAAGTGTGTGTTTTGTCGGATTATTCCTCTATCCAGCTGGCCTTCTCTCTTCCTCGATGCCTTCTCATTGTTTCTGGTCAAGTCAAGTTAGTTCTCCGCCTTTTGATGCTATGTGAATAAAGTGTTAAAACTCTTATTTGTGTCTGTGTTTTTGGGATCCAAATACAAATATTGTACATGCATGGTACTCTCTGCAGAATATGGTATGGGTCCTAAGTAAAATGAGTGGTTTAGTTTAAATCTAGACCGCACCACAAATAAAATCTGCACAGACCATTTTAAATGACCAGCAATAATACACCACAGACAGACCGTCTCGGCAAAACATGTTCAGACACTACTATTATCAACTGTAAAATAGCAGCAATTGCAATAATGGCCACTGCTCAAACTGATGCCGGGACCAAATTGCTTGCGAGGTGTGTAATCTAGTTAAAAAGAAAATAAAACACCACAAATAGACACCTGTTACAGTCTGAAAAAAAACTCACTCTAAATATGCAGTCTTTCTTGGTATGTGTAATGGTTGGTTTAGTGTAAGTTTTGAGGCCAGATCATCAATAAAACAGAAATTAGTGCATTAAAGGGCTTGTTTAACTTAAATTTTTACCGTGCCATCAATGAAAAATGAACACACCAGTTTAAATGAATACAAATCAGCCAATCCTGAAACACAGTCAAGGTACAACACTATAATAGACTGTAAGATCACAGCACCAAGCGGCAACTGCACTGTCATTTTTGTGTCGTGCTTCCAAGGACAAATCAACACATTGTTACTGGTAGCCTTACCCCATTTTCCCCATATAAAGTTAGACAGTAAATTAGCCCGTCTGGAGCACCAAATTATCCCTTTTGGTTGGCTAAAGTTTTTTTTTTTTTTTTAAACAACTCCCAGCCACACGACACGTGTAATGAAGGAAGCAAAAAAAAATACGAGCTCAACTTTGGGGGATCGTTAGTAGCCCGAGAGTTAATCCGAAAAGAAATGAACAGGATTATTTATGTAACAAATTAGCTGCAATAAAACACAATGTAATCTGGTTTGGGTCAAGAGCGGTTGCCGCTTGGGCAGGCAGAGGAGGAGGCAGAGGCAGGCTGGCAGTACTTTGCTCTGTGTGAGGTCCATGTGTAAACACAAATGTAGAGATAGACAGGCACATCGTTCCCTCTCTCTGGTATCAACAAATTAGCAGTCTGTCCAAGTCAATTAGCTGCGAGGACCCAAGGCCATCATAAGGACGCCTTACACGTTTCCCTGATTGCGGAACAAACTGCCACTGAGGGGGAAAGACGCTCTGTTTGGAAGACGTGTTTACCGGAAAAAGGTAGCAGGAACCAACAGCGCCAATCTGATTATGCTAACGTATACGGAAAATTGCGGACAGTCCGACATAACACAGTGCAACCTCAAAGTTTGAAAGTCTAAAAAGTTGTACAAGCTTATTGGTGGATCTCTTTAACTGAAACTTGTCAGCCAATCATAGAAGGGTTTTCCTGAGTAGCAGATTAAACAGTCTTAGCAGATTTAGCATTTTGACAGACTGTCATTTTGGCGGAAAATGTGTCACAATGCTGCTAACATATAAAGACAAATATGTCGCACAAGAACTGTGTTTAACAAAACACAAGTGTCACACAAGACATCAACAAATTTTGCAAGTCGTCAGCCCAACTACCATCAACGGTTTTGATTTTGCACCACTTATTCAGTCTAGGTAATAGAGTCGACTACTTTTGCTGGTAATGTTAGCGTTACTAGCAGCTCTACATGTTATCAATAACTGATTACTCAGTGAATTTACATGCATTCAAGGTTAGTGCAGTGTGTCAGTGCTTAATTCTATACTAAAACAAAAACATTTTTTTAAAATCCAAAGATTTGTCTCTGTTGCCGAAAAAGGAAAGCTGAAGCCTCGCACGTGTTCCTCCGTACGTCCTGCAGCGCGGTGGGCATGCCTGCCCTCCTGCTCTAAATTGCCTAGTGACTCCGAGTGGCGTGAGCTGGCAAAGGTTCCGCTGCGAGTAGCATTCGTGTGCTCTCAGCCGTGCCCCCGCGTCCATATGTTGCCGGGAGAGACTCCAAATTCTCGCCGTCCAAAAAGCGGAACAAGCAAGGCTTTGTTTTTGTGTCCGTTTTTTTTTTTTTTTTTTGTCTTCTGGCGGTGGTCAAGTTGCAATGCAAAAGTCAGTCACGGTGATGTAGTTTGAACACCTTGAAATTTGGACAAAAATGAGACACCGGATCAACATTTTTGGGTACAACATGCTATAAACATTTTGATGGTTATCTTAATAATAATGTGTGAAGTCAGCATTTAATGTGGACCTCACTAGACCTCCTATTTAAGAGGAAGGAATGGGATTGGGCCACTTGGATCAGTTGGTGTGAGACTGTCAGTGGACAAAGACAACTAAATTGGCTCATCTTGCATAATTCTGGCTAGATAGCCACCAATCTGCTAACTTAATTAAGAATTTCACCCAGAGCTGATTATGACGATTGACCTCAGCATTGCCTTTTCATAATACGGTTTTATGGCCCACAGGTGAACATTTGCAGCAATTTTAGGATACGAAACTACTCTCCAGGCATCTGAAAAGAACACTTGTCAGTTATTCAGTGGCAGCACTAAGCTCCAACAAAACACTTGTCCTCTGGGGAAAAGGTGTAAGTTGGTTTGCAAAAGAGGAGGGGGACACTCCCAAAGGCATTAACACTTGGACAGGGTTGATGACTGGAAGGAGAAGGGGTGAGAGGGGTGGGGGTGATGCTCTCCAACTTCACCCATTAGCGAAACCAACAAACACAATGGCCTTGTTATTCTTTGGCCATAATCAGAATGGGCTCTGTGTGTGGGCAGTGTAGCTGGGAGGAGAAGTCGACTCTTTCAAACCCCCCTTTACTCCCTCCTCTCTCTCCTCGCTTATTTGCATGACTTGAGGAAATTAAATGATGCAATAATATGCCACCCCTACTTCTTTTTACAGCCACGACCAGCCAGCGGCCCCTGAATGATTCCAGGCGTGGTTTTACATGAAAATAGCAGTCATTCAAGGAGGGTGCATTCAAGTTTTATGTTTTTGACTCACCTGCAGTAAGTTACTTTGTCCACTGACTTAATTGGCTGTTGTTTCATTAAAAATGCAGATGACTGTACTGTGGGGCATTTAGAAATGACGTTTGTTGAAGAATAGTCTCTTAAACACTTCGGATAAACACATTGTTTTAGTTATACGCTTACCTTTTACGTGAGATTTTTAGATATGGGAGGTGTTCAAGAACGACGGGGACTTTGTTACAGACAGTTTGTGTTTTTGGCTCACCCAAAGGTTATCTCACATCTGTAAAACTTCAAAAGAACACAATAATACACGGATAAAATTGATAGCGAGACAAAAAGGACGTTGTTTAATCAGTAGCCAGGTGAGGTTACGTGAAAAGCGCATCGTGAGGACCGTGGAGGGGCGTTCAAGAACGGCAGATTTGACAAACGTATGTTTTTGACTCACCTAAGTGGTTACATTTCCCTCAGTAAATGTCAATATTTGATTAAGTGACTTAATTAGCAAATGCTGGTTCCCACGTACGTCGCCATTCAAGAACGACTCAGTTGTCAAAACAGTAAAACTTGGAAAAACTCACAAAATAAGAAAAACAAGTTGCGGCCAAATTGCTAAACAGATGTTGTTGACCTCGTAGTTCGGTTAAGTGTGGCTTACCTTTCGCCGGTAAACCCCCGGAGTAAAGCCAAACCAGCTGTCACCAATAGCAACAACCTCGCACACGCGCCAAACGGCAAGTGACGTAAAACGTCTCCAAAGTGACGTAAACAAAACATTTTAAAACATTTCGACGCACGAAAAAAAAAGTCGCTTTACGGCACAACCCGAGCTCACAGTCGGTAGGCGATCCACCACTCCGCTACAACCACAATAAAACAGCATGACGAAGGTCGTAAAAAGCTCCCAAGCTCCGCTGTTGTAAAGCTTACCCGGGCATCCCTGCGGTGCACGATCTGGAACGCGGCTCTCCGGGTGGGACAGCAAGAGACACGCGGGTAGAGCCGGTGGCAAACTTCGCCTCCGCCGCCGGTTGCAGTGGTCGTGGAGGTTGTCGTGGAGCCACCGCCGCCGTCCAGGAGCACTTTCCTCTCGCGCTTTTTCAGGCGCTTGGGCAGGCTGCCGTCGTAGCAGCGTCGCCGCCTGGCGCTCAGTTCGCCACCGCGCTCGGGTCCGAATTTGGCGTCTCCACAATCCCAAACATTGATGGCGATGGCTAACACGAGCACGACTTGCAAGTGCTTCATTGTTTATTTCTTTTTTAAAACAACTTTTTTTTTCCCCCAAAAAAATCAGAAAGATCCAAACAAATAAATCCACAATATTTCCAAAAACAGGCGGATGCACAAAAATAAATAAATAAAAATAAAGCAAGTTGGTATATTAGAACGCTATATGTGTGGAGTTTATTACATTTATAAGTACTAGCATGCTGCAGGTGTCTCCTAATAACAATAATAATAAGGACTAACGGTTTCCAAGAAAACAGCAAAAAGAAGGTGATAATTTATCCACAAAAGCAGAGTCCGGGCGTCCCTTGCCGATGATAATAACAACAATAATGATAATCCCTCGGTGTGTGGATGCATTGAGAAAAAAAAAAAAAAAAAAGAACAAGGAAAGCAGACAGTAAAAGTTCCTTCTTCTTTTCTGCGTGTCCCCAGGAGCGCTCACATGTTTTGCTCGTGCGCTTTCCTCCTTCTTTTTAACCAGCGCGCGAGAAGAGTGCCGTGACGTATATGTTCGGCGGGGGCGCGCGCAGCACACACACAAACGCACCCGCGCGCGCGCGCACACACACGCACGAGGTCGACGGTCACCTGGCTGCAGGAAAGAGTGAGTGCACATGCGCACACACCATCAAAGAAAATCTGGTTAGTGTTTATACGGCAATAAATGTACTGAGCTATATGTAATTATTAACACAAATAAGCAAGGATGTTGACTGCAACATTTGATATTTTAATTCTTGAAGTGCATTAATGTATTTATGACTACAGTTATAACCCCAACAGGAAATTAAAAAATTGCACTGAATTGAGCCCGCGAATGCAAAAGAATGCAGAAGGTCGGGGGACCATCGGGTTTCATCTTCCTCATAGCCGGTCATTTCCATAATTGCCCACAATCAAACCGGACCCCACCCCTCGAAGTGGAGACCCCCAAGTAAGAACAGGTGCCAGTTTTCTAAGAAAGAAAAAAATGGATGTGTTGCTTCCCGTAATCGCCATGTTGGGGGACTCGATCTTTAAGGTGACTGAAAGGGGATTTGTCCAACAATTGAGGGATGTATCTAGATAAGGGGTGGCCAAGTTTGGTCCCCGAGAGCCCCTATCCAGCCTGTTTTCCATGTTTCTCTCCACTAACACGCCTGATTCATGATCAGGATCGTTATCAGGCTTCTGCAAAGCTTGCTGATCAGCTGATCATTAGATTCAGCTGCGCTGAAGGAGGGAGACATGGAAAACAGGCTGGATAGGGGCTCTCGAGGACCGAACTTGGCCACCCCTGAGATAAAGACACCTTACTCAAGGGCAACCAAATGCCAGGCAGTGGAGTCACTGTTATGTATGGGCGTAGCTTTTCATGTATTTTAAAGGCACATCGCCTGCATCAAGCCGGTGTAATTGGTGCACCCCTACGCCTTTGCCCCCAACCTCCAAAATAAAGCAAAAAATATCCCAGTTTTCTGCACCTTTTACAATAGCCAAATCATTTTCAGTGCCATGCAGCTTTTTCTATACTCACACACCCCCAATGTGGTTGGCGCACCCCTTCTTCTTTACTCACACCCCTACAAATAAAAACATCCCAGCCTTCTGCATTTTTTATTTTTTTTTACCATAGCAAAGCTTAGTGAACTGCAGCTCTCCCCGTGCATTTTTTTTTTTTAAATGCTGCGCACCCCTTTAGCATCTTGACATAACAGGCGCACATCCTTTCTTTTGTGCACCACGTCAAAAACTATTAAACATTACTATGTTGTTTTTACCAATTGTTCGACACTACCTCCTTTCATCATACTACATCTCTTTCTGCACTTTTTAAAGCTAGCGTACCCCCTCTCCTTTACTGTATGCACACCCCCTTAAAATATAGAAACAATGAGGAAAATTAATGTAAATATAATCAGACCCGTGCACTTTTCATGTGGTGCACCTCGGAGGTGCGCACACCACCATTTGGGTAACTGTAGCTTTAGTTTGGGAGTGCGCGACAAAAAAAAAACAAAACATGTGGGATGCAGATGTGGAGCAGAGGGGAGCACATCTGCTGAGAGATAGATCATTGCATTCGCGCGCACACACGCACACACACATACCTCTTGTCTTGCAAAACTCTCAATTTCCAAAGCAGTTTCATTCCTAGTTGTTGTCTTGCAGTTTTATTGCAATTGCTACATTGGCTACACGTGAAAGAATTCCACAGCTTCCTTTCCGCATTCCCTTTCCAGCCAATAGCAAAAGTGCCAAGTGCCAAAATGCAAAGTATTTGTTTTGATGTTGTTGGTATGTTAGCTTGCACATTATGCAAAAAATGAAACAAAAGAAAATATGAATGAAACAAAAAAAAAAGTGTTAAATCAAATGCTGATTAGTATTAAAATACAGAAGTGTTCCCCAGTTATTTCTCACTGAGGGCCAAATTATGTCATTGTTGCGGGCCAAATTGTCTGGGATTTTCTATTGTCCCCATTTGAGCGATAAATATTGTTTTATGTGCAGATGTTATTCTTGTGGTTATTATTAGGAGTAACATTATTGTTATGATTAGAAGTACGGTTTGTTGTCACAGATAACGTATAGTTTTGAAGGATAGACGATAAAAAAAATGCACAGTTAGAAGAAAACAAGTCCAATATCAAATTATTGAATATTTTGATCAACAGAATATTGTAAATTTGATCAATAAAAGAGAACCAAGTGGTGCTCAAGAGAAAACATTCATGACAACCATTTAGCATTACCGCAAACACTTTTTTTTTTTTTTTTTTTTTTTTTTTTTTTTTTTTTTTTTAACGAAGGCGATGATACGTGATTAAAAACTGCAGAAAAAAAGGGTGACTTTTCAATCAAAGGCCATGCATGGACATATATGGCGGCCATGTTGGTAGGGGCAACTGTCCCTCTCTTTATTTTTAGGGTACATAAAAACAACCAGGGCGGCACGGTGGAAGAGTGGTTAGCACGTCCGCCTCACAGTACTGAGGACTTGGGTTAGAGTCCAGGCTACGGCCTTCCTGGGTGGAGTTTGCATGTTGTCCCCGTGCCCGCGTGAGTCTTCTCCGGGTACTCCGGTCTCCTGCCACATTCCAAAGACTTGCATGGCAGGTTAATTGGGCGCTCCGAATTGCCAACTGAGCTAGGCTCCAGCACCCCCTGCGACCCTTGTGAGGAATAAGCGGTCAAGAAAATGGATGGATGGATAAAAACAACTATGGCTGCATACAAAGTGCTGTACATAAAGTAAAAAGCAGACATGTCAAAACCTAGCGCTTTGTGGGAGGTCATTCCAAAGAGAGGGACTGGCAACAGAAAAAAAAGCTCGATCCCCTCGGAGCCTCCGGTTTGACCTCTGTATCTCCAGTAGCGTCTAGTCTGCTGACCTGAGGCATCAGGCAGGTGCGTACGGGTGGAGGAGTTCAGAGAGGTAAGATGGGGCAAAATCATTTAAAAATAAATAAAAAAGAAACTTAAAATGAACTCTAAAGTGAACAGGGAGCCAGTGAAGAAAGGCCAGAATTGGAGTTATGAGCTCCCTCTACGAGCTCCAGTTAGAAGATCATCAAAGGTAAGCAAAGACATTAGCTAAGCATCACCTTGGGCACGCAGCCAACTCACATGCGACAGTGACGCACATTTGGATAAACAGTAAAAGTTTTCAAACAGTTACAAGCTTTTTTTTATTTATTTACAATAATTTTGCACTGTACTGGGCTGCCACAAAAAAGTACTTTTTTTTTTTTTTTTTTTTAAACAATGTAACGGACAATCAGCTCTAACGGAGGCCCCCTTTCCTCAATTCGTCCGTTAAATCGAGGTTCCACTGGAGTGAAAACTCTTCAACTAGAAATATGGCATAAAACAATAATTACGACTTGTTATTGTTATCACAAAGCCAAGTTTAATTCCCTGTCTTAGTTCTGCAGTGTCAGTGTGGAAATTCTGTGTGACCCTGTGAGGACGTCCCAGAGGATGCTGGTGAGTTCGTAGCCGCACGAGGATCAACACCGCAAGGTCGGAGCTCCCCCAGAATGAGAAAATATCCGCGTTATGATCCTTGTCTTCTTCCATTGTTTGCCTCATAACTCAGACTGATGACAGAGCAACCATTTGTGCTTTCTCAAAAACCGCAAGCGGAAACCGCCAAACCTCTGCGGGTCGAAGTAAAGGAGGACAACAACAGAAAAAAAAATGATTGATTTATTTTAATGATTAGTATTTATTCAACTACCAATTCTTACATTGATCGTTAAAGAACACCACAAAATGAATTAGTAACAAGTACAATAATAATGTATTAAAGTAATAGCAATAAAAAAAAAAAAAGTATAAAAAAAAAAAAAAAAAAAGCTGCTGTTGCGCTGCTATGTGCACCTTTGCCCTTTAGGGGCAGTGTGGTGTGAAGAATGCATGAAGATGCATGAAAAAAAGTAGAAGAAAGTGATTGCAAACTATAAATAATTTTTCGCAGATGAAGAAGAATGTATCCCTGTGAGTTTTGTTATATTACCTGTCTGTATTTGTTACTACAGCATTTATGTGTGACTATTCGTTATTTGAAGGAATATCGCATCCAGAAGTCAAAGCTAATTTGCTATTAGCCAGTCCATAGGTTTTACTGTTAGCATTAGCACTGGTGATGTTTCTAAAATGAAAACATTGTTCTATTTAAATATACAAGGTGTATATTTCTTTTTGCTTACTTTTTAATGACAAAGATGCCATTAAAAGCTTAACTCATGCTCAGGGAGAACAGAAAAACATTGGTCACATGCTCATGTAAGCAACATGGTATAGTCATGATTTAGCATATATACGCCGCCATTTGGCACGTTAATGATATTTCTCTGATCATATATGAATGAATATTTTACGATTGTGAAAAGTCAAAATCATGACTACATTTCCATTAACTACGTAGCCCAACTACACTATCAATATTTCCACATTGTACAACGTTTAGGGCGTTCAAGGTTTATTTGTGTCGTCTTGAGTTTGACACTAATCGCATTCCTGCCTTTCCCGCAAGCCCGACGGCATGACATCAGCCGCCAGTCGTCCCACAACTCGGCTCTCAGCACACGGCAGCATTGTGTTACGCTCGCACCTTCATTTTAACGTTTGGCAATTGTCTCTGCCTGGAGGCATCCAGCGCCATTAATAGCCTTTAATGAGCCCAGGCCATCTGTTTATGAACGCTTCGGGGGAGGTGTGCGGTGACGCAAAATGGGATCCAGTAGCCCGCTTTTCCCCCAGCTGTGTGAACAGTCGGGAATATGCAGCAGGACATTTAAACGCAGCGTCATGCGCGCTGAGTCAGCCCGGGACGCCTGCCCGATGTCAACAGTCACTAAATCAGCGACTCGACGCGCTGGACCACACCGGCTTCACCTTTCGATCCTTCCTCTCGTACCACCCCGGAGTGTCCTCGGGCCGTGTTTGACTGAAGCGTACACACGACGTGACTAAGCCCAAGCCACCCAAGGACTGCCTGGCGCGCTGGCACGAGATGTTTGGGCCTAAGTACAACGCAAACGCGGCAAACGGAGCTTCAGGGACGGTGGGGGGGGAGGTAGTGCCGTGTTCGACACCCCTGGGAAATGGAGAGTGAGCCAAGTTTCCACTAAGCTTGGCTTGCGATTCCCTGGAGGGAAGGCGATAGCTGCTGTGGCAGTTTTGCTGGTGGAAGGGTTCAACACCCACACTTTCGTCACTGTCATGACTATGAGGGTGTTTCAACATATCTAGATATGCGAAAGTGTTCAACATGTTCACTTTTCCCGGTGAAATGGTAGATTGTTTGTTCATTAGTTATTTAGTATGCTGATTAGCTTGCTAGTTACTTATTGAATTACTCAGTCTTAGTGAGATAGTTAGTTAGTCAGTCAGTCAGTCGGTTAGTTAGTTCCACTAGATAGGACTTTGCTTCCTGACTCTGGTTGAGGAAGGACGCAACTTTTATCGCACTCAACTTGAAATTTGAAGAATAAACATCTTGATAATCTGCGTCCTAATGTAGTCTGGGGACGGGAATTAATAAGCTTCAGCTTCATCCTTCCAGCTCTTTTTTTTCTTTTCGGGCATTATACATGTTGTAAACTGTATGTTGAAAATAGTCACAATGATTGTCTGAAATGAAAAATGAACAAATTAACACAAAACAATATGTGATTAATGGCATCCAAGTTTTGTCAGTCACTTATAAAAGCTAGCTTGTTAGTTGTTGTGCTGGTTAGCTTGTTTTTTTGTTAGTGTGATGGTATTATTATTAGCAACTCCCTCATTCCTTTCATTCATTCATTCATTCATTCATTCATTCATTCATTCATTCATTCATTCATTCATTCATTCATTCATTCATTCATTTTGTTGATATATATTAGCATGATTATAGAAAATCCCCTAGTTAGTTAGTTAGTTAGTTAGTTAGTTAGTTAGTTAGTTAGTTAGTTAGTTAGTTAGTTAGTTAGTTAGTTAGTTAGCTAGCGAGTGTGATTATTGATTTGAACTTTGGCGTTAGTTAGCTAGTTAGTTGATTTACTGGTTAGCTATTTTTTTTGTTTTTCACAGGTATCTTAGTTAGTTAGTTAGTTAGTTAGTTAGTTGAGATTCTAGTTAGCCAGTTCTTTGTTAGTATAAATACCATATGTCTTAGTTAGTTAGTTAGTTAGTTAGTTAGTTAGTTAGTTAGTTAGTTAGTTAGTTAGTTTTTGTTAGCAATTTAGCATGCATCTTGTTTGTTTGTTTGTTTGCTAGCTAGCTAAAACACTGGTTGTTTATTTTGATGGTTATTTATTTAGTGTGCTATGGTTTGATCCTTTGTCATCTTTTTAGTGTGCTTATTACCTTGATCTTGTATTAGTTTTCAGTTTATCATTAGCTAGTTATGTTTGTTCATTCGTTTGTATGTTTATTTGGTTTGTATGATTCTAGTCTATCCTTTTCTATGCATTCTACTAATCATTCTGGTGGCCTCGATAATTTCTTCTGTTTCCAAGTGCTGGTTTTTCGCCCATCTCGGATGTCTTTCCTCAGCCTGAAGCAAGAAGACATTAAGCACCACCACCGTTGACCAGCCGGGCCCCGTTGCTTGTGGCTAACAACCTTTGTAGTGGTCTTACAAAAAAAAAAAAAAAAAATGTCCACAGCCTTAGAAAACCAGGGCCCAATCCTCCACTGGCATGTGAGAAGTTAATGCACAGCCCAGCGATAACGCTTTGCGCCCATTCGCTGGTTAACACTTCCACCGAGTTACGTCGATCCCAAAGTAGCACTGCCTGGGCCACCCTGCTGAAATTGCGGTCTATTACTGAATTTTACATGAGTTGTCCGCATCAGTGGTGTGAACAGTGTACTGGTGTGGGCAGCGGTGATGGTGGTCCCTTGATTGTCCACATGAAAACTCCTCCCCACCACCTAGGGCTCTTTGTGGCGAGCCGTCAGGTATCCTAAGATGAGGAAAAGGAGGAGGCCAGATCAAATTCCAGGACATCCCGGATGGGTTACACTGTTTCCGACAGAGTGCGCCAACTCTGCAATTCAAATTCAGTTTGAGTCGAGTTGTTTTGGCATATTTGAGAGCATCAAGCTGTGTTGCTTTCGCTCAGGAGTTCCTAAATTATGGTAAGAAGCCCCACGCGGGTGCCTTTATGTAATGGCCTTTATTTACTTTTAATTTTTTTCCACCAATGCCCTTCAATTAGCATCAGTTATATGCGGTTACTCTAGGGTTTCCAAACTTTGGTGCAAAATGTTGAAGAGGGTGCGTTGAGGAAAGGATGATCTCAGATGAATCAAATCGTCGTTTTTCTATTAGACCAAGATAAAGCGATTTTCCTTCCCCAACTTGAAGACTCCAAGGTGGTCCCGGGATGGCGTTTGTCGAGATGATTGGCCTGAAGGCTCGTCTCCGCACGATTCTTTTTCCTCCTCGGACCTTCTCTGATTTTTCTGACTTTGCGGTCGCACGCCAAAGCCCAGGTGAGGCCTCCCCCGCGCCGAGATCGTCTTACACCCGGAATTTTCATACCGCGGCTTCGGGGTCACCACGGAAAATGATTCGATGGAAGTTTTGACGCGACATCCGAACACCGTGCCAGGTTTGCTACCGCTGGGCTTCCCCCTACCACCACTTCTTGCTTCCTCTCTAGTCTGACGTCAACACCTTTCATGATTTATGGTCAGCGCTCGACGTTATTGTTACGATTATTCACCGTGTATCCACTGACGCTCGACAGGCTTATGCATAATGCGCCTTAATGCCTCCTCCAGGAGGTAAGGTTCTCATTAGGACCGGAGGGCAGGAGGGGGTGGGGGTTGAAGGGGGGGGATTCTGAAGGTGGTCTCCTCCCTGAGGTCGGAGTCAGCTTTTGAGCATGTGCGCAGGTTACCAGGAGGTTATCAGTTCAAACTCGAGTTCAATTACGTCGCAACCTACCACAGTCACTATCGTTCCCCCCTTTAAACCGCACATGTTGCAGCCAAACGTAAGGAAAGACGTTTATTGCTTTTCGCTTTGTTTTTTGGGGGAATTCCGCATCTTCTTTCTGGAAAATTCTGTGGTCAAGTAGATCGTTTTAAAGGTTTTTAAGATGGCTTGTTTTGTCCTGTTGGTAAATTACTGTATGTTGAGTTAAAACAAATAAAAAAACGAGAAGACTGCATGAAAAAATCATGTAAATAAAAATAATTAGAAATTTTTAAATGATGACATTAAATTATTATAAAGGGAATGCCATATTTTTTTCGAGACAAATTTTGAATAATTAAAAATAAAGTTAGTAATTATATTAAATAAGGGGTAATAAATATGTAAATATTTTCAAATTAGAACTTTGCATTGTAGTTAATGTTTTATTTATTTTTTTTTATAAATAATGTTGTTGTTGTTGTTTTTTTAAATGAGCCAAAATTATGGACAAAATATGCAAAACTAATAAATTAATTTTGTTCATTGTAAAAAAAAAAAAAAAAGTCGTATTTTGTGTAATATTGATTAAATATTCAAAAATAAATCAAACCAGTAAACAGTAGTTAAAAATTAAATAATAATAAATTATATATATATATATAATGTGATTAAAATAAACACATTTTGTAATGAATTATTTCAATACAGAATTGGAAAAAAATCTAAAATAAATTACAATTAAATACATAACTATAAATACTGTATATTGTATTTTAAAAAAATGTATGAGGGGAGATTCAATAAAATAAAACAAAATTATACAATTAAGTGTCTGACAGGATACTAATGTAAAAAGTGGAGTTTAAAACCAAGTTAAAGGTTAAGTTTAGTGAGTGTCCACATTTTTCATCCATGTGAAACAATCCAATGTTTCTCTCTCTTGCTGATATGAACAGGGTTTCACTTCATCAACTGGGGTCTGGGGGACAAAACAGCCGCTTCAAATAGGGTCACTGCACGATATGACGCCGTATGACATGAAGTATCGTCGTCCTCGCCGCAATTACACAAAACAGTCGCGCAAGCCGCAAAGTCGTTGACCATAAACACGGACCCTCGTGGGAAAAGATCGCGTCGTCGAATCTAAAGGATACGCTGGGACAAGGGTGCAAAAGTCTCGTTTATCTGCGGCTAATTGCCAGCACACAGAACAGGACCTTCCTGTAGATGTGCTGCATTGCATTCCACACGCTGATAGCAGTGCAGGACCACCAAGAATTGGAAGAAGACCACTGGATGGATGTACAAAGACTCTGATAAAATGTTTTCCACTGAGGATATTTCGTACTATGTCAGCAAGGCCTTGATGTCAGTTATCTGCCTTTGCCGTTCGTGCAGAACTCAGCGAGTCAGCCGAGTAGGGACATTGCTTTCAAGTCAGTGGCGGCTGGTCAATAGAGGGCGCTAGGGTGCTTTCTGTTGGCGTAAAAAGCAGGATTACAGTCAATAATTTATTACAAATGCTAGTCTGCTGAAATACTTCCCGTTTCGTTTGTCCTCTTTCAAATTAACAACATCTAAAAATTAATTAGTGTGCTGCTATCTCGTGATTGACAATAGAATTAAACGTAATATAAACAATTGTTAGGGGGGGGGGGGAAGAACAGCTTTAACTGTTATCCGCAAAATAGCAAGACCGCAAACTTGGAACCTCTGATGGAGAGGGGTATACTGTATATCTCAGCCGTCACAATTTTTCTCCATAAACTGATACTATTGTGCATTTTGGAAATTAATGACCAAACTTAAATGGTGAAAATGGCTTGCTGTCTTTGACGATACAATGCTAATGTTTTACCTGTCTCTGAAAAGTGATGATTTTGGTGGTAAAATGATTCTATCTATCTATCTATCTATCTATCTATCTATCTATCTATCTATCTATCTATCTATCTATCTATCTATCTATCTATCTATCTATCTATCTATCTATCTATCTATCTGCTAGCTAGCTAGCTAGCTAACATTCTTAATTCTTGATAGCTAGCTAGCTAACTTTCTAACATTTTTTAATCTTGATAGCTAGCTAGCTAGCTAGCTAGCTAGCTATCAAGAATTAAGAATGTTTTTGTAAAATAAACAATGATACCTTTTGTATAAATATATATTTTTTCCACCTCATTTTCAAAGGGCCTGGCCCATCCATCCGTTTTTAAAGGAAAGTACGTGTGCTTTTAAAGACGATAAGAATTGAAGAACCAACATCAAGTCGGCTTTGCTGAATGTGCTTGTGAGCTTCAGTGGTGGTCTTCAGTGAACAGGCGTGACACAGCTTGGACGTGCGCTCCGCTAATACGTTGTAAAACGTGCACGCTTGACTCAGACTTTTGGCAGGCCAAGTACAAAAGAAGGAAGCGGAGTGGAATCAATCAGTGTTCCTCGGATGCCGTGTCTTTGATGAACACGGCTTGTCAGGAGTTTAGAGGCCGAGGCGCCATGTGTGTCATTACAGTAAAATGCAATAAAGTCCTGACTACCAGCAGGGTTAACTTGACTGAGATAGTGAGGGAATGATTGGCAGGTCACATTATACAACTTTCCAAGTGGATTAGGGATTTTTTTGGGGGGGGGGCTTTCTATGTCTTTTTTTTCCCCCATAGAGTAAATGATAGCGAAGCAGACTCCCGTTTGTATGCTGCAGTTTGATGATATGATAGTTTGAACTTATGATATGATAGGCCAACCTATCATATCACCAACTCGTAATTATGGTAGTTATCGTAACACACACGGAGTCTGCTAAACTGTTGTCAGGTTTGGTCACATGATGTTCCCAAAGTTAATTTCGGTCGCCAGCACAGGATTATGTCCAACATGGTGGTTAATTGAACGCTCTGAATTGTCCCTAGGTGTGATTGTGAGCGTGGATGGTTGTTTGTCTCCGTGTGCCCTGCGATTGGCTGGCGACCAGTTGAGGGTGTACCCCGCCTACTGCCCGATGCCAGCTGGGATAGGCTCCAGCACTGCCCGTGACCCTTGTGAGGAGTAAGCGTTCAAGAAAGTGGATGGATGGATGGATGGTTGGATGGGATCAATTATTCAATACACAGCACCACCACTATTCACGGGGAATAGAGCCTGCCCATGAATAGCAAAAATCTACAGAGAATTGACAGCCATTATAAATTCTTTAAATAAAATTTAACCTGAAATTTTTTTTTTAAAATACGCTGATGATGCTGCACCCCCAAAATTGAAATATTACAAATATTTTCAAAAATATTCAAGAAAAAAAATCCACAAACAGGTGACTGTATTTCATCTGATTTTCAAATTTGTTTGGAATATGTAAATTATTTAAAAAATACGTACAAAAAAAACACTAATACATATAAATTTTCTAATTTCCAGGGGGGGAAAAAAACAAAAAGTTAATCCAACAAATTAATACTCGGTGGGCTGGATAAAATAAGGGTCAGGCTATAAGTGTGTTGACATTTTTGCAGGTGTTAAAGTTTATCATTTTTAGTAGAGGATAAGTGTGATTCTAACCATAGAACAGAAAATGTAACTTACACAGCAGATACAAACTAACAAACCCACTCCAGAACGAGCCTATAAAACATCTACTTTTATAATACAGTGGCAAACTTTCTTTTACACTTGCATGACAGTCAAAAATGTTGCTTTTTACGGGAAATTGGATTCGCATTTTTAGTCTTTCACAACCTTGCCTTGTTTGTTCAAGCAGGATTAATGCACCAAGAAGTCTTTCCCTCCAAAATTTTGCTCGGCCGTGCGGGCAGCGAGCGGCGTTCAGGTTGGATCCGTCGGGCCTTTTTTCACGGCGAGCCCGCTGCGGTTTTTGTGCTCGGTCACGCCGCGAGTTTGATTGTGCCAGCGCTCCCCATGTTCCCGTTGCGGGACGTTAACAACCGACACGGAACGTGAGAAATACACCGCACTTGTAGGTTCGCGTAAGGTTGCGGAGGTCCGAGATGTCAGATTATAATATATTATATTATAATAAATAATATATATAAAAAAAATGAGCTCATGATAAAACACACACAATAGTGTGCTTCTGTACATAAAAGCAATGAAAAATATTATAAAAATATTATAAATATTATGTATAAAAATATATAAATATAAGATATATATAAAAATATTGAGGAATTTTCTGGTTAACGCACGCACGCAGTTCCTCCACATTTTGACTCGGATCACAAGAATATTACGACGACCATCTGACGAGTAGCATAGATTTTAAACATAGAAGGGCCAAAACATCCCTCATGAAAATGAAATTGCACTAAAAAAGTAGCCACAAAAACAGCCTGATTGTCTTTGTATCTTACGTAAGGATTATAAAACAAACCCATGTGACTGTGTCAGATAATTACCTGTCTATGCTGAACAGAGAATCAGGGTTTCATTACTTTGCAAACTATAAATACAAAGATTAATGGCAACAACGCTCAAGTTTATTACAGAGCGAATTCAGAACCTGCGTTGACTTTGTGTTTCGAGGCCAACATTCTACCTTGACATGCGGCCACTAAATAATGTATACAGATGATGCCAGTGTTTAGCAGGTTGTTTGGACTGGCTGGTAAATATTTATTGGGGGTAGTGGCGTGAGCAGGCATGCTCATGTCTCTGGTTCGGGACCATTGAGGGGTGTGGGTAAGGTGGTGAAGTCATTGCCACCGTCCTGCGATGCTCACTCGTGACCCTTTTACCATTTAGGGGGCCCTGGCCTGATACCAGTGTTATTGACCCAGAGGCCATGTGTGGCATGTTTGGGGTCTGCGGAATATATCCCCGGCTTTAACTTATACAAGCCGGGCAATTATAGCCGCCAAAGGCCAAACAAT
Organism: Festucalex cinctus; assembly: GCF_051991245.1. NCBI lineage: Eukaryota > Metazoa > Chordata > Actinopteri > Syngnathiformes > Syngnathidae > Festucalex > Festucalex cinctus. The sequence goes on along the minus strand of NC_135416.1, from coordinate 4,959,498 downwards.
ACAATCCATCAGCGGTCTTTCTCGGGTAAACAGGAATGGGCGGCCCGTGTCGGGGTGTAAACTCGCCGTCCCGGAGAAGCTAGGGGTCAGTGGAGCTGTTTGATTGTCTAATTGGGGAGATAGCAAGAAAAGCAGACGTGCGCACGGGTGTGTTTGTGTGCACGTGTGTTCATCGCGGCCTCGCGGAGACACCTAATGAATGTGTGTTTGCGCTCGGGACCCCACACACCTCTGTTTATTTGAACACAGGGTAGTGTTCCTGAGCTGTTTTATCCCCCCCCTCTCCTCACCACCAACTCGTTCTCATTTTTGCCACTTAACGCATGCACCCACACTGCGCGATACAAACGCAACAATGACGCGTAAACAAACGTTATGTTTTAGTTCCATTGCGGCCGCAATCCCAAACAGTGTTTGCCAAAAAAGAAGCGACGGGCCTAACGGAGGATTGGCGGCCGGTTTAGCGTCGTTTAGCGGCGCTGCGACATGGTTCAGGTCATTGAACAGTGGCTAAGAGCCCAGCCGGACCACCGGGAAAGAGGCCCTTAACCCCCCCCATCGGCCCATCAATCACTCACATACACATAAGCAAAGACGGTAACAAGTAAACAAAGCCTCATCCCTCCAACTTGACGTTACTGTAGCTACGCTTGCTAGGATCGACTAATATAAAACATGTAGCAATTATTTTTTTTATTCGTTTTTCTTCTTCACTTTCTCCTATCCATAGATATCTATAAAAACAAGATGTCTTAAGGCGCAGAATCCAACGTCTGCACGGGGCGGCCATCTTGTCTGGTCTGGAACGTAGGCAAATGTCAGCCAAATGAATGGATTTATATCCATGTTACTGCAAGGTTCTGGATCACGGTTTTTGATTAGCATCTACACGGACAACTTCTTACCACTTCCACTTCTTACTTTTGACTGTCAATAAATGACATTATTTTCATGTCACTCAGCAAACTAATAAAGTAGTCGTTTTCCTCCTCGTTCCAAGAGCGTGGTTCTGTGCCGCGTCCAAGTTCTTACCACGTTTGTTTACCTCTGCTTGTGTATTTCCGGTGGGTTGCTGGCCTGACGCCGCGTAAAAATACTTTCTGTATTTAAAGACCCAAGATTCCTCGCAAACAGAGCATGTGCAGAACACAAATCGATGCTCCATTCAATCGAGGTTTTCCATATGACCCAATACTCGGGTTAGAAAAGAGGTGGTTTCAAAACCCGAATATTGTATATTATATTTGTGTTTGGGCTTTTAGACTGCATATGATTATGTTGGCGGCCATATTACAGCGCACGTATTGTTTTCATGGTGAAAAATAACCCTTCAGCACCACCGCACGTGCACGCGCGCACGCAGACGCAGCTTCTTTGATTCCTCCCAACACTTGCCAATTCTTCCCTGGTGGTGGTGTGATAGTGTTTGCTGAGAATCGTTCCTCCTGAGTCTTTCACTTGTCTCAAACGCTTCAATGTGAGAGGCCTTATTGCCCACCCAACGAGGTTATAGGGATTCGCTCTCTTTCTCTCCCCCCCTAAGTGGGTGGTCCTGCGGGGTATGGCTGAGGCACAGGTGGAGCATTGTAGGGGTGCTCACAAAAATACCCCCACCCCTCAACACCACCACACACTTTGTAACAAGCTGCCTCATCCTCGCACTGCCAGGAAAGGTGGACTCTAGTTACAGAACGGTTCCGTCTCGAAAACACCGAACATGTTGACGTACACAAACGTGGCATCGTGTCCCCCCCTCGTCCTCACCCTCCCTTCATTTCCAGTTGCGCCTACTCCCCCTATTAAAAACACTCCCGCGTTCCGCTACAGTAAATAATTACAGTTCCGCTCCATGTGTGTTTTCTAAAGTTTACACGGAAGGTTCAGTGCACCCTATCAGTTGTTTGGAGCCCTGCGAAACCGCCGGTTCGATGTGCACATGTGTGCGGCACCAGGGAAGCTTAACTTGTTCATAATAAACAGCAGCATAAAGAGGGACCTGTTTTCTTTTTAAACTTGTTTACTCCCAAAAACGTATAAATACGTTCTATTTTAAATATTACCATGCTCCCAAAGATGTTATTATACGTTTTGGCTTTGATGCAACCTCTGAACTGAAGAGAATGCTTGAAGCAATGGTAGTTATTACAAAAAACGGCCAGCAGATGGCAGCGGAGTATAAGAGATCAAAAAGCTCTTTTCCCCACTATTTTAAACAGATTTGTGAATAATGATGAAACTTAGCCATGTTCTAATGCTAATTGATGCAAAATGGAAACAGCTTTTATTTTTATTTTTTATTTTTATTTTTTATTTTTTTTAAATATATCAGTGGTCAGTGCAACATCCAAGTGCAGCGCAGCCGGGTCAGTGAGTTGTGAAATCAAAAATACCCACTAACTATGGCCAGCATATGGTAGTGGTAGCTGCTCGGGCCCTAACTAGAGCTGCGAATTACAATGAAACATGACGCAATCTGATGAAATAGAACGTTTTCAAGGCTGACATGAATCATCAAAGCCTTTGTAACATTAAACCTAATTTGACGGAGCGTCACTAAACAAAAAATATTAGTATCAAAGTCACTGTTGTGGGTAAATTGTAACTTTTCTTTTCAATTTTCGCTCAATGTCACTCAAATGACCTATTTTCAAATGGTGATTACTAAAGAACGGAATAAGGTAGAAACATATCTTTTTTTCTAATGAAAAAAATGGAACGCGATCTTTCATGTGGTACCCATGTTGTTGATGTAGCAAAAGAACACAATATTCTGTTTGCTTCGAAAAAATGAGTTAAAATGCTCGAAATCCACTGGCATTGGGGGTTGTTTTTTTTAAATAACGTGTGGCAGTAAAAGAGTTAATTATGGCAATTAAGCAAATTATGCACAAGATTTGCACACGCTATGAATGTTAAGATTACGTTAAAATTTGCTAAAAATGAATATGCATTATTATTGTCTAAATATTTTGCATAGTGTTTATCAATCCATCCATTTTCTTAACCGCTTGCTCCTCACAAGTGTCGCGAGGGGGGGGTTGGTTGGAGCCTATCCCAGCTGGCTTCGGGCAGTAGGAGGGTTTATTTTTGAATAAATGAAACATTCAAATAAATGTTTGTTGGGCTTATTACTTTAATTAAAATTGATTAAAATTGTAATCGTCCGGAATGACAACATTTTTTGACCATGTCGCTCAGCCATACCCTGATATATGGTAACCGTCCAAAGCTACCAAATCCCTTATTTTGGGGTATACAGTACATACTTAGCAGAGATTTTTCGCATCACGAATGCTTTCTATCAAAAGGGCAAATAAGTGTTGCATTCTGTCACTGCAGTTTTGCACGATCTCTGTGTATAAGGCACAGGCAAATTTTTGCTTGATCAAGTAATTGTGTAAGGTTTCTGTGCAAAAGAGGCGAATATTCAACTTTCATGGTGCGTTGTCTGGACTTCCTCTGTCAACCAAATGCTGGTGGGTGCGACGGGGGGTGAGCGACTCTGAGAAATACGATAGTCTCACCGTTAACGGAGGTGGCGGAGTATATCGCGCCCCCTGGGCGGCCACACATTTGCGTGTGAACTTTGCCCCTCCGTCTCCCTGCCCCCGTGACCACACCGGTGGTGCTAGAGGCTGCCATTACCTGGAGATCGTATCAGTCGCTGGTTTGGGGGAGATTCCGAGGCCCCTGAGCGCTCTGTGAAATGTTCATGTGGAACAAAAGCTGATTGGATCGGCTCTTGAAAAAAAATAAATAAATAAAAAAATAAAAATCGCCTTTAAGGTTCCAGAATGTCTTAAAAGCGGCGTTCATTAGGAGTGCCGGCTACACTTTGATGACAGCAGCAAATTGGCCAAGGAATGGCATTTCGCGCTTATCTAAGAAAGGCCCTTGCCTTTGTTGAGCATTTGGCTTTATCTACGCCATCATTGCACGCTGTAAAACTGTCGCTCAGGGGACGCTCGACTTTCCCGAGCGGCCAATGGAGGCATCTGGCCCTTGCTAAGATCTGAGCGGGAAGTCATGCCAGACATCAGAGTGATGTTGATAATAAGTCGACGGGAGTTTGGACATTCCTTTTGGTGCGACCCGTCATTTATATGAGATGGAAACATTTTTGATACGTAGCTCAGTGTATTCAGGTGTCTTCAAACTTCTAACTAATCAGTCAGTTGGCCTATTTAAAAGGAGACATGGTTGTTTGTTTGTTTTAAATAATTCTGTTGATCAGTAAAGTAAAAGTTTTACTGGGCGGCACGTGGGTGATTGGTTAGCACGTCCGACTCCCAATACTGAGGACTCGGGTTCGAGTCCAGGCTCCAGCCTTCCTGGGTGGAGTTTGCATGTTCTCCCCGTGCCTACATTGGTCCTCTCCGGGTACTCTGGTCTCCTCCCACATTTCCAAAGACATGCATGGCAGGTTAATTGGGCGCTCCGAATTGTCCATACGTGTGCTTGTGTGTGTGTGGATGGTTGTTCATCTCTGTGTGCCCTGCGATTGGCTGGCAACCAGTTCAGGGTGTACCCCGCCTACTGCCCAAAGCCAGCTGAGATAGGCTCCAGCACCCCCCCGCGACCCTTGTGAGGAATAAGTGGTCAAGAAAATGGATGGATGAAGAAAACATTCACAAAAACTCAAACACTGTTGCAATTTGATGATATTCATAGTAGCCTGTAGGTCAAAATGTTTCGATTTTTGTACCTTTCGGGGGCATGCAGTGTATCCACAGTCCTTGTCCTTGTGTACACTCGACTCTTTGGACTGAAGAACCGGATGTACCTTTTTTTTTTTGGCTGAAGAATGTACAGTTAGCTCTAGCAATCCCGTCATTAGCCCGATGAGTGTAGATCTTGAGGGACACGAATGCAGCTGACAGTGTGGCTAATTTGGAATCCAGGTGCAGTCGTCTACGGCACAAATGTAAACTGAGCATTATTATTGTACATGAGGGCTTCCAGACTAAAGGTCAGAGTCAAAATGGGGATTTTGTTTTCCGGGGTTGTCTGGTGCAAAGGGGAGACCGTGTAGTGCATAGGCTAATGTTACAATGACACACCTGATTGGCCAATGAGAAACTGGCAGTTGTTCATTGCACTCTTATGGTATCATGTCTGCAAGCAAAACTAGATTTGTCTATAAAATTGTTGTAAGTACACCAATGCAGATGAGCTAATACTCCTTCCACACTCTCTGACAATGAGAGCGCCACTGCCACCTACTGTAGTGGATGTGCAATTACACTTTTAAATAATGTTCTCCCCTGGGATCGATTCGAATCCCCCCCTCGAGCCCCTTTTGAGAAGCACTGGACTAAACATAAAACAAAGAGAATCACACATTGTGTATTATCCTCCGCTAGCTTCATGCTAACATGCAATGGTGAAAGACTATTGGCACACAGGCTAATAATGAACATACTCTTCCGTCTTTTCCAATAGGAGACTGCGGTCAGGAAGAAAGCAGCATGGCAGGTAAGCGGAGCCGAGCATGACTACACGACAAACATCACGTATGCAGTAAAGCGCGGATAGCAATCGAGCAGGTGTGCCTAATGTTACGTCCGACGTGTGTCGAAACATTTATCCCGTTATTGCTCTCCAACGCCCGCAAACTACTTTAAAAACATGACTGACGTTTTTACTGTCGGTCTGCTCGAGTCATTTATTGCATTAATTGGTGTATCCAGCAAAACACACAGACACACACACACACACACCCCTACACACACATTCTCAGCCGGTCCTGGTTAAGTGTTCCCCAGACAGTGCGCAATCCTCAGACGGCAGCGTGCTTCCTCCCTGGCGTAAGTCGACGCTCGTCTGAGGGATCAGTCTGGCGAGCTCGGTCCAGACGGAGCGGGAAGCGCCCCCCGACGATGCTCAGGAAACTGATGTTACTAGCAAATGTTTGCTTTATTTTACATCAGCTGCTTGTTTGTGTGTGTGTTGTTGTTTTTTGTACCTCCCCGCAAGCGTTACCTCCTGACCGTCTCCACCTGTACAGTATTTTCAAATATATTCCATTTCTACGGCGGTGGGTACCAAACACTTGAAAAGACCCCAAGGAAAAAGAATGACAATTATTATGTTATATTTTAGGCAGCACGGGGAGTTAGTGGTTGCCCTGTGTGCTTTGCAGTTTTCACGTTCTGGGTTAGAATCTTATTATTACTTTGGCATAATCAAAAATTCCACAACCATGCATGTTAGGTTCACTGAAGACGAAAATGTTTATAAATGTATCATGAGTGTGATTGGTTGTTTACTCACCCTACGACATGTCTGGTTGACCAGTCCAGGGTGTTAATTGAACACTTAATTGTCCAGCAGTGTGTATGTATCCTTGTTCTCTCACCAGAAATAGACGACTTTGCTTCTGCCTCTTGTTGCTTTTTGGGCTTCTTTTCCGCTTTAATAGGTAAAATTCATTCTCTACTAGGGATGTAACGATACCGGCAATATCGTGATATTAAAACTGCCACAATATCGCCGTCGTCATGTTATTTAAGAGCTACACATCTGTTAAAAAAGTCAGATTGATTTCCATTTTTGCAGTTATAGCACCCTCTGGTGGCTAGTTGTGTTGTTTTTTTTCTGGTGCAGTTTAATTTTTATTAGGTATGTTTTGGCCCTTCTATGTTTAAAATACACTAAATGTCGGATGAAGGGGATTGTAAAATGTTTTGAAGCGAGCCAATACGTGGAGGAACTCAATGTGGGCTTGCATTAGTGAGTAAGTGCCTCAATATTAAGTGTTATTAGAGATTGGAGGTAGTTTATGTGTTGCTGTTATGTACAAAAGCACAAAATTGAGTTTTTTTTTAGTTTTTTTTTAGTATGAGCTCATTTTTTTTTTTACAATATTGTGACCTTTTTTAAATATCACCAACCTCCCCACAATATTGTGATAACTAGCAAGCTTCATATCGTGATAATACCGTATCGTGATATTTGGATATCGTTACATCCCTATTCTCTACTGGGTTGAAGTCTGGAGATTGTCTTGCATTCAGTCTGTGGTTAGGGTTTCAATGTTGGACTGCTTCAATACTTTTGAAGCAGTGTTAAGAGACGGCACAATGAGAGGCGGAAAGTCCAATTTGGAATCCTGTATGAAATATTTTTTTTAAATATTCTCAAATTTGTATAAAACAGCAACGGTATATAAATCTCGCTATACAGTATTTCATAACCGGCTCGGACGCAAACTCCCGAATATTTCCATTTATCTTCCTTCTGCCTCTCGCTGCATTTGTGGGAGTCGTCACATAGTTCACAGGAACTGATAATCTATTGGGTTTAAATCTGGAGATTAATAACTCAGTCGATGACAAAAATAAGGAAATGTGCCGCACTGTTCCAATACTTATGAAGAGTAGGGGTGTTAAAAAAAATCGATTCGGCAATATATCGCGATATTATATCACGCAATTCTCGAATCGATTCAATAGGCAGCTGAATCGATTTTTAAACTTCCATTTTTAATGGAAAAATAGTCAACAAAACGTCTTACTTCGGGTTAGGGTTCACACCTTAAGCATGGAAGAATGTTATATGAATGGAACATTAAGCCTTAATAATTTATTTCAATGCTGTTCAAACATGAAACAGCTTACAAGCCTTATAAAACTGAAGTTTCAGATAAATAAATAATACATTTTCATACAAATCTTACACTCTACAAGTTTACTGATTAGTATTTTCTAAATTTGAATGAAAACAATCGACTTGTAAATTCGTATCGGGATTAATTGGTATCGAATCGAATCGTGACCTGTGAATCGTGATACGAATCGAATCGTCAGGTACTAGGCAATTACACCCGTAATGAAGAGTAATATATTTCTGAGTGATACATCACTGATGAGTTGAGCACCATTTCACACTTTTATCTTCTGTTAGTTTTCTGGATCTGGTAGGGCACTGCCCCTAATCCTTAAAAAAAAAAAAACTCTCTGCAGCTCACAGTCAATCCCCATGACACAATCTCCCGTATATTCTCCCCTCTTCTGCTTTTCTTTTTAGGACGCTGTCGGGCAACTTATAACAAGGGTCCGGGGCGGGGGCCGAGCGTGTGTGTGAGCGGCCCGCCGTCGTCTTCTTCTTCTTCTTCTTCTTCTTCTTGTGTGGTCCGCCCGGCGAACTTTATGATTTATTCAGCTAAAGGCAGAGGAGCACGACCCCCAGTGACCACAGAGAGAGAGCTGCACGTGGGTTTAATGATTTCACCACAAAAATGTCTGCTATGGCTGCGCCCCCCCCGCCAATGCTGGGGGAGGGGAGGGGGTGCATCACTACTACTTAGAAGCATTTTTCTTGTCCCCCCCACCAACCCTTTAAATTTTGCGTCCTTTGTCACGCATTCTTGCGTCCGCCCTGTCTTTCTCCATCTCCGCAGACACTGGGAGATTTCAGAGGCATTATTGAAACACCGAGGATGATGTAACCAAGCTTTTAGGAACAGGCAGAGGGGTTAGGAATAATAGAGGAGGGTGGGTGTGAGGAGGGGTGTGAAATAGTAGGGGTGGGGGGGGGGGGGCACTTTTGGCATATTTGTCTCCTGCTTGTGTCCAGTTTTTCTGGCTCAAGAAGAGCAACTGCCGCTGAGGGCTTGGATGGGTCCGCGGTGATGTCATGCACGGGGATTTGCAAGCATGCTTGACGAGGAGTCAAGATCGCAGCGTGGGCCTAATCACGTTGCGCAAGAGCGCGACCCCCCCCCCCCACCTGATCCTCCAGAACCACGTTCCCTCGTTTATGACTCCAATAGTGCTTTTTTAGCGCGTTGCTTGGACCCTTTGGTACAGTGAGCTGACATTACTCACACATAGTGATCAAGCCTTGACGTGAGTAGTGAAAAACTATGTAGTGTGGTACCCCTCCCCCGTAAATAGTTTTCAAGAGTTTTATGAGTGGGTCTCAAAAGTTTTCAGTCCAGGGACCCTTTACAATTAATTATAACGACTGTGTAGCCCGGTGGAAGAGTGGTTAGCACGTCCGCCTCCCAGTTCTGAGGACTCCGGTTCGAGTCCAGGCTCCGGCCTTCCTGGGTGGAGTTTGCATGTTCTCCCCGTGCCCGCGTGGGTCTTCTCCGGGTACTCTGGTCTCCTCCCACATTCCAAAGACATGCATGGCAGGTTAATTGGGCGCTCCGAATTGTCCCTAAGTGTGCTTGTGAGTGTGGATGATTGTTCGTCTCTGTGTGCCCTGCGATTGGCTGGCAACCAGTCCAGGGTGTCCCCCGCCTACTGCCCAGAGCGCTCCAGCACCCTCTGCAACCCTTGTGAGGAATAAATGGTCAAGAAAATGGATGGATGGATACTGTGCAGCCTGGAATTCCACCAGGATTAAAACCCTAGCCCTCCTTATCACACAAATACCTCATGTCTCTACCTGAAAACTAAACGAGATCGACATGGAGAAGATGAGATAATATCTAATCAAAACCTAAATCAACAAAAACCCAGATCATGACAGAACCTGGATCCCTTGAGTGTAGGGAAGAGATTTGCTCACCATTACCTCTACTGTGAAATGTTTCACTCAATTTTTGTATCCAACCTAATTCTACATCTTCTGGGCCATTCAATCTTTGCCACTTTAATAAGACCACCCAGTTGACTCTGAACCGTGTGACTGGGAACTACCACAGCAGACTTTTAACAAGAGAAATGGTGGAACACAGTCAATAACAGGGAACAATATCGACACTCTGGACAATTTAGAGTCTCCAATGGACTTGTGATGTGAGGGACCCATGTGTTCCAACGAAGATTCAAACCCAAATCTAATGACTGTGAGACAGATGTGCGTTCCCTTCACTGTAACTACGATACACCAGAGGTGGCAAACACGGGTTCAGAGAGTAATAACCCTGTCACATGTTGGCTTTAGCCACAGGTGCTTCTACTCAACCGGCAGGTAAACAAGACCGAGGCCAAAAAACAGGGTTTTCACTTTCTGGATCTGGATTTACCACCTCTGGGATGCCACTTCGGACTGGTCACCAATCAATCACAGTGAGATACTGTAAAGACAAAAACACTTTCACACCTATGAACCATGAACGAATGAACCTAACATGCTTCCTTTGGGATTTGAAGTGGGAAGCCAGAGTACCAAAAGAACAAGAATCCAAAGTGCCCTTCAGAAACCCAGATCTCCTGATTGATCACCACTAATCAACTGTGCTTCACCACAATTTGATTCAAACCAAACTGTACTAACGTTTCAGCTGTTGGAACAACTTTTTCAAGGAGCCACCTGGTAGAACCTCCAAGCCAGAGGCTTAAGGGACAATGTCTGGTATGAAAACCCCCCGCACCACCCCGCCTTGTACGGCGGACTCAAACTCATATCTTCTGTTTGATCCCAGACAATCCCACCCACCCCCTTGCAACTACACCCACCCATCGCCCACCCTTGCCAAAACATACATGTGTTTTATTTCAGCTTTACCCACCGCGTCTTCCCGGTAGCATCCCACATATAAATCAGAATGCAAAGAAAACACACGGGCCGGCAGATGAATCGACGCTCGAGGCAGTGGGGTAGAGGCAGGGGGGTGGGGGGTGCAAGAGGGCCCTGTTACGGCTGCAGTCGAGCTCCCGATTTGGCCCCCGCCCAGATGACGCGAGCTCAGAGGTGGAGGCTGTGAAAGCGAAGAAAAGCGGGACGATCCTATTTTTTTCCAGGATTAATTGGAAAATTGTGAGCGACGGCTCTTCGAGTTCTGATGTGTCCTCTCCCCCCCCCCCCCCCCCCCCCCCCCCCCCGCCCCCCCGACCCACCATCCGCCCGAGCGTACGTCATGGGATTGGGTCATTCCCGTGAGGTCCAAGTGTGACCTATCCTGGCCCGTTTTTGTTTTGCGTCGACTTCCAGCCGCCGTGGTGGCGAAAGCGTCTCTCGCTAATTACCCGTGAGTCACCGCCACCGCCGCAGAGAGACACAGGGGCGGATATTTTACATCGCAATCTGATCCCCGGACCTCCTCTCGAGATGAAACAGCCGCTTTTGCTTTACCTCTGGTGATTGCTTGCATTATTTTTGAGGGTGTCTCTGTAGGTCCCCCTGGCGAGTTACGACAAACGCTACTACGCTCTCGTTGGCGTTGTTTTAGCGCAGGCCTCCAAAGTCGATCGGGTGTTTTCCTTTCCACGGATGGTTTGACCGTCCGGTGTTTGAACAGCTGTAATGAGAAGAACTTCGATAATGACTCGACCGTGTACACGGCCGGATTGGCCTGGAAAGGAGAAATGGTTTAGACGGTAACCTGAGCGCAGTCACTGCTAAAGTCCCTCACTGTGGTTAGCGTGATGTTTTGCCGCTTGATTGAAACTTGATTTCTTTTCACGTCACTCGTGTCTAAAGTAAAATGGCAGGTATTTAGACTCGCATGTGTCCGTAAGCGTGCCCTGCAATTAAATGGCGACCAGTCCTGGCAGTGTTGCACCTGCACCAAGGCCACATATATATACATATAGATGGATGGACAGATGGACAGATGGACAGATAGATAGATAGATAGATAGATAGATAGATAGATAGATAGATAGATAGATAGATAGATAGATAGATAGATAGATAGATAGATAGATAGGCAGGCAGGCCAAAACATGCCTTGTGAAAATTAAACGGTGCTAAAAAACTAGCCACCAGAGGGTGCTAAAACTGCACAAATGGAAATCAACCTGACTTTTTGAACAGATGTGCTGCTTCTAATATCATGACATGACGATGACGATATTTTGTGGCAGTTCTAATATCGCAATATCACGATATTGCTGGTATCGTTACATCCCATATATATATATATATATATATATATATATATATATATATATATATATATATATATATATATATATATATATATATATATATAAAGTAGAATAAACACGAATCACTTATTGTACTTTTCCTCAAAAAACATTTCATAGTCTAACATGAATGATAAAAAATAAAAAAAGACAAATCAAAAATAATTAAAATATATAATTTGGATTTTAAAGAACCATTAAATTCAACAAATAACTAAAAATAATAACAACATCATAGTGGGTTGAAATGAAAAAAAGTATACAAATAATGACAAAAATATTTAACTAAAATATGTTGAAAATAACATAAATGTTATTATATTTATAATATTTTCAAAAATAGATTTTAGAATAAATACCTATCAACCCTGTCAAAATGGTGGACAGCAGCTTGAACCATCAAACAAGAAACACGTAATCTCCTTGGCAGGGTTAACAAACGTCTATTTATTCACACACGAGGAAGGAAGAAAACTCGAGTGAAATCCCACTTTACGCGCCGCGACATAATGACTGGATAGTACGTCCCCAATTTCACCCTTGATTTAAACACTCATTCATCGGCTGTGGAATTAGCATCGTAGGTGGCGAAGAGGCGTGAGGCCCGACTGCCCGGACATTTTCATTCAAGCTATAATTACAAGAGATGACTTTCTTTGTGGCTTTGACAAAATGAATACTTCCTTTCTGGGTGATAATCACAAGGGAGAGAGGCCTGATGTTTAAATGCAACGAGCATCCATTTACAGTCATACCTTGACTTAAGAGTGCCCCAACTTAAAAGTCTTTGAGTCAAGAGCCATCGCTCAGGGGTTTGTTTCGTATTGGGGATTATGAAAGAGAAGCGAGCTGTTTGAGAGAAGTTTTTTCAAAACAATTTTTTTTTTAGATTCCGGCATGCTAAAAATTGGAATTGACCCACAAACAAACATCAATAAACGCACGTGCTAACGCATAACGAGAGATGTTCGATACCACTTTTTTTCAGACAGATACCGATACCCAGACCCTCAGTACTCACTGATACCAACTGCCAATACCAGTAGTACATTTTGATAATTAAAAAAAAAAAAATCACTAAAAGATATTTTTAAACAAATATATTTCCTTTAATATTGACAAAAAAAAAACAGCACGGTCACTCTTCAATAGTCTTATGGATAAGAACAAATATTTCTAAACCGGTGAAGTTTTGGTGAAAAACACAGATATGCTTGTGGGTTCATTGTTGTCAAAACAGGAAGTGATCCTCATGATTTGCCATGCTGTTAAACTGCTGCAGGCTAGCGCCAGCTACTGGCGAGGAGGACTCACTCAACAATCGGTCGCTTGTATTCGTCGGGGTTACGAGTATTCGAGTACTTGAAAAATGGCTGGTATCGCCCCCCCCCCCACCCCCATTTTAAATTATGCAAGTAATCAACTGATTAGAAAAAGAGGAGGATGAGCGTGTACAGTGTATCAAAAAATGTTGACGACGTCCTCATAACGTGAAATGTCGAAAAATATTAACACATACTGTAACAGGTGCACTTTAAATTTGGTGGACAAAAAGCCTTTTAATTAAGCGATTAATCATGATTAATCAAAATTCTACAATGTGATTCATCTGATTTAAAAAAAATTAATCGTTTCACAGCTCTTATTATTACGCAACCTATAAAAACCCATTTTATAACACCATATTTATTTTTTATTTTTTTCAAGTATCTCCTTTGGCCACCACCACCGCGCCGCATGCAGCCACAAAAAGAGCTCCTGTACTCCACGTCGGCGATGACAACACACCCAAAAAGACCGCACGATGCGTGTAGCAGCTATTTACACCAGGGTGGCTCACAATATTTTTACTCTCCCCCTCCAAAAAAAGAAAAGAAAGAAAGTCATTAGCACACTGATCATCAAACCGTATTTATTCCCACGTGGTCAACCGCACGTAAAGTGTTTGCAGAGCCAAAACAAAACGCTAAACGCTTCCAGATATTTTCAGGGTGCCTTTAAAAAGAAAAAGAAAAATGAGTGCAAATTATGGCAAGCTGACATAAAGACATGCAGTGTGTCCATAATTGTGCTTTAAATATGGTGGACCCTTGTTTTCTGAATTGTTACGTACATACAAACGCACTGAACAATCTATTTTAAACAGTTTTTGACTAAAAGAAAAACTACATTAAAATAAATCACCACTCAAAATAATAAAAAACAATATATGAATTCCATGAGAATTAATTACCAATTGAAATCCTTTTGCAAAGAGTTTATGCTAAGCATGCAAATGTGAAATCATCACCAAATGGTCCACCTGTTCCAGGTGTTCCTAATGTTGTGACCTGGCCAGCGTGTGCATCCTTCCTTCCGTAAATGCCAAAACACGTCAAAATTTATTTTATTTTTTTTTGGGGGGGGGGGGGGGTGTCAAACAGTTTCCTTTGTTGTGTTGAAGTGTGAAGAGGCCTGGCCAGTCGTGTGGAACGCGAGACATTGGAGAAGCGTTGCCGCCACACCTCCTGACTTCCACTCGCGGACACGGGTCAGCGGAGGGTGTGTGCAAAGCCAGGTGGTCCCGGGCAGGTAACCTGAACCTTCAAAAGGTTTGCACCTGCAGCTGTGTACCCTCAGGAACATGAGCTCGTTTGCTGTGCACAGTGTTCTTCGTCATGCAGGCCATTAGCATCGGGGTAGTCAGTAATCACTGATGTGATTTTCGGTGTGGTGCCATTAGTGGCATGCAGGCTCCCTCTAGTGGTACGCGGAAGAAAAAAATCTGCTCAAGTAGAGTTCAGTTGTATTTAACTGTTCAGATTCAGATCAATATTTGCGTTTGATCTTTCAGCTGTTTTTGTGTACAATTGTCCTTGAAGTAAAATGTTTGAGAGCCACTTATGTAGTTTAATTACAAACTCACACTCACAATATTCACATTCACTATTCGTATTGACATTAGGCACCAAATGACCGACTCAACTCAAATGGTTGACTCTGTAGCTAAGTCTGAAAAAAACACATCATAGTCCATCAAATGAAAAATTTCATCAAAATGGTAAATATGTTTACAAAGTCTATTCACTTAACCCATTCGCTTATCTTGCGCTTTGACATAGCTTATCAACACATGGTATGGTTAATCTTTTTAACTTTGAAATAACTTACTTTAACCACCAGGATCCCACGCCGTACCCTGGCCAAAAGCCGAACAAAGGAATGTTTTCTCTTTGGCTCAGTTTTAAATCCATCTACCTTGCTACTTAGAATCATCCTAGCTAGCATTAAGCTAGGTCATCTCTCATGTCCGGCATCCAAGTTTGAAAACTCCCTTTTGTTTGTTGCTAGCTGGCCAACAATGACGCGTGAGCCAGCCAAATAATCTAATAACTACTGCCGGGTGACCACTCTGTGAGGATTCATGATAAATCTTAATTTAAAACCAACACGAATATCACATTTTAGCATAGCCACATGGATCAAACAGTTACTTCCTGGTCACATTGCAAGTTGGTCACTTGTTACTAGGCAGAATTCATAGGGCACAATTATTTATGCCTCAACCCCAGTAAAGAAAAAAAAAAACTGTATAAAGACAAACTCATATTGCTGTTTTACGACGGCATATTAGGGCCACGTATATAGTAAATATTATTTTAGAAGGTGGGGGCAATATTCCGGGAAACAACTCATAAGTTTGCGACTTTATAAAGTGGCAAATTTGTGAGAGAAAAACTCTTAAACTTGCGGGAAATACACGTAGTGTACTACTCGGATGTTTGTACCAATACTTTTCGGTTGGGTTTTTAAATAAGGATAAACACACAAGGACATACACACCCTGAGGATTAAACTTTTAAGTTAATTTATTAAAATGTATATTTACTTTTATATTTATGTGTTCAGAATTATTATTTACACATTCATACATTATTATTATTTTTTTTTTATTTTTTTATACAAGTAGCTAAGTTGATGTGTCGAATCTGCTGCTCTCCGTCATTCACTTGCATTTACCTAAAGTATGCTAGCTTCTGATTGGTTAGTGTTAGTCAGCTGATAGGGGACCAGGAAGTGTTGTCGCTCTAGTTGCCAAGTATGACGAGTAAACTTAAAATTAAGAATAAATCTGTCTCCATTCTGCCTTTCACTTTGTCACATTAACCACCAATGAATCGTCACATTAAACTATAGCTACACTAGGTATATTTATCGTAAGTTTCTGATTTTTTTTTTCTCCTAAATTTGCCACTTTATAAAGGCGCAAATTTGCGAGCTTTTTTCTCCCAAATTTGCGACTTTCTAAAGGTGTTTTTCTCAGAATTTTACCCCACGCCTCAAAAAAATATATATTTATACATGGCCCTAATACGCTATCGTACTGTTTACTTGTGACAAAAGACTCCACTGCTCCACAGAGCACATAAAGGGCTGGTAGAGCCAATAAATGAAATTACTCCGGAAATTAAATTTTAGCGACCTCATAGAAAAAACAAACATAGCTGAGATACTTTGTCACATCAAAAATTGTTCCGTTGTTGCTGGGCAGAATTCTCAGGGCACAACTAAAACTGTCCCGATTCAGTGACCAACAAAGGTGATATTTGCTTATTTTATTTTATTTTTTTATGTTCACATTGCAATTGAGCCACTGAGGACTGGAGTGGGGTGAGATAATGTTCATAATTTTGCTTCAGAGTGATTTAGTGTTAATTTTGGGCTGCAATAAAATCTGGTGGATTTATAGCTTGCTGATTTATATGGCAATAATTAGTTCTTCTGGGTACTTGCTTTTGCAGAAATTGTGGTTGTTCTCATGCCGTTCTGCCAAATATAGTGATTCTGATGCGAGAGAATGACACGTTTACCATCTTCTTCATTTTTGCAGGTTGGATCGCGTTTAGTATCATTTAGGTTGCCTGAAAGAAAACATACAGTGATATTGACAACAACAACAAAAAAAAAAGATTTGATAGATATAGATTTAATAGATCAACCAAAGCTTAGATTCCCCCCAGCAATCCCCCCATGGTAAAAAAAAAAAAAAAAAAAAAAAAAGGAGGGTCACTTGTTGCTAAGCAGAATTCATTAGGCAAATCTCATTTAAGAAAAGTCACACTAACAACAACAACAACAACAAAAACAATAGTTTTCTTTTCTTGTACTGTATGGATCTCACAAGCTTTTTCGTTCCATTTAACGGATCTGGTGCGGGGGCAGTATCTCATTTGCCCCAAATGCAAAATAACCAAGTTGGGCTTCAGACAACTCAGTTTTGTTTTTTGTTTTTTTTGCTATAGACTACAGCATCATTTTTAGCATTGTATCAAGACTGTGGTCCAAAGGGTGAGTTGGGTGGCTTGGTAGTCACCGTGTGTAATAGTAGCTTGTCATTTTTCATCAACATTCCCCACCATGCATGAGCCAGAGCCCACCGCACCCAAATGCATCACTTGGTGTCCACAGAAGATGATGACAGTCAAAACGTATGAGCTGAGGACTCCACGGGAGTCCTCACATGGAAGCCCACGCTCAAAACTTACCCCCCCCCCCCACACACACACACACACTTCTTCAGGGCCCACTCAAATGAGATCTAATCAAAGGCAGCTTGGCATTGTGGGTGGAAAGTAGCCACAAACCTCATCTTCAAATGACTTGAGGTTACTTGTGAGGGACGCCCACCCTTGTCGTGCTGACCAGGGAACGGTACCGGGCGGTCCCTTTGGATCAGGGGATGGGGACCACACAACAATCATTGATTTCCAACAAGGCGGCTGACCGCAATGTTTTGGCAACCACGGGTTTATTTACGTGTTTGCTTCTGGCGGACTTCCTGGTTTGTTTGTGTGCATGAGTGGGCTAAAAAAAGGATTTTTTGGGGCATAGAGAAGTCCCCTTGATTATTGCGAGAGTTATGTTCCAGATCAACGCTACGAAGAAGCGACCAAGTATATTTTTTTATATATTTTTAAAGCTTTATGCAAATACCGTATTACCAAAATATATGCATTCATGTTCTTCACTGTAGTATGATATATATATATATATATATATATATATATATATATATATATATATATATATATATATATATATATATATATATATATATATATATATATATATATATATATATTATTTTTTTTTGCCACAAAATATCGTCGTCGTCATGTCACGATATTAAAAGCAGCACATCTGTTCAAAAAGTCAGGTTGATTTCCATTTGTGCAGTTTTAGCACCCTCTGGTGGCTAGTTTTTTAGCACCGTTAATTTTCACAAGGCATATTTTGGCCCTTTTATGTTTAAAATCCGCGCTAATGGTCAGATGAAAAACGAAATATGCCTGTGAGGCGAGTCAATATGTGGAGGAACTCAATTTGCAAATTTGCATAATTTTGTCTCAAAATTATGTATTATTAGAGATTGTAGGTTGTTTATATGCAGTGCTGTAATGTACAAAAGCACAATATTGTCTTTTTTTTCAGTATGAGCTCAGTTTTTTTTTTTATTTTTTTTTTTTTTACAATATTGTGACCTTTTTTCATACCGTTAACCTCCCCACAATAATTAAAAATATAAAATAAAAATAAAAGTGATAATTATTGTATCGTGACCTTCATATTGAGATATTGGATAGTGAGGTTTGGATATCATTACATCCCTAATATATATATATATATATATATATATATATATATATATATATATATATATATATATATATATATATATGTATATATGCTGAAGTTTTATATCCATGCGCTTGATCCACTGACCCACCGCTCTACGTCACATAGCATAAACAGGCTGCGGTTTATCGGAAAAATGCTCGGCGTGTGTGTGGCGTGCTGCGCCGCATGTGTGCGCGCGTACGCATGAGTGAGTCAGCTGATCCGACATCTTAGACCAAGTGTGTCAAACACACCGAGTGTGATCACCAGCAGACTGTTTTCATTTGTCAGCCGGGGTGGAAAATCTTAGACAGCTTAGGTGACAACATGCGATGCAGCTGACGACGGCATGAAAAATCCACTTGCCCCTTTTGTCTTCTTAGTGTGGGAGCCAGATGGGCGACAGGAAAAAAAAAAAAAGTGTGTCGACACATCAATTACGTGTCAATGATGGGTGGACGTTCACTTGTCTCACCTAAAATTAGCTGGGGTATATAGAAGTTGGTTGGATGGATGGATGGATGGATGGATGGATGGATGGATGGATGGATGGATGGATGGATGGATGGATGGATGGATGGATGGATGGATGGGAAGAATTGCAATTGTCATTGGAATTATCTGATCCACATAATCTGCTCTTTTTTCACTTTGGCCAGAGATATAGAATCAGTAAGGTTCAGAATCATCGAGAGCAGGGGTGTCCAAACTACGGCCCGGGGGCCATTTGCGGCCCATCGTCCATTTTTCAGTGGCCTGCGACATATGCTAAAAATGGCATTTGACTCAGTTCAAATAAAATAAAAACAAAAAGGTTTGGAGATGGTCAAAGTAAGAAGGGAGGGTATCAAAAAACAGGTGCCATTAAAGGTTATTTTAGTTAACTAAAACTAATGCAAAAACTAAAAATACAATTCAAAAAACAATATTGTTACCAAAATAAAATAAAAACGAAGTTGCTTTTTAAAAAAAAAAACTAACAAACTACATTTTATGTTTACAAAACTATCTAAAACTAACTATAATTATAGCAAACATGTCCTTCGTTTTAGTCTTTGGTAATTAATTTAATGCATGAGCCTTTGGGGATGATTTTAAATGTGATTTTTAGCAGATTTATTTTGATATAAACCGGAATCATGGTGTTTTTTAAATATTGTGCACAATACTACACATTGAAAAAATAAAATACAAATCAAACTAATACTGAAAGTAACTAAACTAAAACTAAGAAAAAATAAACAAAAAAAACATTTATTAAAGAACGAAAACTAATTTTAAAAAAACTAACCGAACCACCGTGAAAACTAATTAAAACTAACTAAATTTTAAAAAAAACTAAAACCAAAACAAAATAAAAACTCAAATGAAAAAAACCCCAAAACTATAATAACCCTACTGCCATATTACAAATAAATTGGTTCATATACTGTAGCATTTTTTCTAAATATGCAAAAGCACAAATAAATTATTTGTACAATTTTCAGGACTAAACACAATTTCTCTTCACAACATTTGTGGCCCTTGCATCCTTCTGATTTTCTCTACGTGGCCCTCAAATGAAAAAGTTTGGACACCCCTGATCTCGACTATTTTCACGTCTTGAATTTTTGTGTGCAAAAAAAAATGCATGGAGTCAAATCTGCCTCCAATTGTTGCCAGCAGTTTGGATGCTCACAAAGAAACAAACGCACATTGTAAATGGTCTCACTTCCTGACAACAGCATGCCCCTTTTCTCACCTCATAAAACTTGTTTATCTCATAAACAACCCCCCTCACGCAATAATAATCATTTTTTATGGAAACAATCTCAATCCCTTTGATCCCCCTTTCCGCGCAACAAGTGCCACGCTGAGGGCAAAGTGTCAGACGTTACACTGAAAAACCGCCAACAATTTACAGAGCGACGCCACTGGAGAGAGGGGGAGTGCATCGGCGGCAGAAACGAGAGGGAAAACGGGGGTGTCCAGCAATGCGTCACTGATCCCGGAACGCTTTCATCTCTCTCACCGATAAGTGCCATACCTAATCAGGTTAAAGCAGAGCATGCCGTGGAAAGGGGAGAGGAAATTCCGGCCAAAACGGTAACGTATCTGTTCCGCTCTCATGCGTCGCATTCCTCCGGCTAATTAGGAGTAAATATCTGACCCCGGAGAGAGAAAATGTCCACATTAGTCCAAAGTGAGGCAGTCGGTGTGGTCCATCTGTGCTGCCCACCAATCGTCGCCGCCCCTCCCCTCCCCTTCCTCACGCTAATTTGCCGCACAGATGACAAAAAATGCTGCACAGTTCTCATCAGGTTGTTCCATTTTTTTTTCCACCTCCGCCATTAAGCCTCATCATTGCTGACAGGTTGTGCTCATGCCGGATTATCCACCGCCACCGGAGACCGACGGGTCACGGCACCAATTTCAGCTACATCAGAAGGTTTTTTTTTTGGGTTTTTTTTAGCTCTGCTGACCCTCAGTCAGTGATATGATGGAGGGCATTTTGCATATTCTACAACTTTGTGTGGTGGCCTACAAGTCAGAAATGGCAAATCCAAGTTCAGAAAGTAAAAATCCTGCCCGTTATTACTTTCTGGACCTGGATTTTCAACCTGTGACAATAGTTCAGAGACATTCACCAAGTTAGCGTGGCTAGTGGGGCATTACTTCCTGCTCCAGGTTGAAAGTAGAGACTTCCAGTTCCTGGTTAGGAGGGGATTTCTTCGGTGTCAGAGCTTAACAGAGAGAGAGAGCGAGAGATTCTTGACTGAACTTCAAAAACCCTACCACGGTTTGGTTTTAGCTACAGGTGCTTCTACTCACCGGGCAAGTAAATGAGCTCCTCAAAAGTTTTTTTTTTCTGGACCTGGATTTGCCTCTTCTGACAATATTAACTCATTTACTCCCAATAACGTACAAATACGTTTTTTTTAAAATGTTCTAAGTGTCACAAAGACGTATTTAGACGTTTTTTTTGTTTTTTTGTTTTATGCTAGAGCATACAGAAGGCTTTGATGCAGCCTCTCAACTGCAAAGAACGGTTGCAGAAATGGTAGTTATTACACAAACGGCCAGCAGGTGGCAGCAGAGCAAAGGAGATTATCCAAGGCCATGTAGAAAAAAAAGCTCAGTTACTTACAATTTTAAATAGATTTGAAACTTAGCTCTCTTCTAATGCTAATTGCTGCAAAACGGAAACATATAGAAACATACTTTTTTTTCCTGATGAAAGAAGAGACTTTAATATTTCTTTTGATAGGTTCCGTGCTTTTATAGCAATAGAACACAATATTCTGTGGGCCTTGCAAAATCAGTCAAAATCCAATAAAACAGCCGGGAGCGAACGGGATTGCTTCTGTGAAAATGGCTGGGAGTGAATGAGTTAAGAGACATTCACCAAGGTGGTGTTCCTTGTGGGGGGCCATGACTGAGGAGATACCCTTGTTAGTGGTTTTTTCAGAGCTTAACATACACTGTACAGTAATCAGTTAATAGATTTTTGTGAACTATAGACAGCAGAGATGTGAAATTTAGGTTGAGAAAGTTAAAACCCTTTCACAGTTTGGCTTTAGCTGCAGGTGCTTCTACTCAACCGGCACGTAAACAAGCTCATTTACCTGCCAAGCTGTGACAGGGTTTTAACTTTCTGATTTCCCCCCCATCTCCGATTGACTGTAACTAGAGCTGCACTAACCGGTCAATCAGAAGACAGAAATATGTTGATTGAGGTATTTATCGGATAAAGAAATAGCCCCATTGCTACACCAGCCAGCAAAATCACTGAGCAGCGTTTTTAGCTTTACCAGGTACAAAAAGTTCAAGGTGTAAAGGTCAAGTGTCAATGGTACAAGAGCAGAAAATGTTATGATGTGACAAGACAAGACGTTTTTTTTTTTTTTTAAGAGTTTTCAAGCATCTGCTTCTTGAAAGACCTTCCACACACATCGGCCGTTGGACATTCAATTTAGAGCAGACATTCACGGTTCACTTTTACTGAGCCTCCAGCTTCAGTTGACGTTTACTTTCCTCACTTCATTGTTCTGGCGATATTTATGCTCCGTGACCTGTCACTTTGCGCGCCTGGCGCTTTTAATTGTATCGCCCACTCGCACGTTTTCTGAGAATGTGTAAAACGTCCTTTATTTGTATTACTGTGACAGGAGGCTTGAGTTGAATCCGAAGAAGCTGCTGTCAGAGTTCGTATAACAAAAACGGTAGTACAGCGAAGCTATTCGAACAAGCAGCAAAAACAATTACATGGCAGGTTAATTGGGCGCTCCGAATTGTCCCTAAGGTGTGCTTGTGAGTGTGGATGGTTGCTCGTCCCTGCGTGCCCTGCGATTGGCTGGCAACCAGTCCAGGGTGTACCCCGACCTCTGCCCAAAGCCGGCTGAGATAGGCTCCAGCACCCCCTGCGTCCTTGTGAGGAATAAGTGGTCGAGAAAATGGATGGATTATAGTAAGATCTCCCTTTACAGTGGTACTATTATTATTATTAGTAGTAGTAGTAGTAGTTAGGGGTGTGAATTGCCTAGTACCTGACGATTCGATTCGTATCACGATTCACAGGTCACGATTCGATTCGATACCGATTAATCCCGATACGAATTTATAAGTCGATTGTTGCGATTTTTTTTCATTCAAATTTAGAAAATACTAATCAGTAAGCTTGTAGAGTGTAAGATTTATATGAAAATGTATTATTTATTTATCTGAAATTTCAGTCTTATAGAGGTTGTAATCTGTTTCATGTTTGAACAGCATTAAAATAAAAATATTAAGGCTTAATGTTCCGTTCATATAACATTCTTCCATGCTCAAGGTGTGAATCCTAACCCGAAGTCAGACGTTTTGTTGAATATTTTTCCATTAAAAATGGAAGTTTAAAAATCGATTCACACACACACAAAAAAAAGAAAAAAAAAAAAGGCAATGATGATAAGACGTTGAATCGGTAAGACTACCGAATGAACAATTCTGAGCTCTTAAAAAAAAAAAAAAAAAAAGAAAAAGATTTATTTTTGATTGAATCGATTCGAGAATTGCACGATGTAGTATCGCGATATATCGCCGAATCGATTTTTTTAACACCCCTAGTAGTAGTAGTAGTAGTAGTAGTACTATTGGATGTAATGTAATATTGAAAATTCTGTAGGCGGCAATTTTTTATTTATTTTTTTTTTTGGGGGGGGGGGGGGGGGGGCGTGTCTGTGTGTGTGTCTGTGAGGAGGGGGACAGTCACAGACACATGCACACACATGAATGCATTTTTGTAAAAGCCTGTATTTGCTTTTGCTCACTAGTTACAGAAACAGGCCTACAGGTCTTTTTTTTTCTTTTTTTTTTTTAAAGTACACTGATTGACCTGATGAGGACCAAAGACTCCAATCAAGTAGACCAAGTGCGTGTGTGTTAGCAGCTGCATTGGCGACCACACGCATGCACTTTTGACGTCTCTTTATCATTTACACATTGGACCTTTGAAAGAAGTCCAGATATGAACAAGAGCAAAAAAAAAAAAAAGTCTCGACCTTCACTTCACCTTCAAGCAATCCACCCCCTCCCCCTCCCCACTCCTTTCAACCGCACATGAGAAGACCCACATCGATAGTGCGTATAAGTGTGTGTGCGGCGTCCATTTTGACTTACCAAATAAGGTCCCTTTGCCCTCGTAACGCGACAAACACTCACACGACTCTTCAGGTCGAGCTCTCACTGAAATTGAAAGAGTCGGCATTAAAGCACTTCCTGACGCTGGATGCTCTCAGCTTGTTTTTATGACATATGGTTAGTACACTGCAAAACATAACAACAAATAATAATAATAAAAGGATTTAAAACTTCTACTTGTACTGCATTTTACTCGCTCGACTTTTTGCGCCACCCAAAATTTGGTGTCTACCCTCATCATTCCACATGGATCATTCTTGCTTCTATGGTGATTGTCACACTTGTTAGGCGTGAGCGACATCATGCATGCATGTGTCAGTGCTTATGTTTTACAGTGATACCTCGGCTGACGAACGCTTTAGCTCACGAACGTTTCGCCTCACGAACATTAAATTCGCGAGAATTTAGTCTCTGCTGACGAACTAGTTTTCGGCGGACGAACCAAACCACGCGGTCGAACGGCACCACGGTGGCGGCCACGAGAAGCTGACGCACGCTCACGGCGTCCCAGTTCGTCACCCCCTTTCTTTTAGTGCGGACGCGGTTTGTGTTTGATAGACATTTTGAGTGTACTTTTGCTATTATGGGGCCGAAAAAGACCCCACCACAGGCTAGTGTTAAGCCTAATGCTTACCAGCGAGGGACGGCGATTCGGCGGCGCGTTTGCATTGTAGTCAATGGAGTTCGCGCCACTAAAAAAAGCGAAAGTGCCATCACGTACCTCAAAAAAGGAGAAAATCGTGCCACGGCTGTTTCGTCCCAGGAAAGAGGTGAAAGTAGTTGACGGTGCTCACTTGTTGACTCGCTAAAGTGCTCCACTTCCTTGTGGAAAATACCCCAGTCTCCACAAATATATGCATTTTTATTACATTTATTACTTAAAAATTTTGACGTGAACGTGTATGCTGCGTTCTGACTGGAATTCCACCAGTACAGGCTTTCCAAGCAAGGGGGCGGTCATTAATCGCTTTCTAAAATAAATGAGTGGCACCGAAGGAACTATAAATTACCATATTTTCCGCACTATAAGGCGCACCTTCAATGAATGACATATTTTAAACCTTTTTCCATATATAAGGCGCTACAGTAGAGGCTGTGGTTACGTTATGCATCCATTAGATGGTGCTGCGCTAAAGGGAATGTCAACAAAACAGTCAGATAGGTCAGTCAAACTTTATGAATAGATTACAAACCAGCTTTCTGACAACTCCATTCACTCCCAAAAATGAATTAAACAGCTGTTTTATTATTTTCTCTGAGGTAAAGTATTAGTATTAGCTAGCAATCCAAGATGGCGGGATCTTTTGCGCATGCGCGTCACCGATCGTGCGGGGTCACCGATAGCGTCTTTACAGCGAGAGCTGTTGCGGCTCAATATTGATCTATATATAAGGCGCATGGTCAGCTTTTAAAAAAATTGAAGGCTTTTAGGTGCACCTTATAGTGCGGAAAATACGGTAAGTCAAAATTAACACAATAATTCTGGCTCCCCTAATTTATTTGTTTATTTATTTTACAATGTTCATGTTGCTGTCGAGCACCTTTTCCCCCCAAATGAACCCCCGACCTCGCACCTTCCTTTTCCCTCGCACGGCTACATTTGGCGACGTCTCGCTTGCCCATCAAACACACCCCTCAATACCGGCGACTGCTTCATCTGTCAAACGCACCGGTGATAAATCCCGCGCGTGGGTGGTACGTACGTATGCTGCCTTTTCCTTGGGTGGTCAATTTTGGAGAGAGTCCAAAAAGTGTGTAATTTAAAAGGGCATTTTCATCCAGCCTATAAAATCTACACGTGGAGGGAAAAGAGCCAGATATTATATTACAGGATTTTATATTGGAGCCACCTGGCAGGTGAGCCAAAAAACTTGGAAATGAGACGCTAGTTAAAGAACATTTCCATTTGGAAGTGTTGGATTGCCTGTTGTGGATCACAGGGAGAGCGATGTAATGTTCACTTGGATAAAATCGTCATCTTTATGAGGTTGAAAAGTTGTAGTTGAATGAAAAGTTACGAAATAAAGTCGTACTAATGTTGTACAGTGTTGTTAAGAGAATAAAATCATAATCTAATAACTTTTTCAAGAAAGTGGCAGCGTTATATGACTTGACTTGCAGGGGGTAAGTCGGGTATGTGGACAAGGGGTCAGGGGTGGCCTGGTGGGGTTCTGGAGCCAGTGGGCCTTCACCATTGTCCAGGTCTGGAGGGAGCCCAATAGGGGGCTGAGAGTATTGATGCCCAAGGTATTGCCTTCACTTATAGTTAAGGGGGTTAGCAATACATGTGTGTGCGTGGACCCCACAAGGGGGCGGGTGAGGAAAAAGTAATTAGAGATGATATAAGGCCAAAAAAGGGAGGAAATTGATTAAAGGGAATGAGTGACCAGGAAGTATGTCAAGGGTCTTTGTTTCCCCGCCAATTAAAGTGAAATGTCTCAGTGGTATTTGCTGCATATGGTGTGGGTGTAGGGGGGGTCGGGGGGCGGGGGGGATTACGATGGACGGACTCGCTGTTATCGGCTCGCAGGGAGGAACACAAATTCGTCATAGTTTAGCTGACATAAAGTCATTGCCGAATGCACGACAATTGAAAAAGACGAAAAAGAAAGCTTAAGCCTTAAAGGCAAATGTCACTTGACTTGTTTTGACATTTGATCACGATTAAAAAAATAAAATAAAAAATAAAAATGTCGTCCTTAGTCTTGTGAAAGTGTGTTAAATGTACGTTTGAATGCATGCGAGATTTGACGTGACAATATCACTGCATTCTATCTCTTAGTCTTATCTTTTCATTTCTTGAAGCCCCGTGACCCTTGTGACCCTTGTGAGTAGTCAGAGTGTGACGATATATCAATACAAGTCCAACAGTTTTTGAGAAAAGCCGACTGAATACAGTAGCTCTAAATTTTGATGTTAAGGAAGGCAGGTAAATGCAGAAATTCCTTCCAAATACTATGTTGACAAAAATGTGCTCAAGTGACCAAGGACACTTCTCTGTGGGATGCCACAAAAAAATGACCCATTTTACATGTCTGTTTTTATTATGCCGACGGCACATATTATTTAACTCATTGACTGCCATTGACGGAAAAAGACGTCAAATCATGCATTTTTGCTGGGCTGGCAGTGAATGTGTTAAACACAATGTGCCAATATATTTTGTGATTATATTGCAGCATCTTCCAAATGTTGCTTAAAAATCCATAAATTTTGGTTATATCTCATCTTAAGTCATTGACTGCCATTGACGGAAAAAGACGTCAAATAATGCATTTTTTTGCTGGGCTGGCAGTGAATGTGTTAACAGTAAATATAAGTCCAAATTAAAGCATGTTAATTTGCATGGAATCCCACAGGGATGTGTTCTCGGTCCATGACACAATTAACATTCACTCGAAACACCAACATTCCTACGCATTATTTGCATTTTATATAGAGAGAAATATTGTTTTTATGATTGTGACCTTCTCCCCCAGCAGGTCAGACAAGGATGCGGCGACAGCGCCACCTTTGGGTCGAGCCCAGTCAGGGCTCTGCAGATACGGGCCGATGACTTCCTGTTGCCTGGGATGGTTGAATGTCAGCAGCGTTTGTCAACGTAGTTCAGAGGTTGTCAGATTAGCACAAGTAAAATACCTTGGATCTGCTAGAGTATCAATTGAAGTCCGGGACTTTGTAGATTATTGTACAGTAGATAACCCAAGATTCCTTCATTTCTGTCTTTTAGTCACTTGTTGCTAGGCAGAATGTATAGAGCTCACATGCATGACATGACCCCATAAGACGGTTATCTGTCTTGAATTATTTTTATTTAAATATAAATCAATTATAGAAATTATAATCGTAAATGGGGCGGCACGGTAGTCGAGTGGTTAGCACGTCCGCTTCCCAGTTCTGAGGTCTCCGGTTCGAGTCCAGGCTCGGACCTTCCTGGGTGGAGTTTGCATGTTCTCCCCGTTCCCGCGTGGGTCTTCTCCGGGTACTCCGGTCTCCTCCCACATTCCAAAGACATGCATGGCAGGTTAATTGGGCGCTCCGAATTGTCCCGAGGTGTGCTTTTGAGTGTGAATGGTTGTTCGTCTCTGTGTGCCCTGCGATTGGTTGGCAACCAGTCCAGGGTGTCCCCCGCCTACTGCCCAGAGCCGGCTGAGATAGGCGCCAGCAGCCCCCGCGACCCTTGTGAGGAATAAGCGGTCAAGAAAATGGATGGATGGATGGATAATTGTAAATGAAATATCTTATGTCTATCAAATAGACAAAAAATACAATTCATAGGAAATGGAAGTGATACGTTTTATGGGCGAAAAAAATAAAAAATGTAACTAGCCACTAGGGCTGAGCGATATGGCCAAAAAATAAAATCTCGATTTTTGCAGTCATTCAGGACGATTACGATTTTAATCGATTTTAACCTAATAAATCCAACAAACGTTTACTTAAAGGTTTCATTTATTCAAAAATAATTCCTGTGCAAAATGTTCAGACACCAGTAACATATACTGATTCTAGATCAGTTTTAACACAAAATTACATCACATAAAAGCATTTGGAAGTAACAGAATATAAGAACAACAGCTTTTAATCATCCAGAAGACAAAATTCGATTTCACAATTTAGCAAATTTTCAACGATTCGATTTTTTAAAATGACGATGTATCAAATGAATTCGATTTATTGCCCAGCCCTATTAGCCACTTAATTAAAGCGTTTTTCTTCTAAAACAATTTGTGTTCAAAAGAGTGATACATTTGCATCACAATACTCTCTGCTGGCAAAAAGTCAGACGCCATTACCGCCGGGCACTACTTTTCTGTTCGTTCGTATCACTGCGCGGCGCTCCGCATGCAGCTGATAGAGCTGATAGAGCACCCACATGGGTGCTGTGAGGTGACATGTATGTCACGTCATGGATGCAAAAAAAGAAAAAAATAAATCTGGACACTACAGGAACCTGAGTTGGACAGAATTAATTCAAGCACAAAATATGCGATCGAATGAATACAAATCAAAGACATTGTATTGCTTATGGTAAATCCACACCTGTTGCTATTTTCAACACACTGGAAATGTTTTTATCACGTCCAATCAGATCTCTCGTTTGTAAACATGCATGAAACCTTTTTAAACATCAGTCTGGGGACTTTTCATACCTCGCTGTCTTCTGCCACGGGAATATTTCGGGAATATTTTTCGGAAGTCAGGTGCAAGCCAGCTGGACGAAAAGAAAGAAATGCAGGGACAGAGCGTAGACAGGTCAGAAGCGCCCGCCGACCGGGAATCTCCGTCTGGAAGGCTCTTCCTGTGTCGGGAGAGCAGCAATAAATTGTTTCATGTTTCATCCTGGGTCAATTGTTGGCTTTCCTTTCCCGAAGTCACTTCGAGGGAGGTTCAACAGCTTGACGAAAATCAAGTCAACAAAGTGTAGAATCTCCAGAGGAGGCGGGAAAAATAATGTCAAATTTATCTCTCCCAAGCCCTTGAGCAAGATACTGAACCATCAGTTGCTCCGGATGTGGTTTCATCATTCGGTAAATGATGTTCAAGCTCACAAACTGCAGTATACAGAAAAATCGCAGAAAATTAGAATATTGTGATAAAGTCCATTATTTTCTGTAATGCAATTAAATAAGCAAAAATGTCATACATTCTGGATTCATTACAAATCAACTGAAATATTGCAAGCCTTTTATTATTTTTTAATATTGTTGAGTATGGCTTACAGCTTAAGAAAACTCAAATATCCTATCTCAAAATATTAGAATATTTCCTTAGACCAAGTAAAAAATAAAAAATAAATAAAAAATGCAATCTATTTAATTGCATTACAGAAAATAATGGACTTTATCGCAACATTCTAATTTTCTGAGACAATCCTGTAGAAGTCCAACATCATAATAAAAAATAATAATAAGAAGAATAAGAATATTAAGTGTAATGAGTGATGCTGTTTAGAGATACAGTAGAACAATTTGTTTTTTTTCAGGGCTGATACCAATACAGAGTATTGGTAGTAAAGGACGCCAATAACCGATATTTGGATTTTCATTTTCACTAGAAGGGAAAATATTTGCATCAAAATTTTAAAAATACAAACTCACGCTCTTTTTTTTAAGCATATGTTTATTGAACAATGTTTAAGGTTAGTAAATTGGAGTTTAAAAAAAAAAATCTTCTTCAATAGACATCTTTGTTTTAAAAAATCTAACAAAAAGTTCAGGTATCTTCCAGGGGCAGTAGCTTATCTTCAAAAGTTAAATAAAAACTTAAGTAAATAGCTTGTCTGTTACAGTAAATAAAGTTTTTTTTTTTTTTTTTTCAAATGATCTGAAGTATTTAAATTTTACTTATCTTAGTTTGAATTTCAAACAAAAACAGAAGGTGCAGAGAGTTCCCAGTAAATACTAACAGAAATAATAATAATAATAATAATAATAATAATGATGATAATAATAATAATAATAATAATAATAAATTCACAGAAAATGTAAATCATTAGTTCCCTGATTTTTTATTAATTTTTTCCTGAACACTTTTTTTAAACTCATCTATTATCGGCCGTATGATTCTTCACAATGGCCGATATTCGTCAAAATGCTGAATATCGGCCCAGCCGATAATCGGTCTATCCCTGATGCTGTTGCTAGGGGGCGTCGCATTTCTGCTGCTTGTTGGGGGTCTCGTGGTGAGAACAAGCAGCTGCTGGAGGGCCCTGCCACTGACCCTATTCATCCCAACAGCAGGTGTCACAACGTGTCCCGCCTCACACACACACACAGTCAGAAAACGTGTGTGTGAGTCAGTGATGGGGGGGGGGTAGACGGGATGGAGGGGGGGGAGACCTGGAACTACTTACCGAGAACAAAGAGGCAAATCAGGGAAAAATGCAGCCTCCTCGAATAAATCTCACCACAATGCTGAGAAAAGTCCCCAGCGCGCCCTCGGAAAAACCTGGTTTCTTTCTGCCCAAAGTGTCTCTCCAAAAGGCAGAAATAGAAAACATTTTAGATAAAAGCAAGCAGGCAGCCCCCCCACGCACACACCCCTCCCTCGCTGAAAAGGACCTCACACCAAGACAGGGTGTAATTCTGACCAGAAAACTGCTTTATTTACCCGGGAAAGGAAAAGAAGAAGAAGGAAAAAAAAAACGGCACTTAGACAACAAGTGGTGGGCTGGAAACTTCATGATATTCTCTGCTCAGCTATCAAAATTGTACACCAAAATATATTTACATGAAAAAAAAAAAAAATCACCCAAATAAATATGCTGCATAAAATGTACTCGAATGTAAATATATATACAATTTCTACCCAAATAAATACATAAAATGAACATCATGTAGAATTTATGTTGAAATAATAATTTAACACTAAAATAAATGTGCAGGTATAATATGACGAAATTAATAAAAGTGACAAAAATATACAGCGCGAGTTGTTACAAAAGTTCAAAATTCTTATTTTTGAGGACAAAATGCATGGATTTTTTTACAAAGTATTAGCCAATGGTCAGCATTTTTCACACTGATTTTTAAATATTTTTTGTGTGGTCACTTGTTGCTGGGCAGAGTTTGTGGGGCTACAATCATAACCCCTCATAGCCTAAAAAAAAAAAAAAAAGTTTACGCTACAAATTAGTTCCCATACATGCCCTTCCATTAGCTTTTTGTGATTTCATCACACAAAAACGTTCACAAAAAAGCAAAACACATTCAATGACATACACATTTAAATGTGCATAAGAGTTTTTGCGGGGTCACCAACTCTGGCCCTCGAGGGCCCGTATCCTGCATGTACCAAGCTTCGGCAGAGCTTGCCGACCAGCTGATCATTTGAATCATGTGTGTCGGACGAGGGCAACATCTCAAACAAAACAGGACTCTCACCCTTGAGGACCGGAGTTCGACACCTCTGCTTGAGTGGTCACTTGTTGCTAGGCAGAGTTTGTAGGGCACATTTGTGGCCGCTCGATAGGCTAATTGAACATTTTTTTTTAACAATTAAAGCATTTTCTGTTAACTACAAACACTTGTGCGGACGTTAGATCACTTTACAAACTCAACGGAGCCACAAGCGATTTCAACCAACCATCAACAGTTTGCTCAACTTGAAAGTGAAGGACGAAATTTTTCCCTGTTTTCGTGATGACTACTTCAGGAGTAGAACAACCACTCAAACTATTCTTTTCCTCAAAAGTTCTCCGGGAAAAGGCCACTCATTGGGATTCGGCGATGAACTTGAACTGAACCAGTGACTGTTTACCGCAGAACAAGCTTGACTTCCAGCTTTTTTTTGCCATTCAAAAGTCGTACGTACAGAAACAACGTTCTCGGAACTAACACAACTTGATTTCTCATTGTGCGTGCACGAAACAAGCTGTCTGCTTCTCCGCCCCCCGCGAGGAAAACAGGACAAAATATACAGGAATTTAAGACCAAAACAGTAGAACTCCGCTATTGTATTTTAGAGGACACTGTCACATAAATATTATTTTATTTTGAAGGGCTTGGGCATGCACAAGATTAATAGCTTATTATGACTGCACGCCACTGCAAAAAATAGGTATCATTTGTTTCTACGAGCACATGAAAATGAATGGGCTCAAAGTAGCAGTCACTTTGGCCACGGGGAATAATAAAAGCTTCCTGTTATCGTAGAGGCGGCCGTGCCCTCTGAGTCACTTTTAAATCACATTATATGGACTCCACGCGCACTCCTGTGTGACCCCCATCTTCCTCCTCGGCCCCCCAAAACACACTCAAACCTCAAGCTACCGTTTATCAGTGACCTTAATTCATGTCTCCAATCCGCATGATGTCTTTGAAGTGAACACACAACTTACCCCCCACATGAAAGAGGGAGACTTGACCTGACCGGAATTCACCGCGAATAAATCGTACTTCATATGAGCGCCGCGCCGCCTTGTTCGGGGACGGGATTATCCCGGATGAAGCAGGAAAGATCTCCCCCTGCTTAAGCTACGGAGGAATGCCCCACTCAGGACAAGGTGAAGGGGAAGTGAGAGCGACCAAAGGGGTGCACTTTATTCTTCCTTTTGTGCGCCAATTACCAGGGAAGAAATAGCTCGTGTTTCCGCTTTGCTCCTGCCAGGAGTTCCGTGTTTAGCTCGATGGAAAACAGGAAGAAAAATGTCGACTGAAAGTAAATTTTAGTACGGACACTTGGCAGGGCACGATTAAGAAAACAACTTCCTTGACAACTTGGAACAGAAGGCTTTGCTGCGCCACACAGCAGAGAAAGGACAAAGCAAGGTGGCAGGATCAGGAAGCCAACGAGCAAAGAGGAGATTTATTGTAGTCTTGCGATATCGACTGAAATCTTGCTAGATTTACTGAAGTCTGACAAGATTTGCTGAGCTGAGGATGTTTACTAGCTATACTGAGATTTTACAAGCGTTTCACGTCCCATGAGAATTACTAAGGTCTCATTAGATGTACTGAAATCTCACAAGATTCTAATGCAATTTAGTGATAGAAGATGATAGAAACGATCGAAGAAAGAGAAAGACAGAAATCTCACGAGAAAAAAATCAATATCTCGTGCTGTGCTGAAGTCTTGAGAGATACTCAAATGTCGCAAAAGTTACAGGTCTCACGAGATATTCTCGAGTCTCATGAAATTTGTCATAAATCTTGCGAGGCATACTTGAGTCTTATGAGATATAGAAATCCCGTGACATTGACAGATTTCTTCTGAGATACTCAAGTATCAAGTGATAGAAGTCTTGGTATTATATCCCGATGTAAGAAATTGTGTCATCTTGGCGGTTTTACTAATATCATGATTATACTGAAGTCTTGCAAAATTTACGAGTTCTTTAGTGGTAAGATGAAGTCTCATGAGATTTATTGAAGTCTAACAGGATTTACTGAAGTCTCGTGAGATTTAAGAAGTCTTGTCCTCTGGGTGGATTTACTCCTATGTAACAAGTCGTCTTGCTAAATTTATGGAAATCTTAAGAGGTAAGCTGGAGTCTCATGAGATTTATTGCAGTCTCACGGGATTTACTGAAGTCTCGTGAGATTTAAGCACTCTTGTCTTCTTAGTGGATTTACTCATATCAAACAAGTTGTCTTGCTAAATTTATGGAAATCTTAAGAGGTAAGCTGGAGTCTCATGAGATTTATTGAAGTCTCACAAGATTGACTTGCATTAAATCACGCCAGATGTTCTGAAGTCTTACAAAAAAATACTGATGTTCTACGAGCTTTAGTTACTGTTAAGTCTACTGAGATTTATAGAAATTTTGTGACCTACTAAAGTTTCACAAGATTCGCGGGAGACTTATGAGAAACTTAGGTTGAGTGAGATTTAATGAAATCTTGCGAGATTTATTGAGGTATTGTGAAATTTACGGAAGTTCTGCGAGATACAGTTAACTCTCTCAAGCTATTCAAGTTCTGTGAGATTTATGAAAGACGTGTGACTGGACTTTCATGTGATTTACTTCAGTCTCATGATATAAAACTGGTCTCCTGAGATTTTGAAAAATGTCTTTATTATCATTGTAACATAATTGATGGTAAAATCTCTGAAGTTGCACTCCAAACATTAACAAACTCTAGTGTCTAGTTTTTAAAACTCTTGCAAGGTTTTTGAAAGCTTGTGAAAAACTAAAGTCCTACGAGATGCAATGAAGTCTCACAAGAGTTACTGACCTTTGAGATTTGGTTAATTCTCATGAGATTTGCTCGAGTCACAAGATACTTTATGCGTTGGTGTCTTGCAAACCATAATTATATCCGATGAGGTTTACTGAAGTCCCACAAGTCTCACGAGATTAGATGAAGTATTTGAATATATACTGGTCTCACACAATTTTACTGAAATCTTACAAAGTTTACTTTAGTGTCACGAGTTACATGAAACTCTTGTGAGATTTACTGAAGTCTCGAAAGAGTTACTGAACTTTCGCCTGATTAGTAGGAGTCTGGTGCTTTTATACTGAAGTCTCACATAACGTGAAAATCTTGCTCAATGTACTGAAGTTCCGTTGGATACACTGAAGTCTCATGAGATTTGCATGTGCCCACCCACAGGTTGGTCATGGTGGCAACCGTCAAAAAGGGGTCCGCCGCCACCACCACCACCTGGCAGGTTTTCAGGACCCTGAAATCACACCCGCTAACTGCAGCCAACTACTTGTCAGTGGTGAGGTTGGGAGGGTTTGTGTGGCGGGGTGACATGGTGGTCATGTGTTACGTTACCTTCGTGTGCACTTTGGCCCACCCCGATCACAGCGGCACGCTCCAAACCTCCTCGCGTGGATTGTTTGCTTTCACATCAGCGGACTGACAGGCAGTGTTTACACACAAACACCGTTATTGTTGATATGTTCTGTGATTGCTGGACCACAATGAACTAGGCAACTTCAACCAAAAAAAAAAAAAAAAACCAAACCACTGCATTGTTGAGGTTTTGATGATAGCAGATATATGACTCTTCACTTGGCCTCCGAGTATGCACGTTGTGCATTTTTATTGGTATGAAAATGACAGCAGTGTTTACATCATTTGGCAAGCTGTGTTGGATTTTCCAGTGTTTTTGTTAGGAGGCCAAGCAGGTGCTTGCCAAAGATCAGAGCAGAAGGCTCCCTTTTGGAGCAGACTTTTGCAGGTACGACACTGACATCTTGTGGGCATCTGCGGGTGGTGCATATTATCGCCATCATGAGAAGGAACAGTGCAAAACGACCAGTCGTAAAGAGAACGTCAGGAAGTCTCAAGTGATTCACATTATATCAATTTTACTGAGCTCTTGACATTTAACAATTTTTGAAGTAATTTTCAAAATAGTTGATGCTTTTTGTGGACTATAAGACTTAAAGTTCTCCTAGTGCTGGTATTCATTCATTCGTACATAATACATTCATTTAAACTTTAATTATTTAGTCAAGCTGACAAAATAAAAATGAATACTTATACTTCAAACTTAGACTTAGACTTTTAGAGTATTTGCATAACACATGACAATAGCATGTCATACACAAAATAAAAGGACACAATTTTTAAAGCATTTACAAACAAAACAGTTACAAATAGTGCAAAGCAAATAAATTAGTAAAAAATAATGTACTTTGTTAGCTAACAGGTACAGTATATTTTATATATAGCATGTGATCAGTTTCTATAAGTACTCAAAACAATCGGGTTTGTTAAAAAAGAAAAAGAAAAAGAAAGAAAAAGTAAGAAAAGAAACTGTTTTAGAGCTAAAATGTTTTCTAAAATGTTTAAATGTAGTATTTCAAAAGATGCCCACTAATAATTTTCTAAATTAATTTAATTTAAATTAAATAGTGCCGTAAATGATTATAAAAGAAATATAAATATGTAGATTTATAATCCTAAAAAAAATATGTAAAATTTGACACAGTCTGAAAATAAATTAGACAAACAAAATTGAAAATTAAATTTTATTTATCTTGAAATAATTTATTAGCACAAATGGGTAATAATTTCTAGAATATAAAAAAAAAGTAGAAGAATGAAGAAATAAGTTAAAAATTGAGATAATCTCGAACTCGAAAATGAACTCTCGTTACGAATGAATTATATGAGGACTGTGTGCAGTCAAAAGTACTGATGTCATCTTGCCACAAGATGGCGCGCTAGACAAGTGAATAATAATATGATAATTGGCTTGCAAGCAAATAGCCTTCGAAATGTTCTGATTTATTTACACAGTCGCTGATTTTTTTTCTCTCTCTCTATTTTGAAAATATTGTTTCAATTTCTTTTTCATTTTTTCGTTTGGTTTTTGACAACGCTTGTGAGAGAATTAGAAACAAAACTAATACTGAACAAAAAAAAATATTACTTTTTTTTTCAATGTATTTACATGTATACACAAATTTCGCAATCCAACCACAGTGAGGTCCTCTGTATATGAAATGGAAAAATACAAACAATTTGTAATGTAAAATGTGTGCCACTACTTTTGGCGCGAGCACAATGAGGTGGCTGGTGGCGTGTTCTTCATCGAGTTGCTCAATAAAGAACACGCCACATGACACCACACAGCACTCGTGTGTCTATATGCCTCCACTCTGTCATCTATCATCTACCCTGGTCACATGACCTCAGGCATGGTTTCAGTATGGGTGACATCATCCTCAGCTATCATCCCTTGTGTCCCACCCATCCCCCCTTCTGAGTCAGTTGGAATTCTAGCATTCACCATGGGATGACTTTAGAAATAATTTGGGCCACACAATTGAATAGTTGCAAAATATCAAACGTTTTAAGAGCTAATATTGAAGTGTGAAAGACCGCCGATAGAGACACAGGTGCACCATCATGTGACTCCGCCCCCGGCCAACCCAGTGTTGGTTTAACCTCAGCGACCCATCCACCCCTTCACTGCTCGTCGTGTCCCGACGGCTGTGTGAGTTTTTCCCGGCCGCCGTGTGACTACATGACAGCTGCTGTCACTCAGATGCGTCACATCCTGCATTGCAATACAGATTTATAGGATATTTCCTCCTCAAATCTGAAATGTACCGATAGTATGAAATATAAATACATTGTGTCAGGGCTGGACTGGTGCAAAAAAATAAAAAAATAAAAAAATTGGCCCTGGCATTTTGACATAAGTCCACCGGCCCAACTCTTGACTATACCTGTCTAGCACACTGATATTTTGACTGATGTTAGTTCCGTTTGCTGCCTGTATTCAAAATGGATTAATGAACCAGTCCCTCTAAAATGTGGGCCAATAAAATGGAGGAAAATAATAACTAAAAAGCACTGCATCGACCCCAAAAGATGCCGGCCCACCGGGCATCTGCCCTGTAAGCCAGATGGCCAGTCCAGCCCTGTATTGTGTTCCTGATAAACAATAATAATTTAAAAAAAATCACCAAAATTTGATATTCATTTTATTGGCTATCAAAATTAAAGCTTTTTTTCCCCATCTGATTTTATACAAACATGTTTTCATTTTGTACTTAATTCTGTTTTTTTTTAAAAAAAAACAAAAAACAAAACAATGTCCTTTAGTCAACAATCATATCATACATTTAGTAGTAATTACTAGTCATGTCCTAACTTAACATATTTTGTACTTTTATCCCGATTTTGTACAAAAAATAATGAATGTCCCTTTTTTAATAGACATTGTGTAGGATTTTATGTATTTATTTATTTATTTACAAAAAAAGCCATGTCCTAATTTAGTCAGCAGATATTTTGCACTTTTAGTAAGATTTTCTGAAGGAAAAAAAAAAAAAATTTAAAAAAAAATATATATATATATATTATAATTAAGAGATATATTAAAATACAGTAAACTCCTGCTCATTGCTATTTTCCCCTCATGCTAAAATGTTACTTAACCTGTCCAACTGTCAAGTTTTATGTCAGCTTTAGGTTGACTTTAGAACAGATTAATCACATACAGTATAAATGCCAGAAAGACA
This sequence comes from Festucalex cinctus, assembly GCF_051991245.1. Lineage (NCBI taxonomy): Eukaryota > Metazoa > Chordata > Actinopteri > Syngnathiformes > Syngnathidae > Festucalex > Festucalex cinctus. The sequence continues at coordinate 4,920,921 of NC_135416.1, read as the reverse complement.
AATTTAAGAGAAAAAAAAGAGCTGAAGTTCTCATTCCCATCATGTTCAACATCATCTTTTCTCTCTCGTCCTGCTCCCTCCTCCAGTCTCATTCTTGTTTAATTTTTTTTTCTCTTCACGTGCAGCGCGTTCCCGCCTCACTCAGACATGCTGCCGCCAGCCGCGTGACGTCATCTGCAGCAGGAGCCTCCGCGTCCCCGAGAGAAACTAGATCCCCTCAGCCCCGAGCAGTGAACTCCCGAGAAGTAATGCGACGTTTTTTCTTATAATAGCGGACATCATTTATAATAATAATAATAATAATAATAATAATAATAATAATAATAATAATAATAATAATAATAATAATAATAATAATAATAATAATTGAACTATTATATGCTGTTGTCAATCTATCCGTCCATATCATTAGGAAACACACTGCCAATAATGTTAATTTATGTTATTTGATTGGCAGAAAAGAAGTCAACATCTCAAAAATGTACACATCTTGCTTAATTTTAACACATTTCCAAGGCAATAGTGACCCATCCCAGGCAGCTCACTCTCTTTGCCGCAAGCCGATTTTCTTGCATTAGCCTGCATTATTTATGAGATGCTTTGAAGACGTGTCTCACTCATGATATCGGAAGATTTTGCCTCCATGAGAGGACTCCGCATAAAGCAGGCCTGAACAAAGTATGTCCGTGGGGCTATCAAGAGTCCTGTAATAGACCACAGGACATTCAAATAAGAAATGAAAACACTTTCAAGGAGCATGGAGAAGACACTAAAGGCACCCGCAGGCACAGGTGGCAAATCCAGGTCCAGAAAGTTTTAGCCGCAGTTTGGCTTTAGCTTCCAGGTGCTAGCTAACAAGCTTCCTAGCTAGCTCCCGGGTGCTAGCTAGCTAGCACAAGTGGCTAAAGCCCAACTGTGGCAGGGTTTTTACTTTCTGGACCTGTATTTGCCACCTCTGCCCGCAGGGAACACCATGAAAATCAAGCGCAGTGTGAAAAGGGCTTTTAACACGGAACCATGAGCAACCACGTCCCTTAAAGGCACACACAACACACAAATAACACTGTTTGTGTACGTGTGAGACAGTGAGTGACTTTTGTGGCCCTGATAGCATCCACAGTGCTTATCATAAAGCAATCATAGTGTACAATATACAGTCGCTGACTATCAGATAAAACACTGAAAGCTTGCTAAAACCTCTGAAAGGGCTGTCACAGCCTTTCCGTAGATCATGGAAAGGCTTTTTTTTTTTTAAAGCTAGGAAATTGTTGCAGTAATTACTAAAACAAAAACAAAAAAATTTCTCCAGACTTCAACCCTATTGAACATCTTTGGGGCATCCAAAAACGGAAGGTCTCGGAAATCCACTAGCTCAGTGGTGTTGGAGGAGTGGAAGAGGATTCCAGTGGCAGTGGTGAACTCCATGCCCAAGGGAGTTCAGGCAGTGCTGGAAAAATAATGAAGGCCAAACAAAATATTGACACGTTGGGAATTTTCACTTAGCGGTGCACTCACATTTGTTGCCAAGGGTTTAGATAATAATGGCTGCATTTTGAGGTACTGTAACAATAAATTTACACTGTAATATAATATTCAGTGTTGTCCTATGAAAACATTATATCTAAACAACAGAAATATAAGGTGTGTACAGTGAGTGTACTTTTGTGAGAAACTGCATGTGTGAAATTGTACTGATTGATAGACCAGATCTTTTCCTATGTCCCAGTACAATTTTTTTTCCTACGGTTGTTAAGATCACGAAAATAAGACTAAGTACACCTCATATATATTTTAAGCTATCTGGGATGCTTTTTGCATTGTTTTATTCCCATGAGAGCTGCAAAAATGAGAGAAAGCAAGAAGACAAACACACCACGCAGTAGAAGGCGCATCCCACATTGAAATTTATGTTTTTAAAACGGTGACAAACCACGAAACAGGGAGGGGTAAAAAAAAAAAAAAAAAAAAAAAAAAAAGACTCCAAAACAGGGCCAACCACTTAAAACTTGGCCAGGAGAGCGAGCCACAGTTGCATAACGTTCACGATGTGAAAGAGACGAAGAAGAACCTTTCGGGGATGCGGATGGAAAAAAAGTAGGTCTTGTTATTGTCGAAGGCGGCCCGGCGGCGTGATACTGGCGCCGGGGCGGAGGGTGATGAGGCTCCGCGACTCGCTGACGCCAGGCCGCATCACGCCGCCGCGAGGAGCTCCAGAGTGGAGGGGAGAACAAGCCCGCCGCTTCCACACTGGCACAAGGTAACGTCAACTTTCTTGAAAATTATAATGATGTTAACTTAAAACGCTCGAAAGACAATTTGTATCCTTATATTTTCTCTCTTCCTCGTCGTTTGTGCTGCGTTTGTAACCGAGTTGAGCGTATATGATTCCCAGCGGCGGCGGCACCACTTGAAACTTTTCCCTCTTTTCCTCCCTCCCAAAGTTCCACATTTATCCCCGTTTAAAATGGAATTAAAGTGACATCTTGATGCAATAACATCAATAACTGGGACTTACTCGTGTGTTCTTACCGTGTCTGTAAAGTCACTTGAATACCTGCCAGGTACACTTCAAAACACCTTAACGACACATAAGTATCCCACACTGCATTTACCTTTAGTTTTAAACTGAGAATCTTGACACATTGATTTATTTATTTCATTATAACGTACGTGGCTTGTTTATTGTGCCACATGGTTGGAAGATCCATATTTATAGAATAGGAGCAAACCCTTTTAGCAGAGACAAAATGGATGCTCACGTGAGGCAAAAGTAATCAATCATTATTATTCATATACAAAATGGATGCCAACATGGAAAGTTGTCAAAATTTATATTTTACCAGTTCTATCTATCTATCTATCTATCTATCTATCTATCTATCTATCTATCTATCTGCATATGTGAGTGTGTGTCAGTGAATTGATGTGTAGAGCGCTGACATCATTGAAGGTGACATATCAGATTACCCAAAGGACCTGCATTTTGACCTTCGTTTACAGAATTATCCATCCTTTGTGGTCGAAATCCCGTTCAGTTGTCTTGGAATAACTCAAATAAACCATTTAAAAATGCATTCCAGTGCAAATATAGGTTAATGGCATTCCAGCATGAAACGAGGCAGTCACATCATTTGCCAGACGACAGCATGCGCCGCCATGTGTTGCATTGAGGACGCTGACTCTCATGTTGCGTGCCAAGTGTGGTTGGGATAGCTTTCTTGATACCGTTGTAGTGTTTTGTGGGTTTACCCAAATCAAAGTCAATGCAAATACTGTAATCTTTTGGTTATCCTTTACACAGATGAAGCAAAATGGAAGGATGAGAGCTGTAAAACAAAATGCAGCATTTGATTTTTGATTTTTTTTCCCCTGATACCGAAACGGTTGTCTTCAACAGAAATAATAGAAATGCAGAAAAATCTTTCCAAGATATACAGTCCTCTTGTTTTAAAACCATCGGCAGTTCTGATGCTAGAAGTCAATGAGAAATTATTGAATGGATAATAGAAAATTAGCATTGAGTTTTGGGAGGGATACTCTTATCAAATAAAGAATATAGGAAGCTATAGGAATACTTACAGACAGCAAGTATAAAAGTATTAAAATATTTCTAATTTGTGAAAAATTAGTTGTATTAATGAAGTTCAATTGTGACATGCATCTTTGACTCTTTTAGTTAATGTGCACTGCATGACACTGATCCTAAGAAACCAAAGGGCATCAGGAACAGCAGGTATTTATTTTTATTTATTGTTCTTTATTGATGTTATTTTACGTGTTACTAATTTATTTTCTGGTTCTTCTTTTAAGTTATATTTAAAGTTGAGTTAAATCATTGAGTATACGCGTTGATTAATTGGGATTTTAATATCAATCAAATAATTGTGATTAGGGTGGCACGGTGGTTGACTGGTTAGCACGTGCGCCTCCCAGTACTGAGGACTCGGGTTCGAGTCCAGGCTTCGGCCTTCCTGGGTGGAGTTTGCATGTTCTCCCCATTCCTGTGTGGGTCTTCTCTGGGTACTCCGGTCTCTTCCCACATTCCAAAGACATGCATGGCAGGTTAATTAGGCGCTCCAAATTGTCCCTTGGTGTGCTTGTGAGTGTGGATGGTTGTTCGTCTCTGTGTGCCCTGCGATTGGCTGGCAACCAGTTCAGGGTGTACCCCCGCCTACTGCCCAAAGCCAGCTGAGATAGGCTCCAGCACTCCCCACGACCCTTGTGAGGAATAAGCGGTCAAGAAAATGGATGGATGGATAATTGTGATTATTATAATTTCCATAATCGCCCTAGCTTGAAGAATCTTTATTGTTAAGACCAGATTGTGTAGTGGTCCAGCTGAGTGTCTAAGATGTGTGTCATTACTGTCACTTTCACTTCACTCCCCTTTCCCTTCGCATTAAAGCCTTGCTGCCGCTATCACTCTCTCTTCCTGCACTCCTCTCTTTATAACCAGTGACCCCATTGAGCGGGGGGCTAATGGATGCCCAGTACAAGACCCTGCTGATAAATAATGTAGCTTCTTTATAATGTGCCGTCCCCTCCGATCCCTTCCCGAGGGGGGGGCGGGGGCTGGCTGCAGAGCATCATTAGTGCCTCGTCGTCCTGCGCAGGGCTGGGCCTAAATTGATTAGGCAGACACCGGAGCGGCGCAAAAGCGATCCACGGGGCTCGCTCGGCGCTCGAAACATGCCGCCTGGCCGTGTTGCTCTGCGCGCCCATTAGCCCCAGTCGCTGACCATTAGGCCATAAGGACGCTACCGCCAAAGAAATGTAGTCAGAGAGAGGGAAAGAGCTGTAGCAAATGTCAAGTGTTTTTTATGAGGCTTTTGAGTAAATGCGGCGGTGTGTTTCCTGCTTTTATAAGGAAGGCCGCAGCCGCCGTCCGCATCTGTGTAACATTTACTCACTTGCGGCAAGCAGGCAAACCTGAGTTATTTAATTGACAATATGCTAATTGTTGTGGTTGTGGTTTCAAGCGCACTGCACTGGTTCAGTTTGGGAACTGCTTTTTAGTCTTGACTACCTATATGCATTCAGCATAAGCTGCGTAAAACCTAAGCATTTGTGTTAAGCTAAATTAAAAAAATAATAATAATAATTAAAAAGCAAGTAAATAGATCCATAAAGATTTCTACTGTAAATAAAGTTTTTTAAAATTTCAACATAATTTCTTTATTTATTTTATTTTTATTTATTTTTTTTTATAAAAAGTGTAGGGAGTTCTTTGCAGTTAAAAATTGTGTGAATATGTTCCAAATGTGTTTACGACAAATAAAAACTGGCTGTGAACATCTTACAACTCCTGATGAAAACCCCAAATTCGCTACGTTCACAAGTATCCACTGCTCAGTGAGATACCAGTTTTATCGGCCTTAAAATAAAATGTAAAAAAAATGGCCAATGCCGATATTTGTCAAAATGCCAAATGTCGGCATCGATAATCAGCCCGGCCGATAATCGGTCTATCCCTACTAGATGCTGTACATAATAGTAATGTCAGGGCTACAGCATTTGCGTGTATATCAACATGCCACACAAAAACACGTATTGATACTCCCGACGATGGCCGATACCAGTATCAACCGCCTTCTTGTTGCCGCTTTACGATCAGGAACTAGAAATTAGAATAGAAAATGCCCTTAATTTTATGCAATTTTAAGGACAAATGCAATTTTGGGTCTTTTGTTTGTAAAAAATGTATCAAAAGTACTAGCACTATCAGTACTTGATATCTGTATCGGTGACGACTCAGTGAATACTCGTAGAGGTATCGGTATGAAAAAAAAAAAGTGGTATCGAATGTCAGTCATTAAATCAAGAAATTCTTCCATGATTCCATCTCTCTTTAGATTGTGCAGGTGTACGCAACTGTGCGAAACAAACGCTCTGCACCAAACTACCAAACCCACTTGTCTAAATATAGAACAGGAGGAAAATGCCGTATTTACATTTTCAATGCCTCTCAGATATCATAACACCCGTGAAGTCATATCACGGCCTTCAAGTCAGCCTGCTGTTACATGTTATGAAGTGCCTGAGGGCGGGTGGAGATGTCCCTGGAGTATGGCTACCAGCTGCAGCTGCAAGACAATAGAGGACACGGAAGTGTGATCCAGATGTTACAGTACAGCCCTTTGTTGGAACCTCCCATCTGAAATGCATCAAATGTTTTCATGAAGTGCTCAAAACTAACTACACTTTTGTACACACCATGGGTTTAAAAGTCAGTTAACGTCGGCAGTCCGGCACTATAGTCCACATTGTTTTTACGATTTGACAGTGTTGAACTTTTGCTGTAGTTTTGATTTAACACAGGTGTTTAATATGCTATCCTTTGGTACATTTCTGACTTGCAACGTCTGATCTGTTCTGTCTACTTATGAATCATATCTTGTTTTTAACGTGATCAAGAACTGTTTCGGATCTGACTCAGTGTGGCCTTTCCGACTTGAGTTGTCGTGACGCATGTCCGAAATGCATCACATGGGAGAAAAAAAAATGTAACTCGAATCATTGAAACATTACACATGTGGCATTTAAATTATTATTTAGAAGTATGCTGAGAATTAAACGCTGGTAATTAGAGCATAGTCCAGTTAATTGGGAATGATGCACACATTTTCGTTGTCAAACAGAATAATCATAACCCCTAAAATTTTGAATTATTATATTGTTAAATTTGGTATTATTCTTCATATTGCTTTTACTGTACTGTTTAGTAAGAAGATGAACATTTGGACAAAAATAATGTTTCATCAATAATTTCATTAGCAAAATGCTGATTTAATGACACTGTTTTGATGAGAGCAGAAAAGTACGGGCACGGACGTCGTTGCTCTCAGCAGTGTTCATCAAAGTCTGAACCTTTTGACAGGAGAAAATAGGCTAAAACTATAACAACAGTGGTTACATACAGATATTTTCAACACTTTTGATTGGTTACTAATTTGTACAAATAACAGACCCACTTGTGGACTAATCGGTAATATCAGCTTCTGCGAAAACATAAATGGGTTTGGACATGGCTTTCCGGCCGACAGCGCTAAAATATGCAGAAAGAGAAGCTTTGAGAAGTATTTTATGAATAAAAACTGCATATGGTACGTTTGCTGTTGCTGGTGTAGGGAGACAATGGTCCCTTTTTTTTTTTCTTTTCTTTTTTTGTTCCCCCTCCCACACGTCATCCTGCACCTGCGGAAAAACCTGCACCGTTCAGCAGAAGGAAACGATGCTGCTGTTGTTGTGATGGTGATGACAGACGCCAAGACACAACCACACCGTCTGTTTCCTGTTGCTCCGCCGCGGCAGATTAGAACACGTCAGATATTCGCAGTGGAGGTTATGCTGTAGTCACACACAACCTGTAAGCATTTTTTCACCTTTTTTTTCCCCCAACATGTTCAGCATCTCTTCAGAATGGGGTCAGGGGACAAAAACAACCCAACCAAGGCTACTGACACACATCCTCCTTACGAGTTTGTACAGCGCTCATCATTCCGATAGATAAGACACTGTACAGTAATATTGGAGGCCGGGCTAAGTATAGCGCTAATGTTCCTGTCAGGATGGTTGTTTTTTAAGCAAGTGACCGACCAACACACCCCGTAAAAAGCACCTGCTCCCACCATATTTAACCCCCTGTTTGTCATTACCATGTTGTCTACACGTGTGCTGTCCGACAAAGATAGCAATTGTAATTTAATCCCATAATCTGACGGGACCAAGAATAACTAACGGGCATTCTTAATGATCTATTTGTTCCTGCCGGTGGGAAATACAATATACTGCAGGCTTTACTGTCAGTGATGCACTTTGAGTCGTGAGTCACTGCGCATTTATCAACACGGTTGCAGTCGCAGAAAACGTAAAAAGATGATGAAGAGCTTCACTCCATCTTCGCTTTTAAAAGCTTTGCTTTGGCCACCCCCACGCTGGCGAATGGCTCCCCCGGGAACCAAACGAATGGATAGATTTAACCGTGCACTTCCTTCTTATTGTCCTACTCGGGCTGAGTGTTTGCTGGTCGGCTGGACATCAACTTCCTCTGATAACTCAAAGACATTCTTTTGAACTCTCAATGAGATGCAGTAGAAGAGCTTCAGTAAAAAGTACATACAATTTTAAAAATGGTCTTCACAAGAATAAGTAGAGTGGCTCTAGTTCAGACAATGTAGCGTATTTGCAGCTACTGCTCACATTTCTATGTCGTATCATCATCCATCCATTTTCTAGACTTTGTTACTTTGGGTGAGAGGAGGGGTGCATCCGCCAGCCTCACACTCACATTGACCGTTGGGATGCAGGAGAAAACAAATGCAAGCATGAATATCACATGCAAATACCACAAAGGCAGTGGTGTCACACCCATGGGTAATTTGAATTTTTCAGCACGTACAATTTTCCCCAAGGTTTTCAGGCGTATGAAGAAAGTAAATTAACAAATACAGTTAAACTCAACTCAACTTTATTTATAAAGTGCTTTAAGAACAGGCATTGCTGTATACAAAGTGCTGTACATGAAACATAAATCGGTTATGCAGTAAAGAATAAAGTAACAGAACAAGAACAAAGCAAACATGTTGAAGTGCGTACATTTTACATCAGTAATTTAATAATAAGTAGGCGAGTGAATAAATAAATAAATAAATGCATAGATAAATAAGTAGAACAAACATCAAGCATCAAATTCATACACACCACAAAACACCCAAAAAAAAGTCTCATGGTGCACCAAAAGCCAAAGAATACAGATGTTTTAAAAGACGTGTTTTTAAAAGAGGATAAAGAGGGGGATTGCCTAATATTTAGTGGAAGGTCGTTCCAAAGGGAGGGACCGGCAACAGCAAAGGCTCGATCTCCTCTAAGCCTCCGCTTTGCCCTCGGTACCTCCAATTGAGTCTGGTCTGCTGACCTGAGGCACCGGGCAGGTGCGTAGGGGTGCAAGATCTCAGCGAGATAAGGTGGGGCAAGACCATTTAGAGATTTGAAAACAAATAGAAGAATCTTAAGTGGACTCTAAATTTCACGGGCAGCCAATGAAGAGAGGCCAGGATAGGGGTTATGTGTTCCCTCTTACGGGCACCAGTAAGGAGACGAGCAGTAGCATTTTGGACAAGCTGGAGACGTTTGAGGGAGGACTGGCTGATTCCAATGTAAAGTGCATTACAGTAATCCAAGCACACACTTTAACTGCTGTTTATTAATTAGCTGATTAATTGGTTATCTGAATTTTACCCGGCCAAATATCAGAATTGGCATCGGCCAATTGTTGGTTTTCCCTTTTACAGTGATCTCACTATTGCCAAAAAGATGTTGCTAATCAATCTCCCCATTATTTTTTTCTTTCAGGAAATCAGAGATCCATCCCTCAAAACCCAGCAGTGACTCTCTCCTGAAGCTGGACCTCCCCCTGCCACCCCAACCTTCTTTCAGCCCAGCGGAGAAGGCGTGCGTGAGGGCCGCCCCGTCCATCATGAACGTCACTTCGCTCTTCTCCTTCACCAGCCCGGCCGTCAAGCGCCTGCTGGGCTGGAAGCAGGGGGACGAGGAGGAGAAGTGGGCCGAGAAGGCGGTGGACGCCCTGGTGAAGAAGCTGAAGAAGAAGAAGGGCGCCATGGAGGAGCTGGAGCGAGCACTCAGCTGCCCCGGCCAGCCCAGCAGCTGCGTCACCATCCCCCGCTCCCTGGACGGTCGGCTGCAGGTGTCCCACAGGAAAGGGCTGCCACACGTCATCTATTGTCGCGTGTGGCGCTGGCCCGACCTGCAGTCCCACCACGAGCTCAAAGCGCTGGAGTGCTGCGAGTATCCCTTCGGCTCCAAGCAGAAGGATGTGTGCATCAACCCTTACCACTACAAACGCGTGGACAGCCCAGGTCAGTATGCTCTTTACTGGGTTTCTAAAATAGACGCCACACTTTGGCAATAAAACGACAGTACAGTACAAGTACGGCGGTACTTCAAAAGTGGACCACAGTCCATCCCAGGATGCTGATTAACCTCTGATTTGATCAACAGTCAAAACAAAATTTCCCATTGAAAAGCTAGTGCTAGCGGCTAACAGCCGTCTAAATTTTCACTCATGGTTCTTTCTTGGTCATCCTTCAAAAGCAAAAGTTCCCAATACATACGTAAAACTACCAGGCTCGCTGGTGGCTAGCATGAGATAGATATAGTTGCAGTCTACATCTTGTGCGCCCACTCAGCATATGGCAAAACAGATAGACTGAAATGAATCAAACATGTCACAGAAGATCTAAATGAGGGATGCACCAGTACAATTTTTAGGTACTTATTTTTGAGTACTGATAATATTATGTTTTGCCATTACAGTATAATGATCATTTTCGTCACTGACATTTTTACGTTCAGCATTGTTTTTCCAAGCAGCCTTGTTACACTGGTATATGTAGACTCCTGTAAAACAAGGTATTTCAGTTATGTGGCGTCGGAGTCTGAACACTAGGGGGCATTATGTAGAAGGCCTACATACAGTAGATAAGAAACAAAGAAGAAATACGAAAAGAAGAGGAACATTGCGTTTGATGGAACTTTAACAAAATGGATAGTCCTCGTAATATTCTACCAGTAAATCCACCATTTCATTCACTGTAATAGCTGTTTTTATTACTTTGGTGAGTAAAACCACACATTACTAACACAAACATTTTTTGTTTGGATATTTGACCTTATCTGCGCGACAAATCAAAACCTGTTTGATCCTTAAACACAAACATAAGGGTGCGTACTTTTTTTTTCTTCTTCTTTTGGTGTTTGCCTGGAACAGGAAGTCCGCCACCATCCCCATACAATAGGAGGAAAGAGTTGCTGCCCGCCTTGCACACTTTTTGTTTTAGCAGCAAAGGGTTGGACGCGCTTCAACCCCAGAGCACCTGTCTGTCCACGCTGACACCCCCTTACACCCCAACACACGTACATGCGCGCATAGCATGCCTACACACACACTTCCAGTCAATCAACTTGTAATATTCTGTCTCAGCTGTCATTCTGCCTTGTCTGAAGCCTTTGACTAAAATGTACACTCTGCAGAATCAACAGGGTTTTTGTTCAGCTATCCACAATCTGAATGAACAAGCAAGGCGGTTGGGTTGGGGGGGGGGGGGGTCTGTTGCCATGGTTTGTGTGTATGGCATTTGAATTGGTCGCACGGTTGGGATATTTCACCTCTATGGTGATGAATTCCTCAGGAATGGCTTGCCTCAGTATGTCCTCTCTCTAGTCCAAATAAAGTTAGAGGCTGACTCTTCATAAATTGGATTGATTCTTACTATGCAGATTAGATTTTACACTGCATTGCACATTTTTTTTCCCACAGTCTTGAGGTTTGAATCTCTGTTCCAGCCTTCCTTTGTGGGGTCTTGTTTTTCCCCACATTTAATAATAACTTTATATTAATTGAAAACTCTAAATTGTACATAAATGTCAGTGCTTAAAACATTCAAGTACTCTGCGATCGACTGGCAACCAAGTTTGGGTGTACACAACTCTTGCCCAAAGTCACTTGGGTTAGACTTCAGCTCACATATTGCTCTATTTAGCTATATTGCTTCAATGATGGACAAAATGCTCCCCGATCTATCAAGATGGGGTTTTTTTGTTTTTGTTTTTTAAAGACTAAAAAAACTAAATATATGACCTTGGCCTTTTTACAAATGGCTCGTGGTTTGATAGGTCAGCAGCATTGGAAAAAAAAAAAAAAAAAAAAAAAAAAAAGATGTACTGTATTGTAAAATCTAAATCTCAAAACAATAAAAGAGAAAAAATAGAAATAAACTGGCTTCAAGAAGTGTAATTAACACAAGAGTTACGACACACGCACACAAACATTATCGTACAATTGTGTGTTGCTCCTTTAAATATGAGTGAGTTGAAATATAAATTGTTGGACTTGTAAGTTGAGGCACCACTGTATAATTTTTTGTTAGCCACTTCCTGTTTCAACCGTTGACTCCTTTGTCTGCAGTGCTGCCCCCGGTGTTGGTACCGCGCAACAGCGAGTTTAACGCCAAGCACACTATGCTGCCTCGCTTCCGCAACCCGCTGCAGCAGAACGAGCCGCACATGCCCCAGAACGCCACCTTCCCCGAGTCCTTCGCTCAGGCCAACTCGGTGCCCTTCCCCCATTCGCCTGGAAACAGCTTCCCGAGCTCGCCGGGGGGCGGCAGCAACGCCACCTTCCCACATTCGCCATCCAGCTCCGACCCTGGCAGCCCTTTCCAGATGCCGGGTGAGTCCTTTGCGGTTGCTTCCCTTTCTCTTTCTCCACTTGACAGCTAACTGTTTTGCTTTTTTTTGTTGTTTTGTAACGCAGAGACGCCCCCTCCTGCCTACATGCCCCCGGAGGAGCAGATGACTCAAGACTGCCCCCTGCCGATGGACACCAACATAATGGCTCCACCTTTGCCTATTGAGAGTAATAACAGGGCAGGTGAGTGCAGCCACAACTAGGAGTGTGACGATATATCGATATCCTGATAAATTGTGATACTTTGTCTCTCGATAGGTTATCGATACGTCTAGGCAAGTATCGCGATATTTGTAGTTAATATTCAGCCACTATAACGGCTCAATTGTTCATTACTTATTGAGCAATTACTTGGCGGGCCACTAGGGGGAGCCCCTCTTAAGTGTGGCGGGAAATGTACGGAAGTCTTCAGGCAAAGAAGCCTCATGAACTTACTTTTACTTGCGTAAGACATTTACTGTATCTGTCCAGCATCTGACTCAGTTTTGCATACGTTTCTATGAAAAATGTGTATTATATCTTCAATTTTAACGTTTTAAAACACATTTTATGTTTTGACTTTTTGAAGCACACAATTTATGAGGAATATTAATAGTGATTTAATTGTCTTTAATATTTAAGTAATTTTATTTATTTACTTTTGTAATGTTACACAAAAAAATGGTCACAGTTTATAAAATGAAACAATATGTAACTGACTGACATGTTGCATGACAATAGTGTTTAAGAAAGACACAAATTTGTTCACAGGAAGTTTTCTCTGTGAAGAAGACATTTGTATTTGTTAAAAAAAAATACACTAAAGTACTCACTGTGAAGAAGACACCAGTTTTTATATTGTGTTTCAGTGATTGTACAAAAAGAAACAAATTTATCATTGACAAACATCAGTTTATGTCTTGAGTAGTTTTATCGTAGATTATCATTGATTTATTACCCGGCCAATATATCGATGATCACGGTATCGTCATATCGTGAGATGATCGTTATCGTGGGCCTTGTATCGCATATCCTATCGTGTCGTGCGGTACCCAAAGGTTCCCACCCCGAGCCACAAAACTCTTGAGGACAAAAACAATACTAACTGGACCCTTAGCTTTTCTCAAAGCGTGCTTAAAAGCTCCTCAAGTCAAGTGTCAAGCAATATCCTTCAGATAAACCCTCCAAAGATAGAATCATATCTTTTTTTTTTTTTGTGGCGAGAGCTCACGACCTCCGAATGTGTCCCCCACAGCGGATGTGCAGCCCGTGGCCTACGAGGAGCCCAAGCACTGGTGCTCCATTGTTTACTACGAGCTCAACAACCGCGTCGGCGAGGCCTTCCAGGCCTCGTCCACCAGCGTGCTCGTTGACGGCTTCACGGATCCCTCCAACAACCGCAACCGCTTTTGCCTGGGCCTGCTGTCCAACGTCAACCGCAACTCCACCATCGAGAACACACGGCGGCACATCGGCAAAGGTGCGAGTCAAAATCAATTCTCGATAGCTTAAGCGCGGCGATATGAACAAATACGTTCCCGCGCACCACCCCTCAGGCGTCCACTTGTATTACGTGGGCGGCGAGGTGTACGCCGAGTGCCTGAGCGACAGCAGCATCTTCGTCCAGAGTCGCAACTGCAACTACCACCACGGCTTCCATCCCACCACCGTGTGCAAGATCCCCAGCGGCTGCAGCCTGAAGATCTTCAACAACCAGGAGTTTGCCGAGCTGCTCGCCCAGTCCGTCAACCACGGCTTCGAGGCCGTCTACGAGCTCACCAAGATGTGCACCATCCGCATGAGCTTTGTCAAGGTCGGTACAATACAAGAGCTGAAGAATGTTGAAATATTATATTAATGGAACATTAAGCCTGAACTATTAACTATTTTATTTTAATTTTGTTTAAACATGAAACAGATTTCAACCTGTTTGTTAAATACAGTGTTGAAGTTTAAGTTAAATACATTATCTTACAAATCTTACAGTGTACATGTACAAGTTTACTGATGAGTGTTTTCTAAATTTGAGTTTAAAAAAATCGCAATAATTATCACGATGAGTGGCACAGAAAAGTGTTTTGAACAAGTCTTACCTTTAAAAAAAAAAAAAAGAAGTCATGAATCTTGTCATTGAAGTAAGTCAATAAAAAGGATTCAATATGTTTCAGGGCTGGGGAGCCGAGTACCACCGCCAGGATGTGACCAGCACCCCCTGCTGGATCGAGATCCACCTCCATGGCCCCCTTCAGTGGTTGGACAAGGTTCTAACGCAGATGGGATCCCCCCACAACCCCATATCGTCCGTGTCCTAGACCTTCCTTGCCGTCAGCCCAGCGTTTTTTTGCCCAAGTAGCAAGACGGAGCAGATCCCAGACCAGTCAGTTAGATAAAACTGTCTGATTGAAACACAGGCGGCTGATCTGAGATCTGGGTTTTCTACTTGTAGGACTCGTAAGCGGGCACATACACAGACTGGTTTGAAAGGCGAGCAAAGAGATCATGATGCAACTGGAAAAAACTTGATCTTTGTGACCAACACTAATAATCCATCCGTCACTGTCTTGGTGAGCGCAGGCGTCCTCCACACACTCGTCTCCTTTTTTCCACCCCGTCGTCGTCATTGCTTGCATGCCTGCGTCCTCGTATTCCCTGACACATCAACATTTTAAAACTGGTTACCACCAAGCGGCCGTGTTCAGCTTGGTATTAGCGACTATATAGCAAAACACCTTAGACTTCTTGCCATGAGGACGAAATGCTGGATTCCCTCCGCAGCTGTCATTTGTTTGGCGAGGCTGATGACGTATAGTACTATATCATTTGTTGTATTCAACTATAAGATAGCTACGGTCAAGGACAAAGTGGGTTGCAATATAGAAAGGATGTCAGGCGAGAATTACGTTGAGTGGATGTTTTGAAAGGCTGCCATTCATTGTCTGTAGCAGCCGCGCTACTTGTGTCACTCGCATGCGTTTTGGCAGAGTCTGCAAGCTTCGCCGTTTTATGCACAGGTACATATGAAATGATAAATATAGTTAAAAATTGTTGTAAAACACTATATATGTATAGAATTGTCAGTAGTGTGCATTTCAAAGCTGTGGGCGACTTTCAAAATGTTAAGATGTTTGCTCAGAATTCTGACGCTTAACGCTAAATACAAAGCAGCATGCTTTTCCTTATCGTTGCATTACACCAAGTTTGTGTGCAAACCCGGCATTCACCCTCCTTTGCCTTTCACACAGAACCCAGCCAAGCAGGATATGGCTGCCACGCACCAATTGGACAATGACAACAGTCTTAATGTGATGTACACAATATGAACAGCGACAATTGCTTTCGACAAAAAAAAAAAATGCCGACTCAGGGTTTACCGTTCCAAACCGTCTGAACTGAACCGTCCCGCTTGGTGGAACTGTGTTTCCATACACGCATTGTTTTACCATACTACTTTTTCTTTTTTTTTTTTTTGCAACATTCCAGGTCCCTGGAATTGCAGTCGGACGTTACACTGCAAAGACAATGGCATAGAATTTACTCCTGGCATGTGAGAAAGACTTCAAGGATGACCAGTGTGAAATTTCAATCATCTCCTTAAACTCATTCACTGCCTTTGACAAGTATACTTGTCAATTGTATTTTTTAGAGCGGTGCTAAATGGGGGCGAATCTGAGCATGCTCCACTGTAAATATCAAACTTGGAAACAACTTTACTGATGCCCAACCACCGGTAGATGACATCATTGCCCCATTTTATAGGAAATAAACACAGTTTCAGAGTCCATGGGAGAAATGGCTGTATTTTGGCAAACCTACATTTTTCTGCTGTCAATTATAAAAGAACGGGACGGGACAAAAAGTAGGGAGTCTATTCTGTTATTTGGTAGATTCGGTTTATATATAATTATTGAATGTAATATCACGTGAGTATTGGAAATGTAAAAATTTTCTATAATGACTGGCAGTGAATGAGTTAAGAGGATATTAGGGAAATTAAGGGGCGGGTTGCGCGTTAAGGGGGTGGGGTGGTTAATGCACGAAAAAGGCATTTCCGATAATAAATAAGTGTTGCTCATCATGTTTTATTCTCGTGTTTTCCCCGTGAACTTAGGTTCAACTAGTGTTTTTATATATATTCACCTTTAGACTACGGTGCTGTGTTGTCTGGTTTGGCCATGCGTAGTTTGGTTAGTTTAGTGCTCGACGTCGCATTGACATGGCCCAGCATGTATTCAGCAAACATAAAGACGCATCATGGACTGATGTTTGAAATGACTGTTACATAAAAATATTCAATATTAATTCATTTCACAAAAATGCCCAGCCATATCATTTTTTTTTAAATAAATAAAATACTCTGTTCTTACTTTTTTTTTATAGTGTTCTACTCCTTACATTCTTTTTGTATTTTTGTCCGCACTTTCACACGTCGCCTCTTCTTTTCTTTTATGTTTTGTTTTTCCTCGTTATTTTTTGGCTCGGTCAGACTCCCAGAAAAGCAGTTTTATTCCATGAATATCAAGACTCTACTGGAGAATTAAAAATAAATTTGTTTCAGTAGTTTGTATTGTCTTTATATGTGTATGTATACATGTGTTACAGTTTCCCTTACCATGATACACCACTAATGACATACAACTCGTGCCCTAGTTTCAATCACAACCTAGAACCCACATTATAAATGCTTGAGACAACATTTTCTGAATGTATAGTTGACGACAACTCACAAAAACTTTTAGGGTGATAAGGACATTTACAAATAAATAATTTTCACTGGTTTTTAAAGAGCCCCACCTTAATACAGTATGTGTCTCAAGAAAATTATCCTTAATATTATTGAAATTGCCTTTAAATGATCTGTCTGATAATGCTGGACTCGTGTAAATCAAATAATCTTAGAAATTTGACACGCCTACAGTAGGCTACATTAAATTTTCAATGGACTACTATACAGTAGTGCATTCAAATCGAAAGGTGGGCCTCTGCTGCCATCTGTTGGTGCTTAACGACATAAATTCCCTTGAGGCTGCGTGCCTATGGCGACACAAAAATAGAAAATAGATCTATCCGCGCGGCGGGCTCCGGCACGACGCAGCTGAGACGCAGTCGACACACAACGCACACGCCTACGGTGTAATTTGAACAATCTGAATGAATGGATGGGACATTTTGGCTTTGAGTTGAGCGTTGCCCCTATTAATGTGGCCCCTAGTGGGCACGTTACTTAGCAGTGCTGCTACAGCGCGCGTGCGCATTGGCTTTCCATGCTCGCGTTAAAGTCAGCCTTACATTTGATCTTCAATAGAATGTATGTAGTTATGAAATGTGTAATCCGTATCACGTTTATTTTAATATAAATTAATTTTATTCTGAAAGCTGTCAAATGAACCAAAAAATTATGTCGAAGGAGGTACGATACGTCACCGGAAATAGAAGGCGTCACCGCCGGAATCAGGAAGTACACGAGCCCAACGCTTCCATGGACTCGTCTTGAGGTCAGCGTTAAATTTAGTTTTACACTTACTTTACATGCTCATTTTAGCTGTTTATCAATTTTACATCTTACTGTTTAATAAACTAACCGGTACGAGCTCAAGTTGTAGTGTTTTTACCTTACGTGCGTCGTTTTTAAAGCCGAAAACATGCCACAGTTTGTCACCGTTTTCTCCAATTAATATGGTGACGCCATAAAGTGCATTAAATGGCTGTATGTTGCGTTATATGGTATGTTTCATGTTCTTAAATGTACTCACTTTCCTCTCCTAGATAAAATGAGACGTATGCACTCTCTGCTTCTTCGCCACATCACTGCCACAAATTCGCTCCATCACATGCCGTTCAGTGGCTGCAGTCTCCAGCACCCCAAGACTCTGCCCCACCTCATATGTAAACAATGGCGCGCTGTGAACACAGCCTTGAACCAGAACATGCAAGACCTGAGCGGACCCGAGCAGAGGCTGTTGAGTAAACTCTATACGGGCTTAATCGGAGGTCAACGGGCTTCTTTGGCCGAGTCCATCACACTGGTGGAGACGCAGCATCTGCGGAAGAAGGAGCTGGCCCAGGTGCTGCTACAGAGGGTGCTGGCCTACAGGAGGGAGCAGGAGAAGTGCAATGGTGGGAAGCCCGTGGCCTTCAGAGTTGGTGTGTGGCTGGTTCTACTTTTGACTGAATTAGCTACATCATGAGAGATATAGTGGAACATTAAAGCGACATTTTTATTCCCCCCCCCCCCCCCCCACAAATTCTCAAAGGTCTCTCGGGTCCTCCTGGAGCCGGGAAGTCGTCATTCATCGAAGTGGTGGGCAAGATGCTGACGGGACGTGGACATAAAGTATCAGTGTTGGCAGTCGACCCTTCCTCCTGCACAACAGGAGGTAACGTCTGTACACTAGTGCTTTTGAAACATGAATATTTTTTTCAAGGTTGTTTTTCTCTGTTTTTTTTAAACACAAGCAATAAATTAATTGGTACAACAATTTTTTAAATGGCTAAATAAGTAAAGTGTCTCTTTATGTTTTTTTGTAACTCTAATCAAAACAAAATATACGATTAATGGTCGGTCAAGGACATTATTATGGGACACCCTGTTTACTGTCTGTTCACTTGCTGCTTGCAGGTTCCCTGATGGGCGACAAGACCCGCATGACAGAGCTCTCCCGGGACATGAACGCCTTCATCCGGCCGTCGCCCACGTCGGGGACGCTCGGCGGCGTCACCAGGACGACCAACGAAGCCATTGTCCTGTGCGAGGGGGCCGGTTACGACGTCGTCCTCGTGGAGACTGTGGGTACGTACGACATGCGGTGTGCAACTGTGTGTGTGCAACCGGTCGCTTTCTCTATTTGGCAACAGTGCCACCTTCAGGTGGCTTTCAAGTGTTCCAATCGAACCTTTGCTGATTTTGATTAGATTAGGCCTGCCAATCTGCATATTTGCACCTAGCTGTACATTTACACTCCAAATGTACATCACGAAATGTGCTTTTGTTGTCGTCAGGTGTCGGCCAGTCAGAGTTTGCAGTGGCGGACATGGTTGACATGTTTGTGTTGCTGATTCCGCCAGCAGGGGGTGACGAACTGCAGGTATTATCCGAATGTTGCCTCCAGCTTACTTATTACCTGATAGCTTTTAACGACTAAATGACATTCCAATATGAAGGGCATCAAGAGGGGCATCATCGAGAGGGCCGACCTGGTGGTGGTGACCAAGTCGGACGGAGACCTGGTGGTGCCAGCCAGGAGGATCCAGGCCGAGTACACCAGCGCTATGAAGCTGCTCCGGAGGCAGTCCAAGTCCTGGAACCCCAAGGTGAGTCAGACAAATATTTTTTGGGGATTTGGAGTTCCCACCCCAAACATATTAGGAAAGATGCAGGATGTGTAAGTGGCTTGCACCCGTCTACTCTGTCAAGAAATATGAAATGAAATATGAAATACAAAATAAACACCAATCACTGGTTAATAAACAGAGAAATCAGGGGGGAAATGCTTTTGTAATACACTTTAATGCAAACTTAAAACGAGTCCGATTAGTCGAATAATCAGATTCTAAAAATATTCAATAGTGAACAAGAATATTTTGTTCCCTTTGTACCGAAGTGAACTGTAACGTGACCTTAAAACCAAGGTATACTGTAATTTCTTTTTTTGATATTAAAACAAAAACAAAACAAACAAAAAAACAGACCTAATTGCTACCAAGTGAAAAGATTTAGTAACAAAGTAGAATTAAAACGAATGTGGTGACAGGGCTAAAAATTGGACTCCAAGGTACGTGTTTTTTAGTTCGCCAGGACCCAAAAAGTGAGTTCAGTATGTTTGAAAAGTAAAGCGGAAGCTCTCGTCTTTGGAAGGAACGGAAGCAGGCGGAACACTCCAAACATCTGCCATGATTTTGGAATCTGCTTTGGTTTCACGCGGGCACCCCCGTACGCCGACCCCTCTTATCTTCAGGTGGTCCGCGCGTCCTCGCACAGCGCCGAGGGCATCTCGGAGGTCTGGGCCGAGATGCAGTCGTACCGGCAGGCCATGTTGGCCAGCGGCGAGCTGCAGGGCCGCCGCCGGGCCCAGCAGAAGGTGTGGATGTGGACCTTGATCCAAGAGAACGTCCTCGCCCACTTCCGCCACCACCCGGCCGTCCGAGAGGCCCTTCCCCGCCTGGAGGAGAGGGTCAGCCGGGTGGACATCTCCCCCGGCCTGGCATCCGACCTGCTCCTCAAAGCCTTTCTGTCGTAGTAGTCAGTGGTGTGATGGCGGGCTTCGTCCAGCAGGGGGAGCTTGTCCAATGGAACATTTCAATACTGTACTTGACAGCCAATCCAAATGGAAGATTTTCAGATTTGGAGACTGAAACTGGGACAGTCATCAACAATTTCATCTCAGTGATACTTCAAAAACACTACTCGCAGAAAATATTGTGGACTTTTGGTGAAATTTCAGGATCGTCTAGGCCAGGGCTTACCTGAAAGTTGACCTTCTGTAACCTTGGAATGCACATCTACAACAGTTGAGTACAAAAAAGGAGCTGAATGGCAAAATTCACAACAGTGAATCATGAGAAAACTAAAAATAATTAAAGTTGTGGTTTCAGTGGGACATTTTACCACATAAGATATCTGAGTTAATGATTCAGTGCAATATTTCTAATCACCTTTAAATGGGAGTGTGTTTTGTTTTGACCAAATCTTGGTCTCTTAGCCGATCAAATGAATCAAAGTATGCACGAGAGGGTGACTTGGGCTAGCATGTCCTGCAATTTTATTCGAGAGTTTATGGTTGATGATTTGATTCGCAGGAGTTATGAAATAAATGATGCGATTGACGACGGCGTGGGAGCAATTCGAAATCAGTGAATCCAGTAGACAGTGGCGGCATATTGTTAAGAAATATTCTTGTAGACGAGGATGTTGATCATTTTGACGACTTTGTAACCGAATGGATGATGAATGATTACCACTCAATCCCCTGAGCTTATTGCAAAACTGCGCTCCAGTGTTGAAGGTAAATATATCCGCAGAAACGACAATTTTTTATTTTTATTTTTGAATTGAAGTTTTATAATAATAAACTTAGGTTTGTGCCACAGGGGTAAGCGCTAAAATGTTTTTGGAATTATGTTTCTGTCTGTTTCAGGAGCTGAGCTATTTTTAATATTGTTGAATTTCCAGGAAAATTTGAAGTCTTCGGGCCATGTTTTGCCAGGCGCTTTAGACCTTCACGTGTTAAACAAAAGTGCCTCAGATGAAGGTTACTTTCACACCCACACGCATGACTCAAGTGGATTATTGTCCACAGAAACCTGCAAAAAAAAAACAAAAAACGCTGTAACGATCTCTTAATGGCCAAATATCCATCCAAACATATCTTCTTGCCACTAGAGGT
The DNA here is from genome assembly GCF_051991245.1 of Festucalex cinctus. Lineage (NCBI taxonomy): Eukaryota > Metazoa > Chordata > Actinopteri > Syngnathiformes > Syngnathidae > Festucalex > Festucalex cinctus. The sequence goes on along the minus strand of NC_135416.1, from coordinate 4,899,297 downwards.
CACCCTAGTTCCACTCTTGCCTATATCTAGCTGCCCCAATGTCCCAAATAGAGCCTCCATGACGCCCCGCTTCCATCAAATCCCATTTGGCTCAATCAGAGGTGAAAAGATGGAATCAATCACTTCGTTCCTTTTTTACAAGCGCAAACCTCGTATGGAAATTCACCACCGTCCTTCCCAACGTCTTGATGGGACTCCCGTGTGGGTGGGTGGACGACGTAGTGCGTGTTGACCAAGCTGCCCGGTGAATGCGGATGGATTCATTAGATCTGGCAACCCGTCTCTCACATTGCCGTGGCACAAAGGCACACGTTTGCCACTGCTGCAGCTGTGGACTCGCACGTATGCATGCACTCAGTGGAAATGGGCACTCCATGTCGATTTGGAAAGGATCATCTCAGGACGCCAGGGGTGTCACTAGGTTGTTGTTGTTGTTGTTGTTTTTTATTCAAGTTGTTGTTGTTGTTTATTGGTGGCGCAATTTGATGACGCCGCCAGCCTATAGCTGCTTGTGAAATGCGAAGGTTGTCGACCATGTTGGTTTGAAGGTGACATTTTTCTGGGATTTGGGCACATTTCAAGGGTTCAGGTGGAATGCACCCAATTTTGTGTGGGTGTTGTAGGCCAGGCAAGACGGCAGTATTTACTTGATGTAGTGATTTTCATACTTAAAAACATTTTAAAACCTTTTAAAAACAAAGTACAGAAATACAATTTATTTGACTAAAATTGGTAAAAATGCGTGTAGTGCAAGAAAAAGGATTCCAAAAAATAGATTTTGAGGGGGGCGAAAAGCATCATTTTTAATCTATACTTGGAAAAAACAATCCTGTTTATTACTGACTTGACTTCTGTATGTAGAATAACAGCTAAATGCTGCTTCACCATGTTTGCTTTGAACTCTGCAAATCCACTAAGTGATGTGAGTCTGCAGACTTCAGAACCCTACTGGGTTAATAATATATATTCAGGATCTAATGCAGTTTAATGATTTTCAGACCAGCCGCAGAACTTTAAAGTCTATTCTATAGCTAACTGGGAGCAATTGTAAAGTCCTTTACAATGGAAATATTTATGTTTTGATGTCTTCGTCCTGGCAATAACTAAATAGAAAAACAAAAACCTCATAAAAAAAAACCCCTAAAATTTGTGTTATTATAAGGTGGCAAATTTGCAAGAAAAAAAACTCAGAAACTTGCGAGAAGTTTTTTTTCTTGCAAATCTTCATTTATAAGAAATAAACTTGCAAATTTTTGACATTTTAAAGTGGCAAATTTGTGAGGAAAAAAAAAAATAAATTTCAAAGAAATAAATGTAGATTTGTGACATAAAGTGGCAAATTTGCAAGAAAAAAAACTCAAAAATGTACAAGAAAAGCTTGCAGTTTTGTGAGAAAAAAAACTAAAAAACTTGCAAATAAACTTGCAAATCTGACATTACGTGGCAAAAATATACAAATTTGTGAGAAAAGAAAAACTCACAAAATTGCAATAAATAAACTCACATTTTGTGACATAAAGTGGCAAATTTGCAAGGAAAAAAAAACAAATTTACAAGAAATAAACTTGCAGATTTGCTAGAAAAAAAACTCAGAAACTTGTGAGAAATGCAAGTTTTTTTCCTTTATTATTATTTCTTGTAAATTTGAGGGGTTTTTTTTCAGGCAAATTTGCCACTTTATAATGTCATAAATCTGCAAGTTTATTTCTCATAAAATTGAGGGGTTTTTTTCTCACAAATTTGCTAATTTGTTACAAACTTATGAACTTATTTCTCGTAAATTTGAGTTTTTCTGTGACTATTACACCCCCTCTATAAAAAAAAATATTGATACGTGGCCCTAATGTGCCGTCATAATCAAAGGATGTGGGTAAAGCGACACTTTTTTTTTTTTTTCCTGTTATTTGACATTCTGGCCATCAGTCATCCATGCATCTTTTGAAATTCACCGTCTGATGTCAATGTGGGGCCGCGTGCACTCATTTTGTTGAGATGATGACGCTGCAGGCAGGCAGGCGTGCAGGTAGGAAGCACGGCGCACCTCCGCTCTATTACCCGCGCCGTGCCACTGCTGTTTGCAGTGTGTAATTTAGCGAGGCTGGCCCTTGGGCAAGAAGGCACGTACCGAGCCTCGGTGCTGGTAATTGGACTGGAGAACTGATTGGGGAGCTTGATTGACCCCCGCTAATGGATTTGAGTGTATAATTATTTGTAGTTATGGTTACGAGATGATATCGAGGTGGATGGCGGTGACTCACCCCTGCCGCCGACGCTGCCAGCGCTCAATTAATGAAATCCAGCTGCTCGGGCACCACGCGGCATACAGAAGTCCGCTCGGGATGAGGGCTAAGGGTTATCGCCATCCCCTTTTTTTGCGCCACAGGCGGGCCACGCTCTGTCACAATAGTTATTATAACATCTTGCCGGTCCTGCTACAAGACGTTCCGGCTTGATGATGTTCCCATTACTTTGGAACACCCCGTGGCATCGCTTGTGGCATCCTGGCGGCAGTCATGTTAATGACAGAGCTCATCATGGGGAAGGCGTCGCCTCCTCAGGACACGAAAGGCAATCACGTCTTAATCCGCGTCTTTAATTGGCGGCCAAAACCCCCTCGTTCCTCCAATAACCCGTCCGGCAAAACAAACCGAGCCGGTTGGTGAACCTTTAATCTACCGATTTTGTCAGCATTGTGAAAATTGGTAACATGTTTATCGTGACTGCAATGTTGGTTTGAAGTAGAGAATAGACAGATGTTTTTTGTTTTTGTTTTTTAGAGCCAATGATGATTATTAGTGTAGTCAGTCATGGAGGCCAACGACCGATATTTGGAGCCGATATTCATTTTTATTAAAAAAAATAAACAAAATAAATTAATAAATTAAAAAAATGATTTTTTTTAAAAACAAACATTTTTTAAAAACACAAATGTCAATATTGACTTTGTTTTTCTGTCAAAATCTACACGTTTTTGTTATTTATCTTAGACAATAGACATCCTTTTAAATTTCTAACAAAATGTTCAGAGCTCCCAAGGTTATCAGTACGTCTTAAAAAGTTAAATAAAAACTTAACCAAGTAAATACCATCGCTCTCTATATTTTTCTACCGTAAATATTTTTTCCCCAAATTTAAGAATATTTGAAATCTTAAATTTTCACGTTTCTTTGTTTTAATGTCTAACAAAAACATTTTTTTCAGAATGATCCCAAGGTCCACAGCATCTTGTATAAAGTTAATTGAACGTAAAATGGTTTTAGATTTACTTTTTATCGGCCATTAGATTAAAAAAAAAAAAAGGCAGATACCGATATTTGTCAAAATGCCCAATATCGGCGCCGATTATCGGTCTATCCCTAGTTTGAAGCAAGCATTTTGAAGTGAAAGATTTTCATCTGATACCATGTATCCTGGACAAATTTAAAAGATGTCATTGCAAAATGATGACTGGCCATAAAAGGCGAAATTGTAATAAGTCAGCTCCACAAGGTCAGTTTGACCAAACGTCTGGCAGCTTTGATTTTGCTGTTCTGTTGCTAACCTTCCTGCACGCACATCTTTATCCTCCTGTCATGTGTCCCTTGGACACCCCCCCCCCCCCCCTTTCCTCCTCCGCCACCCCCCAACTCCTCCGCCGCTGTGCGTGACCTCTCGTTGCCCTCTTGCCAGTCTCCATTATTTCTGGCTGCCCAGTGGCCCGGTCGCGCTGGTGCCTGTTATGACAGGTAACACTGGGCCATACACTCTCCGGCTAATGTGTGGGTCTGCCTGTCACTCCCCCACCCCTATCCTCCAACAACCTAAGATGGAGCCTGAAGCCATGTTTCAATCATGCATCATTGTTCATCACAGAAATTGTGCGACATCATAGCAAGGCGATACAGTTGGTGTTCCTGTGTTGATAAAGTATATAAATATTGATTGATTGATTGCTGCGATTGGCTGACAACCAGTCCAGCGTGTATCCCGCCTACTGCCCAAAGCCAGCTGAGATCGGCAGTTGTGTATTTTGTGTCCACACAACGGCATGCAGGAAAGGAAAGGGAGGTCCTGTTGGCACGGTGAAGGTGGTGGTGATCGATTCCCGGTCGACTTGTTAATAACCTTGCACAGCTTGCTGACACTGACAGCAAATATATCATGCAGGAAATATGTGTTTGTCCTACCAGTCAATTTGATGTGACCTTTTTTTAAACACGACGAGATGCAAAGTTGAATTGATTTCAATCATCACAACAACCTCCGCCGTAGTTGTAGAAACTGTTTAATGTTTTCCTTTGGTTAAATTGACCCACAATGTTAAGAGGAACTGTTGAGGTTGTAACATGAGTAAAATGTCCCAATGCGGTGGTTTGGTTTGGTTGGGTTTGGCCAACATCCGTTTTATTGCTGCATTCGAGGATGGTTGGAAGTCGGACTTTTTCCGAGTTCAAACTAGGAAGTGTATACGGGAACAGCGAATTCACCAACAGACTGCAAGTGACGTCACTCTACAATGGCGGAAGATACAAACAATAAATGAAGAAAATTACAGGAAGGTAAGTTTGCTGGGGACAAAATGAGTTTTAAGAACCAAAATCAAAAACAATTTACCACTAGCCATCATTTTGGTTGTTTACTTTCACCTCAAACGCTTTCAGGTTGGAATTGGGGAAAAACAACTGATATTGTAACAATCGCCAGTGTGGCACCGCACCACAAGGTGGCGCTTCTTTATGTGGACGTAGTTTCCTTTTTGACGATGAATGTTTTTTTTTTTTTTGTACTGCCCTGAACGGTCACGCTCTCTCTTTTTGTTGTTTGTTTAGAATAAATGTTGTGAACTTAAGTTGCTCCCTTTTTGTTTTGTTTTGCTGTCCCGCTGCGCAGTCCATCCTTGGTTAATCAGCCTCCACGCATGACAATATATCTGACTTCCGACCATCCTGGAATGCAGCAAAAAGTTCATATCTTACGGTCGGTGGGGACCGCTGAGCTATGGTATGGCAGCTGTCTAGTTAATTACCAGTTGTGTCATCCAGTCATCCTCTTAGCCCGGGACAAGGTGGCCGGCGTCACCTCGGCAGTCCATCACAGGTTGTTGCTAATCGTGGCATGTGCCCGGCTCTCCGTTTGATCCCGGGCAGCCGCCAGCAGCGCCGCGAGAAAAGGCGGTACATGGGGCCAGCGCGTTTTTTTTTTTTTTTGTCGTCACACCGCGTCGACATTTCGGAGGTGCTCTGCCAGGGCGGCGCGACACGTTTCTGTCCTCGCCGGACAAGCCGGGGCAGTGGCGAAACGCGCGGACGGACGTGTCGGGCAGATGGGCCGCTCGTGTGCGCCAGACGCTGCGGATGAAGCCAGGCGCACCGCTGGCCCCGCCAACTGTCGGCCAGACGTTGGCCTTCGCTGGCACGGCTGCGGGGAAGCGCAGGTGTCGCCTGCTGGCCGTATGAACTCCTCTCCGCGGGAGGCAGGATGATATCTTAACTATATGACGCTGTCATTTGGACGACGAGGGATGGGAATCGCTGAGGTACAATTTGTGATGAGTTCTTATTATATTAGAGCCATGACGTCATCGGTACAACTCTTGGAGAAGGGAGAATTGTCCAAAAAACAACAACTTTCAATACAATATCACAAGATCATAACTACAACAGTATCAATATAACTAGAGATGGTAATCGCAGAGTAGTAACTCAAAATATCATGCGGTTTCTTCATTTAAACCAAAAAATTGGATCAAATGAAAAACCCACAAAATAACCCATTTTTTAGGGACCGTAGGACCAACTCAGTTTTGGGTTATTTAAACCAAAAAGTTGGGTCAAATGAACGACCCACAAAAATAACCCATTTTTAGGGACCCACCCAATGTTTTGGGTTCTTTAAACCAAAAAGTTAGTTTAAATGAATAACCCACAAAACAACCCGTTTTTAGGGACGGACCCAATGTTTTGGGTTATTTTAACTAAAAAGTTGGGTCAAATGAAGAACCCACAAAACAACCCATTTTAATGGACCGTCTCACTGTTTTGGTTTCTTTAAACCACAAAGTTGGGTCAAATGAAGAACCCACAAAACCACCGTTTTTAGGGACAGACACAATGTTTTGGTTTACGTAAACCAAAAAGTTAGCTTATATGCCTAAGCCACAAAACAACCTGTTTTAGGGATGGACCAAATGTTTTGGGTTATTTAAACCAAAACGTTCTAAAATATAACCCACAAAACAACACAAATTTATTTATTTATTTTTTTGTTTCCTTATTTTTACAAAATACATTTTTGGGGTCCGACCCCCCCCCCCCCCCCCAAAAAAAAAAAAAAAAAAAAAAAACAACCAATTTTTGGGCTTCTTTTGTGTGTTACTGATTTCTCTAGACTTTTTAGTTGAGTAAATGATTTAGTAAATGATTAAACCAAGCAATTAGCCTCGTCCCCTTTTGGCCCAATTTGGGTTATTTTTGACTCAGTTGTTTTTAAAAGTGCATCGTCCCAATTGCAACTATTACGATATTGTATTCCCTCGCGGTGGTTATTTTGTACTAATTTTGCAACATAAGATTGCATTAAAACAAGCTTAAATATAACAACCACGCAAAAACAATATCACGATATTACAACTACGACTGTATCAGTATATGTTTCTCTTGCGTTCAAGCCTCAAACAAATGTGCATGTCTGTTGCCAATTTATTCGGCGCCCTAAGCTGAAATTAATTGAATGTGAACAGATCGTTTCTCCCCTTTCCCGAAGACTGTAACCGAAACGTGCGGGAACGTCACGGATGGATGGCGTTTGGTTTACGTGAGCGGGCCTCTTCTTCAAATGAGGACGGATGAAGGGATCCCTGATTGGAAGATGGACGAGCGTGCAGCTTTTTCCTTTAATTGATGGAAGACGGCTGATTCACTTAGCGTTAATGGAATCATTCGGAGGCTCGTCGGTCGCGCCGGCCGTTCGCTTGCCGTGTATCCGCCGTTGAAACCCGTCGATTTTGGGGGGGTTTCTTCAAAGATTTATGAAAAATTCTTTTTGCTTTGCGATCGGCTGCCGTTTTTTTTGGGGGGGTGTGGTGGTGGAAGTGCGCGCGGGCAGGTCAGCCGAGGGAGTCGGCATTCTACTTCATTAGTCAGCGCGGGAAAATGAGAAGCTTGATTAGTTTGGTCTTGACCTCGTAGTCTTCCGTTAATCTCTCTTGGAAGTTGCTCGGGTGGGCTGCAGAGCTCCCCGGGGGGGTCCGGGGGAATCTTCATGTGTGTCATCGACTTGAAGAAATGCAATCCTCCCTCAAATAGATGCATACGTGTTCCCATCAAGAAATAAATAGCATGCTTTAAGTACTAAGGTGGTATAGTAACAGTAGTTATTGTCTGTTATTATGTCCCACAGCTGTGCCGAGTGAAGTTTGATGGGGGGGATGGGGGAAAACCCCCTCCATATTATTAGAGTTCTACGGAGAGGATAACGTGTATATGATGAATACCGTTATATTTCTACATTTGAGATGCTAATTGTTGTTAGCATTAAGCTAGCTTTCTTGAGGTGGTTTGGCTGTTAAATACTCAAAGTGTATTTCTTTTGTTTTTAATGGTGACAGTAGACTTGAAGTGACTTGAAGCCTCTTTGTGTTGTTAAATTGAGTTCACACAGCACTCACAAAGCAAAAAAACAAACAAACAAATCGGTCAAATGATGGCTCAGGTTTTAAAAAATTCCTTACCTCTTTTCCACAAAAAACAAAAACAAAAAACAAAAAAACAGTATCTGTAAGTATGTCAGTTCAAACACGCCATGTCGGGAGGGGGGTAGTCAGGTCATCGCCATGGTAACAGCCATGTTGTCGGCTGACCCGGGTCGTCCTTCCCCCCACCCACATGCTTTGGACCCTTTTCCAGCGTCAGCCCCCTGCTGCCATTTGTGAATCAGATTGCTGCTGAGCCCCTGCTGAGCGCCGTGCACGTCCACCAGGCGGACGCAGCAGTGGCATGAGAACAGTGACGGAGGCGCCGTGGAAGGGAATTTGGTGACGCGGGGGAACCGGAGTGGGATGTTGACTCGCTTTTTCTGTTACGCTTTTGTAAGAACAGATGTGACCGAGCAGGAATTCTCAGTGTTGAAAGCAACGTGTATTTTATATGTCACACAAAATGCTGCCTGTAAAATGTTTACATGAGGTCGTTCTATATAAAGTAAACCGCTAACTGTCACAGGTTTTGGGTGTTATTCCATTGTTGACCACTAGATGGTGGCACACTATTTAGTTGGCAACTAAATTTGTCTGAAGAAGATTGAAAACAGGAAGTACCGTGTTTCAGGTCATTCACTACTAATTAATTCTTTTTTCAAGTTAATATCAATTCCCATTTTTTCAGTGCACGTCTTTGGGCATGATTATACTGTTGTCATGACTTGGGTCATGTAAGGGTTATGCTTACTGTCATGACTAGGGTCATGCAAGGGTTATGCTTGGGCAATGCAAGGGTTATGTTTTGGTCATGACTGTGTGGTCAAGTGTCTGTTTTGAACTGATGTAACCAGCATCTAGTTTCAAATCGTAAGATACTATGTGATGTCAGGAGCTATGTGATGTCATGAATCTTTAATCTCTTTTTCTGGTCAACAGCCAATTAGATAATTCCATGTCAGTCCTGTCCACATGTCTAGCCACAGCCAATCAGACAAATTCGCTGTCTATATAAGCCTGACTGAGAAGTGTGTGTTTTTGTCGGATTATAACCGCTGTTCCTCTGTGCAATTCCAAAGCCCAAGTTAGCTTAGCGCCTCGTGATTCTTGATACATTCTCGTTGGTCTGGTCTAGTCTAGTTAGTGCCACGCAAATAAAGTGTTAAAGTCTTTTTTTTTGTGTGCGTTTTTGGGATCCAACCCCAGAACATAACTGTAGATGTATAGTGTGAGATTTGGAAAAAAAAAAAAAAACTAGTGAAAAAAAGGAAGTTCTAAGTAAAATTTTACAAGGAGAGTTTTGAGTATATTTATATATATATAAAAAAAATAAAAAAAAGACAAAGTTACTCAAGTTTTGACCCTCAACTTGGGAGAACCACTCTATCACCTGAGCCATGCCCCTCTTGCTGTGTGTCACTACACTGCATTGCTGGTGTGTCCAAAACGAGACAAAAAAAAATTGGTCTCTTGGAGGTACAAGGATTCCCGCCTAACACCGTCAGTATACTAACACACAGCAGGAGCGGCATGGCTCAGGTGGTAGAGTGGCTGTCCCTCAACCTCAAGGTTGTGAGTTTGTTCCTCAACCTTTGAGTAGTTTTAAAAAAATTTTTTTTAATAAACTGGTAAAATGTACTTAGAATTCCTAAGGGAAACAATTTATTTTTTTTTTTTCAAGTAACATTTTTGTGTTCTCCATTCCATTCATCTCTCGATGTGTGTAACATTTTTTTTTAAGTGCCTGTAAATGATATAAAAACGGGACATAGTAGCCGAAGGTAGTAGAAGCAACGTAAGACCTGACACGTTCTGTTGAACACAATTGCCAAATTTTGGTTCGTTTTCTGCCAGATGCGGGCGATGACGTCCAATTATCTATCAGGTATCGTCATGTCGCACCCTTCACAGGCTCCACAAACTTGATCTGGATCTTCTGACGGGCCAATTTTTGCAGGATGTCTGCGTGAAAGCCGTGGGAAGGGGAGAAAAACAGTCGAGATAAAAGCAAGGAGGTGAGCACGCACGCAGCGAAAAAAAGAAGAAAAAAAAAAGAAAAAGGCAGGAGAGGGTTTGCCGGGAGCTCCCGCCGACGCGAACTCGTGTCTAAGCAGCTTTCCTCAGCGGTCCGGGTCACGACGGGTCACGGCAGGATTACACTTTTGGCAAACAAGCGGGAGCTCATCTCGCTCCCAACTCGACGCGCAACCGTAATAAAGCCGCCGACACGCAAACAAAAAAAAAGCTAACGCGCTATCGATCCCTGATGGTGCGGAAAGGGCTCCAACGTGCGGGAAAACGACGACCTGATCCTGGAAATTTCCACCTCTGGTGGACAGGATGCTGCAAAAGGTTATGACAGGTAAAGGGATACTTGACTCACTGAGCCATTTTCAGCAGTAAAAAGTTCACATTTTGTCGATAATTAATGTGGTAATTTTTCATGTACAATGAATACCTTTAAAAAGCAATTTTTCTACTTGCTGTCGACTGATAATGACATCACCTGTGCTGAGGAAGTAGGTAACGAGTCGACCAATCATGGCTCAGTTTACTGACCTGACCCAGAAAACAGGTGAGCCATGATTGGCCGTTACCTACTTCCTCAGCACAGGTGATGTCATCATCAGTCGACAGCAAGTAGAAAAATTACTTTTTAAAAGGTATTCATTGTACATGAAAAATATTCTGAAGTTACTAAATTCATTCTGGATAAAATATTACCTTTTCACTGCTGAAAATTGTTCAATGAGTCAAGTATCCCATTAACAAAATCTAATGAAATAAAAACAAAAAAATATATATATATGAAAATGAGTAGTTAAAAAAATACATTTTACATTCATAAAACTTACTATAAATCTAGCGAAAATGTCCTCCATTTTCATCTTTGTCTGTGAATTGTATTTAATGTCATTAATTGGATAAAGGCATACACACATTCAACATCACAAATACTACGGTTTAGAACTTGGACAGCCACAAATGGAAGACAGTATTAAGTGTATTAATGATACCTGTATCTCCCATGCATATATTGTGGTATTATATGCATAAAGCTTTAAAATTATATTAAAAAAAATTTGCTCACTTCTTTGTGGGGGGCATCTGGAACATAAATCTTACAATAAAAAAGGGACTTTTGTATACCAATATATATATATATATATATATATATATATATATATATATACATATATATATACAGTCAAAATTAAATAAAAAGGAAATATATTTAACAAAAAATATTACTTTATTACAGAATAAGTTGAGGCGATTTTAGATGAGTTTTCCAGTAAATAAAACAGGATAGCGACCGCAAAAATAATAAATAAATAAATCAGTGACTTGGTGAATTTCAGTGAATACGCGGGGGTTTACTTTACTTTGACAAAATCCTGCAATTGAACGCATATCTCACAACTCGACGTGCTGCCCCACCCAAAAAAAATCCAATCCAAATGAGTGTTTCTTTTCCGCCGCTGTTTGGTTGTCTAAACTGCGGGCGCCTTCATCAACACTCACTTTGGGGTGGAGGTCAGCAAGCGAGCCTTTCCGCGCCTGCTCTCAACTTCATGAAGCCGCTTTTCGCACGCGCTCCAGGAAGACTCGTTAACACGCCGGATGAGGAGATCGCACTTCCGATGGCGGCTGAACTTCGCCAGGCTTTGAGGTCACACCGGCGACAAAACCCCAAATCCCTTTGAAGGGAAATATTATGGAAACGAGACTTTTGTTGCGTCTCCGGAGGAGCGTAGTTGTCGATTATATATGGCGAAAATGGTATACAAAAAAACAAAGGCGAGTGCGTCGAGCCCAGAGGATGCGAACGTCAAAGAAGCCGCTGCAAAGGAAGCGCTCGCCTCGCGCCCATCCAAGGTGTTCCGTAGCCGCGGGTGCTAACGCTGATGAATGACTCCCTTAATGCCGCCAAACACTTTATCTCTGCTTCATCTGTTTTCATTAGGCGGCGGCGACCTTTGGCTGGCGGCGAACGTGCTGCAACTTTCGTTATTAGCGCAAACTCCTTCCCGTCGGCCTCATAAAAAACAAAACAAAACAGCATGGCCGATCGGATTCCTTCCGACAACGAGGATAAATTAGAAAAAATGACGTGAAAAAAATGAAGGTGAAGATGATCCTAACTCACATTTGTAAAGAGATACTTTAAAATATTATTTTGCCTATAATAAATTTTACATTTACATTATTTTTCATGTTCAATTAGTATCTTTTAAAAACACATTTTGCAACATGGTGTCGACTGAAAATGACAACACAAAGGCTCAGGTAACCAATCAGAGCTCAGCTTGTGAATGTCACATGACCAAACCTAGAAAACAGGTGAGCTGTGATTGGTTACCTCAGCCCTTGTGATGTCATTTTCAGTCAGTATAAAAAAAAAAAAAAGCCAATTAAAAAAAAGTCTATTTAGTACCTTGGAGCCCATTTAAAGTGTATCAACAATACTAAAAGTACTTGACTGTTGGAATGTGCGAGGAAACAAGACAAGACTTGCTAATATTTGATGTAAGCTTTACTTTCAAATCCTGTTACATTTAAATTCGGCATGTCGAACATGAAAAAGAATACCCAAAAAACAAAACAAAACAAAAAAAAAAAAAGTACAAATGATCTATTTACCAGTTATTGTCACAACCCTGTACAGCCTTAACCATGGAGTAATAATAATAATAATCATATAAAAAAAAGCTTTGTACAGCATATACCAATTGTTACCAGAGCAGATGCAGTGGGTTGAACCTTTTTTTTTCTTCTTCTTTTTCCTCTCCATCATAAAAACGGCGCTAACCAAGAAAAATAAGTGCTAAGATGCTAATTGAGGGACCAAAGTGTTGAGAAGTCATGCTAACAGCAGGGGGAGTGCAAAGTTTTCAGACCAAAATTGATGACAACATAGCAAGGCTCGAATAATTGCTTATTATTATGATGTGTGTGTTTTGGTGGGGCTTGATTGAATTGCAACAAGACACTGATATCAAGTTGGCAAAGAAGAGGGAGACAACAAAACAAAACGGGACGTGACGGATTGCATCCTAACATCACGTTCCCGCGACTACGTTCGCTTTGGTCGAAAACAATTCTCTCGTCCAATCTGGCATCATGTAACGTAGAAAAGAATACAAAACAATGATCGAAAAAAAAATGCATTTATGTCATGGACACCAACAACAAAAAAGGGTACAGACAGGGTCCCTTTACAAATAAGGGATTCAGGCTTTGAAGGCCACATGATGATTCTGTCCAGTAAAAAAAAAAAAAAAAAAAAAACCAAAAAAAACCATGTAGATCCACATTTCCACTTTTTTTTTTTTAAGAAAAAGCTTTTCTTTTGAAGTTAAAACGGTTTTCCTATTTTTACATGTATAAAAAAATCTGTTTTTGTTTTAAAAAATTAAAAAAATTTCAATTTTTGAAAAACAAAAAAACATTTGACCTATTTTTTTTATACCAATGATCAAATATTTGATGTTTACATAATTACAAAAAAAATAAAAAAATGTGGAGATACATGCTTTCACTCAACAAGCAACTTAATAACAAGTAAAGCTTTTGAAAAATCAAATTGAATTTGAACCAAAAAGCTGTGCTGCACTATTATTGTATTTCAAACACGTCCGTCGAGTCTCATCGTGGCATAAAAGTGCAGCACTGTGCAGAAAAACAAAAAACAAAACGCTGATCACAAATTTAGCCTGGGGGCCCTTTGAGCTCCCAGGATGAGCTTCACCTCCGACTCTGTAATTCACACAATTTGCCTCCATTTAACGATAGTGGGCGGAGCCTAATGGTGTCTTGATTGAGTTGTTTTCCCCAGCCAGCACTTTTTCAAAGTGTTTTAAGTGCTTTTGCCTCATGAAATTAAGTGCAAAGTTGATCTTTTGAGGGATGGGCACGATAGTTGATCACAGACACTGATGGTGTTCCACAGGGCTCTGTACTCAGTCCCCTTAAAAAAAAAAAAATCTCAAAAGTACTTGGTAGTAAGAAAACTATGTAATAGCAGATTTATGACTACTGATGTGCCTGAGAACACAAAATATGGTGCAGAAGGCTCAGAATCAATTGATTTTATTTAAATATTTACTGTGATTGTAATTGTGAGTTTACTCCCGGCGTAAGTTTCTGACTCGTGTACAAATTCGGGTTAAATGACAACTCGGTTGTAAAGCAAAGAGCTCCCGTACTTGATTGTTGTTAAGGCAAAAATACTTGACTGTGATATCAGCTCAGGCCTACATCCACGATTATTAATTTCTGCCATGGCAACAGCTGAGGAGCTTTTCATCGAATGCCCATCGTATGGTTAGTCTGCTGAAAGTTAAGGGATGTTCGATGTTAGTAAAAACATATTTCATGACAAAGGCTCAGTAAAAAGAAACAAAAACATAAAAAAAAGGCAATTTTCCGTCTTTTTTTCTTTTTTTTACCAGCACACAAGATGTCCCTGTTCACACTTTTTTTTTTTTCTTTACATCAACAAAAATACATTCATTCAAGTCATTTTGGAACAGTTTTTTTTTTCTAGTTATTTAGCTTCTTTTTTTTTGTACACAAAAATTACAAAAAGCTTCAAAAAGCACCATTTGAATCGGCTCTGCGGCGACCAACGAGTTCCAGCCGGCCGCCTCCGCTAACCCGTTAGCACGGCTTCGAATCGTTTTGTCGTCGGGGATCGGGCGAGTGCAAAAAATGATCTTCAATCGGGATGCTTGTCAAATTTTTTTAGGTTTGATTTTCATTGCTTAGCAGAAAAAAAGAAAAGAAGAGGTGACGTCAGGCAGCAGCTCAGCATAACATGGTTTGACCATCATAGCAAAATGAAAAGAAATGACCAAAATGAAAAACGCTGGGCAAAAAAGGGGCTACAAAACTATGTACAAGATTTGATAAATAAGTGCGTGATTTGAGGCGTCTGCTTTGGAAACGAGCCTTTGTCCGTTTTCATTGGTTCCGTCGTCTGCGTCGCGCCGCCGGCGGAAAAAAACCCGACCAAAAAAACTTAACGTTAGCTTCCTAAGCTAGCTTGAAACACAGAAAGAGGCATGCTATCTCGATGCAGCTAGAAATCGGTTAGCTTGAAAACGGTTAGCTTACTGTGGCTAAGCGCTCGTCCAACGTAGCCGTCGTCAAATTCAGTCAACTTAGGAGGGGGAAAAAAAAAAAAAAGCAGCTTTTGGATATAAATGTTTTTTTTTTTTTTTCTTGTTAGCATGTACAGCTCTTAGAAATGTTTCTGGTGGTCTGATTGCAAAAACGAGTCAAAGCGTCTCGGCCCTCTCGGCGAGTCCCAGGTAGGCCAGGAAGGAGTGTTTGTGTGAGGCGGGAGAGGGGGCGGCGGCAGGGAGGCGGGGCGAGGGCTGGAATGTGAAATTGTGGCTGAACAAGGTGGTGAGGGGGATCAGGCGCGCCCGCTGGCAGTTCCTGTACGGGTCCTCGTCGCCGCGGGGGCGGGCCAGACGGGGGCCGCCGCCCAGCGTGCGGGTCATGGCGACGGAGCGCAGCGCCCGGGACGCGGCCAGCCGGCCCGGCGTCTCCCGCCCCTCCCCGCCGCCGCCGCCCTCCTCCGCCGCCGCCGCCACCTGGGCCCGGGGCGCGGGCGCGTGTTTGAGCCTCTTGTGCAGGTTGAGGTTGTCCTTGCGCTTGCAGCGGTACGGGCAGCGGTCGCAGTGGAAGGGCCGCTCGCCCGTGTGCACGCGCACGTGCTCGATGAGCTTGTTGGCCGTCTTGGACAGGTAGCCGCAGCGCTCGCAGCGGTAGTGGTTGCCCAGGCGGTGGGCCCGCGCGTGGGCCTCCAGGGAGGGGCGGTCGGGCCACAGCCCCTGGCAGATGCGGCAGCGGTGCTCCGTCTGGAGGTGCGTCTTCAGGTGGCACTCCATGGCCGCCGGACGACTGCTGGAGTAGATGCAGAAGGGGCACCTGCAAAGGGGGGCGGGGTCAGAGGACAGGAGAAGGAGTTGAAGGCGGCGTGGGGCGGGGGCCGGCGTGGGCGGGGCCGGATGTTTATTGATCGTGATGGACGGGAGAGAGGGCGCGGGGTGAAGGAATGGAATGGCACTTACATTTTTAAATAGCACCTTTCATCTGCTCTGGGCCCCAAAGCGCCTCACAAACCCTGCAGAACAGAATCACAGGGTTTTTCCTGCATATCAAATTTGGAGGCGGCCGCCTGCGTCGAATTTCAGGCTCCAAAAACCTCTGACATCAAGACAACTGATATTTGGCCTGCCTCATGATAGATTGGCTGTCGTATTATTATTTTTTATTTTGGTGGTACGACACCACAGCGACGCTGGATCAGAAACAGGTGGGAGTTGCTCCTCAAACTAAAAACAATGAAGAGGAAGATGACAAGAAAATGATGGGATGGGTTGCGAATGACTTTTCTTTCTTTTCTTTTCTTTCCTAATGCAAATACGTCGGGCAATTTTCTCAAAATACATTTCAATAGCAAGATGATTAAGACATGTATTTTGAGTTGCGAGCATGGTCGCGTAACAAATTACTCATATCTCAAGGTGCCACTTCAATAATACACAGACAAATTTGGAATTGGAGTCACGAAAAGAAGGAAAGAAAGAAAATACTGTGATGAGTGTAATGATCTTGGTGTAAAGAATGATCACACCACTGTTAATAGCAATATTAGCATCAATGCTAACGTCTACGTGAGATGAAAGGGTTAATTTCAGATGACTCCCTTGTAAACAATCCCTCAATGACACTATGTTCAGTATGTGTGTGTGTGTGTGTGTGTGTGTGTGTGTGGTGGTGTGACAGGTGAAGGAGGGAGGGAGGGGGGAGGATGGGCGGAGTTTAGGAAAGGTGTGACTTGTACTTGCTTTCCTTACTTGAGTCCTCCGGTTGGGACGCTGTGACATTTCTTGTGCTCCAGCAGCTGCTCGGGCGTCTTGAGGAACTTGTGGCAGACGTCGCACTCGAACATGCGCGTGATCAGGTGGATCTGCAGGTGGCGCTCGTACATGCTGCGCGTCTTGCACACAAACGTGCAGAACACGCACTCGAAGCCTGGCCGGGGGGGAGGTAAAAGTTGGCGGTCGTTGGCGGACAATCAACAATAATTAAAAAATAAAATAAAATCATTAATTAAAAAAGCATTACATTAAAAAAAAATCTGTATATAAAATTGTTTTTAAAGTATAAAAATAAATTAAATTCAATTAAAAATCATTAATTAAAACTACATTACACTTAAAAAATAAATATAAAATTATTTATTTTTAAAATCATAAAAATAAATTAAAATCAATTTAAAAAATAAATTAAAATGGCATTACATGAACAAATACATAAAATTATTTGTTTTTAAATTCTAAAAAATAAATGAAAATAAATAAAAAAAAAACAATTAAAATGACTTTATATTAAAAAATAAATATAAAATAATTTGTTTTTAAATTCAATTAAAAAAAGTAATTAAATTAAATTTTAAAAAATCAATTAAAATTACATTACATTTAAAAAAAATAAATATAAAATGATTTGTTTTTAAAATATTAAATACATAAATAAAATTATAATACATTAAAAAAATCATTAAGTAAAATTACATTACATAAATATAAAATTATTTGTTTTTAAATTATAAAAAAAATTATTAAATTAAAATAAAATAATAATAAAAAAAATTAATCCGGTCCTTTTTTCGGGAAGAATTTGAAGCTGCTACGATTTGAAAATTACATTCTACAACATTGAGAAAGTACAAAAATGTTCCGCAATATTCCGAAGTAAGTCGCACGACTGTACTTCCATTTCAATCCTTTTTACCTTTATCGGATCTGTCCTCCGTTCCCGAGCCCGAGTGGCTCCCGGAGCTGGATTGGCTGCCGGCCGAGGAGGGCGGGGCCAGCAGGCTCTTGAGCTCTTCGCCGGCGCCGTGCGTGAAGTCGCCGCCTTCCGAGCTGTTGAGTGAGTCGCTGAGCGCCGAGAGGGACGACGACGTGCTCTTGGTCTCGCTCAGAGGACTCCTCGAGTTCACGCCTGGAATGTTACGAGATGAGAAGGGGGACGAAGAAGTCAGATAAAGGACAAAGGTCAACAGATATATGTAGATACAAGTTAGCAACAAAGCTATCAGTAGTCTCCTTCATGGTCAGTCAAAACTGGAATAAAACCAATTTCTCTTTTGCTTTAATAACCTACATTTGACGCATAACTTTGTTTTTAAAGGGATAATTTTCAGCAGTAAAAAGTTAATATTTTACTTCATTATTTTTCAGGTACAATCAATACCTCTAAAAAGTAATTTTTCTACTTGCTAACGATTGAAGATGACATCACCTGTGCCGATGAAGAACGGCCAATCATGGCTCACCTCTTTCTCTGGGTTTGGTCAGTAAAGTGAGCCACGATTGGTCATTACATACTTCCTCAGCACAGGTGATGTCATCATCAGTTGACAGCAAGTAGAAAATTTACTTTTTAAAAGGTATTAATTGTAAATATATTCTTAAAATCACATTTGAAATCAGAGTCAGTCTTTTTCAAGACGTCCCAGCTGCCACTTTTGTGACCCGCGTACGATTTGAAAAAGGTGCGTACCTGCGTGTCCGGCGCTTATGTGGCTCTTCATGTCGCCCTCCTCCATGCACACAAAGTCGCAGACGCTGCAGCAGAGCGAGAACATCCACTGCTCCTTGTCCACATGGAGCGACATGTGGCCCACGAACTGCGCGTTGAGCTCCGTCTGGAAGCCGCAAACGTGGCAGCTGCAAAAGCGAGCGCGCGACAGAGAGGAAGAAAAAAAAAAAAAAAAAAAAAAAAAGCGAGTGAGACGCGATGTGTCAAGCACCGCCAGCACGCATTTGCTAAGTGGCGCAGCTTGGCTTCCCTTTTGAGAGCTTTGATGCAGATTAGTCCAATGATGGATTCATTAGACCCACCAAAAGCAACAGGAAGTCGTTTCACTTGAAAAACAGGAAGTCACGACGACGCCCGTCTTTATATTAAGCTAAGCTAATAATGTCGCTTGGCCACGCAATACATGAGCATAATGTGTGCCGATGATTAAACTGCTTTCGTACTGACAAGTCAAAAACATTATTAATTGGTTTACAGCCAGAACACAAGGATCTCTTCTATTAATATTTTATTTTTAGGCCGAATCCTGCACATTGTCCCCAAAAGTTTAGAGGCGGGCAGCACTAAATGGAGGAATTTCATTAATATTGTATTTATTAATCATCCGTCCATCAATTTTCATCAATTAATTATTATGTATTCATTGTTTGAATTATGGGGAGGAACTTTTTTGTAAACATTTTTTTTATTTTTGCATTTTGCAAATGATGTCCTAAAATGTTTAATGTCAAAACAGATTTTTTTTTTTTATTAAAAAGCTTTAATATTGTATTTATTATCATTTACTTCTTATATATTCATTACCTGAATTATGGGGAAGAACTATTTTTTTTCTGCATCTTGCTAATGGTGTCCTCAAATGTTTAGTCTCAGAACTAGTTGTCAGACATGCAGCGGCCGTTGACGATCACCTGTAGTAGTAGGCGCA
Source organism: Festucalex cinctus (assembly GCF_051991245.1). NCBI lineage: Eukaryota > Metazoa > Chordata > Actinopteri > Syngnathiformes > Syngnathidae > Festucalex > Festucalex cinctus. The sequence continues at coordinate 4,880,071 of NC_135416.1, read as the reverse complement.
GTTCTTGCGCTCGGCGCCGTCTGCGGCGGCGGCGGCGACGATCTGCTCGGCGTCCGTGTTGACCAGCTTGACGGAGTGGATGGTCAGGTGCTGATTGAGGTTGGCCCTGCACTTGGCGGCGTACGGGCACAGGTGACACTTGTACTTCCTCTCTTCTGCCACAAAAAAAAACACACACACACGCAAACATCAACTCACATTAGGAGCCAGTTTATATGGAATTACTTCGCCCTGCCTCACCTTCACTAAACCTGCTGTGAATTTCATCCGACGAGGACGGGAAAAAAATGCTCATGAGACATAATCGAACCTTGTTTTGGCATAGACTGTATGCTCATGTCATTTCGTTGTCATATATCAACATAACAGCACGTTCATTGCTATGTTGAAACACGCGCACACTTCATTTGCCCAAAGGACACAAAGCCGGGCAACCTTTATGTCGCCGGGGAGACCAAAAAGGACCACCATGGTGACATATGCCCCAGCTTCTGCTCTCTGTGGCGTGGCCAAGCTGTTCGCAGCCAACGCGCTCAGATGGCATGTGTGTGTGTGCGTGTGCGCGAGCATGTCCAATTGTGCCGGGTTAGCTTCTTCTACACGAGTCTCAATTTGTGCGCTCTTCCATTAGGAGCGCTTTGCCATCCCCAGCACCGGCGGATGCGTTCGTTCAGGATCAGCTTTTTCAGCAAAGTCCCAAAAATGAGATGAGAGGATCGATGAAGGATGTGGGGGGGGCATCATTCAAATCAATCAATCAATCAACTTTATTTGTATAGCACATTTAAAAATCCACAATGGAACCAAAGTGCTGCACATAAAATAAGATAATAAAACCAGATAAAATATAAAAACATACTTAGAAATCACAAAACACATAAAATATTATAAACAAATTCATGCCAGTCTACTGCTTGTAAATATCAGTAATACTATGTGCTGAAGGCCAGGGAAAAATAATATGCTTTTAAACGTGATTTAAAAACCAGGAGTGAAGTGGCCGGTCTAACATACAGTGGTAATTGATTCCACAACCTGGGAGCAGCAGTCGCGAACGCTCTGTCACCACATAAGCTTCCGCCTTGTTTTCGGAACTACCAGAAGCAACTGGTCAGCTGATCTTAGTAATCGGGGTGGGCTACAAGGGTGAAGCAACTCAGATAAATAGGGAGGTGCAAGATTATTCAAACATTTAAAAACAAACAACAGAAGCTTAAAATTAATTCGATAGTGCACAGGGAGCCAATGCAGTGATGCTAAGATAGGAGTAATATGCTCACGTCTACGTGTCTGAGTAAGCAGACGAGCAGCAGAGTTTTGTATAAGTTGCAGACGGGCAAGAGCAGTCTTGCTAATGCCTACATACAAAGAATTACAATAATCAAGACGAGTTGTAACAAAAGCATGAATCAATCTTTCCAAGTCCAGTCTTGATAAAATTGGTTTCACCTTAGCTATCTGGCGAAGCTGATAAAAACTTTTCTGTACAACAGAACTAATCTGCTTCTCAAATTTAAAATCAGGGTCAAACTTAACACCCAAATTCATGACACAGTCCCTGAGATAAGGTGCTAGTGGACCAAGGTCCACACTAGCAGAGGAAATGGGGCACTTTTCCCGCTGAGACTAATCATGGTTGCAATCTCTTTAAAAGGAAGGTTAATCTAGTCTTGTCAACCTCATTTCACCAAAATTCACAACTCTGAAGTCACATCCTAAGTTAGCGCAACATTGGCAAAAGTGTTTTGGTTGCACATGATTTATGTGGTAAACAATTTCCCCATGTTTTCATCAAATGATATTTGTTCAACCCATTTTAATAATATACAACAAGCAATGCAATGCAAATCAAATGAAGTAAATGCAAATGAGTATTTTGTTTATTGTAAGAAATTCATCATTATCATTATGGCTTTTTGGATGGGGGGCATTGTAGGGTGACCATAAGCCATGGGCATATGGTGGTCTTGTCAAAACATGTACTGGCCTCGTATACTCGTGATATAATTCAAAATGTTTCAATAATTGTTTCATATTTAAGTCCTTATAACTATTAATTTATGACTCTCATACATATTAACTTTTCAAAAAGCCCCTCTCTGAATAGTTTCAAGAGACAATTAAAAAAAAAAAAAGTAATAAAATGTAATATAAAATAATATATAATAATAAAAAATAATTTAAAAAATATAAATGTAAAATAAACAAATAATGAAAATAAATTAATATTTGAATTAATTTAAAAACAATAATTTAATAAACATAATAAAATAAATACAAATATCTAAAAAAATAAATAAATAAAATGTGATAATATAATAACCGTGACTATTTTGGTCATGATTACGGCGAGGCGAAATTACCTGTGTGTAGGGCCAGGTGGCGCGATAGCGTCTGTTGCCGTCCAAACACTTTCCCACAGACGGGACACGGGTAGAGCTGCTCGTTGAGCCGCCACTGGGCGATGCCGTTGCCCGGTTCACCTTCTTCCTTTTCAGAGTCTACACAACACACACACAAAAAGCTCAGCCGTGTTGACCCGTGAACGTTTTTGGCGTAGCCTTGACGTTAGCAGGGTCTGGACAGGGATTCCCAAACTGCAGGGGGTAAAATGGCAGTCTGGTATTTATTTCCCAGACCTTCTAATGAGTCTAAGCCAATCAAGGCCTCACAGGTGAGAAGAGAGGCACGGTCCGGTCACGTCAGGCTTTAACAAGCTGGCCAAACTTGGGCGGCGGCCACCTGACAAACAGCAAGCCGATTAAGCCAATTAGGCGACTCTGCAGGGTCTCAGGCGGCTGATTGTCTAATTAGTTCCATTTAACAGAGATGGACACAGGCAAGAGATATCGGATTGTGGTTAACCACCCCCATGACTTAACGAGACAACATTAAAGCCACACGCAGGTTGGTCTGATTTGTGTTTCCATTGCAGAATGTGTCGATACATACTGTAAATAATAAATCAAATTGATGTAGCGCTTAGCATTGTCAGATAAAATGTTTCTATTCTTTTCCTAGTATTTGTGTATTTTTCATCTGCTATTCCTCTCATTTTTCCCGAAATATTTTCATGGAATATTTTTGTCCTAATGTGTGTTTTTATCTGATCTATTATTTTATAGTTATTTTTATTCTTTTGTTTAAGAATGTATTTTCATCTGCTTTTGTATTTTGATTTTTTTATTATGTTTTTAATTTTGTACTTTTCTAGTTTAATATTTTTGTATTTTTTTAATAATATTTTTTCTGATGTTTATTCATCTAACTTTTTGCCATGTTTGATAATATTTTGGCATTTTTTTTAATTTATATTTTTGTAATTTGCATCTAATAGTTTTGAATTCATCAGTACTGTTTCAACAGATATTTTTGCATTATATTTTGCACCATTTTAACAAGATTTTTATATTTTTGTATGTTTAATAATTTGTTTTTCTAATATTAAATGTATTTACCGGTATTTTCAAATTTTTCAGCATTTTTTTTTCAATTCTAACAATATCCATTTTGGTGTATTTTTCTATTTCTATCTAATATTTTATATTTTAGTGTTTTGTATTATTTTGAAATATTTTTAGTTTTCCTCACATTTTAAAATTTGTTAAAATATTTTGCACATTTTAATACCTTGGCATATTTCCCAATATCTATATACGTATATATTTTTACAAATATTTTCCCTCATATTTGTGCATTTTTCAGCAATTTTGTTTGCAACTTTTGTAAAATATTTGTGTTTTGTTTCTCCACTGATGCCAACTCTCCAGCTCCGTAGCAGCAGGAAAATATTCAGGATACAATGCAGCATTTACAATAAAAATTGTCTAAAAATTACGAGTCGAGACAAGTGAAACGAGGAAGCGCGGGTGCGGATGTGTTCACACGGAGAGCAGATAACGACTTAAAAGAGGAGTGGAGTTAAAGGGAGCAGCGGCGGTTCAAACGCACAGGGGAAAAAATGTGTGTGCGTGCGTGTGGCGGGGGTGCTGAATTAACTTTCAGGCCACTCTTTGACACCCAGGAGCCAATCAGATTTCCATTAACTGGCAGAGGGACAGGTAAAGCTGGCACAGGCTAATTAACCTCTGGACTGCCGGCTGCCACAGGAAAGGAGACTGGTGGGTGGGGGGGGGTCGCCCCAGGCAAGGGGGGCACGGAGCCCAAAGGCTCGTTTGAGATCTAAGCAGGGAGCTGGAGGTTGACACAATGTAGTTAATTGAGATGTGGGTGGAAATGCCTTTGTCTTTCCCTGTGTGTTTTCCACTACTAAAAAGAGCATGCGTGTGTGCGTGTTACCGTGGAAAGGCGGCCGGGTGGAGGAGCTGGCCTCTGCGGGGGAGGAGCTTTTGGAGCGCGAGTTGAAGGGTGATTGTCGAAAGCACTCGTCCAAGAACGGACTGGAAAAGACGTAGAGGAGACCGAAAAGCCACGTTTACAACAAGCACATTTTATTTATTTATTTATTTTTTGTTCTATGGTCTTTGTTGTCATCGACTCACCTGTTAATTCCCACCATGTTGCCATCCTTGTGGTTGTTGGCTTTGCTCACTTTTTCTGGAAAACAAAAACACAACATTTGTGGCCACCTCGGGGCAGTTTAAGACATACGTACGAATGTTGACCTCCCAGCTCCTCGCAGAGGATCAAGAATATATGCTTACTGTTGAAGACGTAAATACATTGCTTGGTGTTAGATGAGACTCCCTTATGTATTTATGCACCTATTAGGCATGTGTTCAAATCTACATTCATAAAATCATACATAAAATCACGTATTGATGCTAACTGTTAGCAGGTCAATGGTGTTTTCTATTGTTTGTTATATTTTCAACCTGTAAAGCACAACTCAAGGCCAAACTCTGATATGCAGACCAACCTCCAACTCGACTCCAGGTGCCTCTATTATAGGTCATGCCCCTTCAAGGCAATACATGAATACTACAGTATGTACAGAAATGACACTTCATAAAAACATTTTAATATTATTTTTTTAATTCTTTTCAACTTCTGCAAATACCTTGTTTACAACCCCGCTCTTTGTGCCACGATGCAATCAAACAACATCTGTGGCCTTACCTGATCATTAGATTCACCAGAGGTTCTGACATGCTAATTCAAACAGGACAGAAAACAAACTGGCGACAGGCAAGAACGAGAAGAAGGAGCCACGCGGGCGACTTTCAAGGAGACGAAGAGCATCTCCAAAGCGGCCGAGCGTCCCCGGCGACCTTGCCACCGACGCATCTCCGAGGTCTTACCGCTGGCGGGTAATTCATATTGATTGCTCATTGTGTGACAGCCTTGCGCCAAGACCCCCGCACCCACCCACCACCCACCCTGCGCCATTTCCCTTTGCATCCATCCCTTTGTGGCAGTTGTCGCAGTTTGCCAGGGCCCGGAGATGCCCCGGCCTCCCTAGGTGGCAATCTCCCCCCCCAACAAAAAACTCTCCTTACTACCAACCGCCCCCTCCCATTATGTGACACCACTCGCCAAGGACAGAGGTCTCTTTCTACGTTGCCATGGCGATGCGGCACGGGAGAAATGTAAAGGCGGTAAGGGGAGGGAGGGCGGTGGATGGGGAAGTGTGTTCAGCCAAGTGTGCTCGAGCCGGCATGTCTGAAAACGAGTGAAGGGAGACAGAACGAGAGAAAGAGAAGGAGGGGATTGGAGCGGACATTTGTACAGTCCCGGGGGCGGGGGCGTGAGTGTGTAAAGGTGGGAATGTGCGCAATGCTACGTGCGAAAGGCGGACCTAAGTGTGACTTGTGTGGAAGGGGGTCCACACTCATGAAGAAATACAAACAAGTGGCCCAACAGCCTCATGGCCACTTGTGATGTTTTGCAGTCGAAGGTGTGTTGACCACTTGAGGATGGAAATTGAAGCCACAGGGCGGCCATCTTACTCCTCCCATCTCGCGAGCAGACTGCTAAACTAAACATATACATACAGATGATACATATACAGCTCGTAGGCTCTTAGTAAGGGGCGGTCACTATTTTTCCATTAGTCCCCAATATTAGATTTGGCAGAGGCATCTTTTGTTGAATTACAGGTATAATTCTTTAATAAAAATACAGGTTTCCTCCTGGAAACATCATTTAACATTTAATATATGTACATGTATTTAAGGCAAGTTGTAAAATGTCTTAAGTCCCCTTAAATATAAAACATCATAAATCATGCTGTTTCTACTAAGTACTGTCTCAAAATGTTCTCCATTTTCGATACTGTAAATATATAGGATCGTATGCCGAGAAACGTTAGTAATATGGTAGTAATATGGCGGCCTCAGTGGTCGTCGTCGTTCAAGATTCACGCGTATTTAATCTTCAATGTCTGCCACGTGGTCACTCGTGATATGTCGCGTCCTTGACTTTACAACGGCGCCACCAGAGAACGGAAATGGAAGCTTTTACAGCCCGCACACACGTCTAACGTCCTTGCTCTTGCTTGAGGGGTCAGACAAACGCGTTGAAAACACACCTGACAATTTGAAGAGGAGCTCGGAGGCCATTTTGACCGAGATGTCCTGGGAGAAGAGGTCCTTCTGGGGGCGCGCCAGAGGCTCCGGGGCCGGCTCGGTCTTCTCGCGCGCCCCTAAAGTGGCGAACGCCAGCAGGTGAGGAGGAGGAGCGGGTGGAGGGACGGGTGGCGAGACTTGGGCGGGGGCCGGGTCCACCTCCATGGGCTCTGCTTTGACCTTCACCTTCTGGAAGTGGCCATCTTTGTTGTTCTCTGTGCGGGAAGGAGACATTTCTTAGTCAGGCTTTCAAAGAACACAAGACTTACGCACAGCGTCCGTTCCGCAGCCAGTGTGAATTGGGCTTGAGAGGAGTGCAAAAACTAGTGACCGATGCGCAAGGAAACATCTTCTGAATGGCTACTGTACTGCATTCAAATAATTTAAATATCAACCGTAGCAAATGATGCTCGGTTTCATCAAGACACAGAAGGAAATCGCTTTTCAGTAGATGTCTACTGCAGTGAATGATGTGTAGCGAAGAAAACGGCTTTTGAATAGCTGTCCACTGATTACATAGGACCTATAACATCTGCATGAAGAATAAAACACCACCTGCATGCCAGTTTGTCTTTAAATAGTCTCTACCGACTCGCCTATAACCTCGGCGAGCGAGGAGTCAGTCGGTGGGGACATTCCTAACAGATGCCACATCTCGCTTCACTATTTTTAGCGCGCCTGCTTCATGTCACCTTTTCAACCGGACTTGCCCAGTGAGTCAACAGCGTTTGTGCTCACTCAGTGGCTATCCTGAACATTTTTCCCGTCGAGTGTTTTGCTATCTTGCTTCGGTGGACCTCGGACCCCACCCCTTCAGTTGGGATCAGACGGCGGCATGACCTCGCGGTGCCCTCTTGCCCCGATAAACGCACAGCGCCACGCTAAACGGCTAAGCCCGGCTGTTTGGACTGCTCCTTGGATTTCCTTCTTTTTAAGCTCTAATTCTGCACATTCAAGCCTGTGGAGGTTTGATGCGTTTCCGTTGATATGATTGACAGAGAGAAAAGCTCAACGTACACGTATTTATTCAAAAGGAATATCTTAACGATGAATCACACTCCTGTTATGCAGGAGTAATAATGTGTGAATATGGCGATGATCGTTTGGTTCAAGGCCAAAAAAGCTTCTGCACATTTCACAGCAATTAATTTTGATGGGCTAAATTGGATTTGGTGGCAAACAGATTACAACAGTTAAAATTGTTAATGAATACATGCCGCGCTTTTTAATGACGTCCCCTTTTGCTGGTTTTGAGGTACTCATAGCAGGTCTTCACATTTTATTTTTTATTTTTTTACTTTTAGCAGGATTGCGTACAAAACTGTATGTCCTTGGTCAACAGATTTATAGTACTTTAAGTGGAATTTTGTACAAAAACAAGTGTCCTTTGTCAACAGATGTGCATTTTTTTGCAAAAGTGGAACCTAACCGTTAATGAGAGTTAACTACTTTTTGGACCAACTCCTACGAAAAGTGCAAAATGTCAATTGACTTGAAGACATTACTTTTTGTACTACTGAAAGTACAAAATATAAAGTTAATCAATCTGTCCTTAGGCCATAACAAAGCTATAAATCATCCACCTATTGTCTGAACTGCTTTTCCTCACGAGGGTCTCGGGCGTGCTGGAGCCTATTCCATCTGTCTTTGGACAGTAGGCAGGGTACACCCTGAACATCTTGCCAGCCAATCGCAAGGCAGCTATAAATCAAACCAGTAAAGAAAACTGCATTTTTATGCTGGTATCAGACAAACAAAGGCACAAATAACCCTCAGGAGAGTTAATAATAAAAGTCCAGGTGTCAGTTTGATTGGAGGGCAGGACAAAGCGAGGGGACACAGACAACCATCAAACCCCTTTAATCCCTTAATCAGTTGCTCGTGTTGGTCTAGGAGATGTAGTGCTTGTGGAGGGGGTGGGGGACGGTGCTTGTTTGGCAGGCTTTAAGAGGGTGTAAGGGGGTCAACCAGGGGACATCATCCGTCACTGGATCGCCACCCTTCTCCACAACTAGGGGGAAAAAAAACACGCGCTAAATGTCACGGCTGTGAACTTGAACTCCCACGCCTCGCCGACACAAACTGTTTACCGGCGTTACCCGGAGATGGCACGGCGCGGGTGGGAGGTATCTGATGGAGAACACCCGTATCCCCGATCCAAAGTCCACTTGTCACCACATAAAACGGGAAAATATGGCCTCACTCCCACGCCGATGATACTTTTTCTTGACCTAATGTTCCGTTGCCATAAAAAGAAGTCCACTTACGCCTTCACGCTGCTTCAGTATACAGCGGAAAACCCCCCCCCCCCCCCAACCCCAAACGTGACAACATTTGGAAAGATATTCCTCAAAAGTCAAATAAAGCGTCAACTCAGTAAGAACCAAAAAGGATTGACTGAGCTTTTACATGTTGTTGTTTTTTTTTGTTTTTGTTTTTTTTTAAACTGAGGACTGTGGGAACTATTCACGGGGTAATGTTTCAGTTCAGGGCCAAAAGAAGACATTGCTGGAAGGCATGATACTTTTGAGAGGTCCGGGAACATTTGGGCAACATTTTTGTTGCATGAACTAGAATTATCAATTACAAAAACTAAAAGTTCCTGGAACTGTCCATCCAACCAGCCACTTTCTTGACCGCTTATTCCTCACAAGGATCGCGGGGGGTGCTGGAGCCTATCTCAGCTGGCTTTGGGCAGTAGGCGGGGTACACCCTGGACTGGTTGCCAGCCAATCGCAGTCCTGGAACTGTATGCATTAATTTTTTGGGGGGCCGTTTGTTTTGTTTTTGTGTGTTTTTTTCCCCCCCAGGTCCATGGAAACTAAAGTAAATTTAATGCCAAAAGAAGCACTTTTGTACAACGGTGTATTAGAGAAGTTTAGAAAGTGGCAAATGAAAAAAAAAGTGGCGAGAGAAAAAAAAAATTAATGTAAATTTGTGAGTTTTGAAATTGGGAAATTTGAGACTTTATAAAGTGGTAAATTTGAGAGAAAAAAAAAAAATTGTGGCCCTAATACAACGTCGTACTTTTGAGATATCCAGGAACATTTGGGGGAACATTTTAGCTCTGGACCTACAAGTATCAAGAATGAAAAGTTGCTGGATCTGCAAATGAAAGTGTTATTTATTTGTGTACTTTTTGCATGTTTTTTTCCCCAGATATACAGGAGCTGTTTACGTTCTGGGGCCCAAAAAAAAAAGAAAAAAAAAAGACAGTTTTATTACTTTTGGGAGGTCCACAACATTTTCATTGCAGGAAGTACACCTATGAAGTACTGTAAGTTCCTGGAACTGTTCATAAAAGTGTTTTTTTTTTTTTTTTGTTGCTTTGGTTAGTTAATTCAAGTGAGAGACTTGACGTTACTTTTATAACACGCACATAAAACATCACTTTTTCATCCCTTTTGTTCAAGTAAAATGTTTGAAAAATTTTTTTAGGGAGTGCGCTGTAAAATATTGCAGGTCTTCCGAGTATTTCGAAACCAACCGCAACTGCGCGTTATGAAAGCTTTTAAAAAGCAGGAAAAGTGCTCCCGTCGGGTCCCACTAAACATCCGCCGCATAAAAATGAGTTTAATTAATGCGACACAATTTGTGGCATTTGCGGCGTCCTTGATGTTGAAGCCACTTGATGCTTTTCTCAGTGCTTTAACCTGTAAATGAGTCAAAGCTTTTTCTAGTGTGATGGTGGCTTGCCGTTGATTAAATACTAAGAAAAAAAGACAAAATATAGTAATTCTGCCAGGGAACTGTTGAGTGGTGCTTGAGCTAGATACTGTAAATACAGTAGAGGTCCAATATGTGGGGAATGTTTGAATGTCATATTTGTTTTATGTTGTAATGTATTAATTGGGGGAAAAAAGTTTGAAATTGGCAAATAATAATAATAATAATAATGATAATCAACTGATTTTTGCTGATTTTAAAAGAGCGAACATCAGTTGGCCTTAATTTCCGCCCGTCGGTTTGGTTGAGGGCAGGATCTGCTGCGCTTTCAGGAAGTATCAACAACAAAAAGTTTGTGAAACTGTAGTAGGTGGCAACGCAACTTAAAAAGTGAGCCTGACTGGCTCCATGCAATATATTACACATATATTAGGAATAAATTACAACAAGCAACCATTATTTCCGGTAAAACTAAGTCAGAAAGCGCCCGAGGTTGTTGTGTTTTTAAGCGATAAACTCTTGACTTTGCATGTCAACAACAATTCAGTCAAGTGCAGCGGCACACGCACACTGACGGGTAAATAAAGTCACGGCATTAATAACCCAAAACACATTGCCCCCCCCCGCTTTTGACGCATCGGTATGAAAACCTGGCCGCGGCGTCGGCGTAGGAGTAGACGCGAGGCTAAAGAGAGGGGAAACATTGTCAAACGGTGCCAGAAAAAGAACACCTGGGGGTAGTGCAGGGGAGAGGGGAGACGGCTCGATTCAAAGTGACAACCCCCCCCCCCAGCCCCCCCCCCTCCCCTACTTGGTACATCCGAGTCTTCTGCCCCTGTCCTTGCTCTGTTATTCCGCATCCCTCCCTCACAAGCACATCTCCTTCCTCCACTCTCTCCAACCTGCTCCTCAGACAGGGGGGTGAAGAGTTCACGCTGCTTCAAAGGGCTGCAGTGTGGAGACGGCGTGTCATGTGGGAGCCTGCAGACTTCACACACATCTGCTGCAGCTACCATTGATCCCCAGCTAACTGGCTCGCTCCGGTGCCGACAAACGACCATAAACATAAGTCGCCAAATAAGGTCGAAGCAACAAAAAAAAATAAAAAAATAAAAAATAAAAAAAAATAAAAAAATAAAAAATAAATAAATATATATATATATATATATATATATATATATATATATATATATATATATATATATATATATATATATATATAAATATATATATATAAAAGGGAGACAGCAGCCATGATAAACAAGGAGGGAGAAAGTACACTAAGGTTGGGAAGCGGAGTGGTGGTGGTGGTGGTGGGGTGAGTAAGGCCACACACCGAAGAGGGCACGGTGAGGACAGCCGCCCAAAGCCAAGCATAGCTTTTACATGTCACCAGATTACGCCATTGTTGTCAATTGACATGGCCAGATGATTACATTGCGTTGCGTGGAGTGCGTGTGAGTGAGTGCGTGCGTGTGGTAGGTTTGTGCTAAGTGCGTGCGCTACTTGTTTGAATTGGAAAATTGGTTGTGAAAGAAAATAAAAAGATATGATTGCATTGAATTGAACTGTTCGAGATCTGGCCCCAATTTCCTTAATCATGGGAGATCAGCAATCGGCCGATCACTTTAAATCGATTTTTGGCAGAAAAAAAATACAGATTACCGATTAATATATATTTAATACAAAAGAATTATTATTATTATTATAAAAAAGGATTATTGTTGCAGTTTACTCCAAATTAGGTGTCATTAAACGGCTTAAAGGACGCTTAGCGACAACAGATTAACATACGCTCCACACTTGCTAGTTGCTAATGCTACGCTAGCAAAATGGTGCATTTAGGGTACTTTCGCAGCGTCGGAAACTTTGGTTTTCTTCGATGATAACGTTATAAGTCAAGTCAAGTCAAGTCATCTTTATTCATAACAGCTTTAGCTGTCACAAAGCGCTTGACACAAATACAACAAAAATCCAATAAATAGCCAATATTAGTTACTAAAACACCTTTTTTTTTCTCCTTACTTTTTATTTAAATGTGCCTGAATGTACTGGCAGGTCATTTGCACTCTAACTGCAAAACTCCCCAATGGTGGGGCTGTCTTTTAATTTGCCCACTAGCGAGCGCCAGTTGAAATCTCCTCAAAAGACGGCGTGGCCTGATCCTAAGCGGCAACGTGTGATTTCACACCTATGGCAGTGACAGCGAGCTGGCGTGTGGGCGTCACGGCTGTTGCCCGCATTGATGCCACTCCGCCGGGGCGCCCCCGTACATCGGTCCCCCGCCTCCCGTCTTGCCCCGCAAACATCGGCGCCCATCTGCTGGCATGCTTCTAGCCGCCGGCGCCGGGGACTATTTAGCCCGGCATAATTAGCCCCCAGACAACCGGCAGCCTGTTTTTTTTTTTTTTTTCTCCCTCAAACAGATGTGGGAGGTTGCATGACCATCCGATGTTTGATAAGAAAGCGAGGCACGATGGAGTGGAGTGGAGAGAGATGTGAGTGAGGGAGAAGTGACCCAGTTAAAAAGAAAAAAGAAAAAAAAACAGGATGATGCAATTCATGTTACTGCACAACGTGCAGCAATGATGACAACATGGGCTGCGTTAATTTACTGTCAAGTGAACCCCCGCCATATCACAATTCACCTTTTGTGCCAACAATTTTTTAAGCAATCGCCAGCACTGTACTTAAGAACAGGAAGAAGGAGCTGAGAAGGTCCCCTACTAAGCTGTAGTAATAGTCGCCGATGCAGAGGGAACGTATTGCTGTGAGTAATGCAGAATGCTTTGCTGTTTTGTGTGTTTACGTAGCAAATGGTAAAGCGATAATTAAAATAATGATTAATTTGATGAATGATTAGTTGTCGATTGTGGCACCTCTAGTTAGCATGAAGCTGGAAGACTTTTGTTACTTAATGGTTTGGTTGAACATGTTGGTGTTCAAATATACTTTACAACCAATTATTATTTTTTATTTCATGTGTCACTTTTACAGTAAATATAAAATGGGAGTAACAAAATAAAGGCAAGCATGCTACACCTTAGTATTGGAGAACTTCACGAGCAAGAGTCTTCTTCTTGGGATGTTATAGAGATAAGGGATACTCTTAAAAGTTTATTTGAGGAATAAATGTGTTAAAGTCTGTGGGAGGGGCAAAACTATCCCGGGTGAGTCCGGAACGTAACCCAGTAGGAAAGGGGGATTCACTGTAACGATGACACCATGGGATGAATAGATTTCCCGCATACAACTAAGACACATTGGGATGTTCTGGCTCAGGCTAACCCCGCTCTGACTCCCCTCCCCCTCCTTCAAAGTGATTTGCGTATTATGCATCCTTATTGCGTTATGGCTGCTCTGCCGCTGACCTTTCCGCAGTGGACATAGAGAGGAGGTGATTGTGCCGACGCCCTTGAACCTCATGACTGTAATCGCATGTGACTGTGAACGCGCTGACCTTTCCCTGCCCCCCCCCGTTCTCCTCATCCTCACCCCTCCCCGGGGTCACTCCGGGGTCCAGACTCTTGTCAAGGCTGTCACTCTCCACAATCCTCTCCATCTACCCTCCCGCAACCGCCCGTTGCCATGGCAACCGCAGGCACTGCGCTCTGAGGACAGAGAGCGAGCGAGCGTCGGATGAACGTTTCGCCATCTTTTGCTTCACCTGGGTCAACCGAGCAAGGGGCGCCGAAAAAAAACAGCGTGAAAAAGATAAAAATGACCAGAAAGATACATCTACACATACAATAGGTGGAAGGTGGACAACTTAGAGGGTAGGGTCGGTTACGCACAAAAAAATAAAATAAAAAAAATAAAAAATAGAGCCAAGATACTTGAACCGCAAAATTGCAATACTGCGGTATCGTGGCAGTCGTTCATTTGCTTCTTCTTGTTGGACGACTTCTTCTCCGGCTCGGCATTCAACCAGACTCTCAAGAACGCAAGAACGGTTCGTGCGCGCTCAAAACACGCTTTTGTGCTCAAAATGTCCTCTTTTGTACTTATAATTGTAAATGGAACGCTACACTTGCACCCTCTATAAAATCTGATTAATCAATAAACCATAATAAATAATTAACAGATTGATCGAGCAATCATTAGTGAGCAGCTCTAAAATGTAACAGCTCTTGTAGGTCTGGGTTTAAAAAAAATCAAAATAAAAAAAAAATTGAATATTGAGCGTGATATCCATTCATAAAAACATGAATCAATTATTTTAATATGCCTTTTTCCCTATAAATGAACAAAAAATAGAATTTTTAAAGGGCAATTTTTTTTTGCATCATACTGTTTTAAATTTAATGTTCACATAAATTTAAAAGTATTTTCTTATTTTTATGACAGAACTGGCTTATTGCACATTATGACAATTCAGAATCTTTTTCATTTATGTTTCCAATTATTGAATTAGAATCATGAAAACATTTTCATCTCACCCATGCTGATATCAATGTTTGTGGAACATTTTAAGTGATTAGAACACGTGTTATTTTCATTAATTAATAAATCATTTAATCAGTTACTGCCTCTGCAAAATTTAATTTGGAATTTAATGTTTGTGGATTTTTTTTTTTTAATCATGTCCTTGATATTTAAGAAGAATTGATGTTCCATAATTAATCAATATCGGTTTGAACTTTTGTGAATCGAATAAAAATTGAAATCGAATGGAACTGAACTCTTGTGAATCAAAATCAAATTGCTTGAGAAAATTTCAATTGACACCCAGCAGCATTTCAAGGGGGAAAAAAAGAAAACTTGTTAGATGTTTTGAATGGTATAAACTAGTTTTGTACCTGCAAAACTACCTGTGGCAAGCTACAATCATCCGTCAAAGGAAACACCAAATCCACAGCCATGGAATAGGAAGAAGATCGTCTGCTTGCAACAGCTTATTGCCGAGTTCATTATAAACACGCCACCCAGAACGTTTGTATTTTATTCCAACGTTTTCCGAATATCAACTCAACGCTGAACTTCGCCTCGTTGGCACGCAGTTGACATTTTTAAATTGCCTGAGAGTCACTCCGCAACAGTGGACAAACACACTCCAACTAACACCTGGCATTCACATCTTAGTTTGGACTAAAACAAAAAGCGGCGGAATGATTTAGCAATGACGCGCCAGTGTCCATAGGCGAAATGACTTTGCACCATTACCACATAACCCGGGGGTTGGGGGTAAGCCTTGGTTGCGTTAAGCGAGCGTCTCATTTTCTAATTGGTGGCAGCAAACAGCCTAATGAATGAAACACCACAGATCGGATATATCTCATTAATGTGAGCGTCACGTCATCAAAATACATTGATTAGTGATGTATGTACTCAACACACCCACACACTATAATCGTATTGTGTTGTTGGGTGCCTATAAGGGGCGTGGCCTAGCGAGTGACATCAGGATCTGGAGTCGGTCAGGTTGGCTGTTTATTTCAGTGTGAGCGTCTGCTCCTTGAGAGGGTTCTCATTTTTTTTGTCTCGTTCAATAAACGATGACTGTGACTTTCCTTGGCTATGTGCGAAGGCAATAAGGTACCTTTGTTGTTAGTTTTTCTAAAACTTGACTTTACTCGAGCAGCGGTGGACTTTAATAAATATAATAAGTGCATGTGTATGCGGGCTGCTTTCATGCAAAAAGTTAAACTAGGGCCCAACTGATTAATCGTCCAATAATAGCTCTCTTTAAGTGGATAATACAAAAAAAAAAAAGTCTTTAACTGCTCTTTTGGTGCTTAACATATGTACAAGAAGTATATTAGAAAGTTTAATGAGTTGAAGTTCACTTCAAAATAAATGTCTGAAATTTAAATCATTCTAAAGTTATTGTGTCAAATGGATACAGTGGCCATTAAAGGGTCAAAATTGGCAAAAAAAAATTGCCCTTTTTTAGATAATGACATTCATACCCTCTCTGTTGTAAAGTTAAACAATTAGTACGGACAAAATAGTGTATAACAGTCAAATGTTCTCCCTGTAATTCATATATGTATTGTTGTTAAGAGTTATGGGCCCAAAGAGGTTATTTTAGTCATTCTATACAATATTTTCTTCAATTAGGGAGGTGATTAATCTGGTGTCAGAATTTTATTTTACCAATTCTCGAAATCTGCACTGCCTCAAAAAAAAAAAAAAAAATCCATTGTCAATCGAGCCATAATAAAAACAGCCATCATAAAAGTATGTGTACATGAAATGGGATAAAGGCATGAAATCAGAATTGAGCACTTGGACCTGCAGCCAACATCCAGATAACTGATACGTTACGCAAACACACTACAAGCCGCCTTGGTGAAGTGTACCACAGAAGAAAAAAAAAAAAAAACACACACATCCTGTACGCCTTTCAAAGTGTTGCAGCCCGGCAGAATACAGCTAAAGAATTGAACTCGCTGTTTGGCCGAAACCGCAGAACACCACGGCAAAAAATATCAATAAGAGTGCGTGACCTGGAAGCGTCTCTAAGAATTCTCCCAGTAAATGCATGCAACCGTTTAAGATATACCTCCACCAGGGGGTCATGTTGTTGTTGTGAGCCGATTTACACAGAATATACTGGCTGTAGGTTGGCGTGTAGGTCAAGGAGGATTTTCATCGTTTAACATGGCTAAGCACAGGATTTTCTTTTTTTATTATTATGCTTGAAGGTATGTGAGCTACAGACTGCACGATGCTCGTCTGCAGTAATTACAAATAAAGGGTGTTCCTCGGTTTATGATGGAGTGGCATTCCTACGATGGCAAAGCAACCAGAATTTGTGTGCAAGTGGAACGTGCTTGTAGTTTATCACTAACTTTGACTGCAGCATTTCTAGGGGGAAAAAAAAACTTGTTAGATGTTTTGAATCGTATTGTAAAATATACATACAAAATTTAAAAGCATATAGATTGAGCCAGTCACGTTGGCTGTTTAACACATAGTCCAGTGTGAGCATCTGGTCCTTACTGCTTGTGAGAGTTTTCATTTTGTATTTGACTGGTTAACCCGTTCAATAAAGGTATGAAAAACATTTTTTCCTGCCTTGACTCGAGTGACAGCGCAGCTGAAGCTTGTTTGGAACTAAAATTTTGGCTCACGCTACGTGACAAGACTTCCCAACAAGAACGGTCCCAAAATGTTGAATCTGTTTGGAAGAGCCACTCCAACTTGAGTGCAACGCAGCAAGATATTAGAAAATCGGATGGGTGACAGGTCCAGAGAAATTGAGTTTTTGGGGTTTTTTTTGTATGTGTTTTGTTTTGTTTTGTTTTTCTAAGTGGGGAACTTTTTTATGTTACATCACCCATAGAAAATCTTGTCAAATATTGTGAGTAAAACAGTAACTTCATTATACTGCAACATATATTTTTCCCCCCTGAAATAATTGGTTATAGATGATTTTCAAGGGGTTTGAAGAGCTCATATTAAGTTCCACAAAGATGGCGGCCACTTGTCATATTGCTACTTCTTGTGCTGAGTGACTGCATATTCTTACGCCGTGAAGGAAACTAGTTCCTTACGTGTTCTGTAACATGGTAAACCAAGGACCCTCTAGTCTCGACTGTATTTTGTCTACTTCTTTGCGAGAGATAAACATAATTCTGCCCTAATTAGTTTGCTACCTAAATGCAGATTTCGCAAAAATTGGCTGGTGTAAAACGCTCTCTTTCTCTTCCGTTTGGATTTCCCCAATAGTCCATAGCAGTAACATTTACTATTCTGCTAATAATTTTAAGATGCCACAGCGGTACCCTGACCCGACATGTACAGATTCCTAAGTGTGTATTGATCCTACCTGAAAGTTTGATCAGCAACTCGGAGGCCACTTTCATGTTGATGTCTTGGCTCAGCAAACTGTTCCCAGCCGGAGGGCTCCCTTCCCTCGGTTTGAGGGACCCAGGGCGTTCGGAAGCTGCTGCCGCCGCAGACCCCGTTACGCCGTCCTGGCAGAATGCCCCGGGGAAGCTTGGTGGGATTTGACACTGGGAGGCCGGTCTAGGACTCGAGGCCTCCTCGGTTTTGGGTTCTTCCTTCACGTGGAAGGGCGACTTCAACGCCTCCCTCTGGTTGGCCGCTGTGGAGAGGAGCAAAAGTTGCCAACAAATGCCGTTTAAATATCTTGTCTGAAGTAAATTATAATCTAAAATCATAACATATCAGAAAATCCATGTTGTACAGCTACAAAATGAAGCTCTTAATTGGTCTATAAATTAATTTCACACAGAACGACATTGTTGAAGTAAAATAAGAGGAAATTTCACATTCAGGTACAAATAAAAACATAAGCCCCATTAGGTAGTGCAGAATACTTCTACTACTATAATTCCCGCTTTATATCATGGTGTCATGTGTATTTAGTGTATTATTTTTTTTTTGATCATGTGATCAAATTGGGACCAGTAGGAATACAATAGGAATTGCACTAAATGCAGGTAACCAAGTTGACACAACCATTTCTATCTTCAGACACAGACAGCGCCTTTGTGTAAGGAAATGCCGCAATGTTCTGTGGAAATGGCAAAGGTGGATCAATGACTTTGGTGCATTTTTTCCCCCCCAATCAGTTTTTTTTTTTTAAATTAATTTTCAAAAACAAAAGAAAACAACCGCAAATGCACATTTTTCTAAGAATATTCAACAGCCTGCAGTGACAAACAAAAACAACATCCAGTTTAAATTAAATGCACGCATCAATTATCATACATACAAGAGTATAAATAACTCACTGACGACCTGGGGTTTTCTTGGTGAAAACCAGCAGTTGGTGAACCACACTTTGAGAAACATCAACTAATCACCAACTCACATCATTTATTTCGCTGACTTTATTCTCAACTTCTGGCCCCCTGCAAGTCTGCGATCCCCCCCTCGATAGCGCGACCCAAAAGCAAGTTGCATACAGCGCGACATATAAAATCACGGCTTTGTCATCCTTATCTGGCAATCTCTGTAGGACGCAGCCTTCTGGTGCTTCTGGAGAGAGCTGTCACACCAACGCCGCCACCGCCGCCGCTTCACAAACGTCTTCAAGAGAAACTGGGCCACATCTAATCCGCCTTAGATGAATAATTAATAATTAGCCACGGCACAACCTCTAATAGAAGTCCTCTTTGTATCTCTTGTCGCATCTCATTACACAGTGCGCTAAAACACAAGATTCTGGAACGACAACTAGCTTGGAATACAAGTCAAAAGTACACCGAGTGATGTTTGACTGCTGCCAGATATGGCATCTCAGGCATTCTCACAGAAACGCTGCTCGAGGACCATCGCTCGTGATCAGACGCCTGTCCACTCGCCACTGGGGGTTCTGAGTACTTCACGATACGCGATACAAGGCTGGCGATAATTGTGTCACGATATGACGATACAATAAAGTAAATAAAATAAAATTCAACAAACAATTTCGTTAATGAAATAAAATAAAAACGAAAATGCTTTTTAAAAAAACGAAAACTAACTGAAACTACATGTTGTGTTTACAAAACTAACTAAAACTAACTATAATTATAGCAAAAATGTCCTTCATTTTCGGGTTTAGGACAAAATCACCACCAGAAATGAAGACAAGCCCTGATCTGTAAATTGAGAAGTAGTTTGTTTGTTTAAATCCTGTATTTAAAAAGTGCCTTTTCCAGAGTGAAACCGGCAGATTGGGCCTTTAAAATTGAAGATATCATACACATTTTTCATAGAAACGTATGCAAAACTGAGTCACTTGCTGGACAGATAAACGTCTTTGAGTAGTAAAAGGAAGCTCATGAGTCTTCTTCGCTTGAAAACTTCCGTACATTTTCCCACCACTCTTATGAGGCACTCCCCCTAGTGGCCCGCCAAGTAATTGCTCAATAAGTACTGAACAATGGAGCCGTTACAGCGGCTGTATATTAACTACAAATATCGATACTTGGCGTAGGCATAACGATACTCGATCAGGAAACAAAGTATCACGATTTATCTCAATAGAGATATCGTCACACTCCTACTCGCCACTGGCCAGAGAAGAAATCTACACCCCCCAGTCCCCACCCTCACACACACACTGGACCATCTCACCTAACATCTCTCCCAGCCAGAGGCCCGCCAACCCCATCATCCCGCCTCATCCATCTGTGCCGACTCGGGCCCCCTCTGATTAATGACCGTCATGCCATCGGGGGTCGAGAGGTCTCAGCAAAAAAGGGGGACAGGTGCCGGTGTTGCGGACCACCTGTGTGTTGAGCAATGCCACAGTGCCACACCATGGCACTGCGCATGTAATTCAAGAGGGAGAAAAGCAAGGTATGGGGGTGGAGGGCGGTTGGCGGCACGGCGACCTTCAAGTTCACGGGCAGTGGTGTTGGGGTCATAGCCTGTACCAGCTGGAAATGTCACGTCGTCGGATGTCGGCGGGCAGGCTAAGTATAACCTGGTCGGCACCTGGAAGGACGTCCTCTAATTAGAAGCGTGTCAGGGCATGTTGGATCAGACGGGGGGACAGAACATTTGCACCCCGCTTTACAAAACACACGTAAAAAAATTTACATGAGCAGATACACACACAGTGGGAAAAAAACTGAAGACACATTCAAGCTGTATGCAGAAACGAACGGGCCCATTTTTCATGGTATTGTACAGTATTAACAGTTCAGCTCTTCGCAGAGGATAAAGAATGCATGACTGTCAGTACTGGTTATATTTAATGTCTGAAAGTGTTGCTGTACTGTTTATGTTCAAATGTCTATTCTTTTACTGGTTTTATGGTGGCTCGCATTGTGGCTATTTTAGATTTGGGTCTCAAACTAACAGCAAACCCTTCCTCCTCCAGTTGTCATGGTAACGAGAGCCATTTTTTTTTACCCGAAAAAAGACAAAACAGATTTCAGAAAGGTGCTGCTTCCAGTAGTAGCCCATTGCCTCTTCGCAAACCCCCTTTAGACTCACCTCCAGTTGTCATAGTAACAAAAGCTGTACTCATTTCGCTCCGCAACGTAGGGGGCATGTAACAGGACCACCCCCTCAAAACAGACTGACTTCAACCAGCATGACAAGTAGACATGAACTGCGCTGTAATTATTTTTCTTTGTGTAATTTGATGAAAAAATTCTGCAGACATTTTAAGATACGTGGGAGCTGTTTAAAAGTTTGAAATGGAAAGATATGTCTCGAAGATACACAAGCACCCTAAGTGGAACAACTTTTGCTGACTCAGTAACTGACTTCAAATTTGCGTTATCGTCCATTTCTTTATAGCATACTAATGCTTCTTTCGAACTTTTAACACCCTCCTTAACAAAAAAACAAAAAAAAAAAGAACAAGGGCTCTCGCACAAGTCACAATTTGGTCCCGACAAAGCTGAGCTCACACTGCAGCCTTTTGTCTGTCAGAATCTCACAAACACAACACAAGAGACGAGTGTCCAGTTTTTCTCGCGTGTCATCTTGTGAAGTGAGCCGAGAAGCAGACGGAGGGCGTGTTTCTGGGTGACTGGCCATCTCAAGTACCCGGAGTAAGCTCCCTTTTATGCCACCACAACAACGCTATTAGTTTGTCATCATGCTATCATGCATCCTGACGGTGGCTCCTTGCCCGTCAATATAGTATCTTAATTGATCAATGTTTTGTAAGTCGGGCACTTGTAAGTAAAGGTACCACTGAGTCTAAACACAGATTTTCACCTGTCCTTATGTGTCCGCAACATAACTTGGGCAGTGAGTGGTCCGTGCTTTATGACTGTCCGGACGTGCGACGTTTCAAGGTTAGAAAGGGCGCACAACAAACTCAATAAGGCATACGCAACAGCATTTGGATCAAAACATCACATTTTATGGTAGTGCTCAAAAGCAGATAAGTGAAGTCAATCACGAGAATTAAACCCTTATAGAGACAATTCCGGTCCTCGAGGTCCGGAGTCCCGCAGGTTTTTGGTGTTTCCGCCCATTAGCACAGCTGATTTATATAATCAGCTCATCAGCATGCCTGATAACGATCCTGATCTTTAGTTTCAGGCGTGTTGGTAGGCGGGAAGACCTAAAACCTGCAGGACCCCGGACCTCGAGGACCGGAATTGGTGAACTCTGATTTAGAGCATGTTGTCAAGAGGAGACTAAAAGGAAGAACTAACCAAAACAAGTGATAAGCGGCTGCAGTGAAATCCTACAATAGTGTTGCAAAAAGCATGCAGAGAGGACTTGTAAAATGTATTTTATTTCAAAAATATATATCCATCCATCCATTTTCTTAAAACCGCTTACTCCTCACAAGGTTCGCGGGGGTGCTGGAGCCTATCCCAGCTGGCTTCGGGCAGTAAGCGGGGTACACCCTGAACTGGTTGCCAGCCAATTGCAGGGCACACAGAGACCAACAACCACTCACACTCACAAGCACACCTAGGGACAATTCGGAGCGCCCACTTAACCTGCCATGCATGTCTTTGGAATGTGGGAGGAGACCAGAGTACCCGGAGAAGACCCACAAAGGCACGGGGAGAACATGCAAACTCCACCCAGGAAGGCTGAAGCCTGGACACAATCTTGCGTCCTCAGTACTGGGAGGCGGACGTGCTAAACAGTAAGCCCCCAGATATATATGATTAAAATAAATATTACAGCATTGTTTGTCAAGTTATGTAAACTTCACAAGAAGCAGCAATTCCTCAAAAAAGGGGCAAATGTTTGCTTCAAGCTGACACACAATCACGATTCAATGCCGATTAATTGCCCAGCCGTATATTATACTGCCCCTGGTGGCCAAGGTGCACATATCAGAAGTAGCAACACAATGTTCATTGCTCATTGCTCAAAAACAGTTTCATTCTTTACATTCTATTCAATTATGGCACAATACTATAAAGCGCTCTTATGTCACGGCACCGCTGTTAACTGTATGATGAGTGAAAGTGAGAGTTTGCGCCAAAATAAAAGGACTCGGAATCACATAAACACATCATGGAGAAGAGCGTCCAGTTTTTCTGGCATGTCATCTTGTGAAGCGAGCCGAGAAGCAGACGGGGGGTGTCTTTCTGGGTGACTGGCCATCTCCAGCTCCAGCTCCCGAGTCAGCTCCCTTTCTGCCGCCGCGGCGACGCTATCAGTTTGTCTGCGTGTTATCACAGCCTTCTGACACCTGCCACCGACGCTACATACATTGGTGTTCTTTTTTGCCTGCGCCTCCGCCGCCTCCTGCTTTTCTCGCCTCGCGCCTCATCCGTCTGGCTGCCAGGCGCTTGTCCGCCGCGCCTCACCTCTCGCTCCGCGGCCAGGCCCGCCGTCAAATAACTTCATTAGCTTTCCACCTCTGTCACGCCGGCCTGCTCTCCCTCTGACAATTGGCTGCTGTTTTATACCAGAGGAAGAAAGAAGAAGGGGGGAAAAAAAGCGCAGGGCTGCGCCGGGCAGGTTTGAGAACCCAACAGGAGCTGACAGCGTGCGAGACGCCGGACAGCGATACTGATGGCTGCAGAGGAGATGTATGGACAAGAGAGGTCACGCTCAAAGGGGCCTTCCCGCGTGTGTGCTCTCATGCGGAGCAGGAAATGGGGAAGGCTATTCAGATCCACGACGTAGTATATAGACAGCGACAAAGGAGACAAGGACTCCAAATATATCAAGTACAATGTCACCAAGGACAGACTGTTTTCATTATATCAGTAGTACGCCCACTTCATCGCCACTCGCCCACTCTATTACGAATATTTGTCCATGCGTTTTGACCTTTTTGTCTACTCGCTTGCGACGCTTTTAGGTCACCAAACAGCAATCCACTGATAAATCGTGGTTCACGTATATTACCGATTAAACATACAGCGGCACTCAGGATGTAACGATATCCAAACATCATGATACAATATTACGAGATGAAGGTCACAATACGATAATTATCACGATATTGTGGGGAAGTTGGTGATGAAAGGTCACAATATTGTAAAATAATGAGCTCATACTAAAAACAACCCACAATACAGGTATTGTGCTTTTGTACAGCAATGCATATAAACAACCTACAATCTCTAATAACACTTATGCACGCGTACATTGAGTTCATCCACATATTGACTCGGTTCACAAGCATATTATGTTCTCCTTCATCTGACCATTAACGTGGATTTTAAACATAGAAGGGCCAAAACATGCCTTGTGAACATTAAAGTGCACTAAAAAAAAAACTAGTCACCAGAGGGTGCTAGAACGGCACAAATGGAAATCAACTTGACTTTTTTTTTTTTTTTTGAAAAGATGTTCTGCTTTTAATATTGTGACATGACGATGATATAATGGGGCAGAGTTTTAATATCGCAATATCACGATATTGCCGTCGTTACGTCCCTAAGTGGTACCTTGACTTACAAGTTTAAATTAATTTGTTATGAAGAAAATAGTACTGTATAGTAAAAGAGTGCCAAGAATAGTCTGCTTGCAGTTACTGTACGTACAATAGTATTAGTTTGTTAGATTTATGGGTTGTGGCCTAGTGAATGATGCCAGAAGTAAAATGGAATCATTTGTTCTCTTTTCATGTTTTGTGCTGTTTCACATATAACTAGCAAAGGTAGTTAATTATTTTTAGTGACTTTTTAGTAGAGCCCAGACTTGCACCCAAAAACCACATTTGCTATTTGTTTACTGTTTAAGCAGCAAATCCCAAATCAACTCAAATGGGTTACTAATAGTACGGTACTTTTCCTGAAAAATGAAAAATCCAATTTGATCATAACGGTAAATGGAGAGCATTTATGTAGATAAATGCTTTAAACTTTTGGCATTCATTTCAATTCACATCTCAATTCGAATCACCACCAACTCACTCTTAGTTAATAGCAATTAGGTCTTCTCAATTAATGACACTTAAATAAAAAGTAGAGATGCACACACTACTACTGTTCTAGGTGTTTACATGTACAGTACTGCACAGTTATATTTCTGCCTGTGGTGCTTGCTGCAGTGTAAGGAAAGCATTACATGCGCAGTATTCTCCTGGGGGGTAACAACAATCATAAGAGCTACAACACCTCCCACAATGCCCTGCATGCCAATTACTCACACCCAGCCAAGGTCGAGCTCGCTGTGCCTATGTCAGTGCGGGGTGGGGGGGGATGGGATGGGATGGGTGATGTCTGGAGGATGCCCACATGATTAACTCTGGTCCACTGGGCACTGGGAAGGGAGGGGGCGGCGTGGCTTTCATCTCAAAATCAAAATGTGGATCACGCTGGATGGCTGACGGCTGTGTCAGCATGCCATCGTGCAAAATCAAAGTCGATCGCTGAGATGCTCAATAGAAAGCCCCTCCACAAATATACAGTTTATATATATATATATATATATATATATATATATATATACACATATACATATATATATATATATATATATATATATATATATATATATATATATATATATATATATACATATATATATATATATATATACACACACACACCAAAATGATGTCAGAAGTGGGATCCATGGCCTGCCCATGTGGAACGACCCTTGAGGCAACTGACCCTATTTGATAAAATACAAGGATGTTTAGGATGAGTTCGTTTTCCATCCAAATCCAAGTGTCAGAAGCGGGATCCGAGGCCTGCTGCAGCTCAAAGGACCCTTAAGACATGTATGTTAGACCCGAGGGATGATTGGTCGTCCCCCCCCCCCCCCCCCCCATCCAAACATGGTGTCAGAAGTGGGATCCGCGGCCTGCCCAGTGCGAAGAAAAGCACCCCCCAAATGTTTTTATTTCGACACAGTTCAGGAGGAGTTCACTGGCTTGTTCATGTCTCGGGGAAGTGGACGCAACTCCCCGCTTTGCCTTCTCTCGCTTTGTGGCGTGCTCAGATGTCACTTCATCTGTCTGGTCTTTATATCTTTCACCCCCCGCCTCCCTTGCGTGGCCTTGGGGGACCGAGGCATGGAACCGGGGGTGTAAAAAAAAAGTAGAAGGAATGAGCTAGCCGCGAACACACTCAATCTGGCTTGGCAGGGAGAAATGGAGTTGCGGAGTCCCGGGAGGAACTCCCTCACCTTCCCTGGCCCTGTACTCGCGCCAATGTTTTAAAAAAGATCTGAGCCCCACTTCTTCTGAGTAAGCCCCCCCTCTTTTGACAAAAGGGATACTTTGTGATCAAAGGATGGGCATTCATTAAAGTCCATAATCATTCCATCTTTTTAATTTTTTATGCCCGCCTGCATTCACCTTGAATGACGGCCCTGACTTAAGATGTCCGCCGCTTGACACTGGACTGACATTGGAGGGAGTCACCGCTGGCTTGATTGTGCAGTCTGGTAGTGAAGTGCAACTGGCACCCGCGGTAGCCATTTGGAGTCGGGAGCACAAATGGGGGAGGGGTTTGTTGGGGGTGGGCGGTTAGTTAACCGAGTTGTCCTAGTCCCCCCGGCGCATCCTGGCTGGGTCACAGGATGGTGAGCCAAAGGCGCTAATCATTTCAAATTATAAATTCCTTTTTAATTATGAATTATGCATACATTTTTAATTAATCTAATGTTCCTGTTTTTTTTTTTCTTCCTCGGAAGATCTCAATCTAATTACGCAGCATTAAGCGCGAGATTGGCAGCCCGTAGCCTCGACCCCGCCGTCGAACCTCACCTAACCTTTTCCCATCAATCTTGCCGTCGTCTCCGAGTGCTTCGTTCCATATTCTGCATCACTACAAAACGCTTGTAAACAACATCACGACTTAACATTCTCAAGCGACTGAATGTTTGTCAAGTTTGCCCAAACAATCTTTCCTTCTTTCAAGTTCAATGGCAATAAAAATGGCAGCTCGACATTATCTAGCATGGAGTCCTAGATTAAAACAATCTTATTTTTCTCAGAAGTCAGCACAGAGCAGTTTAAATTTGTTTTTAATGCTCCGAGTGCATCTGCAACTGAGAATTCCCAGGTGGTCTAATAACCCCCGGATGGCAGGCTATGAATTTGTCTTCATGCAATGAGTGTTTCACAGTTCAGTGTGAAGGTCTTTGTAAAACAGTGTTATGTGAGTGGCATATCAACTATGTTGTAGATTTATACATTTTAAGATGGACTGGTGTGACATCATTGAGCGACATAGATTTTTCCACAACATGGTGACAGAAGTGGAACATTTTAGAGAATTAAAACGCATTTGCTGTCATGTTTTTCACAAGGGAACAAAGATTCAGATGCTTACTTTCGAGAACTATAATGAGATGATGTTTACAATGAATCTCAGTCATTTGTTTTCATGCTTTCAAGAACAAAACTAAGGCTAATTTGCAAAAATGTGCTGTGCAATTAATCGAAATTTAATTACAATTTTAATTATTACACTCCACAATTATAAAATTGACATAATTGGAAACAAAAATAAAAAATTATTAATACAAATTTTGCCTTGTTTAAATTCATATGTTTGCACCTATTTTGTTTTAATATGACTACTGGTAATTTTAATAAATCTTGTTTGATCCAAAAGGAACTTGCAAAATTATAGCGTTTCAGAGAAATGTATTTGTCTTAATAAGCGAAGTGCGCATCTTGAAATCAAGGTGCATTATGGGTAATTCGGTGCATTATGGGTAGTTTTTAGGTCGGCGAAACTACCAAACGGTCATTGAAAATGAATTGGATCCAATGGAATAAGCTCTGATAGAAGCGTTTAAGCTGCTGGAAAGTTGCCGTTTCTTATTAACATGCCCATGTGGTTTACTGACATCGGGTAAAGTTGACTTGCAAGCTTTATAGGGTACAGTTACCGCAAAGATTGTCACCACTCTAATCTCCGCCATTCGAATTGATAGGGTAGTTGGTAGCCTCGTTTTTTCCCTCGCGCATGCACAAACTTTGTGCGCACTTCGCTTATATTTTTTACGTTTAAACATTTCTATTGTACCAAAAAAAAACAAAAAAAAAACAAAAACAGCCCCTATTAGAGAACTGATACAATCAAATGCTAAATTGCTAAAGAGACCAAAACTAAGATTAATTTATGTATGAAAAGAGAACTAAGGTTCACTATGCTAACATGATTTAGAAAAGAGAACCAAAATTCATATGCCAACATGTTTTACAGAGCTAAAATCAATATGCTAATGTTGGACAGACAGTTGAGACATATGATCCACTATGCGATATCGCCACCAGAGTTCCGTGAAAACCGCTGGCAGAAATGGCAGCCCAGATGGAATTACCCAACTAGAATAAAGTCACTAAAAAATACTCGTAACACGTACTAACCTGATAGCTTCATAAGCAGGTCAGTGGCCGTCTTGGTCGTGATATCCGGGCTGAAGAGCGAGGCCGCGGTCGGACCGCTGGGGCTGGAGCGCACCCCGACGCCCGGCAGGTCCAAAGAGTTGGCGCTGCTCCTGGGTCGCTCCCTGCCGATGCTAAACGGCGACAGCACAGACAGGTCCCTCTCCAGCGGCTCCTCCTTGATGTGGACGTGATTGGAGGAAGCCTCGCCCGGCGGGGACGACTGCAGCCGGGCGTCCGGGTGCAGTGGGGACACCTGAGACCCCCTCGGGTCGGCGCCGCCGCCAGCGTCGCCCATCAGGGAGCCCTCGCCCTCGGTGTCAGTGGTGAGCTCCTCTTTCACCTTGATGTCGGTGCGGGGAAAGTGCTGGTGGCAGCGCATGTGAAGCTTCAGGCTGAAGTGACGGGAGGACGTGAACGGGCAGAGCTCGCACTGGAACGTCTCGCCCCGGTCTTGGTGCTGATGTACCTGGAAGAGCAAAGGGAAGTGTCGCATTTAGATATGTACTTTCAGCCATTTATTGGAGTGGTACCACTGTAGTTCTACAGGTAGCACCTAATATGGGGTATATGCCACGGAGGAGGCGGGACTTCCGTAAGTCACACACCTGCGCTGTTTCCGTTTACTGTTTGCGCACTCTGAAACTCAAAAAGAATTTGCTTTTCCCACCGGTCGCTCAATCAGTGGAGGTTGCAGTTTGTGGATCTCACTCTGCTTCATCTATCCTTCCTTCCTCTCTTTAGTCTTTCCTCTGGTCTCTTGATGTCTCCCTAATCCCGAATTCGGATATAGCTGGGGTTGGTGAAAGATTCTAGATTTGTAACTCTGTGGGTGGAGGGTGGTGCCTGGTTGGTGACGGATTTCATGTTGCTTCTTCTTTCCTTCCTTTAATCCTTCCTTCGGCCTCCTGACAACTTCCTAACACTGGCGGGACTCTGAAGTATCCGGTTAAGGTGAATGGTCTTTATAACAGGTTTCAGGTGAATTAAAGAGCTCAAACTCGCATGCATGCACGCGCACACGCACAAAAATAAGGGACGCTGCCTATATGTCACAATAGTAACAGGAAACAGCGTATGCGTGTGACCTACGAAGTCCGTGGCATCTACCCCATTGCCTGGTTTTTGACAATGGAAGAGTGTCAATAGCGTATTGGACTTTATATATAAAATCAAATTCTGAATTTTTCAGGATTAACTGAACATGATTACAGACAGGAGGTTACGTAGTGTTCGCATCAACCTCACCTTCATGTGGGACTTGAGATTGTCTTTGCGGGCACAACGGAAGGGACACAGCGGACACTGGTGGCTTTTCAAGCCCGTGTGGATGACCATGTGTCTCTTCCAGTAGCTCTTGCGCTTGATGACCAGGCCGCATACAGGACACTGGAACGGTTTGCCACCGTCCTCCGGTGAGCCTTGAGAGGGTGCGACACAACGGTTGTAAGTGACATTTACAAAAGCCCAATTAAAATCAGTCTTTTATGTACTGTGTGATAATGCTGCAGCTTTGTTCCTGTAAAGAAATAAAATCCAAAGCCTTTTTCAGCGTGCGCAGGTCCGCAATAAACCTTTATGAAGACCATCGCGAGAAATGCCAGCTGGAAACGCGAGCAAAAACTTAAGGTGTTTTTTTTTTTTTTTTAAACGCCTCGATTATTGTTGTTGGCTTTATATCCGGCATCCATTACCGCTTAATTGGTCTTATTAGAAAGAGACATGATGGCATTACAAATTCTACGCGGGCCTGTCAGGACGGTTTCATGAGTATTCCGGCCGTGTTCCTCAGGAAAAAACATCTGGTAATCAGTGTTTGGCGAAATGACTGCGCTCAGCCATTCATTGACCTGAGGTGTAAAAGCTCGAGACTGCCTATTTGCAACAATAAATGGCCATCTGCAGCCAGAGCGGCGGAGAGGCACGGTGCAAAAAAAAAAAAAAGAAAAAAAAGAAAGAAAAAAAAGCTTACTCCAAAAAGAATCAGAAGGGCAGAAACACAAAGAACCCTCGGTACCCCGAGACATGTTTTAGAGAATAGAACGAAAATTAATATACTAAAATATGTTAAAAGATTTATAGTTAATATTTTGACATGGTTGAGATTCATTTACTAAGTAGTTTCGGAGAAAAGAACAAACACGAGCTGACTGACATGGTCTCGAGAACTAAGATTCATTTGCATGTTTTAGTGAGGAGAACCAAGATTTATTTGCCATCAGCTTCAAGAGAGAAGCAAATTAAGCTTCTTTTTTTTTTTTTTTTTTTTTAAAGAGATCAATGATTCATATGTATGCTGGCATGTTTTAGAGAAATAGGATTCTTAGGATAACATGTTTTAAGAATAAAACTCAAATTCATATGCCAAAATCCTTTAGAGAAATAATTCTTTTTTTCATATGCAAGTGATGAGTTCTTAGAGTAATATGCTAACATGTTTAACAGAACTAAGACTCATTGACTAGCATGTTTTAGACAAGAGACCTAACAGGTTTTAGAGTACAAAGATTAATTCAATCACATTCTTAAGAAGAGAACTAAGATTCATTTAGTAACATGTTTTACAGAAGATAATCATTTCCTAATATGTATCAGAAGTAAATGACCTGCTAATGTTTTAGAGAAAAGAACCATCATTGGCTGACGTGTTTTACAGAACTAAGATTCATACAGTAAACATGCTTTAGGGAAGAGAACAAAGACTCACGTTAAAAGGCAGAGTGGAGAAAACAAAACCACTGTGACATCATTTCACAATAAGTGATTCAATCTGAAGCACATTGTTGATTAACAAAAGTGTCTTGAAGGGCTTTTGCCAGAAGACAGCAGGCCGAGAGTTTGCTGTCTACCGCCCCACTTAAATTGTGTCTTAATAGCTTCTTTTCAAAGGTGTACGGCTCTGTACAATATATCATGCCCTAGTGTACAACCTTTTAAAACATTGTTGTTGTGCAGTCTCTCACGCAGACTAACAGCACCGCCGAAGCCTTTGGAAAATGTACGGAATTAAATCAACAGCTCCGGGCCAGGGTGAAAATGAGTATTTATTGCACAGGGTCGTTTTTGATGGCGAAGGGCTTTCTGTTAGGCTCCGCTTAGCCCAGGCCATCACATTGAGTTGTGCTCTTATGAAAATGCATATGCAAATCACCGCACATTTGGATTGATGGCGTTAAATCAATGAACGACGGATGACACACGGGTGCGGCAACGCTATTTGGTGCAGCATAAAACCTGCAGGGCTTTTTTATTTTTTTATTTTATTTTTTTTACACTTAAAATGTCTAGTAAGGTAAAGCGACAGCAGACAACAAACTGGATTTTGATAAAAAAAAATATATATATATATATATTTTTTTCCCCCAGAAAAAAAAACAAAAAAACAAAAAAACAATTGACTTTGAGGTAAAAATTATTGTTCCTCATAAAAATGTGATTTTTCTCAAAACGATGACAATATAGAACAAACTGAAGGGAAAAAATAAACGTTCTTTCCGCATAATAACTATTCTTGTTAAACCATAGTCCTAAATTAAAACTCAATCAACAAGTTGAAGCAAGTATGGTTGGAGAAATGTGAGGCTTTTTATTTTTTTTTTCTGCAAATTTATATCTCCCATTTCTTGATAGTGCGAGTAAGAGACGCTAATACTTTAAAATGTGTATTTTTATACATTTTTAGTTTAAATCTGCTCACTTCAAAGTTTTCTTTATATGGTCCATCACAGATTTCCAAATTTAATTTCACATTTCTAACTTTATAACCAAGATTTTTTCTTTTGTTTTTCTTTGTTTTGTATTTTATGCTATCTTTATTCTCCTCATGTTATGACATCCCCTCACATTACAGCTTTATTCTTAAAAAATGTTTTCCAGCTTTTGCGTCCACTTTCTTGTAGTTACTACTCAATAATGATCCTTAAAAAGTCCAATTAATGATCCTAAAAGTCCTTCACTTTTGTGAAATCAATCTCAGGGTTAATTAATTTATCTTTGCACGAGTACGAGCTCAGGGTGCAAAACGCCACGAGGATTGACTGCGAGTAAAACGCCAGTGAAGAAAAAAACAAAATGGAGTTGGGAGTGCTAAATGAAAAAGGAGCAGACGAAATGAGCACTAAATGGGCTTTACGGTGGGAGTGGTGCGGGGACGCCAATAAAAAACAAGGCATGGCCGTCAATAATCAAGGTCACATTTTTCAGTCTGGCGACCAAACAACATACCTGCATTTTTACAGCAGCGCTCGACCTTGACGGCTCGCCGGGTTACAGCAACCCACCACCCCGCCTTACCCCCTCTTTCACCGCCACCTTTTTAACATGCAGATCACACAATATTACATCGGCCGCCTCATCCGTCTGAAGTCAATTTCATCCCGCCATTTTAGATTTGCTCGGGGTTGCGACACAATCCTTCAAAAGTGGCCATCCATCTCTTTGAAAACATTCTGTTCTCCCCTAAAGGCTACTTAGTCTCGCCGTCTCTCTCTTTCCCCCTGTTTGGCTTACATGTCCACGTCTTCCAGAATAAACGGCGCGCAGGCGGCGAATGTACACACATCTGTATCCAGTCAGTGGAAAGTATGACGTGTTTGGCCTTAAAGTCTGCCCTCCCGATCAATGCTCCGACGGCTCCGGTTAGCGGGGTTCCACGCTGCCCGGACCCGCGCGAGGGAGGTCTCCACCCGCTGCTTTTTTGGCAGCCCCCCCGAGCGCAAACGAGCCCGTCGAGGAAGGCGGCGAGGTCTCGGTCGGGAGCCCCCCGTGGAGCCCGCACTGCCCTTTCGTGAGGCTTGCTTGGTTGGCTGACGCTTCGGTGTCGTTCTATGAAGGTAATTAAGTGGCTGAAACAAGTGGAGTTTCAAGGAGTGTAAAAAAGGACATTTATGACACAAAAGTCTTTGAGAACAAAGTTCCAAAATATTATTTTTTTGGGTAATGTTTACTACTACTTATAAAATACTATTGTGACTTTTGTTTTTTTCTATTAAAATTGCATTTTCCCTCGCGATATACTGTGTTCCCTCGTTTTCCGCTGGGGTTAGGTTCCAAAAAGTACCCGCAATAAATGAAATCCGCTAAGTAGTTAGCTTTATGATTTACTACATCTATTCTAAATGTTTTAAGGCTATAAAACCCCTCACCGCACAGTTTTTACACTTTTCTCATCGAGGCATTTACATTTTCTCACATTTCTCTCGTTTAAACATTCTCAATGTTCAGACCTTTAGAAATTTTATAAAATAGGTACATTAATGTAAAAAAAAAAAAAAAAATGCATGCAAAATTGCACTAAATAAAATCCGCGATACAGCAATGCTGCGAAGAGTGAACCGCGTTATAGCGAGGGAACACTGTATTGCTTTTAATTCTCAAAATGTTGTGACTTTATTCTCATAAGCAATTGTGATTATTTTTCTTTCTGTAATATCACTTTTTCTGCTGTAAGATTATGACTGTTCTCATATTGAGTCTTGGCAGATGTCCATCTTTTAACCACTTGGCCACGGCTGCCTGACATATGCATATCCTGACCGGGAATCAAACCCAGACCGCCGCGGTGAGAGCGCCAATTCCTAGCCAACACACTATTAGGGTTATGCCAGAAGATGGCACCAAAGCACTATTATTCTATTAGACAGGGCTTTGCAATTTCGCAAATTACTCTCTTTTTTTTTTTTTTTTTTTTTTTTTTGTCTTTAATCTCATAATGTTAGGTGTGTTTCACTGATTTTTTTCTCCTTTTTTATTCACATTAAATGTTTTTTTTTACCTCATACTAAATGCTCTTCCATTAAATGGCAAAAAGTATAGTAAATCTGTGCATCCAATTGTTACCCATCATACAACGGAATAAATCATGGACTCCGTGAGTCAACTTGTGTTTAATTAATCAGACCAAAATTTTACACTGTGTAAATCAATTTGGGAGTAAGCTGAGAAGAGATTATTATATTTAAAAATAAATACGCACTTTTTGTGACATTTTTGTTTTGTGGTGTGCTGTGAGATTTTTCAAATGCAAAATGGCTCAACGGTTGGGAAACACTGCAGTAGATCATATCAATTACCTGCTTGACTGTTGGGTTTTCCTCTTCCTTTGGGTGTTGAGGGCAACAACAGGTCCAGGCCCTGGGTGGGTGTCGACGGTGTGGGAGTTTTGTGGTTCTTGTCCAGCAGGGGCTTGACATCCTCTTGGAGGATGCCGCCGCCGCCGCCGCCGCCGCCACCACCCGACATTGGGGACCCTTCCTTTTTCTCGGTGAGCAGGTTCCCTGCCGCCCTGGCCGCCACCTCTTTGAGCAAGGCGGCCGATGAGGTCATAGACACGAGTGACAGGAAGGACGTTGCCGAGTTCTGCTGGTCGGCGGGCATGCCGGGTGTCGACGAACCGTGGCTCCGCTCGCTGACTTTCTTGGAAAGTGCGGCCAAGGTGGAGCTCGCCGACTGCGGGCTGAAAGGAGAGTTAAAGGCATCGAAGCGTACCACGTCCTCGCCCCGGGCGCCGGCCCCTCCGAGGGGCGGCACGGCGGACGAAGTGGTGGTGGAGGAGGCGGTGGCGGCGGCGGATACGGAGTTCTTGTCTTGAAGCACCGCGTTGGCCGCCGCTTTTAACTTCTGGATGGCAGAGTCCGGGGAGAGGCTGGACCCGCTGGGCGTGGAGCGGCCGGTGGGCGGCCACTTGTCGGCGACGCCCGCCCATACAAAGCCGCCGCCGTTACTCTGCGAGTTGAAGTGGTCCAGCGGCTCTTGTTTCACGTTGGTGTGTGAGGGCGTCAGCGAGGCTGGCGATGCCGAGCCGCTGTTGTTGTTGGCCAGCTTGCGAGCGAGCGCACTTAGCTGTTGGGCGTGGTGCGAAGACGGGGAGAGGGTCAAGGGCGACGCCAGGCCGATCGGCGGGGACTCGCCTCCCCGGGACGCCCGCCCCAGGAGGTCCCCCGCATCTAGCTTCAGCGAGCCGGCCTCCAGGAGGCGGCGCAGGTTGCTGCTGAGGGGCTTCCCAAGGGCGCGGGACGCCGCCTCGCCGTACAGCGACGACACCACCGACGAGACGGTGTCCTGCGGAGAGAAGGCGCCGCCTCCCAGTCCCAGCAGTTCCAAGGAGGCGCGGTGGACCGGCGTGGGACAGCCCGTCGGGCTCTCGTTGTTGGCGTCCGGAGACGAGCCCCTCGGCGGGAAGAGCTCGTCCTGGGTGTCGCCGTAGGACGACGACTCCGAGCGAGTGTCGGACGCGTTCCCGAACCAGCCTTCCTCCTCCGCAGCGCCACCGTCAGGCCCTCCTTCGTCATTGCTGTCCACATCTACAGATGGAGACATGAAGATTAAAAACTATGCAACTGCTGATATCAGCTTTAACAAGTCAACCCTTCTCTAAAATTAAGGCCAACTCCTTTCTAGACTAAACCAACTGGTCCCCAACCACCAGTTTGTGTACAGGAAAAAAATAATAATAAATAAATAAAAATCAATGAAAAAACATGACATCACCAAAAGTTGATCATTAAACCCAATAGAGTATGCATTTTCGCATTAACAACTGAAACCACCTGGAAAAACATCACAAAAGAAAGATTGCAGTTATGACGCTTATTTCACAAATACAGATATGTTATCAGAAAAAGGTGAAAAAAAGTTGCCACCCCGACACCCACTTTTCTCACCCAGTTGCATTGAAATCAAATTTTATGCGCATAATCCGATATCTGATTGTGAGATGACATCGCTGTGAGAATGTGCACACGGTTACAACCGCCTAACACAGGCACATGCAAATTGATTATGTCTTTTGGTGCAAGTCTGATGTGGGAATTTCATGGGATCTCTGCACGAAAGATGTGTTAACTTCATAATTGCTATTAAGATGGGAATCATCATCCAAGTGGTAATTGCCCGTGGAGATTTAAAAAGGTTTTCTGAATCTAATAATGCACCACATGTAAATTGCATATCCGAGAGACTTCTTTTGTGGTTTGTTGGGTGCTACTGTTTTGGTTAGCAACAGAATTCGTTCCCATTTGTGCATCTGTGAACTGAGGTCATCACAGTAATGGGAAGAGGCGGTAAGAATGGTGGAAATGAGTCGGACTCTGAAAATGACCACCATTACCTTGCTTAAAATGAGCGACCATTTTGAACATTCACGACGCAATTACCACTTTTAAACCAAAATAAAATGGGTGTTTTTCAATTCACTACTTGAGAGTGCCCTAAAAACAATTTCTTTTCAGATAATCTGGGCTCTCTGCAAGACGCTTGCGAGATGTTTTAAGTAATTTTGATTTCCCTGACATTTTTTTTCTTCTCCAAACCGTATTCTTCCCACCCTTGGTCTCAAGGAGTAACAGCGTTACCATGACAACCCGATCCATCTGGGAGGCTAGACAGCAAAGATTAGGGTAATGGAGGTTATGGAACTCCATTAATATTCATGAGCCTGCAAGATACCAACGGGGAGCCAATAAGGATAGGGTTAAGGTCACCCAGGGTCATTAATATACACTTCATGTATCAATATTCATAAGCAAAATATTACAGCTTGCCAGACAAGGGCGAACAAAGAGGAGTGAGCATTCCTGATACATATTAACAAAACGGTCAAGGGACTCTTTCCTGGCTTTGCATGCTACTGGACAAAAAACAAAACAAAAAACATTCGATCAAATTGATTGAGAAAACACAATTCTTAAAACATGTCTTCACCTTTCACAGGCCCAGCGACCTGCTCTGTGTTTACAGGCAAAAGCAAAACAGTTGCCAGGAAACGGAGCCCCGGCAGCCGGTAGGGATCATTATAGTTGGCTCGCGATCGGGCCCGGAACGGTTCAACGTGGTCGTCAAAAGGTGAACGCAGTCACCAACCAGCCACAACTTCTCACTTCCCAGCCTGCAAGGGCCCTCTCGAACTGCGAATCGGTTTCGTGACACTTTGTTGAACTTCCACTTGGTGGCGGCCATTATGCCACTTGTTGTCGACTGAAAATGACATCACAGGTGCTCAGGTCCCAATGACTTGTAAATTAAGCCACTTTCCATAATGTCTAAAGACATTTATTTCAGGAAATGTATTTAACCTTTGAGGTACCAATACATTGACAGGTAACAATATTCAAAAATTGATGAATGCATGTCCAGTACTTTCAAACAACCAAATAATTAAACGTTGTTTTGTTTTACCTTTTCATCAGCATATCAC
Organism: Festucalex cinctus; assembly: GCF_051991245.1. Taxonomy (NCBI): domain Eukaryota; kingdom Metazoa; phylum Chordata; class Actinopteri; order Syngnathiformes; family Syngnathidae; genus Festucalex; species Festucalex cinctus. The sequence goes on along the minus strand of NC_135416.1, from coordinate 4,842,489 downwards.
TTTATTGTGATATGTGTGGCAAGGGTGAACAATTTAGCAATATTGTGGTATTTTAGGTTACTCTGCAATTCCCCACTCTGAGTAACCACTTGATGCGTCCACACTAAAGAATGTCAACAGAAGGATGCATCTAAAGGGTACTTTGCAACCTGAGTTGGGCTGACCAGTACCGGAAGAAAGCAGGAGAGAAAAGAGCCCGGGCGTGTGAGTCATGCAGGGCAGAGCTCGACCCATTTCCATGTGACATGCGGAAAAGCAGCGAGGGCCACTAATGGCTGTAATGTGGTTAGCGGCAAATCACTAGATTGCTGACCCGAGGTGTCTCAAGCTTTGAGGGGGAAGCTCACTCTTGAACCTCCAAGTGAGCTACGAGCCAAATATGCCGCCAATTCGGCTTTTTGCGACAACCCTTTGGGCCTTTAGCCTCGCGGTAGGCAATACACTGCAAAAAAGAACATCTGTAATACGTCACAATATCTGTACGAGCCCACAACACATAGAACATTATTTAGTAGATGTACTACGAGAAACTATTTAGGGCCTTCAAATGAACCCAACATACGAGTGTTGTACGTGACTATCTTCAGTTAACTGTTAACCTGACGTACAGAACAAATTTTTTTAACATGAAGTTAGTATACGTGTGCCTTTAATGTTTAACACGCCTTTTTTTGTACACGTGTACAATCATAGAACGACGAACCAACGGACCTAAAACATACATTTTCGTTAACGCAAGATATTTTTGAGTCTTCAATGAACTCGAGGCCCACCACATACCGAGCAACACGCCTGCATAGTTGTTGCGTGCGTAGTTGAGTAACACAGGCTGCCTCTTTGAAGTGAATTGGAGACTACATGCTTTTTTTTCCCATCACCTTTTCGGTGAGCAGAGGGGGCAGGGGTGAGCAGTTAATACACAGAGAAGGAGCAGGATGGGGGTGAGGTAAGTTAGACAAAAGAGATCAACTTAGTTACGTACAAATATGCCTTTTGATTAATGTCTGTTCTTTTAAAAATATCTATCTATGATGCCAACACGTACTAGTTAGCCCCAAGGACAACATGAACAGCCTACGGGTGTGTTCTATATATAGCTCACCTAATGGGACACTGTGAATTGCTAAGAAGAATGTTAACTTTTTTTTTTTAACTCAACATGGCGAATGCTTCGTTAATTAATGTAGAAAATACTTTGTATTTCTTCCATCCATCCATCCATCCATCCATCCATTTTCTTGAGCGCTTATTCCTCACAAGGGTGGCGGGGGTTGCTGGAGCCTATCATTTGTATTTCTTCAAAAATACAATGTTAGAGCTGTAATTTGAATAGCTTGAGATCACAATATTTTTGTTCACATTTACATACACAACATGCATGTTTTTAGAATGCAGGTGAAGGTCGGTCCTAGACAAAAACTTTCTGACTGTGAATGTGACTTGCTAGCCATTACTCTACCGTGTTACCCTACATGCATTAAAATCAAACTTGTGGCACGGACAAGGTTTTCAGTTGGCACAAGCTCATCCCTGAGAACACACTACACCGCCTCAGAGATGATTTAAAGCGGACGGCACATTTGCGACAGCTATAACTGCTTAGCCTGCGGTATGGCGACCGGTCCCTCCGCTGACAGAGTGGCGGCGACGCGGATCGCGGCAGCGAGCATCTGCTCCAGAAAAAGGGGAAGCGTTTAGCGTTTTGTCGAGGCAAACAGCCTGCGGGGTGCGCAGCGGTCTGGACGCGTTATCGCTCACACGCACACACACGCGGGTGATTCAGCAGTACGGTCGGCCAGGAATGTTCTCGCCGGGTCACACAGACGTTATAACTCTGGTGCATTGTAGACAAAGAGGGAGCCTTATCAAGTCAAAGTGCAAACGCCGGCTGCACAAATAGCGGGTCGGTAATATGGTAGACGTACTGCAAGCTGCAGAGTGCGGTGCCAGGGATGTGTTTGCTGTATTAACCTTTCACGAGACAAGCAACGGGGAGTCAAAGCCTGGAAATTCAGCTAAAACGGCCGGAGAGTGTATCAGAGACACTCTCTTTTTTTGTGGATTTGGCAGCACCATTTTGATTATTTGAGGTCAGGGGGAGTTATCAGTCAAGGCCATGTCCACAAAAATACGTGTAGCCTTTTTTCGTGTTGCTTTTCTGTATAAAACGGCATAACCTGGCATTTTTCTGCCTTTGCAGGTATTTAGAAACAAAAAAACTCAAATAATATGTATGCAAAGGGGAACTCCGTAATGCTGGGACAAGTGTGTGAGGTTGAGGTAAAGCCACCTGGCACAGAAATACGCAGGGAAGCACTGTAAAACCAGCCTTTTTCCTTGTCGCTGTTCGGTATAAATAGACAGCAATATAACAATAAGCCGTACAAGTTTCCACCATTAGTATAATATGTATTCTGGGACCCCAAAAAGGGAGTGTTTAAGGGGAATTCCGCAGGGGTGTGAAGTTTAATGGCTTTGTTGAAAGCAATTGTCCCACACAAATCTTATGTAGCGGTACTTCACAAAAGGACGCTATCACTGTACGTAGGATACCATACGCATATTCTTCATGGCCGAACTCGCCTCCTTTTCAGGTCGCTTTTCACGAGGAGAAACTCTAGATTTTATTATGTCATCCTACATAGACTGGTAGATAGCATTATAGCCTTTTGTATTGCAACATTATGTTAGGTCATAACAGCAGGGTCCATCTTGTGACCGTCATTACAGCTGTAAGGACAAGTTGAAGTTAGGGGAAGAGGAGGGAAAAGCAAGGACTGGACTAAAAGGTAGGTCCAGTTGGGAGGGAGGTCACCCACCACATGACTTGTGTTAGGCTGCAGTGCTCACACACGCAAACATGCACACATATACACACACACAAAGCCATTCTGTCACTTAGCCAGGCATGAAAATTGGCCTCACCGACCTCAGGCCCTGAAGAGTGGAGAGGGAGGAGACGGGAAGGCGAAAGGGACGGATGGAAGGATGAGAAAGGGGAGGGCAGGAAAGAAGAGGAGGCCATTAGCCGATTAAGGGTGGACGGGGGAGGGAGGGTGCATCAATACAACGGCTATGTCAAAGGGAGAGAGACGTCCGAGATTGAATACAGTACGGAGGAGTGCAGCAAATGCTGACATGAGAAGATAAGCTAGCATGTAGCAGGCTTTTTCCTATTTGCGGGCATTTCAAGAAATACAACGCAACATGCAACAAACAAACAACTGTTCATTTTTACTGTAAATCATCAAGTGGTGGCTTCTAACAAATCTGCTGAAAACAGAATGGAAAAACAGTATGTTCAATAACCACAGTTCACACCCTGTTGCTAACCAATTCAGCAGCATCGGCCAAAGCACATTAGCAATCTATTGAATAACTGATCAATAAATTATATTTACTATACAATAAATCAGCATGGGTTATTAATTTAAATTTTAAAAGTTTTTTCCTGCAATTGGTTAATCAAAATATATTTGTTAATGTTCTATTCATTTGTCACATTACATCAAAATGTATTACAGTAATTGATTTGCTGTAAATAAAATTTAACAAAAATAAAATGGCAGTAAAAAATGTTGCGTAAAATTACGTTGTTACAAAATTGTTTAAGTAATTACAGTATAATTACAATTATTACAAATCGTACAATTAAAAATAGCTTAAATTGTGATTATAATGATTAAAATAAAATATTTATTTTATCACTTGAGCACAAAAGTTTGCTTACCCTTAGTTTAGGCGCTTCAAATTTAATTTTACCAAGCAGATGTTAAGACTGCAAATTGTACCAAGCAAAACTCATAAAGAACCAAATGGCAAATACTTTCATACTATTTTGGGTGTGTCAGACGTCCACAAACAACTGTTATGCTTGTGAATAAAGCATTTTGGCTGCAGTAGCGAGAGAAGTTCACATGAAGAGAATAATGCCGACTTTTCCCAAGTGTTAGCATTTTGTCACACCAAAAACCGGCAAAATCGACAGCATGTTGTAATCTGTTTTCAGCCTCCGAGGAATCCACTCTCATAGAATATTTCATGCAGGTTAACACCGGTGGTGAGTCACGTTTACACCACTGTTGAATATGCCTCCCGTGTTGTTACTTAAATGCCTTTTCTTTTTTTCCCTTTTTTTTTTAGCCTGACACCATTACGGGAGCGCAAACGGTGACAATATAGTTAAAATGAATGGAGGTTTTGCATAAATAAGAGGATGAATTGCATCAGGGCAATGATGTAAATTAGTCTCCGACCCTCTTTAACAGCTATTTTTATTTAAATGTCTCGTCGGATGTACAAAATGGAGGCGTTGTGGAATTGTACTATTAGTGTTGGCGACGCATTGTGCATATAAACATCCTGGACTAATAACTAGCGCACCTTTTTTTTCTTTTTTTTTTTGCATGACTCACACTTCCTGAACTCAAAAAGCTGTGCTGTATAAAACCCATTTGATTGGCCCCTAAAACGATGCACAGGTTGAATTACTGTGAACTACATCCTAACACAGCAGCCTCTCCCTTTTGACACCATGCACACCTGTTGGTGCACAACCTATCCCCCACACTACCCTGGAGAAATAATGTGCGTGAATGTGTAATTATTACAACAGAGACCACCATTCCAATTTGGAAATCCTTGTTCGCATGCCGCATTTCAATGCCTCAATGAAGTTGGCGACCCCCTTATTCCGCGTACAAACTCTTGGGAATCGATGTGAGAGAATGTGTAATTATTAAACCAGCCCGACAATCCACTTCACACTGTCCAGTTGGTGCACCCCGTCCACTGCACTCACCCCAAGGAATAAATGAATGAGTAATTATTATATCAGCTCACCAATCCACTATGAATCTCAAGTTGCACCTCCCTGATGGACGCTTGTGCAACCCCAGTTCAGAATTTTTATTTTTATTTTTTAAAGCCCCTTCAATATCCTGAGTCATGACGGTTGATGCACTACCGATCCCACGCATGTACCTCCTTAAAGGACACTTTACAACCCCCATATTCAGAATCCCCGTTTTCAAGCCATGTGCACCCGTTGATACACTGGTGGTAAAGTTGCCGCACCCCTTTCGCCCTGGTCACACCCCGGGGAAATAATGTGTGTAAGTGGGTTGTTATTATTTTATCTAACCATCATTGAGTCTTGACGGGTGCTTGGACACCTCCAGTTTGTGAATCCAAACGTGATTACTTGATATATACGCAGTTAAACCACCTCCATCCTTTTAGGCCTGTTGACTCCATGACACATCTAAGGCTATATGAGTGAAAATGTGGTGTGTTTTTTTTTTCCCTCCCCATAGTGCGAGATGCCAAAAAATGGAGGAGAAAAATAAACGGGTGGGGGTAAAGTGCACTTCATCTGCAATGAGGAATTTCAGAGGTCTGGCTGGATGCGGGGGGGTCTCAGCCCTTTCATTCCCCTCCAAGAACACTTCTCCTTCCTGTTTCACCTCTGGCGCAACGCCCGACGTCGCCACAGACCGGTGAGGCCAAGGCCAAAAATACACAGATGGTAATTTGTGCTACATTTCAATACAAGTCAACAACCACTGTACTGAACTATATATACACACACTATACTGTATATCCTCAACGCTGTTCCTCCCCGAGAGTGTCCTCTTTCCTCACATTCTAAACTGAAAGATGCACTTTTTAGGTCGGCATAGTGGCTCAGGTCATCAGTGATTACAGTTAAGCGATGTATAAGAGCCAAGTTTAAAATGAGCTAAAAATCTTAACTGTGACATTTTGGGCAACTTAAGAGGCATATTTCTCCAGAAAATTGTGGTCCAATTCCAAAACAGTATGCCCTTCAAGGGACAAGTTAGAGGTTAGTTGTACAAAATATCAATGTTGGAAACAGTGTATATCATGCTATATTGTGATTTTAATGTGATTGAAGTTGACTAAATAAACATGCTAGTCATGTTTTTGTTAGATAAATAAGTAGTGGTTTCATACTCGTAGAGGCATATTTTGAATCAGATTCTGAATGGTAACCCTTACGGACATTACACGAGGCTGTACAGGATTTGGTGTGTAGATCACTTGACCATGCTATAATTTCAAAGGTAATTGTGGTTACCCTTAAAGCCATGTTTTTTGTGTCCATTTGGCTTGATCGTGTCGAGATGCTCCGCATGGGATATTTCAGACTTTCCCCTGCAGCCTCAAATACAGCACTGCCACGGGGAAATGGTGACATTAAAAAGTGCAAAAGAGCTAAAGTGAAGGATTCTCGACGAAGCCATCCTGATCCACCGTGTGCCAATTAATAGAATTACCTTCCTCCTCTGGAGGACCGTTAGTCATTTGCCGAGACTCGGTTGCCGCCAGTGGAGCGTCTCTCCCACCATATTGTCCAGCGAGCGCTAATAAGGCAGTCCTGACCGCCGGGCGCGCTCATTAGCATAGCCTGCAGCCGTGGCAACCCCTGCCAGGGCCCAGCCGGACACTTAATTACTGCCACAGCTCCTTCTTCACGACATCCATACTCGCTGCCTTCCTTCCTGCGATCTCACCCCCTTGCCCTAACCTTCTTAACCCACCCGTAAGAAAGACACAGCTACGGGGAAGATGTGTGGCGATGCATTTTTCCGATGTGAATCCTTTAGTTAAGTATCTGCTCGTGGTCAAGGGTGAGGAACCTAGGGCTTGTGGGCCACATACGGCCCTGCAAGAGCATTTGATCAGGTCCACCTTGAACTCCTTAAAAAAAAATAAAAAATGAAGCACAGTACTTTGTTGCTAGCATCTCTTTTAGGGCATGTGACGCAGTTAGAAATGTCACTGTAGTTATCATGTAATGTTGGCTTGTCAAATGGGTTGTGAACCTAAAAAGGCCTTCGAAGGGCTGCTCGATAACCGGGTTTGTTCAGATTTAATTTGGGGAGGATTAGCAGAGTTGTGGCGCACCAGTCAGGCCGTAGGGTGTTAGCGCATCCCTCACTAGATTTTGACTTTCTGTCACCAGCGAATAGCTCGTCCAGCCCGGTTGGAATAGAAAAATCGCACAGCATATTTATGCCAGGTTTTACAATGGTTCAGTAAGTCAGCTGATTTTTCAAGATCTGTCTCTTGGTTTTTTTAGCGACCGAATTTAAAACATATTAAAATGCTAAACATCCATGCTGAGTTTCTTCATCCTCATTGGCTGCTGTGTTACTATGTCGTTACGCAGTACAAACGCATATCTGATCAGGATTAATCAATTACAACCAATCCTAAATAAACTGCAGCTTTTACGGTGTCTCCATCACTCCGACATCATGTCATATTTACATAAGAGAATACAAAAATAATGTAAAGTATTTCTGCATGCATCCATCTCCCACTGGAATATGCCTTGTATTCCCCTGGGTGGACCGGCAGCTAAAAACGCAGCATCAAAATGTCCCCGTTTTTTGCCAGTATGGCGGTTTACAAACAATACATGGACGCCTTACACACTCCCACCTTCCACCCTCCTACTCGCTCTCACTTCTCTTGCACAGACACACACATACAGACACAAAAACACAGATAAACACACACACACACACACCCCCACACACACACACACACACACACACACAATCACCTCTGTGAGCTGCTTCGGCATGCCAGAAAACTACACAGCAGGGTGATGGCCTGTTCTTTTCACACTTTTCTTGCCCAAAGAATTGCAGCCTGTCTTCTCGAGATTGCCACTTTGACACCCGTGTCTGCTGTGAATTAATTAAGATGCGTTTTCATCAGCAGCGGCGGCGGCGGCGGCCGAGTCCTGTAATTTTTCAGTCGTCACGAGATACAAAGTAGGGGTATGGTGCGCCAATTATGTTGGGGTGTAGAAGCGAGTGTGTTTGGGAAAGGCTGTTCTACGTAAACCACTCAACAGGGTTTGTTTGGATTTTTCTGGCAGTTGAGATGCGAATGACAGGGGTGGCTCAACTCTGTCGTGGTGCTAAGCGGCTGCATGGCTTCAAAAGCCTAAGAATGGCCATTCCACTATGTAAAATGAACAGAGCTGGTCGTAAACAGTTTGCTTGGAATTTTGGGTGTTCGATTGAGTTGGAAGGGTCTCCAATTTCTACTTTGTAAAATGAATATAGCTAGGGCGGTACAACTGTTGCTGCTTTTCCTGCTGGGTTGAGGGTGTTCCAGTGTTAGGAATGAAGGGTGTGCTAACTGTCAGGGTGTTGAACCCTGATTCTGGTTCTTAATTACTGATTGTGTTGACCAAACTAACTAACAAATTGTACTAGGCTTAAAAAAGTCTGTTCGACTGCATACAATTATTTTTGTTGGGTAGGGAGGGTTGAGGTGTCAGAGATTTATTTAAGGTTATTCAATGTGTTCAAAGGGGTGAACACGATTTGTTTTTGTGAGTTGGAGGGGGTGCACCAACTCACTCCAACTCAACTTCATGACGACCATCCTCTTTTTGAAAGAAAAATAATAATAAAAATCTCGTTTTTACTTGGCTGTCGCCGTGTAAACGCACCCCCAATGCTTGTCTCTCAGCATCCCCCGCAATGAGCAGAGGAGCCAAGAGGATGAGCGAAGGGGTGGGGGGGGACTGGGCACCTTTTGTTCAGCGGCCGCTATTGGTTTGACATCCGTTTGGCTGGGGCGCCACTAAAGGACGACGAGAACACTAATCAGGATTTGTCCTGGTCCCTACTCCTACTAGCACTCCTTTGCCGAAAAAGGCAAGCGGGAGAGAAAGAGAGAAACTAGCGAGAAATGCTAACCGCTAATTTACATGCAGGTCCAGGGAGGATGAGGGAAGTGGGTGGAGGTGTTATTCTGTTTCCAATCTCCATGTTAAACCAGGGCAGCGGATGGGAATGAGAGGCATTGTTGGCCACATGCTGTTACACCGATACCTGCCTCGCTTTTCCTATATAGAGACACATTGGCGACGATACGCTTGTTTACTCGCCGCAAGCGCGGCTCCCCATCGCTCGCCGTAACCAGGTTGCGACCCGAGGCTGCCGCATTCAAAGCCATCCTTCACTTACCCGAGTAGGCTCGGTGGCATAATGATCGCTATGACAACCGTCACTTAGAGCCGCCGGTAGGTGGAGGAGACGTGTCGGCTTCTCGTCTCCGCGCTGATGATCTCATTTCTGGCTGCCGGATACGACAAGGTCAAAGCGCTGAAAGTGCGGAGAGAGTGGACGCCCGCGAAATGCCCAGGACGCAACAGAGTTTTCAAACAATTACATGGTCCTGGTAATAAGGTGATGAGAACAGAATGCGCTACTGTCAACTTGATCAGTTTTAAAGAGGTTGCACTGCTTAAAAATGTTGGAAAAAGGGAATGTAAAAATTCATGTAGCTAGACAGTAAACGTGGTTTCTTTGGGGATAGACTTAGGGATTTTGGTGCGTTGTTGTGTGCCAACTCTGGTGGGATATCGTATGTGACATTCTCCATGATTTTAATCTATGTAGTAAAACCTGCTGGAGGAAACGCAAATAGGGTACATGTGCCTCAGAGCACTCCCCTGCTGAGTCTGGGGGATTAAAGGCATGACAGACAAGAAACCATGTGGGCTACGCCATCCATATCCATATGTATTCATTGCAACAAAATGGCGCTAATGCAGTAATGGGAATCACAAGCTCCTTTTACCACACTCCTGTGCATTTTTCCATCTTTCTTTAAATTCTTTAAACATTTCTGTTTAACATCACTGACGCGGTATGGAAGAATGTAGTCTACTCGGCAACTTGCTGCTCAGTGGATGTTGTATAGTTTTGCACCCGTTTTAACAATCTGCAACAGTTGTCACATGAAACATATTTTTAAACAACCCAACTAGCGATGTAGATTTTACAAAGTAGAACTTTCCCAAAGTTTAAGCCACAGACCCGCTTGCACACCTTGACAAATTGGCCCACCGCATCCTTGAGACAACAATCTTCCAAACCATGAAAAAAACGTCAGAACAAACCAAATTGAGTGCATTTTACATAGCAGAATTGCCTTTCCCTGATTTTCTTGAAACTATCTCGTACCCTCTTTAAGACACAGATAGTTGGCTCTAGTTTATGTTTTACCTAGTAGTGTAGTCTTTCAAAAACATTTTGAGCCAAGCCACATACACCCTTCAACACCTTGACTGAGTTCCTGCACCCAACTCACCAAAATATAAAACAACAATCCAGACAATTCCCGGTTTCACATGTACTGTAGCTACTGTATATTGCTTTTTACTGACTTTAGAAAACTTTTAAAGCCATGTTTTTTCTTTCACCACCCAAACAAAGTTGGTGCAATCTATTCAACCTACCAAAAAATTATTCAAATTGCACTTCCCGCCTTGTAATGAACCTTACGCCACGCCGACGGCGGCTTTCTGAGGTGATGCCACTTAAATGACCTCTCTGGAATTTTGTCCGCCGGCTAAACACAGTTTTTAGAGGTGATGTAGTGTTTTGTCAGCTAGCTACAAACGCATGTCGATTAAAAAGAAAAAAACCCAACTCCATTCCCGTTCTATTCACTGTCCCCGTTTAACTGCATCACACGGGCAGATGTTAGCAGGCCTGGTTAAAAGACATTAGCCCTATGGCTTCCTCTTGACTGCAATGTGAAAACACACTAAGAGGAAGGAGAGAGATGAGGGTGGTGGTGGTGGTGGTTTAGCCTGGCTAGTGCATTAAAGGCTAAATAGAGGCAGGCTGCGCATGAGATGCCTCCTGCACTCGTCTACCCACACAGGAAGTGAGGTCACAGCACAGTGCGGTGCCAAGCAGAATGCGTTCGTTTGGCAAGGAGGGGGGTCAAAGATCACCGTGTTGGCCGGCAGCCATTTTAAGAAGCCTGCAAATATATACATACGCTGATTAGCACAACTTGAGACTTATAGTTTCCCACTTTAGTAAATAGCTCGATTAACTGCACGGCCTTGATTTGCAGTCTGAATGCAACGTGTACTGCGGTTGGTAGCCTGTTGCTGTAGAATGACAAAAAAAAAAAAAGGTACCAAAAAAAGTAAAAAGTAAAGAAAAACCATTTACTTGTGGAGTCTGTCCTTGTTATGCTTAATGAGCTGAAGACTCCCCGATGGAGATAGAGGTCATTGGCCACGATGTTTACAGCCACATGCTAACTATGTTAGCATCTGATTGGTAACATTTAATTCAATGAAACTAATTTAATTGAATTCAATGCGGTTGTTGACATGAGAATATGCACGGCTAAACCTTTTCCAGTTTTGCCATTGGTTGTCGTCACACTTTTCCCCATTTGCTATCACTTCACTGGTAGCTGCAAAATAGCTTTCAAAGGGCCAACAAAAAAAGTTATCTGCGTGCAGTTAATCGACAATTTCTAATCTGAGGTCTCCTAAAATTTGTAGACATCATGCAAAGTTGTTGATGTCATTTGTCATGATCTCAGCTACATGCTAATTATGTTAGCACTGGCATGTTAAAATTCATTAGTGTATTTACATCAATTATTAGTAATACATAATGCATTGCTTATATGGTAATTTTCGAATGTCGCATACGCTCTTTTCAATCATTGGCACCCACAACAAAAAGGGCAAAACAGGCCTGGTGAAAGGTCGACCACAAAAACGGGTTGACACAAAAATTTCTGCCTCAAAACAATAATTTTCAATGTAATAATCGCAAGGATACTCAATTCTAAGATTTGTTAGTGACATCCAAGCAAAGATGCAAAGATGCTCTGTGAGCCAAAGTCTCGCAAGATTTGCTGATGCAACAATCCTTCCTAAATGATAGTTTGACTTTTGACGTTTGATTTCGCTCATGAAATGTCTTTTCAGCCCAAACTGTACCACTGTGGAGTTTTGACTGTGGCCTAAAGCGTGAGCGGCGTGGTGCCACGCTCCAAGTACAATGAATGAAAAACTTAATTAAAGTTGAATCAGGTGCAACAATTTGAGCCACAAACTTTCCAATTTCCACTCACCGGTTAGGCAACGCTGTGCATGTTCTGCATTGATCAAATGGTTACTCGCTACTCTCAGATGATTTAAGCAGCTTCCCCCCCCCCCCCCCCCCCTACAAAGTCATTTAGCGGCTTTCTAGGAGCGAAACGTGAGCGTCCAGCGATAAATCACCGCGCTGTTTAGAGCGGGCGTCTGGCACTGAACACCACCTCCTCCACTTCTTCCTCCTCCTCTCATGCTCTCCATCCCTCATGCCTGTTAAAGGCTTGTCCTGCAGGGCCTGGATGCACTTGTGTGGTACAACAACAACAGAGAAACCGCCCAGAGCTCTTAGCGGCTCTTCCTCTCCACTTCGTCCCTCCCTCCCTCCATCTATCGCGCATGCAGCCTCTCCGCCACCAGCAGCTTGCTCTATCGCTCTGTCTTTCCCAGCTGCACCGGCGAGCTGTTCCGTGTGAAACGCTGCCAGCTGAAAGCCTCGCTACTCCTGCGAGATTGCCACTACTCGCCAAAAAGGGCTGCTCTGCGAGCTGTAGATCTCCGTGTTGCGACTTGTCAACACAAAGGGGGGGGGGGATCGTTAGCGAGACTCAGGCACTTCCATTCCATGCAGGGAGGAAGGAGGGGGGGGAGAGGAGTGGGTGTTCTGATTGATACCAGATACGTAACAGGAGCCATTAGGAAAATGTTTATGTCACAATTTTAAAAAATCAAAAATCAAATCCATATCCAGGGTTTTTCCTCTGTACAAAATTCAGAGGCGGCCACCTCCACCTAATTTACTTGCCACCTCCAGCCTGAAACGGCTGGTATTGGTAGTCGCCACCTCTGCCTCAATTTGAGCCAGGAAAAACCCACACAACTAATATGTTGCATCTGTTCATGCACTTACTGGTAAATCAACGGCACAGGTGGCACAGACTACAAAAACACTAGAAGTGACACGGCCCTAATGCCTCAATTTTGCGGAACGAACATGCTTGAAAAATGCCGATTTCAAAGTAAAAGCTGTGTTATGGCATGTATGGTACTTGTACCTTCAGTAGGGCCCTACCTTCCCAACTTAATCTCACTCCTAATAAAAACACAATCACTTTGCAATTGTAGAAAACATCAATACTGTACAAAATCGCAATATAACAGCACATACATCTGGAGCAGTACAGAATCAATAACACGGCAAAAATAATGACATTTTTAATAAAATTTTTCATATAAGATACATGGATTATTAAATTTATGAATATGTATTAAATATGTATTAAATAATAATAATTAAAGTTGGCTGTAACAAGTTTTAACTAACCAATCAGAGCATAGAAAAATCCTGGCATTGTTGAGGGTCAGCGTACTGGCTTTGCGAGGATGAATCTTTAAACATGATTGGTGAATTAATCATTGCTTTAAAATGGCCCTTAGTGGTTCTTTGAAAAAAAAGATTGAAAAATTCAAACGAGTGAATACAAAGATACATTTCCCTGATCACAATCACTAGTCATTTGGTGCATTCGTCATAAAAATGTTTTTACAATTTACAAATTACGAAGGAGTTATGATTCTATGATGGTGACGTAACAACTGCAGTTTCTACACGTTAGAAAGTGCTGTATCCTATCACAAACCTACGTTATGACAGTAAAAAAAAGCTAACATAAAATAATAATATTAAGTATTGCAGTAACTGAGTGAGCCTTTTTGTAATGTGTGACCACTGACCACATACTCTTACGTCTTTATGCAAATTGCCTCAAAGGACGGCTCTGTATTGTGAGAGAGAGAGAGCAATGCGAAATATGATATTGAAATATATAAAACGAGTGCGTAAAGTGTTCTTTCAAGTTCCAGTACAAAAGCGACTGCCTTGCCTTCGTGCACTCTCATTTGTCTCGAGCAGCAAATAAGGTTAACATTTATGTGTCGCCATCGATCCAAGCATAGGGGCCTTGCTACTTTTGTGAAACTGGGCCCATTAAACCTTACCCCGCTAACTGTTAATCCTCATCAGCCTCAGTGATTTCAGGTACTATCAAGAACACGCGCACACACACACACACACACACACACACCGGTGCTGCAATAGCCGCCTGTGACAGCGCGTGGTGAATTCATTTCCCAGTTCAAGCTTGTGTATCATTATTCGCTTGAGCTCCGATCGACCGACATAGCCAGAGACCCCAATGAGCATCCATCTGAGGAAGAGGGGGTTGTGATAGTGAGAGAAGGGGGATTCTGGACAGAAATTTCCCCTTAAATTTTACGCCAAGGGCAAAATGGAAACCTCCTCTCATTTTCCTTTCCTCTTAATCCAACGTTTTCAACTCCAGGCCGCAGCAAGGTCATTATAATCATAGCGAGTGGAAGGCAGCCAGAGAGCCGCCCGCCATGTCACAAAGGTAGAAAACGAACAAGTCATTGGTGTTAGGGTGACAAAAGGAAGGCAGAATTGGTGAAAATGAATGGAAAATGTTGCCATTTCACACAGAGATGCTGTGTCTCTACCTACTGACTGATACAGTTAGAAATATTACTGTTGGTACGTACTACAAAACTATTACTTCTCTTTGATGGTGTCACTCAAAAAGCAGCATCGTTTCCATAAAAAACAAACACACACAATACAGTACAGCCTCTGGTTAGCAATATTGACATTACGTCCAACATTCATCATAACTTATTGATAGCTATTTTCAGTTTCTATGCTGCTCCAGCATTTTGTTCCCATATTGTACACAAAGTGAACTATAAACTCAAGATACGTGATTTTAGATGGACAGTTAAACAAGACTAAACAGATTTAATTATAATGCATGGACAATCATAGCAAAATGTTTCAGAATTTTGAAAAATAATTCTTATCAAATATGGGTATTTAAATTATTGATAAATTCTACCGAAAATGCATGTATCATTGATTGTAAATTTGTTCATATATAGTATTTCTCCAGAAAAAAACAAAATTCTTAGTGTTCTAAAGACCCTTTTCCATGCCAGTGGTGTAACTGGGAACAACGATGCTTACCAAAAAAAAGTTGGATCTCAAATGCTCATGGCTGTATAGCATAGTTGATTGACTCAACATTACAGTACACCTCTACTGGTTGCAGCAAAACAAAGCACTTCATGTTGCCTCAACTGCTTCAAATCAAGATTGATCCGAGAGCAGCAACGTTAGCAAAAACATCACCGCCAAAATGCTTGTTCGCAACTGTTTTATTTACACAAATTACCCGACATACAGAACAACCAATTAATGTTACTTTATGTACTCCCCCCCCACCCAGTCGACTACAACGGAATCAGGACAAATCCCATTAAGCAGGCACTCCATAAGTACAAATACCCTCTGCCTCCCTTTTAAGAAATGCAGGCCAAAGTCATAAAGCAAAAACAATAAGCTGTTTTTCAAGATGGGAAGTGCTTACCTCCTTGGCGAAACATGGCTGGTACAACCAACTGAAACACCAAGAGACCTTCTAAAAAGTCACCACAGCTCTACTTCCTGTCAACTGAGCAACATGCCTTCGCGCGGACTCAAGAATGGTCAACTTTCCGGGCCACGTTTCCGACCTCAACTACACTGTGAGTCACACACACACACACACACACACACACACACACACACGACACAGTCCCGGGAGATTCTTTGCTATGCCAATGAATGAAGTCAAGTTGCCGCCGCACAGGCGACAGAAAGCAAATGATGACACATGGAATGGGTGAAGCGCTGAAAAATATTTGGTAGGCATCAGACAAAATCTCTCTAGGACTAGTCGGTATTTGAAGGAACCCTGGAAATAGCCAAATTGAGTGGCTGGCTGCTTCAAACCAAAAATGACAGACTTTCCTGTGTCTTTGTCATGACAGACAAGTCTGCCAAATGTTATGATACTAAGTGAAAATGGCTTCGGGAAATTAATTTTCAAAAAATTCTGGACTCTCTGGAGGGTGCTATCAAGTAAAATGTGAGTGGCTCACGTCATCCCTACCCTTGCAAAAAGTTCAACGAGATTTTAATGTATATATTAAATGACAATCAATCTTCAAATAACAAATAAAATCAAGCTATAGCATAACAAATTTTAATTTAAGAAAAGAAAAAATCATATTGGCCACTACATATAATGGCAGACTTCCTGTGTCTTTTTGGGCATTGGGTTCTTGAGACATTTTCATGGGTCTCCTCATGACATGCCCAGTACAAAAAGTCATGTTGCCAAATAAAACTGGCTTCGGGGCTTTTCCCCACCAGTATTACCTACCAGTACAATTTTTTGTCACCAGGATAAACACACCTGCAAAAATAAGGGCCGGGAAAAAAAACCCAACACATTATTAGCGGGGTCGTACTTTTGAGAAGCCCAGGCACCTTTCTCGAAAAGGACTAACTGGAAACTTTTAGTTCCAGGAACACAACGAGTACCAAAAACTGCAGATGTGATGGTGTGAAACTATAGTTCATAATTGTCACAATGCCTTATAAGGCCACACTCCCTTACTGACACTACGATGCAGTGCCCTTTTCCGATTGTGTGGTCGGCACCCGACGCTGACAAACAATACGTGGCGGTGGCGTCCTTGTTGGATGTGTCCCTCGCGGAATTTACGGACGGGCGTGTAATAAGGAAGTTAAAAACGACACAAATAAAAAGAGTGCTGCAAGGTCACGGAGGAAGAAGAGTGGTTTTCACGGCGGCAAACAAAGGTCATGTTTACTTGTCAAGAGTGACGGCGCCATACTGTACCGTGACCTCCATACCGAGCTTACGACCCAGACAGAGACACACACACACACGTTTACATGCTCACTTTTCCATGCTGCACACAGATACGAGGATACAAGAGGTATATTCAGTAAGTACTCTAAACTGAAAACGTAATAAAAACATAAGTGCACAGTGATATTACAAACACCCTGTGTACTGTATAGAGTACACTACAGATTACCACATTGATAAAGAGCCATTCGTATATAAAGTAATCAAACCTAAAAGTAATGTAAAACTAATTGTGATTACAAGTGAAAAGAGAAGCTAACCATATGCTGGCTATCTGGCTAGTTAGCGCCAAAAATTAATGCAGCACTGCAGTCTACGCTTTCACTCACTGCCCAGACTGATGGCAAAATGTAGGAGTTGTGTGAATTTTGTTAGGGAGATAATAATGGGAACAAAAGAAGAACCTAATAAGTGAGTTGGCACTTTTGAGAGGTCCGGAAACCTTTGGGACAGGGTCTGGTCTTTTAGATCCAGAAACCAACATGAAACTAGTGCCAAGAACTGGAACTGTGTCTCTCTGTAGTCTATAAAGGCGGGATTTAAACGGGTGGCAAGCACACAAAGTTTGAAGTGATGGAATTATTAGGTTTAGTACACCACAAACAATCACATTACTGAGTTAGAGAAAGTAAATTGGTTGAGCCGCTAATTTGGGGGAAGCAAGCAAGTACATACAAACAATGATTTGATTGATTTAACTAGCCGTGGTGGCCAACCTGCATAAAATTGTGTTTAAAAACTATGGCCAGCACACGCAGAAATTCGCTCTAAAACAACCCAGACGCACAGAATTTGTCACAGGTAATAAAGCATGACTCCTTCTTGTGACTGGTTAAGAAATCAGGTCTCAGATCAGTCTGAAACCCCAAAATTACACTGCTGAACAGACAAATATGGCTCGCAATTTTTTTGTTGACATTTCAAAACTGTTTACGCGAGCAGAAAAATTCCCCTCGATGCTACTAAGTTAGGGTGTTCTACCGTGGCAACGTTTGCGTTGCAGATGAGACGCAAAGTATTTCTGCGCAATCATCTTAGGGTTGATCAACCAAACTGCACAAGCTAAGTAATCAATTCACATTCATTCCTCCCACAATGCGCAAAATTCCATATTCTGCAATATGGCAGAATGTTTGGCAGGCACAATCCTGGTTGCACCCAGTTAGCTGATCAGCTTCTACCTCTGTTTGCGTGTACAATCAGGTTTGCAGCTGTTTTTGCATACACAAACTTAACAAATCAGGCCCTAAGTGAACAAAAAAATGTAAAACTACATAGATATAGACATCAACATAGACATGACAGCCAACATCTGTATGACAGCAGTTTTGCACATACTACACAAGTCGCTCCTCACTTCGTACCCCCACCCTCAGAAGGTGACAACGAGTCAGACAAGGACAACCTCATGTCAGCTGCATATGTGAAATGACAACAATGCGGCTTCTTCCTCCCGCTTTGTCCGCCGTTCATGTGATTTCTTTCGCGCCACATGAGCTCACTGGTATCGCAAGTGACAAACATACAGCAGCTAGTTAGCACAAGAAGCTAGGGGTCATACTAGGGGTCATAATACATTTTGACTCAGTTCTCCTTCTTGTCAAACGGCAAAAAGATTTGTCTTTGGCTTTTATGCTGTGATGCCACCAGAGAAAGGTACCAGTGGTGCCTAATAGAAAAAAAAAGTGAAGAACTAGTGGTTTAGCAATGGAATTTGGTCCTGGCTGCTCAGTATAAAACATGGTGAACAATTTTGTTTTGATTGTAATTGGCTGCTCAGGACAATGTAGCAAAAAGTTGGCAATAATGTAATGAAATCCAGAAAATGAGCTGCATTGCGTTTTTAAGGTCACTTTTGACAAAACCAGACCCCAGAGAATGCAAGTTTCTGATGCAAATTAGCCACATGTTGGTTATCTTAGCTGCTCAGTACAATATTCCAGACTGATACTGTTCACACAAAACAACATAGAAATGCATAAATGGGACAAATAGGCTAACGGCAACGACTAATCCTAAAACCATTGGCTGTAAAGATAAATACCGGTTTATGGGCAATGTGTAGTGGTCAGCTGCCTGCCTCACAGTCACATGGTTCTGGGTTCGAATCTTGGATTGCATGTGTCCTCTGAGGGTTCTTCTTTCGCCCAAGAATCATCTTTATTCGTATCTTTTGAGGCTGGGGGTCAATTAGCGAGGAGGCCATTATTTAATTGACGTTAGCTTACCAGCATCCATCCATCCATTATCCATTATCCGTACCGCTTATCCTCACGAGGGGCTAGTACAAAATCCATGTAATGGAAGTTTTTGTCATGCAAAAACAGGTGGCAGCTTGTTTTAAAAAGTCATTTCAGGACAGGTTCCGACTCACCTGCCACCCTGTATGACAAGCACTGTTGGGATGGATAACGAAGACAGATTAATTCCATTATTTTTCACTTGAATCCTAGAATTGCGATATAAGGGCCATAAGTTAACATCCGCGGTGTGCATGATATAAATTGTATAAAGGCTGCTGGGGATCTATTGTGGGAATCCTTGCTTGTGCCGCACCAGCTAGCTACAAGCCGCTACAGACAGTAGCTAGTGGCTATACAATGCCCTTTCACATTGCAGTGTCACTCCACTGCCACGAGTGCGTGCACGTCGCAAAGGCACCGGCGAGAGTGAGGTTGTCAGTTGTGAAGTTGTGAGAAAATCAAAAATAATAGAAAAAAATAGACAATCGACGAAGGCGGGGAGGGAAGAAGAAGAAGGAGAAGGAGGAGGAGGAGGAGGAGAAGAAGAGTCGGCCGAGGGACCGCTACGCTCTCACAATGATGTGGTTAGATTGCACAGGACATTTTTGGCAGGACTGTGGCTGTAACCGTGTCACAATAATTCATAGGCAATGTAAAAAAAAAAAAAAAAAAAAAAAAAAAAGTGTCTAAAACAACATAGGAGAGTTGCTGAACGGGAATGTGACACAATTGTGCACATGCGCATGAAATTGATTCGTAAAACAATAGCCGAAAATGATGCATCATTGCCTAGTTTTCCTGGGGATTGATCACAGTATGCCAGCCAATTCCAAGCAAGGATGTGCAGCAAAGCTTCTGTCCAACAGTAGCATCCAGTATTGCTTGAGCGTTACACAATTATGGACAAAATGGGACCAAAATCCATGCACACGTGTATCTGCAACTCTTGCCCAGCCTGCATCATCCAGACTGTAAGGTTTTGCTGGAAAAGATTTGTGCATGATTCACAATGCATTCCTCATCAATTAAATTTAAATGCAACTTAAAAAGATTTGATCACAAAACCTCAGAAGTGTGAGGCAAGACATGAAAACCACTGGAGTACAAGCGCTCTCCAAAATGATTTCAAACTGGCTGGTACCATTACCTTTCAGGTTCTGGGTTCAAATCCGGGTGTCCTCCCACTTCCCTCACCCAAAAGTCAGCCAGCACCCAAAACAAACCAGCGAGTGATACGCCTCACAACGCTGACATTTGTTGACCCCTGATAGTGTCATAAAGTACATAATGGTGTCATCACAAAACACTGCGAGACAAGCAACCAAAAAAAACAACCTCTCCAGTCATTCCTCCACTATGAACCCATAGCGACCCTCGTGTGCAACTGCAGCCCCCCTCACCCCTCCACTAATTCCCTGCCTGTGCTGATAAAGGGATCCAAACATATGATGGCGGGTCAAATTTGAAGAGACAAAGTGGGAAGCTCGCAAAAGGAAGGAAAGGCTAGAGGGAGGGGGTTGGTGTTGTTATTATTAAAAAGAGGGCTACTGCGGCACGACATTGGCATTTGTGTCGCTTCCCCCACGTCTAACCGCGTTATTGATCCAAGTCTGTCTGCAATGAATGGCTGCAAAGGGGAAGAAGAAGAAGAGGAGGAGGAGGAGGAGGAGGAGGAGGAAGAAGAAGAGGAGGAGGAGGAGGAGGGAGGGGGACCATGAACTTCAGGTGACCGACCATGGCCACTCTTGACAAGCGGATAGCTAGAAAATGGTGGGGAAAACATCTTTCCATACTTTCTTTTGTATAAGCGAATGAAGTTGGGGTGCTAGCTAATGCTAACGGTGCGGGGAGCAAGCCAAGCCAGACTCCGGCTCGTCTGATCCGGCTGACCCTTCGTTTTATTGCGGCCACACTCCCTGGGTCCTCCCCCTCCGCCCCCGGAGAAGCCACCTAACCAGGCGGACATGTTAGCGAAAACACCGCGGCGGCGTTCTCTCTCTCTCCCCCCCAGCTAACCAACACCACCTTCTTCTTCTTCTTCCTCCTCTGCCCCCCACACACATACAACCCGCAACCTTTAGCGAGCTGCTTTTTTTTTTTTTTTTTTGTTTTTTTTGGAGGGGGAGAAAAATCGGTTATGAACGTCTAGCTCGCTTATGGTTCCTCCCGCTGCTCTGGGGGCTGGCGAAAGCGTCGCCAACAACATGGCTGCCTTGCTCGGACCCGCAAAAAAAAAAAAAAAAAAAAAAGAACCCGGGGAGGAATATAACCTAGCCTCTTTTGTCTCTTTCACCTCTTTAACCCCGCCGAGAATGGCGCACACAAGCCGCGAGACTTACGTGAAGGCAGGCGCTTGGGTTGCTCCTGCTTCCTCCTTGGCATTTTCCTCCCCAAAACGCTTGTTTTTTAAATCACATTCTCGTCCTGGCGCGGGGAGACGGAAGAAAAGAGGCTCGCTCCCATTTGAAGGAGACCGGAGGGGACGGACGGCAGGCGGGCAGGCAGGAAGGCGGGCGGGCGGGCAAGCCGCTACTCCTCGCTCGGTCTTGCACCTGGCTGGCTCGTTTGGTTGGTTGGCTTCGCTCGGTTCAGAGTGGGACCGTCGGTCGACGGGGGGACGAGAGATAGCGAGAGGGGGGAAAAAATAGGGGAGCCCGGGCCGCGGAGGAGGGGGCGCCGCCTGGGCCGCTTTGCCTGCTCGCTCGCTCGGCTGTCTTGACTGCTGTGCGCCTCGGAGCCCCCCTAACTAACACTAATGCGGGGGATCAAAGGGCAGCAACAGCAGAGCAGACGGGCGCGCGCGCGCACGCTCGCTCACGCGCGTGCGCACGCACGCACGCCATGCTCGCTTTTGCCCGCGCACACACACACACGCGGCGAGTGGTTTAGGTGCTCGCCCCCGCGACAGGCAAGGTGCCCCCCAAAAAGCTTTGCATTGGCAACAACAGCAGACGTGTTCACCATATTGTCATCTACATATTGGATGTATTTTCATTCATCACTGTATCATTATGTACTGTATTCCACACTGAATATTATACTTTGCACAAATTGTACGAATATTACAGAGGAATAGTTAGATTATTATTACATACGTCTTCGTTTTTTTTTAATGCTTGTTTGGCTTACTTTTTTTTCTATCTATCCATCCATCCATCCATCCATCCATAAAGGCTAGGGTTAGCTTTTAGCGCACCTCCTTCTCACGGGTACGTTCCATGAGCCCTGTTTTATTACTGCACTATTAAGCTCCACAGTCTCCACTTTGACGCATAGCTGCCCTTAGTCTTCTATGAAACACATGCAAACCTGTACTGTTGTTTGTACGTGCACCTAATTGCAACTGGTGCATTTTATGCGCCACAGTCTCCAATTTGCTACAGCTCTGCCCTCAGTCTCCTCTTGGATAATATTTGCCCCCTTTAAACTAAATATTAGACCCTCATCCTCTGATGTTTATTAGTATCTCCTTTTGACTGGTGCATTCAGTGAGCCACTTTTTCTTACTGCAATATCAGTCGCCACAATCTCTTTTTTGCTGCAGTGCTGCCCTCAGTCCCCTTTTGAATAAAATCTGCCCTTAGTCTCCTGATGAGCAAAATTAATCTACAGTAAACCCTCATCTGAGTGAAGAGTGATGTATTCAATAAGTTTGGTTCTGCATTATTATGTTCCTTAGTCTCTGCTGTAGTGATGCCCTCAGTCTCCATTTGAGTCAAATTTGAATACAGGAGATGCTCTTTATCGTCTGTTGTGTTGTTTCTCCTGACTGATACATTTAATTAGGTTGTATTGTGTTACTGGAATATTTTGTGCCACAGTGACCCGCAGTGTTGCCCTCAGTCTCCTCTTGAATAAAATTGACGTCTCTTGTTGTTCTAAGCTGTTGTATGTAGTCTCCTTTCGACTGGTGCGTTCAATGATGATTTTTTTGCAGTATTATGCTCCAGAGTCTTGCCGCAGCACTGCCCTAAGTCTCCACTAGGATAAAATGTGTCCCCTTTAAAGTAAATACAGGAAACGCTTGTTATAGTCATCCTTCTGGCTGATGCATTGAGTAAATAAGGCACTCTTGTTATTGCACTATTATTACCTGCTACAGTCTCCACTTTGCTGTGGCGATGCCCTCAGTCTCTTTTTGACTCAAATTTGAATACAAGAGACGTTAATTGTCCACTACTGTTTCTGTTCATTTCTCTTGTTTGTTGTGTGTTCAATGACACACTTTTTGCAGTATTATGCTCCACAGTCTCCACATTGCGTTTTCTTTTTTCTGGCTGCCCTTAGTCTCCTCTTGAACAAAACAAAGTAAATACAGCATACCTTTTCTTGATCTTCATTGCTGTTATTACGTCTCCTTTCAACTTGTGCCTTCAACCAGGTACGTTTTTTTTCCCCACACAGTTTCCCTTCCGACTTCTGAACCTTCCTTCTTTCGACCGACCTTGCGTCTACGTGAAATGGAGGCTGGCGTTGGCCGCGTCTTATTCATTTCATACACGCCGTACCTACCCTGCCATCTTTTCCTCATTAGCCCGTGTTTGTCTTCCAGCTGAGAAATCTGAGAGCTGTCAGTGGTTACATATCCCTGGAGTCGTGATTAATGACCTTTAGGTGTGCACCCCGAGCAAGGTCGTGTCAGCGTTGCCATGGCGACTATCAGTGCACCCGCAAACTGCTGACACGGCTGCGACCGACACGTGGGAGACGACTTAAGTGGATGAAAATGAAAAGTGGTGATAAACACCACACTTTTTGTGTCAACTAATTGATGATCATAGCAATGTTTGGAAGAGATTGATGAAAAATATGAACATTTGTTTTGGTTCGATTCCATGCACTCAGATCTTTTAAATCAAAACCGATTTTCAGATTCAAATCAGTGTTTGTTACACCCCTAGCATATGCTGTGAAACACTACTGTGGTTAACTTATTTTTACTCTTGAATTCCATGCCAATACATAACGCGAAATAACCTGTCCCATCGCATCCTGCTCAGCCCCCGTTTAATCATGTTGTTCTGTTTCCCAATTAGCAGAAAACGCAACGTGTCTTTGTCACCTACAGCCGGCCAAGAGGGTTAATTTGAGTTTTTCCCACTAATTGCCACGGTAACGAGCCTCCCGCGCCGGGGCGGGGGAGGCAGGGTGTGAGGCTGAGGCATGGCGGGACGCAAGGAAGCAGGGAAAGATGGATGGAGGGATGCAGAAGAAGGCCGAGGTGTGAACGAACGCCACAGGCCGACGAGGAGGCGGCCCGGAGGAGTCCAACGGCGACCAGCCTTGTCGGGGGGGTTACAACCTGAGCTGTGAAAAAAAAATAAAAAAATACCAAAAAAAAAAAACCCTCAGACCACTCAGATGAGAAAATGAGATGGGATAATTGCTGCCCATCTTTGTGACACCTCTTATTGTAGCCGTGTGATTTACGTCTGCCTCCCGCGCTCACTTTACCTTGTTACTTACTTGCTCTTTAAAAATACACTTTTTAGGGAGAGCTCAGCAAGCCTGGTGTATAATATAATGGAGCATATGTGCTGATATTCACAATGGCGTCACAGTAATAACGACTCGTACTGTACTGTATATGTATTTGGGGTACAGTGAACCCCCATTTGCAGTGAGGAATAATTTTCAGATCCACCTAGGAGGTGAAAATCTGTGACAGACTTTTACTTTCTATAGTTTTAGCATCCCAAACACTTAAAAAACATGCAAACTTAAAACTCACTTTCTAAAGTATCCCCTTGCAATAGCATTGGACCGTTCTTGTGACTTCAAAAAAACATCATCTTGTAACTGATTTATCCGCACACTTCTCAGGGCATGCAAGGACACCATACAAACCGTAAATAACAGCAGAAACAAAAATAAATTGCTAAATAAATAAATAAATCCTATGGGGGTAAAAATACATTTTTAATTAATTATTTTTCATAAAATTTAATTTTAAAATTAATTTTAATCGTACATTAATTTCATGTAAAATATACATTCAATTTAATCTCCTTATAAAATTAAATAACATTCAAAAAGTAATAATATTTCTTATTGTATTTTCAAAATTCAATTAAATAACATTTGAAACTAAAATACAATTTACAATTAATAATTTTAAAATGAAATCATATTAATTTAAAAATCAAATGTATTTAAATTCAAAACTTTGATTTATTTGCATTGCAAAAATATTAAATTTTTCAGAAAAATTAAGTTTATAATTGCATGAATTAATAATAATTTTCTTATATTTTGTAGATTGAATTAAATATACTGTATTTTTTGGACTATAAATCGTTACACAAGCCAAAAAAAAAAAAAAAAAGCATCATGAAGAAGAAAAAAAAATGATATACTGTAAGTGGCAAATATTATTGGTGCATTAACTGCACTTTATTTCCATTGGCGGTAATACAAGAAAAGTATTTGCCAACTGCCAGAAAAAATTCAACACGATTAAGGAACGTGGATTTTGGGTGCCAGTCTGAACTCTTATTTTTGCAGGACCAAACTATATACATAAAAAAGTGTGACTTATAGTCCCAAAAATTTGAATAATCTAATGCAATTACATTTTAATTACAAAATTATTTCTATTTTTATTGTACAATTAAATGTATTTTTTTTAAGTACTTCAATTTATTTATTTAGAAGTATATTCTTTATCTTATTTTATTATTATTATTTTTTTAATGTATATTTTCCATTTGGAGATGCATGCTTCCGATTGGACAGCAAGGCCTTCAAAGCACTTCTGCTGACCCTGCCGTTCAAGTCTCAATGGAAAGAACCTCGCTCACTCCCACGGACAAGTCTGTGCAAGCCACTTCCTCCCTCCTCCTCGCCGACAAGTGTGACAGAGGCAGGTGGCCAACTTTCTGCCCTTTGACCTTCAACTGCTTCTCTCCTCAACGCACACACAGAGGAGGAGCCTAGGTTGCCCCGGGTGAACTAGGCCAGAGGTCTTGTGAAAGGCCCTGGAGGGAAGTGAAGGTCCTGTGACACGAGGATAAGAGTTATTTTCAAGCTTGTAAACAAGGACATATATCATACATACAGTAATGTAATGTTGCGCACTCAGTCATTTATTTAAAAGCCAAGGCTGAACTGTATTTGTTTGTTTGCCTTTCTGTTTGTTGCTAAGCAGACTACTTCCTGGTTGATAGTGGATGACAAACAAATAGTTTGCACCATCGTGAATGTTTCCAGTGGTGTGATAGAGGACCAATTGCATTGACCAAAATGTCATCCGTTATCTCTTCAATATGGGTAGGGAAAAAAACATAACAAACTAAAACTCCCTCAACTAATTTAGCCCCTTCAAACCCGTAGATGGCTGCAGTGGACATGAAACCAATAAAATACATAATTTGGATGATGTCAACACTTCTGGTTCATGATTGGATCTTAACTAACCAATCACAGTCGCAAGTTGATTTGCGTGATGTTCATATTAAAAAATGTTAGCATGGTAAGTTTACAACACATTACAGCCATATTATCCTGGCGTCCACGATAACGACTAAAAACATGAGATAACCTCAAAAAACATTTACATGCTGTTCTTAAATGGGAAAAGAGTTAAAAACCGAGAAAAAAATAAAGACATTTTGCCCAACAGAAAAAAATGCGTGTCTGAGGGGGCTACAGAAAAGACATGGGGGAAGGGGAAACTGAGAAATACTGTCACCTAGTGGCCTTTTATTGACATTGATGAAATGATACGTTTCGCTTTACCCTGGCATATAGTTGCTTCTGTCCAATTTGAATGTTTTCGGGAAACAAGAAGTGAGTTAAAAATGACTTTGGGCACTTATGCTGTAAGGCGAACAACAAAAAAAGACTACGGTCTCGCTCGCGCAGCGAGACAAATACTACAAGCTAATTGTTTGTCGCTCTCAGTTGAAATCTACGGTAAAACTGACAGATAAAACACAAGAAAATTCAACATTTTCCATTTAAACAGAGAAATATTGACTGAAAGCATCTAACTTGGTCTATCGAAAGTCTGCTAGCTTTATGCTAACATGTCATGAAAAAAGTTAAGAGGCTTCACAGCAAGAAATTAAGTGTTAAAATTTGGCATTTTCAAGGGTTGACCGTGTTGATTTAACACATTCATTGGTTAATATGAACATTTCTAGTGTTAGTCTCTATTTGGTCTGAGTGTTAAAAATACAACACCAGATGCTGTAACATTTTTAACACTACACATCAGTGTAGTGTAGAATCAACACGAACCAGCGTTGACAATTGTTAAATTTCAACTATCATCAGAGTGGTTTTAACTCGATGTCAGTGTAAAAATGATGATTTTGCTGTATATGAAGAATGCTTTTATTAAAATTTTTATTTTTGTATTCTCATTATTATCAGCAAGCTGCAGGAGAGAGTATGCAGAAGTGAGCCACCGCGCCTCCCCATTGCTCCCCCCCCCCCTAAGCCCCACCCCCTCCCAGGCAACCCTCCAATGGGAGCGCCTTCAGGTGCTGACCTTATCCGGCGGAGGTCAAAGCCAGGTCAGGGATCTGTCGCTAGGCGACCGTCAGATAAGCGGCGAGGCGGGCCGGTTGTCATAATCTGGTTGGTTTGCGTATCGGCGGGGGCGGCGGCGGGACGAGAAGAGGCAATTGAAATATTAAAAGCGGCCACGCTGAGCTCCTGGCAGCGCGACTTGGCAAAGGCGTTGGTTTGACACCCGTGCCAACTGTCACGCAGTAACATGAACCCCTTCGGCGCTTTTGCGTGGCCGCCTCTCTGTTTGTTGTCGGGTCGCTGCGGGACAAAGGACTGCCCGCAGCATTGGATAGTTTCAAAAACGTAATTACACAGGAGGGTTTTATTATGATCAAGCGACACTGACGTTAGCTCCAAAGTAGGCCACACTGAAAGGAATGATTATACTACAAGAGAAAATGATTTTTTTATTTATTAATTTTTTTTAAGGGAAAATTGTGATCTTGTTTTTTTTCTTAGTGTCAGTGGGTTGGTGTTGAGTTATGGTTAGTACAAAGTACATTAGGGTTAGTAGGTTAGGGGTAGCATCCTAGTGATAGTAATTTTTTTAGATTGATACCAATCTGATATTTGTCAGAATAAAATTCAGATTGTCATTAATTAGCCGATTAAATTGAAAAATAAATAGTGAATAAAATAATGGTTAAGTCTCCCTTAACGCTTACAACGATACAATTATGAATCACAGGCAGAACATAAGACATTTTTACGATACTTTGTCCAGTATTTGGGAAACTTTACAACAGAAAAATTGGCAAAAATTGCCTGATTTTTGGGGGCGAGGGGAAATTTCTTAATTTGTAATAAATAAATAAACAAATAAATAAATAAAATTGGGCAAAAATAGGCATTTTTTGGGGCCAATTTAGATTTTTTGGGGGGGAGGGGAATTTCGAATGTCATCTCTGTCTTATGGTGTATCGTGTTATTAATTTGTAATAAATAAATAAATAAATAAAATTGGGCAAAAATAGGCATTTATTGGGGCCAATTTTGATTTTTTGGGGGGAGGGGAATTTTCGAATGTCATCTGTTTTATGGTGTAACGTGTTATTAATTTGTAATAAATAAAAAAATAAATAAAATTGGGCAAAAATAGGCATTTTTTGGGGCCAATTTAGATTTTTTTGGGGGGAGGGGAATTTTCAATGTCATCTCTGTCTTATGGTGTAACGTGTTATTAATTTGTAATAAATAAATAAATAAATAAAATTGGGCAAAAATAGGCATTTTTGGGGGGGGGGGCAATTTTGATTTTTTTTTTTGGGGGGGGGGGATTTCGAATGTCATCTCTGTCTTATGGTGTATCGTGTTATTAATTTGTAATAAATAAATAAATAAATAAAATTGGGCAAAAATAGGCATTTTTGGGGGGGGCAATTTTGATTTTTTTTTTTTTTGGGGGGGGGGGGATTTCGAATGTCATCTCTGTCTTATGGTGTATCGTGTTATTAATTTGTAATAAATAAATAAATAAATAAAATTGGGCAAAAATAGGCATTTTTTGGGGCCAATTTTGATTTTTTTGGGGGGAGGGGAATTTTCGAATGTCATCTGTTTTATGGTGTAACGTGTTATTAATTTGTAATAAATAAAAAAATAAATAAAATTGGGCAAAAATAGGCATTTTTTGGGGCCAATTTAGATTTTTTGGGGGGGAGGGGAATTTTCAATGTCATCTCTGTCTTATGGTGTAACGTGTTATTAATTTGTAATAAATAAATAAATAAATAAAATTGGGCAAAAATAGACAGTTTTTTGGGGGGCCAATTTTAAAAGAGCTAATATTAGCCAATTAATTGGACGGGCCCTAGTTAAGGATTAGTGATGTCCAACCAACGATATCATAACGGGTGATGCAGTCAATTGTCCAAATTTTGTAATTTCTTGAAAAGAAAATGTATCAATTACAAATACAGTATATCTATGTCACTTTTAGTGCCAGACAAAACAATGAACACAACAAAAAAAGTTTGGCATTGACATCAGGAGTACATATACTGCATATTGTATGCGTAGTTATGATATACAAACGTGAGTTGCTCTACTTGGCACTTTAGCCAAATTTGTTCATGAATTATTGACTATAAAGTACATTTTCCTCATATTGACATGATGAAAATTAGGAATACAAATCGTAGCTATGAGGGATGTAAACGACAAACAATTGAATCGGATCATCGGTTTTGATTTAAAAGACGTGAGTGCATTGAATCAAATCAAATAGTTCCACTTTGAAATGTAGCGTCCTTGAATCGTATCACACCCCTTTGTTTCGGGATATGTATCGAATCGTATTTAACTAGACTGACGCACACCACTAATATATTTACAGTTCTGACAAGTTCATTCATATAGTAAAATGACAAAAAAAAATCATTGCAACATACCCTTTGAACTGAGCTGTACCATATAGAATTGAATCGAAGCGAATCATAATACCACCAGTAGTACTCTATACAAACATGTGAGGAGTTCGATTCGGCACTTGAGCCACATTTTGTCACTAGAAAATAGAATGTTCCTGGCATTTACATGATGTAGATTCGGAATGTTGCCATTCTATCAGCAGCGTTTGGTGTAGGAAGGCAACTAGTTGTCTGCTAGCCTCCAACCTTTAAATACAGAACAAAGATTGTTTGACCAGAGATCGGAAGAAGAAGAAGGAGGAGGAGGAGGAGGAGGAGGAGGGAGGGGGCTGCGAGAGGCAGAGAGCTAGAGAGAGAGCGAGTTGTTGCATCTTCACACAAACATGGTCTGTTCTCCCACTCTGCCATTCCGCCACCTGGACCGAGCTATGTGGGAGCGACACCAAACACGACCATTTTGTGTTTCACGCCGCGCTCCAAGACGATTCTGGCATGGCATCTGTGCGTCGCATCGTGGCTTCCTCATATTATTATTATTTTTTTTTGGGTACATTCTGTCAGCATGGACCCGCTCGGGAACTGGACGCGGGCCTTCCGGGGCCGTGTAGGGACACCCGGATGACGGGGCTTTACTTTATATAGGCCTACAGTTTATAACAGAAGTGGGAGTAAGTCACATATGAGCAAGTGAGTAAATAAGTAAATATATATCAGGTCTTAAGATTTAAAGCAAGCCCCAAGTTACTGAGGCAAAATACAACTCTAGTCGAGACAATATAAAGTTGTTTATAAAGCCACTTACAGTAGTTGTGAAACTCTTCTTTGTTTGTCTTCATGACTCTACTACCTTGTCCATTGGTGACCAAATCAAATTGTAATTCTTTACATTCTCTTTAATTACGTTATGTAGCACTATTTTGCTTATTGAAAAACATTTTTAAAAAAAATTCTGGCGGGAGGGTTATCTAGCACCATGTATATTGTATAAAACTAGAAAAAGTTCCCCAGAAATTTTGGATGTGACTGCTGACTCTTGCAAGGTGGAAAGCCGCATGCACTGAACAGTTTTGCCAAATCCTGTTGAAATCAAGTCACTTCCTGTTGAAATCAGGTCAGTTTTGGGTGACTTCCTGTTGAAATTAGGTCACTTCCTGGACATTCTAAGCCACTTCCGGGTCACGTCCTGTTGAAATCAAGTCACTTCCTGTTGAAATCAGGTCAGTTTTGGGTGACTTCCTGTTGAAATTAGGTCACTTCCTGGACATTCTAAGCCACTTCCGGGTCACGTCCTGTTGAAATCAAGTCACTTCCTGTTGAAATCAGGTCAGTTTTGGGTGACTTCCTGTTGAAATTAGGTCACTTCCTGGACATTCTAAGCCACTTCCGGGTCACGTCCTGTTGAAATCAGGTCACTTCTGGGTCACTTCCTGTTGAAATCAAGTCACTTCCTGTTGAAATCAGGTCAGTTCCGGGTCACTTCCTGTTGAAATCAGGTCACTTCCGGGTCACTTCCTACTGAAATCAAGTCACTTCCTGTTGAAATCAGGTCAGTTCTAGGTCACTTCCTGTTGAAATCAGGTTACTTTCGGGTTACTTCCAATTGAAATCAAGTCACTTCCTGTTGAAATCAGGTCAGTTCTAGGTCACTTCCTGTTGAAATCAGGTCACTTTCGGGTTACTTCCAATTGAAATCAAGTCACTTCCTGTTGAAATCAGGTCAATCCCTAGGTGCTTGATTTGTGGACCTTCCTCCCTTCTCTTTTCATTTCTATGGGACCTTTAGGCGATTTTTTGGGGGGGAATTTTGTCGCCATGGTAACTCGGAATTCCGAAAAAAATAATTCCCCGCCGAATCAGATTGAGCCGCATCTTTTGATACCTCATTTGTGCTGGTACGTTCAACGGTTCGGGCCGCATTTTATCTGAAAGATTCCGGCAAATAAAGAAAAAATAATAAACACAGTTTTCTAGGATAGTAAAATGTGCTTGCTTTGCTTTGCGAGCGGTAGCTCCGCTCCTGCTTTGCTCCGCAGCAATCACATAACTAACTCCCACACACAGTATAAACAATATAAACTGTATGGGTCGAGTGTACGGCGTAAACTGGCGAATCCTCATTTTTGTGCTAGTCTAGTTTACCATGTTTGGGAATTTGGCAGACAACTCCGCGCCATGCTGGGCATTCCGGCAGATCGAGGGTGTTTTCTAATTAGCGGTCAACCTGACAATGAGCAGCTAAAAGCAGGTCTAAGTTGTGGCGCAGGTGGTTTAATGTGATTTTGATGAATTTGATCATTTTTTTTTTTTTTTAATTTGTAGTGAATTAAATCTCTCTCCCTCTCTCTCTCTCTCTCTCTCTATATATATATATATATATATATATATATATATATATATTTACTAGATTGGCGCATTGTAAAAAAAGAGCTTCTCCGCCATCTGGATGCTGGCCAGCTGACATTCCGCAGAGACAAATTGAGAGCGAGCGGCGCTCGGGCAGATTTATCGGGCCGTTGGCTCGCCTTAGGAATTCTCTTGTAACATGGCACTCCTGCGAAAAGGGATGAGGGAATTAGCGTAAAACATACCCCCCACCCACCAGTGTGCCCACCATTTTAAGATGTTGTATTACTTCCATATATCCCCCCCCCCCCACTTCCTGAGCGCACTTGATTTTATACCAGCGTGGACGGATGGAAGACGGATGGGTCTTGCGACAGCAATGAATATTCAAGAGGGGCGAGCGAGGCAAGATTGCTGCTCACTGTATTCCAGCTAACGTGTTGCGGCGGAGTTCTATTCGCCACTCGAGTCAAATCTGGTCATGAAATCTGGACTCACGTCCTGATTTGGTGTGACACGAGAATCAAATTCATCGTTCCACTTTAAAACGTAATCATATTGCAAACCATGTATCAACATACTCCTCATACATACGTAGTATATGTATATACACACACATGTGGCGGGTTCTAATCAGCGCTTAGTCCAATTTTTGCCGCTTCTTGTTGGTTACAGACCCCTTTTCTTCCCCACATGCACTCGTTTTTACAGTTTTTCAACGTGCAAGGATGTGAGACGGATGTGTCCAGGCTTCTTTTGATATCCATGAATATTCAAGAGGGTCTGTCGAAGGAAGATTTGCTGTACTGTATCCCGGCTGTTGAGTCACAGTTCTAACTTGTGGTCAAAAAAGATGGAGGAGAGATACGCATGTGTGTGGGATTTGAAAAGAGATGCTCCCGACCGACCGACTGTCTCTCGGCTAGTTATTGCTTTCGAGTGCGATGTTTGGACACAAAGAAAAAAAAAAAAAAAAAAAAAAAAGCAGGAGAGAGAATTTCAATTTCTGGAGTGTCGATGATGAAAAAATAAATCAAAAATACGATGGAGTCTGATGACTTGGTGGAAGAGTGACAAAGGATGAAAACTGGTTGGGTTCGATTTATTTACATGATGTTGCCGACAGTACGATGAAATATTGCAGCTATGCAAATGTGTGTCGGGGGTTCTATTCGACGCTTTGTCGCAAAAGCTCAATTTGGTGTGGCTCAAGTTGTGAAATTCTGATTTCATTTTCATTTTATTTTCCTATTGTCAAAAAAGAAAAAAAAACTAGGGCTGGAAACAAACAATTGTTTTTATAATAGAATAACCTGTCAATCATCCTGTCAATCAATGAATCAGATAAAAAAAAGAATCATGTTTAAATGTCCATCTTTTTATAAAAAAAACAAAAAAACAAAAACAAAAAAAAGGACATGGTTTCATTTTGCTAGTGGGTCAAGTCAAGTCAAGTCAAGTCAAGTCTGAAAGCTGAAATTCCGAGCATTTGGACAATTGAAAAAGGTATATAACTGATTCATCGATCGTCAAAAATAATTTTTGATTAATTATTTGATGATTGATTACTTGTCGATTAATTGATTGAAACTACCAAGTATGTCATGAAAACAGTACGGGGAAAAAAAAATATTTTCATGTCAATTATATGCTGTCCAGGAGGAATACTTATGTAGATATTCAATTAAAAAATAAATAAATAAATAAATAATAATAATAATAATAATAATAATAATAATAATATCCATCCATATTCTTGACCGCTTATTCCTCACAAGGGTCGCGGGGGTGCTGGAGCCTATCCCAGCCGGCTTCGGGCAGTAGGTGCCGGGTACACCCTGAACTGGTTGCCAGCCAATCACAGATAATAATAATAATAATAATAATAATAATAATAATAATAATAATAATAATAATAATAATAATAATGATAACGTACCCCGCCTACTGCCCATAGCCAGCTGAGATAGGCTCCAGCACCCCCCGCGACCCTTGTGAGGAATAACCGGTCAAGAAAATGGATGGATGGATGGATAATAATAATAATGCTAATAATAATAATAATAATAATAATAGTAATAATTAATTTTATTTACAATGTCCTTTACATCACAAGCTCTTAAAGGCCTCCAAGTCGAAAAGAAAACAGTGTGCATTTTTATTTATACATATATATAAAAAAATGCTACATAAATGTGTGGCCAGGTTCTATTCGGAGCTTTAGCCAAAAGTTGCCAGGACTGGAATCCTGGGATTTTTGCTGACATTTATGTAAAGTATATTAATACATGTTTACATGCCATACAAATCTATGATCTATTCGGCGCCTTAGCCAAAATCCATCATAAAATTGACATGATATCCGATATATCGTAGCTCTGATATACAAATCTGTGACGAACTTCTAGTCGGCACTTTAGCCAACTTTTGTCACGAAATCAAGACTATATTGCACTCCTGCCGTTATGCTGATGATGTATGATAATAGCTTTGCGCACCGTCTGCTAAACACACTCGCGATTTAATGAGATCCACAAGAGCCGTATTAAAAATTCACCTTTAACGCAATGTTGGGACAAAGAAAAGCGCTCGAGATCTTCTCCGTCGTAAACGAGAGCACGGACGGGTGGGCAGTCATCGCCACGCGGCCGGTCTTACGACTGTGAGAACATGTTCCCACCTCCGACCGGCCGGTGATCAATAGAGAAACGTGAACGGCCTTCACCTCCAAAACTGTCTGGAGAGCGCCGTCGTCTTCTTCCTCGCAGACGCCGCACGGCCCATTAATTGACTTGTATTAGCATCCATTTTGGGAAATAAGGTTCGGCCGGGGCTTTGCATGCGCGTCATCTGTCAGCGTCTAGAGGTTATCTGCCAACTTGATGAACAGAGAGATTGGCTATGAAACACAAGGTGGGGACAGTATGGCAATATGTTGTGGTACGGCCGGCGCAGCTCATCAGGAAAGAGAGGACGAGTGGCTTTGTTCCAAATGTCAGCATGCATATTTATGGGCGCGCTGGAGTGCCTTCTTGTATAAGCACCATTCACCATCTATCAAGTAAAAGGGGGGGGACAAAAAAAATCACGACAGCGTCATTCTGACAACTTGCTCGCAGAGTGACAAAGTGGGCAAACCTGTGGGGGTGGGACGGTTCCACTTGTGTTGATACTGGACAAATTTAGGTGTGAAGGGCATTTTTTCTGGCGACCCACGAGAAAATGGTAAAATCCCCAAATTCTCTGCCCCTGCTATCGGGTTTAAAACATTGAATAATCGATATCGAATTGATTTTTCCTTTTCAAGCCCGTTATCAATTCATAAAACCATGAATCGATTATTTTAATATCTCTTTTTCCCATAAATTCTTAAGAAAATAGAATTTTATAAGGCCCAATTTTTGTTTGATTGTTTACGGAACATAAAAACATATAAACAAGTAGCAGATAAAAGTAATAATAAAATAACAAAAGAAGAAAATTTATGCAATCATTAGTGATAGTTTACATGTTCAAAGGGAGTAGGAATTGAAAAGCATTGAAAAGCAGACCTGATTTACTGCACTTTTAGACCATTTAGAATCTTTTTGGTTGGCAATATTTAAAAAAAGACAGAATATTGTAAAAAAAAAAAGACAATATATAATAATAATAATAATAATAATAATAATAATAATAATAATAATAATAATAATTATTATTATTATTAATTAGTGTCGATTTTAAACACCGAAGGGCCAAAACATGCCTAATTAAAATTAAATTTCACTAAAAAACTAACCACCAGAGGGTGCTAGAACTGCACAAATGGAAATCAACCTGACTTTTTGAACAGATGTGTTCCTTTTGAATATCGTGAACATGACAATGCTGTGGCAGTTTTGATATCACAATATCACGATATTGTCCTTATTGTTACATCCCTATTTATTATTTTGCAAATGCCTAGAAAATCCTGCATTCCAGTCCCAACGTCGTGAAAATTTTCGCTCAAATATTGAATAAGGGATCGCCCATGTTTTGCAACAAAATACAGAATGGACCTTTCCTCTCCTCTGCCCCCATTGAGACGTTACTACTGCCGAGTACAAGATGAGATGACGCAAGGGAAGGTTGGCGGGGGGGGGGGGTTTAAGCTCCACTGAGCGCAAAAACCTCAAGAGGCTTGCGTCCGAGCCGTGTAAAGCAGGCCGGACAGTCTGACTGTCTGCCGGCGACGATCCTCGGGGAGGGAACTCGGCAGCAGAGCGGAGATGCCGGGACCCCCGGGGGAACGCGCAATACAGACGGAATTGTCTCTGACACCTTAGCCAGGTGGATTTCTGCTGTATTTGCTGTCAAGTTTATGACAGCAATAAAAACAAATCTGATGATGTTTCCTAAAGTGGGCTAAAATACACACAAAAAAAATTATATTTTAAAATTCAGTTGTACATATGTTACAAAGCATTCAAAAGTGAGCTTGAAACACTTCCTGGAACTGTCTATGGTACCACCACATTTCCACAGCATAACATTGATCATACACAATAAACATAAGAAAATGAAATCATAAATAAAAGGGCATATAATGTAAGCGTTATGGTCCCTTAAGGCCTGTCAACAGCCTGTTGTCAGAAGCCAATCATGAAAGGGAAGAGGTGCCATGCGTCATTGGCATGCCTATAATCGGGAGCAAAGCCCAAGGGGGGAGGGTAGCATGTGGCGCTGCCGTTTGGACCCAGGCGGACTACAAAACATTACATAACCCAAAGACATCCTGTCGGTAAAAATTGACATTGTTCTCCTTTTTTTTTTTTTTTTGATTCGATATAAACAGTACAGACAAAGAACGGTCAATATGACAATTCCATCTTTTCAAGTACTGTATTATTAAATTAGGCTAAAGGGTAAAAAATAAATAAATAAATAAATAAAATAAACCGCCCAAAGCAGATTAGGATAACGTGTACGATCATGAAATTACCTTAATTTGACGCCAAAACTTGCAACTCTCGTTGTTTCTCGTCTAGTCAGGTTTGTTCCACGCCTCTCAATGTGAATAGTTAAAATCTTATTTGTGTCTGTGTTTTTGGGATCCAGCCCCAGAACATAAAATCTTTAAAGTTCAGTCATGATCTGTGTTTTGTCTTTATGTGCCCCCCTAGTCTTGTCAAGCCTTGTCTTGTCCACCTGTGTTTGCCTGCCCTTCCTCATGTGTCAACCAATCAGCATCCTCTCCCTCTTGTGTCTCGCCCAGCTGTGTCTAATTGTGTCAATTTGTGTGTGTATTTAGTTTCTTGTCTCCCCGCTGTCCGTTGTCGATTCATTGTGTTTTCCTCTTGTCATGCTGCCCGTTTTTGCCTCGGAATACCCCATGTTTCGCATCGGTGTTTTTGTTGGATATATTCGTTGTAATCCAGATACTTGTTTTGTTTAATTAAATCTTCTTTTTTTTTTTTTAGTGCACCTCTGCCTCCACGCCCTGTTTTCCCTGTTTCCTGGGTCCTCAAGCCACACCCACACCGTAACAGTAATGAGGAGTTCCCAAGTGGTAAGGTCCATTTTTCCCATAGCACCTGAAGGCTACGTCACATTATTACTCCTGTGAAGTATCGGACTTCTCCTGGTATCTCTTGCATGCTCTTTACATTGTTTTGGGAGACGCAGCAAAACTTAAAGTTGCAAATGTCCTATCTTTGGCTGTTTCCAAGCTATTAGTACACTAGTTAAGAGATTCTATAGAAGCGAGCGCCGGGTCTCTCTCAATCCACACATATGTTTTCATATGAAAAGACCCCCCAAGCTTTTCCATTATCCTCTCCATATCAAAGTTGACCTCCAAAGAAAACTTGGCCTCGGCGGGGTCACCGCCGTCCAGACGGTCGCCTCATCTTGCGCCGACGCCAACCCCCACCTGTGGCCTGCTTATTGCTTTAGGATACACGACCCCCCCCCTCCCGACCAGCCTCTCGTGCCTTGTCCCCCCCCCCCCCCTCACAACTACTCCTATTTCCCCATTTCCCACCTACAATAGCATCTCCGGTCGGCGTAATCTTTCTATTTCATGAGGCACTTTCTCTGGGTTAGGGGGCTTGGAGATGGAGCACGAATTTGTCTCACAATTGATAGCTGCTGTGGCGCTTTCTGGACAGCGATTCTTCACCGAGGTGGTGAGCGACAGTACACAATGTGAGTGTTTTTTTAATCATTATAAAGCCTGTACAATCATGTAAAACGCAAAAACACACAGGGTTGAAAGGACTATTTTGAAACCGAATTAAACACTTTTGGCCTTCTTTTTTTTTTTAAACGGACTATGATCAGTTCATTCAAGCCATTTTCAACACTTTTGATTGGACAATAATTCGTAAAAATTACACCCAAACGTGTGGACTGACCAGAAGTACGGATTTTTGAAAAAATATTATCCCTATAATGCCAAACGTATCATATTAAATACAAGATATTGTGAGCCCTCTATTTCATGAGTATATATTGTTTTTTAACCCATTAAAACCCTGACGTATAGGATCTGACATATGCATTGCACGGCTAATCCATTTGAGGGCAGAATCACCCAGTTGATGGCTTTTCCAGTGACCTTGAAATGAGAGACTATTGTGGGAAATGATCGTTCTGATTTTTGGAAATAGTAATATGTTTGATATGTCTGTTTCTTATTGTACTTTTGACAGTTATAAATGTATGAATTTAAAGCATTGTGACCGGATGTATCAAATATGACACAAATCAAAAGTCATATGTGGAAGTTGATTATTCAAAAAAAAAAAAAAAAAAAGTTTGTTCAAAAGGACCAATAAATACTCTATTTACAAAGAATCAGAATTTCCTCTCATATTTTATGATTCAGGTTTTACAGGGTTAAATTTGCCAAATTGTGACTTACGATGTTTCAGTCCAACGGCGGCGATATCAAGTTATGTTGTGTATGAAACATACTATAATTCTCTGTTTCCATTTAGGTACTGACTATTGTAATTGTAAATGTATAAAACAATGTGATTTTTTTTTTTTTATTATTACGCCATTTTCATATCGCAATGGCTGCGATTTGACTGGGAATTTTTTTTTATTTGTTATGATTTATACAGTATGTATATGTACAGGGTCAGGCAAAATGATGTGACACATTTGTAGGTTTAATAAAAGACAAAGTAAAGAAACAAATTGTTTTTTTTTTATTTTCGAAAAGTACGTATAATGACATTTTTTTCCCCTCATATAATGCCTTTTTTGTTTTGTTCCTGTATAGTGAGTGCCATTACTAACACGAATATCTTTAGAGGTCATTTTTGATGGATCTATTTGTTCTATTTCCAAAATATCAGGGAGAGCTGCAGTGAAGGGACCCATGAGAGGAATAAAAAAAACATAAAACATTGAATATTCATTAACCGGTACCAAGGTGTATACATGGCTCTCGACCACTGCTGTTTATGACTTAAGGACTTGTAGCGGTGACCCAAGATGAACGCAGCGGCAGATAACGAATTAACCTCTCGCCTCGGCGGCCTAACCATGCCCTGCTAACAAGCAACCTGTCTACGTACACACACCCTCTCTCACTGTGTTTTAACACATAGCGTACTCGCACGTCCGTCCTCCTGTATCTTTTCGCCCTATTTCCTTCCTGTGACATCGTTTTTCATGTAGCACCCAAGCTGTGCGCCATTTGGGTCACGCACCCTGGCCAACCACGGCGTTATCAGATGTGAAACCGTCTCTTAACCTTTGCCCGACAGCCTGGACGGTACAGCAATAACAATGACAGTTTAAAAAAATAAATAAATAAATAAACTAAAACGTCAAGGTGGTTAAAGGAGACATGTTATATTGTTTTCACAATTTAGGACAGTCTCCAGGCATCTTAACTTGCTGTTAACGGTTATTGTATTTTGTACCATAGTATGTTCAAGCCAAGGTCACTTTTATTTATGACTTATGTTCTTTATGTTTTGTATGTAAGATCATTCTTATGCTGTTTTACTTGTTCACTGTTTTGAGATTCCCTGATGATCCTTCATAGACCAACAGGGGCGTGTTTTTGCGGCAACCTGTTCAAATGTGATGGTAACAGAGACAGTTGTTGGGACTGGTTCAAAATCTACCATGGACACCGTCCCTACTGTCCAAAGAAAATGACAATTGTACTTTAGATAGATAGATAGATACAGATGGGTAAGGAGACTGTAATAAAAATAAGAAGAAAAACAGAAGATTAAGAGGTTCTACGGTGGCGTAATCTAAATGCATCAGCATTTTTACAGCTTATTCAGGGCAATTTTGATCTAAATTGAAAGTATGACCTCTAATAATCTACAATATACCCATATGTACATTGTAAATATGTGATATAGACTACAGTACATTGTATTTGCATAACTAAATACAATTTTGCACATTGAAAACCATAATTGAAAAATAATTACAAATTTAGAGCAATAATTGAACAAGTTTCTACTTAAATGTGATATAAAATGTATCAATACACGTCGTTTACATAATTATCTTATGTATACGAAAAAGAATTAGAAATAAGAGGAATACAATCTAAAGGAGTTACCATTTCTTTCTCACACGTTTGTGAATGCGTTTTCAGTCTTTTTGTCCCCCCTCGTACGCCGTACCATACTCATATCTGATTGGTCGAGCTGCCGCCGACACCGTTTTGTGCTATCTTTGCATCGTCTGGACAACGTTTGAAAGGTACTGGAGGACTTTTTCGCCAACTTGTACTCAGGGTACACTTAATAGAAACTGCCTTGTGTACAGTAGTTCATACGCGTTTCACGAATAAACCAATTAAACCAGCTTTAAGTCATCTAGTTGTACTCTACTCGTTTAGCTAGTTAGCCGCTAATTAGCAAGAAAGCACTGTTCACAGGCATTGAATCCTACCGATTATGCATAATTAGCACATACATGATATCGTGGTACGATGTACCATCGATTAAATGCATCATAACATGTTATGGCTAACACATTATAGCTTTCGAAGAAGCTGGCATTTGTGTCTGGCACGTGTAACAGCTTCTTTGGTTAGCCCAGTGGCGGCTAACGTGGCTAGCCGAGAAAAGACACCGAACCTTGGTTAGCCAAAGTACTGGAGAGTAAGGTAGTTTGTTTTAATAAAATGAAAAATCTTCACATTTTAAGTTTATTTTATTACCACTCTCGTACTACGCATGCCATGTTTGAGAATCACTGGATTAACTAACCAATTATTTAATCATTTAAATTTACATACAGAATATTGTATTTATGAAATAATTCTAATCTACGCATAATTTGATTGTCAGCCCCTCCTAACTTCCTAACGCTGAGCCAAGATGAGTCTCCGAAAGCAGACCCCCAGTGACTTCCTGAAGCAGATCATCGGCAGGCCGGTGGTGGTCAAGCTGAACTCGGGCGTCGACTACCGAGGTAACTTAGTAATTTGCGCCACTGTTTACTTTCGATAAGTCGATGAACTGAATGCATAATTAATAGTCATGCGTGTATACAGGTGTCCTGGCCTGCTTGGATGGTTACATGAACATCGCCATCGAGCAGACAGAGGAATATGTCAACGGGCAGCTCAAGAACAAATACGGCGATGCCTTTCTAAGAGGAAACAATGGTAAGAGACTCATTCTGTAACTTTTTTTTTTTTTTTCCTCTCTCTCCGAGGATCATACTTTTTTTTTTTTTTTTTTTCCCCCCCCCTCTCCGAGGATCATACTTTTTTTTTTTTTTTTTTTTAACACTAAAACATGACAGGAATATGATATGATTATGGACAATAACTTATGTAAATTGCATTTTGAATAAACTGTACATTTAAACGCACAATCTTTGAGCATCTTATAGCTTGTACTGGATCATTTCATGAAAATTAATGCACAAAAAAAGGAAGTGGTGTAGCCAAGACGTTGCACAATTAAACCGACAAACTCAAATGTATGTATGTTTGATTTCTCCGCAGTTCTTTACATCAGCACACAGAAGAGGAAAGTCTAGCGATGCTGTCTTTTTTTTTTTTTTTTTGGTATCATTTTGGTTTGTTTCTTGTGGATGTTATGTTTGTGTTTGACGGCAACCTGAGTTCTGAAGAATGTTTTGTAAATGTTGAGTTGTGAATAAATCCTGAGTTTTGAGATATTTTGAGTTTGAATCTTGTTTTTATTATTGTTGGCTTTAGGAATTAACTTTAACAGCACAGTCAATGTGTTAAGTAACATTTACACATTCTTGAAGGGAAACATTATGGAAAAGTGGCTTGTATTGCTTGGATACAAATAATCGGCCCGACTGATAGGTATTTTTATTTTTTTAAGGCCAATTCCGATATTTGGCAAAATAAAATTCCAATAACCAATTAATTCTGATTAATTTAATTTTAAAATAAATCTAATTTAGTTTTTTTTTTCTTAGGGGGAATGTTGGTACATAATTGTCTTTGTCTTACACTGCAAAAAAGGAAAAAAGCGGTTTTAATAATAAACTAGTATTGGATAATTAACTGTTAATGTAAATATGAATGATTCTCAAAGTGTGTATGGTACCATTCAAGCTTTAACATTTTGTTTTACAAGTTTTCCTTAGGTTCAATATATAACATGCTTTACTTATATTTCAACAAAACCTTTTAAGTATATATATCTATACCGGTATATATTTTTAATTTTCCTTTTAAAGTGGTGTTAATACTAACAGTTGAGTAGGTCACAATAATATTCTTTTTTTTTTTTTTTTAACAAAACCATCTAATTTTTAAATGAAAATGCGTGCCTACTATGTTGCTGTGTTAATGGTGGCTTTTAAGAGCTATAATATTTTAGTAGAAGTATTTTTTTGGGGGGGGGTGGCACTCCTTGTAAAAAGTTCAAGAACCACTTCCTTAGATGAAACGCCTTAATATCCCGTTGCCGGTGGCAACCTAATGAAGCAATCATTCAGTTTATCCCTGAAGCAAGCAATAAAAAGACTGACTACTGTTTTAACCACAAGGCTTTAGAGGAGGGATTAGAAGTTAATAATATTGTACTAATTACTCTCAATGGCAGAAACTCATTATGGGATGACCTTTTGTATGGATGGGGGTGGGGGTGGGGGTGGGGGGGA
This sequence comes from Festucalex cinctus, assembly GCF_051991245.1. Classification (NCBI taxonomy): domain Eukaryota; kingdom Metazoa; phylum Chordata; class Actinopteri; order Syngnathiformes; family Syngnathidae; genus Festucalex; species Festucalex cinctus. The sequence goes on along the minus strand of NC_135416.1, from coordinate 4,799,210 downwards.
CTGAAAATATATAACGAATAAGAACAAATAGGAGAGCTATGCTAGTAGTCGCGTAGTCCTGATGCCTGCTCTATAGTGCCACAAAGTGCGGCAGAAATCCGTCACTTAGACGGCCATTCAAAAATCCATTACTGCTTATAGTGCAATAGGAGCATGACTGCAGGACGCATATAACATGTCAACTTCCACAAGCACTCATGTAGTGGGCCAGGGTCAGTTGTTTACTCAACTGCAGAGAGGAGCGAGCGTCTGTTAAGCTGTACATCAGATGTTTGTATTTTTTTTTTTCTTCAAATCTATACTGTTTCCACATTGTCAAAAGAATCTACAACAATCTTAATAATTAATAAAAATCTGATCAAAGTCAAATAACTCAAATAAGTAAATAAGTCAAATAACTTCTTCAAAAATAGGGGCCATCCATCTCGCTAACTGCATCATCCACGGTGTCAAATTGTCCTCTTGCCGAAAGGGTATGGTTATTGGAGGGAGCTCTTTAATTTTATAACTACAATGCTAGAAACAAAAACATTTAACTGCACATTTGATATTATTCCACAAGTGTGTTTACCAAAAGAGTAAAAGGTACATATTGGGGGGTGAGGCCTTTAATTTTACATTGACCTCACTTCTAATCTCTAGAAACGCCATCAACCTTTACGATCAATGATAGATCAATTGATCCAACATTGTTAACAACGTGGACATGAAAGTTTTGACTGTTGAGTGTGTTTGGACTCTGTTGCTAACCAAAACAGCAGCACCCAGTGTCATCTCATGTTGTAAATGAGCTCAGTTTACTCAATCGGTGCTGCTGTTTTGGTTAGCAAATGAGCTCAGATGCATGTTACACATTTAATTCCTCTTTTATTTCTTAATGAAATGCCATATTTGGGGAGGTGCATAATTTCTGTGGACGACACTTTATTGAGGCAACAATATACTGTATATATGTGCGGTCATTTTGTAACTTAGTTGAATATCCGCATGGCCTAATTCAACTCAGACCTCTTTCATGTGATTCATTAGGTTGCATGTGTATAGAGGGAAACACATTTCCTCAAGAGGGAGGCGTTTTTGTTTTGTTTTGTTTTTTTCCCTTTATGCTTTTTTCCCCCTCCTGTTTTACAACCTGTACATGCGTACACTGGCCCCTTGGCAGGAGACAAAAGGCTGCCAAGGTCAGCAGGCCCAGCTTGACTATGAAGGACACATTATTGATCAAACCGAGCGGAGCTACAGCTGTAAAGAAAGAAAAAAAAAAAAAAACGAGTGCAGGGATGGAGGGAAGGGGGCTATACAGGAAGATGTAGGCATTGACTAATGTGTACACACACAGAAATGCATTGTGCAGTACACTGAGAGCCGTAATGGCGCCCGGTGATAGTGTGAGACAAATATTTACCCACTGGAGCTATAGCCGAGCGTGACCCCGCGGTGAACCCTTTTAATTAAAACATTGCAGACACGTGATATGACATCATGTGGCGAAAGAAGAAGAAGAAAAAAAAAAGACAAGCAAACATACTTTATCGCTCGTGTGCGTATATAGAAATTCATATGCAAATTTTTGTGTTTTATGTGTCTTTAGAAAAATGGATACATTAGTAGCAGTTGGGAAATCCTCATAAATCTGCCTCGGATCGACTAGACAGTTAATATGCGGGTTCTACTATCTATCTACTATCATTGTCTACCTACCGAGCGAACTATCGCCCTTTGACAGTACGTGTCAATCAAAAAGTGAGCATTATTATATTTGTACTGGACGTCATTGGATTGCGTCTCCAATGTTTTTGGCCAGGATGCAACAGTACAAAAGTGATCGATGGAGGCGAGAGGACAAAGGAGAATGGAGTTAAGGTGGCCACTTTTGAATTTTGTGAAGGAAACGCAATGAAGGGGTGAGTCAAGGGTGACAGTACCACCATCTGTCTAAATCGCAGTACTACACCAATAACGTGTGGCTCCACAACTTGAAGTCTGTTGCAAACCAAAACAGTAGAACCTACCGAAGTACGTAAACAGTCTGTGTGAGGTTTACGGTAGCTGCAAACGGGTTCTCCACGCAGTATTAAAGATAATTTAATACGGATAATATTAACCAGAATACCATATTTGGACCAGTGGGGCTGTATTGAACATATTATTGTCTTTTTTTATTTTATTTTTTATTTTTTATATTTTCCATCTCCTTCCACATTTCCCAACCGTTTAAAACCATTCCATTTTCAAATTGTTCCACTCATTTACTTTCCACATTCATGTTACTATTTGCTAGCCTAGCTACTGTTAGCATGCTAGCTTTTGAACAATTCTCATTAGAATTTGCAAAACCAACAAATGCTTGCGATTGTTGTGATTTTAATTGCGTGTGATAGCCTGAGCGTGTTCTTTATTTAGCCCGGAGGAAGGTCGACCTTCAGCAAAAAAATGCAACCTTCGCCCTCCTTCACGCGGGAGGGAGGGCGCTCGGCCCGCCGCGCGCGCCAGCTTCCCCCGTGTGCCGCCTTGGCCATGCTAGCGGAGGCGATGATGCAGATGGCGAGGGTCGGAGGGCGCGTGACCCTCGGGCGGCCTTCGGGGAGCCCGAGAACAAACAATATCCTAACCCTCGCTGCGCCTTCATATGCTGTCGGCTAGTTACGCGCGAGCCAGGGCGGGACGAACAGGCAGGAGAACAACTGTTCTGCGCTCCCTGTTTGTTTCATAACAAATGGTCACAACATACAAACAATTTGTAGGATATTGTACACAAAAACGAGAAAATACAATCAACATTGTCTTGGTTTTCTTTTCTTCTTTTTTTGTGCTTGCTAATGGCTACTTGTGCTCCCACCCAGGTTGGCCTGCAATCTGTGCTTGAAACACAAACTAAGCCAGCACTCATGCAATTAGCCTCCATTACTCTGGCACGCCAATTGCCAATTTGTCTGCGGTGCGAGGTAATCCACGGCGTGTCTGGCACGCACCCAAAACTCTTAAAAAAAGAATCATTTGTTGTGTTTTTTTAGCGCCAGACTAAATGTCACAAGCGGCTGCTGTGTCATGAAATGAAGAGGAAGTAGAAATTGTGTGCCTCATAATACCAATACACTACAGCTGTCAAACTTAATCAATTAATCGTCAAGCAATTAAACCATCAAATTAATCGACAAGGATTTTAATAATGGAGTAATCGTTTGGAGCCATTTCTTTTTAAATTTGAAATTGTCCAAATCCTCTGATTTCACATCATTTCAACGTATCAGTAGTAATTGTTTATTGATTTCTGTAGTCCTTCATGAAAGAAGACTGATTATCTGTGTTTAATCAAAATAAAACATTTACAAACATCAGTTTTTACTTTGGAAAACAATGACCCCCCCCCCCCCCTTTTTCTTTTTTAAATCGCTATACAAAGTACAAAATAAACACCAATCACTGGTTAATAAACAGTAATCAAGTAAACTTAAAATTAAAGTGAATCTGATTAGTCGATTCATTAATAATCGATAGATTAATCGATTCTAAAAATAGTCGATAGTGACAGCACTACAATACGCCACTAAAGTTCTGGAGATCATATACCACAGGTGTCAAACTCAAGGCCTGGGGCCAGATCCGGATCGCCACGTCATTTTATGTGGCCCTTGACGACAAATCATCTTTATGTTCTTTGCTAAAATATCACAATTGCAAATTGTCTACACTTTTAATAACAATGAGATATTGCAATCATTTTAGTTTGAATACTTCAAAATAAATTGAAAAATAGTTGAACCAACATTTATTTGTTTATTTATTTAATTATTTTTACTGAATTTTGTTGAGTTACATACATACTAGAGCTTGATAGATAAATTGGTCAAAATGAGCTCTTTTAAAATCAGACCATATATATATATATATATATATATATATATATATATATATATATATATATATATATATATATATATATATATATATATATATCTCGGCCATTCTGAGAGTGCTGATTGTGGTATGCATGGTGAGCAAAGAGGGGTGGGGTCTAAAAAGTCAAAGGGTCTTTTAAAGGGTAGGTAAGACAAAAAAAAAATGCCTTACATACACTTTTTCAAGCCTTAAGAGACCTCTCCCATACAATCTAACACATTTGAACATTTTAGACCCCACTCCTCTTTGCTCACTATGCATACCACCACGTTTTTTGTTTTTTTTTACATGCACTTGTTTTTTTGGTTGTACGCAAATGTACCGACAGTTCCTAACAATCTACATTTTCACCACCGACACTCTTACCCCATCTAGTGGCCAACATGTGCCTTGCAACATCCTCATCCTTTAGAAGTGAGGCCTCTTGAATCCTCCTGCTAATTGACCTGGATTCGTTCCATTTCCCACATTGTCACCAAACAGCAACGAGACACGCGGAGATGCCAAAATCCCGTCAGCTCCTCCCTGCAGCTATTCCCACCGCCACAAACGCCATCCAGACCCCGAAAATAATAATACAAATAAAAAGTGGGTCCCCCTTTTTTTTTATGAGACGACTCGTTTGAAGCTGCTGGGAAATGAAAAATTTAAAAGACCTGGCTGCTTCAATGCCTCTGCCATGAATAATTAAGAAATACGCATTCCCGGATAATGGAGAAGGGGGATTTTAAAACGCGAGGATGTAAATTCATTGAGGAGGTGCGTATTTATCTGTGTATGTGTGTTAGGTCTGAAGACTGTAAAACAGTCACCGCCAGCTTATCTCCGTGTAATTGGGCTTAAGATGGAACGAGTCATCCATTTTTTGGTGGTCGACTTTTGTCGTCTATGTTGAAGTGAGTTGAGAGTGTCACTGAGACAAGAACAGTCTTCTGCCGCCATCTTGTGTTGTCGTCTATAAGCGATTCCAATCGTCACTAATGCAAATGGTGAAGAAATAGCGCGTCACGTGGTGCCGTCCCCTCACGCACGCAGGCTCTACCGGGGCCACATAAAAATCCTCTTTAAGGATGAGTTCTGGCCCGCCGGCTCGTTGGCTTTATTCGCCCCTCCTCGCGCACTCGTGAATCACGACGAGTCTTCGTAGTGACTCACCCACGTCTCTGCTCTTCAACTGTAAAGTCCGCCGACAGCTTTACGAGCATTGCGTGTGTGTTTGTGTGAGCGTCTGGGGCCGGCCACTAAGAGAAGCGAAAGCTCAGGAGTGTTAAATCAGGACAATGTGCTTTTTGTGTCGCTGCGCTGATGCTCTGACCACATTCTTCCGCTTCTGTGTCCTTCGGTGCTTTGCCTCCTTAAGTGTCCCGCCATTTATATCTTTGCTGTCGACTTTTTACGGCTGAACAATTATTTAAATGAATAACGAACCAATAAGAGCAACACAATGCATGATAAAGCTGATATTATTGTAATATGTAATAATTTATTGCTTGTGTTATTTAAAAATACATGGGATGAGGACCTTAGGAAATAATCACATATGAAATCGCAATAAAAAAAAAAAAAGAGAAAAAAGTGTGATTAGTCGTGCTAACATGAATGACCTGACTCTTCTATGAACTTACTGTCACTAAACACAAAACAAAAACTGACACTTTGCGTAAACAACCTAGCTTTGCCAAGTCCACTTAGCTTAATGCTAACAAACAATGCGAAACCCCATTAACATGCCAGCGTTAGCATCGTTAGTCACAGTTTTACAACCAACGGCTATTTGGACAATAGTTTTCCAAAATGTTGACATAATTTCTTAATTTGAACTTTATTTTTATTTTTAAAAATTAAAAGTGTAAGAAAGTCCCAGTGTCAGTATTTATTTTTTTCATAAAGAAGAAATTTAAATCTCACTGAGTGACAAATGCACGTGAATGTAGCAAATTTGGGCTTTTTGTGGGGGTTCGTAAAAGGTTTCAAGAGATCTTTGCAGACAGTGAAAAACTTAATATGTTCACATTGCGACAAGTATGAAAGTGTCTGTGAACAGCTGACAAATCCTGATGAAGAAACCCTAAATTTGCTATACATTCGTAAAATGCCAAATGTCATCACCGGTAATCGGTCTATTCCTAGAAAAAAAAAAAGAAAAGGCTAATATTACAGTATCTGACTGAGTCACTTTACAGTTGTCGAAGCAGTCTACTCTTCTTTGTGTCTGCTTGACTGTATAGTATTATACTGCCACCTGGTGGCCAACGTGGGAACACAAGACGGAGCAGCATAATAAAGTTACAACGTATTATTTCAAGTAAATTAATACTGTGTGATTTTTACCTTCCTTACACATACCCATTTTTTCCTTAAAGTCCTTTGCATCTCTCCATTTTCCTTACTCTCCTTTTTGGTTCCTTCTCCTTTTCACTTTTCTTCTCTCCTTTACCCTCCTTAAAACCCCTCATTTCTACTTTCCTTTACATCTTTCCTGTCTGCTTCCTTACCCTCCCACATTTCTTGTGTATCCGGCCATTTTCTTTGCAACTCTCTTCCAGTTCTTGCTCTTGCTTTGTGACTCTCCTCTTTTACCTCCCGTCTCCTTGTATGGCCGCTCAGTCCTCTTTTGGATTTCTCTTATCCTCTTCGGCGTTCTTTCTCTGTCTATCTAATCACTCATCCTCCTCCTACTCGCCTTTCTGTCACTCTCTCAGGCACCGCCACATCCCAAAATAAAACGGCGGCTTCCCAAAAGTGCTCGGTCAAGGCCAGTCGAGTTGGCAGCCCTCCTGGCAATGTTTACTCTGCAGCGCCCTCTGCCTCTAAATGAGCATATCTGCAACTGTGCTAAAACAATGACGCTCCGCCACAGTGTACGGGATAGCCCCCCAGTCCGCTCTGGTTACATATTATAATATTATAAATTATTTATGCAATGGAAAGAATGTTAAAATGTTTCTGATCAACATCCTGTTGAGTTCATAAAGCTTTTACGACAAGCACAGTTTGGCCCGGAAACAAATGACTTCCGTGTCCATTATTTCCAAGAGGGGGAAACAATTGAGTTTAACTTCCGGCTCGTGTGCCCGCACTCTGATGATTAATGATGACTTCATTTATCTCCAAAATAAACACAGCGCCATGTCAAGTCAAGTGAGGGCCCATGCAGCCTTTTTTGCCACCCGACTCAATCTCTCGACATGTCGCCCCTTCGATCACAAATCACTGATCGCCCCGCAACAGTAAATTATTTTTTCCCCTTTTACTCTAGAAAAGACATGTTTTTATATGTTTTTACTGATTTTAATTAATTAATTAATTTATTTATTTTTAGGGCTGTGATGAATAGAGTGGAGTGCATTCGGGCACCACTAGGGGTCAGGCTGACACCAACTATCATCAAATACTGCAGCACTTCAATGTGCACTATGACAGAAAATATCCCCATTAAAGCTTACGATATTGTATAATTTTGTATAATAATGTATAAGAAGCAATAATAAAATGTTGTTTTTAAAGATTGAAGAATTAACTGAATCATTTGCAGTCCTGCATTAAGCGCATAAATGTGCAGTTTGAAATAGACACATAAATCAGTCTTAGATTTGTTATTCTTTTGTTTTCTTTTCTTGATGTGGAAGTTTTAACACTGTTTTTTTTTTTTTTTTAATTAATGTTTTTCGTTATTACAAATATAATTTCAAATAAAGAAATCTTCTACAAACACATTTAATTACATATTTACATTTACATTACACATTACACCATTTAATAACCCCAAAATATTTCTCAGATGTATAGAATCAAACATGACAAATGTTGCTTTTACAAGCAGCACAATTCATTTCATTAAGATGTCTAATTTCACAAGTTTTTTCTACATTATTCAAAATTTAATAACAATTATAATAATCGACAGAGGTTTTTCCTATTATTATTTTTCTTTCTAAACAGGTGTTTTGAAAGATGAAAAAGTCAAAAAATGTATTTTACAAAAAACTACTTATTCAAAAGAGTTTTGATGACATTTTCCTACGAAATTCAACATTAGACACAAGCAGCAAAAACAGGTTTGATTTATTCAAAATGCTGATTTAAATGAAACATTCAAACATGCATGTTCTACATCCTACGGTCATTTGAGCGGACATTCGACATCACATTTAAATCCAAAAGCTTCATTAACCACATCAAGAACATAGAAATATAAACAGCAACATAATCATACCGAGCGTGGTTTCTAATAATTTTCCAACCACCAATACTAAGCATAATTAACGCTTTTGATGTCAGCTATTAAAAAAAAAAAAAAAAAAAAAAAAGAGAACCTACTGACTTATTGTCTGTGAATTTAGTGCATTTTGACTGATCATTCAACACCTACAGAATATTGTGTCTTATGATTATGTAAACACAGAAACTATCAAATGAAAAAAAAAAAATATTATTAGGCTATTATATTTTATTTTTTATAAATTTTTAATAGAACATGGGTTGATTTCACCCAAATCACGCATGCATGTGTACTGTGTGTCCGTGTGCATGTGTGCGTACGCTATGTCATCATACTTGTAAATTTAAATAATGTCCGTCATCCTTCCTCTCCTTTTTTGTGTGTCTTTGTAGTAGACTAATGTGACAAACACTTTTAGATAAGTCACAAACTGCAATTTCCAATGATCCAGTAAGCTTCGCATTGTTTTGATTAACGGTGATGTCATCCAAAAGAGAGCCGATGATGTCATCTGCTGTCCATAATCAATGATTAAACCAGAGATGGCCAAAACTTTTGCTCCGCCCATTCCCATATAAAAAAAAAAAAAAAAATGTAGTTGACAACAGCTTCCATCTCTTCCTCTTGATCTCAATTGTTGTTAACGGTGCTCAAAGAGTTAAACTAATACTGTATCTGTCTCGAAAACATACATTATTATACTGTATACACATTAGGACACCTTTGCACCATTCAGGAGCTATTTCAGATATGGCGTAACCCCGGAAGTGATACCTTCCAGTGCACGAACAAAGCCCCTTTGTGGTTCGCACACATATAAGATGGTCTACTCTCTACTAGTTTTCAGTGGCAGCCGGCGAGCAGTGTTGTTGCTTAATGGCCGTGCAGGTAGAGCCTCGGTTCAACTTCATTTTGCAAGGCAAGCTGGGAAACTAAAGGAGGGAGAAGGAGGGGTGGGGCGGCAATTAAGCTGATGCCATCCAACAACGCCATCCAATTAGCCAATTAAGGCTAATTGCAGTTTTAGCGTTTGGCACTTCCCATAATGAGCCATTTATCACGAGGCTAATTCTGCAGAGGACACCCGGCACAAAGAGAAACGGAAGCGCCAAACTCACACCTTTGGTGTCCTCCAAACGCTTCCTTAAAAGTGGTCCAACGAAGGGGTAAAAAATTTTACAATTTTACCTTCAGATGAAATTTTAGGTCGGAATTCTGAGATTTTTAAATAAAGACCATATTTTGTTGACTTTTTTTTGTATGATTTTGAACTTTTGGATTACATTTAATCTGTTGAAATCTGTTGAAATTGAAAGTTTAGATTTTTGACAATTGGACCAAATTTTAGATTGTTTTTCTGAAAATGTCACATTTTTGATCAAAGTTTAGGTCCAAATTACTAGGTTTTTACATTTAGACTAAATATTGGTTGAAATTTTAATTCAGACTTCTGAATTTATGGCTTTTGGACCAAAATTTGACATGAAAAAATAGGATCATATTTCTGTTGGAATTTTAGCTCAGAATTTCATATTTCAAGTATTTTAACTTTTGGACCAAATTTTAAGTTGCGCTTCTGAATTTTTATACCCCCCCAATCTAAAAGTGTAGGTCAGAAATCCAGGCTTGATAAACGCAACGCAACGCATCACAACACAAAAAACAAAACACAAAAAACCCCCACAAAAAACAAAACAAAAAAACAGAACAAAACAAAAAACAGAACAAAAAAAACAAACAAAAAAAGCCCAAACAAAAAAAACAAAAAAAACAAATAAACAAAAAACTAAAACAAAAAAACAAAAAACAAAACTAAAACCAAAACAAAAAAACAAAGCAAAAAAACACCCTTTTGGACCACATACTGTATTTATTGAACTTTTAAATCAGATCTAAACAATTTCTAACTTTTCAATGTGGGCCAAAATTGTCTCACATTTTTTTCAGTCAGAATTCCATATTTTTACTTTTAATTTGTGGACCACATTTTGCTTGTGGCAAAAAAATATTTTTGTCTTTTGGACCAAATTTTAATTCATCAATCCAACTTATCCCAAATTCAAAAAGTGTCTTGAAAATTTTAGGTCAAATTTATTTGTTTCTTTGTAACTTGCGGCGCACGTTTGAGTTTTGGTCCCAAAACCCGACAGCGCTTTTCAACTTTGTGACCACAATTTTTGTAGAAAGTTGTCGGCCGGAATTCCAACTTTTGGACACGATAGTCACAGTGGCGACCGCGGGGTCAACTCCCGGCACCCCAATTGTACTTTGGAGCATGAACTACCTGGAGTCCTCCCGTTTCACCGGGTGCAAGTGAATTTCCGTCGCCGCGTGCATTATTCAAGCGGCGGGAATTATTTATCCCACGTTCATTATTTATATTTAGACAAGTTAGCTTGTCCGCGGGGAGCAGGTCTCATTTTCAGGCTGCTATTTTGTAAACAGGCAGTCACACGGGCGACAGTTCCTCTGATTTAAAGAGACAGGCCTACTTACGCAGAGTGATGCCTACCTTGAATTCAAATGGAAAGCCCATCAATTTTTCATCGTCCTCTCCCGTGCGACGTTTGCGTCGTCTTGCTGTGCTGTGCGCTCGCTCTCGCTTTTGCATCTGTTTTTTTTTCTTTTTCCCCCAAATCCGGACAATGCGGGACGGGGAGGTGAGCTGGAAAGGCCACAAGTGAAGAAAGGAACACAGAGGAAAAAAAAAAAAGTATAGTTAATAAACAAATAAACCTATAAACATCAAAATGTATGTGATTCATCTCAACGTAACACTTAAGGATTCATTTACAGTGCCAGAACTTTATTCCGCAACTAAGAGCTTTAGGAAGACTTCTGGTGTGTTTGAATTGCAGCAAGCGTCTAAAATGAGTTCCGTGGTAATTTATCAGGGCCAAAAACAGCATACAAGGAGGTTCAGTACTTTTTCAGTGAACAAATCGGACTCGATTAAGTAACTGTAATTAATAGCAAAACTTCAATGATAAAATGTGTGGTTATAAGCTTACTTTTATGATGTACACTTCATTTATAATTTCCTATTTATAGTTCTATCGGAGTCATTAATATTTTCATTTGGGTTCCAGATTTTCATTCCGCTGGAGGTCCAGATTTTTTAGGGGGCTTTTGACCACATTTTTCTGAAACTCCAAGTTTTTTTGATTTTGTAGTTAGAGTTTTTGACAGAGTTGTTTGGCTTTTGAACCAAATTTCAGGTCTGCTTTTCAAGGTTTCTTACTTTGAGACTACATTTTTGTTGAAAAATTAGTTTCCTGGCAATCTTCCGAAGTTTTGGGACAAGCTTATTGATACGTTTACTAGAATTTGACTTTTGAACATACATTTGGTTGGAATCTAAGCTCAGAATTCCTTGGATTTGTTTGTTTGTTTGTTTTTTGTCTTTTGGGACACGTTTCCATTAAAATTTTATACTCAAATAGGAAATTTTAGGTTACCATATATTCCAAGTTGTATGACCACCAAACAATTTTATTTTTGATATTTATTTATTTCAACTTATCTTGGCAGAAGAAAATCCAGTTACATATGGGACTGAAAATTCAGAGAAAAAAAAAATCAGTCAAAATACAAACAAATATTCCTACCTGAAAACTCTATAATAAATGAATGAATGGATTTAAAAAAAAAAAAAAAAGACCTCAAATTTCACCACAAATGTGTTCCAAAACTGAAACAACTGGAAAATCTGACCTAAAATATGAATAACTGTTTGGTCCTAAAGTTGAACTGCTTTGAATTATTAACCTAAAATTTCAAAATCCATTTTGTCCAAAAGTCAAACCAGTCAAAGTATGACATAAAATTTAGTCAAAAGTAAAATACCGCAGAACTCTGTCAATAAATTTCACAGATAAGTTGTTCTAAAAGTCGAACATCTGGGAATTGCAACCTAAAATTAGGAATTAGGAAACCTGACCAAAAATTTCTGCATAAATTTGGTACATAAATGGAAAAAGTTTTCAATTCCACCGGAACAATTTTGGTACGAAAGGCTCACAACTTGGAAAACGTACTCATAAATGAATTAGCTATACGCGAGCAAAGTTTGCCAGGATGACACTCAATCATGCAAATGCTTTGGACAAAAACAAATAAAGAATAATGACAAACAGACTCTGTAACGTAACCAAATCTGAAAATGTGACTCATTCGTGACTATAAATTTTCCAGACGCATTTTGTGATTGGGGCAAACGGCGTGAAACTCCAATATGGTTCTTTGCCCTTTCAGGCTACTTTTAAGAACTTATCAAGTGACAAGAGTAGGTTGCGCGTGTTGGTCCACATTTCAGGTTTCAGCGGCGGAGTAGAAAGACGGGCCGCGTGGTCGGACCAGACAAGCGTGCGCGCGTGTTTGCTCGCCAGAGCTCGCCGAACAAAATGGCTTTTCAAAGGGAATAACGAAGAACAACATCATGTCAGCTTTGAGACGCACTTCTATATTTCCTTTTGGGCTGACATTAATTTTGAAATGGGGCGTTTTTTTTTTGTTTTTTTTTAAGCGGAAGGGAAAAAGGCGAACGTCTCCGATAAGAAAACTCACGAAAGAAGCGAAGCGGCGCGGGTGTCAAAATGGCGGTGAAGTATTGATGAGGACAGAGCGCGTCTTTGGGCGTCTGAGAGGACGAGCGCTGTTCAAAAAGGGAAAAAAAGAAGTTCCACGCGGATGAATTTTAATGCCCCCCGCGCCCGACTCTTGACAATTCTTTGTCACCCTTCTTCCTCTTTTCTTTGTCTCTTCTTCTGCTGTGACATCCAAACAGACACATGTGGCGTGTACACATCGGAGAAGAAAGAAGATGGAGGAAGGGGAGGAGGAGAGCGGGGTCGGGGGGGTCGGGGGGGTCTTTATTAAAGATTCATCACAAATGTCTCTAATCCACTACTGCATTGTCAAGAAGATGTTATAAAGCACACATTGTAAATGGATTCTTCCCTCACTGACTAAAGTCATTTCGGGAGGGGATGCGAGTCGGGGTGGGGGGGTTAACCGCGACGATGGGGGACTTGACAGAAGACGACGAGTGCGAGCAGATGAGCAGCACTCAGCGTCGGGACGGACTCCGCATTATACGGCGTCCCGTCCCCAAGCGTATTCTTGCTTAATGTACGAGCTGGCCGCGCTCCCGCTCGGCGCACGGGGACAGAAAGTGCCCCGTCTGCTCCAGGAAGTTGCTCTGTGTTGAAAATAAACTTGTTTCTCAGGTTTGGAATTAACACAGAGTAGGTCGTCAAATGCTGGTTGTTTAACTTGTGCGGAAAATTTTGGTTCGGATTTGACGTAAAAAAATGGACCGAGTCTGAGCTGAAATTTCGAAGTTAAGGTCAGAATTCTTGTGTTTCAATCATGAAATTTTGGTTGAACATTTAGGAAAGAAAAAGTTAGTCTGATTTTTGAATTTTAGATCAGAGTCGCTTTGACTTTTGAACTGTTTTATTCAAATTCTTGGCCACAAAAACAAACTTTGGAGGATCAACTCTTCATTGAAATTTTAGGATGGAATTTCATGTTTTTAACATTTGGACCCAACATTGTTTGGAATTTTAAATCAGAATTTGAAGTGGTTTGGGTTTTGTAGTGTATGTGAAATTTTAGCTTGGAACTTATATTTATTTTTCCCCTTTGGACTACCATAATTTTTAAAATTAAAATTGGGGCAGTAGCAGAATTCCAAGTTTTTAGAATTATTATTTTTTTGACTTAATTTTACTTGAAAATTTAGATCTTAAAACTTTTGCTTGATTTTTGTTGTTTTTGTTGAAATTTTAGGTTTTAAAACAAGAGTAATAACATATGTACAGATCTAAAGAATTTAACATTTTGTGCATCCTGATTTAATGCTGCAATCTAATTGATTCTTCTGATTGTTCTGCTCCTTCTGGTGTGCCCACCTTGGCCACTGGGAGTCGGTACAATACTGCGCAATCATGCAGACACAAATGAAGAAGAATAGAATAGAGTCATTTTTGTAGAGGATAAAGAATATATCCCTGTTAGTCTTGTTATATTATCTGAACAAAACATCTGTTGCTTGTAAAACCGTGATTATTGATGTTTACCATGAGCATTTTAATGGTATTTTGCATTGTTTATTAGTATTAAGCGAAGCAGACTTTTGCACATGGAAAAGCTTGTTTTAAAGACAAAAATTGTTTTATACTATTTTTGTTAGGGATAGACCGATTATCGGCTGGGCCGATTATCGGCGCCGATATTCAGCATTTTGAGAAATATCGGCATCGGCCATTTTGAAGAATCATATGGCCGATAATAGATCAATTTTTTTTTTAAGTGTTAACTTCAGGGAACTAATTTAAATGTAAATTAAAAAAAAGAAGTTTTTATTTTCATTTTTGTCGACCCTGGGAACTCTCTGCACCTTCTGTTTTTGATTGAAATTAAAACTAAGATAAGTAAAAATTTAATACTTTGGATATTTTGATAGACTTTTATTTTGTGTAGAAAATAATTCTTTGTTTTTATTTAACTTTTGAAAGCATGCTACTGCACCCGGGAGATCCCAGAACTTGTCTATTGACTAAGATTTTGAATAAATTAAAAAAAAAAAAAACTTAAAAATATTTTACTAACCCTAAAAGTTGCTCAATAAACGTATGCTTTAAAATAAATAAATAAATAAATAAATAAATAAAAAGATAAGAGCTGGAGTTTGTATTTTTTCCAAATTTTGATGTCCCTTTTTAGTGAAATTGAATATCGGCTCCAAATATCCGTTATCGGCATCCTTCACTACTAATAATTAGTATCGGTATCGGGCCCGAAAAAACCTTATCGGTCTATCTCTAATTTTTGTAGTTTTGAGTTTATAGCTCCTTTCATGGAAAAACTCGTAAGTTGGGTCACGAAATCTCTAAATTTGACTTGCTTGCATAGTGCAATAACCCCATAAAAAAACAAACCAAACATT
Source organism: Festucalex cinctus (assembly GCF_051991245.1). Taxonomy (NCBI): domain Eukaryota; kingdom Metazoa; phylum Chordata; class Actinopteri; order Syngnathiformes; family Syngnathidae; genus Festucalex; species Festucalex cinctus. Next base: position 4,784,136 of record NC_135416.1, on the reverse strand, counting down.
CACGTTTGTATGATTCATAACATTGCCACAGACAGGAAGTGCGGTTGTTCCCGCCGTGTATCCGATCTAAGCGGTCGGTGCCGACTTTTTGACATCTCCCCGGCCTGCTTCGAAAACCGAAACCGCTCGTCGTCGCACGGCCATTTCTTCGTCACCGCGGGCAACCGGCGACGGCAGGTAAAACAATATGGACGGTTTATAACGTTAGCTTTGGCTGCGGGCACCCGGCCATCAATATCACACAGCCTCTGCCGGAGGACACAGAATTGGAGCAGGAAGGTCCGCGCCGCCTTTCATCTCGCATTAAAATCAGCCGCCGTCGTCCCGCAGCAAAGTGACACAAAGTCCCTCGTGCTCTTAGTGGCACTTTGGAAGATAAGACCTCAGTGGAGCAAAGAATAATCACGCCTTTCTACTCTCTACTCGTGGCCCCTCGATCGCATTCCACATCGCGTATGATTTATTCATTCCTTCGTGGGAGAGATGTGGAAAATAGGTAAGGAAGTCACAGCAAAGGTGCACTCCACACTAAGAGGGGGTTTGCTCATGGGCTCCTGGGAAAAAACTAATGTCCTGGAATGATAATACAAATACAAAAATATTTGATTGGCAGAGAGGTATTTAATTTCAAAACATATTCAAATGGCAGAATATTGAATAGAGGCCAAAATGTATATAATAATGAATTAAAAAAATAAAGACCTAAAATTTTAACAGAAATTTGAAGCAACTAGTAAATCCGAACTAAAAAAAAACAAAAAAACAAAAAACTGGTCAAACTGTAAAACAACTGTAAATTATGACCTAAACTTTGATCCAAAAGTCAAACAAGTGTTCCAAAATTCAAGCATATGGGAAACTTAAAAAAAAAAATATCCAAAATGTGCGATTAACGGGGAATTCCCACCAAAAAAAAAAACTCCAAAAATGTGACCAATGGGAATGCTAACCTAAAATCTGGTCCAAAGTCAATCAACTTAAAATTCCAACCTGAACTTTAAACATGTTGGTCTATAAAGTCAAACATGTTAGAATTCTAACTTGAAATTTGGTCCAACTAAAAATTCAAACTGAAATTTGAAGAAAAATTCAGTCCATATATAACTCAAATAACTCTGCGCAATTCCGACCTAAATTTTCTCTAAAAGTGAAACAACTTGGAATTGTGACTTAGGTTTTCAACAAAAATGTGTCCAAAAGTCAAACAAGTCAGAATTCTGATCTAAATTTTTGAAAATGGGGCTAACATGATTTGATTTGATTTGAACATAAACTAAACCAAACCAAACAGAGAATTTCAACCTAAAAAACCTCTAAAAAAAACAACAAAAAACAAAATTGGTCTTAAAATAAAAGTCATTTTTACCTAAAATTTGGCCCGATGCCAACAAACTCATAGTTTCAACCTAAAATATCAACTAAACTTTGGTCCCAAAGTCGAACAACTCAGAATTCTAACTTAAAATTTAGTCAAAAAAAAAACAAAACAAAAAAAAAACAACAACTTGGAGTTACAACCTAAAACTTGATCCGACTACCGACTAGGGTCCCAATATAAGCGGACTGTAACCATAACAAAAAGTGAAACTTTCATATCCACATCATTGTTTGAATTCTCACCAAACCGAATTTTTGATTTGCAGATGTGCCACCAGTCTGTAACGTTTTACGAAACTATCGTTCCTTTGTGCTAGCTTGCTAACTAACAAAACGACAACAGAACTTGCGCACCATCTATCACTTGTAACTCTTTCCGTGTCCACGTAACGGCCACTCAAGACCCCTGATCTCCGCCACCGTTCGCCGCATCTGTTCGCACATCTGCGTCACCAACTGGTGCTTAATTAAAAACACATGAACTCGGCGCTCGTTAGTTTACGGGAGGATAATGCAGTTTGTGTGTCACCGTCGATCCGGGGCACGACGCCCAAACTTTCAAAGCGTGTATGAATAATTGGAAAGGAGCGCAAAAAAAAAAAAGGGGGACGAGAGGTTGTCGGCGGGGCTGCGTTGAAGACAAAAAGGAGAAGTATATGTGAGAAAATGACATTGTTATTCATGCGAGTCTTTGTCACATGTCGAGAGGGAGCGATGCGTTCCCCAGGGCGGGCTTTGACACGCCGACGTTCAAACAAAGTCAACAACTGTTTTACTCCGACGCGCACTTTGAGTCTTGCTGGAGGCGAGGTTTGCCTGCAGTACATTCGCCCGGAACCCGAAGATCTCCTCCTTGCAAGCGACTTTGCGGTATTTACTGTACATGAAACGAGTACGACCTCCGGGGAAAGGGTGTTTAACATCGAACATTGGAAGCGTACGTCAGCGTGGTGATGACATATTTACTCGTTTATTGGCGTCAACACACACAGAGAGTTGTGTTTCCAACTGTTAACGATAGCTGATGTTTAGTGCGAAAACTTTGCAACTGTTAGGTTCTGGATTTGGATCCCAAAACGTAGACACAAATAAGAGTTTTAACACTAACTTGACTTGACCAGAAACAACAAGAAGGCATCGAGGAAGAGAGAAGCAGGTGGCCAGCTGGACTGAAGAATAATCTGACAAAAACACACGCTTCTCAAAAAGGCTTATCTAGACAGCGAATCGATCTGATTGGTTGTGGCTAGACATGTGGGCAACAGGACTGACATGGAATTATTTCATTGGCTGTTGACCAGATAAAGAGATTAGAGATTCTTGACATCACATAGCTCATGACATCACATAGCTTAAGACCAGTTGAAACTAAATGCAGATTACATCAGTTCAAAACAGACACTTGACCTCACGGTCATGACCCAAACATAACCCTTGCATGACCCAAACTTAACCCTGGCATGACCCAGTCATGACAGCAACAAAGACCTGCTTAGAAAAAAAAATCACGAAAAAATGATCTTTACTTCCAAGATTAAATTTATCATTTGATAAGAAGTTGAATATTTTTGAAGAAAAAGGCACATAGTTTTTTTTAATTTAATGTAATAATTTTTCATTATAATGTCATAATTTTCAATATATTATATATATTTTTTATAATGATAAAAGGGGAAATTGAAGGAAATCAAGAACAAGAACACTCCAAACTAAAAAAAAGAAAACAAAGAAAATAAATTCAAATGTTATAAATCGGGCTAATTGAGACTTTATGTTTTTGTTCCTATATTCACATTACAACTAAAACATGCACGACTATCCTGTCCAATCAAGCAACAAAGGACACCATTGATTTGTTTTGAAAAGGACACAATAAATAGCACGTTGCTGTATAACGAACCCGTTTCCCTTGCTTTTTACTTTTAAATGCAAATTGGCTGCTGCTTCATTATAACGTGTGGCGAAACTTCATTAGACACATTGATTTTCGGGCGGCGGCAATCGCACTAGGCCCCGTAGGCACAAAGGTTTGTCTCCATGCTAACTAACGTTAGTAGCGGCTCGGGGCTAGCGCCACGCGAGAGCTATATGGCACATCTGGAGAGGTAACATTTACATAAGCTTCTCTTTGTAAATGGGAACCTTCATTAACATTCACGGCGCTTTGAACTGGAGACGAGGCCGCGAGAGGCGCTACGGCGGATTGGCGGGCCGCGCTACCGTTTTCTCGCATCCTGTTTACGGCGTGTCTTGCAGGAAGGCGGTGGAGATTGAAGTTTCGTCAGAAAAGCAGTGGAATTAACTGATGTTCAAGATTTTTTGCAACAAAATCAAGCTAGCAGGACAACATTTTTTGTGAGATAACTAGTTGACTAGTTAGTACAACATATAGGTGACTGAGTACTTGATTGAATGACTGTGACTAGCATAAAAAACGGGCAGATTGTTTTCATAGTCAAATGAAATTTCATCACATTTTGAAATAAAAAATAATCCTCAAAAATCAAATTACAACGATCCAAAATCCGATGGACTCCAAAGAGCGGAGAGCTTCATTTCACCGAGTGTGATGACGAACTAGCTAGAGAGTGTACTTGACAGTTAGATACCAACTGATAAGATAGCTCGGTAGAAAACTAGAGAAACTGCAAGAGCGAATGAGGACGAGATAGCTAGTTAGCTAGGGAGATAAATGGTGACCTTGTTAGCGCGATAGCTAGCAATCTACAGCGATATTAGCAAGATATGTAATATGTTAGGGATATAAATAGTTTGGTAGTTTCAGTGATAAATCGCTGTATAACTAGCAACCTGCAAGAGAGCAAAATGATGAGGCAGAAAGCCTAGTGGCGCGACATCTAGCATAAAAAAAATGCTAGATTGATAGATTGCGAAATAACTTGATCGCTAGTTAGATACTGTATATCGTTGCTGCTATGCAAATGTAGGATGAAACTTTTCCACATAACAGTGACAATATAAACAGCTAGATGGGTATATAGCAGCTAACTAGAGAAATAGCTAAATACCAAGAAAGAACTAGATACATTAGCTATCTTGAGCGCTAACTAGCGGGAGAGTTAGCAGGGCAGCTAGCTTGGAAGATGTAGGCTACAGTCAGCCAGTTCAAGAGACAAAAAGATAAACAATAAGTTAGGGAGAAAAGTATAATAAAATATCATGGTAGGTAGCAGGATATCAAACTGGGTTTCACCTACAGCCAGTAAACACGTTTTACCTGAGGTCATCCCGGCAGTCAAGTTAAATTATTCACCATTTTATGCACGATAGAACACCAAATCACATTTAGCTCCTTCAGTCCAGTCGCTTCTTTTCTGGCTTTATTTTTTATCTACGTCTCCAATAGCCCGCTCTATGCCAGTGATATCTTCTCATTTCTCACGCTAAAAAGCCACCACCCAACGCGTGGAAGATTAATACCCGAATCTGTGCATTTACGTTTCTGAAAAACTGACAGATTTCAAAAAGAAGTGAAAGGTTTTCTTTAGAGGATGGTTGCATTAAGTGCTCGGGTGTGTGCTTGTGTTTGTGGTTTAACACATTCTGCTTTACATTTTTAAAAAGCAACACACACACATAACACATGGTGAGTAAATTATTGAAATTTTCTTGTCTAAAACCTGTCTAGCTGTTGTAAACAAGTGTAATTTGGTACACGGTGAGCACAAATACCGCATGTCCGTGCGTAATTTAAACATCATTTATTTATTCGGCCGCCTCCCGATGGACTGACGGAGGTGAGAGATGTTCAGTGTTGGGCTAGGCTGGATTTTACGCTGTCAATCCAAGTGGCAAATTCCAAATTAGAGCCAATATCCATTTTGTTTTTTGGCTGAAAATCTGAATTATAAAGAAACCATATAAAGGGTATATTTCCTGTAGTTTTACCATTACCACACATTTTAATTACATTTAAACTCATAACTTATTAGGACACTTAACCCTAACCCTCTAGCTAGCGGACATCATAACCAGTGAGATGCTTTTGGCAGTACAAATATCTTAAATATCTTGTTAAAATTTCTAATTCAAGCCTTAAGATGAAAACATGAACGAATAAACCGGGGAAACCCAAGTTTTCCTGTTTTCAAAAATTGACACTAAAACTAATCTGGCAGCCCCTGGCCAACAGGAAGGATGACGAACAACCATCTGCTATTTTCCTTCGTCTCTGCTGGAAAAACCTCTGGACTCACCCCCACAGTCTTCTCGTATGATTAAGGGTCAAGTGTGCCACCTCATCTCCAGGCCCTCATTAAAAAAAAAAGTGAGGTGGGCTGGACATGGTGTGGATAGGCGACAGGGAAGAGAAAGCGAGGCCGGGACGCCTACCCTGGCACACGGGCGCTAATGAAAGCCATGAATCACTGTGTGCTCTTTTTTTTAAAAGAACATATTAGCAGCATCATTAACTCTGCACAAAGGCCAATAGACAGGTCGCCCCACCAGCAGGCACCCTGCCCCACCCTCCTGCCACCCACTCTGAGTGCTTTCATATCCCCTGGAGCCACCCCTCATTAGGGGAACCAGTTTGACTGTGTCCCCCGGATGGATTTGACTGAGATCTAAGGCGTTAGCGGCGTGCAAGACATGTTTAATTATAACCATGCCAACCTTAGCTTAAAAAATAGCTAGATAGCCAGCTAAAGTGATAGTGAACTAGCTACACCGAGATGTAAATAACTAGAGAGAAGACTAGATAGTTACCTGGAATGATAAAGATTAAATTGGTAGCTAACTACTGAGATATGTAGCTAGTTTGGTCCCTGTGTAGCAATAGAAATATAGCAGCTAGCTTGTTTTGTTTACCCCCCACCCTCGGACACATTATTAAAGGTTACATCGATTATATCAAATCATTTGCGACATTGACTTCCGAAAGAAGTGCTAACGGGTAGAAGCCATGAATTTGGAACAACTGAGTTAACCAGAACAACAAACAATTTATCGGAATCAGCCATCTTTGTTGTTTTTGAGGTCATCACTGGGTGAATCCAATTGGGATATATCCGACTTCCCACCTTCCTTGAATGCAGCATAAGGTAACAGCACACTAGCTAGAAAGATAAATGATGGTCTAGTTTGAGAGCTATCCAGATAGTTACTGAGAAAGAGAAGCTAGCTAGAGAGAGAGAAATGGCTAACTTGAAGGACATAGTTACGATGGGAGCCTAGGTAGCTAGTTACAGTCAAAATAGCTCTCGATAGCTAAAAGGGTAGCTGAAAATGTCTAGAGAGCTAGCTAGACTGATAAATAGATAGAGAGTGAGAAACCAGATAGCTATCTAGAAAGACCAAGAGAGGGTTTGCTGGCCAAGGGTGGCTAACTCAAGATATGCTTAGAGTACCTGGGGAACTCACTAAAGATGCATGGCTACCTATTTAAGACAGCTAACTAATGAAATAGCAATAAAAGTTAGCACGAATTGGCACAGTGCATTTGATTATCCCACAAGCAACCTTTGCAAGGAAACAGCAGATTTCATGTTTGTTGTATTTGGTTTCGTAAAAAACCCATTTCGACGGACACGCTCCCGTTAACCCGCCACTTCCTGTTTGAACCAAAACAAGTCCCCCCCACCATAGCCCCTGCAGACGCCCTACAGCGCCTGCCTGTGGTGAGTCTTCAGGGGCAGTGACCTTTCACACAGCCTCAGGACAAAGTGGCTTGCCCTGGAGCGACAACCACCACTTTTTACCTCCCCCCCACAATCCAATCCAACCTCACTTACTCCAGGACCTGTTGTTACCGGCGCAACCCCCCTCCTCCCCACTCGCTATCCTCCAATGTACATTGGGGAGTAGGCCCGGGCCTCATTAGGAGCACCATGATGAAACGAGCTGAAAGGCCCGAGCGCTGACTAGAATCACAGCAGCATGAACCGGCACGGCTCATCTCATCGGCGTTAAATCATGGATAACCTTTCTCCCCGCTATCTTATAACCGTCCACCCCCTCCCCTCATCTAATTTTTCCAACCCCTTATTCCCCGCTTCCTTCTGCTGCGCCCATTACCGCTACGCCGCACAATTGTTACTCTTACTGCTCCGCTCGCAAAGAGGCATCAAAGTTTAACGCCGACAACTCTGCACAGTTCTCGGTCGCATTGCGTGGAGTTCGGATTGTCTGTCTGAGATTTTCATCATGCGGTGCAATTCCATTTCTTATTCTCAACTTTGCTGCCAAGTAACACGCAACTTTCACGCTAATGTGGAGCGCAGGAGCCATATGGTCGCTGTCTGGTGAACTTCACGTACAGGGGAGGGAGCTTCCGGTTTTCTAAGAACGGAGCTAAAGTCAACCTTAGCAGCCGGGTACACGGGACGAACAGCAACGACTCTGATGTTTGCGGACTCTGTGGAGAGGAAGCCAAGAAGGCCAAACACCTCTGGCTCATGTGTCTGGCATTCCTGGTCAACTGACATTCACGGGGGTCTAGGCAACTCCTTAGAGCAGCGGTGGGCAAACTCGGTTCTCAAGTGCCGGAGTCCTGCAATTTTGGATGTTTCCCGTCTCCAACACCAGTCCGCTGGTATATGATCAAACTTTTTTCCACCACACACCGGTTCATACAAGCCCGCCACTTTTGTGGACAACTTTCCAAATACGTTTTTTTTTTTTTTTTTTTTTTAAATCTTATTTTGCTAACATGTCAATATAGCATCAGGGCTATGCGACAGAACTTTTTAGCACCTTGACATGCGTCAAGATTCAGTCGTCGCAACAGAGAGAATCCGGTCACACAAATAAAATATTTTGAAGCCTCGGCATAATAATTAACTAAAATTACAGTAAATTTTATTAATCTGCGGTCGAAAGTGGCCCATGGACTGGTACCGGTCCGCGGCCCGGTGGTTAGGTCACAGTGCTCTACTGTACACACAACTGTGTCAGCACTCTACCCAGAAAACTTATAAAATAATTAATTAGGTCCTTCAAAGAAAAATCTACATTTTTATTTAGTTTTGTACCACTCAGCATTCATAATATAAATAAGTAGCCTTTATCTTTTAAATAAAAAAATAAATAATACAATTCTATATATTTATGGAATTATTATTCTGCATTTTAAGTGTCTTTTTCTTTCTCCCGCAGTGCTCCTTTGGCTTCTTTAATGCCGCTTGTCGCTTCCCCATTTTTTTTTATTTTTTTTTTGCGGGACGATTATCATATACCCGCTCCTCCATCTTAGGGCTTATTAACCTTTTTGTTGGAATATCTGGAGCATAAAGGGCTCATTAAACATTTACACACACACTCACCAGTATGAAAAATTAAGAAAGCCAAAGTTTTATTAACCTGTCGTCATACTACTACTAATAATAATCTGCTCTTGTGTCTTTTTTGCACATTAAAGCATTTGCGCTGCATAATCATGTATCTCTCCTTGCATTGATTAACTCAGCTTTAATATAACATTAGGTTTTCCCCCTTAAACTGGCTTTGTCGTAGAATTATGCTTTTAATACAAGGTGCAAACTTAGCAATGCGCGTTGCCTGCGGAAACACAGATTCCTAATTATCAGCCGCAGCTGCACCGATTTTTATGAATACATTAAAAATGGCAGCCGTCCTGACCCCTTCCATAGGTGTAGTTGATCCACAACACTCCGGCATTCCAAAAGTGGTTTTCAATAATTTAAAGCTATAGTCATGAAAAGGAGCCGGTATAATGCTCGCGGTAGTTACGCCTCGCTGCTCGCTGATGACATTTTTAGACTTTCGGGCACTTAAACGTGTCGCTGCCGTCTAAAGAAAATCAACCACCCGCCCACATTCCCGCTCGCTCTGATGGCATATCAAACGAGAGAAGTGTCGCTTTGATTCTTTTGGCGGTTTGCGTGCCGAGAAGAATACCTGCGGGCGCTTACACCTGCGTGTCAAGGCACGGGAGTTACGGCTGCGGTTCAGCACCGGTGGCGGGGGTAAGGGCAATAAATGGGTGACTGGGATGGAGGACCGGATGGAGCTGGTTTTGCTTTCATGGGACAAAAGTAAATCACGATCAGATTGATATTTCATTTGTTTCATTGCACAAGTATGCAGAAGCACATAAGATGAGAATTTTCACAGGCACATTGGTCAAGGTTAGATTTAGGTTAAAGAGGAAGACAAAAAAAAAATCTTTACAATAGTAAATTTTATCCAGCCCCACTAGTCTAAACACAATATTCTGATTATTATTGGGTTTGTGGAATATGAATTAAGCAGCAACATCCGTCCATATTTATCCATCTCAGTGGGTGGCCATTTTGACACTTGCTGTCGACTGAAAATGACATCACAGTTGCTCAGGCCTGCCCTCAGGTAACGACCAATTACGGCTCAGCATGTGAGCGTCTCAAATTCTGAAAACAGCGTCTTTAGACTATAATTGTGGGAATGCATTGTGATTTTTATTCTACACACTTTTTTGCCGCGTAACAACTCTCACATAATACTTCCAATTTACACTGTTCAAATTTCAACTAGCTAAACTAAAAAATTGACGTCTCGCGGGGTATATATCATCTGATTCCACATTACTTACAGTATTGGCACAATTTAATGTTTAAAATAAACTTTCCCCCATTCATTTTCAATGGGGACAGACACTGAACTTTTTCTAAGTACACTTTCCACGCCCACTTCCATTCATATAACTTATCATCATTACCAGGAGTCTGATACTGCTCGGTGGCACAGTTGGTAAAGCGCATTGTCCAGTAACCAGGAGGTTATCATTTCATAATGTATCTCTCAATTTACTTCATAAGCATTCCACATGCATTCAAAAACTCAGCATTCAGCTTTCAGCATTCCCACGCAATTTCTCCACAAATTGCACGTAGTCTAGGAAGAGAAGAAATTGCTGCCATAAAACACAAAAAGTCATTTTTAATCAAGTCACAAATTAAAGTATGCAAAAAAAAAATGTGACCATCTGAATTTTCTTTAAACAATTTAAAAAAAATAGTTTCTTTGTTGACAAAAAAATAGACGATAACTTATTGCCAAAATAAATGAATGAAAATTAACGAATAAATAAATAAATAAATATAATGGGCTTTGTAGTGCAAATGAATAAATACATAATACAATATATATTTAAAAAAAAAAAAACAGAACCGAAATTCTATTCCAAGCTATTTTTTACGTGATTTTTTTTTTATATCAATATAATATAATTTTAATTTTGATCTAGCATTGTCATTTGAACAATTCAAAGTCATACACTATGCTGCTGCCAACTCAGTTATAATCCAATCACATAAAGCCAAATAAAACACAGATTTCCTTTTTGTGAGTTAAAAGCACGGCCCAAAATAGCACCCAACACATGGCGGTCCGGCGGGACGCGTGGGCAAACCCGAATGTCATTCTCCTTTAAGTCATCTTCCGCCATGAGGCCGCGCTGAAAGCCCCCCCACCGCCTACCTAGCGTCCCATGTGCAGCATACAGTATAGCTCCTTCCTTAATTAACACTCACTCTGTGGTGTAGCGTTGCAATACCGAATGAATATTTCAGGCCCTCGGCGCCGCCACCATTTTGAATAGGCCTTTAATCGAGACATTCCCGGCGACCGCTCGGGCATGAAAAATGCACCAGCCACTTAAAAGCAATGGCCAGTCACAAGGAGACACTCCGAGACCCCCTCAAGACCCACCGTCACTCAGTCCCAGATGATGAGGGAGTGCGTTTTCATCACACGCACACATCGAGCTGGCGAGATTAGCCTAAAATGGTTTGATGGTGAAACATTAGCTCCCTTTAAATCTCGCGCCCACCCAGCATTTTTCAAAAACGGAACGCGAGGCTTAATAATTCAAGTCGGGCACGTTCGCCTCCGAAGCCGTATTAATCGTCGTGGCGACCTGACGCTCCTTTTGACGTATTTCAACTGTTATCTTGGGGAAGAGCTCATTACCCACGGACAGAGACAAGGCGGGAATTGTGAGCGAGCTCTTAATGGAGAAGTGTAAAAAAATAATCACTCAAATCACTTTCAAATTAAAGTCAAAATATTCTATAGCAGAAAACTATACGTTTTTGCGACAAAATATAGTGGAAAGTAGGCTTTGGGACAGTTAAGGTTGCAATTACCATTTGAGGAAAAAAAAAAAAAAGAAAAGTTAACCACTATTAGTACATTAGCAATAATTAGCAATGATTGCTAGCCAGTCGAATGGTTAATGCTAGCAGCTAACAGATTTGTATCCTTTATTTTTCTTCAAAGGACCTAATTAATCAGTGGATAATTACATAAAAATATATGTATATAAAATATACTATTTTACATATCTTTAATATACAGTGGTGGCTTGACTTTACAAGTTTAATTAGTTTTATTTGTCTTGGCCACCAGGGGGCAGTATAATACAGACTTACAGAAATACACAAATGAAGAAGACACACCCGCGGTTTTTAACTGATCCCCCCCACACACACACACATTTTTTGTGTGGAAAACATATATTAAATGTTTATCTGTGTTTTTGGAAGAAATGTTTGGGTTTGGAACAAAATCAAAATAATATATTTCTCCCCCGGTGCATTTATATGGCCGATAATTGTACGCAGACTTTCGCTATTTGCGGGCCAGCCATTATTATATGTCTACATGTGTGGCTGTCAAATCGGCATTGTTTAAAAGGTTATTATAACACATCGACATTATCCGTCTATGGCGTTTTGCATTGTGTGTTGTCATGGAAAAGTACAAGCAGGTGTCCTCCTTTACAACCAGCAAGTGATAAAAACAGAGGCAATAAAGCAAACCTGGTAAGTTGAAATATAAATAAAGGAGAGAAACCTAACACGTCCCTTAATGAGTGTAGCCTCTTCAGTTTTTTTTTTTTTTTTTTTTCGCAATCACATCTGGTCCAATGCGTGTTAACACGCAACAGCCCTGCATTAAGGCCTCGTCCCAAAGGTCCGCAACACGCGTCTCCCTTTTGTCTCTAATGGACTAGTCGACGGTGACGACGACAACAAACGGCGACGAGAGTGATAAGACGGGGAGAAGTTAAAGTGATGGGGGGGGGGGGGGGCGCGATGGCTGAGACAACAACTGACATCTCAGGGAATTTCACGACGCCGTCTAATCCAAAGTGATCGGCGGAAGATTTTAATATTTAAATAGGCCAGCAGAGGCACCAGAAGTTGCTAATTAAATTATAACTCATGCTTGAAAAGCAAAAGTGCATGTGTTGTGGGAGCCTGAATTATTCACGGCCGCCCTATATCTCGTCTTTCTGTTAACCTGAAGACAAATGGCACTTGCGAAGGGGGCTTTTTACATCTCTCGCTACCTCTATCTGAGTATAGGGTGTGTGCGTTTGGTGGCGGTGGTGGCGCTGCCTCTGTCAGGCACAAGAGCAAGGCAGCCTTGTTAAAGGGGTGGGCTCACCCATCAGGGCCCAAATCCAAACAGACTGGGCCCATGACTGAACAAGCTAGGAATTAATGCCGTGTGCTTAAATTGATTCATTATTGAGAAGCATTGTTATAAAAGTAAATATAGTAACTATACTAGTGTAAGGGATTACTAAGCAAAATCTTAGCAATTGTGGGAATGCAATTATAGTCAAAAATTCACACCTCCTGGGGTATATATCGTCTTATTCCACATTACTTACAGTATTTGCACAATTTAACTTGTAACATCAACTTTTCCCCATTCATTTTCAATGGGACAGACATTGAACGTTTTCTGAGTATCACTTTCCACGCCCACTTCCATACATATAAATTATCATCATTAAAGTGCAAGTAAAGTAAAGTAAAGTGCATTGTCCAGTAAACAGGAGGTCATAATTTATCTCTCAATTTACTTCACAAGCATTCCACTTTCATTCAAAGCTTAGCATTCAGCAATTAACATTCAGCTTTCAGCATTCCCACGCAATTTCTCCAGAAATTGCACTTAGTCTAGTGTCACTTAAAGATGAAAAAACAACAACAACAAAAATAAAATAAAAACAGGACAAAAAAGGAATAAAGTGGTGGATTTTTGAAAAATTATATTCAGTTTTTCATCAATATGTTTGTATATCTATGTAAAAAAAATACTGTATATGAAATGCATGTTTTTGATCATTTAATAATTATAATTTAAAAGATATTTAAAAATGATAAGGTCAATGATTATGGAAATCATTCATTCAAAACTATGGTTGATGCTTTCAAATATTTCTCACATTTTTGCTTATATTTTATTTTAAGCTGTATGTCTTGTTTTTGCATTTATTTTTAAAATGATTAATTAGGGTAATGGGAAAATGCCCAAGTGGTGAATATATTTATTTCATTTTTACATTAGCTCCATAAAATGTTTTGGTAACCATCAATCATAGATAGATAGATAGATAAGTAGATGTCAATAATTATAATAGTGCCATTGAGTTTATATCAGTCATTAGTTAATACTCAAAAGACAGTAACTACTCACATATACTGTATATTACAATTTAAAAAAGTAGCTGAAAATAAAGCCCACCCAACATTGTCACGTTATAAAAAAAAGATGACTCACATGTGTGCGTTAATGAGGTGCCAGAAAAGCTACTGTACATTCCAGCGCACTACATCATCCTACTTACCTGCTTATTAGGTCTCCAAAAAGTATCAGAAAAAAAAAGTTTATTAATTAATCCGCCCTTGAAGGATGTATGAGACGCTCACAATATCTACGAGAAGCGTGAAATATTAAAGCATGGCCGGCATTCATATTAATGGCAAAATTACACATACGTCGGAGGGATTCAATTAGAAGCGCGAGCCGGCATTGATGGCGTGTTCGTGTCAAGCATATAAATGTACTTATGGCTCCGGGTTACAAGATTTTCATTCATTATTTTATAGATATTTATATATATTTTGTCCTCGGCCAGGTATGTTCGCTTTGGGCTACTCAGCCCCGGCGGCGTTATTCCCGCAAAAAAAAAAAAAAAAAGGAATTACATTTTTGATGGGAACTAATTAGACGGACCCTGAAATTCCTCCAGACTGTTGCGTCTTCCTGCGCCCATCACTTATTGAGCGGCGCTGGCTGTTCTTCCCTGGCCGCCAATGTGCTATACGCAACAGTAGTAAATAGAGGCAGAAAAAGTTGTTTATTAGCAGTCTTCTGCATGAATGGCTCGCCTGTTTCCTAAAACTCTTCAAACTCCTCAAAAGTCACTCAAAACTGGCCTGGAAAGTTTAACAAATTGAAAAAAAAACATAGCATCTCTCCAGCATTAGTTTCACCATTTGACATGAAGTACAGGGTGTTCCAAAATGGTTGACCCCATTTCATAGGCCAATAATTTTGGCAATTTTGGTTGAAATGACCTCAAATTTTCACAGCTTGTGTAGAAACATTTCAAGTTTTTGTGTGCAACATCGAGCTTACACAAAACACAGGAAAGGAAGTTCTGAACGTCCTAAAAATCACTTGGGCTGTAATTCCAAAATCAGTCACTTGGTGTTGAACGTTTATGAAAATCTGTCATAGAACCAACAATTATTTGTACTTTTCTTTGTAAATTTAACCAATAAAACTTGTGACCTTCAACATAAAGTGTATTTAGTTTCATTAAGATCCATCGAGTAGTTTCCGAGATCTGGGCATGTAGAATGGGGTCAACCATTTTGGAACACCCTGTACTGTGAACATATCTATCGCAAGACGCATGAAAGTCAAACATTGAACAGGAAGTCGGCCATTTTGGTTTGAAGCAGGCATTTTGAGGGCGAACTCATAGAAATAAATGGCCTTCGACACCAGTTTTCCATCCATCCATCCATCCATCCATCCATCCATCATGACAGGACGCAAAGTCCACCATTTTGTCTTCCAAAAATTCCAGAGCTCGTACTTTGACAAACTCCAATTAAAATCCGCCCAAACGGGTTCAGATTGGAATCAGGAAATCAGGACAGATGGACAATACGAAACTGTGAAGCTTTTTCTACATATGCCATCTAAGCATGTCATCAATATGCTGCTTATATTTTTGAGGATTCACCATGAAACCCATTTGTGTGAGGTCAAAAAGATAATTTCTGGAAGCTAGATTTGATATAATTATATTTAGCCCAAGATGGACAAGGTAGCTGGGCTCAACTCTGTAAACGGTACATAACTTTCCCACTGATCTTCCATTTGAGCTGTTGTCCTGTTAGTTAAATAGTAACTCTTTATAGATCAAGCTACATGAGGGAGCAAAGGGAAAGAACCAAGGGTCAAACCAACTTTTCAATCCAAGGCTATCCAGCATCATATGAAACTGGTAGCCGAGATCAAAAACCCGTTGTGTCACTCAATATATTTGTCCCATTTTAAGGGATCATTTTTTGTTAGTCAGAGCAAGAAGTCGATGGATTTTGAGTGATATCTGGATCAAAAGATGGTGTTCAACTTGGAGATGTTTATTTGAAAACTTTTGAGAAGATGGGAACAAAAAGCGTCGGGTTCTCTTGTGGTGCCTGCGTAGCCTTTAGCCTCTGCCTTCAACAAATGCAGCACCCCCCTTCCCGTCATCGCCCCCGGGGCGTCCCCCTCTGCCTCTGGCACAACAAAAACAAATAAACGTAATAAAATAATCGCCTTTAAGTTTGTAATTGTGATCATAAAGAAACACTTCTCAAGGAGCTCGCGACGGTCTTGATTAAAGAACGCGCGCGACTTCAGTGACAAGCCGGCATGATTAATTGATGGCAAACAGTGGAATTTGTGCGTGTTGCTTTGAATAATGTTCAAAAACTGGCGGCCTGTAATAAAAGCGCGGCAAGAAATTCCAGCTCATTAACATTTCATGGCCAAATTCTCTTTCATATGAAAGAGCCAATATAGGCTGTCACAATCCATCAGGTGTCCAGAGAAAGTGAGATGACACGCTGAAAGGATGGGGAATATGTCAACTGTGGCGCTCTTTCGGGTTGTCACTTTGCCCGTGTTTGCCTTTAAGCCGACGCTGTTAGGAAATGTGGCAGCTTTCAAACACTTGCGTGGTGGTGGTGGGGGGGGGGGGGGAGTAAAAAAGTGGTTTTGCCGTCATAGAACCTTTGGCTGACAGGAGCCACGGGAGGCTGAGGAGAGGCGCACAAAGCGCAGGAAGACATCGCTTGTGATTTATTATCCGTCTGCTGCTCCCATGGATCCATGTTAACATTCGTGCCTACCCCACCGTTGGAGAATCTGTGCCTGTCCCACACCGAGACAACCGGCCAACATCTGCGCCTACCCTGCGCCCTCAACAATCTGTGCCAATATGCTGCTTGACCTGGAAGAGCCTTTGCCCGTCCTGAAAATTTGCCAAACTGCATGTTGACGAGCCACGAAGCATCTGGGAGATTCTGCTACGGTCAGACGAGACAAAATTGGAACTTTTTTTGGCAAAGCACATCAGCTGTATGTTCATAGGCTCAGTAATAAAGTATCCCATAAAAAAATAACAATGTCCCAACTGTGAAACATGAAGGAGGCTCCATTTTGTTCTGGGGCTGCTTTGCTACATCTGACATGGGGCCTTCAATCAAACTCAATCAAACTTTATTTACATAGCACTTTTCATCCATCAAAATGCAACTCAACGTGCTAAACAATTAACATGCCCCCCACTCACAAAAAAAAAAAAAAATGGTGGGGCACAGAGAAACCATGTGTGGAAAGGCACCTAGGAAACATTGTAGCTAAAAACTAAAATACAGCAAAATAAAAACAGTTAAAGGCTAAAAGTAAACAGGTAAAAGAGTAAAAGGCAAAGACGAAGGGGAAAGGGTTTTAAAAGATTATTTAAATGACAAACTAAAAAATTGTGTCTTGAGCCTGCTCTTAAAAATATTAATAGTCTCTGCGGACACCTGATGCCCCCCCGGCAGGTCTTGAATCGGTTCAGGGTACAATGAAATAAAGACTATCAAGTTATTCTAGAAAGAAATGTGCTTGGTCTAAGTCCTAGACAGTGGTGGCAAATCCAGGTCCTGAAAGTAAAACCCCGGCCAGAGTTTGGTTTTAGCCACAGGTGCTTCTACACAAATGGCTCCTGGGAGCTTGTTTGCCTCCTGGTTGTGTTAGAAGCACCTGCCGCTAGAACCAAACTGTCGTAAGGGTTTTACTTCCTGGATCTGGATTTGTCACCTCTAGTCCTAAATTATGGCCATTATAACAGAATAATGACCCACAATCCAACGGTTTTTATCAATATCAGAAGGCGGCCATTTTTGCCACTTGCTGTCGCATGAAAATGACATCACAGTTGCTCAGGTCTCGGGTAACAACCATTCACAGCTCAGCTTCAGAAAACGGGTGAGCTGTGATTGGTTCGTTGCCTGAGCCCTGAGCAACTGTGATGTCATCTACAGTCGACAGCAAGTGGCAAAATGGCCGCCCCTTGAGATGGATAAAAAGGGCTGGATTTTGTTGCATAACTTATATTCCACAAATGTAATATTAATCAGACTGTCATGTTTAGACTAGTGAGGTCACATGTAAGATATTATTGTCAAAAAATGTTCAAGGTTGACTTTAAAAAACAAACAAACAAACATGCAGCAAGTTATAAAGCAAGTTCAACAAAGTTCAATTGGCTACAACTTTTTATGTTGCAGGTTCCGTCTATCCCGACTGACTTACTGATTCATGTTTTAATTTTAAGTGGGTACAAATCAAAAAAGGACGTCTTCAACATGAATTACATGTTGAATATTTAGTGAAAATAATGAACTTTAATCACACAAACTTGCCAGCACACCTGCCCCTGAGCACACAATGTCACATTTTTCCAAACTTTAGATGTGATTCCCGATGAGGATCAATGACACAATCACGTTGGGCGTTATTATTTGACGAGAGCGCTCATGAGTCAGCACACACATAGACCGTAGTTAAACAAGAAGGTTCTATTACAACACTGCATGCCCTAATGGCAGCGCACGAGTCTCTAATGGTGCTCGGGCAAGAGTGGAAAGAAGAAAATAAGTCGACGTAATCGCAAAAAAATGCTGACCCCTGAGTGGGGAAAAATAGGTGGTCTGTCATTTTCGATAGTTACTTTGACCCATTTATAGTTCACGGGAAGGCAATTGGAACCTATTCCGAGGGACTTTTGACCAGAGGGTACAACTTGGACTAGTCACCAGGAGTGAAAACAAAACAAAAATAAAACTATATTGAAAGTTACAGACAAACCTGCTTTGACAATGTGGGACAGAGAGTGCGCTAACTGCTAGCCTAGCGGCGCTAGGTGGTGCTCCATTTGAACTAAGTCTGAATAAGAGTTAAGTTACTTCTGATTAGCACAAAACGGTTTTGCCTGAAGACATCAACAGTGTCTTCCAATCCATCTGTCAGAAAATCCACCATTTCCGCTACACAATACCAGGCTGAGACCAGAGTGACCACTTGAGGATGCTAGGTGGCAATACCTACCTTATGGAGTCTGTTGCTGACCAATTTGGAAGAATTTGTAAAGCTGGCTTTGTTCCTGATGTTCTGCCTCTTGGTTGTTGCCACCCCTACTACACCGACTCCCCCCCCCCCCCCCCCAAAGTGCCCCCACGGACCCAAAGTTGTTGTAACCTTGTCGCTAACATGCTGTGACCCATTGCCTCCATCACACCCCGGCAGCCATTACCTCTGCCGCGGTGCGGCCGCGGGGAATAGGCTGCATTAGTAGCGGGAAGAAGTGTGTAGGTGTGATACGGATGGTCCACACTTTTACAACAGTGGTGGCCACGAAACCCGCATGAGGGGGATTGATTAGACAAATGACAATGTTAATATTTGCTTTTTCTTTGATTTGTTTTGGTTACTTTTGCATTCACCTCATCAAAGTTAAGATTGCTCTATTGTTCCCCTTTTTTTCAGTGGTTAAATTATTTTTTTACCTTCAAGTTAAAATGCGACTTCAAAGCATTTCCTATCTCAGCTCACGTTTTGTGAGAGGAGGCCTGAAGAAGAAAATTAATTAAAAAAAACCCCAAACCAAACAAAACATCTGACGTCAACACCTGTAAGGACAATACCAGCTGTAACATCCAAAACCAACAGTCACCAGTTGGAGGAGGATGAAAAGAGAAAAACAAAATGTCACCGCAACTAATAATTTTAAAGATGATGGGAAAAAAAAAAGTTTTTATTTTTAAGCTATTACGTGTCCACTACAGAGGACATTTTTTTTTAAACTTAAATGCTCGGCTAAAAATACTGTTAAAATAATTCAAACAATACTTTAATGTGTTCTTTAGAGTCTTATAGACATCATACTAACAATATTTAAAGCCTAAATTTGTTCAATAAAAAGTGTTATACACGTACTTTTCCTCTTCCCTAAAAAGCCATTTTCTTTTATGATGCAATCAACGGTAGCAAATCCCCACCCCTACACATTTGGTATCATTGGAAAGCTCTGTATGTCCTCTATAGAGCACAAAAGGAGTTAATTCAATCGTATGCCCTGGGTGGGAGATATTCAGGTTTTAAAAAAAAGGTCCACTACAGAGGACAAATTTGAATTGCTGGTAGTCAGGAGGATACTAATCAGAATGCCATGTTTAGACCAGTAAGGTCACATGTATCATATTATTGTCAAGAAATGTTTAAGGTTGACTTCCACTTTAATAAGTGATTGTTTTGGTGATTAATCAAATGTTTTATTTTGATTCAAGACATTTCCTGCTGAGAGACTGAAATTCCATGGATTTGTAAAATTTTAAATTAAACTAGTTCTTTAATTGATTAATCCTTTATCAAAATTAATTATCGAATAATTAGATTTAAAAAAAAAACAAAAACATGAAAAGCTACTTTCCCACCAAAATCTCCCAATAGGAACATTTGTGATTACCCAACCGCGAATATTCACTGTACCGGTATTTCAAAAATCCGATATCGATATATCAGATAATACAGCAATGGTTTGCATGGTACCAAAGCCTGGAGGAAAAAATAAATACGCACAACATCACGTCGGCCACTACCACACACAAACACACGCACGCACGCACACAGACAGTCACACACTGATTAAGACTGACTCGCACCTCATCAAGCGTCGCCTCTCAGGAGACGAGAAGGCCTCATTACGGCCGACAACAATGACACCGTGACTCCCGTGCTAATGGAGTAGCAAAAGTTGCGTCGCTGCCCCGGACCGAGAGCTCGCGCGAGCATGAAACCCGACGCGATGGCAATGCCTCGTGGGCAAGTATTATTCCGACTGTATATCATTAGCGGGAGTGCGTTTTCTAATTAGCGACGGGGCGGAATAATGAATACGGCTCCATTAATCAAAAGGTAATATATGTAAAAGTAGTGTTTCGTGGCCTCGGGGAGGAGAGTGAAAGGTAGGGGAGAGAGAAGAGAAGGGGGGAAATGGAGATGTGAAAACAGCAACGGTGACGAGAACATTGCTTTTAATATTCATTTACACACATTCTCTATTCTATTTACGCTGCTTTGCTCTTCGGGGGCCGAGCGGCAAATTTTTGTTACAAGGCCTCATGCGCTTTCTTTTCGAATTGTGGCGCAAATTGTCGTCCTAACGTGATCATTTAACAGGAGATTTGTTGTGTTGTGTGTGCTTGGACGCAGCAGAAGGTCCCGAGTGGACCATGTGGTACCTCCCAGGTTCTTAATTATACACAGACTATTCATAAGATGAGGTCCCCGCTGATGTAATCATATTAATTAACAGCATTGTGTTGCCTGGTGCCGCACGTGGTGACTTAATCATCAGTGGAAAAGCACTTAGCTCCACATTTCGTGACTTCTTTCTTTTTATTCAATGGAATAAATGAATTATATGACTTTGTAAAATTATTATTATGACTATTACTTTTATTATTATTATTATTATTAAAAAAACATTTGGAGGTAATAAATAAAAAACGTAGAATTCTGATGAATAAATAAATGAATTAATGTGTTCATTTTCTCCCTTGAATTTGGCTTCAACTCAGGTTTGGCGTTCTGCTTCTGCTCATAATAATACTAATACTACTACTAATTATTACAATTATAATGATGAAAAATATCAGCACTATATGTAGAACAAAATATCCCAAAAATAGCTGAATTCCTGGAATTAAATTTTTTAAACTAGTAAAACATTACTAGAATAAAGTTATATTGTTTAAAATATTAAAAAAATATATTTTTTTAAGTCACAAGAATAGACGTTTTTGTTGTTTTTACTACTAACTACTGTACTACATTTTAAAATCACTAAAATATATTCTGTACCTAAAATATGTATAATATAGTGAGAACAAAATTGCATTGTTTATAATTGGTAAAGTCTTGTCTTACAATATTACAATAATTATACACCCAAATCCTAGATGTCAATATTTAACTAAATGAAGTGTATCTTTTTTTTTTCTTTTTTTTTTAAATATAAAAATCTACTACTTTCTAATCACCAAACACAATGTTCTGTTTGTAACCCCTAAACGTGTTTCGAGCCATAAACAATTTTCCGAGGTAGAAATGCGATACAGCAGGCTCGACGCCAACAATGAAGTGATTGCAGACTTTCCCTGTTTGGAGGAAGCCTTTTTTTTCAAACATTTGCACCTCTCGGCCGAAAGTGAACCGAGCCGTCTCCTTGTGACAGTAGCCGCGGTAGCGGCTTTTCACGGCATCCTCGGATATAAATAATCTGCAAATGCATGAATCCACAAAAGGGCAGTCCTCACAAGACGGGCAGAAATAGAAAACGGGAGTCAATTCTTTTAAAATATACATCAGCTTCTCACAGGAAAACATAGCTGGGGGAAGCACAGAAGTCAACTTTGATCACCTCAACCGAGACTAACATATAACTCCACCCCCCGAGTAAAAATGTGACAATGTCAATCTGTGCCATTTTTCCTCAAATTGGCCTCCGCTCTGATGAATAAAAGAAATAAAAGCCTGCCTTGCATAAACAGCAAACAGGTTGTTGCCCTTTACTAACTAACTAACTAACTAACTAACTAACTAACTAACTGGTGCACCCCTCTCTAAAGCTTGGTGGATTAAATTGTAGCATTAGTTATTTCATTGGTTAGTCAGTTTTGTATAACTAACTAACTAACTAACTAACTAACTAACTAACTAACTAACTAACTAACTAACTAACTAATATATTTTTTGTAATTCTGCTAACTTATTGTAATGGATGACCTCCACTTCCCTTCCTCCCTTTCTCACCAGCCAACTAACTAACTAACTAACTAACTAACTAACTAACTAACTGGTGCACCCCTCTCTAACGCTTGGTGTATTAAATTGTAGCATTAGTTATTTCATTGGTTAGTCAGTCTTGTATAACTAACTAACTAACTAACTAACTAACTAACTAACTAACTAACTTCCTTTCAATAGAAATTTAGTGTAAGCATAATCCGACGAACTAAGTGACTGACTGACTCAGTTTTAGTACG
This sequence comes from Festucalex cinctus, assembly GCF_051991245.1. Lineage (NCBI taxonomy): Eukaryota > Metazoa > Chordata > Actinopteri > Syngnathiformes > Syngnathidae > Festucalex > Festucalex cinctus. Next base: position 4,761,343 of record NC_135416.1, on the reverse strand, counting down.
TTATCAATTTGCTGGTAATCCTGCTAGTTAACACGACTGACGGGACCGACTAACTAACCAAGTTTTGTGGAAAGGCTGTAGGTTTTATTATTATTTATTATTTATTTTTTTGTTATCCTGTTAACATAATCTGATGGGTGACCTTCCCTCCCAAGTCACTCACAAACTAACCAAATTACTAATCAAGCAACCAACCATCTACTGTAACTATATTCTGTACATATAATTTCTTTAAACGAATGAGTGACTACTATTTTATGAAAATGGTAATAATAACAATACAAATAATAATAATCATCATCATCATCATCATGTTAACTAATTTAACCCCTCAAATTAGCTTCTTCCTTAACTGCTGTTAAAATGCACAAGTGTGTCTAATATTGTGTCCAGTGAGCGAAAAGAACGACGGGCAACCTGCTTACTAGTTCAAACGTATCAAAATAAGATCAAATCCAGAATAAAGGAAGAAGAAAAGTTGTCTTTATTAGTCATTTTGTCTCCTGCTGGTGTCTGAAAGCTGCGTGTCTACTTCCTCATTCCATCTCATCAGTGGCGTTTACCTCCTAAGCAAGAAGGGGGGAACATATCAGTGCTATCAAAGTGATACTTTTGTCATGTTGCATCGGAACCCATCCCACCCTCTCTACCCACCGTACACACACACACACACACACACACACCTCTCTGATCACGCCATTGTTTGCTGATATGCCAAGTGAATGATGACAATTTATGTATAAAAGAGATGCTCCCAGCTAACCTGATTCAAACTCTACCTTCTTCTATTCTTACAAGCCAGCCAAGGGACACCTGACAGTGCCAATTAGTGAGGACACAGCGGGCGACCAGTACCCTTTACTTAACGCGCCAAAAATTAAGAAAAGTGATGGACGATGCAAACAAATGAGCTTCCGTGCTTATTGCTCATTCTTTCTTTCTCACGTTTTTGAACGCATGTAACGTCGTATAATAACGCTCAGTAGGAAGCAAACCTGCACAGATATATTATATCACATAAAAAGTGAAAATAACCTGCGTCTTTATCTGGATCGTGTGACGCTGATTCGGATCAGATTTTGTGGAAATCCATTTTGCACTTTTAGCGAGATCCTGCAAGTAAACATCCAAACTAATTAACTACCTAACTTGGGCAGAAACAAGCTTTTTCCTATTAAATAAGTCTGTCCATTTTGGGTAGACTACACTAACTAATGCTACAAATGGTGTAACAATACAACAGGCATTGTTAGCACCAGTTAGCTAGTTCGTTAGTTAGTTAGTTAGAAGTCAGTTAGCATGAAGTAAAAACTGCGAGTGTGTGTGTTAGTTAGTAGAGGACTGATGAACTAACAGAACAAACAAACAAATTAAAAAGCTGGAATTAAAAATAAGTTTGTGTCTGGCCACAAGTCATGACAGTCAAACAGTCAAGTTAGTTATTTGGCTGGATTACACTAAAACTACAAAACCGCTTACCAGGCAACTTTGTGTTGCGTCGAGACTTGAAATGAAACAAAAAATGTTTGAACTAAATGAATGAACAAAGAAACAAAATTGTTCTGAACACACTAACTAGCTAACTAGCTAGCTAGCTAGCTAACTGTTGGAGAATAACACTCAGCGGACGTAACTATACATAGGTAGCCTACCTAGGACTTTTAATCCTCTGAATTTTTTTTAGAATGAATGAAACATTGCTTTGAAAATGTCACTAAAATAAAAATAAAATTGCATCCATGTACCAGAAATGATCACAACAGTCTGCTTTATGTTACTACCGTATTTGTCTCGGGTAAGTAGCTTTGCGGTATTTGACCCAGAGGCCATTTCACAAAGGTGAGCGCAAGTGCATCTCAAAACATAGAGATTCAAATACAGTAGACATGTTTTTCATTTTCAATAGTGCCATTAAAAAAGTGAAATAATGGAACTTTAGTCAACGTACTTTTCAGAAGGCCAATTCCTACCTAATTAACTCATTCACTGCCAGCCCAGTAAAAATGGATCTTTGACGTAGGGCTGCTCGATTATGGGAAAAATAATAATCATGAATATTTTGGCAAAAGTTGAAATCACGATTATTCAAACGGTTATTTATGTTTTGGCACAAAACAAGAAAATGTTTAAGCATTTAAAAATATTAGGACCAAATTAAAAAAACTAGAAACACTATAATTAAGTTTTGGACCAAACATAATTTATAATTATATATATTTATTTATGTTGGCAAAAACATGAAAGTTGGAGTGCAGCATATGCACTGTGCAGTAGGGCAATATTTTTTTTTTTTTGGTACAAAACAAGAACATTTTTAAACATATAAAACAAATAAAAAAAAATATTAAGACAAAATTATTTCAAACACTATATTTATGTAAGTTCCTTTTGGATAAAAAAAAAAAGATCAACTTAGTTATTTTAAAATTTAAAAAAGGTGCAAATGTATACATTTAAACAACACAATAGTCTTTTTAGTTTGATTATGATTATTATGATTATGCTGATTCTGTAATTGTAGAGTGTAATAATTGAAATTATAATTGAATTTCGATTAATTGCACAGCCTTACTTTGACGTGTATAGCTGTCAATGGCACTGAATGAGTTAAAATAGTTTTTGATTTTCTGAAGTGATATTCTTTCTTGAGATGGTGAATTTGATTTTGTTTTCCATTAACTAAAAACCTAATGAATCAGTATTTTATATAAGTTACACTTTTTGAATTGAACTACTTGAAAAATGTACATATTTCACGATATTCATATTTACTGAGATGCACCTGAATATGTCATGATCTGGAATCCTCTGTGAGTGTACTATTGGAATATAAATTCCCCAAATGGAGCCTTCTCTGCCACCAGCAGATGGTGCTTTTGCCCTTTCCATGGTGCCCATGCAGAGCAGCAGTGCCATGAATGAAGTGATCAGGTATCAGGCCCATATGGGAAGATCCGGCGTGATGTTCCCGCTCTCCTCCAGGTCCATTATTCATAAGGATGCCTCGCGGATGCTAATGAATTCTTTCTGCAATTATTAGCATTCTGTCAAATATTTAGCATTATAGTTTATTCATCCGACGCGCTGTAGCCTTTTCGCTGTCGCGCCTGAATTATGCATACGTCTGCTTTAATGGAGCGCGCGCGCGTTGACACCGGCAAACTCTCCAGACAAAATATATACATTTGGATAGCATCCTTGTTAGCTGTTTGAATGTAAAGCATTTTTTTTTCTGGTTTATAAGGATCAAGGAATTGCCGTAGAAATGGCCGCTTTTCACAGCTGTGTTGGTTGGGCGTGATTGCCAGTGGTGGTGGTCTTTAACAGACTTCTAATATTCTATACACAAGGCTGTAAATATGTGCGAGAAACATTTGTGTGAAGACAAATACTTTGCTGCTAGAGGCTACTGCGAAAGGCTTTAAAATTTTATTTTGTGTATACTGACAGGCTTCTATGTCAAATTTGAGGCGTGTGTACTAAAATGGATTTTACATTTACCAATGTGTGTTAAATGGTGAGAATCTTGAAACTGCACGGCTGCTACGCAAACAAATAGAATGGCGGTAGTGAAGTCGGACCCACCGCTGCAGCCCTTCACGCTTGCGCGCTCATTGCGAGGCCACCCCCGGGGGAGCCGTGTCCTTCACGGGACCTCCACCTCCAGCTGCCCTGTTAGCGCCTTTTGCTACCTGCCTTGACGAGCACAAGGAACAGGAACAAGGCACGAGGCAGGAGTCGCTAACTCAAATCGTGTACGGTTGCCCTCTTGAGGGAAGCTAACGTGCCTTCCAGGCACATTTCAAAGGACGGTTTCCAGTCTTGTTGGGTGTCGTGTGTTGTGGAGGGGACGGGTGGTGCGAGCTGTGATTAATTGTATGATGATCGGATGAATTTGTGACAGAAACTTTTGAGAAAAATAGAAACAGAGTTGTTTGATTCCGTCATTCCTTGGGAATATGGGAGGTAGTCAAAGTACATGGAGGAAACCACACAAGCAATGGGAGAACAGGTATACCACATAGGAAGACCTGAGATTCAAACCCGGGACCTCTTGACTGTGACTGACTGGTGTTCCCATGACATGGTTTATGCTTTCAGGAAACTCTAGAAAATCACGCTAAACTGACCTAGCCTTCAAATAAATTTGTCTTCCCGCCTTTACCTTTATGTCATGATGCTAGGAGGCTACATGTTAGCATTACAAACACGGAACACGGCTCTCTTTAACTTTCGTTAAATGGGACAACCAAGTCTTTCTCAAAATATGTTTTAAGTTTAATTATGACCAGGTCTACATCTTCAGAAAATGGAACAATCTTCTGTTTGGGAAATTTGGGTAGGCTACATGCTTACTTTTATGCCACAATGCTTGGTGGCTACATGTTAGCATTGCTAATGCCAATTCTCATGTTTTCCTTTTTTGCCACAATGCTACATGGCTAGCTATATGTTAGCATTATGAACACCAATCTGGCCTACTCATACAACTAAAGTCCAAAAACCACACTAGATTAAACTTGACAACCAAGCTTAATTCAGAAATGTGTGTTTTCATACCTGTATTAGCATTGTTAATGCTAATCAGTTTGCACCGTCGGGAAACTCCGAAAGCCACATCAGATTTGTTTACTGTCCTTTACTTTTTTTTTGCCACGATTGATATGCGGCTAAAATGTTACCATTACCAATTTGATTTGATTGTCCATCCCCACACCTTCATGCTTGTGTTTTTTGGCACTAATAAATTCTTTGCATGCGAGAAATGAAATGTTTCGTGCGCCCGGGCCTCAAATGAGCAAACAGATGTGTTGCTAGCAGAGGCTCAAAGTCCTCTGCCCTCACTCAACCTCCCGGGAGGAGGTCACGGCTCACATGGCTGGCAGCACGGACCCCGCCGAGGAGCGCTAATTACGACAATAATGGAGCTGGATCGCGGGTCCTGGTGGTCCACATCTGCGCGAAAGCGCGGACGCGCGCTCGCTACCGAACGAGCGTTTCGCCTGTTGTTCCAGATTAGCTCAGAGCCGTACCCCGGACACCACCGGACGCCTTGGCTGGTTAGAGAGTGTTATAAAGCCAGCCAGTGCTAGCCTGGCGAGGCTAGCCCTTTAATGAGCAGACGTTAGCGTAAACACACACGGACGCTGTGGGGAAACAGGGAGGGTCGGGTCAGGGAAGTGATGTTAGCGGTGGGGTAGCGAGCAGACCGGAGCTGGGGGTTCCTGATTAGTGCATATAAATAATGCAGCGGGCCAGGCTGGCGGGAGGAGGTGATTGGATGGGTGCGGTGTAGCGATGATGGGGGGAATCTGTGTGAGGTCAGAGCTTTTAAGTCAATCAAAAATCCGACGTGCTGACAACCTTGGGAACATTTGGCTGCTCCGCTACTTGATGTGCCTTTTAGAGAGAGAAGACTGATTCACACTGACATGAACTGAGCTGAATGGAAGATTGAACATTCTTTTTTGAACATTTGGCTGTTCAACCTTCCTGTTATTTATTTTTCTGGAAGAATAGTGAACACTCTTATTTCCATCCAGAATGTAGCTTGACAGATCAAGTTCTAGCAGCCCTCCGAAATGAATGTTATGTTCTGAACATTTATCTGCTTCGCTTCTCACCTCTCGTCTTGTTTTGTTCGTTTTTGGATGTTAAGCAATGACTCTCAAAAGTGTCAAGAAGAGAGCAGATTGTAGTGTTAGTGAACCAATTGTGGATAACTTTGGAAAAGAAATGTACTGTATCAGAAGATACTCCGTGGTTCGCTCCTATAGCCTTTAGCATTAGCCTCACCTGTCCACTCTGAGACGACGTGACAGAGCCTCCTGGCGTCATTAACCCTTGCGTGGCTGCGGGCTACCAATGCAAGCGGCTCATTTCACATCAGGGATGCTGGTCTGCTTGAGAGACAGGGTTCGAAGGTCAAACCCATTACGGAGGATTGAGAGAGTGTCTGTTTTGCGACATGTCATGGGTTGCTATGGGAACACGGACTATGAACTCTGGCCTCCGTGAACTTCATTTGAGACTGGAGGACTGTGTGAGAGTGGAAATTCCGGGGTTGGGTGTTGGAGGGTGTTACTGCGAAGCCCCATTGAAGCACTCAATCAATTGGCACAAAAGCAGTTAATGCACGAGGAGGACAACATGGACAATTATACAACACACCCAGTCAGTTGTCACTACAATACATGAATGACTTGTGGAATAGAGTTCATCTAGACTAGCCCTGTGCTAATATTCGGACATGGGCATACTGCTTCACAAACAATGGCAAGAAAGTTCTGGAAAATGCGTCACCCCAACACTCAAAGTTAGCCATCAATACCAGTTTCACAGATTAACACAAAAATCGGTGGAGAAGACGATTATAGAATAGATATTTAAACAGGAAGTCAGTTATTTTGGTTTGAAGCAGCCATTTTGGGCTTTTACTTGGAAGAACCGCTACTACTACTTCTTCTACTAGTCATTCAGATGCAGATGAAAATGTGACACTTCTTTCTGCCTTGGCCAGCCAATGTACATAAAGCGTGGCATCGAAGTTTGATCATCATTTCAAGGATCATGAAAAATGACGCCGCCAGTTTCACTGATCAACACAAAATTGGGTAGACGTATCGATCATAACACAATGCACGGAAAACTCTCAAGGATCCATGCCTGAAATGGAAGCCAGTTGGTTCAACGCATCACCTACTAGGAAATTCGCCCAATCAAGCCCCGATAGGAACCTGGTGAACGAGACAACGAAAAATATACAAAACGACACTAAACTGCAAACCATTTGAACCAATTTCCAACAAACTTCAATATGTAACAAGAAAAAACTGTGACATTCGTGACGGATCCACATCCAAATCAAATTTTAAATCCACAGCAGAGGTCTGCGCCCTCAAGCTAGAGAGTGCTCGAGGGCGAAGACCTCCGCTGAGGCCAAAATGTCACTTAAGTCGTTTTTTTTTTGTTTTTTTTTTGCCGTGATCCAAACAGATGAATGAATAAATAAACACAGGTGGAGACCTGTACTCTCTTGAGTGCTCTTGTCCAACTACAGTTTTGCTTACAACAGGCTCAGTAGTGATGTTAACTCTATACATGTCAATGTCATAAATCCAAAACTCAGTTTATACGTCACACTAACCACCATCTTTTAGGATCAGTACTGCAGGAAACTGTGAAAAACATGCCACATTGATTTTAACCAAAATATATCTTTTAGTTTAATGTGTTTTATAAGGTCAGTAGAATCCAGATCAAACTCTTAACCGAGATGTGGAGTAAGCTAGCGGATTGGTCACGTCGTTCCGCCCTCGCCCGTATCGTATCGACCGACCTTGGATAACTGAGTCACAGCGTACCCAAGAGCTGGCAAAGGTACCCTGTTATATTTGCGAGGAACAAAACAACCGAGCATTAAAACAACACCAGTAATTGCCAACCAAAAACCCCACATCCCACACCTTGTTCCCTGTGCGGGCACGCACAATGACAGCTGAGAGTCACGTCCAGATGAGGGCATGCATCTGTAACCGAGAGCGAATCCATATTACATGTGTAGCGCTCTCTCTGTCTGGGTCCCGGCCATCAATTATGAATAGAAATATACAGCCGGCACAAGGCACAGGCCCCGGTGTCAAGGCACTTGTAAAGGATTTCATAAAAGCGGCGACGGACAAAGGTGTTTTTTTTTTTTTTTTTGTCATTCGCATGCAAGCCAGGTGGACTTAAGAGACAACCACAGAAGCTTCTCACGATTCGGTACATGATCTACGCCCCGGGAAAGTTTGGGTTGCTTTTGTTCCAACTGCTCCCTGGTTGTGTTTGGTTTGAATCTGGCACTAACATATAATACATGGACATGTGGTGGGACTACTTTGTGAGATTTTTTTTTTCTTTTCGGTGTGTCACTGAATCAGAAGCATCTAGAAGTGTCCCTCAGGGAAATGTAATAGATCCATTCATTTTGTCTAAAGATTTTAGACATTGCTTGTTCCTTAACATATGCATAATGCATATAATTATCATAGATACACTCACATCCTGTATTTGACATTTTCACATATCTGATTTTTCTTTTTTTTTTAGTTTACAGCAAAGACGTACGTACGTATTTTGAGTGGAGTTCCTCAAGGAAACATGCTAAATCCATTCATTTTTAATAGGGAGGTCAAGTGTCTGTTTTGAACTGATGTAACCATCATCTGGTTTCAACTGGAAATACGATATGTGATGTCACGAGCTATGTGATGTCAAGAATCTTTAATCTCTTTACTTGGTCAACAGCCAATCAGATAATTCCATGTCCGTCCTGTTACCCACATGTCTAGCCACAACCAATCAGATCGATTCACTGTCAATATAAGCTGTCCGAGAAATGTATGTGTTTGTCGGATTATTACCTCTGTTCCTCTGTGCATCTCCACAGCCTAAGGTGGCTTGGCGTCTCGTGATTCTCGATGCGTTCTCGTTGTTTTTCGTTTTGTCAAGTTGTGTGAATAAAGAGTTAAATCCTATTTGTGTCTGCGTTTTTGGATCCAACCTCAGTATGTCACTGACACCCTCCAAAATTCTGGAATATTAAGTCAAAAAGTCTTCCCTAAAATCATGTATCTACAGTATCGCCATATTTTTCTTTCATATTCACTTCCCGTGGGTGGAATATTCACTTGTCTCAATAATTTTTTCATGAGCGATCAATCACGTAGCATGACAATAACTCCCAAATCTATCCCAAGTAACAGCAATGATTCAGAAAGAATTTTACTGCAGCACATCAGGGAAATTATAACTAGACAGACTCATTTTCTATAAAAGTTCCAAACTCTACGTGTCCTTAATCGCCTTCTCGCAGTGTCAGTGATGTAACAACAGATACAATTCCAACAATTAGTGTAGTTCAAAAAGCACTTGGGTCTTACAAATGTTTATCTGCAATAATAGACAAAAAAAAATATCCAAATCCATATTTTGTTCCATTTTGTTTGCATATGTGCAATTTTCACTCATCCTGAAACTTTTGTCCATATAGTGTATCAATACATGATTTTGGCTCTGACATCGCGACAATCAGCAATCATTTTTGAGTGGAGTTCCACAGGGAACGGAACTAGAGCCATTTATTTTCGAGAAAGGTGGAGTTTCATCTTTAAGATATCTTAAACATATCAATATCAACATGCACAATGGTCTTGCAGCAGTGCCATCGATGTTCTGCCGGATTAACGGTGTGGTGCAAACCTTGTCGAAACACCACATGATCTTCCATTTTTGATATCAAAAGATGATACTGTTTGCTAACAGTATCCTCCTGACTACAAGGAAAAAAAATCTTGTCCAATCATGTTTATTTTGATATTCCCAAATCTTTGTGAAGTAACTGGAATACTGCAAAAGAAAAAAAAAATATTTTTAAGTTATGATATGTCCACTACAGAGGACATTTTTTAAAACTTAAATGCTAGGCTCAAACACAGTTAAAATAATTCAAACAATACTTTAATGTGTTCGTAAGAGTCTTATAGAAAACATGCTAACAACATTTATAGCCTAAATTTGTTCAATAAAAAAGTGTTATACACTTACTATTCCTCTTCCCTAAAAAAATGCTTGCGCTGAGGGAAGCCATTTTCTTTTATGATGCAATCAAAGGTAGCAAAGCCCCACACCCACACATTTGGTATCATTGGAAAGCTCTGAATTTCCCCTATAGAGCACAAAAGGAGTTAATTCAATTGTGTGCACTGGGTGGGAGATATTCAGGTTTAAAAACGTCCACTACAGAGGACAAATTTGAATTGCTGGTAGTCAGGAGGATACGACAAACAACAAAATACATAAACAGTCAGCTAACAAGATTTACCTGGTTGTTTAATTTTCCACTTGATGGGTGGAGAGGCACTCCAGAACCCCAACTATTTGTATACAAGCCATTAAAAAAAGTCAATTATTCATAATACGTCCCTTTTAACGACGCCTATCCCGCATAGCATGCCGTTGTGCTCCAACAAAACAACAACAGCATCAAACGAGCCTTGTAGACAAGTCATTAATCAAAACAGTGAACCTCCCGGTTGCTCGGGAAGAAAAATAAAACAGCAAAAAAAAATAAATAAAAATTAAACAAAACGCTCCACCTTTGAGCGTGTTTATGTACAAAACACTCGAGCCGAGTTACATAGCACGTGTCGCCGGCGAAAAACAAATTTGCAATTCTCCTTGTCGTATTCCCCAAGCGCCCACCGGTGTACGACACCAGGGGCCCCCGCCGGAGTCAGAACAAACAGCGGCTAAGATGTTTAAAAAGCCCCTCTGCTGTCTTAACATACCTGTGCTGCTGAATACCAATAGATGCTCTTACGTTTAAGAGGACGAGGAAGAAGGGAGGGGAGGGGGGGGTATGGTGACAAGCAGCTAGCGGGGGGGAACGCTAACTCCTCCGGGTTTCCTCAAGGGCAAAAATGCGCTCAAATGTGAAAAAAAAATAAAAAAATAAAAAAAGTCTTTGCATGGTGCTGTGTAAAGGTGTGTGTGTGTGTGTGTAAGTGCGAGCACTGTGATAAGCAGGAAGGCCCCACAAGTGAGATGTATCCCACTGATTTCTAAAAGGTCACTGTCATTATTGTTGCTTGGCAACCGGCCATGGGAAGCCACAGATGTACAGTAACTCTGTGAGTGTGTGTGTGCTAAGATATTTGTAATTAAACATTTGGGAAATTTCTGTTTAAAGAGGAAGTCAATCACAATGTATTTTTTTTATTTTTATTTTTTTAAACAGCATATCTATGATTTTTGGGGTTGCAACCAGGGCTAGACTGACACACACACACAAAAAATAAAAAATAGGTCCTGGCATTTTGGCTTTTCGGTCAGGTCTGACCCGGCCCGACTCCTGCCTAACATGTAGTCCTGCTACTAATTTTTACTGATGTTTCAGTTTACAATCTATATTCTAACTGGATTACTGGACTAGTTTCTCTAAATTGTGGGCCAGTCTCTTAGGGTACAATGCAGGAAAATAATAAAAAAGCACTGTGTGGGCCCCCTGAAGAAGCCGGTGTTACGTTCTGGAGTTGGATCCCAAAAACGCAGACACAAATCACAAATAAGATTTTAACTCATTATTCGCACAACATCGAGAAGGCGTAGAACAAACTTGACGAGACGAGAAACAACGAGAATGTATCAAGAATCACGAGGCGCGAAGCTAACTTGGGTTGTGGAGCTGCACAGAGGAACAGAGGTAATAATCCGACAAAAAAACACACTTCTCAGTCAGGCTTATATAGACAGCGAATAGATCTGATTGGCTGTGGCTAGACATGTGGTTAACAGGACTGACATGGAATTATCTGATTGGCTGTTAACCAAGTAAAGAGATTAAAGGTTCCTGACATCACATAGCGTCTTACCAGTTGAAACTAGATGCTGGTTACATCAGTTCAAAACAGACACTTGAACACACGGTCATGACCCAAACAATAACCCTTGCATGACGCAAACATAACCCTTGCATGACCCAGTCATGACAGCAACAAAGACCTGCTTAGAAAAAAAAAAATCACGAAAAAATGTTCTTTACTTCCAAGATTAAATTTATCACTTTATAAGAAGGTACTTCCCAACCAGGACAATGTCACTTTTCTAACCAGCCCACCCCCACCTCGGGAATGAACAAAAAAATGGTACGATCCGCAGCCACCAGGATGTAAATACGAGGTAAGCCCAGATTTCCGTGCCGACGCCCCCGAGAGGAGCTGCAGTGCGGCGTTAAAGCCGCACCTCGGCGTGTACACAAGCGCGTTGATGTCTGAGTCATGTCCTCCTTTGTGGAGCGTGATGGATTTCCCCCCCCCCACCCTCGCTGGCCCGCCTCATGCTCAGCGGGGAGAAGGCCGGGGCCTGATAAGGTGATTTATCTGCCGCCTTTCTGCCCGCTGTAATGGATGACACATCCACCTGAACGCTGAAACTTCATCATCTCACCCCTTTACACACCCGCAACCCCCCCCCCCCCCCCACCCCCCGCCCACCTCCACCCCGCTCCTGCAGAGAGAAAAATGAAACACACGTAGTGGAAAATACAACACAAATACAATACAAATGCAAAGTTTTTCACCTGCAACATAAAAAGTGCGAAAGGATGTGAAAACATAATGAAGTCCTTATTTTCATATTAACATGTGACGACCTTCTGCAAGGAATTTGAGGTATTATACTGCATCTTCTTCAAATCTCCATATATTTCACCAGTTTGTGAAATATTGCTAGCCGGTGCACAAACATGTTAAATGAAAATGTTTCATGTTAAATTGAGATAAATGAATTATGAGTGCTGAATCATACATTATTTAATTTTACTAGTTACTGCATTTATTATGAATGGTTAGCAGTGCATTCAGTTTAATTTATATTTTTCGTTGAATTTTAGTGAATTATTTTAATGACAATTGTTACTGTATTCTCAATGTGTGAATTTGTGACAATAATTATTATTATGTAAAATATGTATTTATAGTATGCATGCATGTATGTGCAGTATATATTCAACTTTATTTAATGAACATTATTTTAAAATGTAATTAGTTAATTAACTGTATTTTTTTCCCATGCATGCAGTCATCTTTATTTCAATTATTGCTATTTTAAAAAATTGTATTCACGTTTTTTTTTTTTTTTAATCATTGCGATCAACATTGCATTTATAAATGTTCACCTACATTGATTCTCTTATTTAATTACTTATGTGTGCATTTATTTTCATTCAGTCTTTTTGATTTTCATAACCAATGTATTATCGTTGATATTTATTTATTTATTAATTATTATTTTTTTGTATTATTTTAATCTTGTGGTTGTTCATTTAGTTAAATTGTATTTAATTTTATACTTACTTTATTGATCAATGCTATATTTTCAAATCTCCATTTATTTATTTGAGCAGGCATTGGCGATATATTTATTGATTTATTTTAATTATTTTGGGTCCCCCGGTTTCTAGGTATAAACAACCTCTGCAACTATTTTTTATTTTTTATTTTTTGCATTGCACACTACTTCTACGACGACTCGTTACTGTATTTAAATGTTGGTCGTTGTGGTACTTAGAGGAGTCAGTAATTGTTATTACTTGGTGTAAAAAGCTTGAAAACCACATATATTTTTTCACAGCAATGCAAAATTTCAATGTATTACTTCCTGTCTCACATGCTAATCCGTCAAAAAACGTTACATACTTCATCTTTAATCTGCACGAGGCGTTTTCATGATTCAAATCAAACAAGCCAAAACAATAACATTCCATTAGTAGCATATCTTCAGCTGTTTATGATTGTTTCTTTTTTTTTTTTTTTGTTGTTTGTTTTTTTTACAGCGCAGAGTGGCTATCAATTAACCTCAGCGCTACGCTTCAACGCCTCGGGCCGCCGCCGATGTTTTAACGGGGGAGTGATTGAAGAAGGCGGGAGGGAGCGAGAGGACGGGGGAGGCGATCAATATCAGATCAAAGTGTGATAGCTCACCTCGCTGCGCGGAGAGACACTCTTGTTTACCGGCCATTGTCAGGAGGAGTTAGCATTCTAAATAAAGGATAAAAATCATAATACATCACAGCTTTCGCGGCCCTTAGTGGCGTCTTGGCTGCACTGGAGCCGTTCTGTCTGTCTTGCGGAAAAGGTTCAACGGTTCGATTGCGAAATGTTGCGTCACTGGGAAATATAATAACAACGGTGATGATGTTACGTATGGATAAAAAATGAAATACTGTAAGAATGGAAAGGAAAATACCAGACATTTATACCATCCGCTTTTTTTTAAAGCTAAAGTTTGGGTTCTGAGCCATAAAATTCCCATAAACAAAATAAACATAAAACAAAGAAAAACGACACATTTTGCATATAAAACAACCACATAAGCTGGCCATGGGAACGTCTGCTAGCTTAATGCTAACACACAATGCAAAAGCACATAGACAGGCTAACAAAATAGCATCGGTGTTGAGGCGTTACAACCAATTGAACAACAGATATTCGGACTTAAACGATGGTGCAACAAACATGTAGACAGACTCACAGGCCATATATTCTTTATCCTCTGCAAAGACCAACTATATATCATAGTATACAGGCAATAGCCGTTTTAAAACCGGAATATTTACAATATTTGGGTTTTGTAAGGCCATGTAAACATGCAATAACCCAAATATGCTCTTATTCGGGGTTTTAACTCATTCAAACCCAAAATCGTGTAAATACGTTTTTTAATACTTTGTCCTTTACTCCCCAAAACATATTTATATGTTTGTTTCTGCAAGAGCATACAGAAGGCTTTGATGCAGCTTCTGACATGAAGAGGTGGCTTAAAGGGATACTTGACTCATTGAGCCTTTTCAGAAATAAAAAAAGTTAATAATTTAACAAAAATTTATTTTATAACTTCATTATTTTTCATGTCCAATTAATACCGTTAAAACAAATTTTTCCACTTCCTGTCGACTAAAGATGACATCATCAGTGCTGAGGAAGCAGGTAATAACCAACCACGGCTCAGTTTGCTGAACAAACCCAGAAAACAGGTGAGCCGTGATTGGTCGTTACCTACTTCCTCAGCATTGGTGATGTCATCTTTAGTCGACAGCAAGTGGAAAAATTTGTTTTATAGGTATTAATTGTACAAGAAAAAAAAATGACGTTATCAAATTCATTCTTTTTAAAAAAATAAAACATTTTAGACGAGCAATAGCAGTAATAACATTTTTTCTGTTTTATATAAAAAATACATTTTAACAGAAAACTACAATAACTTTTATTTGTATTTTGAATTGAATGTACTCAAAAGACAAGTTAAAAAACGACTGCATAAATTTTGTTTGTGTGTTTTGGTTACAAATACACAATTTTACCAGAAACAAAAGGACATGTTGGATAAAATGTTAAAAATTTTCTCAAAAAAAAAAAATTACTGGTACAAAACTGTCCACCATTGAGACAATTCTGATGATTATAATTATCAATCAATTTATATTTGAAATGCCAGAAGAAGCACATCTGGACATTCCATCTCTGCTTCATGTCCCTGTGTGTGTGTGTATGTGCCCTAGGAAACATCTGGCTGAGTGACATTGACCCATGACACCAAGCTCTTCCACATCCTCCGAGCTGTAAAAAGCATGTCTGGAGCACGGGCGAGTGGGTGTGGGGGGCGGAGGCAAGGGTGGAGGGGGGCGAAATGGACGAGAGGAAGGGGAGGAAGGGTGTCATGCTGACAGTCCATGGAGGAAAAGCCAAAGTGCTCAGATTAGCGAATGATTCAGGAAGGTCGTTTCATCTCCGACGTCGTCGTCCATCCTTCATTTTCATTTCTCACGTTTGCTTTCGGCGGCATTCCGGACGCCGAGTAACCGCCGGAACCGGGCGGGACCGTGATTGAGCAAACAAGCGCCCAATCAATGGTGCGCCCGAGCGTGTAACACGCACCAGTCAAAAGCGATTACGTTCTTCCACTTCCACTCCGCTGGTCCCCGGCCGGCCCCAGGCTGGGAGAAGAAGCCAGTGGACGGACACTCGGCAATTGAACGCCACCGCCGCCCCACCACGTGCCAAGTCACGCCAAGGAGACTCTACGAAAGGGCTGGCAGACAAGTTCGAGGACTGGTATCACGAAAGATGCACACATACAAAAAAATACAAAAAAATGGTGAGTTGTAGGGCTGTACGATATTGGGAAAAACATGCGATATGCGATATACTTGCCGAACAATATCGATATTATTGCGATATTTAACATGTACCTAAAGAAATGAAATTTTTATGATCTAATGAAAGAAAAAACATTTTTCATGCGGCAAAATAAGCAACCTTAATGTAATCTTAGTTAACTCATTCACTGCCATTGACGGAAAAAGACGTCAACGTCAATTTTTTTTTTGCTGGATTGGCAGTGAATGTGTTAATTAGTTGTAATTATGTCTTGATAATTTTCAACTATTGGATGGCGATGCACATTTTAGTTAGCATATGACTGGTCAAATTCATATAAAAAGCATAAAATTCCGTATAAAACTTATTGCGTGCCTTTGCGATATGCATATTGCAAGGGCCAATATCGCGATATCGATATTTTTTCGATATTTTGTGCAGCCCTACAGCGAATCGATCTGATTGGCTGCGGCTAGACATGTGGGAAACAGGACTGACATGGAATTATCTGATTGGCTGTTGACCAGATAAAGAGATTAACGATTCCTGACATCACATAGCTTCTGACATCACATAGCTTCTGACCAGATGAAACTAGATGCTGGTTACATCGGTTCAAAACAGACACTTGACCACACGGTCATG